>NC_139008.1:53842308-55166948 GCF_964374135.1 Grampus griseus
TCTCTAAATAAACCTGCTTTCACTTTACTATGGCTCATTCTTGAATTAATTCCTGCATGAAGCCAAGGTCCCTCACTTGGCGGACCATCCCAGGGACTCATTTGAGACCCTCTGTTTTTTGTTTTCTACAAAGGGGTTGACAACAACTAAGAAACTACAGAAGAGAAAAAAGTTTAAAACATGTTGAGAGCTTCAGCTCTCACACAATTGTAGGTTGACAAATCAAATTTATGCTATAGATAACCCAAAAGAAAAATAATAAGCAAAATTAAATTAAAAATGAAAAACCCAAAAAACTATGGATTCATAGGTCAAAGAAAACTAAAGTAAAACAATAACTCAGTATCTAAATAGCATATGTATTTGTTTTTGTTGTCAGCATTTTCACATGTGGTAGAAATGAGGCCAAACTTTAATTAGGATGAATTATTTGTGGAGCTGGTTTGGGGCTTGTCCTAATCTTCATTCCACCCTGTTCTATTTACTTTATTAGTTGCATATTGCTCTTGATGCAGAGATACATGCAAGGAAAAAGAAAGAACAGATTTTCCAATCAGCCATCATATAAGCTGCCCAGCCACAAAACCAACATTTCCTCCATGGAAGCCACTCTCTTCCAAAATTCTTCAAGTAGAGATAAAGCAGTGTTTGGTCACTAACTGAGTGAAAAAGACCACATTTTCCTTCATCTTGAAAGAAAGTTGAGAAAGGATATCTATGCATACCTGCAGCTGGGTTAATTTTGACTGTTCTCATAATGCCTGCTAAAAAATATTGACAAAAATATGGTGATATGCTCATTTGAAAATGAAGACACGTCATTTTCTTTCATGGGTTCCATATCCAAAAGGTGAAGAACAAGGAAGAGAATTATCCCTTTGGGTCTTGAACACCAAGGGACATTTTGCTCCCAGTGTTCAGAATTGCATGCAAATGGTTTTTTTCATCTCTCATTTGAATGAACTCTATCCATGTATTTATACAAAATATTTTCATGCATGAACACCAGCATGTTTCACAAGAGATAAACTCCTTTAAAATGCCTCAAAGGTGAAGATAAGAGGCAAAATGATTGGCATATTATTAGAAATTTCTAAAGGGTATACTAAATAAACACAGTTTGGATTCTTGAGAAGAGTGTAATTAGTGTGAGTATAACAATTTGGTTTTCATATATGTATATGTGGCTCACTGTGAGAACAGGATTGAAGATGTTCCAGATTCAAATTTGATTCCACAGAGGGGGCCAGTTTCTTATTTTTCTTAGATGTCATCCTCTTTACTCCTGTACTCTTTAGTGTGTGCTGAGGATTACCTGAGGCTAAGAAGCAAGCTTTTGTCTCTTAGGAGAACACTTAATCTGGACTTAGAAGTAAAATTATCATCATTACATATAAGTTGCTGGTAGTAAAGCAAATCTCAATTCTAGGACATATAAAAAGAAAAGATTTAAATTCCTAAGTAGTCTGAATTGTGGAATAGTTTACCCAGAGCTTATTTAACTAAATAAATTATTTTTCCATGATGAATGGGAAAAAATGATATACTCGTTTGAAAAGGGGAGGAAAGGCCAGAGATTTACTTGTGCAGAAGTTGTCTACTTCGGATGTCAAATATAAACTTTCAGAAGAATAACTCTGAGTTATTCTTATTAAAAAAGAGACTATCAAGTATGATCTACTTAATTCTTCAAATAAGAACCATAAAGTTAATGGTCTTAGAAGATATTATTTAGTGCAGTGTTTTATACATACAGAAATATACTCATTTATTCAACAAGTATTTGGTAGATGAGTGCCTATTTTATTCTATGGATGTAAAGTACAATGAGGGTTTCTTTTCCACAAGCTTACAGAATAAATGTGAAATTTATCCATATATATATATTTCCACACACACATTCATAAGAAATAAGAGGAAAGAGTCATGAAAATGAAAATCCATGACAATTCACATTTCTGTAGCTGGTCATGTGGTTGTAGCTGTATTTATAACTACATTCTACTACTCATTTTATATTCTCTTTGCCCTCAGGAGGCACTTCAGCTGCCCCTGGTTCTTTAGCTGGTGGGGGATCAAAACCTTCATTCCTGAAGGGTCTGAGCCATTAGTAGTTCTGCCTGGATTAAGGTGTTGTTGATTAGGATTAGGGTTAGCCTTAATCACAGGGCATGGTAATATAAGAGGCACCTTAAAGTCCTATATTCCAGACATACTCTTCCTTACCTCCATCGTGGAGCATTAGTCCAATGTCCACTTGTTACTCAAGATTAATCACCCCAGTCAACAGAGAATTCCCTTCTTTCCCTATTGATTCAAAGGCAAGTGGAGCCCAAAGTGGATGAACAGCAGTCTTAAGTTCATAGGGATCATTATTGCATTTCTTGGTAGAAGCATTATACCTCTTGGAACTATGATCTCTAGGCCACTAGAACACAGGGGTGAAGAAACAGGAAGCAAAATTTTGGTAGTGGGTCACTAGGTATAATAGTGAGTGGTGCCAATCCCATTTCTACCTCTTTATTCCTGGACCCATAAATTCTTGCTATTAGAGAAAGAGCACCATATATTGGATGCTAATTCAGAGCATACACAGCCTCCTAGAGAAACTTGCCACATCTATGCAAACTATTGCCACATAGCTGGTGCTGTAACAGTTTTCAAAAGGCCATTTCAGCATTCTATAAAGCCAGCTGCTTCATGATGATGGAGAACATGGTAAGACCAGTGAATTCCATCTGCATGAATCCATTGTCATGCTTCTTTTTCAGTGAAATGAGTTCCTTTATCAGAAACAATGTTGTATGTAATACCATGATGGTGGATAAAGCATTCTGTAAGTCCACAGATGGTAGGTTTGGCAGAAGCACTGTATGCAGGGAAGGTTATTCTATATCCAGAATAAGTGTCTATTCCACTAAGAACAAAACACTTCCCCTTCCATGCCACCCAGGTAGCTGGTTGATCAACCAAAGATGATGGTGGTATATCAGGGACTCAGTATTGTTTTTTGCTATTGGCAGATTGGACACTCATCAGAGGCTATAGCCAAGGTGGCCTTGATGAGTGGAAATCCATGTTCCTGAGACCACGTACAACCTCCATCCCTGTCACTGTGGATACATTTCTCATGAGTAATGGCAAGAATGGCTGAGGAAAGAGGTTGACTGATATCCACAGAATGGGTCATTCTATCCACTTGATTATTAAAATACTCCTCTGTTGAGGTCTCCTTTTAGTGGACATTGACATGGGACACAAAGGTCTTCACATGTTTTGCTCAATTAGAGAGTTCTATCTACGTGCCTGTTCCTCAGACTCTCTTGTCATCAATTTCTAATCATTTTTATTACAGGTCCTTAACCATCCAACCAAACCATTGTTCACAATCCATGAATCAATAGATAACTGCACAGCTCCATTTCTATGCCCAAGCAAAATAAAAAGCTATGTGCAGTGCTTGAAGTTCTGCCTACTTGCAGGATTTCCCTTTACAATTGTCCTTCAGGGATGTCTCAAAAAGGGGCTGTAGTGCTGCAGCTGTCCACTTTCCAGTGGTACCTGCATATTATGCAGAATCACCTTTAAACCAGTCCAGAATTTTATTTTCTTCTGTCAGCTGGTCATAGGTGCAAACTGGGAGAGAGAAGGTAGTGTAAAAAAAGTGGGAAACCATGGGCAGTTAGGCATTTCTTTATGTATCTTGTTTGTGTCTTCAGGGTGTGCTGGAGCTGATCTTTTATACACCACTTCTATTTGATGATGGAGTGCTGCTGTGAATGCACAACTTATGGCTCTGTTGTCAGATAATGCCAAGTACATGATGGGCAGTTCAGGTTGCATGATAACTTGCTGGCCCATGTTGTATTTTTATTTTAAATTACTTAAAACTATTAAAATATTTCTCTTGATATTTCTTCTTAGACCTATATGTTATTTAGAAGTGTGTGTTTAGTCTCCCAATGCTTTATGATTTTTTGGCTATCTTTCTATTATTAATTTCTAGTTTAATTTCAATGTAGACTGAGAGTTTATTTTGTATGATTTTCATTATTTTAAATTTGTTAAAATGTGTTTTATGATCCAGAATGTGCTCTAGCTTGGTGAATGTTCCATGTGAGCTTAAGAAGAATATGTATTCTGCCTTTGTTGGATAAAGTATTCTATAGATGCCAATTAGATTGAGTTGATTGATGTTGCTCTTAATTTCAACTATATCCTTACTGAAACTGTGCCTGTATGATCAGCCAAATACAGATACAGATGTGTTGAAGTCTCTAGCTGTCACAGTGGATTTGCCTATTTCTCCTTGCAATTCTATCAATGCTTGTGTCACATATTCTGGAGCCCTGTGGATATTCTAGTAAGATGTTGAGAGGGGAAGCATTCTATAATTTTATTATTAACTCTCACTTTTTTTTTTTTTTAACTGGGCCAGAGTCCCTGAACTGTGACTTTCAGCAGAGTTTCTTAGCTTTCTGTTTTTTGTTCCCTTCCTCTGTTGGAAGTAGGAGATTTTTCTCATATCTTTACAGTGAGAACTTGCTGGGGTTCCTGGAGGTAAAACTCATGAAAGTGTGGAGAGCTTTCCTAAGATTGAGCCCCCAGAGGGAGTTTTTATCTCTGAACCTAGTCCACACTAAACCTCTAGCGATCCATCAATTGCAGTTTAATTGTTTCTGTAGATACTGGCTCCAGCAGTGAGTTCCTGCTCCTGGGCTTCTGGTCCTGGTAAATTGTGGTTCTCTGTAGCTGTCTCCCTATCCAATTTTTGCAGTAGCTGATTGACCTATGATCTCAATTCTCTGAAGAATGTTAAAAGTTTTTGTTTTTCAGTTTATTCAGGTTTTTTCTTGTTGTAAGCATGGGAGGGACAACTTCCAAGTCTTTTAAATGTTAGTATGGAAACCAAACGTCCCAAGGATACCTTTTCAACAAGTGGTCTGGAGGAGTTGGATATCCACAGGTAAACAAAGTGGACCTCAAGTTAAATCTATTAAATTCTATAAATATTAACTAAAAATGGACCATAGACTTAATTTTAACTTGTAAAATTATGAAACTTTTAGAAAAATGTCTTTAGGACCTAAATATATATATGCTCACATACACACACACACAGAATGGTGCAAGTAAGATGGTAAAATAGGAATAAAGTCAATGGTTTGTATTAATATTAATTTCCTGGTTGTGATATTATACTAAAATAATGAAAAATGTTACCTTTGGTGGAAATTGAGTGAAGGTTTACAGGATCCCTGTAGTACAGATATTATATGGTTCTACCTATATGAGGTACCTAGAATAGTGAAATTAATAGAAATAGAAAATAGAAACAGGGGCTGGGAAGGGGAGGTAATGAGGAGTTATTATTTAACAAGAATAGAGTTTTAGTTTGGGATGGTGAAAAGTTCTGGAGATGGAGCGCAGTGATGGTTGTACAACTATGTGACTGTACTTAATACCACTAAATTGTTAACTTAAAAAATGGTTAAAATGGCAATATTTCTGTTTTGTATATTCTGTCACAATAAAGAGCTAACATCTCAAAATAAAAATTGTAAAAATGTGGGACAAGGGGAGGACCTTAAAAAGAAACAGAGACAATTAAAACATTGAAATTTTACTATATATAGTTTTATATAGAAGAAGTTTTATAGTTTTATAAGAAGAAGAATTGCATCTGTGAAGGCTGTTTTATATATATATATATATAGTTTTATAAGAAGAAGAATTGCATCTGTGAAGGCTGTTTCCTAGACCCTTCACAACCTTCAAGTGTGGGGTTGACAAAGGCAAAAAGCCACAGAATTTCACAGGAAAAGATGAGTAATTAGTTTGTAATTACTCTGTGAGCTCAAGATTGGTTGGTTGCAGTGGAGCTTGGTACTAGATGATTGCTAAAACCCAAGTCCAGTGTGATTTTTTAAAATTTATTTTATTGAAGTATAGTTGATTTACAATGTTGTATTAATTTCTGCTGTTCAGCAAAGTGATTCAGTTATATATATAACTGAATATATATATATATATATATTTCTTTTCCTATTCTTTTCCATTATGGTTTATCACAGGATATTGAATGTAGTTCCCTGTGCTATACAGTAGGACCTTGTAGTTTATCCATTCTATGTATGATTGTTTGCATCTGCTAGTCCCAAACTCTCAATCCATCATTCCCCTCCCCCTTGTTAACCACAAGTCTGTTCTCTATATCTGTGTGTCTGTTTCTGTACATAATTTCATTTGTATAACATTTTAGATCTGCATATAAGTGATATCATATGGTATATGTCTTTCTCTTTCTGACTTACTTCAGAAAGTAAGATAAGGTAATCTCCAGGTCCAAAATAGACATTTCTCCAAAGAAGACATACAGATGGCCAACAGGCACATGAAAAGATGCTCAACATCACTAATTATTAGAGAAATGCAAATCAAATCTACAATAAGGTACCACCTCACACCAGTCAGAATGGCCATCATTAAAAAGTCTACAAATAACAAATGGTAGAGGGGGTGTGGAGAAAAGTGAACCCTCCTAAAATGTTGTTGAGAATGTAAATTGGTGTATCCACTATGGAAAACAGTATGGAGTTTCCTGAAAAAACTAAGAAAAGAATTACTATATGATTCAGCAATCCCACTCCTGGGTATATATCCAGAGGAAACTCTAATTTGAAAAGATATATGCACCCCAATGTTCACAGCAGCACTATTTACAATAGCCAGGACACAGAAACAACCTAATCCATCAACAGAACAATAAATAAAGATATGGTACACATATACAATGGAATACTACTCAGCCATAAAAAGAATGAAATAATGCCATTTGCAGCAATGTGGATGGACCTAGAGATTATCTATTGTGTGTTTTAAAAAAATTTATTGAAGTATAGTTAAATTACAATGTTGTATAACCACTGCTGCACAGCAAAGTGACTCAGTTGTACATATATATACATTATTTTTCATATTCTTTTCCTTTATGGTTAGGAGTGGGAGTTTGGGCTCAGCAGATGCAAACTCTTGTATATAGAATGGATAAACAGCAAGGTCCTACTGTATAGCACAGGGAACTATATTAAATATCCTATGATAACCATAATGTAAAAGAATATTGAAAAGAATGTATATATATCCATTTTGTGTGTGTGTGTGTGTGTGTGTGTGTGTGTGTGTGTGTTTGACTGTGTCATGTGGCATGCAGGATCTTAATTCCCTGATGAAGCATTAAATTCATGTCCCCTGCATTGGGAGTATGGGGTCTTAACCACTGGATGGCCAGGAAAGTCCCTCCATTGTGTTTTAAAAGCAGTGTTGACTCAACAAATCCATCAGTATAAGCCCAGATTGTTAATAGGGACCTCAAACTGTTTGCCCCCAGTATGCTTTTGTGCTTATCATGATCAGCTCTTTTTATTTTATTTTAATTTTTATTGGAGTATAGTTGGTTAACAATGTTGTGTTAGTTTCAGGTGTACAGCAAAGTGAATCAGTTATAAGTATACATATATCCACTCTCTTTTTTTTAGATTTTTTGATCAGCTCTTTTTAAAGACATGATTGCTCTTGTTATTTCTTCTGCAAACTGGCAAGCTCTCACGGCCCCAAGGCTTAGTGTCAGGCTGTGGGCAAGTCCCTTCACTCCAGCACAAGACTCTGGAAATTTTCTTTATCACAATCTTCAGTCACCAAAGTTGGTTTGGGGCAACTTCCCCTTAAGCAACTTCCCTTAGTTCACAGTTTAGTTTTGAATCACCAGGGGATATTTAAAAAATACTGATGACTGGGTTCCACTCCTAGAGCTTCTGATTTAATTGGTCTGAGGTATGGACTAGACCTTGGGATTTTTTAAAGCTCCCTGCAGGATTCCATTTCATCTCTGTGCATCATTGAAAATGACTGATGTGTAAAGAGGATGAAAAAAACAGATACGAGTTGTAATGAAATACTTCTCATGTGATACCTCTGGGGAAAAAAAGGCATTTTCCCTCCCTAGCCAGAGCTTCCAAAACTGCCCCATGGAAAAGCTAAGTTTCCCTGTGAGGAACCTAAAAATCTCATGCTAAAGACTGTTGCCTCTCATCCCCACTGGCAATGGATAACAGCTGGTGACCATCCTTCCCTTTCCCATCAGCCAGTTGACAAAAATAACAAGACAGTTCTACGCGTGTGTTGTGTTGAATAAAAATATACAAAGGAAGCTGGTGAATTCTCTTTCCTAATTAACAAATATATTAATTTGTTTAAACTCCCAGGAGTCTGATCTCTTCACAGGAACAGAATAAGTTAATTGCATTCTCATGTTAAAACAGCTTCAATAGTGGGGCACGACCAAGGAGAATGCCTTTTTAATATCCTCTGGTGTGGATGTGACAGGAGGTGGTTAAACTGATAGAATTATTACTAAAACAATCAAATGGAAGGTGTTTTTAATGCAGTGTCTTGGAACTACATGAACTCCTCTACAGCCAAGCTGTGCTGGTTTGTTGCTCAGTTCCCACTGGTTTCAGGGTGAATTACATTATATTACAGAGCTGCAAAGAACTCCAGCATCCAAGATACTTGTATTGTCTTTCTCAGGGACACAATTATCACCAGAGTTGTGCATTCCTCTGAGGTATATCTGTCTGTAAAGTAAGGTTTCTTTTGTTAATGTTTGTTTAGTTCAGGTGGAAAACCAACCATGGCTGTCCATTCATCCTTTCCTGTAACAAATATTCACTGAACCTCTATTACATGCTGAGTACAATGCAAGATCCTGGAGTAAAAATGGTAAACGCAACTGCCAGTATATTAATGTAAGGGAGAGAGAATCCATGGATAGTAGAGCCTGGGATTGAAAGCCAGCCTCCCTAATGCCACAGCCAGGTTCTACCACAAACTGTGTGTAATTTTTCTGGGACTCAGTTATTGCATTATAAATTGGGAGAATAATGGTTTCTTCATATAGAGAGTACATTTATTAGGGAGAATAAATAGAATTATACATTTGAAATGTTTAGCACCACACTTGGTACATTATGTTATCTTTTCTATTATTGTTTCTATTGTCTCTTTTTATTATGGCCTAAATAAATAAGATTAGCTGTTAACAAATATTAATGTTGTTGGTAGTTAGTCAAAACTCTTGATTTTTCATTGAAGTTGTGTTTTTTTTTAAGGAAAAAAGAGGCTTCTTATAGTGCACCATGCTTCCATCAAAATGAACATGGCATATTAAAAATTAGTATTTATAAGACTTGGAGATTTTTGTATTTGGTATTACACACAAGTGGCCATTTGTTAAATGGCTCAGATTAAGTTATAGCTCAAACTTAAGGTTGAACTGGACTTGGCTTACTTCTAGAAGGGGTAGTACTTTTGTAGCCTTTGCTCTATTTTATGGTCACAATCAGCTTTCACAAACCCAGTGATGCATGAGGCAGTGATACCCAGCTACTTAACATTTTCAGTCAAAGAAAGTAGATGCAATCTGTCCTCAAAGATGTACTGCGTGAGATTTCAGTGTCTGTGTCCGTATTGAGATGTGTAAGAACAGCATGAGATAGTTTACCTGCTGTCTTCTCTTCCCTGAGTGTCATGGAGGCTGAGGGTGGGACATACTGGGGGATGAAGCAGAGTCAGAAGACAAATAGCCCTGGAGAACCCTGGATGCCAACCTGAGCTCTGCCGCTAATTGCTGTGTGTGACAGCCAGGTAACTTAGTGTATTTGGCTTCACTCTCTTCATCTATCAAAAGAAGAGATTGTATTTCCATACTCATAGTTTGTGTTTCATTTAGATTTGGAATTTGAATATAATTTGTGGAACACTAGATAGTAGTTTAACTAAGGAGAGAATTGTATTCCATATGTGAAAACAAAACCTAAACAGGATTAATGTGTTAGTATATTGCAGGAGATGCAAGTCTTCCAATATTTCTCAGTAAGGGGTGTTTTAGGAAAGATCAAGACAGGAGCAAGGATTTCATAAACATAAAATATATACTGTGATACATTTTGTCATACCAACAGAACAATTAGAGCTGTAAGCAAATATAAAATGTTCATTATTTATAAGAAGTTTTGAAATAGATGATTAGCTTTAAGTTGGCCAAAGATCCTTGTTATCTCTGCATGATTATTAATCCATTCTTGTATTTTATTTTATTCTTTTTAATTTTTATTTATTTTTTATTGATGTATACTTGATATACAATATGATGTAAGTTACAGGTATACAATATAGTAATTCACAATTTTTTGATTAAACTCCATTTATAGTTATTATAAAATGTTGGCTATATTCCTTGTGTTGTATAATATATCTTTGTAGCTTATTTTATTTTAAAACTTCTTTTATTTTTTGAATTCTATTTTGTTTATTTTTTTATACAGCAGGTCCTTATTAGTCATCCATTTTATACACATCAGTGTATACATGTCAATCCCAATCTCCCAATTCATCACACCACCACCCACACCTGCCGCCGCTTTCCCCTCTTGGTGTCCATACATTTGTTCTCTACATCTGTGTCTCAATTTCTGCCCTGCAAACCAATTCATCTGTACTATTTTTCTAGGTTCCATGTATATGCGTTAGTATACGATATTTGTTTTTCTCTTTCTGACTTACTTAACTCTGTATGACAGTCTCTAGATTCATCCACGTCTCTACAAATGACCCAATTTCATTCCTTTTTCTGGCTGAGTAATATTCCATTGTATATATGTACCACTTCTTCTTTATCCATTCATCTGTCAATGGGCATTTACATTGCTTCCATGACCTGGCTATTGTAAATAGTGCTGCAATGAACATTGGGATGCTTGTGTCTTTTTGAATTATGGTTTTCTCTGGGTATGTGCCCAGTAGTGGCATTGCTGGGTCATATGGTAATCTATTTTTAGTTTTTTAAGGAACCTCCATACTGTTCTCCATAGTGGCTGTATCAATTTACATTCCCACCAATGGTGCAAGAAGTTTCCCTTTTCTCCACACCCTCTCCAACATTTGTTGTTTGTAGATTTTCTGATGATGCCCATTCTAACTGATGTGAGGTGATACCTCATTGTAGTTTTGATTTGCATATCTCTAATAATTAGTGATGTTGAGCAGCTTTTCATGTGCTTCTTGGCCATCTGTATGTCTTCTTTGGAGAAAAGTCTATTTAGGTCTGCCCATTTTTGGATTGGGTTGTTTGTTCTTTTAATATTGAGCTGCATGAGCTGTTTATATATTTTAGAGATTAATCCTTTGTCCATTGATTCATTTGCAAATATTTTCTACCATTCAGAGGGTTGTCTTTTTGTCTTGTTTGTAGTTTCCTTTGCTTTGCAAAAGCTTTTAAGTTTCATTAGGTCCCATTTGTTTATTTTTATTTCCATACTCTAGGAAGTGGATCAAAAAGGATCTTGCTGTGATTTATGTCAAAGAGTGTTCTTCCTATGTTTTCCTCTAAGAGTTTTATAGTGTCCAGTCTTACATTTATGTCTCTAATCCATTTTGAGTTTATTTTTGTGTATGGTTTTAGGGAGTGTTCTAATTTCATTCTTTTACACGTAGCTGTCCAGTTTTCACAGCACCATTTATTGAAGAGACTGTCTTTTCTCCATTATATATCCTTGCCTCCTTTGTCATAGATTACTTGACTGTAGGCATGTAGATTTATCTCTGGGCTTTCTATCCTGTTCAGTTGATCTATATTTCTGTTTTTGTGCCAGTACCATATTGTCTTGATTACTGTAGCTTTGTATTATAGCCTGAAGTCAGGGAGTCTGATTCCTCCAGCTCTGTTTTTTCCCCTCAAGACTGCTTTGGCTACTCGGGGTCTTTTGTATCTCCATACAAATTTTAAGATTTTTTGTTCTAGTTCTGTAAAAACTGCCATTGGTAGTTTGATAGGGATTGCACTGAAACTGTAGATTGCTTTGGGTAGTATAGTCATTTTCACAGTATTGATTCTTCCAATCCAAGAACATGGTATATCTCTCCAGCTGTTGGTATCATCTTTAATTTCTTTCAAAGTGTCTTATAGTTTTCTGCATACAGGTCTTTTGTTGCAATGGTAAATGGGAGTGTTTCCTTAATTTCTCTTTCACATTTTTCATCATTAGTGTATAGGAATGCAAGAGATTTCTGTGCATTAATTTTTTATCCTGCAACTTTACCAAATTCATTGAGTAGCTCTAGTAGTTTTTGGGTACCATCTTTAGGATTCTCTATGTATAGTATCATGTCATCTGCAAACAGTTTTACTTCTTCTTTTCAAATTTGCATTCATTTTATTTCTTTTTCTTCTCTGATTGCCATTTCTAGAACTTCCAAAACTATGTTGAATTAAAGTGGTGGGAGTGGACATCCTTGTCTTGTTCCTGACCTTAGAGGAAATGTTTTCAGTTTTTCACCATTGAGAATGATGCTTGCTGTGGGTTTTTCATATATGGCCTTTATCATGTTGAAGTAGGTTCCCTCTATGCCCACTTTCTGGACAGTTTTTATCATAAATTGGTGTTGAATTTTGTCAAAAGCTTTTTCTGCATCTATTGAGATGATCATATGTTTTTTCTTCTTCAATTTTTTAATATGGTGTATCACATTGATTGATTTGCATATATTAAAGTATCCTTGCATCCCTGGGATAAATCCCACTTGATCATGGTGCATGATCCTATTAATATGTTGTTGGATTCTATTTGCTAGTATTTTGTTGAGGATTTTTGCATCTATAGTCATCAGTGACATTGGTCTGTAATTTTCTTTTTTTGTAGTATATTTTTCTGGTTTTGGTATCAGGGTGATGGTGGACTCATAGAATGAGTTTGGGAGTGTTCCTTCTTCTGCAATTTTTTGGAAGAGTTTGAGAAGGATGGGTGTTAGCTCTTCTCTAAATGTTTGATAGAATTCACATATGAAGCCATCTGGTCCTGGACTTTTGTTTGTTGGAAGAGTTTTAATTACAGTTTCAATTTCATTACTTGTGATTGGTCTGTTCATATTTTCTATTTCTTCCTGGTTCAGTCTTGGAAGGTTACACCTTTCTAAGAATTTATCCATTTCTTCCAGGTTGTCCAAGTTATTGGCATAGAGTTGCTTGTAGTAGTCTCTTAGGATGCTTTGTATTCTTTGTGTTTCTGCAGTGTCTGTTGTAATTTCTCCTTTTTCATTTCTAATTTTATTGATTTGAGTCATCTCCCTCTTTTTCTTGATGAGTCTGGTGAATGGTTTATCAATTTTGTTTATCTTCTCAAAGAACCAGCTTTTAGTTTTATTGATCTTTGATATTCTTTTCTTTGTTTCTATTTCATTCATTTCTGCTCTGATCTTTATGATTTCTTTCCTTCTGCTAACTTTGGGTTTTGTTTGTTCTTCTTTCTCTAGTTCCTTTAGGTGTAATGTTAGATTGCTTATTTGAGATTTTTCTTGTTTCTTGAGATAGGCTTGTATAGCTAAAAAACTTCCCTCTTATAACTGCTTTTGCTGCATCCCAAAGGTTTTGGATTGTCGTGTTTTCATTGTCATTTGTCTCTAGGTATTATTTGATTTCCTCTTTGATGTCTTCAATGATCTCTTGGTTATTTAGTAATGTATTATTTAGCCTCCATGTGTTTCTGTTTTTTCCGGTTTTTTTCCCTGTAATTGATTTCTAATCTCATAGCATTGTGGTCAGAAAAGATGCTTGATATGATTTTAATTTTCTTAAATTTACTGAAGCCTTATTCGTGACCCAAGATGTGATCTATCCTGGAGAATGTTCCATGCACACTTGAGAAGAAAGTGTAATCTGCTCTTTTTGGATGGAATGTCCTATAAATATCAATTAAATCTATCTGGTCTATTGTGTCATTTAAAGCTTGTGTTTCCTTATTAATTTTCTTTTGGGATGATTTGTCCATTTTTATAAGTGAGGTGTTAAAGTCCCCCACTATTATTGTGTTACTGTCGATTTCCTCATTTATAGATGTTAGCAGTTGCCTTACTATTGCAGTGCTCCTATGTTGGGTGCATATATATTTATAATTGTTATATCTTCCTCTTGGATTGATCCCTTGATCATTATGTAGTGTCCTTCTTTGTCTCTTGTAGCATTCTTTATTTTAAAGTTTCTTTTATCTGATATGAATATTGCTACTCCAGCTTTCTTTTGATTTCCATTTGCATGGCATATCTTTTTCCATCCCCTCACTTTCAGTCTTTATGTGTCCCTAGGTCTGAAGCAGTCTCTTCTAGACAGCATATATATGTGTTTTGTTTTTGTATCTATTCAACAAGTCTGTATCTTTGGTTGGCACATTTAATCCATTCATGTTTAAGGTAATTATCGATATGTGTGTCCCTATTACCATTTTCTTAATTGTTTTGGGCTTGTTTTGTTTTGTTTTTTGTTGCAACATTATAATTTCTCATTTAATGGTTATCAAGTTTAAAAATGTACAGTTCAACTTATCCATACCATTCCTTTATAAAAGGCAGATTTCAGGTAAGCTTCTAAATGCATGCATAATGTAGAGACTAATATTTTCTGGCAGTCCTTGGTTCCTGAAGGTTGAACTTCATTAGATGTCTTAAACTTCTGTGAAAATAGTCATGAAGGATATGTTATTTTCGCATAATGAGATAATATCTCAGGGGTGGGTAGTCATCCTCTTAAGACAGTATAAAGCCACTTGTCTAAACTTGCATGAGGCTGTGGGCACTGCAAAATGCCACCGAAGGTTTTGGGTCAGTGAATATTTTGCTGAAGGAATAACACTTACATTTAACTGAGCACTTTCCTGTAATAAATACCAAGGTCAGGGCTTCCCTGGTGACACAGTAGTTGAGAGTCCGCCTGCCAATGCAGGGGACACAGGTTCGTGCCATGGTCCGAGAAGATCCCACATGCCGTGTAGCGGCTGTGCCCGTGAGCCATGGCC
This sequence comes from Grampus griseus, assembly GCF_964374135.1. NCBI lineage: Eukaryota > Metazoa > Chordata > Mammalia > Artiodactyla > Delphinidae > Grampus > Grampus griseus. The sequence continues at coordinate 53,857,212 of NC_139008.1, forward strand.
GCTGAGCCTGCGCATCTGGAACCTGTACTCCACAACGGGAGAGGCCACAACAGTAAGAGGCCCGTGTACACCAAAAAAAAAAAAAAACAAACAAGGTCGGTTTTTGTAGCTGTAAACTGTGTACACAGATAACTACAGGCTGGTCTGTCATGGAGCCAAAAGTTTCACCTGGAAAACAGAAACCACCTCTTTGTTAATGGTGCATTTTCAGTAACAAAATGGAGAATACTGTATTGTTAGGAACAGAGAGGCAACTGTATGCCCTTCAATGGTTGCTGGTGATCACTTCTATTTGGAAAACCAGTAGTTCCTATATTCCTGTTTTTGTTTGTTGGTTTGGAAAACAACATAGAGAGAGATGTAAGTATTCGGTGTCAAGCACAGCTTTGGCAAACCAGTAAGGCACACTGGGTCCCAAGGCTACCCTAATACTGTCGAAGGCAGAGACTACAGGGTATTTAAAGCACATGCTATGTTCCTCTCCCGTGGTGGCCCCTCCGGGAGCCTCCAGCTCAGTGACAGCAGCTATATACATGGTGAGCACAGGGCCATGTGGACGCAGTAGTCTTGCATGACAGGTGCAGACAGTCTGAAGGTTCTGCTTTTTGCTAGTCAGACAGGATGTGGACAAAGGACACTGGAAAGACACCCTTCCTCTCGGGCTGCCCTTCAATGTGCCCGATCCACCACTCCTGGTCCTCCTCCCCTGTAACCACTATCATTTCACCCTCCATGAATGTTTGTTTTTGTAGGTTCTTTCCTTCTCTTGTGTTTCCCACTTAGAGAAGTTCCTTTAACATTTGTTGTAGAGCTGGTTTGGTGGTGCTGAATTCTCTTAGCTTTTGCTTGTCTGTAAAGCTTTTGATTTCTCCATTGGATCTGAATGAGATCCTTGCTGGGTAGAGTAATCTTGGTTGTAGGTTTTTCCCTTTCATCACTTTAAGTATATCATGCCACTCCCTTCTGGCTTGTAGAGTTTCTGCTGAGAAATCAGCTGTTAACCTTATGTTTACTTGTATGTTATTTGTCATTTTTCCCTTGCTGCTTTCAATAATTTTTCTTTGTCTTTAATTTTTGCCAATTTGATTACTATGTGTCTCTGCATGTTTCTCCTTGAATTTATCCTACCTGGGACTCTCTGTGCTTCCTGGACTTAGGTAGCTATTTCCTTTCCCATGTTAGGGAATTTTTTGGCTCTAATCTCTTCAAATATTTTCTCAGGTCCTTTCACTCTCTCTTCTCCTCTGGGACCCCCATAATGCAGATGTTGTTGCATTTAATGTTGTCCCAGAGGTCTCTTAGGCTGCCTTCATTTCTTTTCATTCTTTTCTCTTTATTCTGTTCCACAGCGGTGAATTCCACCATTCTGTCTTCCAGGTCACTTTTCTGTTCTTCTGCCTCAGTTATTCTGCTATTGATTCCTTCTAGTGTATTTTTCATTTCAGTTATTGTATTGTTCATCTCTGTTTGTTTGTTCTTTAATTCTTCTAGATCTTTGTTAAACATTTCTTGCATCTTCTCGATCTTTGCCTCCATTCTTTCTCTGAGGTCCTGGATCATCTTCACTATCATTATTCTGAATTCTTTTTTCTGGAAGTTTGTCTATCTCCACTTCATTTAGTTGTTTTTTCTGGGGTTTTATCTTGTTCCTTCATCTGGTACATAGCCCTCTGCCTTTTCATCTCATCTATATTTCTGTGAATGTGTTTTTTTTCCCACAGGCTGCAAGATTGTAGTCCTTCTTGCTTCTGCTGTCTGCACTCTGGTAGATGAGGCTATCTAAGAGGCTTGTGCAAGTTTCCTGATTGGAGGGACTGGTGGTGGGTAGAGCTGGCTGTTGCTTTGGTGAGCAGAGCACAGTAAAACTTTAATCCACTTGCCTGCTGATGGGTGGGGCTGGGTTACCTCCCTGTTGGTTGTTTGGCCTGAGGCAACCCAACACTGGAGCCTATCCAGGCTCTTTGGTGGGGCTAATGGTGGACTCTGGGAGGGCTCACATCAAAGAGTACTTCCCAGAACTTCTGCTGCCAGTGTCCTTGTCCTCATGGTGAGACACAGCCACACCCCACCTTTGCAGGAGACCCTCCAACACTAGCAGGTAGGTCTGGTTCTGTCTGCTATGGGGTCATTGCTCCTTCCCCTGGGTCCTGATGCGCACACTACTTTGTGTGTGCCCTCCAAGAGTGGAGTCTCTGTTTCCCCCAGTCCTGTTGATGTCCTGCAATCAAATCCCGCTAGCCTTGAACATCTGATTCTCTAGGAATTCCTCCTCCCGTTGCCAAACCCTCAGGTTGGGAAGCCTGATGTGGGGCTCAGAGTTCACTCCAGTGTGTGGACTTCTGTGGTATAAGTGATCTCCAGTTTGTGAGTCAGCCACCCAGCAGTTATGGGATTTGATTTTATTGTGATTGCACCCCTCCTACCATCTCATTGTGGCTTCTTCTTTGTCTTTGGATGTGGGGTATCTTTTTTGGTGAGTTCCAGCGTCTTCCTATCAGTGATTATTCAGCAGTTAGTTGTGATTCTGGTGTTCTCGCAAGAGGGAGTGAGAACACGTCCTTCTACTCCATCAGCTTGAACCAATATTTCTCTAGGCTGGAAGTCTGAAATCAGTGTGCCATCATGGTCAAGTTCTGGTGAGGCCTCTCTTCCAGGTTTCGGATTTCTGATTTCTTATTGTGATCTTATTAAACTATTCTTAATAAAAAGGATAGTAATAACAGAATGTCTCTCAATGCAGATTCCCAATATGTGTTATGGTTTCCATTAAGCAATTTCATTGGGTAGTGTACAATGGTTTTCTTTTATTACAGCCCAAATTCTATGGCCATCACAGACAGAATGTACCTCCACCTAAAAGTTGGTTCAGATACTGAGACTAATGACATCACATATAGCAAGATGTTATGAAGATGTTTGTTGCTCACATAATGAGTATTTCTGGAGGAAGCATGGTGGGCCTCCCAAGCAGGTGCAAACATGGCTTGAGAAAGCAAGGAAAGAAGACTGGTGTGTAGTTTTATGGTGCTTAGTTTGTGGAGCTGAGGGGAGGTTTCCAATGTGCAGGCAGGGGCTTAGGTGGCTTGAATCGCCCACTGGCACAAGAAGAGGTTATCTTGTTCACATATGGGACAGAAGGGGAAGAGAGAGCGGTAAGCCTTAAAATCTGTTACCAGTCAGATGTCAAAAATGAAGACAGATTCTTTTCTACACTTTCCATAAAATTAATTTCCAGCAAATTAAAAAGAATCCAGATAGAAAGTTTCATCAGTTTAATTTAGATGTCTGCAAATATTTTTAAAGTATGATTTGGGTTTCCATTATATAACTGAAACTTTGCAGTTCTCAATTGTATCAATTGTGAGTGATTTTCCTTGATATTTTACAAAGATGCTACTTCCTAAACCTAATTTTGCCCTGCCTTTTCCCCAAGCTGTATAGGCTGATGACATAGCTGTACTCACTGAGGCAAGATCACTGGGAAGCCACAAAGCTGGATCAGTGTTCACATGTCTTGAGTACAAGTGAAGTGTAAGTTATAGAAGGGTCCAAAAATGACAGGCATTTCACAAACACTGAATTTCTTTCCCTGTAGTTTTATGTCAGTACAAAGTTAATTTTCTTTTCCATTTAGCTCATTTATGATTTGATGTAAGCCGCTGAACTATCTTCACCCATGCATAGGGTTTTTCTTTTTGGTAATTGAAAGCATTATTTAAAATAAAAAACTATCTCAAAGAAATTTCTTGCTGTTTTTATTATTTTAATGTTATTTTATGCACAAATTCTTTGCTGTCCTAATGGGTGGAAGTCAATTCAGTCAGAAGAATGGAAGGCAGTTTTCCTATTTGAATCTAAAACATAGATGTTTTCATGATGTTATTGTTTCTAGAACAAGAGCTTAAAGCTTTTTAGAGATAAGCAGTTCTAATTCTTTTCACTGATGTCAGTTACTGGTTAAAGAAAGATGTCCACTAAGATATTTGATGAAAATAATTGATAACAAAAGAAAGGAAATAGAAGTAAAGGCTAGTTGTGGGGTTTACTTAAGTTACATAGGGGTTACACAGTCTTATCATTTATGTGCATAATTTGGTTTGATCTTATATAATGTAGCCTATTTAAACTGTATAAAAGATATCATATGTAACAGAGAGAAGAGGAATCAAATAAGAGAAAATAGATTTAAAGCATTTTATATCAATATTAGATGAGCACATAAATCAAAGCAAATACATAACTTTTAAAATATATTTTTCTAGCACCTTTATTTTTTAATTTTTAAATTTTTTATTGAAGTATAATTGATTTGCAATGTAGTGTTAGTTGCAGGTGTACAACAAAGTGATTCTGTTATATATATATATATATATATTTCAGATTCTTTTCCTATGTAGGTTATTACAAAATATTGAGTATAGTTCCCTGTGCTATACAGTAGGTCCTTGTTGTTTATCCATTTTATATATAGTAGTGTGTATATTTTACTCCCAAATTCCTAGTTTATCCCTCCCCCCAACATTTCCCCTTTGGTAATCATAAGTTTGAGTTTTATGTCTGTGAGTCTGTTTCTGTTTTGGAAATAAGTTCATTTGCATCATTTTTTTTTTTAGATTCCACATATAATTGATATCATATGATATTTATCCTTGTCTGACTTACTTCACTTAGTATGATAATCTCTAGGTCCATCCATGTTGCTGCAAATTGCATTATTTCATTATTTTTTATGACTAAGTAGTATTCCATTGTATATATATACCACAGCTTCTTTATCCATTCATCTGTCAGTGGACATTTAGGTTGCTTCCATATCTTGGCTATTGTAAATAATGCTACAATGAACATTGGAGACTAGTAACTTTATTAAAGTAACCTATAAGTCTTGTCATTGTCAACCACAATCAATGCTCATATAAAACAATGTGACAAGAATTCTTTCCACCTATATTTTGGTTTCTAATTCAATTAATCACCAAATGTAAAGAGGAGAACAGTTGCCTGAATGCAGTGAAGAGGAAAGACCAAGATAAGCAAGAAAAACTTGATGCCAGAGAGCAAAAGTATTGTCACCAATATCTGAAAGAACCAAAGAGCTAGTCCAAAAGAGGTTCTCCTTGACCAAGTCATGAAGCTGTCAGATTTCTAAAGAAAAACAAATTTTGTGAAAAGTTACAAGACCATAATGATACTGGAAAAGGACAAATAAAATGAGGTTTGTTAGGAAAAATGGTATAAAACTTTCAAATGACATTAACAAAAAATGTGCATATTGATACATTCTAGCTCTATGTGGCCTAGTACTTGTATCACATATGTAGTACATATGCTTTTGTGTAAACTGTGTTTTTATACAAATTTAGTAAAATTTGTAACCATTTTGCCACTTTCTGTATGTTTCATTTGTTTTAACATGTTTAAAGAGCAGTGAAGAGCTTATCAGTGACATTTCTAAATTGGATTTATTACACATACAGGTCTTGCTTAAGTGTTTGGAAAGTTTTCCCTCTCTGATTGTAAGGTTGACCCACTGGATATTTTTAGTATTTGAGAAAATCATATGTATTGTGTTTGTAATTATCGTTTGAATTGCTTGGGAAAATACTATTAGGTAGATATTGCTAAGTATTCACATGATATTTAATAGAATAATTTTATTAATTCATTGAAACAGTGAAAGCAATTGTTTTCATATGAACAAAAATTATATTTGCAAATTGGAGGCTTATATATACCTAAGCAAATATAATATAATTTAGAACACAGTAACTATATTTTCTACTATCAAAATCCCCTTCAGAGACTTTAATCCCAAATTGTTGACATATACCAGACCACTTCACTGCTTATTATTTGTGGCTTTGCATCATGCTATACATTCTTCATTATGCCAGACTCAATCTTTCTCAAGAGACTGTAATTGCCTTGAGGACACTTGTCACAAATTTAACACAGTGTCAGGAACACCACAGGTTTTCCTCACTCTAAAATTTTGTCAGTCACCTAATAAGCTAGATAGATGTTGCCAAATTCAATGATCAATTTCAGTCTAAATGTACTTGAACTCTCAGTAGAGATTACCCCAGTTGTTCACTCCATCCTTCTTTAAACATCATCAGAACACCACATTCTCTTGCTTTTCTTACGTCAATGCCCACTCATTCTCATTTTCTAGTGCTGAATTGTCCTCTTCTTCAGATCTCTAAATGTCAAAGTTCGGGGATTCCCTAGCAGTCCAGTGGTTAGGACTCCATGCTTCCACTACAGGGAGCTCAGGTTCCCTGGTCAGGGAACCAAGATTCCACATGCCACATGGTGCAGCCAAAAAAAAAAAAAAAAGTTGAAGTTCTCCCAGGTTCACTCTTCATGGCAATCCCATGTTATTACTCTATGTCATATGGCTATCAGTTCCATATAGATATTTAGGATGCTCAGACTTATATCTCCAATCTAGATACTTTCTATCATCTTTACCTGGATATCTAATGAGCATCTTAAACATAATATATCCAAATAGAAATCTTGTTCAGCCACCCACCCAACACATTTCTCCCTAATTTCTCCACATTCCCCAAAACAGACTATTCTTCCAGTTTCCTAGGTCAAAATGAAATAGGCTTGATTCCTCACTTTCTTTACAATCCATGTAAAATTGGAAAGTGAGTCCTGCCTGCTCTATCTTTAGAAAAAATCTCCAATCCCACCACTTCTCTCTTCCTCCTCGGATACTAATGACTGGAGCCTCCTATTTAATTCCCACAGTTCTATTCCTAACCAGCTTCTGACTATTCTCCACAAAGCACTCAGAGAAATCTTTTAAGTACGTAAACCAGATCATGTCTAGATGGATTGGAATCATGGAACTAAAATCCTCTGAATTCTATTATTAATTGCTGGATGAGTAGTCAAGTACATTATTAATATGCAAGGATAAAAAAGCCCTTATTATGTCACACATACCCTCATATCTGGTCTGTGATTGTCTTTCAGCCTCGTGTATTGGTTGCTGCCTCTGTCCATTCTGCTCCAGGAACATTGACCTTCTTTCTGTTGTTTCTCCTTCAAAGGAAACTTCTTCCTGCTCACAGCATAATCTTTGTTATTTCCTCTGTGGTTATAGGGACACTGCTAGATCCCTGATCCTATAGACAAACATTTTTATTGGGTTGCTTACTCAGTCTTTCAGTGGATAAATAGAGGATAGATAGATAGATAGATAGATAGATAGATAGATAGATATAGTCTTCTATATCTATAGATAGATTGTCATTTTTCACACATACCATTACCTGACATTTATTAATTTATTCACTATCCATGTTCCCCAACTAAAGTGTAAAACAGGGAATTTTTCTTTTAAGTTCTGTATCCCCAGAATACACCTTACTTGACACTTAGTAATTATTCAAGAAAATACTTGTCAAACAAGCTGATTGTGGTATAGAAGGTGATGATAAGGATAATTAAAATTAGAAAATTAGATTAGACATTTTAGTAATTTTCCTAGGGAATAAATAACAAACAACAAAGAAACAAAAATGATTCATTATATGTGCCTTGGTCATCAGTTCAAACTTCTGAAATTCTTTTCAATTAGTATGTAACCATAATTCTAGCTGCCATTTATTGAATATGTGCTGTGTGTCAGATGTTCTTCTGCAATATATACATACATTGTCTTTCTTTAATTCTCACAAATTCTCATATGACATATATATTTCTGTTTCCATCTTGTTGATAAGGAATGGAAACCTTAAAGAGATTAAATAACATTGCAAGTTCCACTCTCACTGGGTAAGAAAGCCTGGTTTTGAACTCAGGTCTCCAAGCTATAGTGCCCATGTCATTTGAACTCTGTATCCCATCATTTCAAAGAGAAAAAAAAAAATGCCATGTAAAGTTCAAATTAAGCACTGTCTAATAGAAATATAATGTGAGCTATATGTATAATTTTTAATTTTCATGTAGACATATTAAAAGGTAAGAAAAATAATTTTAATAATGTATTTAATTTAAATTTAATATTAAATTTAAATTTAATAATGTATTTCATTTAACCCAGTATATAAAATATATTATTTCAGTAAGTAATAGTTATCAAAACTATTATTTGAATGTTTTTCACTTCTTTATACTAAGTTTTTGAAAGCTGGTTTGTATTTTATATGTATAGCATATCTCAATTTGAGCAGCTACATTCCAAAAGCTGCAAGTTGCATGTAGCTACCATACTGGGCAATGCAGAGCTCTCTATTTAATTCAATAAAGTATATATTTAATGTCTTTATTTTTCTATACCTACAGTGCCTTGAATAGGTCTGCTTTTAAAATGCTTATTGTTAAAATCTAAGCATCACCTGATACAATATGAACTAAAAAGGAAAATCAAAATTTCACATTCTATAACTAATGAAAACCTACTGTATAGCACAGGAAACTCTACTCAATGCTCTGTGGTGACCTAAATGGGAAGGAAATCTAAAAAAGAGTGGATATATGTGTACGTATAACTGATATACTTTGCTGCACTGCAGAAACTAACACAACATTGTAAAGCAATTATACTCCAATAAAAATTAATTTAAAAAACTATTAGGTATAAAATAAGCTACAAGATATATTGTACAACATGGGGGAGATAACCAATATTTTATAATAATTATACATGGAGTATAACACTTAAAATTGTGAATCACTATATTGTACACCTGTTAACATATAATATTATTGTACATCAACCATACTTCAATTAAAAAGAAATAAAAGAAGTACTCAAGCAAAAAAAAAAAGTTCACATTCAACTACATTGAAAACTCTGGCTCTCCTGATTTCTAGAGCAGGGATTAGCGGGGAGTGCCCTAATTTGTAAAGATACTCATCAGTTGTTTGATCAACTGTCTGTGTAGCAGGTGATTATGTTATATGACAGCATTTTTACTCCTGTTGTGCCCAAGAGAGCGATACATTATTCAACAGTTTTGAGCAAGCATTTCTAATATTCCCCCTTACCTGTCATGATCTGACAGTAGAAAACTTGTGCTTCAGTACTCAGATTAAGGTATGAAAGGTAATCAGCTAATGTAACCCAACTAGGAAAAGAAAAGGAGGATACCACGATGATAACTTTTGCAGGCAAAATCCACCACAGACTATTAAAATTAGTGAACAAAAGTTTGAGGAACAGGATATTGGCATACTCTCAAAGTATCTCCTCAAGAAATTTACCCATTACAAATGAAAAATAGTAACTGTACAGATAAATGATCAAGTAATCAAGGCTACTATCATTAGTAATGAGACATCTCAACTTCACATATGAGTTCAACCTAATAAGGAAAACACCAGCAGACAAAAATTCGAGAGTCATACTACCAAATACCTGATAACTGCTCTTCAAAAGTCTCAAGGTCATGATAGCAAAGGAAAAACTAAGGAATTGCTGCAAATTGAAGAGACTAAAGAGACATGAAAACCAAATGCAATGCAGGATCCTAGACCAGGGAAAGCACATTAGTGGGAAAACTAGTGAAATTCTAATAAAGTCTGATATTTATTTATTATTGGTAAACAAATGTTATTTTTAATTAATTTCTTTATTGTATTATGGATAATGCAAGATGCTAAATTAGAAAAAGCTGGATCACCAAGAGAATATGTAAACTCTATATTATTTTTGTAACTTTTCTGTAAATATAAAACAACATCAAAATTTAAAAAAAATTAAGGGAAAGATTTGCACAACTCATTGCTTGGTGCTCTTTTCATACAGTTGTTCTACTCTTTGTCAATGCTTACCCATCACTGGAAAAAATTATTCAGCTGAGTTTTAAAAGCATAGCTAATTATGTCATACTGTGTATGCAAACTAATCCATTAACCAAATTTTTCATTTTTCAACTAGTTATTTACAGCTGTTTAACCTCAATCCAAGAGGGTGCTCTTAGGAGGTCGATGATAATTTTTTTCTGTTTTCAAATATTTGCAAACTCATACAACTCTTATCAACTAAATTCTCTTTGTTATGCCATACATCATACATTATGATGATATAAGGAGCTTCACAATATATCATCATGATATTTATTACATTTTCTTGAGCTTCCCATAGTAGAAAGACTTCTTTAAGTAGGTCATAAAACATACACTCAAAGTAAAGAGTAATTCCTACAATGTATTAGAAAAAACTTGAATGCTGTTCAATATAGGTAGGATTTAGGAAAAAAAAAAAATCTCATGCTTCCTTCTTACTTTGTATACTAGGCAAAAGATTCTCCAATTTAAAAGAAAGAATGACGTTTTCACACAATGGAATTTCTGTCTCCTGGAGCATTTCAGTGCCCAAGAAAAGGCAGATTTCAGGGACTTATTAACAACATCAATGTTGCTCACTGACAAATGGGTGTGAAGCACAGAAGCCCACTCAAAGGAGTAGGGGCAACCTAGCTTTTCTCTCAAAAGGGCTTTTCAGAATGGGCAGAAGACCTAAATAGACATTTCTCCAAAGAAGAAATACAGATGGACAATAGGCACTTGGAAATATGCTCAACTTCACTAATTATTAGAGAAATGCAATTCAAAACTACAGTGAGGTATCACCTCAAACCCGTCAGAATAGCCATATTTAGAAAGTCTACAAATAACAAATGCTGGAGAGGGTGTGGGGATGTGTATTAGAGCAGCCACTATGGAAAGTAGTATGGAGGTTCCTCCAAAAACTAAAAATAGAGTTGCCTTATGATCCAACAATCCCACTCCTGGGCATATATCCAGACAAAACTATAATTTCAAAAAGATACATACACCCCTATGTTCATAGCAGCACTATTTATAATAGGAAAGACATGGAAACAACCTAAATGTCCATCAATAGAAGAATAAATAAAGAAGATGCGATACATATATACAATGGAATACTCAGCCATAAAATAGAATGAAATAATGCCATTTGCAACTACAAATGGCATTTGTAGGGCTAAAAGAGCAAGGATTCCCATTAAGCAAGCTGAAACACATCCTTTTAATTATGAAGTCAGAATAATGCAGTGGGTGGGATTCAGTACTTAATAATTAGGACTATCTTGATGAATGGACCTAGAGATTATCATACTAAATGAAGTAAGTCAGAAAGATAAAGGCAAATACCATATCACTTATATATCACTTACATGTGGAATCTAAAATATGACTCAAATGAACTTATCTATGAAACAGAAACAGACTCACAGATACAGAGAACAGACTGTGTTTGCCAAAGGGGAGAAGGTTGAGGGAGGAATGGAGTGGGAGGTTGGGATTAGCAGATGTAAGCTTTTATATATAGAATGGATACACAACAAGGTCCTACTGTATAGCACAGAGAACTATGTTCAATATCTTATGATAAACCATAATGGAAAAGAATATAAAAAAATAAGAATGTATGTATATGTATAACTGAATCACTTTGTTGTACAGCAGAAATTAACAGAACATTGTAAATCAACTATACTTCAATAATTTTTTTTTAAAAAAGGGTTTTTTTAGGATGAAATTATGCTGCTTGGTTCTACAAATGATTATCTTTCTGCAGCATCAGGAATGTTTTCAGTAGGCTATGTGGTGTGAGCAATGGGAAATATAAATGAACCCCACCTTGGGGGTGCTTAACATCCAAAGGGATTCCCAGACCATTCTGGAAATCCCAGTAATCTGACTGCAGGCTTATCAGGCTCACCACAATTTTTATTCTAACCACAAAGTACCTGATCAGAAAGAGAGTATCTGGGGCTTGAACCTGAAGATTGAATTTGAGTAAAAACCAGGTTTCAGTAAATGAACTTTGTTCTATTATTTTTTCCATATAAATGTAAATGAGCCCTTTATAGAAGTCATGGTGAATGCACCATTTTAGAGTTTACAGAGAATGTTTATTTAAAATACTTAAACAACCCAGTCTGCAGGTTTGGCCTTCCCTCACAAAATAAACAGCCATCCATTAGATAACCATTAGTGCATGCAGGGGCTAAAAGAGCAAGGATTCCCATTAAGCAAGCTGAAACACATCCTTTTAATTATGAAGTCAGAATAATGCAGTGGGTGGGATTCAGTACTTAATAATTAGGACTATCTTGATGTCCTTTTCTATTTATTGCTTGAATGTATAAATGTGATGTTTCTAAATTGTTGATTTTTTTTCTTTTGGAGAAGTTAATTTTAAGGAGATAAGATTTTTTTACGTTATGGATTATTTCAGGGTACTGAATATAGTTCTCTGTAGTAAACAATAAGAATGTTGTTTATTCATTCTATGTATGATTGTTTGCATCGGCTAGTCCCAAACTCCCAATCCAACCGTCCCCCTACCCTCCTACCTGCCTTGGCAACTACAGGTCTGTTCTTTATGTGTTTCATAGATAAGTTCATTTGTGTCATATTTTAAATTTCACATATAAGTGATATCATATGGTATTTGTCTTTCTCTTTCTAACTTACTTCGCTTAGTATGATAATATCTATGCCCAACCATGTAGCTGCAAATGGCATTATTTCATTCTATTTAATGGATGAGTAGTATTCCATTGTATACATGTACCACATCTTCTTTATTTATTCGTCTATCAATGGACATTTAGGTTGTTTCCATGTCTTGACTATGTAAATAGTGCTGCTATGAACACTGTGGTGCATGTATCTTTTTGAATTACAGTTTTGTTCAGATATTTGCCCAAGAGTGGGATTGCAGGATCATGTGGCAACTCTATTTTTAGTTGTTTGAGGGACCTCCATACTGCTTTCCATAGTGGCTGCACTAATATACATTCCCACCAACAGTGTAAGAGGGTTCCCTTTTCCCCACACCCTCTCCAGAATTTGTTATTTGTTGACTTTTTAAAGATGGCCATTCTGACCAGTGTGAGGTGATATCTCACTGTAGTTTTGATTTGCATTTCTCTGATAGTTAACAATGTTAGGCTTCTTTTCACGTGGCTATTGGTCATCTGTATGTCTACTTTGGAGAAATGAGATACAGGTTTTACTTTGTTTCATATTCAGTGCTGAAAGCTACTAATGATTCCCACTGGCTTAAGTCTATAGCTAAATAAGCAGACTGTAGTGAAATATTGAGACATTTTATCCTCTAATTCCAGAGGATCAATCAGGATTATTTGCATTCAGTCCTCTTCTCATATACAACATTTATTTTAGGTATTATTTCTCACTCAATGATCTTCTCTGAACAATCATCTCAGTGTCTACTGTTTCAGAGTTGGTTCGTTCCTTCTTTTTAGAGCTGAATTAATATTTCTATGTCTGGCTGTGCCACAGTTTATTTATCCATTCACTTACTGAAGGATATCTTGTTTGGTTTCAAATTTTGGCGATTATGAATAAAGTTGTGATAAACGTGTGTGTGGGTTTTTGTGTGAATCTAAGTTTCCAACTCCTTTAGGTAAATACCAAGAAGAACAACTGCTGGATCACATGGAAAGAGTATGCTTAGTTTTGTATGAAACTGCTAAATTGTCTTCCAAAGTGGCTGCACCATTTTGATTTCACATCAGCAATGAATGAGTGTTCCTGTCCACATCTTAGCCAACATTTGATGTTGGTATTCTGGATTTTAGCCATAGCAATAGGTGTGTAGTTGTATCTCATTGCTTTAATTTGTGTTTTCCCTGATGACATATGATGTGAAGCATCTTTTCATATGCTTATTTTCCATCTGCATATTTTCTTTGGTGAGGGGTCTATTAAGATATCTGTTTATGTCTTTGGCTCATTTTAAAACTAGGTTTTATTTTCTTTTTGAAATATATTGAACTTGCCTATTTTATTTGGGTATTAAAATATTGAATGTGGGCTATGAGTTATCTGTTTTCCTCTCATTGAAATTTTACCTCCTTAAAAGGCAAGGTTCCAGATATATACAGCTATAATTTCAGGTGTCAGTTTCATGTTCTTCTCAACAGACATCACTGAAAAATAATAATAATATTAACTAAAATTCTGATGTTTTAATTTTAATGAAATTTACTTCAATTTCAAATTTTAAAATGAATTATTTTTTAATCATTTTGTTAGCATGTTATTAATTCACCATTTCCTGGGTTTGCTTGTTTACAGCCCTTGGGTCACTACAAAGAAGCAATTTTTGGACTTCATTTTTTTCATCTTTCACATATGACAACAACAATTGTCATTCATGTTTAGCAGCAAATTTGTTTTAGTTAATAGCCCTTTCATGGTGATGGCCATATTTTAGGACCAAAACAATCTTACTGGATACTGAATTTATTTAACAGAATTTCCAGTTTCTCCACCAAGATAGAGAAGGTTGTTCACTTCATCAGTTTTCCCGAAGCATCCATCTTCTGGGCACAATATCAATCAGAAGACAAAAGAAGCAGAGGAAACATTTTTACTGCATAACTGCAAGAGTCAAGGACATCACATTCTCTTTAAATACAGACTCACCTCAATAATGATTGTTCAGGTAATGACTTTTCACCATAATTGCTCTTTAAAAATGGTATTTTGATGCTACAGTTTCAGGCAAAATTACACTCATTCATTTGACACAATAGACAGAGGACATCACATGGAATAAATTAGGTAAGCATGCTGTGTTTAGATCAACACCAAGAGTGGTGCTTTGCATATACACATTAAGAGGAAACAATGAAGAGGAATCATCCTCCACAACTCTTCAGGCTGTTGTGCGTGTGTCCTATTTCCATGTGTTTTGAGCCCTTTGCGAAAAGGTTTAGCACTTGATTAAATCAAGTTAAACTAAACTAAAGATATTCTTCTGTGTCTTAATTTTAAGTTTCAATTTGAATGTGAGAAGATAATCAGCTTTAGAAAGGTTCAAATATTAGTGAAAATAATGGTACAGAAAGAATGGGCCTTCCAAACAATGACTCCCTGGAACTCCCTTTCAACTACTGCCATCCACTCTCAAGTCTTCGTTTCATATTTTGACAAGTACAATAAATCTTTATTTCATTAAATTTTATGTATATACTATTTGTGTATTTTAAAATTGCTGTTTATTACTTATGTCAACTTGTTTTCATTGGTCATTTGACATATTTTTATCTGTGATATATTTATGCATATTTATGTCTTGGAATAGAACATATCAGTTTTCCTATAAAATCAATGAAAAAAATATATTGTTTCCATTCCATGTATTTGCACTTAAAATCAGGGTCTTCAGGAAGTGATAAAAGTCAGTGAGAGGAAGATAGGTAAACCAAGCAGAAAGAGAAAGAAGGTAGGAAAAAACTATCTGAAATACCAACCCATTTCCTATAGGTGTACCCTATTTTCCTTAGGGCCTCAGTACCTCTTATTCTTGCTGGCTGTTAAAAAAAATAGATTTGAGTTATAGAAAACCCAGTTTTTAATGTTTATGAAGGACCTGCGTTCTGGAAGCATATTATTGAAGCCCCTGGCAAGCACAATATTCTGATGTTAAACATAGCATAGAGGTGATGAAGATTAAATTTGTGCAGAAGCTGATGACTTTGTCAATAGGTTCCCAGGTCTCACACCTGTGTTGTAGGTCTAAAATTAAAGTTGTGGTAGGTGATATTATTACTGAGTTGTTCTGAAAGGTATCACTTACTCTATATAATTGAAACAGAGTGTATTCCTACAAATATTAGCATGTCATAAATCATATGGGTTTTGGAAAACTACTGGCTTTCAACAGAGTTTTATTTCATGAAAATTAACACAATAAAATGTCTTTATTGCAGGAATCATGCTGCAGTAGAACCCCTTTAAAACACATGTCTTTCATTTTTTTCCTGAAAGACTAAAATATCTTGCCAAAATAAGATAGGCAAAAAAGAAAAAAAAAAGTTTGATTATTTAACATTCCATGATTTGTAATGGATGGAGTATTAGAGAATAACAGTGATGAATACCAGAATTGATCTCATGTCACCAACTTAAGACTTTATTTTTGGTAGCATTTTACAGTGACATGTGGTAAAGGTAGCCAAAGTGTTAGACCAGAAATGAGGGGGTGGAGAAAAAAATCCAATTTTGTTCCATAAGAATTGTGAATTGGGAACAGTCTTTTAAAATGTTAGTTCAGCTGAGACTTTCTGATGAGTAGGAAGGTCTGAGTAATTTGCTTTCGAAAGTAGTCATTTGAAATTGCTGGCTATTTTTTTGAGAGCTAACGAAAGCAGGTAACATGTAGCATACTTTTAAAAGGAATCACTTAAAGCTAACAGTTCCTTCTAAAATGACATCCTTGTTCAACCAAACTCCCAGCAGAGAATTAACACTTGTGTACATTTATATTAGGCAGGTTTAGGCTGAAAGCATATTAAATGAGACATTTGTAAGATCTTCAGAAAATTAATTTATACTGAACTTGGCATGACAACAAGAGAGGGAATATTCTCATAGATTTTTGGCATGCTTAAACACTAGACATGACGTTTGTGGAAATGTAATTAAGTGCGTAAAATATACTTCATAATAGTACAGTTGGCAGGAAAGGGGAAAAAAGCCTCTATTAAAAAAGTGAAAGCATCTAATGTAGGGCAACTATCCAATGTGAGCATCTTGAGCTTTGCAATTTATTATTATTGATGGCATATTTTCTTTACTAGCATGGGCAAAGTGAGAAGCATTTTTTGAACATAAAACTGAATATATTATTTATCCTGTGACAATGAACATTACTGTAAACATAATTTTTAAAATTAGCTGACAAAAACTGACCTATATTTACATATTATCCATAATATCTGATAACCCAACACTAAGTTAGGCACTATGCCATTGAGACTCACTTATCCATCTCTCACAGCTACTTATCATAGTTGTCTTCTAGAATCCCAGGTGGATTTGGTAACTTGTTCAAAATGGTGCAGATGGAACAAAACACCTTCTGCTACTCCCAACTCTAAAGCCTAACTACAGTCTAAGAAGATGGAAATCCAAATGGAGAAACCTTCATCAGTCTAGAGCAACTTCCATGGATCCAAAGAAGGAGAAGATTACACATACCTTAAAATCAAGAACGCAGTTCATACAGAGTGAAATAAGTTAGAAAGAGAAAAACAAATACCATATGCTAACACATATATATGGAATCTAAAAAAAAAAAAAAAAAAAAAAGGTTCCGAAGTACCTAGGGGCAGGACAGGAATAAAGATGCAGATGTAGAGAATGGACTTGAGGACATAGAGATGGGGAAGGGTAAGTTGGGACGAAGTGAGAGAGTGGCATGGACATATATACACTACCAAATATAAAATAGATAGCTAGTGGGAAGCAGCTGCATAGCACAGGGAGATCAGTTCCGTGCTGTGTGATACTTAGAGGGATTGGATAGGGAGGGTGGGAGGGAGATACAAGAGGGAGGGGATATGTGTATATAGGTATATGTGTAGCTGATTCACTTTGTTACACAGCAGAAACTAACACAACATTGTAAAGCAATTATACTCCAATAAAGATGTTTAAAAAAAAAAAGAGTTCAGTATGCCTAAGGAGCAGAGTTTAAAGGTAGATAAGCAGTTTAAGCAGAGTTTAAGGGTAGATAGATATTCTACCCTTCACCCAAGGGTGAAGGGTAGAATATCTATCTTTGAGGTGGAACTATCACCGGAAACTATTAAGTAAGCCTATGCCTATATTTATTGTAAAGTCATTTGATTTACTTTTGACTTCCTGTAGTTATATGCACCAAATGCTTGTTTTGATCTCAGTTTTGAAGATCTGTTCTCCTCTCCTTGTTTAGTACACTCTAGCATTACATTTGACAAGAGGAGGGATCCATTAAAGCTTCAAAGAGATGTATAGTTGGAGGAATCTCTCATATCCTGTTCCTTAAATGTCCATCTCTCTATTCCATAGCTTGCTGCCTCAGCTTCAAGGGCAAATGGGACTATAAAATCTCTAGTCCAACACTTGTAACCAGACGGATAGTCATGCTTATGGTCAAACTATAGTCTCATTCTCCAATTTGAATTATTAGGTTACAATCTCATTTTTGAGATGCTTTTCACTACAGTCCACATGTATCATTTTGACATTGCATAGTTAAATAACTTCAGAACTTACTGGTGTTAAAAACAAAATTTAATGACATAAATTTTAAAGACTTCATTGGCTTTATTCAATGATTCATGAATCAGAAAGCACCCAGTAGGAAGGAACTCTGAGGAGCTGTACAAAATGAAAGACTTTTAGAGGTAGAAGGGAGTAGGGATAAGGAAGTTATACTAGATGAAAAAGCAAATTGGTTATGGCAAGGTCACTTTCCTTTAGAGGATGGTCAGAGTCTAGCAGGCAGACTACATAACTAGTGCTGATTAGGCAATTCTTGATTGACTGGTTTAAGATTCCATTTTTGGAAAAGCTGTAACTGTAATCAAGTCTTGGTTTGGTGATGTGGAGCTTAGAGTAAGTGACTCCATTTTAGGACTGCAGTCTTTTTTTTAATGGTGGCTTAAGCATTAAGCATTTTGTTGGTTCAAGAGTGTGTGTATCAGCTAACTGCTTCTGGTCTAGGCTGAGATGTGACTGAGGATGGCTGCAGTGTTCGTTGGTCTAGGCTGTCCTCAGCTAAGATGGCTTCTCACTGCCCCATATCACCCTTCCCCCTCCAACAAGCTAGGTGGAAATGAAATTTTTATAGGTTTTTGGATCAGCAATCTAGCAACTTCTATTAAAATTAAATATGTCTAAACACTTAAAATGAGCAATGGCATTATTAGAATATCATCACATAGACAAAGGAAATGAGAGGACACCAAACTATGAGGGCAAACTTAAGAATTTTCTGGCAGCAAAAACTTTGAGTTTACTATTTGTACACTTTCAATAAAGAAATGAATAAAGGATACACTCAGGAAAGAAGAAACTGAAAATGGAAGGAAAAAGGAGGGTAGAAGAAAGAATGGTTGTCAAAGACATTTGTTAAATTAATTAAAAAATTGACTATTGGAAAACAGTTTAAAGTAATGACAGATTTGATGATTATTAAAACAAGGTGGAGCTAAAATTCTAGAGGTACAAGTTCTCAAAAAATTTCCTTAAAAAATGCTTAAGAAAATTCTACAAAATGTGCTGCAACATAAAAGGGCATTAATTTTTGTAAAAGAAAGATATGATATCCAGGAGAGCTGAGATGCAACCACAATAGCTGAAAGAAATTTTTGTTTTGCTAGTAAGAAGACATATTAGAATGACAGCTTTATATATGTACAACATGTTCACAATACCATGTAAAACACAAGGGTGATAGGAGTTAAAGAATTATAAAATTCCTATAATATTGAGAAGACAAAAATTTTTATTATTTTGAAATTTTGTTTAGAAAAAATTCATGTTAAGAATTAAGGTGAGTTAAGGGTGAAAGATGTCAGTGAAAATGGCAAACTAAGGACCTCCAAAAATTCCACCCTTCATAGAATCAATGATAAACTGGCAAAGTTGTCAGGATCTTATTTTTTCAGAACTCTGGAAATTAACCAAAGGACTGCAGCAATCCAGAGAGTTTTAAAGAAAAACAGCTGAATCCATGTAAGAAGAGAGAGTTTTGTGGTCTTTTAACTTACCCTAGTCCCATTTCTCACACTCCAACTTATAGTAGCTTGAAAAAACAAGTTCACATTCCCAATACTAATGGGGGCAGAACAGAGCTGCAGCTCTTTCAAATTCTCATTCCCAAAGAATTATCATTATTTAACCTGTCTAATGGTTCCCTGAAAGACCTCACTTGAAAAGAGCATCTTTATCTAACCTGATTAAGTACTCACCTCATGCTAAAAGCCCCTCTTTGGGGGACATTTATCAAAAACATTTACAGGCAAATATTTTAATGTCATGGCTGCCTGAGGCAATGGATAACATTTGGGGTAAAACAGAGACTAATGAAAAAGCTTAAAAGGAAAAGCTGAGGAATGACATGTCCATAGGGGCTTTGAAATGCTTTGACATATGCCTGGAAATCTAGAAGCCTATGCACACATGTAAGGCTGTGTGCATGCTCAGGAAAGAAATTAAAGAAATATCCATTGCCTTTTTTGCAGAAATGGGCTGCTGATACTCAAAAAAATATGGAAATACAAGGGACACAGAATAGTATCTTGAAAAAGAACAAAGTTGGAGGACTCAACCTTTTTTTGATTTCAAAACTTACTACAAAGCTACAGTAATCAAGTGTGTGTGGTATTAGAACAGACATATAAATTAATGGAACAGAATTGAGAATACAGAAATAAACCTATACATCTACTGTCAATTGATTTTTGACAATAGTGCCAAGAGTATACAATGGGGAAATAATAGTCTTTTCAACAAATAGTGCTGAGACATCTGGTTATCCACATGAAAAAATGAATTTGGAGCCCTAACTCACACCATATACAAAAATTAACTCAGAGTGGATCAAAGACTTAAATGTAAGAGCTGATACCATAAGACTCCTAGAAGAAAATATAGGTGTATATATTCATGACTTTAGATCAGGCAAAGCTTTCTTATATGACCCTGAAAGCACAAGCAACCTGCCTTAGTCTGTTCAGGCTGCTGTAACAAAATGCCACAAACTGGGTAGCTTATAAACAACAGAAATTATTTCTCACAGTTCTGGATGCTGATAAGTCTAAGATCATGGCTCTGGCAGATTCAGTGTGGTGGCTGGTGAAAGTTCACTTCCTGGTTCGTATGTGGTGTCTTCTTGCTATGTACTCACATGGTGAAAATGGCTACAGATCTCTGTGGGTCTCTTTTCTAAGACACAGGTTCCATTCATGAGGGCTCCACCCTCATGACTTAAGTACTTTACAAAGGCCCCACCTCCTAAAACCATCATCTTTTGGGGGTTAGTATTTCAACAGATTAATATGGCAGGGGGAGGAGATACACACGTTCGGAGTACAACACAACCAAAAAAAGGAGATAAATTGGACTTTATCATTTTAAAAACTTTTGAGTATCAAAAAACACTATCAAGAAAGTGAAATAATCCACAGAATGAGAGAAAATATTTGCAAATCATATGTCTGATAAGTTTCTAAAATCCAGAATATATAATGAAGATGTACAACTCAACAATAAAAATGCAAATTACCCAATTAAAAAGTGAGCAAAGGACTTGAATAGACATTTCTCCAAAGAAGATATACAAATGGCCTATAAGTACATAAAAAGATAATCAACATCATTAGTCATCAGGTAAATGCAAATCAAAACCACAATGAAATACCACTTCACAAACTGTAGGATGACTACAATAAAAAACACAGATAATAAAAAGTGTTAATGAAGATGTGGAGAAATTGGATCCTCATACATTACTGATGGGAATGTCACATGGTGTGGCTGTAGAAAATAATTTGGCAGTCCCTCAACAAGTTAAACCATGCAGCCAGGCAATTTCACTCCTAGGTGTATACTAAGGGAACTGAAAACATATGTTCACATAAAAACCTATACACCAATCTTTACAACAGCATCATTCACAATAGCAAAAGATGGAAACAGCCCAAAAGGCCATCAGCTGATGAATGGGTAATATAATATACTCATACAATATCTTTATCTTTCAGACAAAAAGAGGACTAGAGCACTGTTGCAAGCTACATCATTGATGAAGCTTGAAAACATTAGAGTAAGCTAGATCCAAAAAAACTATCAATTGTATAACTCCACTTATATAAAGTGTTCAGAACTGGCAAATCCATAGAGACAGATAATAGATTAGTGGCTGCCGGGAGCTCCAGGGAGAGGAATGGAGAGCTGGGGAGCAAATGTGACAGATGCAAGGCTTCTTTAAAGATGATGAAAATGTTTTGTATTAGGTAGTTGCAATGATTTTACAGCCTTGCGGTTATACTAAAAGCCACTGAATTGAACATTTTAAAATAGTGAATTTTATATGTGAATTATATCTCAATTAAAAAAAATAAGGCCATAACTAAGATAATAGAAATAGAATGTATAACTTTCAAACCAATTGAAGGTAGAATATAATATGATCCACTTGAAATCAGTAAAGATGAAAAAGAAAGAAAAAAGAAAATTTCTAAGAAGAAAGAACAACAAAAAACACGCAGAACTGATCTAAATGTATCAACAATGACATCGGGTATAGATATTGGAAAATTGTGTCCTAGGTCAGAGCCTTGCAGCCTGATTTTGTACAAACTAAGAAGGAAGAATGGACTTTGCATTTTTAGAGTTACCAAAAAGAATGATGAAAGAGGTGGGGGAGCAGCAGCCACTGAAACCATGGTCCTCAAAGCCTAAAATATTCACTGAGAGGCCCACTACAGAAAAAGTTTAGTTGATAACCTAAACTTTCAAAGATGACATTTTAAAGTTAAACACAAAATCTAATAAAAGTATAAAACCAAAATTACCCTTTTCAAATATCACCTGCCAATTTCAGAAGAGCTGCTGGGAACTGTCTATCTCAATGTGTTATTCCCTGTCTGTTTCCAGATTAAAGATTGCCACAAGTGGCACTGGCTTGACGTTTGGAAGGCAGAAGGAAAGTCAATATCTTCTTCAGCTTCAGCCTTCTCAGGAACAGGCCTAGAGAGTAGGTAGTGGCTCTGCCAGAGACTCTCAACAGTCATAGTCTTTCCCGGTGAACTTTTGGGGACTGCCTACTTTGGTGCTTTAGTTAAGGTCCTCAGGGATTTCTTTTCTCCAAAATTCCTGCTGCTTCTCAAACTTCATTTCTCTATACCATCCTATGTATATGCAAATCTCTTGATATTTGGGCTTAGAACTTGCACACCATCATTTTTTGCCACATTCTATTTGTCAAGTGAGTGAAAAAGGTGGGGTGTTAGTTTGTGAAGAGTGTCTGACAGGAGAAATGGCTCGTCATTAAAGAGATGCAGCCCAATGATGGAAACTTCACAGAAGAAACCAAAATAGATACCCCTCCTTCCCTCTCTCTTTATCTCTTGATACTGCTCCCATTGGCTAAACTAAACAGGAAAATATGCCCATCAAATCAGCCTCAATAAAGAGGGTAGAAAAAGATGGAGAATAGACCCAGAAGGGAAATAGAAGCCATCCTGCACAGTTATCAACCTAAATCGTTAATTCATGCATGAAAAGAAACACAGTCTTACTGGTAATTGGAGAAATACAGATTAAAGCAATAATCTACCAACTCATAGCCTTAAAAAATAGTAGTAATAAATTTAAGAATCTCAAGCATCAGCAAAGATGCTGTAAAACAGTAATGCATGTTAACAGCTGGCTGGAATGCTATTTGCTATCCCCAGTTTATAAGGTAAATCAGCAATATCTAAGTTGATGGTCCACCCACCCTATGGTCCAGCAATTCTATTATTGGGCATCAGCCATGGAGAGATGTTAACACATGTGCAGAGGAACATATATAGGATTGTTCAATGTTTGCAATACCAAAACAAACAAAAATAAAAAACACTCACATTTAACAGTCCCTTAGAAGGGGATTAGAGGAATAAACTCATTTAAAATAAAATAATCAATAACATTTAAAAGATATAGACTAAAGTCTCAAATATCAGTAATGATAAATCTTTCAAAAACATCATGTTATGTAAAGAAAGCAAGCTGCCAAATAACAAGCAACTAGCAATAAGTAAGATAAAATGTATACAATATATATAAATTTAGATAGCACACCTTCTTGGGAGGGACTCTTTAAAAGCAGAGCCTGAGACAAGGATTGTGGTATATGTGACCTACTGCAGGATGGCTCACAGAAGGGCAGGGAGGAAAGCAGGGCAGAACAGAGGAAAGAGTAAAGCAAGGTTTTGGGCTTGGCTGGAATCTCATCTCAGCCTGATCCCAAGAGGAGCTCTGGAAAATAAATTGAACCACAGCACTGGTCTCATCTTGAGGCAACAGGGTGATTGCTTCTCTTCCTCAACTCCCTACCCTGGACATATACACTTACCAGTCAATCACTGGCCATGGGCTGACCTGTCGGAGGCATTCTCCCAATGGAACATCTTCCATGTAGCCCAGGACAATCCTTCAGAGAACAAGACAGCTGAGAGCCATTAGTAGCCCAACCTCACTGCAGCTGGAGTATGAGGGCACCAGCAGTGAAAGGGGTCTGGCAGGGGTATGACAGTGTCCACTGTACACATGAAACAATGGTGTATGGTTTATGGCCTTACTGGGTAGTATAATTACAAACATTTGCATAGAAATAAAAAACAACACTCATTTCAAAATAGCAATTTCCTCTAATAAGGGAGGGAAGAAGGAAAGGAAAATGACTCAAATGCTGGCCTTATGCTATGTTTGCATTATTTTACTTCTTTATAAAAAATAGCCTGAAGTAATAAAATCGTTAACATTTAAATCTCAGTGTAAGTACATGGCTATTTGCAAACTTTAAAACTTAAAATAATATATACAGCCAAAAATTAGTAGTAAAATATGTAGATTTAAAAATAATAATAGTGGTTCTTGTAATATTTTGATTTAATTTATACCAATGGTAAAAAATATATCTTTTCTAAATTATAGGTAAAACTAGAAATTACTCAGTTTGTGTAATTTTTATCCCGTCAATTTCATTCATCAAAAAATCATACTTTTAATTGTAAAAGGTATTTATAAGTTTATTTAGTTCATATAGTATCTCTCTTTATGTTTTAATCTGACATTTTATGTGAAGATATGAGAGAGAAAACATTATAATTTCTGGGATAATACTTACCAAAATTTGAAATGTAATATATCTGGATTGTGGGATTTGGAATAGTTTATTAACTTCTCCTTTATAAGTTTATTAATTGCTTTCATTTTTATAATAGCCATTGCCTCATTTTTATAGAAACAACAAAGTCACTCTTAAAAATAAGAAAAATATGTATCTTCCTTAGTAATAAGAGCATTACAAAGTCAACAACTCCTTGATGTTATTTTACACCTGATATATTTGCCAAAATTAAAATAAAAGAAATATCCAAAATTGGCAGTATTTTTTTTAAATTTGGTACAATGATATATTGCTAATGGCAGTATAAACCATTATAATTCTATTTAGAAAAAATAGAATCTGGCAAAATTTCTTGAGTAGCAAACAGATGTTTATATCCTTGTATCCATAAACTCATTTCTTAGAATTTATTCCATGGGAACATTACAATAAGGAAATATCTTCTGCATGAATGATGGCTATTTCAACAAAGAATTTGAAACAATCTACCTTAGCTAAGAAAATCATGGCATGCTAACTTAATGGGGTTTTATGCTGTGATTATGTAACAGGGAAGAGCCAAATCCGACTGCATGTTGGATCTGTTTCTTTTACTTTAACCTTTGCTTCCCATTGTTTTTATTCACTAAAAGGATACTGTCTATACATAATGGCCTGCCTTGGGGAACACTGCCCCTCTGCCTGAATGTTAAATCAAAGTGCCTTTGTTCAGGGAAACATCCGGATGCTGTCCACCTGTGGATGGCTACAAGAAAGAAGAAAGCAACACATCCCCTCTCTGAGGCTGGCCATTCCAGGGGATATTTGCAAATCTTATGGCCTTTTTACTCTACTTTCTCATCTCCTCCCCATCTCTGTGCTATAAAAGAAACTGGCATTCAAACCCCGATAAGATAGTTTTTTGGAGACAGTAGTCTGCCATCTTCTCAGTCTGCCATCTTTCCGAATAAAGCATTCCTTGCCTCAGCACCTCGTCTCCCAATTCATTGGCCTCTCATGCAGTGAGCAGAGCGAGCTTGGACTTGGTAACAATTACAGCATGAAAATGTGAATAAGAAAATATGTTGATAGTTCCTGGGCACCTAATTAGGGAGCTCAGGTGATTTTGTGAACTATCTTCTCTCTCAAAATTCATGGGTTTGCTATCATTAAAATACCCTTACAAGAGGAAGGAACCTTTTGCTCATAGTCACATGGCATGCTAATAATTGGCAGGAGTATTAAGATTACCTCCAAGTTCTAACTCCAAATCCTAAGCTCTTTCCACTGAAAAATTTTTCTTAACTGTAAAATTCATTTTATAAGTAAATGTGTAAGCAGAACTCTTTTAGCTCTGAATCAAAGAGATAACAAAGGCTGAGCTTATTTAGATGGATGTGCTGGAGTGTGGGCTCCAGTCAGCCTCACCCCACCCATTTGGCTTTAACCAAATCCTAGAGAGCCACAAATACTCTTTTAAAAATCACTCCACTACACCATATTTCATCTGGAAAGTGTAAAAATGGTTTGACTTAATGTTATGTTTTAAAAGATAGTAATATAAAATATTGCATTCACAACTCTCAGTTGAGTAGAAGGATACATAGAAACATGGATGAAAACATTCCTGTGCAAAGACCAGACCTGCTGCTATTTCTTTCAGGTGACAGCATATACAGCTCAGCAATGGGCCCTGGGAGGACATCTTTGGTTGTTTTTTCCACTGCTTTCGAGGTGGTCCTCAGAGCTTTATTAAACCTGGATAGATCTTTGTGCCCATTCAGACATAATCATTCATAAAATATTATAAAGAGTATGCATTGTTTGTGAATGTGGATATAATTGGGGATGGGAGAGGAATGAGAAAACTCATATGTACATGTTTAAGATCAAAATATATTTCCCACCAAACTGTTTGGAACAGACAGTGTGAGTTATCTCCTTCCTTCTTGCCACTTAGGAAACTCGAGACCATCATCTATCTCTCCCAATTCTGTACCAGTAAAAGCTGAAGATACCTGAAATTTGCTTTACCAGCCTACTATGAAGCTATAGCATGAACATGTGGACCACTCTTTGTCCACAACATATCAGAGGGAAATCTAGTGACTCAGGGAAAGATCGCTTTTTCTGAGATGTGTGAAGAGCAGGTCTATTTCCCTTCCTGCCTGTGACATTATCCTGTAAGGATGTGAGGCTTAACATTACTACAGCCATCTTGCAAATCAAGAAAAGAGCCAAAAGTTCCAGGAAAGCTGACAAATTCCTTCCCACATAGATTTTGATCTGTGGTAAAAAGGACCTTCTACTGTTTAAGCTCCTTTGTGTTTGGATGTTCTGTTATGTGTAGCAGAAAATATCCTGATATAAACTGCAGAAATCTATCAGACACCCGAAGTTCCCAACTAGAATGTACAATTCTACATTATTAAGGGTGTCATCTTTTTTTTGCTAATATAAATCAAATGGAGTTACTTCCAATGTGGGCTTTTTTGATTATGAAGAATTTCTGGTAATTTCCTTCTTTTTACAGTGGTTATATCATAATCCATGAAGTTTATCTGAAGTGATTGTTTCCGATTATTGTGGCTTCCTCCTGATTTTCATAAGTGAAGTTGCCGACTTCAAATTGCTAGAAAAAATGCTGGCAGTTTTTCATGGAGCATGGCTATTAGGTCCCCAGAAGATGAAGAATGAATTCTTTCCTTTCCTTTCCCTTGGCTTTCCCTTCTGTCCTTTCTACTCTAGGGCTAATATTTTGAAATAGCCCTCAAATACCAATGATGTAAATCTCTGCATACTCTACTGCAAGGATCAAATAAAATATGTGGAAAGTGCTTTAGAGGCAGAAGGACATTCTGCAAGGCTGTGGGGCTGACATTATCTGTTACATCTTAACAATATTGCCCCATATTAACAACAGCAAAGTAAGAATAGGCAAGTGATAGTAGGGTCTGTCCAAATTATTTTTAAAACTAGATTTGCTCTAAAATTGGGATAATGTCTCTGACACCTCATCAGCTTTGGCTGACATGGTCATGATAAACAGAAACTTTTTATTGTTTTTATTTAATAAACATTCCTGTAACAGTGGTTTAATCTTAGTTGTATTCCAATCACTGATCAACATAAGCTGACCCTTGAATAGCATGGGTTTGAACTGCATAGGACCACTTATACTCAGATTGTTTTTCAATAAGTATAGTACATGTATTTTTTACTTTAAAGATCTTTAACTAAATATGGGGAAGAGTTTGTGTTCTATTAGAGATCACAATATGTGGCATTAAAAGAAGTGGGGTTTGAGTCCTGATTCTATCCAGACTGTCACAGCTTCCTGCTCTTTGGAGATTCATTGATCAATTCCTTTGTTTTTGAGGCAAAGATAGCAGTATTATTATTTTAGACTATGTGGGTGGGTTGGTGCCCCTAACTCCTGTATTGTTCAAGGGTCAACTGTATAACAACTCTTTTAGTTCTTATTACAACTTCTGAGAGAGATACTTTCATTACTCTCATTTTGCTCGTGAGGAAACTGAGATACGAGATGTTGATTGTTTAAGTAACTTGCCAAAGCCACACAGCTGGTAAGTGGCAGAATTGGAATAAGAATCATTTTACTTGACATTGTAGGGAAGGAAAAAATTTCTTCAAGCCTCTTAGAGTTCCTGGCTGGGTTTGAAATTTAAACTGACAAAGACAGATTAATAGGAAAAAAAACATACAAATATATTTAGTACAAGTTTTAAATGGCATGGGATCTTTTGTGAGGAAATGAAGACCTGAAGAAACAGGCCGTTGTATTTTAATGCTAGATTTGATGGACGGGGGAAGTTGTGTAGAAATAGGATAGTCAAGGAAAATGAGGTAAGTGTAATAACCTGGGAGAGACATAGCAAGTCCTGTTTGTTAGGATTCTTCTCGGTGTCCCTTTGTCTTTGCAGATAAGGATGCTCTTTGCCTCCAGGTATGGGGAGGGAACCTCCTACTTGAGGGTTTTATGACCTGTTTCAGGGAAGAAGGGCAGAGAGGAGGTCAGAGGGACCTACGTTCCTGTGTCTTCTGTTTTCTCAAACTCTTTCAGCTTAAAATATTCAATGTGCCAAGGTGTAATATTTTGTGGGTAGTGTGTCCTAACTCCATCAACATATAGACATAAATGTATGAAGTCATTCACTAAAAGTGAGAAAGTGTGAACAGGTTCACCACATGCTTCATTTTGCTTTATGGGCAAGTTTAAAAAATAAGGAAAGGAAGAAAATGAAAGAAGAAAAAAATCTAGTTAGGACTTTCTTTTCCATTCTTTTATCTTCTTTTCTTTTCTTTATTTTTCTTCATGTGTGTGGTAGTGGTGGGAAATGGGGGAGGATAATGAGCCTCTTTGTCTGAAAATAACCATGCTTCATCAACCTGTATGTACTGTGAGACGGAAACTTTACAGAGAAAAATCATACGGTGGAAAGCTCAAAAATCTCTCCAAGTATTAACTGAATGATTCAAATGATGACAATTATATACCAAAAATAGACATGGAAGCCATGTCTCCAACTGGTGTTATCTTCCAGAACTTCCTTTGGATCTGAACACATTTATGGTGGGACATATTCAGCTTTCTTTGCATTTTTTGCCTTATATGGTCAATTGCAAAACTGACCACAAATTCTTTCTCTTCCTATTGCCAGAACTTTTGCAGTGAGACTTTGCAGCCTCTCCCATCAAAAAGTGGAGAGTTTATTTCTCTATTTTTTGAATCTGGATTTAGGCATGTGACAGACTTTGGCCAGTGGGACATCAGGAAACCTAAGAGCCTTGACAAGTGCTTGAGCACTGGGGCTTTTCCTCTCTTGCTATTCTTAGAAATTATGACAGCCACCCTGTAATGAACCTCAGCTAGCCTGTTGGAGGGTGAATGGCACATGGTCCAGTTACTTCCATTGACCCTGAAGCCAGGAATCACCATCAGACATGTGAATGAGGCCATCCACTGATGAGAGCAGAGATAAGCAGTCCTGGTTAAGCCCAGCCCAAAGTGCCAACTTACATTATCATGATAAAAGAAGAGATTGTTAGTATGAGCCACTACTTATGGGATCACTTATTACACAGCAAAACTATTCTTCTTTTAATGGGAAGTGTATTCGATTCACCTTTACAGAGAACAGAAGCTTTAGGTACTATATATGACTAAGGAAGAGAAGTCTCATCTACTTCTGGAGCAGATGTATTATTAGTGGCCCTGGGAGAAAGGCAAAGTTCTGACAAAAATGCTGAAAATTGAGGAAATTTGATTCAAATCCTTCTCCAAGTCTCCATAATATGCTCACTAAACTCGGGAAGAACAATCCAGTGAAGGGTTGCTTGAAGTTTACAGCAGGGACAAGACCCATTGTAGCCAAATGTGTTTTATTTTTTTCTCCATCCAACCTTTCTTTAGGCTTTCCCATGCTTAATGGGCCTTGGAAGCAGAGCATATAATGACTCTATGCTTTACCAGCTCAAGGGCATTTCAGTACTATGGATTAGTCTTAAGTCTCTTAGAATATGTCTAACTTCATTGCAAAAGCAATATATTGGGCTAATGAGACTTAGACCCCTTGACAGTGTTTCCTATCCTTCCCACCCTAGAGCTCTTGCCACTACACAGCACCTTTCATTTCCAAAGGATGCCTGAGCACTTCATAAACTTAGCCAGTGGACTTATAAACTTTATGGCCAAGGAATCAGTCCACCTCTGAAAAGTAACCTGCTTCTGGTGTGAAAAGTAGCAACTGTTTACATATGGTTCACCCGAAGGCATAAAGAGGCCAAGCATTAGGTTTAAAACCCTAAGATGCCTTGGAGCAGGTCCTGGTAGGATTTCCTTTCCTTTATTAAGTTCTCTTCTGCAGTGGATTTAGTTGACTGAGCCTAAAGGAAGTATATCCAGTGAGTGAACTGAACCTATGACCCTAAGCACCTGGTTAGAATTGGCCCTTGTGTAATGACCTGGGAGAGCACCACCTCCTCCACTTGTAGGGTAGGTCAACAAAAAGAAAATCACATTTTAAAGCTGTTAAATTTAAATAATTTTTCAAGGAAACCTATTTAAACATTATCATTTGCCCATTTTTCTGTACCTTTTACATTGAACTTCATACTTTTTATCTTGTGTCTTAATTGTTGAGCTCATTATTTGCCCCATTTAAGGCAGGATCTTTGAATGAGCCATGCTGACAACCTCCTTAAACCACATCACAATGAATATGTAGAAAAGGCAACACTTCTGTCCACCTCTCAGTTCAGCACTACCTGCCACCTCCTCCTAATGGAAAATGTGTTAATCATGAGGCTAAGTTCAGGACGTTTACTGAACCACATTTATGAGTGGCAGTGTGACTGTGGGTTAAATTGGACCTCTGTTTCTCCCTTCATTCACTACATGCAGAGAACCAATAGCTCTTGAAGCTCAGGAATCTTGCTTTCTTCACTTGCACTCTTCACAATGTGCTGGCCATTGCTTCATATAGCTTAACACCATTGTGAATAGCTAGTACTTCTTATGAATTGGGATGAGAGGTGGGAGGCAGTAGACTCAGTTTTCTCAGACCTCTTTGCTGATTAAATATATTCTTATTTTCCATTGGCTATTGACCAATGTGTGTACTTGTCTTGGTGACCTCCAGATCAAAAGGAAAAGAGATGATTGGCAGAGATGGGACATCTCTGGTACTGCTAGTGCAAATACAATCAGATACCTTTTCTTAGCAGAATGTTTTGAAACAAAATTAGCTGTTGATGTAATTAACTTACTGATGAAATATTTTTTATTCTTCCAAAATTATTTGTTTGTATTAAAAACTATTCTCTTGCAACCCAAAGCATAATTTACTAGCTATAACTATAATCTTTTGTGATTCTTGATTCAAAATAGTCAAAGCAAATTCTACATCATGTGTATTTCCAGCAAGATTAGAATCAATTCAGTCAAGCCATTTCATGTGGGAGATTTCCATGCCGATATATTTACTACTTCTCACAGAAGCTACCTCATGTATCAGTCGAAACTCTTATGCCATGGATCTGGGTTTTCTTCTCTTCATTGGTCTCTCCTTTGTGGTAATGAAGATAGCCTGAGTTCTTCTTCTGCTTTTCCTTAGTGGAATATGATTTGTTGGGTCTCATCAATAACTTCACAATTGATTGGGCTGCTCAACTTTAAAAGTTTTCCTAGGAAGTGCTCAAAGACTGATGGGATCATGCTGAAAAGACAGACAAGCCAGCTGGAAGGGGCTCCTACTGGCCAAATCTGGGATAATTTTAACATTGAATCATGTAGGATAGTAAAGATTATGAGCCAACATATAAAACAAGAATCCAGGAGAATATCCTGATATTTATAAATAAATAAATCAGTAAATAATTGAAAGTTTGATAGCTAGTGGTATACTTATGAGTTCAAAATACCTCTTCTCAAAATATTTCTTAATTTAAAAGTGTGAAATTTACAGTGGAGGATGCTGGAGATGCCACTTTAACCAAGTGATCACCAGTAAAGGGAAACATCAAATGCATGAGTCATATGTGTGAAACAATGAGATGAACACAGCATTAGTTTTGTGATTGTTTTTTCTGCCAGTGAACTATGACTTAACTTTAATCATAGAAGAAAAATAATGAGCCCAAACTCAAATTGAGGAGCATTCTACAAAATAAATGACCTGTTATCTTCAGAATTTCCAAGGGTAAAAAAGTCAAGAACATTTCTTGGAGTGTGCACAGATTGAAAAAGACTGAAGGGACATGACAACTGCAGTGCAGCATGATTCTTATTTTTCTTTAACTCATCTGCTAGAGTGTCCTATTTTTTCCAGCTTATTGAGGAATAAGTGACAAATTAAATTGTTTATAAACTGTATAATATAATGATTTGATATACATATACATTGTGAAATCATATAATTCTGAAATAAGTCATTTTACTGTAAAGGTCATTACTGACGCAGTTGGTGAAACTTGGATGGGATTTTGTTAGGCATATTGTTATTATGTAAGAGAATGTGCTTGTTCATATAAATACTCTAAAATATACAGGGGTATTGGAGCAACGGGTTAGTACCCTATTCTCAAATGGCTCGGAGGAAAAATTTTTGTACTATACATGGAAAAATAAACAAATAAATAGGTTCTCCTAGAGTTGTGGTCTCAGACCATGTGGTTTGTCTAGTTAAGTAGAGGGCAGAGAAACTCAGTCAGAAATATTGATGAAACAAAATGAAGAGTCAAGGGACACCTTACATTTCAAAGTCAGGAGTTTCCATAGATGCTAAAGCAATGCAAGGTTTCAATAATTAGCTTAAAGTAAGTGATCATTCCTGCCAAAGTTTCCAAAAGTGTGATGATGAAGCAGACACTCTGGGCCCTACCATTCTCATGGTCTCCAGCAGCCCTTCAATAAACACATTTCCATCTATTTCCTGAATATTATTTGGTGATCAAATCTACTCTGCCTGGCTACACAGGTTTAATTAAGTCTCTCAGGAGCAGCCTACAGCCACTGACCAATGGATTTAGTCTATTAATACTCCAGCTCCATTGCTCCATAGGTGGGAGAACTCTTGATTTGCATGTTCCATAGCAGCTCCCAGAGCTCCCTATTGGGACTGAGCTCAAGCTGCCCACAGTGGTAACTTGCTTGATAATACACCCTTTATAGGTGGCTTTCTCTTCCATAAATCATTCTAAATTCACTTCCTGCAATCACCTCCCAAATAAACTACATGCCTTACATCCTAGTCTCAATGTCTTTTTTCAGAGAACTCAAACTAAAGCCTATGTTTAGCTTAATTATTTTTAGTAGGGCCCAGCCTAACTCTAGGATATGGATCCGTATGAAGTTAAAACATTGTTTTACCAATTTCTCATCTCACTTTAAATCAGAAGGTTTTTCCAATCCGTGTTAAATCTAAAAAATAAATTTGATGATGATACTTTATTAGCTGTTTTAAATATGGCTGAAACCACACAGATAGCAGGATTGGACCTTCTTTCTATTCCAGAACATGCATTATTATATATCCAACTATTACAATGGATGAATAACACCATTTGCTATGAGTAAAGGAAAGAGTTGAAGAAAACAGTGCACAAAGCAAAAATTCAAAGTAAAAAAAAAAAAAATCAAGTTAACGCAATAGCTTAAAGGTGTAAAAACCTTGCTCCATAGATTTACTCTGAAGCTATGTTTCCTGTAATAAAATACATATAAACACACACACACACACACAATTTTACTCCAGTGCTCCAAGGAAATAAGTGACTATCTTCGGGCCTTCATGCATTTTCAATTTGTCTGGCTCTGTCACTGGGATATGAACAACTGAGAAACAGTGGAGGACAAAATACAGAGCTGAGGCAATGGGTAAGTAGAAACTGTTCTATTATGTGCAGTCAGGCTTGAGTGTGAATAGGGCTGCACCTGGAGGAAGAGAAAAAAGGAAGCATTCATCCATCTCTCCTCACGTGGGAAGCCAGATAGGGCAAGGGGGCTATCCTGTCAAGAGAATGATTCAGGAGTCTTTTCTCACTGAAGATTAATCATACCAAAGGGCAGGGGTAAAGAATACCTTGCTCTATTTGCTTCCAATCTCTCCCCTCTGCCTGGGTCCCAAATGATTCTATTTTCCTATGTTGAGATATTAGTGGAGCAGAGCTGCTGAAAGGTCTGGGACATCTGAGAGATGAATCACTCCATGCAGAAATGGAACAATTAGCTACATTTAGTCCAACATAAAGGACTTGAGAGGTGTCTAATTGAGTGGCCTGCAACAGAGCCAGGAAACAATGTGGATTTGAAAAGAATCCCACAATTAATTTCTGCATTGACCTAATGGGATGTAATTTGTTAATGTGTCCAGAGCCCAGAGTGGGTCTTTTCCATGATGCTCATGGATTTAAAGGGCATGGCATTCCCTTGTGTTTGCGTGTGCTTGGATGAGTGCATGAACAGTAAAGGATGTAGTTAAATGCAAGCCTTTTTTGCAGCCCATTATTAAATCTATGACCATTTAAATATAAAATGAGACATTCTGGCATGGTTTAGGCCACACATTTCTACAGAACATCAGGTTTAGAATTAGAGATATTGGCAGTCAAATGATTTTGAAACTTTCAGACATTTTACAAAAATCACATTGCCTTTAGACAATTTTAGAAATAGAGAGAAGGTAAAAGTGTTTAAAACAACATATTTTTTATTCAAAAAGTGGAAACAGATTGTGTCATACAAACTCCTTTGCCCAAGAAATAAAGCTCACTTTTTTATAGATGCTAAAAATATATTAACTATACAAGCTTACGTGTGATTGTGCTTTAAACTCCTTTCCCCCTGGTTCCCAGAGAATTAGTAGCATGTTTGTTAATTTTGGTATTTTAAAGAAGAAATTATAGTTATTAACCTAAGTGAAGTAATTGGAGGAATCTAATGCGTCTTGACCCTTTAGAATAATAATAATTTATCACTATAATTAAACTTGCATTTTCATAATAATGAATTAAACGATACGAGTTAGGCTTAGATTTTATCTCTAGTTTTTTCACTGAATTTTTGGATTCCCAAGCAAGCAGACTGTGTGAAGACAAACACTTAACCACTTTTATCAGATTTCTTTGTGTGAAAAAGTAAGGGAGTAGAAGGAATTGATTCACAGGAACCCTTCCTGCCCTGACTTCAAAGACGCCATAACTTCTGTAATAGTCACAAAAATAACAATTAAATTATCAATGTGAAAAGATCAAATTCACTAAACTAATCACAAATCTCCCCTTCTTTCTAATGCCTGCCAGTGAAGCAGCTCTTCTTTAGAATTGTATTCTTGTGGCTCCCCATCTCCAGGCTCCAGGGCATGGCATGCAGCAAAGGAGAGAGTGACACAGGACTTTATTGTGTTGGAAATCATATCACTTCAGTGGGGGCTGATTCTGTAGTGGAACAGCCTGACTGAAGAAGTTGTAGACTTCAATGAGAAGGTTGGTTCTTCTGTCAGGAAACAAAGAATTACAAAAAGATGGGAATAAGCAAGAGAGAAAATGACTTAGGAATGGGTGTGTGGCCCGTGTGTCTCTTTTGGCACACCACTGTACCTTAATGGACGCAGCAGAATGTCTGGGACATGATAGGCGCTCAGGAAATGTAAGATATATTGAATGTGGGCTTATGTGTCAACACAGCCCCTTGACCTAAAGCAGACCTGAGGTTGAAATAGTACAGAGAGAGGCAATAAAGATGCCACATGGCAGGGGAGAGTTGTGTATGAGTTGCCACTGCAAACTCATAATTTGCATTTATATGCACAGTCTTTCAACTTCTACCTGTTTTCAGCAATCTCAGACAAATAACTGGTGGTCGACTCAGGCAACAACACAAGTCAAATTGACTGGTTTATTGCATTAGCTGGTCAGCTCAGACTTGGTCACTGATCACTAAGCTGGTTTTGTGTGTCTCTTTTGAGACTGGAAATCTCAAAAGATTGACTGTACTAGGTACCCAAAAGTAGTGAAAGTAGAGTATTAGGCAACTAGTTTTTCACTATATTTTTGATCAACTATACACCTTGTGGTGCTGATGGGTGAAAAACTTCAAATTACTAGCAAACAAAATAACTGCTTCTATAGATAGAATAGCTAACAGTCCTATGAATGTTCATTAATTTTTTTTTCATGAGGGAAGGTATGAAAACTCAATTCTTTGAACACCTTAGTTGCTCAGTTATCAATATCACAGTCCTAAACAGAAATCTCTAAAAGAGCTCTCGAGACAAAATATGCAAAGAAATGCATATTAAAAAAAAAATATTTCACTTATAATAAAATGGAGGGCAATGTTGTCCTTGATGGAAAACTGTTGGAATTCATAGACCAACTGATGCCATGTGGAAATGCTTTTGTTAAGAGATAGAAATGCATTCAAACAGGCATATCTTTAATACTTTCATGATCTTTATGTGATGGCATAAAGCAGCCTCCAACACTTACTTCTGATACTATGAATGCATCCTTAGTCCCTTGACCCTAGTTAGCAGATTTCCTCCCTGTCTCTTCTCTGAACTTTGAAACCTAATGGACATATGTGAAGGGTAAGAGAAAGAGGGTATCAAGTTGATTCTGAGTTACTAGTGCCAATCTCTTCTTCAACACCCATGAGATTCAAGGTCATCTTTTACTTCCTCTCTATTCTACATTACACATTCCATTGGTGACACCCTAATGTCTCCTGAATAAAGTTCAAATTTCCTAATTTGTTGGAGGAAATGCTCTTCCTACAGTGCTCTTCCCAGGCCCCCAGACTCTGCTCCTTCAGAGCATGCAAACCTGAGTAACAAGTACTAGTCCCTGCATCTCTTTTCCTGAAAGTTTATTTCTGGACACCAGAGCCATATTTGCTGGTGCACATGGGAAGGCAGAAATGCTGAGGAATTACTTCTTATGGAAGCAACACTCAAGGAATTACTGAGGGATGGTATTTTATAATACACTCCAGTCCCTTCACCCTTCAGGAGCAAAGTACCTGAGGAATGTGTTCAGCGCTGTTTCTGAGTTCCCCAGTGAGACTGAGCTCTAGTTGCCCAGAGTAATTTGGAAATTCACCCTAGAGTGGCTTCCTCTTCTTCCCAGTCTAACTTCCCCACTCCATCATTACTGTTTCAAGATCACTTTTTAAATAAACCACTTGCACTTGAATTCTTAACTGTGAGTCTACTTCTAGGAGAAGCCACGACATATGGCATTAACATCATTTGTAATCAGGTCCTACCTAGTCTTCTCTTCTTAGTCATTTTCAAGTGCCACAAAAGTCCCACTAACTCTCTTACCAAGAATGTATTCTCACAGAGAACTTTGTGATTTTCAGAATATTTAATTACACATATGTCTGTTTCCCCCAAAATTCTGTGATATCATTCAGCCCAGGAACTGTATTCTATTCACATCACGGTCCTTAAAACTTGGTAAAATGCTTGGTACATATCAGATGTTGTGATGGTTAATTTCACCTGTCAATGTGACAGGGCCATGGGGTGCCCAGACATTTGGTCAAACATTACTCTGGGTGTCTCTGTGAAGAAGTTTCTGGATGAATCATTTGAACATACTGTTGAACATTTGAATCAGTAGATTAATGAAGCAGATTGCCCTCCTTAATGTGGGTGGGTCTCTTCCAATTAGTTAAAGATTTGAAAAGAACAAAAAGACTGACTTTCCTACAAGTAAGAAGGAGCTCTTAGTATCTGACTACCTTCAAGCTGAGATATTGTGTTGCTGTTGTTGCTGTTTTCCTGCCTTTGGGTTTGAACTGGGTCTGCTGACTGCTGATTTTGGGACTTATCAGCCTACGTAATTACATGAGCCAATTCCTTATAATAACCTCTATTGGTTCTATTTCTCTGTAGATCCCTAAGAACCCTAATACAGATTTTGGTACCAAGGATGGTTCTAGAAGAACTGAATTTTAAGGATAAGTTTAATGAATTGGTTCTGAGGTTTCTGGAATTGCTCTCTAATCTTATTAAATTTAAAAATGCTGATTACTCTCTTCCCAGTAGTAAAGAGAACACTGGTATCCCTGA
The DNA here is from genome assembly GCF_964374135.1 of Grampus griseus. Lineage (NCBI taxonomy): Eukaryota > Metazoa > Chordata > Mammalia > Artiodactyla > Delphinidae > Grampus > Grampus griseus. The sequence continues at coordinate 53,895,489 of NC_139008.1, forward strand.
CATGATCTGGCAATAGAGATATGTGAAATACCACCATTGGATACTCCTAATCAACCACTCACAAGAAGCGAGGTTTTGGGTGATAATGTGGGTGACACTTCTGAAGATTTTTGTCAAACTAACAAATATGTTAAAATTGGATGGTTGCTCCTAAAGTCTCTGGACAAGACTGGGAAAGAAAATGATGAGCTCAGGGATTTGAATTCCCAGCTCAAGCACCGCATAAATGACTTAATGGCTACTATGTCTGCCCTGAAAGAGACCCTTATCTCCCATAACCTCAGGAATGAAATTTCTGATTTCAGCCTGTGACTGGCTAAATTACAATGTGAGTTAAACAATGTGGATTCTCCTCAGTAGCCAACCCCAGCACCCCTCTTTGCTTCCAGACATATAACTAGACTCAAATGACATCAAACCCCTAAGTGTGGCATACAAAGTGTGACTCATGAGGAGGTGACCTATAATTCAAAAGAACTACTTGAGTTTTTCAAATTATACAGACAGAAATCCAGGGAACATATGTGGGAATGGATATTAAGGGAGTGGGATAATGGTGGAAGGAGCAGAATGTCGGATCAAGCTAAATTTATTGATTTAGACTCACTATGCAGAGAGTCTGCATTTAATGTTGCAGTTTGGTGAGCTACTAAGGGCTTCAACAGTTTACTTCTTTGGTTGTTTGAAGCATGAACCAAAAGGTGGCCCATAGTGAGTGAGTTAGAAATGCCAGACTAAACTTGGTTTAATATAGAAGAAGGGATTCAAAGACTACAGAGATTGGAATATTATAGTGGATTTGTCATTTAAAACATACTCATCCCCCCTGAGAGTGTCCAGAGACGTACCTTTTGAGACTGTGAGAAATAAATTTGTGAAGGGAGCCCTGATATTCTTGAAGAGCTCTGTCATCACTCTCTGTAGCCAAGAATTTACAGTGGGAACTGTGGTGACTCATTTGGGAAATGTAAATATAACAAGAGTAATTGGATCTAAGAGTAGTAGGGGCCATGTGACAGCACTGGATCACCAATGGAAAGGTGGGCATGGTTACTGTAAGGGAGATAGGAGTCAAAGTACCAATCAAAATAGTCTGATTCATGAAGATGTGTGGCATTGTCGAGTTGATCATAGTGTTCCTTGAAAGTGAAAGAGATAAGAAGTCTAATAAATTCTTACTTGTCTACCTAAGCAGAAAATTTCTAGGTCAAGTGAACAGAAATCTACCTCAATGATATTAACACAGACCCTCAAATCAATTCCCAGACTTGAACCAATTTACAGACCCAGAATCCCTTGAATAAAAGGAATTGAGGAAAAAGAAATATCAGACATATCAAGGACTATTGGACACTGGTTCTGAACTGACACTAGTTCCAGGAGTCCCAAGACATCCCTCTGGTCAGAGTAGGGGCTTATAGAGGTCAGGTAATCCATGGAATTTTAGGTCAGGTTTATCTCACAGTACACCCAGTGGGTTCCTGAATGCATCCTGAAGTTATTTTACTAGCTCCAGAATGCATAATTGGGAAAGACATGTACAGCTGTTAGCTGAATCCTGATATTGGTTCCCTGACATGTAGAGTGAGGGCTGTTGTGAGAAGAAAGGGCAAGTGGAAGTCACTAGAACTGTCTCTACCTAGGAAAATAGTATATCAAATGTAATACTGCATTCCTGGAGGGATCACAGAGATTAGTGCCGCCATGAAGGACATGAAAGATGAAGGTGTGGTGATTCCCATCAGATCCTCATTCAACCTATTTGGTTTGTGAAGACAGATGGATCATTGATAATGACAGTGGGTTATTTTGAGATTAACTGTTTAGTGACTCCAATTGCATTAGGTGTGATTTCATTGTTTGAGCAAATTAACACATCCACTGACATCTGGTATGCACTTATTGATCTGGTAAATGTTTTCTTCTCCATCCCTGTCAATAAGAATAATTAGAAGCAGTTTTCTGACAAGGCCAGAATACACCTTCACTGTCTTACCTCAGCAGTGTATCAACTCTCCAGGCCTATTTAGTTCATAAGGATCTTGATTGCCTTTTTCTTGCACAAGATATCACACTGACCCATTACATTATTGACACTATGAGGATTGGACCTAGTGATCAAGAAGTAGCATCTACTCTAAACTTATCGGTAAGATATTTGTGTCAGATGATACAAAATAAATCTGACTAAAATTCAAGGTGCTTCTACCTCAGCCTTATTTTCTAGGTGTCCAGAAGTATGGGGCATGTCAAGACTTTCCTCCTAAGATGAAGCACATGTTGTTGCATCCAGCCTCTCCTCCAACCAGGAAAGAGACACAATGCCTAGTGGCAGAAATTTGAGCAGTGCACCTGTTTGTTCACTTTGCTTGGAAGGATAAATGGTCAGATTGAGACTGTATATTGATTCGTGGTCTATGGCCAGTGGTTTGGCTGTATGGTCAGGGACTTGGAAATAACATAATTGGAAAATTGGTGACAATGTAATTTGGGGAAGAGGTATGTGGATCGACCTTTCTGAATGGCAAAAAGCATGAGGATGTTTGTGTTCCATATGAATGTTTACCAAGTGGTGACCTCAACAGAGTAGGATTTTAATAATCAAGTAGATAAGATGACCCATTTTTTGGATATCAGTCAGCCTCTTTCCTCAGCCACACTTTTCATCGCCCAGTGGATTCATGAAAAAAGTGGCCATGGTGACAGGAAGGAGATCATGTGTGAGCTCAATAATGAAGACTTCCTCTCACCAAAGCTGACCTGGTTATGGCCACTGCTGAGGGCCCAATCTGCCAGCAGCAGAGACCAATACTAATTCCCTGATATGGCACCATTCCCTGGGTTGATTAGCCAGTTAGCTAGTGGCAGGTTGATTACACAGGACTACTTCCATTATGGAAGGGCCAGCATTTTGTCCTTATTGCACTAGACACACTGGATACATGGGTATCCATGCTTTCACTGCATGCAATGGTTTTGCAATTCATGGACTTACAGACTGCCTTATCTATAGTTTTGGTATGCCACACAACATGGCTGCTGGTCAAGAAACTCATTGCATAGCAAATGAAGTACAGACATGGGCCCATGTTCATGGAATTTACTGATCTTACCTCATTTCCCACCATCCTGAAGCAACTAGCTAGATAGATCAGTGTAATTGCCTCTTGAGGACTCATTTACAGTGCAGCTTGGTGGCAGTACCTTGCAGGACTGGGGCAAGCTTCTCTAGAAGGCTACATATGCCCTGAATCAAATCATTGTTCAATATATGAATATATGGTACTATTTCTCCAATAGTCCTTATTCATGTGTCCATGAATTAACGGGTGGAAATAGGAGTGGCATCACTCACTGTTACTCCTAGTGGCCCACTAGCAAAAATATTTGCTGCCTATTCCCATTACTTTATGCTCTCCTGGCCTAGAGGTCTTAATTTCAAAGGGAGAAATTCTTCCACTAGGAGACACAACAATTATTCCCCTAAATCATTGCCATCATCCACATTGGGCTTCTCATGCCTCTGGATCAACAGGTAAAAAATGGAGTTCCTGTGTTGTGGTGATTGATCCAGATGACAATGGAATATTGGACTACCACTCTACAATGGAGGTAAGGAACAGTATGTACAAGAGATCCTTAAGCATGACTATTAGTACTACCATGGAGAAGTACAAAATCCCAAACTAGGTAGGAGTACTATTGACCCAGACCCTTCAGGAATGGGCCAAATAGACTCTTTCTGTCATCCCACCAGGTAAAGGATCACGACCTGCTGAGGTGCTTGCTGAAGGCAAAGGAAATACAGAACTGGCAGTAGAAGAAGTTAGTTATAAATAATAGCTACAATCTCATGATCAATTATAGAAATGAAAACTATAATTAATTTTTTTGTTTGTTTTAAATATGTTTGCGTGTGTGAATATAAGAAAACAACATCTTTGTTTTCTTCCCTCTATTATTCCCTTATCATGTATCATAAGATGTATTGACTTAATATCATAGTATTTAAGTATTGTCAATTTTACATCATAATATTTAAGTTAACAGGATATCAAGGAGAAGAGTAAGCATTACTCAAAGACTTTACCTGTTCTACTGGGGAAGGGGTTAGCGCTTTTATGGTTGTATGTAGAATAGTTGAATCAGGTTAGGTGAAATTAGGACCTTTTTGTTGTCTTCATTTGGAGGTTACAGATGGTTTAAAGAGATGTGTAGGGGTGCCAAATTGACAAGGGGTAGAATTGTAATGATTAATTTTATGTGTAAACTTGACTGAGCCACGGGATGCCGAGACATTTGGTCAAACACCATTCTGGTGTATCTGTGAGGGTGTTTCTGGATGAGATAACATTTGAATCAGTCAATTTAGTAAATCAGATTACCCTCCCTAATGTGGATGGGCCTCTTTTAATCAATTGAAGGTCTGAAAAGAATAAAAATGCTGACCCTCCCTTGAGTAAGAGGGAACTCCTCCTGCCTGACTGCCTTCAAGCTGAGTCATTATTTTCAATTTGTTTTGTTTTGTTTTTTCTCTGCCATCAGACTTGAACTGAAACCTTGGCTCTTTCTGGGCCTCAAGTTTGCTGGAATTTGGACTGGAACTATACTGTCAGCTTCCCTGGTTTTCAGCCTTTCAGACTTTGTCTAGAACTATACCATCAGCTCCCTTAGGTCTCCAGTTTGCTGACTGAAGACCTTGGGACTTATCAGATTCCATAATTATGTGCACTAGTATCTTATAATAAATCCTTCTTATTTAATACATATAAATTGTACATATATGAAATCCTATTGGTTCTGTCTCTCTGGAGAACACTGACTAAAACAGACTAATTAGCTCTGAAATTGAATTAGATGGAGTAAAGTATTTTAGTAGCAGCTTTTGTAGAAGAGACTACAGTGTTAAAGAGTATTTGAGACTTTTTCTTCTGGAATTTTAAATAAGCTGATTTGAGTGGTAATTTGGTACCCCCACATATATAGGAGTTTGATAAGATTTCAAGGCTGCACTTGGTTTGTCTGGGAAGCCTGAGTACTAATCATGTTTCAAGAACAGAGATGAGAATATGGGTTGAGAAACATCATCCAACAAATAGATGAGTGCCAAATATGCATTAGTTTCTGAAGAGTCTACAGAGAGGAAAACTCACTTCATGGGGCATATCACCTAGTAAGAAAGAAAGGCATTCTAGACATAAGTGAACAATTTAATTCCTAATCACAAATTCTGATGCTATTTTAAGGGATGTAGTAAATTCTCCAAGAATATGTATAATAGAAAAGCTTAACCTCTTCTAAAGGCTCAGAGGAAGTTTCTTGAGGAATTGACACATAAAGTAAAATCTGCATGATGAGGAAGAGATATCCAAATGAAGAGGTGAAAAAAGATTATTCCAGAGCAAGAGAAAGTTTGTGGAAAAACCCTGAGGCAAAGCTAAAGGACAAAATGGTCATTTAGCCAACTTAAGGATGGATAACTGGAGCCTACAGAATGACTCCTGCAAAATAAATGTTTCAGATTTCCTTGCCAAATGGCTTTTGGCTATTATATCCTATTTGATACAAGAGCAGGTGATCAGAGGGCAGGAGAAAAGAGGAAACCAGTGTATTTCTACCATTTCCTCTATCTACTTGATTGCATCTCTGTCAGTAGCTGTGTACCCTGTATGGCTCCAGCTCTCACCTGACAGCCCCTCAGCCCATGGTCCCAAAAGGTAGGATGGTCTTGTCGTCCACCAGGTGGCCCTGACTCCCAGGTTCCTGCAACATAGTCTCTATGTGGAACGATAGCCTTAAGTGTGGCCACTTCTTGCTTTTGCTAAACTTTTGGAGAACTCAGTTCCCTTTTTGGCTTCTTAAACCTTCTACCCCCAGGGTAATCAAATGCCGGTATTAAAATATCTCTGTTAAAAATACCTAGAGTATTTTCTGTTGCCTGATAGACACAGCAAGTAAAGGGTAGAGTCAGGGTTTGATCCCAGGCTGGCTCCACACACTGTGCTTTTAGCTATTATCTTATACCATCAAATATCTAGTTGCTAAATATATAATTGCCTGGCTAGAAACTAAAGTTGGCCAACAAAGTCAATCTCTAATCATGTAAAACTTCTATAAATGGGTTTGGGATTATAATGTATACACATAGCTGTACAACAAATACTTGAATTTGTTTTACATATACCCCAGTTTTATCTGATTGTTGAAACTTCAGGACTTGGTAAACTCATCAAATTCTTTCAATGTGATAATATTTTTTAACAATGTTTATTAACATGCCAGAGATTATTCTAGGTATTTAGAATGCAGTGGAGAAAGAAAACTTCAAAGAACATGCTTTTTAATAGCAAAAGACATACAATAGTCACAAAGAACATACTTTTTAACAGCAAAAGACACACAATAGTCACACAAATGAATATATGAGAAAACCAGATGTAAATCATTTATATGAAGAAGACAGGTTAGATTATAGGACAGAGAGTGGCTATAATACAACATTTAAATAACATTTAAGAATACTATTATTATTATAAGAAAGACAGTGCCTTTCTCACTAGACAATTAATGACATTTAATTTTCAGGACAACAGCTGTTTCAGGAAGCCTATTTATTAGTTGCATCTTCAATTTACATATTTATGAATTCTCATGTATAAACATATATATGTATCTATATATACATATAATAGTACATGTACACACATACATACATAGATGCATATAAATTTGCACAAGTTGTTGAATATTACTTATATAAATAGTCTATAGAATTGTTCAACTGTTTATTTTTACAAATTGTTGTTATAATTACAACTACATAAGTAGTTGTTACTACATAAGTAGTTGTAATTATTTCTGTAAGTATTATAAATCCCAAGAGAAAACATGCTTTTAAATATCTTTACTGGCAATACCTGGAAATACTACCAGAGGGTGATGTTTCTCCTAAAAGTAAGAACTTTTCCGTTTTTTAAAAATGATATTAATTGATTCTTTCAAAATTTAATGGTGCCCTTGTCTGCTAATTCTAATATCCGAATCAGTTCAGGGTTGGTTGGTTGATTTCCTCATAATGTGTTGTATCTTCCTTGTTCTTTGCTTGCCTGGTAGTAGTTGATAGGATAACAGACACTGTGAATTTTACCTTCTTGAGTGCTAAATAATTTTATATTTCTCTAAATACTCTAGAGTTTTGTTTAAGGATACAGTTAAATTACTTGAAAGCAGTTTAATTCTTCTGTGCCTTGTTTTTAAGATTTGTTAGGGGGGACTGGAACAGTGTTCAGTCTAGAGCTAATTATTCCCCATGACTGAGGCGGGTTCCTTCTGTGTACTCTACATGATGCCCATGAATCTTGAGGTTTTCTAGTCTGGCTGACGGGAGCAGGCATTATTTATAATCCATTGAGAGTCCAGTTATACAGACCAATGTCTAATCCTTTCAGGTGATTCTGTCCTCAGCCTCAAGTAGTTTTCTCACATACATGGAATGATCCAGGGGACTTCCAGAGAAACTTCCACAGATCTCCACAGTTATCCCTCGGTGCAGCTCTCTTGTCTCTGATACTCTGTTCTGTCAACCTTAGATATATTGTTCTCTGTAGACTCTCAGCTCTGTCTTCTCACAGTAAAGAGTCTGCTGGGATCTTCCTGAGCACCCCTCCTGTGCTGTGGTCTGGAAACCATCCCAAGGCAGTCATCTGGGGTAATGGAAAGGCTCATCTCTCAGGCATCATTGTCCTTCGTTGCCTCATGTCCAGGGTTTGGCAAACTGTTTTTTCCTATATTTTTTCTGTTTTTCTCATGTTCCAGATGGGGGGGTAAACATCATATTTTCCCTGTTATTTCATCTTGGCCAGAAGTGGAAGTCACTTCCTTTCTTTTAAACCAAAGATTCCTGATAACTTCTTTTGTTGTATTGTTCTTGATGTTCATTCATTCAAAATGTATGGAACAATTGCAGTGAACCACAATAATGCTAAGAATATCAATTTGATTTTCTAACTAAACAAATTAAGCCCAGAAATGATTAGACACAGAGGTAAGGAGGTATATTTTCTTTCCTACAGTTCAGTTCTCTTTTTTTTTTTTTGAGTATTCTAAATGATTATAAGAAATCTGAATATTTTATGTTAGACAAAAGTAATGATGACATTAAAGTTAAGGCTGCTCTAGAACAAAGATCATGTCATTTATTTCTTTAGTTTAGAACGGTGAAGTGGAACTATTGAACGTCATAGAGCAAAGCTTCTCAAACTGTAACATACATGAATCATTTTCTTTTTTTTTTTGTAAAATGCAAATTCTGGTTTAAGAGGTCTAGGGTGAGGTCAGACATGCTGCATTTGTAATAAACTCGCAGAGCATGCAAATACTTCTAGGTAATATATTTGATTTTGTGAATAAGAGTCACCTGTGGACTCTGTATAAAATTTTAGTAAAAAATAAGGATGGGATCCAGATTATAAAGACATTAAATCTAATGCTATTGATCTCTTTATAGCTGGGGGTTGTAAAGCCATGGAGCAATGAACTGTAAACAGGTGAGGCCTATGTACTGTCTATCCATATATTTCAAGAGCCTGACACAGTGTGCTGGCTTATAGAAAGTTTTCAATAAATTTTTGTTGAAATGAACTAAATAGAACATTAAGGTAGTAAAGTTTCCTTGCAGAAATTTAATCCCATGATTCTTAATTCTGGGGGTCATATCTACCTTGTAAAAATCTGTATAAATCATGTGCTGTTAAGCACCAAATTTTTATCCAAATGAATGCCTATGTGCACCTCTTAAAGTCCTTTCACAAGCCATCTAGGATTTTTAAACCTCTTAATTTTTATACACACTGACACTGTTAATGAACAGAACTCTTAAATTCTTGACCAAAATCACAGGGCTGATCATTGGCAGAACTTTTATTATCTCCTGAGTCTGTTAACTTTCAATGACTTTTTTCCCCCTCCTCTATTACACTATACTTTTTTTTTCTAAAAGGAATACATTTTCCATTCCCAACAAAAAAGATAGACTTCACTGTGTAAAACTAAATGAGTTGACCACTGGGAGTTGTAATTTTGTCTTGGGTTTACTGGCCTGGGAAACATCTACAATGTAAGCATGTGCTTTTCCCTAGGGGAATTGCTTCAGTACAACCAGGACCACCTGCTCTAAATGCTTCCTTAAGCAGCTCTCAATACCAAAGGGGATGGAAATGTTAATATGAAGTTGTCTTCAGGCAAAAGAAGGTGGGGAGTTTATACTTTTATCCAGATGACTTTAGCACATAGATTTTTTGCCATCATCAAAAGAACTGAAGCCATTCTCTCTCTCTCCTTCCCAGTGGGAGTTACAACAGCCTGTGTGCCATAAAAAATGGACACTAGACATTGTGTCCCATCAGCTTATGGATGATTGGTATGTGACAATATTTTGAAAACACCTTTAGGTGTAGAACCTGACATAAATGGACTTGCTGAGATTCAGTAGTGTTTGGGGAGCAACACTGAAAATAAGACAAATTTAGAAACAAACAACCTTGCAAGTGCCAACAACAAGAGGCAACCCCAGGAGGAATCTTAGAGAGGCTGCTTTCTTGTGTGTGGCAGGAGGAGGTAATGTTTCAGGATTTTTCCTAACAACAAAATACAGGAAGGATATCCCTGGGAGATTTTTTGTGAACTTTTAAAAGCTAGATCACTGTGCTGACAATTTGGAACAAAAACCACACAATGCCCTGAAGTAAAAGTGCATGTGAGAATATCTAGAAACAGAATGCTTCCATGTTTCATGTTCCAACATTGCTTCCATGTTGATCTCCTTAATGACTTTTAAAAGGTGAGGTCAGGTTCAGTACCACCAAGGCATACAGGCCACTCAACAATTTGTCACTCATTTATTAAGATGTCGATTTGATTCTTACTCATTTATTTAAGAGCTTCCCAGTTTAATCTATTGATTTGTTTAAGCTTTTCTTGCTAGTCTTGAACTGGGTCATCGGAATATCTCTTAACATTTAACTAGAGTCATTAAAAGTAAATAGACATTTGAGGATAGTGTAATTGGTTGTGAAGGCATTTCCAAGGTGGAAAGGCCAAAGGTGGCAAAGCAAGTCCGTATGGGCATGTTGTCTTTGAGACCTGACTTACTCAGCAGTTCTCCAAAATGACTAAAGACTTCCTATGGCTTCAGGCACTAATTTGTCCAAAGACTGTTGTAAGACTTTGGCTAAAGCAAACCAGAAAGCCTATGAAAACATGGCTTACTAATAACACATCCCAGCTGTTCACTCCCTGTTAAAAAGTAGAGAATGACGTGTTTTGGAACAGATTAAGTACTCTGCTGAGTATGTTTTTAGGACTGTATCGAGTCTTAACAACATAAGTCCTGTTCATTTTAATTGGGGTTGCATAGTTTAAACTTGTCTCAGAACCCAGCTTTTTGCTGTTGATACATCATGTTTGGTATATCACTCTCTGGAATTAGGTTATTGCCAAACTTCTATTATGTTTTTGGTCATTGTGATCCTTATGATTTTCTGACTCATGTAACTCAAGTAGGAAGATATCTTTATTTCTCCTGTTAAACTATATTTTCTTTGAAGACAATTTATCACTCATCTTTGCCTTACCTGGAGCGATAATCCTCAAATAGTTGCATGCATTAAAGCATGTACAAGAATCACCTGAAATGTTTGTTAAATCACAGATCAGTTGAATGCCACTCCTAATAGATTGTAATTCTGTTGATCTGGAGTGAAGCCCAAGAATCTGCATCTCTAATGACCACCTTGCTGCCAATTCTGGGACTACACTATGGGTAGCACTGCCCTGGAGTCTTGGCCACAGCCCTATCCAACTCAAAGACCCCTATTTAAATCAGATATGTTATAACTATAGTGTATTTACTATACTGAAATTAAATTCATAGCTAATATAAACATCTCACACACTTACTTTTAAGTCAATATAATGTTCTAATTATAATGTAAAAATAAATTGTAAAGGAAATTAAGAAGAAAATCCTTTATGATATAATAAGCATGTTGACATATAAATGCTTAGGTCACATTGAATGTCAGTCACAGATTCGAATGTGTTGTGTTACCACCCAGCTATGATGCCTTCTGTGATGTGATTTTCTGAAATTATGATTCTTGGTAGAGTACCAAATAAAACAAAGGACATATTCCCTCAGTATGTATGGTAGTTGCTATTAAAACAGTGTAAAAAATATACTTTGCATTTATATATAAAATGGAGTTAAGTTTCAGGCTTAGGTTTTTCTAAGCACATTTTTCTCCACACAACCATCAGGAGAGACCCGAGATATCACTTCTTTGTGTGAGACTATACAGCACATTGCAGGACTTCTGCAGCTCCAGGTTCCCCCCCACCACTAAACACCAGTGGTGCAACCCAAGCATTGTGACAACTCAAATGCCCTCCAAATTTCCCTAATGGCTAAACCAGACACATTGAAATAGAATATCATACAAAATGTCTTGATGATAGTAGGTAATTGATTATTTATTTAAATTGAAGAGAAATACTCTCCCATGCCAAGTGGAGAATGGTAACTGAACACTTTTTTCTTGAATGTACTGTGTCAAGTGACTGTTTTTTTTGTTTGTTTGTTTTTTTAAGGTAAAAACCCAACAATAATGATCAATCACATTTTTCTTTACTCTAGCTATATTTTAAAAACAGGTTATTGGACATCTTCATCACTGTACATTTACATCATCAGCTGACACAAACGAGCAGGCTTTTGGTCATATTTGGCAACTGAGATGGGGAAATGTCATGACTCCAGTTGCATGCAGTTGTGTTCCATACCTAGGGTGACAGTGTGCCCTGTTCTGTCTCTGACAGTTGTGGCTTATACCTGTGGTTCTGGTGTAACTACAAATAATTATATTCATTCAAAGAAGTGTCTCTATTTAGATGATAAACTATATTGTCACCATAGTTATACCTCTCTAACAATTCCAGATGCTGAAAAGCTTGTCTTTTTTTTCCTGTGTTATGTAAGAAAAAGTTTCCAAATGCAAACACCATAGCAAATTTTTCTGCAATAAAACAAGGCTGGACAATCATTGATGTTCTGAGATTTTGGTCCTATGTTGTATATAATAGTCATTTACTATTAACTGAGTAGCTTAGGGTGTTTTGTTGTATTTGAAGCACAACACTCAACAATTTCTTGTGTTGTTTCTGTATTTCCATGACGTTCTCTTATTATTACTGTATATAGTAGTATCTCTATCAGAACATTGAATGCATGCCATTTTCTTCCTCTGAAATTTCATGGCTAAGCTGAGATTTACTAAGAGAAGCAAAAATGTTATGGATTTTCTTTATTCCAAAGCTTTAAGAATGGCAGTTCATATCCAACTAAAGGATTCAACCTGATCTCGCAAGGAAACTAGGATCCTAATCTAGCGGTTTCAACATCAGTCTTGTGGCCCTAAGACTTGTTTCTGGGGTAAGCCTGGGAACCCACAAATCTCCTAAGTGCAACCTTTCTCTGATTGCCTAGATTCATAATTGAATTTCTGCCTTGGTTTCCTGAGTCTGCTCCAACTATTCCTACTGAATCTCAGTCTCCTTGATGAGAGCTCAAATATACTGCACTATCTCTTCTCCTTTCCTCTTGAACATGGTCCTTATTCTTGTCCCCATACACCACCTCCAGACTCTAGCAGAGTCCATGGCTTAATTCTATGTAGCTATCCCAATAACAGTAGCTGTCAGAAAAAAAAAAAAAAAAAAGACAAAGAGAAGCAATTGCCATAGGTTCAAATAGTTTACTTAATTGTGATCTTGGGTCAGCTCTTACTTTCTTTCATTTTTCTCAAAGTAACCTATAGATAGTTATTACTCTCTGAGATAAGAATCAAATGACACAAATTTGTAAAATGCCTAGAACTCACTGGTGTTCAAAGGGGCAGATCCTGGAACACAAGCTGTATTTAAGAGTAACAGGAACCATATCCCCTCTGACAGAGGTAAAGACTGAATTTACATGCTGTTCTATACACTTCAAAGGTTATAGTCAGAACTTGAACCTTTGGATCCTGGAGTTAATGTGGCATTTAAGAATTTGTTTTGCTTCCAATGTTCATATATCATCAAGATGGAGGAGTCCAATAAACATTTACAATTCTTGGAGAAGAACTGGAAGAGTATAAGGACACTCTAATCCAGTATATCCAAGAAGGACCATAAGAGTAGATACAGAAAAAAAAGAACAAAAACTAGTTGGTGATCTCAGATCACCACATCCTACATTCCATTAAAGCTCATATCTCCCAAAGAGGAGGGAAAGAAACCCTGGGTGACCAAGCAATCATGGCAAGCATAGCACAAAGTCATTTTTTTTTTCCAGATAGTAGCCTGTTCCCACTGCCTCCTTGGGACATAGTTAATGCTCCATATGCAGGGCACATAACAAACATTCATTAGGAGCAGAAATATTAATATCAGTACTAACAGTTTATTCATTAAAGATAGGTGAATCCTCTAGGTTCAAATTTTAGGGCAATCCTTACTACAGAGCTGGAGCTGAGAAAAGAGTTTCACAGCATTACTGAAAAGAAAAATCAGGTTTTCATTATACAAGCACTAATTCCAACATCTTTCCAGTAAAAAAATACTTCAGGTGATTGCTATCCAATAGAAATTTCCACTATGATGAAAATGTTCCATATCTGTGCTCTCCTATATGGTAGTCACTAGCCACATGTGGCTATTGACCATTTGAATTGTGGCTAATGTAGATGAGGACTCGAATTTTTAATTTTAATTAGCTCAAATTTAAATAGTCACAGATAGCTAACGACTAGGATATTGACTAGCCCAACTCTAGAGCGATGGAGCAGCAGATACTTGCTAACAACATCCATCACCTCCTTCCTGCATAATCATTAGGTCGTACATTGCACTTTTATTGTAAGCCTCTCTTTGATTTTTGCATTCAAAGCTGCTACACTCATTCGTTTTAATCAGGTTTCTCCTGCATGAAATTCATTGGAGTGATTAGCAGCACAAAATGGAACTTACCTTGATTCTCATAGCCATTGCAAGATTAGTCCCCTTTGGACAACAAACCCAACTGATGACCTATTTGTGCTAGTCTTCTGTTAGTGATTTAAATGAGAACTGTTGATTCTCTTATATTGTCACACAAAAGGGATGGAAACACTGTGTCCAGGGACTTCCTGCCAGGGTTACCTGCAGGTCACTGTAACCCAGCCAGAAATCACTAGATACCATAGTACATAACCTGAATCCTGATTGAAGATATAGTTTACAAAATGGTCAGTCGTCTGTTAATAGAGAATTCTTCTAGGGCTCAGTGACAAAGTTTATGTTTCTTGGACCATATAAACAGCAAATGACTTCCTTAATTTTGATAAAGAACTTCCTTTGCTAAACCAATTAAACTCTCATGTTCTGTTGGAAGAGGTCTAGTTAATAAGCAGTGGACGGTAATACAAACGTTCTGGAAATATTGACCCTCTAGCAGGCCCTGTCAATGATAACAATACCTCTTATTCTCAGCATACTCGTAAAACCCATTTTAAAGCCCTTTGCCAAAAATCAAGCACAGCTTACCTGTTTGAAAAACACGATGATTCTATTGTCGTCAAAATTATTTAATTTATATACTTATTTTGATAGTTATTTATGCCTTCTCTCTACATCCCTACATGATACTTTATTGTAACTTGAAATATTTGTAGTGTTTAGGTAGGAAAACCCACTGAATCTATAGGTTTACTTAATTGAATGGAAAATGGTTGATTACTTCAGAGGAAAGAATAATCAAGATGAGAAATAGAGTATTTCAGATAAAATAAAATAACATAAATCATAGTACCTTTATTTCTAAACACACACTTGTAACATGGGTTAACATTGTATATTCTATATTCTTTTTAGTTTCCTACAAAACAATCAAATAAATTGAAATATCAAGTAGATTTTTTTTAAAAAAATGAGTAACTGGAATCTGTATTACAGCATTTAGTAAATATTTCAGCTATGTGGTAACTATCCCTAACTGCTAAGAGAAACTGAAAATTTGTTGTAGGTTATGAGACATGTAACAATTATATTTCAGTCACCACACTGGATATTCTCAAACTCTGAGATCCCTGTAGTAGATTAGATTATTATTCAACAAGTATTCAGTCCCACCTCACCCACGTTCAGTGGAAGAATGTACTGCCCCACTCCACTGATTTTGGGCTTGACTGGCTCTAACCAATGGAATGTGAGTGCAAGTGACATTGTGCCACATCTGAACCTATGTGTATGTGTTCAGAAACATCATGTTTCCATTTCTGATTCCCCCGGAGAAAAGCATGTGTCAACTTGCCAGAATGAGGTATGTGGAAGAGACCTGCTGACTGAAACCCATCTTCCTAGCTGAGCCCAGATCTGCTGAACCACACTGGACCTGCCATTCTGTGAGTGGGAAAATATGTTTATTGCTGTATGACACTGGGATTTTTTGGTTGTTGTTCTTATGGCAATAACTGCCTGATACATTCAGGATGAGTCTCATTTTAAAAAATAATACCTTTTTCTAGTACAGTTGACCCTTGAACTACACAGGGGTTAGGGGCACCAACCCTCTGTGCAGTGGAAAATCCACCTTTAACTTATAGTTGGTCCTCCTTATTAGTGGTTCTGCATAGGGGATTCACCAACCAGGGATTATGTAATACTGTGGCATTTGTTGAAAAAAATCCATAAACAAATGGACCAGCACAGTTAAAACCCATGTTGTTCAAGTTTCAACCGTCTAGGCACTGCCCCAGCATCTGTACTCTTTCTTCACTTTTATCTTCTCACACTTTTCATCTCCTCTTCTGAAGCCTCTAGAGACTAGCAAATGATGTTCTAGCCGCTTGTAACTCAAAGTACAGCCTGGCTGTTTTACCAGCACCTTGGAGCTTCTCAGAAATGCAAATCCTTGGGTCCCACCCCAGACCAACTGAATCATCTCGGGGGATGGGGAACCAGAAATCCCCATTTTAATGGTTCTTTGGGTTATTCTCTACACACATTAAGGTAGCCACTGTTTGCCCAGGACTGCTTCCATTTCAGCCCTGAAAATCACTCTTCCTGGGAACCCCCCAGAAGGTTGGTCACATTGAAATCTACATTTTCAATGTAGATTTCTACAGTACTGGGAAGGCATAGTTCTCCTAAAATCCTTTTTCTGAAAATAATTCATGTCTTTGGTGATGGCCAAACAGAGATTTCCCTTGCTAAGTCACAAATCTCCACAGGAAGTTAATTTGTTGAGCCTTTCCAAGTGGAGTGTATTTTCTCATGAGGAAGGACAGCCTTCTCAGATGGAAGAGAGCAAGGATTCCCAAGTTCCTCATCTATTCTCTGTGTCTAAAGTATAAATAAATATTTTTCAGGTCCTTACCTGTGAGCCAGTCTTTGCAGTGAGCATTAGAATAGAGGCTTGGAGACACTGTGGGGTTAGACAAGAGGGCAAGGAAAGAGGAAACACTAAATGTGTAGTTCTAAGACTTAATAGTTTCCTGTAACAGGTCTTCCTTCTCCAACATGACTTTCCCCTTCTTCAGAGACAGAACGGGACCCCTTTATCCCAATTTCCTTAGGCAGCTATGGTATTAGCTTACGTGTGCTCTATGGTACATTGGGGATGTGATTCCCTGTGTAAATTAATGTAGGTTAAGCCTTGTGATTTCAGGGATCTCTATTCTCGTTAGCTTGAGTTGGATCCCATCAGACTGTGGGGCCCAAAGCAACCTAACCATCTTTGGATAGAATCCAGCCAAGAGTTCACCCATTGTCCTGAAGTTCTGCACATGTGCAGGAGCCACAGGAAGCCCCTGGATCAAAGAGAGTGGAGAGAGCCTCGACGGGGCTGCAGAAACATCGTGTAATTTACCCAAACCATCTGCAAGTGACATAAATACCAGCCGCTTAGAACACCTGCACCATATGACTCAGCACCAAGTTGGGAAGACAGCAGGGGGTTGAAATAAAAGAAAACAAAAACTTCAGTGACTGGAGCAAAACAAATCATTGCATTTTGGCGCCAGCTGCACTGGAAAGGAAAAAAAAAGAAAGAAAGAAAATGAGTTGGCAATTTTTAGTCAATTTCCAGTCAAAGGGATCTGCCAGCTGGACATGTCAAAGTTTATGATGGGGGTGGGGGCAAAGGAGGAGGGTTTAAAAAAAACCTCTGAGAAATATCAAGTGCCAGAAACCTCCAGTAGTTTCAGGGTCCTAGGTTTCTAGATAAAGAGCAGCTGCTTTTGAAGTTAAGGGAAAGTATGATGATTATGACCTAGAAGGGATGGAGAAAGAGGGGCCTTTCTGATAGAGTGAACAGAGTGTGAGCAGGTGTGGACCTTGGGTGCACCATGCCAGAGCAAGCTTGCCCATGAAGTCCTGTTGAGCCACTGCCTCTCAACTCGTTTGTTTAGAAATAATGCCTCACAAACTCTCAGAAGAATCCCGCCCCCCAGACACCATGAAGAAGGCCAGCCACACAATTTCAAGACTTGAATATACCTTCACTAGGAAAAGAAAAACCTGATTGCCTGTGAGCTGTTCTAGTGAGACAGCCTCTGGAATTTCAATTATTCTGGGGTGCCTACTGTTTATAGCATTGACCTTCTATTTTCTCTGGTAGGGAGGAGGATACGATGAATGGTAGGCCCACCACTTTCTGCCTCATCCACTAGATGAATAGTCACAGATATTATTGGCATCTCAAGTGGCCCAGGTAGTCCCTCTGGCCTGATTTCCTTGGCCGGTTTCCCTTCCTTATCTGGGAATTTTGACCCTCCTGCTTTCCAACTAATTTTATCACATTATCTCTTTTTTGTTCAGCACTGTCCTCTCAGAAAACGGTTGCAAAATCTCAGGCTGTTGGGATAGAAAGTCTCAATTAACCTCTAACCTTGTTTCAGTACCCATGGCTTGGGTTATTCCTTACACCTAATCGTGGGCGCATTAACAGTTTGTCCAAAAACAAAACAAAACAAACAAACAAAAAAACTGTTTTGACCAGGCTGTAATTGCTCCTAAGTGACACTTAACAATGGTTCCTTATACCACTGCTAAATGGGCAGTGTGGGCCACTCAGGTGCATGGCTAACTCCTGGGCGGTGAGATTTATTAGTGCTAAGGGCCTCACTGTATCTCTTTAAGCGCTTCATCCAGCAACTCCTTTGATTGAAGGGTAGTGATTTTTTGGATTGCCATAACTGACAACATGGCACAAAGCACAAAGGACAACTCCCACAGAGGACTATGAAAGCCTTCCTCCCCTCCTGCTGCAAATATAATTAGTTTATGTTAGCTGGATAAAGTCAGAGGTTGTGAAAGGGTAGCCCAGTCTTTGTTTTTAGGCAAGATAGTGGAATAATTGCTTGATGCTCAGATCTGCAGGTGCTGTAAGGAGCTCATTTGGGCTTGGCAGCCTGCAGGGAAAGCTCATTTCCTCTGGAAAACCACAGAATTCCTTGTGACAGAGTCTATTTGCTGTGACAAGAGTGATTATCCATTTATGCCCCGAGGACAATACCTGCCACACTCTGCCCTCACCTTACTCCCATTTTCACACACTGCAGGCATTGAGCTTCCATCCCCTCTTTTCTTATGAGAACCATCAGGGCATGAGCACACAGACCAACCTGGCTGATCCTATGTGAGAAAATGCCCTGGGTGTCTTAAGACATAGAGAGTGAGGGAAAAAAAGCCCGTGGAGTAGTTTATTCAATATAAAGAAGACAAGAAAGAAAGGAAGAATGAAAGAAAGGAAGAAAGAGAGAAAGAGAGAAAGAAAGAGAGAGAGAAAGAAAGAAAGAAAGAAAGAAAGAAAGAAAGAAAGAAAGAAAGAAAGAAAGAGAAAAAAGAGAGAGAGGGAAAGAGAGAGGGAGAAAAGAAAAAAGATACTGTCATGAGTCACTGAGTAAACTGTCACATTAGGTCTAAGTGGAAAAATTAAGGGTGAAGAATGAGAAGATTCTCAAAAACACTTTTGCTTAAAATAAACTACATTTTCCCCCATGTTCATCATTCTCTTTTTGTTTTCCTTACCTGTCTCAAGAAATAGTAACAGATCATAGTGAGATACCTAATTAATCTGGATCACAAAATCTTTAGAAACCGAGGAAAGTGCTCTGTACTTACTCTCCAGTGGACTCACTTTGGTTGTAAGAAAGTCCTTTTTCAGCTAATCTGTGAAAATTCTGCATATATGATGAGGTTATGCTTTTAGCCATCTGTCCAAGAAGCAAAGGAAAGTGATTCTAAAGCCAGTGTAGGTTCTCTTGTACCTGCTAGTTGTATGAACTTGGACAAGACATTCAACTTTTTTGTTTACTATACAGTTGAGTTCCTTCAACAGTATAATGAGGATAATAATGTTGTATTGTATTTCTTACCAAACTGATCTCAGATTCAAATAGTGTGTTTTGGGGTTACCCCTCCCATTCAACACACAGCTTAATTGTGATAAATCTAATGTGGATTTTGATTTTAGTCTTCTTCAAATCTCTGTTGCTGGTGGCTTAGGCTAAGGGTATCTCTATGGTGGAAAATCTAGACCCTGGGCATTTCTATGAAGGTCATGAAACTGTTTGCTAGCCTGACATATCTTTAGCCTCTGTAAAAATTATTTAGATGGTGGGATTTGGATTAAAGCAGAATTTTACACATATGTATAAGTGAGATGAAATCGACACTGAGTGCAACACCTGAATTAACCATATCTTGACAGCAATACAGGTCACACAACTAATCTAGACAGGTTTGTAGCCTTGTGGAGACACTCAAAAAATAAAGAACACAGTCTTTGATATTTTAAGAAGTTGTGCTTTTAATGTGTTTTGATGCCTGTTTTGTGGGGATATGTGCCTGAAGAAATAATGGTTATGCAGAGTGAGTCAGAAATCTAACTAAATGTCCTAGTTTTCCCAGTGGAGTTCCTCTTTGATAAGTTGACAATCAATGTATCCCAAACATAGGAGAGAGCCTAGCTAAGATCAGCAGAGCCCCCTAGTTCAACCACAGCAGATTGCAGGCACAGGAGTGGACCAATTCAAGACAATAGGAACCTCCCAGCCAACTTATAAACTCATGATATAAATATGCTTATATTTTGAGCCAATGTATTTTGAGGTGATTTGTTATGTAACATTATTATGTCAATAAGTAACTGACACACATGCCATGCTTTAAATTTTGCATTTAATAATATAGGCTCCAATTTGGAGACAGATTCTTCCATTCTTTATGCTATAGGTGTTTGGAAATCATATTTTGTAGAGGAGTAGGTATTAGTGTGGAGAGGAAGGAAGCTCAAAGAGTCATGTTTGTTTACACAAGAGTCATAGAATTGAGAAAAGTAATCATCGTCATTTTATTCACAACTACAATAGTGTTTCTGAAATAGCTAGAAACTAAGGAAAAATGTTTCACTCAATTGAATTCTCTCAGTTAGGTGCCTCAAGTAACCACATTTCATGAAATTAAAAAAGACATTTGAAATATTAACAATTCACTTTTTTGTACTGTATATTTTTGTTTTGAAAGGCAATCAATATTTATTCTTTTTAAAAACTTTTTAATTATGAAATATATATCATTCATATACAACATAAGATGATTTTTGAAAATAATAAAAAAGACTTACTACCCAGATTATGGAAGAAAAGATTGCCAATAACTTTTAAGATCACCCCTCAAAGATCCTCTCCACACATAACCCCATCTGCCTTTGCCTCTCCCCAGAAATAACCACCAATCTGTATTTTGTGTTCATCCATACTTTTTCTTTAAGAATTTTAGCCTTATGACTCTCAAATATTTAGGACCAACTATGAACTCTCCTGTCTGCAAGGTCATATTTCCAAATACATATTACTCCATATATGTACACTTCATGCTCAGTAGCCTGCTGTCACCTCAGAAATAATATGTCTAAAAACAGACTTACCACTGACCCCCAAACCAGCTTCCTTTCCAAAATATTTGAGGTCTGCCAATGTCCATACCCTGTCCCACAAGCCCAAGCCAAGTGGTCATGAAGTTCAACAAGGGATAAAGCATAAATAGGTTGGCACAAGTCCTTTTCCACTGCAGAAAAACACTTTGATCCACATATGGTCAATGGGTCACTAGCAGCATCTTGGAATCATAAAGGTTACATGTAATTACAAAATTACAGGCAGTCCCCATATTTTTCCACTGACTCGACTGAATAAAAACTTGGAAGCAATCAAGATGTCCTGCAGTAGGTTCATGGATAAGTAAATTGTGGTACATCCAGACAATGGAATATTATTAAGCACTAAAAAGAAATGAGCTATCAAACTGTGAAAAGACATGAAGGAAACGTAAATGCATATTACTATGTGAAAGAAGCCAATGTGAAAAGGCCAGATACTGTATGGTTCCAACTCTATGACACTCTGGAAAAGGCAAAACTATGGAAACAGTAAAAAGATCAGTGATTACCAGGGTGGGTGGGGGCAGGGTGAATAGGAGAAGCACAGATGATTTTTAGGTCAGTGAAAATATTCTGTCTGATACTATAATATATTTGTCCAAATGCATAGAATTTATAGCATATGAGTGAATCTTAATGTCAACTTTGGACTTTGGGTGGTAATAATGCAT
The DNA here is from genome assembly GCF_964374135.1 of Grampus griseus. Classification (NCBI taxonomy): domain Eukaryota; kingdom Metazoa; phylum Chordata; class Mammalia; order Artiodactyla; family Delphinidae; genus Grampus; species Grampus griseus. The sequence continues at coordinate 53,917,176 of NC_139008.1, forward strand.
CAATGTAGGTTTGTCAGTTGCAACAAATGTACCACTCTGGGCAGGATGTTGACAATGGGGTTATGCATGTGTGGGGGCAGGGAATATATGGGAAATCTCTGTATTTTCCTCTCAATTTTGCTGCGAACCTAAAACTTCTCTTAAAAAATAAAGTCTTTTAAAAAAAGGCTATTTAAGGAAAGGCAAAAATATGCAACTAATTCATTCATTTTTCCATTCTAGAAAAAATCTATGGTGTGACAGAGACTTACTGTTAAATAAGACTGGAGATACCGCTGCTTTCATGTAGTTTATATTCTACTCTAAGTGATAGCTAATGAGCAAATAAACAAGATAGCCTGAGAAAATTTTACATTCTGAGAAAGTAATAAAATAGAATGATTTGATAGAGTTGGATTTGAACAGGGAGATGCTACTTGAAATAGAACAGTCAAGGAAGGCTATTTGAAGAGATCACATCTAGACCAAAACTAAATGATGAGAAGTTGCTATGTATAACTGTAAGAAAAATATGCACTAACTTGTGAAGAATATGAGGTTTCCATACAGAAGAGAAGGAAATCCAATTATAAATTTTATTTAGGGTCACATTATGGATAATATGGGGGTGACAGTGCTCCTGGCAGGAGTGTGGTGCCCCAAGTCCTGTTCAGCACACTTTTCTATTCCTTTTGTTTGTTTTACTAACTACTTTGTCCTCCTATTTACTTGGGATTTTCTATTTAAAAATATCTCAAATTTGGCATATAAAAATTTATTATTTCATAAATGTACAGGGTAGTACTTGAACCATCTAACTCTCTTATTTGGTTCTCTGAGATGAACCAAGGTACATCTAAATTTTAAAACGGGTGTATCTACAATAACTTTTTATTTATATCTAACTTTTGGTTTGTAAGCTTCAGAAACCAAAGAGAAATTTCCAAAAGCACAAAATGGAAAATGAGTCATATAGCTGAAAAACTTGGGAGGAGAGGTGGTTTAGGTATGCCTGGATCCAGGGGCTCAACAAAGGGCTTCAGCTCTCTGTGTCTTGTCATCCTTTAGCTCAGTGTTCTTCTGCATTGACTTAACTCTTCGGGAGATTTTCCCTACATATTATCTCCCAGCTTCTCATCCAGTTGTTTGAGAACTTTCACTTACCAATAGTTTCAAGCATGTGTCTCTGGAGGGTTTCAATTGACTAGGGTCATATGTCCAGCTTTGAATGGCTCTATCACCAAGGTACTGGAATATGTTCATTTGACTAAGAGTACAGAAGGGTCTTTTCCCAAAAGAAAATCAAATACAGGACAGCTACAGGAAAAACAATGAGATTAGAACATTTCCTCACACCATATACAAAAATGAACTCAAAATATATTAAAGACCTAAATGTAGGACTTAAAACCACAAAACTCCTAGAAGAGTACAAAGGAAAAGCACTCTTTGACATAAAACATATCAATTTTTTTGGATCTATCCCCTAAGGACAAAAAATAAAAGCAACAAATGGGACCTAATTAATCTTAAAAGCTTTTGCACAGCAAAGGAAACCATCAACAAAAACAAAAGACAACCTACAGAATGGGGGAAAATATTTGCCAATGATATGACTGACAAGGGGTTAACATCCAAAACATACAAACAGCTCATACAACGCAATATCAAAAAAAACAACCCAATCAAAAAAACAGACAGAAGACATGAATTGACATCTGTCCAAAGAAGACATAAGGATGGCTAAAAGGCACATGAAATGGTGCTCAATGTCGCTAATTATTAGAGAAATATAAATCAAAATGAGATATCACCTCACACCTGTCAGAATGGCTATCATCAAAATGTCTACAAATAACAAGTGTTGGAGAGGAAGTGGAGAAAAGGGAACTCTGGTACTGGTACACTTTTGGTGGGAATATAAATTGGTGCAGCCACTGTGGAAAACAGTATGCAGTTTCCTCAAAAAACTAAAATAGAACTACCATATGATCCAGCAATTCCACTCCTGGGTATATATCTGGAAAAAGCAGGAACATTAATTAATTTGAAAAGATACATGCACCCCAATGTTCATAGCAGCACTATTTACAATAGTCAATGTATGGAAGCAACTCAAGTATCCATGAACATATGAATGAATAAAGAAGATGTGTTGTGTGTGTATGCATGCATATATATATATATATATATATATATATATAAAATGAAATATTACTAATCCATAAAAAAGAATGAAATTCTGACAGCAGTGTGAATGGACCTAGAGAATATTATGCTTGGTGAAATAAGACAAGAAAGATAAATACTATATGATATCACTTACATGTAGAATCTAAAAAAGTAATACAAACTAATGTATATAGCAAAACAGAAACAGACTCACAGATATGGAACACAAGCTAGTGTTTTCCAGAGGGGAGAGGGAATGGAGGAGGGGCAAGTTAGGGGTATGGGATTAAGAGATATATACTACTATGTATAAAATAGATAAGCAGCAAGGATATATTGTATAGCACAGGGAATTATAGCCATTGTCTTGTAATAATTTCTAATGGAGTATAATCTGTAAAAATTACTGAATCACTATGTTGCATACCTGAAACTAATATAATATTATAAATCAACTATACTTCAATAAAAAATCAAATACAGTTACAAAATTGTGGTGAAATTTTTTCTGGGCAGGCACAAATAATAGATATCGATGATAACAATGGTTCTCAGTGCTGTCCCCACAACAGCAGTGTCAGCACCACCTGTTGGAAATGCAAATTCCTAGGCTTTACCCTAGAGGTACTGAATCAGAAATTCTGAGGGTGGATCCAGTAATATATGCTTTAGGAAGTCACCTAGGTGATTCTGATGCACACATAAGGTAGAGAATCACTGCCTTACACCATGGTGCTTAGAACAAAATCTACTCCCCCCTTCCCAAAATCTACGAAGGCATATATAGCACCTTCTATCTCTTACACCTCATCTGTGCCATCTACACCTTCTTACTTCATCTTCTTTCTGTTTATTAACATTCCAAGTAATTGTCATCTAATGGCATTGTCTGTGATGTTCCCTCTGCCTAGAATGGTCCTCAAGTGGCTAGTTGTTCTCATGATTCCAGTAGCCCTTCAAAAGCCAAGCCATCTCTCAGAATCCTGACCAGAGTAAGGTATTTCCCTCTCAACCCAAACTCTTTGATCACATTTTATTTCCTCTATTTTTATATAATAATTTAAAATTAACCTATTATTCATTGATTTACATATTCACTTAGACAAATATTAAGATAGATGGTTTGTTTTCTGTTTCTCTTTTCAGTAGCCCTAGAATGTAAGTGCTGTGTGGGTAGGAGTAATATTTGGCTTTTGACTGCAATATCCCTAGTAAATAAGACAGTTCCTGGCTTAAAGAAGGTACCCACCAACTATTTATAGAATAATTTAATAAACAAATCTTTGAATACACTATGGTGGTTCCTGCTGCTCCATCATCTCCATTAAGCATCAAAATAGGGGACATTACAGAGAAATTATTAAGTATGGGAAGGAGGCAGGATGTCCCAGGGGGAAGGAACTACAAAGACCACAAGCATACTGTCTAGTGGCACAAGTTGATGCGGCAACAATTTCTCAAATAAAACCATCCTGGTTTTCCAACCATGAAGCCCACACCCTTTCCAATGCTTGTGCTAAAGGAAAAAAGGGAGGAATTATCACTTTTAGATAATAAGGTAAGCTATTTAAGTTGGGATTTTCCTTCTTTTACAGTGCGTTTTCACCTTTTATGGGAAAACATTAGCCTAGGAAGAGAAATATGGGAAGAGAACTTATTTCAAACAATGTAAAAATTGAGGAATTTGATTCCAAGTTTGAGGTGGGAAGAAAGCTATACAAGGAAATAACTAAAATAAGAATTTAGGAATATAGATAAATATTCCCATGTGGGTGAGAAGAAATAGATTTCCAAATAAAAGCTTGGGAATAAAAATTTCCTTAAAATAGTCTGCAAAATTAATTTATTCCAAGGGTTCACAAATATTGTGATGACTCTTGCAAATGTGGCATTTGCCCGAGTGTGGTTCCCTAAACTAGATTCAGCAATCTCTAAAGAGTGGCATGAAGAATTGGTTGGCAGTCAAAATTAATTTCACCACTGGAACATCAGTGTGGATGTTTGCACATGTCTGATATTACAGAAACCTAGATGGCCAGTTATCATTTTTAATTGTTCCAAATACATGTCACAACTTATTCCTGACAGTAATTCTTGATGTGGAGCAAAAAGTTTGGTGGATTCATCACTACGTTTAAACTTCCCTTTCTCCAGTGGGTTCAACATCCTCTATGGGAAAAAAAAAAATTGGAAGTTTATTTTCAATTGTTAAAATCGAGTGATATGAACTTTAGCTCAGTGCATTTTTCTTGCTTAGGGAAAGAAGCATCAGTAATAGCATTTAAATCAATTTCCACAATGGATTTGGAGGACAGAACTCTGAGTCAAATAGGGATGCTATCTATCATCGTGTCTGCCTTCCAGGAGGGAAACTGAATTCATGCAATATCCAAAGTCACTTAGCTAAGCTGTGACTAGAATCCAGGTACCTTGACCTGTGTTTTATTATCATTAAAACAATAGGATGTATAATCCACAAATTAGACCAAGACAAACAACAAGAAAAAAAAAATGAGAGTGAGAGTGGATTAATAGCAAGCCAGGAAAAGCTATTTTAGTCAATTTTAAACTAAATTTAACTTATAGAAAATTAGGGAGATAAAAATATAGACTCCAGACTAGGACAGCGGACATTGAATCCTAGTTCAACCACCTGGCAGTTTTTATTCTCTGTGTGCCTCAGTTTCCTCACCTGGAAAATGGGTTAATACTAATACCAATCTCATAGGGTTGTTATAAGGGATTGATGAGATAATATAAGGTGTTGAGAAAAAGCGCTTGAAAAAAAGAAACTGCTCTAAAATCCTTTTGTTATTCATTAAGTTCTGTCAAAAATTCCAATTTTACTGATTGAGAATGAGAATTCTTGAAGAGCACATTTTTATAATTTAATTTTGATCTTCACCAAGAACAGACATGAACGCTAAGGAAACTATCCAGCAGGTAGCAGAATGTTTATCCATTGCCTTTACCCAGAATTACAGCTCCAAAATGCCAAAATCTTCCATTGACCATGAGCGATGGGGCACCTTCAGTGATTTCATGGGTGGAAGATTTGCAGTGAAGAATTAGTTAAATTTGGATTTTCCAAATGAATGAAATTAAAATGTAAATAGTCAAAATGATTGGGACATGAAAACTGCCCATAACTAAAGGGGCTACAAACATACACCAAGAAGTGCCCTCCTTTCTTTATCATAAGTTTTGCCCTTTCATTCTGTCACATTTAAAAATTCACCCATTTCCAAAGGTTTTGCATATTACAGATTATTTTGAAAGGAATGCCAGGTACACATGTGGGAGACCTTTCTTATAATAAAATTGGATTGGAAAAAGCAAAACTATGAATGTTTAGCAAAAACAAACTTTGAAAGGAAACTCAACTTTTTTTTAATGTTTCCTTGGGCATTTTTCTAAAATCAGCCTTGTTTCTGCATAATATTTTTCTTGGTTGGGCAAAGCCTGGTTAAAATATTCATTATTTTTTTTTAATGTACTATGCTGCTATTTGCAGCTTCAGGTAGTTAATATTTGTGTTTAAGCTTTGCAGTCTAAATGGGAAAATCCACCCTAAACAGCATTGCTGAACAGCATGAAGGAATCCTTCGAAACAGGAGGTCCCTTTCCTGAATACCAATCAGTGTGGCTTTCCTCTGTGGCTGGGAGAGGAAGCACTGACCAATGTTTGCACTCCACCATGTCCTGCTTGTCACAACCTTAATTCCTAACACTGGCCGCCTTGTCGACAGAGTTTCCGGATGGCAGAATGAATTGAACCTCTGAAGACTGGTGGCGCTACTGTGTCTCCAGATGACGTCAACATCTTCTGGGACAACAGCATGAAAAGATGAAATGGAATCAGCCAGAGCCTGGCTCAAGATTACCTCAAAGAGTACATGTGTGTATAAATACGATAGGCCAGCCCTATAAGAAAAATCATTGGTATAAATATGCAAAGCTTGGGTTAGAATGCAGGTGTGGCTGGAAGATAGCAAGAGACCTTTGAATAATGAGTAAACAGGCTAAGGAAAAAATTCTCTTCACATGCACAAATTTAGATTCCAAAGTACATTTGCTAATATCTACTGTATACCAAGTCCATATCTACTATCTCATTTAATACTGATAACAGCTCAGATAGAAACTGTTAATTAGGAAAACAGAAACGGGAAAATTGAAGTTCACAAAAGGTTAAGCATACTTTCCCAAGAGACCAACTATTTATTCACTTTTTAAAATATATTAATTGAACACATAATGTGTATGAGAATCTATGCCCCTATTAGAATAGAGACACAATTATGAGCAAGACAGGGCAGGGAACTGAACTCAGGTAATGTGCAAGGTTATATATTATTTAGTCCTTATAACTGTCAGTTCACTTAATGATCTTCTTAGACACACTAATATATCAGGTTATAATCCCTGATCTTTATATATAATCCTTACTGTATCTTTAAAAGGACATATATGTATGTGTGTATATATATATATATATATATATATACACACACATAATAAACATAATATATATCATAATAAACACATACATAAGTAAATGTACTTACATATGTGTTTATTATGAATTTCTTCTTTTCTTTGTCATATGGAGAAGAAATGAAATAACAATACTATAACCGCTGTGTGTTACCTCCCATCCGCTCCACAATGTTTAATTATTTTCCCTCAAGGGCTTTGAGATCATCAATCGACCTTGTTGGACCTTGTTATCTCACATAACTGCACTACTTCAAAGATTTAAGCATCCTCTTTCTGATTTCAACCTCTCCTTGTTGGTATCATGTTTTAACTATTTCATTACAGTTCTCTTTTGGTTTCATGATACCCTCACTTTCCATCCTCCCACACCTTCACATACCTCATTAGCCAGCTTATATTTAAAGATGCTTTACATCACTAACTGCCTTATTTATATCATAAATGGCCTTGTTTCTGTCTTTCTGTATTTTCTTTGCATTTTCTGGCAGTTCCCACACATAGTTTAGCATATTTTTTTGGTGCTCCACTCAAGCATTCAAACATTGCTGGAGAAATTCACACAGTAGAGATATTGGATTGTACTATTGAATGATGATAATCATTATGAATGGGCTCTCAACACTATGGGGAGTTGTAGACTGAAAGTATTAAGGGTTCCAATTCTTCGCCCTTTACTGTGTCCACACCCCCTTGCCATGGGCTTTAGAGTGTCTCCCACTAAAGAGGAAGATTCTATTTCCCCACTGTTTATCCTAAATTTGGGCATATGATTGGGTTTTGCCAATGGGATATTAGCAGATATGATGCATGCAGAGGCTTGAAAACATTCTTGCACATTTCAAGTCCTGCCTTGGCCTTAAGTACATGCCTTGGCTGGCCTGCTGGAGATGAGAGATACATAGAGAGAAGTCATTCATTCCAGTGACCCAGCTGAAGCCAGCCTAGATCAGTGACAGTCAGCCAGTCTCAAAATACGTGAGGAAGCTCAAACAACTCCAGAAGAACTAGCAGGCTAATCCAAGACTTACAAAATAAATAGAAGCCTATTGTTTCAAGTCACTCACATTTGGGTTGGTTTGTCACATAGCACTGCTGCAGCAGTAGATACTAACACTATTAGCTATAATTCTCTGATCTACTTGTGCTCTAATTCCCAAAGCAATTCGTTACTTCTCCTCATTCTCAAAAAATGCTTCACAGATATAACGGAGGCTATCTAATGTTAACTCCCTCAACCTCCTTCCATGAAATTTACAAACTGTCAGTATCCACATCATCCTATCCTGTGTTTCTTCAGCCTCTGTAGAGAGCTGACTATTTTGCTGCCCATGGAACTGATACTTTAGATACAATCCCTTCATTTTTTATCTCTTCTATCTCATGTGTGTTCAGCCTTTCCTGTTCAAAATGATATATTCAACTCATTTCTTTCTGGCCTTTACCCCTTCTCTCCATGTAAAAATTTTATCATTGGTCATCAGTGACCCCCTAAATCAATTTTTTTTTCAATTTTCAGCTTAATTTCCCTCTCAGAAGCACCCATTACTATAGACCATTCTTTGATTCTTAAAATATTGTCTTCTCTTTATTTCTATGACACAGGCTGTTTTGGATTCCCCCTTACGTATTTGTTTACAATCTTCACTTCAGATTTAATCTTATTTATACTGCCAAGAAACATTATTTTTCAAGGTTTGTTCCTAGGCCCACTCATATTCTACAGTAAAACAAAGAGAACCCATCTGGGCCAATGGCTTCAATCATCACCTCACTACAGAGGACTCACAAATTTAGTGTCTCTATCACAGACCTCACCTCTGAGCTCCAAACACATTTATCCAGCTGTGTCCTTGATATCTCTGTTTGGATATCACTAACCCACCTCAAGTTTGGCAGTTTCAAAATAAAGTTCATTTTGTCCCTTCTCCCCAAATTGACTCTACCTTCCATGTTAACTATCTCAGAGAATGACAACTATCATCCAAATGGCTATCAGAGTCATCCTTTACAACCTATCAAATACAGCCAACTACAAGTCCTGTGGATTTTACTTTTTAACATCATTCAAAGATGGCCATTCTCTACCTCTCTAGGGCCATCAGCTTATTCCAAGCCATATCTTCTCTAGCCTAGATTACTGCATCATAGTAGCCTCATTGCCACCAAAGTCGAGTTGGAATGTATAAAAATTGTCCTCTCTCTCTTTCACACATACAATCATGTTTAAAACACATCTAATTTTTTATTTCACTTGGAATAAAAATTAAAGTTCTTAAGATGAACTGAAAGGTATGATCTGGTTGCCACTGCCACTTATTTTTACAGCCTTGTTTCACACATGTACCCCTACTTTCTGCCTTCTACCCCTCTGATGTTTTCTCTTCAGTTTCTTGAACCTTCCATGCACCCTCCTACCATAAGCCACACCTCCAGATAAGTTGCAGGCACCAGCTCCCCAGACACTTGCTACTTCTTTGGTCAGGAGCATCACCTCTCATGCACTATAGGAGCTTTCAGAAGATGAAGATCCATCTATCTGGACTTTTCTATGCCAGCTGCTGCTAAAAATTCTTCCAATCATATGCTATACAGTGTCTTGTCTTCTTAGTTTCTACAAGTTAGCCATTTTCAATTTGCCACCAAAAGTTCCCTGATTCTTAATTGTGAAATACCTTAACTTCACTGTATTATTGTCTATAAACCCCTGGATGAGGCCTACACAAATAAGCATATAGGAGTTTCAAAGAATCCTTCACACAATCTTTCCCTTCATTCTAGTTAAGTTCTACAATATCAGGGACTGTATTTGTTTTGTTCACAAATGCATTCCTAGCTCCTAGGGCAGTGCCTGGCAGTATAAACATCAATCAACATTTTTTGAATGATGGAGGGAAGAAAGGGAAAAAAGGTGGGAGGGAAGGGGTAGGGAGGATAAAAAAGGAAGGAAGCAAAAAACAGAGGAAGCCACATGGAATAAATATGATATTGTTGTTTTCAGGCTCCTGAATTCAGTTGTCAATAAACAGGAATTAATCCTGCCCCCTTGTGTTACAAATATCAAAGCAGTCTTTCCATAAAGAGTGAAATTTGCCAAACGTGGACACAGCTCTTAATATTGTGATGTCTATTCTTTCTTTTAAGAAGAATATAGATGTATGTTTTTCATGTAGCACTGTAAAGACAGAGTCTGAAATGGTCTCATAAATCTCCAGGAAATGAATGTGAGTACAACCTTCAAAGACTCTCTCCTGGGCTGTACAACGTGCCTCTACAAGTTCCCCATCCAGCCCTGCAAACACTTTGGAATGTAGTTGCTCTCATGGAGATATTTTAGTGCCTACAAGCTGAGAAATTCTCCTTTGACCTCTCACTTTCCCTCTCTTTAGATCGCTTATGTCACCTTTACATTCTGACATGTATTATACATACATGTTTGTCTCTTGGCCTGATTGAACAAGTATCTAGGGTGTTGCCATGGTTGTGTTTTTGGTTTTAGTTCACTGTTAACATTCTGAGAGGTGGGGTCTGAAAATGCAGACAAGTTTCTTTTGCTTTTCTTTTGTTGTGAGATTTTATTTTATTTTTTTTTTGGTTCCCTACAGAGTGGTGATTTCCAATTAAAGCTTCCTGCATATTCAATTCAACAATTTAACACATATATACTGTGGTGGGAAGGAGGCAGAAGGAATCTTGTTTACTACGTCAGAAGCTAAGGCAGAGCCCTTATAGGAAAGGTCTAGAAAGGAGGGGGTTAATAAGAATAGTTAATGATGAGGGGATTGCTTGTATCATTACCCCAGATAAGACACAGTCTCTCCCAGGGTTGGTCAACCAGATTCATGAACCAAAAAGAAAGCATGCCCATTTTTACACATTCCCCAATTTTATCCCCTCGTTTACAATATGAGTATATATTTGGGGGATATATATATATACTCATACATATGTATACTGAAAATATAATTTTATATATATATATATATATATATATATGCATTTTTAATGGATCTGATTCTTTCTTCATCTGGTGAAATCTCTCTTATACCACTTTTTCTCTAGAGGATCTATATGATCCTGACCCAAAAAGGGTTACAGTAAGTCCCCTACATACAAACCTTACAGTTGCGAACTTTTGAAGATGCAAACGTGCGTTGAAGTCCTGATGGAATTGGAGACCCAGATAAAGGACGAAGTGCGACAAGAGGAAGAAGAAGTAACTGAAGAACCGAAGAGATTCAGGACTCAGGAAATGGCAAGGGGATTTTCTTTTTTTTTCCATAAATTTATTTATTTTATTTATTTATCTTTGGCTGTGTTGGGTCTTTGTTGCTGCGCGCAGGCTTTCTCTAGTTGCGGTGAGCGGGGGCTACTTTTTGTTGTGGTGTGCAGGCTTCTTTTTGCGGTGGCTTCTCTTGTTGCGGGTCATGGACTCTAGGCGCATGGGCTTCAGTAGTTGTGACTTGCGGGCTCCGTAGTTGTGGCTCGCAGGCTCTAGAGGGAAGGCTCAGTAGTTGTGGCTCACGGGCTTAGTTGCTCCGTGGCATGTGGGATTTTCCTGGACCAGGGCTCCAACCCATGTGCCCTGCATTGGCAGGCGGATTCTTAACCACTGTGCCACCAGGGAAGCCCAACACACAATTCTTACCTTTAAGAATCTTTATTAATTCATTAATACTTACATGCTTGAAGCATTGAATTAGGATTCCGTAATACACTGATGACCAAAGCACAATAAAATCCTTGCTTTCATGAACTTATGATCTAAAAAAGCAAATAGATATTAATCAGGAAATTACACTAATAAATATATAATTACGAAGCCATGCCACTGCTGGTTGGAAGCATTGGAAGCATGCACAGTGCAAGAATTCAATAAATTTTTGCTGAATGAATGAATGTTGGTTGACGGCAGTTGAAATAAGTATTTAAAGAGACAGGAACCTTGATTTAGAAAATGGAGCAAAGGAACTCATCTCATACTGAGATCTGAAAGATGATTAGAAAATAACCAAGAGAATGCTTCTGGAAATAGATGTTCTAAAAAGGGAGTATATTAGTCAGGGTTCTCCAGAGAAACAGGACACACACACACACACACACACACACACACACACACACACACACACATTGGGAGAAGGAGAAGGAGATATTTTAAGGAATTTGTTCATGTGATTGTGGACACTGGTAGGACTGAAATATGTAGGGCATGCAGGTCAGCTGGCAATTCAGGTGAGAGTTTTTGTTACAGGCTGAAATTGATAGACTGGAAACTGACGCAGGTATTCTATGTTAAGGACTTGAGGCAGAATGACTTCTTTGAGAAATCTCAGTCTTTGCCCTTAAGGTCTTTGACTGATTAAATGAGGTCCACCCATGTTATGGAAGATGATCTTCTTTCCTTAAAGTCTACTAATTTAATGTTAATTACATCTGAAAATATCTTCACAACAACATCTAGACTAGGTTTGGCCAGATAACTGGATACCATAGCCTAGCCAGGTTGAAACATAAAATTAACCATCACATGATGCAATATAGACAAAGTCAATAGGAAGCTGGGACATTGGAGGAACAGAATATGTCTGGACATCAGGAAGTGAAGAGGAGCATGAAGCTGGAAAGGTAGTGAGACAGAGGCTGGAGTTGCACTGTCCAATAAGATAGCCACTAGCCACATGAAGCTATTTAGGTTTAAATTTGCTTTCATTAAAATTAAATGAAATTAAATTAAGCCTTCCATTCTTCAGTGACACTAACCATATTTTAACTGCTCAACAGCTGCACAACTATTGCCTACTTTATAGGACACCACTCATATAGAACATTTTAATCTTCACAGAAAATTTTATTAGACAGTGGTGCGCTAGACTATATGGGATTTTGGATCCTGGGAGTCCATCCTAAATGTATTGCAAAACCACTGAAACATTCTCAGAAGGAGGTGATATGAATGGTTCTGCATTTAAGACATCACTCTGCCTTTTGTGGAAAATAGATTGAAGGAGGTCCAGAGTGACCACAAGGATGCCAGTGAGAAGGTGATTGTGATGGGTGAGAGATGATTTTAACTTGGTCTCAGGAGTTGGTCAGACTGAGAAAGAAAAGTCAAAACGGTGATGGTTTAGGAATACAAGGAAGAGACAATGAACAGCAGCAGCTGACACTTACTATCTGCCAGGCAAATTTTAAAACTATATAAATATTATCTCAATTAACCCTTGCTGCAACTTTATGAAGATAGTTTTTTTATTATCCCTAATTTACAAATAAGAAAACTAAAGTAGAGGGAGGTTAAGTAACTTGCCCAGTCACGGATTAAATACCTGGGCCAGATTCCCAACCCAGACAGTGACTCTAGGCCTAAGCTCAGTCACTACATGATTCTGACTTTTGAGAACACAGGTAACAGTCTCTCAAAGGAGAATGACATTCCCATTAAGCAAGTGTAAGGCACGAGGTGCCCTCTCATTAGGTTCAGGGATCGTTATATTGGGTCAGAAAAGACTTCAAGAAGGAGTCAGCCTTCAAGAACAGCTTTGAACATGATGGAGAAAAGTCTTCTAGGTGGAAAGAATGGGAGAAACAGAGATGCGGGGATAGTCACGCATGGGGAGTATTCAAGAGCTAGAAATGGGCCTATTTGGCCAGACTGTAGGTAAAAGGGAAGAAGGTAGGGCCCTGGCATGGTCCTACCTTTTCAAAGGTAGGCTGGAATCAGACAAGTGAAAGTCTGGCACTTCGTTTTCAATTGATTGATAATGAGTTAATTAATTGATAGAAAATTGGGAGTGACTTTTTCTGAGAGGTACATCTATATTTGGGTATATTCCCACAGCAGAACATAAAATTATTAGGAACAAGAATAAACTGATGACAAGGTAGGAAAATGTTTCATTAGTCTTTAGGAAAAGAGTTCTTGAATGATGTGTCCAGTAGTGAGAAGGGAGGAGGTCACTAAATTTAGAGACATGGAAGCAATGGAACTTACAACTTACATCTACAAAGTTTTCTGGGAAGCAAAAGAGTATAGTGAAAGCTGATATAGGTTCTGTGATTATTAAAACACTAACAGGGCTTCCCTGGTGGCGCAATGGTTGGGAGTCCGCCTGCCGATGCAGGGGACGCAGGTTCGTGCCCCAGTTCGGGAAGATCCCGTGTGCCGCAGAGCAGCTGGACCCGTGAGCCATGGCCGCTGGGCCTGCGCGTCCAGAGCCTGTGCTCCGCAACAGGAGAGGCCACAACAGTGAGAGGCCCGCGTACTGCAAAAAAAAAAAAAAAAAAAACTAACAATAAAAGGGAAGAAAAATTAGGACAGTAGTTCTAGGTGCATAGCATGTTTAAGAGAATTTTTTGCATAGGGAAAATTTTAATATTTATCATTTAATATCTAATTCTAAATTATTTTCACTCAGGAATTTACAGTTATCAATTTAAAAAGTTCATAGAACCATGTTTGTCTAGATTTTCAAAATACTTTGACAATAGATTTATGGATAGGTTTATTTAGGTTTACAGATATTTCTAGAAAAATAGGTATTATTACTTCCTTTTTACACATGGGCTAAATGAAGCATCCAGTGAAGGGCTAGCCTACACACCATATATAGAAGCATATAGTGTTAAATAATCAACTGTTCTTATATTAATTTAGGGTTTCTCTGTCTTCTGCTACCCAACATTACTGTCAATGTGAGTGATAAATGGCTATGTTGCATCCATAGTGGACCATGCTGTATTTTCTGATGACTAAAATTTAATGTCATCTTCTTCCATTCTTCTTTGGGCTTCTCTTCCTCCACTTCCTCTTTTACAAGTTTAAATAAAACATCAGTTATAATTCCCATGTCAATATCTAGGATTGAGGACAAATACAAATTTGGTATAATTCTTGTACTCTATTCTCTTATAAACGGGAAATATCTTTGTAACTTTCTATTTCTGATTATTTTTCTTTATCTTTAGGGTATGAAGAATATTTAAGAAAGAATTCCTTCCCAATGATGTTGCAGTCTTCATGGGCTATAACAGTCTTTTAGATTATATGTTTCCCTAAGTAAACCCTGAATTATTCTAACTTATTTCCCTAGCTTGTCCTGGGACCACCATGGTTTATAAAATAATTATTTATTGTATATATCTTGATCTAGTTCTAAGTATTCAATGGTGAATGGACCAGCATAAAACTTCTACTCTTCTAAGGAATTGTTTGATTTCCCAAACAACCACCAATTTTCCAATTCTCCAATACCAGCTGGATGTCCAACAGTTCAGTTCAGTTCTGACACTACCCACAATTAATGCAGACCCCACAAGTTGAGGGCTTAGGCTCACAAAACTGTCCTCACTTTAGATGCCATTTGTAAGTGGGGTCTCCAGTCTACCTAAGTTGGTTTTCTATGTCTGTGAGTCTCGTTCTGTTTTGTAAATAAGTCCTTTTGTATCATATTTTTAGATTCCACATATAAGCAATATCATATGATATTTGTCTTTCTCTGTGTGACTTACTTCACTTAGTATGATAATTTCTAGGTCCATCCATGTTGCTGCAAATGGCATTATTTCATTCTTTTTTATAGCTAACTAATGTTCCATTGTATATACATACCACATCTTCTTTATCCATTCATGATTGATGGACATTTAAGTTGCTTCCATGTCTTAACTATTGTAAATAGTGCTGCAATGAACATTGGGATGCATGTATCTTTTTTTTTTTCTTTTGGCCTCATGATGTGATGTGGGATCTTAGTTTCCCGACCAGGGATGGAACCCTCAATTGGAAGAGCAGAGTCTTAACCACTGGAATGCCAGGTAAGTCCCAGCGTGCATGTATCTTTTTGAATTATGGTTTTCTCTAGATGGGATTCTAAAAATTTAACTATGGGCTTATGTACAGAGAGACAACAGGATTTAGAGATCCAGCAAAAGATGTGAGACACTCAGTGACTAACAACAGCAGAAATCCATCATTACCTCAAGATGTGGAGCACCCAAATGGGAAATCCTATCACTAAGAATTGGTAAGTACTGGAGTGGTAGAAGAGGGGCTGCCAGACTGGAGTTGCAATCCTAAAGGGACACCACCCTGGCAGGGCCCTAGGTGCCAGAAAAGGGAGGGAATTGAAAAGAATATGGTCCAACCTCTTCTCCAGCCATCTAGTCTCATACCTGTTCTTCACATGCTTAGATGAGCCTGGGAGGTGTAGTCATTGACCCCATAACATTATGACACAGAACAGGGAAGAAA
This sequence comes from Grampus griseus, assembly GCF_964374135.1. Taxonomy (NCBI): domain Eukaryota; kingdom Metazoa; phylum Chordata; class Mammalia; order Artiodactyla; family Delphinidae; genus Grampus; species Grampus griseus. The sequence continues at coordinate 53,933,074 of NC_139008.1, forward strand.
AACACAAAAAAAATCATCTATGGGAGAAATTAGAGAAATAATATCATATTTTCTGTTCAAGTTTATACCTTTTCAATAAGTGGCCCAATTAACATTAATAGATAATTGCTAGCTAGAATCCTGAGATGCTCCCAAATTTTATTTTAATAGATGGTGTATTCTACGGGTTATAACTCTTTGGTTTGATGTAATGATCTTCAGTGTGTGTGTGTGTGTGTGTGTGTGTGTGTGTGTGTGTGTGTGTGATTGTAAATTGCTTTGCATGTTTATCATCTTTTGAATAAAATTAGCTGAAATATCTATTTAGTAACCAAGATACCTACTGTTTATATTTTCTTTAACTTAGGTCTTCTCAACATCAGAATTATTGATATTTTGTGCTGGATAATTATTTATTGTGAGGGGATATCCTGTATATTTAACAACATATGTGGCATCAACCCACTAGATGCCAATAGTGCCCTTCCCCCACAGTTGTGCCAATCAAAAGTGTCTCCAGATATTGCCAAATGTCCCCCGAGGGCCAAAATCACTGCTGGTTGAGAACCACTACTCCAATTGATTCTGTGTTCATTAGAAAAAAAGAGAACTATTAAATCACTGAGTGCTTCTGACACTAATCAGTTATCATCTGTGACAGACAGCCTACACAATGGCCCCCAATGATTCTTGCCCCCTTGTATTCACATCCTTGTGTAGTTAGTTCCATGCCATATTCTATGAGGGCTGGCTTGTGTGACAAAAAGAATATAGCCGAAGTGATGTTATGCCACTTCTAAAATTAGATTATAAAACATTTCAGCTCAATATTAGGCTCAGTCTGTCTGGATCTCTTGATTTGGGAGAAGCCAACTGATGTGTCATGAGGACTTTCAGGCAACAAATGAAGAGAGTGGTGTAGCAAGGAGCTTAGATCTCCAACCAAAGCCAGAAAGGAGCTAAGACTTTCCAGTAGCCATGTGCATGAGTGCAGAAGCCTCAGTTAAACTCAGATGACTGCAGTTCTGGTCAGCAGTTTGACTGTGGCATCATGATAGCCCCTAAGCCCCAACAACACAGACAAGCTGCCCCAAGATTCCTAGCCCTCAGAAACTTTGAGAAAATAGCCTTAAAAATTTATGCAATGGAAGACATTATGAATACATGTAAAAGATAAGTGATGTACTGGGAAAAGATCTGAGTGTGTTAATAATTTTAATTAATAATTAAAATACAAAACAGTACTTAAACCCAGTAAGAAAAAAAATGGGTACAGGTTTAGAACAGGCAATTAGTGGTTGAGTAAACCATGCTGACCAATATGAATAGATGCTGCACCTCCCTAGTAATCAGAGAAAAGACAAAGCAACAGTGAGATACTATTTCCACTGGTAAAATTGGCCAAGCTTAAAAAGTCTGACAAAGATATGCTGATTGAAGTTTAAATTGATGCCATTTTAGAGACAAGTTCAGAATTAAACCATACAATGTAAAAAAAAAATCTCAATTTTAGGTATATATCATGGCTATAAAACTTAACTCTTGAACATGTGCATAAGGAAGCACGTACAAGAATATTGATCCATTAGTTAATTTAACAAGTACTGATTGATCACCTATTATAAGCTAGACTGTTCTAGGTCATGGGGATTTATCAATATCAGACAAAATATCTCCTCTTCAGTAACTTACTTATATTTTATCTGGGGGAAGACATAGCAAGAAAATATAGATTGGGCAGGTGCTATTTACAGAACACATGGCAAGAAAAGGCCTACTTGATGTGGGGACATTTCAGCACAGACCTCCAAAAAGTGAATGAGCAACTTAGGGCAGATATTTTGGAGGAAACAAAGGTTCTGAGTCATGTGCCATTCTAGAAACAGACAGGAGGACAGTAAGGCTAGAGCAGAATGGTTACCAGATGTGATAAAAGATTAAAATGGTTGATGAAAAGGCTTGTAAATCATGATAATGACTTTGGGTTTTAGTCTCAGTGGCATGGGAAAGTAGAGAAAAACACTAAGTAGAAAAGTGAAATGTTTTATCATGTATGTCACTCTGACTGCTGTGTGTAGTTATTTTGAAAGGTGGAGAAGCAGGGAGGTGAGTTAACCAGAGGCTCTTTTCATTAATACAGGTGAGAGAGATGATGATGGCACTGGTTAGCATGGATACATTCTGAAGACAGAGCCCAAAGAATTTGCTGATGGGATGATAATGGATGGGAAGGAAGGAGAAGAGTTGAGGTAGAGAGGAGTCAAGGGGGACTGCTACATTTTTGTCCTATCTTTATTATTCACAGTAACACTGAAAATTGCAAATAATCAAAATAACTATCAATAAGGGAATGGACAACCAACCAAATGGTAAGCAGTTTTAAATGATGGAATTTGATCCATATGTATCAATATGAATAAATCTTGGAATCATAATTTTGAATAAAAAATGCAAACTGGAAAATGATACACATAATATAGTATTATTAATGGAAAATTTAAAAGGTATAAAACAAAAATGTATTTATTATGCATACATAGTGAAAATAAGGAAATATGAATAAACAATTGTAGTTTTCTTCGGGCAATCACTGGAGGAGAAAAAGGAGTGGCAGGGCTTTTGAGGTTTATTTGTACAAATTTTTAAAATGTGAACCAACACCTTGAAACAGATGCAACCCCACAGCAGCGTATATGGCTGGATTCAACTCACCCACCTCCTCCTCAGCTGGACATTTTTGGGCAGCACCTCTGGGAAATGGGCAGTGGGGCTGGGGAGGGCTGAGAAGAAGACTTCATCTGTATCTAATTGCTTTATTTTTCTTAAAATCAAAGAGAACATGATCTGGAGAAACTATGTCAAATGTATGGCTGTTCTTGATGTTGAGTAGATGAGCAATCGCTACATTGCTCACTGTACAGTTTCATTAGAAATATTTTTGTTTTGAAAACTTTAAATTTTGTAAGAGCTACCCTGTTTTGAGGAGCAACGATGTGGATCACAGTACCAGCTTTTTCACGTCGGCTATGAGTTCAACAGACGTGCTTGGAATCAAGCTTAGCAATTTAGTTACTAAAGCTCCTTTCCTCATCTGAAAAACAGGATAATAAACCTATCTGCCCCATAGACCTGCTGAAGACTTGTTATCTACCATTATTATTGCCACCAATGCTAGTACTGATGATATACTCACAAAACTGTGACAGAGATGTGATCAATTCTACTTCCAATTTCAGAGAAGTTAAGTAAATTAAGTAATTTTCACAGTTGGTAAACAAGAGGGTTAGAATTCCAATTCAGAACTTCCTGGAGCAAAAATGTGTGATTTTTTTGCTAATACATACATCAAAAATGCATTCATTTAATGTTTTGTGTATGAGGTTTAGGGACTTAAATATCACAAGAAAGAGAAGAGTCACACTCATGGATGTTGTAACGCGTGAGGAGAGTGGAGAGTGGCTAAATACATAAAGCCAGTTATCAAACTTTTGTGTTCAAAGCAAAAAGGAAGTACACAGTTACACATGTGTAAGTATCAAAGTCAGAAGCAAAAAATCATCTCCTCTGAGGGTAAATGCCTGTTTTCTACGAGGGTGTCAAGCCTGCATTATATGAGTTCCTTATCTCTGGGTGGGGGAAAATGTGATGGACAGAAATATTGTCGCTGTGTTTAGAGAAAGCATTCTAACAGGAAAAACCAACATATCGTTTAGTTTAAATCTGTGGTTTTCAACATCAGGACCTATGATAATCAATTTTTTGTCATCCTTACAGGCTGCTCTTAGGATCTTTAGTTTGAATAAGAAAGTAATCTCTTAGACTCTTACTCTTCTGTGCCTTGCATTATTACAGGGTAAACGTTTATTGAGATTATGCATGTATTTCCATGAAGTGTTGTATGCTCAGCCCAGGTGAATTAAATCTATGATTTGTATTATAATGACTTATAGACTGAGAGCGTGTATTTTGAACATTAGCACCTATAGATTTCTTTTGACCAGGTTCTTTTTTCTTTCCTTTTATAATGTGAATACAGATTCAGATTTTATTGCATTTTTTAAAATGAATTGACATTTGAAAGCTAACTAAAGAGTCTTTTTTTTTTAAAAGCAAATACTCACTGACATCAGTTATGTGGCTAATGAATGTGCTACAAGCCTTAAAAGTTCAAAAGGAGCTTTCTCTTCTAGAATGATTGTCAGCCTTTATTTCTCCTCTAATTACATTTTTTTAACATCTTTATTGGGGTATAATTGCTTTACAATGGTGTGTTAGTTTCTGCTTTATAACAAAGTGAATCAGTTATACATATACATATGTTCCCATATCTCTTCCCTCTTGCGTCTCCTTCCCTCCCACCCTCCCTATCCCACTCCTCCAGGCAATCACAAAGCACCGAGCCGATATCCCTGTGCCATGCGGCTGCTTCCCAATAACTATCTACCTTACGTTTGTTAGTGTGTATATGTCCATGACTCTCTCTCGCCCTGTCACAGCTCACCCTTCCCCCTCCCCATATCCTCAAGTCCGTTCTCCAGTAGGTCTGTGTCTTTATTCCTGTCTTACCCCTAGGTTCTTCATGACATTTTTTTTGTTCTTAAATTCAATATATATGTGTTAGCATATGGTATTTGTCTTTCTCTTTCCGACTTACTTCACTCTGTATGACAGACTCTAGGTCTATCCACCTCATTACAAATAGCTCAATTTTGTTTCTTTTTATGGCTGAGTAATATGCCATTGTGCCGCATCTTCTTTATCCATACATCCAATGATGGACACTTAGGTTGTTTCCATCTCCAGGCTATTGTAAACAGAGCTGCAATGAACATTTTGGTACATGACTCTTTTTGAATTTTGGTTTTCTCAGGGTATATGCCCAGTAGTGGGATTGCTGGGTCATATGGTAGTTCTATTTGCAGTTTTTTAAGGAACCTCCATACTGTTTTACATAGTGGCTGAACCAATTCACATTCCCACCAGCAGTGCAAGAGTGTTCCCTTTTCTCCACACCCCCTCCAGCATTTATTGTTTCTAGATTTTTTGAGTATGGCCATTCTGACTGGTGTGAGATGATATCTCATTGTAGTTTTGATTTGCATTTCTCTAATGATTAATGATGTTGAGCATTCTTTCATGTGTTTGTTGGCAGTCTGTATATCTTCTTTGGAGAAATGTCTATTTAGGTTTTCTGCCCATTTTTGGATTGGGTTGTTTGTTTTTTTCTTGTTATTGAGCTGCAGGAGCTGCTTGTAAATTTTGGAAATTAATCCTTTGTCAGTTGCTTCATTTGCAAATATTTTCTCCCATTCTGAGGGTTGTCTTTTGGTCTTGTTTATGGTTTCCTTTGCTGTGCAAAAGCTTTGAAGTTTCATTAGGTCCCATTTCTTTAGTTTTGTTTTTTATTTCCATTTCTCTAGGAGGTGGGTCAAAAAGGATCTTGCTGTGCTTTACGTCATAGAGTGTTCTGCCTATGTTTTCCTCTAAGAGTTTGATAGTTTCTGGCCTTACATTTAGGTCTTTAATCCATTTTGAGCTTATTTTTGTGTATGGTGTTAGGGAGTGATCTAATCTCATACTTTTAAATGTACCTGTCCAGTTTTCCCAGCACCACATATTGAAGAAGCTGTCCTTTCTCCACTGTACATTCCTGCCTACTTTATCAAAGATAAGGTGACCATATGTGTGTGAGTTTATCAATGGGCTTTCTATCCTGTTCCATTGATCTACCTTTCTGTTTTTGTGCCAGTACCATACTGTCTTGATTACTGTAGCTTTGTAGTATAGTCCAAAGTCAGGGAGCCTGATTCCTCCAACTCCATTTTTCGTTCTCAAGATTGCTTTGGCTATTCGGGGTCTTTTGTGTTTCCATACAAATTGTGAAATTTTTTGTTCTAGTTCTGTGAAAAATGTCAGTGGTAGTTTGATAGGGATTGCTTTGAATCTATAGATTGCTTTGGGTAGTAGAGTCATTTTCACAATGTTGATTCTTCCAATCCAAGAACATGGTATATCTCTCCATCTATTTGTATCATATTTAATTTCTTTCATCAGTGTCTTATAATTTTCTGTATAGAGGTCTTTTGTCTCCTTATGTAGGTTTATTCCTAGATATTTTACTCTTTTTGTTGCAATGGTAAATGGGAGTGTTTTCTTGATTTCACTATCAGATTTTTCATCATTAGTGTATAGGAAGGAATGCCAGAGATTTTTGTGCATTAATTTTGTATCCTGCCACTTTACCAAATTCATTGATGAGCTCTAGTAGTTTTCTGGTAGCATCTTTATGATTCTCCATGTATAGTATCATGTCATCTGCAAACAGTGACAGCTTTACTTCTTCTTTTCTGATTTGGATTCCTTTTATTTCCTTTTCTTCTCTGATGGTTGTGGCTAAAACTTCCAAAACTATGTTGAATAATAGTGGTGACAGTGGGCAGCCTTGTCTTGTTCCTGATCTTAGTGGAAGTGCTTTCAGTTTTTCACCATTGAGGATGATGTTGGCTGTGGGCTTGTCATATATGGCCTTTATTATGTTGAGGAAAGTTCCTTCTATGCCTACTTTCTGCAGGGTTTTTATCATAAATGGGTGTTGAATTTTGTCAAAAGCTTTCTCTGCATCTATTGAGATGATCATATGGTTTTTCTCCTTCAATTTGTTAATATGGTTTATCACATTGATAGATTTGCATATATTGAAGAAACCTTGCATTCCTGGAATAAACCCCACTTGATCATGGTGTATGATCCTTTTAATGTGCTGTTGGATTCTGTTTGCTACTATTTTGTTGAGGATTTTTGCATCTTTGTTCATCAGTGATATTGGCCTGTAGTTTTCTTTCTTTGTGACATCCTTGTCTGGTTTTGGTATCTAGGTGATGGTGGCCTCATAGAAGGAATTTGGGAGTGTTCCTCCCTCTGCTATATTTTGGAAGAGTTTGAGAAGGATAGGTGTTAGCTCTTCTCTAAATGTTTGATAGAATTCGCCTGTGAAGCCATCCTGTCCTGGGCATTTGTTTTTTGGAAGATTTTTAATCACAGTTTCAATTTCAGTGCTTGTGATTGGTCTGTTCATATTTTCTATTTCTTCCTGATTCAGTCTTGGCAGGTTGGGCATTTCTAAGAATTTATCCATTTCTTCCAGGTTGTCCATTTTATTGGCACAGAGTTGCTTGTAGTAATCTCTCATGATCTTTTTTATTTCTGCAGTGTCAGTTGTTACTTCTCCTTCTTCATTTCTAATTCTATTGAATTGAGTCTTCTCCCTTTTTTTCTTGATGTGTCTGGCTAATGGTTTATCTATTTTGTTTATCTTCTCAAAGAACCAGCTTTTAGTTTTATTGATCTTTGCTATTGTTTCCTTCATTTCTTTATCATTTATTTCTGATCTGATTTTTATGATTTCTTTCCTTCTGCTAACTTTGGGGTTTTTTTGTTCTTCTTTCTCTAATTGCTTTAGATGCAAGGTTAGGTTGTTTATTGAAGATGTTTCCTGCTTCTTAAGGTGGGCTTGTATTGCTATAAACTTTCCTCTTAGAGCTGCTTTTGCTGCATCCCATAGGCTTTGGGTCGTTTTGTCTCCATTGTCATTTGTTTCTAGGTATTTGTTTATTTCCTCTTTGATTTCTTCAGTGATCACTTCATTATTAAGTAGTGTATTGTTTAGCCTCCATGTGTTTGTATTTTTTACAGATCTTTTCCTGTAATTGATATCTAGTCTCATGGCATTGTGGTCGGAAAAGACACTTGATACAATTTCAATATTCTTAAATTTACCAAGGCTTGATTTGTGACCCAAGATATGATCTATCCTGGAGAATGTTACATGAGCACTTGAGAAACATGTGTATTCTGTTGTTTTTGGATGGAGTGTCCTATAAATATCAATTAAGTCCATCTTGTTTAATGTATCATTTAAAGTTTGTGTTTCCTTATTTATTTTCATTTTGGATGATCTGTCCATTGGTGAAAGTGGGGTGTTAAAGTCCCCTACTATGAATGTGTTACTGTCAATTTCCCCTTTTATGGCTGTTAGTATTTGCCTTATGTATTGAGGTGCTCCTGTGTTGGGTGCACAAATATTTACAATTGTTATAGCTTCTTCTTGGATCGATCCCTTGATCATTATGTAGTGTCCTTCTTTGTCTCTTCTAATAGTCTTTATTTTAAAGTCTATTTTGTCTGATATGAGAATTGCTACTCCAGCTTTCTTTTGGTTTCCATTTGCATGAAATATCTTTTTCCATCCCCTCACTTTCAGTCTGTATGTGTCTCTAGGTCTGAAGTGGGTCTCTTGTAGACAGCATATATATGGGTCTTGTTTCTGTATCCATTCAGCCAATCTGTGTCTTTTGGTGGGAGCATTTAATCCATTTATATTTAAGGTAATTATCGATATGTATATTCCTATTCCCATTTTCTTAATTGTTTTGGGTTCGTTATTATAGGTGTTTTCCTTCTCTTGTTTTTCCTGCCTAGAGAAGTTCCTTTAGCATTTGTTGTAAAGCTGGTTTGGTGGTGCTGAACTCTCTCAGCTTTTGCTTGTCTGTAAAGGATTTAATTTCTCCATCAAATCTGAATGAGATCCTTGCTGGTTAAAGTAATCTTGGTTGCAGGTTTTTCTCCTTCGTCACTTTCAGCATGTCCTGCCACTCCCTTCTGGCTTGCAGAGTTTCCTCTGAAAGATCAGCTGTTAACCTTATGGGGATTCCCTTCTATGTTATTTGTTGTTTTTCCCTTGCTGCTTTTAATATGCTTTCTTTGTATTTAATTTTTGACAGTTTGATTAACATGTGTCTTGGTGTATTTCTCCTTGGATTTATCATGTATGGGACTCTCTGTGCTTCCTGGACTTGATTAACTATTTCCTTTCCCATATTAGGGAAGTTTTCAACTATAATCTCTTCAAATATTTTCTCAGTCCCTTTCTTTTTCTCTTCTTCTTCTGGAACCCCTATAATTCGAATGTTGGTGCATTTAATGTTGTCCCAGAGGTCTCTGAGACTGTCCTCAGTTCTTTTCATTCTTTTTTCTTTATTCTGCTCTGCAGTAGTTATTTCCACTATTTTATCTTCCAGGTCACCTATCCGTTCTTCTGCCTCAGTTATTCTGCTATTGATCCCATCTAGAGTTTTTTTCATTTCATTTATTGTGTTGTTCATCATTGCTTCTTTCATCTTTAGTTCTTCTAGGCCCTTGTTAAATGTTTCTTCCATTTTGTCCATTCTATTTCTATGATTTTGGATCATCTTTACTATCATTATTCTGAATTCTTTTCCAGGTAGGCTTCCTATTTCCTCTTCATTTGTTATGTCTGGTGCATTTTTATCTTGCTCCTTCATCTGCTGTGTGTTTTTCTGTCTTCTCATTTTGCTTGTCTTACTGTGTTTGGGGTCTCCTTTTCGCAGGCTGCAGGTTCGTAGTTCCTGTTGTTTTTGATGTCTGTCCCCAGTGGCTAAGGTTGGTTCAGTGGGTTGTGTATGCTTCCCGGTGGAGGGGACTAGTGACTGTGTTCTGGTGGATGAGGCTGGATCTTGTCTCTCTAGTGGGCAGGTCCACGTCTGGTGGTGTGTTTTGGGGTGTCTGTGGACTTATTATGATTTTAGGCAGCCTCTCTGCTAATGGGTGGGTTTGTGTCCCTGTTTTGCTAGTTGTTTGGCATAGGTTGTCCAGCACTGTAACGTGCTGGTCATTGAGTGAAGCTGGGTGCTGGTGTTGAGATGGAGATCTCTGGGAGATTTTCGCTGTCTGATATTATGTGGAGCTGGGAGGTCTCTTGTTTACCAGTGTCCTGAAGTTGGCTCCCCCACCTCAGAGGCACAGCACTGACTCCTGGCTGCAGCACCAAGAGCCTTTCATCCACACGGCTCAGAATAAAAGGGAGGAAAAGTAGAGAGAAAGAATTAGTAGAAGTAGAAAGAAAGAAAGAAAGAAAGAAAGAAAGAAAGAAAGAAAGAAAGAAAGAAAGAAAGAAAGAAAGAAAGAAGGGAGGGAAGGAAGGAAGGAAGGAAGGAAGGAAGGAAGGAAGGAAGGAAGGAAGGAAGAAAGAAGGAAAGAAAGAAGGGAGGGAGAGAGGGAGGGAGGAAGGAAGGAAGGAAGGAGGGAAGGAAGGAAAAAAGAAAGAAAGAAAGAAGATACAGTAAAATAAAGTATAATAAAGTAATTAAATTAAAAAATTATTATTTAGGGAAAAAAAGGGGTGGATAGAACCTTAGGATAAATGGTGGAAGCAAAGCTATACAGACAAAATCTTACACAGAAGCATATATATACACCCTCACAAAAAGAGGTAAAGGGGAAAAAATCATAAATCTTGCTCTCAAAGTCCACCTCCTCAATTTGGGATGATTCATTGTCTAAAGGAGGGAAGGAAAGAAAGGAAGAAAAGAAAGAAAAGAAAGAAAGAAAGAAAGAAAGAAAGAAAGAAAGAAAGAAAGAAAGAAAGAAAGAAAGAAAGAAAGAAAGAAAGAAAGAAAGAAAAGTATAATAAAGTTATTAAAATTAAAATTAGTTATTAAGAAAAAAATAAATAGAACGCTAGGACAAATGGTGGAAGCAAAGCTATACAGACAAACTCTCACACAGAAGCATACACATACACACTCACAAAAAGAGAACAAGGGGAAAAAATCATAGATCTTGCTCTCGAAGTCCACCTCCTCAATTTGGGATGATTCGTTGTCCATTCATGTATTCCACAGATGCAGGGTACATCAAGTTGATTGTGGAGCTTTAATCCTCTGCTTCTGAGGGCTGCTGGGAGAGATTTCCCTTTTTCTTCTTTGTTCTCACAGCTCACAGGGTCTCAGCTTTGGATTTGGCCCCGCCTCTGAGTGTAGTCGCTGGAAGGCGTCTGTTTTTTGCTCAGACGGGACAGGGTTAAAGGAGCCGCTGATTTGGGGGCTCTGGCGCACTAAGGCTGCGGGGAGGGAGGGGCACGGCGTGCAGGGCGGGCCTGCGGCAGCAGAGGCTGGTGTGCGTTTTCCCGGGTAAGTTGTCCCTGGATCCCGGGAACGTGGCAGTGGCGGGCTGCACAGGCTCCCCGGAAGAGGGGTGTGGATAGTGACCTGTGCTCGCACACAGGCCCCTTGGTGGCGGCAGCAGCAGCCTTAGCGTCTCCTGCCCGTCTCTGGGGTCCGCGCTGTTAGCCGCGGCTCGTGCCCGTCTCTGGAGCTCCTTTAAGCAGCGCTCTTAAACCCCTCTCCTCGCGCACCAGGAAACAAAGAGGGAAGAAAAAGTCTCTTGCCTCTTCGGCAGCTCCAGACTTTTCCCGGACTCCCTCCCGGCTAGCCGTGGTGCACTAACCCCTTCAGGCTGTGTTCACGCAGCCAACCCCAGTCCTCTCCCTTCGCTCCGACCAAAGCCCTAGCCTCAACTCGCAGCCCCGCCCTCCCCGGCGGGTGAGCAGACAAGCCTCTCGGGCTGGTGAGTGCCAGTCGTCACCGATCCTCTGTGCGGAAATTTCCCCGCTTTGCCCTCCGCACCCCTGTTGCTGTGCTCTCCTCCGCGGCTCCGAACCTCCCCTGCTCCGCCTCCCGCAGTCTCGGCCCGCGAAGGGGCTTCCTAGTGTGTGGAAACCCTTTGTCCTTCACAGCTCCCTCTCACTGGTGCAGGTGCCGTCCCTATTCTTTTGTCTCTGTTTTTTTCTTTTTTTCTTTTGCCCTACCCAGGTACGTGGGGAGTTTCTTGCCTTTTGGGAGGTCTGAGGTCTTCTGCCAGCCTTCAGTAGGTGTTCTGTAGGAGTTGCTCCACGTGTAGATGTATTTTTGGTGTATCTGTGGGGAGGAAGGTGATCTCCGCGTCTTACTCTTCTGCCATCTTCCCCTCCGCCTCCCTCCAATTACATTTTAAAACTCTAAGCTGCAATGTCCAATACAGTAGCTCTTAGCCACATGTAGTTATTTATATTTATTAAAGTGAAATAAAATTTTACAATTAATTTGTCACAGTAGTCACATTTCAAGGGCTCAGCAGCCACATTGGGGTTATTGGCTGCCATATTGGGCAGCACATATTATAGGATATTTTATAGTATTTCTATGATTATAGAAAGTTTTCTTGGATAGCATTTCTGTAAGACATAGAGCAAAGTACCAGTACTCATTTTCTTCTCTTTCCAAGCTCTAAAGTACAGAATTATCCTCCAAAGATCAGGTTCCGTTTACACCCCTTACTGTTTGTTACAAAGTTTCGGCTTATATTAGCTAAAAATATATATATATATATATATATATATATATATCAATTTTATAATCCCATCACAACTCTCCTTACAAATAAGAAAATATTTTATTTCAAAAAAAAGGAAACAACAGCATCAAACAGATTTAAAATATTTTAAAAATATATCTATTCGGAAAATGTATTCATGAATAAAGAAACCTCAGGTTTCTTTCTTTGATTAACTACTTCAAGGTTTGTTATGCTAAAAAAAGAAAGAAAAACAATGCTATTATTGATTTTTATTAAAGATGTATATTTCTTCTAGTATTTCATTTGAACAAGCCAGATGTCCAGGAATGCTGAGCACCAGTGAATGCAAACGATCACGCAAAACAACTATAATATATAGTAACAGGCCCCAGATGAGACTGTCAAGGTCACTAACACCCAAGTGGTGGCAGTCTTATCTCTGTTCACTGTTCAGCCTCCTCGATTCAGACACAAATATTTTTATACTGAAAAAAAGGACCCAACCCTAAAAAATTTCATAGTAGACATTTTTCTCCTTGAAAGATTACTTGAGCTAGAAGAATTTCCATCTGGGAAAGGAAATCCGTCAGTTGGAAATTCTAACAAGGTTCAAGTGAACCCTTGCTTTGACATTCAGAAGGAAAAGTTTTCATGGCTCTAAATTGGATCAGGAAGCACTTGACTGAGAAGTGAAACTGGTCACACACAAAGCAGTGATTTTGTTGACACCAAGTTACAGTCCAGCACTATCTCAAAACCCACATTTATGGCTATTTTGAACTTCTGAATTTGATCACCCATTTAAGTTCTTACATTTACATACCATATAGTAAATGACATACTGCTACCTTTTTTTCTTATTATGGTAAAATATACAGAACATAAAATCGACCATTTTAACCCTTATTATGTAGATATAGAATGATCATCCACTATCACTACGGCCTCCCTTTAGTTCAAAGTGTCATTATTTCCAATTGCTGTTAGGATAGAGTTAAAGGTCCCTAACATCACCTCTGATGCCCCACAGGCTCTTGCTGCCTCCCCTTCCCAGACTCGATTCATGCCAAGCTCCTTCTCCACTTTTGCACTCCATCAACACTGTCCTTCAGATTCTGTCTGTTTTATTCCTGCCACAGGGCCGTCCCACCCAATCTTCCTTTCCTGTGGAATGTTATTCCTTCCTTCTTGCACATAGGTGGTTTCTACTCACCTTTCAGGTTTCATTTCAAGCAAGACTTCCTCAGACACGTCTTCCTAGAGGATCCTCTGACTCATGTCACTTTTCTCTATTAGAAACTCATCATCTCAATTTAACACTGATTTCTGACTTTTGCAGATGTGCAAATTTACGTATGCTGAGGCATTTGAAGAGCATTTGTCATGCTTACAAATTGATGACATCACTGTTGGATCACCATTTTATCTCTAGTGCAGGGTTTCATAACCTCAGTGCTATTGACCTTTTAGGCTGGATAATTATTTGTTGTAGGAGGCTGTCTGAACTTTGTGGATATTTAGCAAACATCCTTGACCTCTAGCCACTGGATGTTAATAGTACCCACCTCCTTCACCCTTTGTGATGACCAAAAATTCTTCAAGTCCTTGTCAAAATGTCCCAGGTGGCAAAATCACCCCCATTTCAAAACCACGGCTGAGTGCACAGTATAAAGCTTAACACTTAAAATATTCTAAATATACATATTTATGGAAGGTGAATAGAAATTTACTTGGCTTCTGCCCATCACTGGTACTCCCAAATGTTTATCTGGGTTTCTTATGCTTTGCAATAAATAAGAGGAACCATAACTGCAAGAGTATTTGAAGCAGGGAGGAAACTACATAAGTTAATTTGAGATATGTGACCCTGACTGTTAAGCCTGAGGGGGGATTAGGGACAGAAACCACCAGTGTCACACACTAGAGGCACCTATAGAAATCTACTGGGGAAAGTGTGTAGGCCAAGAGTCAGTAGGACATCACCAAACTCACTGTCGAACCCCTTCATAGGAGGCACACTTGGACAGGCAGCCTGAATATACTGTGGATTATGATGCAGGACAGAGGTTCCATGCCTCTGCTGCCAGTTTTTACTTTTCCAGTGAAGTTAGTTATTCTTTGGTCAGATGAAATGACCTTTGAATTTGAACTTCTGCACCTAGAGGAGTTTGTATACAAGTAGCAAGTTTGAGTAGAAATCTTAAATCCATTGCTGGTGACCCAAGATACCAAATGGAGAAAGGACTGGGGAAGGGAGTCCATTTGGGTTGACAATGGAAAAAAAGACTTACTCTCCCCTCCTTGACAATGGCTGCCTGCCTCCCTTTTTCAATTCAGCAGCCAACTGCTTGATCCACTAAAGTGAGCCTGGGAAGCACTCATTTTCATCCTCAAGGGCCTTGGTAGACTAGCCTTTCTGAAGACTGGCAAAACATTTGCTGGGTTTGGAAGGCATTTCTTTCTCTTTGTTGTGCATATGGGTTTACTATGAGCTTGTCTCTGTTTTCCTCACTCGGGGGAGTATGTGAGTATGTTTGTGTGTAAAATGTGTGTTTATCCATCTCCTGGTCTCCTTCTTGTTTCTTATATCTAAACAAGGATTAATGAGTCATCTAATCCCTAAATATTCTCTTCAAATACAGTTTTAGTGGCTTGGAGTAAATATATTCTTTAAATGTGTGTACTTCAGAAATGCCAGCTTCTATCCAAGCTGTGGGATGTATATCAGTACTCTATTTGTAAAACCAAGGATTTAAATTGTAAACTGAGAAAGAAAAGGGAATCATTACAAGGAACCCCAAATCACATAGTGGGAAGTGCCAAATTAAATTAGAATCCAGGTGATCTGACTGAAGTGCCTGGTCTTCATTTTAAATTAGTACCTTTTAATACCTGGACAGAGGGCATTTGAATGTATGTGTGAGTGTATGTGTGTGTGTTTTCAGTTGTTAACTACATGTATAACATATGCTTTGTTATGAGCTATGAAGTCCCAATCCCATAGTCATATTGTGGGACTCTAATATATTACAGACTCTCAAATAAGGCTGATGGCAGAACTGTGCCCAGACCAGCTCTGTGGATATTCAGTATATTCAGATTTCAAGGTATTCTTTAGTAGAAAGATCATAATTTTCTTGTTATCAGGCATTTCCAGTTGGATGTGTTATAAGTTCCTTTGTTTCACATCTAAACTGCTCGGATGCCCCTTCTTGGTAAATGCATCACCTCCTTGTCAGTTGCCCAAGCCAGAAACCTAAGAGTCTTGAACACTATTTTCCTCAAGCCCTCCATGTCAACACTAAATCTTGGCACTCGTGCACTCTGCAGTCCTGGTGTGGTGCCAGTGCCATTGCCCCCATTGAGGCTACCCTATACCTTCATGCCTGAGTGGCTGGCATAGACTCCTGACTGGGCTCTCCTCCTTTAATGTTTCACTCTCCACACTGATGCCTCAGTGAACTTTCTAATTATGAGTCTGATTATGTCTTTCCCCTGCTAAAACCTTTCCATCCCTTCGGCCTTCAGGATGTAATACAAATTCTAACATGATGGAGTCCCAACTAGACTGTATCTTTTAGCAATCCATACTGAAATTATTTTGAACTACATGAAGATATTAACATGTGTTCTTTGTGCTCATCTTGAGCACAAGAGCCTCCTTTAAGAGCCAGTGTAGATGTCTCCTGCTCTGACCAGCTACCATAATGGCCTCCTTCTTCAAGAGCCAGTGTAGATGTCTCTTCTGCCCTGACCAGCTACCATAATGGCCTTTAAGAGACAGTGTAGATGTCTCTTCTGCCCTGACCAGCTACCATAACAGCCAATTTTACTACCTATCTTCTTATTCCTATCTGGTCCTTATCACACTGTACTAATGAACTTGTGGATATGGCTAAGAAACACTTCTTTTAAAATTACATTTAATGATGTATGAGAAGAGAGAAATGAACTAAAGAAGGAGATATTCAATTTGCCAGCAGAATTTAGAGAAAATACAGGACTTGATAGGTTGGAAAATAGAACTATCTCATCTCTAGTCTCTCCAGCAGAAAAAAAATCTCAAATTAAGAAACACCTTATAGCAAATATCAAACCAATAGTGTAGCTGTAATACACTTTGTTAAGATCTCTGAAAAATTTAAGTTGATTTCTAGTAAACCCTCTCATTTAGACAAAAAGGCTTTTAAGGAATTTAAGAGTAAGATCACAAAGAAGCCTAAATCTAAAATGGCTCTGCAGAAGTCTAAGAGGTCACAAAGAATTGTGGGTATGTTTTTTGTTTTAATTTTATTTATTTATTTTTGGCTGTGTTGGGTCTTCGTTTCTGTGCGAGGGCTTTCTCTAGGTGCGGTGAGCGGGGGCCACTTTTCATAGCGGTGCGCGGGCCTCTCACTACTGTGGCCTCTCTTGTTGCGGAGCACAGGCTCCAGACGCACAGGCTCAGTAGTTGTGGCTCACGGGCCCAGTTGCTCAACGGCATGTGGGATCTTCCCAGACCAGGGCTTGAACCCATGTCCCCTGCATTTGCAGGTGGATTCTCAACCACTGCACCACCAGGAAAGCCCTGTGGGTATGTTTTTTTTGTTGAATGAAGTAGACTGTAATCTGATACATAGGAAAACCAAAATAATTTTTAGGAATTTACAACACCATGATCTATAAGTGGCATAGACAGTGCAAAATGAAAACGTACCTCTGGACCCTCAATTTCCCCTAAGTAAGAAATAGGATGAGGGCTTCCCTGGTGGTGCAGTGGTTGAGAGTCCGCCTGCCGATGCAGGGGACACGGGTTCGTGCCCCGGTCTGGGAAGATCCCACATGCTGCGGAGCGGCTGGGCCCACGAGCCATGGCTGCTGAACCTGCGTGTCCGGAGCCTGCGCTCCACATCAGGAGAGGCCACAACAGTGAGAGGCCCGCGTACCACTAAAAAAAAAAAAAAAAGAAAAAAGAAAAAGAAAAAGGATGAGAAAGCTACTCAGCTGGAAATATGCAGTATTTGTTATGGAAAAGAGACATCTCAGAAGCAAAGCAAAAGTCCTAAAGGACAGGGCCAAATACCCAAAGAGTACTGTCAAGACTTAAGGACAGCAATAGACTAGAAAGTTAATTTCACAGAGCAGATCAGGATCCTAATCAAGAACTATTTCCATCTCCTGGGGTAGGGAAACCTTATACTCTTTGCTATAATATATAAATTGCAGCGCACCAGTAACTGCTATGTGATGTTTTATCCTCTCCTTTTTGAATGACACTGACTACTGTAGTTATCACGTCACCATTTCAAAATTGTGCATTGGGATTATGGAAAGCAGATAATGCATCATTTTATAGACCTATATATCAAGAGAAGCTACACTAAAGAAGCCCCATCTAAGTCTGGATTAGATGCATATGTTGATATAACGAACATAGATCTGATGCCGTAATTGGATGAGAATTTCAGGCAGTGGTGTGCTGGGGCCAGCTCATCTGAGCTTTTGAAAGCCAATTGTGTGCATATTTTCCCAACTTACAATCCGTGATGTCATATCAGTAGCTTGAAATTATGCATCCTGGTAGTATTCATACCACAGAAATGGGCAAATGCTACAAATCAGGGCTCTTTTCCCCCTAGAGAGTTGGTTGTCATACATCACAACATTTGGTGGTCTTACATGATGGTAAGTGTATTTTTCATAAAAAGCAATCTAAATAATTGTGCCAAGGAGAGGACTGTGCTACATTTTATTTTATTTTATTTATTTATTTATTTATTTATTTTATTGTGGTACGCGGGCCTCTCACTGTTGTGACCTCTCCCGTTGTGGAGCACAGGCTCCGGATGCACAGGCTCAGTGGCCATGGCTCACGGGCCTAGCTGCTTCACGGCATGTGGGATCCTCCCGGACCAGGGCACGAACCCATGTCCCCTGCATTGGCAGGCGGACTCTCAACCACTGCACCCCCAGGGAAGCCCCTGTGCTGCATTTTAAATGGCCACACGTTATTTGTAGTTCCTGTCTTTGAAAGGTAGAATCTATTTCCTTACTTTTTGCATCTGGGCTGGCCTATTGACTTTTTTGAGCAACAAAATAAGGTGGAAGACCTTTATTTTGTGTGACTCTGAATATGGGCCTCAAGAGGCCTTGCCACATCCCTCTGTCCTCTTTGGTCATGCTGTTGCCATGTGAGCAAGCCTAGGCTAACCAACTGGAGGGTAAGGCCATGCAGATCAAGGATATGCTGAGGCCCCTTATCCCAGCTAGCCTCCAGCCAACCCTCAAGCTGACCAGAGCTGTACAAATGACTTTAGGAGGGGGCAGAAGGAAAATCACCCAGCTGAGCCCAGCTCAAATTGCTGACCAAGAGTATCATAAGTGAATAAAATTATTGTGGTTTTCAGCTACCAACATTTTAAATAATTTGTTATGCATCAATAGATATCTAATAAAGGGATAGTTTGTTGTGTAGCCCTGTTGTGACAGAAAGTGATTTAAATCCCAGCCTTGAGTCACACATTTGAAGATATTGATATCTAGAACATCTGCCCAAATTGTATTAATAGTTCAATAGAAGAGGATCAAGGTCTAATCCTTGTAGATCATCTTGAGAAATTCTTTCCAGATGGACATCTGTTCATTAATAGGCAAATTTTAAATATGATCATGCATCTCTTTCTAACCCATCAAGTAGTCTACATCTTGGTACATATTTTCCTGTAACTGTTAATTTAGAGTATTTATATTGGTTTATTTTCTTTCTTTCTTTTTTTTTAAAATTTAGTCAGTACTATTCAATAGGACTATGTAACAGGATTTTATTAAGCTTTTACAGTTTGTTTTGCCACACTTTTTGTTTCTGAAAACTTTAAATGAATAACTTTGGGACTATGCAACTGGAGAGCTATTAGAACTCTGTGCTATAACATTGTCATGATTAATTCATTAATTTATATGTACAACCCCTACAAATATCTCAGGGAAAACTACATCAGTCCCAGACGTACCTCAGAGCTTAACTTGGCCAACTTTCCTGAACTTGACAAAGCAATGTTAAGAGACTTAAGTCTATTACATCTAAGACTTTTAAAGTTCTGTGAAAGCTAAGTCAAACCTTCCTCTTTAGTTCATCTGAAGAGAGAGCCACAGGTCCAATGTGAACTCTGAGTTTTTACTATTAATTGTTTGGGTTTAAGTACATTGATTTATATATCTGGGCCAAATTTTTTTAAGCTCATGCCCAATAGCATGAAGCCAGGTGTGTACATGTTTTCCAGAATCACATACACGGTGTTAAATTTACATTTACCATGGGTGTTTATTTATGGACTCACCTTTTTTCAATTCACCAGTGTTTCTGAATTCATTACTGTTATTAATTTTATTTTCATATCTTTGATGTTTCAATTTAGACTTCGATTGCCCTCATAGACTTAAAAGGAAATGGGAGGAGCTTCAAGATGGCAGAAGAGTAAGGCATGGAGATCACCTTCCTCTCCACAAGTACATCAGAAATACATCTACATATGGGACAACTCCTACAGAATACCTACTGAATGCTGGCAGAAGACCTCAGGCCTCCCAAAAGGCAAAAAACTCCCCACATACCTGGGTAGGGCAAAAAAAAAGAAACAACAGAGACAAAAGAATAGGGACAGGACCTGCACCAGTGGGAGGGAGCTATGAAGGAGGAAAGGTTTCCACACACTAGGAAGCCCCTTTATGGGCAGAGACTGCAGGTGGCAGAGGGGGGAAACTTCAGAACCATGGGGGAGAGCACAGCAACAAGGGTACAGAGGGCAAAGTGGAGAGATTCCTGCACAGAGGATCACTGCCGACCAGCACTCACCAGCCCGAGAGGCTTGTCTGCTCACCCGCCGGGGCGAGTGGGGGCTGGGAGCTGAGGCTCGGGCTTCGGAGGTCAGATCCCAGGGAGAGGACTGGGGTTGTCTGCATGAACACAGCCTGAAGGGGTCTAGTGTGCCACAGCTAGCCGGGAGGGAGTCCAGAAAAAGGTCTGGAGCTGCCGAAGAGGCAAGAGACTTTTTCTTGCCTCTTTGTTTCCTGGTGCGCAAGGAGAGGGGATTAAGAACGCTGCTTAAAGGATCTCCAGAGACAGGCGTGAGCGCTGCTTCAGCATGGACCCCAGACATGGGCATGAGATGCTAAGGCTGCTCCTGCAGCCACCAACAAGCCTATGTGTAAGCACAGGTCACTATCCACACCTCCCGTCCAGGGAGGATGTGCAGCCCACCACTAGCAGGGTCACGTTATCCAGGGACAACTTCCATGGGAGAACACATGGCGTGCCTCATGCTGCTGCAGCATAATGCCAGGCTCTGCTGCCGCAGGCTCGCCCTGCATTCCGTACCCCTCCCTCCCCCCCGTCCTGAGTGAACCAGAGCCCCTGAAGGAGCTGCTCCTTTAACTCCGTCCTGTCTGAACAAAGAACAGATGCCCTCAGGTGACCTACATGCAGAGGCAGGTCCATATACAAAGCTGAACACCAGGAGGTGTACGAAAAAAGAAGAGAAAGGAAAACCTCTCCCAGCAGCCTCAGTAGCAGCAGATTAAATCTCCACAATCAACTTGATGTACCCTGCATCTGTGGAATACCTGAATAGACAACAAATTGTCCCAAATTGAGGAGGGGAATTTTGGGAGCAACGATATATATATATATATATATATATATATATATATATATATATATATATATATATATATATATATATATATATATATATATAATTTATTTATTTATTTATTTATTTTTCCCTTCTTCTCTTTTTGTGAGTGGGTATGTGTATGCTTCTGTGTGTGATTTTGTCTGTATGGCTTTGCTTTTACCATTTATCCTAGGGTACTGTCTGTCCGTTTTCTTTTCTTTTTTTTTCTTTCATATAGTTTTTAGCACATGTTATCATGGGTGGATTTCTTTTTTGGTTTGGTTGTGCTCTTCTTTCTTTCTTTTTTTATTACTTTTTCTAAATTTTTTTCAATATTTTTTTATTTTAATAACTTTATTTTACTTTATTTTATTTTATCTTCTTTCTTTTTCTTTTTCTTTCTTTCTCTCTCTCTCTTTCTTTTCTTTCTTTCTTTCTTTCTTTCTTTCTTTCTTTCTTTCTTTCTTTCTTTCTTTCTTTCTTTCTTTCTTTCTTTCTTTCTTTCTTTCTTTCTTTCTTTCTTTTCTTTATTTTCTCCCTTTTATTCTGAGCTGTGCGGATGATAGGCTCTTGGTGCTCCAGCCAGGCATCAGGGCTATGCCTCTGAGGTAGGAGAGCCAAGTTCAGGAAACTGGTCTATAAGAGACCTCCCAGCACCATGTAAAAAGAAATGGTGGAAGTCTCCCAGAGATCTCCATATCAACACCAAGACCCACCTCCACTCAACGACCAGCAAGCTACCGTGCTAGATACCCTATGACAAACAACTAGCAAGATAGGGACACAAACCCACCCATTAGAAGAGAGGCTGCCTAAAATCATAATAAGGCCACAGACACCCCAAAACACACCACCAGACGTGGACCTGCCCACCAGAAAGACAAGATTCAGCCTCATCCACCAGAACACAGTCACTAGTCCCCCCCACCGGGAAGCATACACAACCCACTGAACCAACCTGAGCCACTGAGGACAGACACCAAAAACAATGGGAACTACAAACCTGCAACCCGAAAAAAGGAGATCTCAAACACAGTATGTAGAGCAAAATGAGAAGACAGAGAAACACACAGCAGATGAAGGAGTAAGGAAAAACCCACCACTCCTAACAAATGAGGAAATAGGCAGTCTACCTGAAAAAGAATTCAGAATAATGATAGTAAAGATGATCCAAAATCTTGGAAATAGAATGGAGAAAATACAACAAGCATTTAACAAGGACCTAGAAGAACTAAAGAGCAAACGAACAGTGATGAACAACACAATAAATGAAATAAAAATTTCTCTAGAAGGGATCAATAGCAGAATAACTGAGGCAGAAGAATGGATAAGTGACCTGGAAGAAAAAATAGTGGAAATGACTACTGCAGAGCAGAATAAAGAAAAAAGAAGGAAAAGAATTGAGGACAGTCTCAGAGACCTCTAGGAAAACATTAAATGCACCAACATTGAATTATAGGGGTACCAGAAGAAGAAGAGAACGAGAAATGGACTAAGAAAATATTTGAAGAGATTATAGTTGAAAACTTCCCTAATATGGGAAAGGAAATAATTAATCAATTCCAGGAAGCACAGAGAGTCCCATACAAGATAAATCCAAGGAGAAAGACACCAAGACATATATTAATAAAACAATCAAAAATTAAATACAAAGAAAGCATATTAAAAGCAGCAAGGGAAAAGCAACAAATAACATAAAAGGGAATCCCCATAAGGTTAACAGCTGATCTTTCAGAGGAAACTATGCAAGCCAGAAGGGAGTGGCAGGACATATTTAAAGTGATGAAGGAGAAAAACCTACAACCAAGATTACTCTACCCAGCAAAGGTCTCATTCAGATTTGATGGAGAAATTAAAACCTTTACAGACAAGCAACAGCTGAGAGAGTTCAGCACCCCCAAACCACCTTTACAAAAACTGAAAAAGGAACTTCTCTAGGCAGGAAACACAAGAGAAGGAAAAGACCTATAATAACAAACCCAAATAATTAAGAAAATGGGAATAGGAAAATACATATTGATAATTACCTTAAACATGAATGGATTAATTCTCCAACCCAAAGACAGAGAATGGCTGAATAGATACAAAAACAAAACCTATATATATGCTGTCTACAACAGACCCACTTCAGACCTAGGGGCGCATACAGACTGAAAGTGAGGGGATGGAAAAAGATATTCCATGCAAATGGAAATCAAAAGAAAGCTGGAGTAGCAATTCTCATATCAGACAAAATAGACTTTAAAATAAAGACTATTACAAGAGATAAAGAAGGACACTACATAATGATCAAAGGACTGATCCAAGAAGAAGATATAACAATTGTAAATATTTATGCATCCAACATAGGAGCACCTCAATACATAAGGCAAATAATAACAGCCATAAAAGGGGAAATTGACAGTAACACAATCATAGTATGGGACATTAACACTCCACTTTCACCAATGGAGAGATCACCCAAAATGAAAATAAATAAGGAAACACAAGCTTTAAATGATACATTAAACAAGATGGACTTCATTGATATTTATAGGACATTCCATCCAAAAACAACACAATACACTTTCTTCTCAAGTGCTCATGTAACATTCGCCAGGATAGATCATACCTTGGGTCACAAATCAAGCCTTGATAAATTAAAGAAAATTGAAATTATATCAGCTATCTTCCCTGACCACAATGCTATGAGACAAGGTATCAATTACAGAAAAAAAATCTGTAAAAAATACAAACACATGGAGGCTAAACAAAACACTACTTAATAACGAAGTGATCACTGAAGAAATCAAAGAAGAAATCAAAAAAAACACCTAGAAACAAATGACAATGAAAACACAATGACCAAAAAATTATGGGATGCAGCAAAAGCAGTTCTAAGAGGGAAATTTATAGCAATACAATCCTACCTTAAGAAACAAGAAACATCGCAAATAAACAACCCAACATTACACCTAAAGCAATTACAGAAAGAAGAACAAAAAAACTCCAAAGTTAGCAGGAGGAAAGAAATCATAAAAACCAGATCTGAAATAAATGAAAAAGAAATGAAGGAAAGGATAGCAAAGATCAATAAAACTAAAAGCTGGTTCTTTGAGAAGATAAACAAAATTGATAAACCATTAGCCAGACTCATCAAGAAAAAAAGGGAGAAGACTGAAATCAATAGAATTAGAAATGAAGAAGGAGAAGTAACAACTGACAATACAAAAATACCAAGAATCATGAGAGATTACTACAACCAACTATATGCCAATAAAATGAGCAACCTGGAAGAAATGGACAAATTCTTAGAAAGGCACAACCTTCTGAGACTGAACCAGGAAGAAATAGAAAACATGAACAGACCAGTCACAAGCACTGAAATCAAAACTGTGATTTAAAATCTTCCAACAAACAAAAGCCCAGGACCGGATGGCTTCACAGGCGAATTCTATCCAACATTCAGGGAAGAGCTAACACCTATCCTTCTCAAACTCTTCCAAAATATAGCAGAGGGAGGAACACTCCCAAACTCATTCTACGAGGCCACCATCACCTTGATACCAAAAGCAGACAAAGATATCACAAAGAAAGAAAACCAAAGGCCAATATCACTGATGAACATAGATGCAAAAATCCTCAACAAAATACTAACAAACAGAATCCAACAGCACATTAAAAGGATCATACACCATGATCAAGTGGGGTTTATCCCAGGAACAGAAGGATTCTTCAGTATACGCAAATCAATCAATGTGATACACCATATTAACAAATTGAAGGCAGAAAACCATATGATCATCTCAACAGATGCAGAGAAAGCTTTTGACAAAATTCAACACCCATTTATGATAAAAACCGTCCAGAAAGTTGGCATAGAGGGAACTTTCCTCAACATAATAAAGGCCATATATGACAAACCCACAGCGAACATCTTTCTCAATGATGAAAAACTGAAAGCATTATCACTAAGATCAGGAAGAAGACAAAGTTTCCCACTCTCACCACTATTATTCAGCATAGTTTTGGAAGTTTTAGCCACAGCAATCAGAGAAGAAAAAGAAATAAAAGGAATCCAAATGGGAAAAGAAGTAAAGCTGTCACTCTTTGCAGATGACATGATACTATACACAGAGAACCCTAAAGGTGCTACCAGAAATCTACTAGAGCTAATCAATGAATTTGGTAAAGTATCAGGATACAAAATCAATGCACATAAATCTCTTGCATTGCTATACACTAATGATGAAAAATCTGAAAGTTAAATTAAGAAAACACTCCCATTTACCATTGCAACAAAAATAATAAAATATCTAGGAATAAACCTACCTAAGGAGACAAAAGACCTGTATTCAGAAAATTATAAGACACTGATGAAAGAAATTAAATATGATACAAATAGATGGAGAGATATACCATGTTCTTGCATTGGAAGAATCAATACTGTGAAAATGACTATACTACCCAAAGCAATCTACAGATTCAATGCAATCCCTATCAAACTAACCCTGTCATTTTTCACAGAACTAGAACAAAAAATTTCACAATCTGAATGGAAACACAAAAGACCCCGAATAGCCAAAGCAATCTTGAGAAAGAAAAATGGAGCTGGAAGAATTAGGCTCCCTGACTTCAGACTATACTCCAAGGTTACAGTAATCAAGATAATGTGGTACTGGCACAAAAACAGAAATATAGATCAATGGAACAGGATAGAAAGCCCAGAGATAAATCCACGCACATATGGTCAATATATCTTTGATAAAGGAGGCAAGAGTATACAGTGGAGAAAAGACAGCCTCTTCAAGAAGTGGTGCTGGAAAAACTGGACAGGTACATATAGAATTATGAAATTAGTACACTCTCTAACACCATACACGAAAATAAACTCAAAATGGATTAAAGACCTAAATGTAATGCCAGACAGTATCAAACTCTTAGAGGAAAACATAGGCAAAACACTCTATGACACAAAACACAACAAGATCCTTTTTGGCCCACCTCCTAGAGAAATGGAAATAAAAGCAGAAGTAAACAAATGGAACCTAATGAATCTTAAACGCTTTTGCACACCAAAGGAAACCATAAACAAGACAAAAAGACAACCCTCAGAATGGGAGAATACATTTGCAAATGAAGCAACTGACAAAGGATTAATCTCCAAAATTTACATGCACCTCAGGCAGCTCCATGTCAACAAAACAGAAAACCCAATCCAAAAATGGGCAGAAGACCTAAATAGACATTTCTCCAAAGAAGATATACAGTTTGCCAACAAACACATGAAAGAATGCTCAACATCATTAATCATTAGAGAAATGCAAATCAAAACTACAATGAGATATCATCTCACACTGGTCAGAATGGCCATCATCAAAAAATCTAGAAACAATAAATGCTGGAGAGGGTGTGGAGAAAAGGGAACCCTCTTGCACTGTTGGTGGGAAAGTAAATTGATACAGCCACTATGAGAACAGTATGAAGGTTCCTTAAAAAACTAAAAGTAGAACTACCATACAACCCAGCAATCCCACTACTAGGCATATACCCTGAGAAAACCAGAATGCAAAAAGAGTCATGTACTACAATGTTCATTGCATGTCTATTTACAATAGCCAGGACATGGAAGCCACCTAAGTGTCCATCAACCGGTGAATGGATAAAGAACATGTGGATGTGGCACTTATATACAATGGAATATTACTTAGTCATAAAAAGAAAAGAAATTGAGACATTTGTAGTGAAGTGGTTGGACCTAGAGTCTCTCATACAGAGTAAAATAAGTCAGAAAGAGAAAAACAAATACCATATGCTAACACACATATATGGAATGTAAAAAAAAAAAAAAATGGTCATGGAGAACCTAGGGGCAAGAAAGGAATAAAGACATAGACCTACTAGAGAACGGACTTGAGTATATAGGGAGGGGGAAGGGTAAGCTGGGACAAAGTGAGAGAGTGGCATGGACATATATACACTACCAAACGTAAAACATAGCTAGTGGGAAGCAGCCGCATAGCACAGGGAGATCAGCTCTGGACTTTGTGACCACCTAGAGGGGTGGAATAGGGAGGGTGAGAGGGAGGGAGATTCACGAAGGAAGAGATATGGGGATATATGTATATGTATAACTGATTCACTTTGTTATAAAGCAGAAACTAACACACCATTGTAAAGCAATTTTACACCAATAAATGTGTTAAAAAAATGGAAATGAAAATATTCTCTCTCTCTGTTTTCTTTCATTCTCTGTGCTGCAAGGATCTATTAGAAACAGGTGTCACATAGAGAGTGACTCAGATAAAATTTGAGATTCAATATTTCTCATTGAATGATCTTTTGTTTTGCATCTTCACTCTTTGTGCAAAGTTAATACAGTTTTTTAGCCTACCAGTATTCAGTACGATTTAAGTATATGAAAATGCTCAAATCTTAAGTGCACTGTTCTATGATCTTTGACAAATGCACACAAGCATGTAACCATCTTCCAGATAAAGATATAGAATATTATTACTGCTCCAGAACATTCTCTTGTTCACTTTTCTAGTAATTAATATTCATCTAAACCCAAGAAAACCACTATGCTGATTTCTATTACCATAGGGTAATTTTTTCTTGGATTTTGTATAAATGGATCATACAGTATGTACTCCTTTGTGTATGGCTTATTTTCCTCAACAAAATTTTTTGAGGTTTAGCCATGTTTGTGTATACATAGAGTTAATTGCTTTTATTGTTGTACAGCAATTATGCTATATGAAATAAGCCAAGCACAGAAGGGCAAATACTGCATGATTCCACTTACATGAGGTACTTATAGAAGTAGAGAATAGAATGGTGATTTAGGGACCAAGGGGAGAGGGAAGCAAGGAGTTGTTTAATTGGTATATAGCTTCAGTTATGCGAGATTAATGATTTCTGCAGATCTGCTGTATAGCATAGCACCCATACTGTATTGTGCACTTAAAATTTGTTAAGAAGGTAGATCTCATATTAATGGTTCTTATGAAATCCAGAATAAAACAAACAAACAAAAAAACAATAACAACAGCAACAACAAAGAGACACAAGGAAACTTTTCAAGATGATGTATGTGTCTACTACCTTGATTATGGTGATGGTTTCACAAGCATAAGCATATGTCCAAACTCATGAAATTGTATACGCTAAATATGTGCAGTTTAATATTAGTCATACCTCAATAAAGCTGCTAAAAAATCTATCTTGAGTTCCCACTGACATATGATTGCTCTGATATTTGATGTTGCTTTCCAACCAGGAGATGATGTCATTTTATATTGTATGGAAGTGGCTATTGCATAATATAAGGGCTTTTATAACTGCTCTTTAGAGCAGAAATAGTAAACACTTGCAACAAGCAGGCCCTGAGCAAGAAGTACATATCCATGTCCAGAACAAACAAATTTTTAAAGTTAGTGCTACTTTTCTACTCCTTTAATGCCCCCTACCTTCCAGAAGTGTTTAATTCAGTATCTATATCTAGTTTTCTATTCTCCCCAAACTTTGCCATTACAATTTCACCTATCCTCCATTGCATACCTTCAGCCATTTGCATAGAGTTAGGTAATTTAATACATTAATTCATGATGAGATAATAATGCAATATGAGGTTAGTTTATTACTCTCTCCAGTTAAGAAATTAATATTTTGTTGGGATTTCTGTGAAAATTAACTCAGCCAAGTCTCTTTAAAAGTGGATTTTATAAATCACAGTTTATTCCTGAATAATGGGATATATTTGGTGAGGTGGTATTTTCAATACTTCTAAGGAATTCTACCCAGGATTAATCCACCTGTATGGAAGCTATTGCTGGCCAACAAAACAATCCTGATGCAGCCACCAATGTCAATTTTTTATTCAATCTCAAGAATGTTTAACTGATACCTAGTAGGTAAGTGAGAGCCAACAGAACTGACTGGTAGGCCAGGAAATAATAGAGACTATTTTAATAGTTAGATGTCTATAACATTATCCTATGTATAATGTCAACTTATATTATGATCTTCATGATTATATATATATATATATATTTTTTTTTTTTTTTCAAGAGGTCTCTTTCTGATCCTGTCTGTATATATGCTGAGTAATTTCTAAAGGAGGATATCATTAATAGGATAAAATACTTCCTACTAACTTGTCTTTTCAGGCAATACCTGCCCAGAGATTTGAATAAGAAAGATAAACAGACTGTTACATGGAACATTCCAGAACAAACAACACTTACAAAACTTAGTTCATCTTCTTTTTTGAGCTTACCATATTAAATAGGGCCCAATTTGTATCACAATATTAAAGTGGACTTAAGAAAGAGTTTTACCAAGTCTGGCTATGTGCTAACCAAGCCCATTTCCTCTTCTTCCTGAGCACTCATTTACACTACACTCCCTGCCTCTTTAGCAGTTAACTGTGATCATGTGACTGAGGACTAGCCAATAGAATGTGAGTAAAGGTAATATGTATGCCATTTCCAGGTCTGGGCAATACAGATATGTCATTTGAGGAGCACAAGGACAGGATGTAAAAAGTTTTAGTCTCTGTGTGATTACTATG
Organism: Grampus griseus; assembly: GCF_964374135.1. Taxonomy (NCBI): domain Eukaryota; kingdom Metazoa; phylum Chordata; class Mammalia; order Artiodactyla; family Delphinidae; genus Grampus; species Grampus griseus. Next base: position 53,962,450 of record NC_139008.1, read on the forward strand.
AGAAAAAAAATATAAGCACAATTTTTGGAGAAATGCAATAAGAACAAAACAAAACAATCGAGAAAAACAAATAAACAACAGGAAACCCTGCCAAATTAAGAGCAAGAGATACATCTACAAACAATTTTTAAAATGTATCAAAATCTAGAAGGATTGACATTCTGATTGTTTCACAGGTGTCTTTAGTTTCTCATTTGATTTAAATTAAGCAATTGAAACTAGAAATCATAATCAAAGTAGTATGGGTTATGCTATTAAAAGAAAGATCTAGAAAAACCTCCAGTCATTCAACAACATACTTAAAGATCAGTAAAGGAAAGCACATATCTATGTTAACACACAGTTAAAATAAATAATTTTAGTCTTTATCTGTCTTTTTGTTGTGATTGCAGTTATCCAACCAACAACTACTGGTTCCAATCATACGAAATGATAAAGCTTCTACTGAAGTTACAATATGCGGAAAATATTCTGTAGTATTAAAATAAAACACAGAATGGTGGGGAAAAGACTAGTGGGTTATGAACTTTAATACTGTTGGGTTAATCACAAATGCTCTTTCTAAAGAGATAGCATTAAACCAGAGAACTGGAGTTTGGGAAGGTAGAGCATTGTCAAAAGTCAGTAGAAGGGTGACCCAGATACACAGAACAGCCTCAACTAAGTGGAATGAATTCACCTTTGTGAGGACAGGAAAGTAGATCAAGTTAACTTTAGAGAGAAGTAAGCAAAGGCCAGAGCAGAGAGGGAGTTGCTGTGGTGGGGAATTTGACTTTTACTCTAAGTGCAATTAGAGACCATTGTAGACTTTCAAGCAATGGGACAGTGCATGCTATTTTCAAGTTTTAAAAAGATCACTTTGGGTATTCTCTAAAGAATATATAGGAGAAGACAGCAGTGAAGTGAAAATTTTGTTAGAGGATTCCACAGCATCTACAAAATTGAAAATGGTGGCTTGGTCCTGGATCATAAAGGTGGTGATGTAAAACAGTGGACACATCCAAGATAAATCTAGAGATGAAATGAATAGGACATGGATTGAATGTGAGAGTGAGAGAGGGTGATCAAAGAAATTGAAAATCAGTGTTGGTTTTTTCCTTCCTTTTGTTTTGTTTTGTTTTAGCAACTCTTTAACTGATAAAGCCATTTCCTCAGGGGCGAGTGACTAGAGAAAGAACTAAGACATTTAGTGGGTTTTTTACTGTGTTAAGAACACTTAACAGTGATCTACCCACTTGCCAAATTTGTAAGTGTACAATAGAGTGTTATTAACTATGGGCACAATGTTGTACAACAGATGTCTAGAATTTATTCATCTTGCATAACTTAAACTTTATACCTGTTGAACAACTCCCCATCCCACCCTCCCCTTTGCCCTGACAATCATAATTTTACTCTCTGCTTCTATGTGTTTGACTCTTTTAGAGATCTAATATAAGTGGAATCATGCAGTAATTATCCTCTGTGACTGTTTTATTTCATTTAACATAATGTCCTCAAGGTTCATATATGTTGTTGCATGTGGCAGGATTTCCTTCTTCTTTAAGGCTGAATTCATTGTATGTTCATTGTATGTATATACCACATTTTGAATAGACATTTCTCCAAAGAAGACAAACAAATGACCAACAGGTACATGAAACATGCTCAACATCACTATTCATCAGGGAGATGCAAATCAAAGCCACAAGGAGATATCACCTCACACCCATTAGGGTGGTAATTATCAGGGTAAAAAGAAGAAGTGTGGCTGAGAATGTGAAGAAAATGGAACCCTTGTACACTGTTGATGAGAATGTAAAATCATCGTGCAGCCACTATGGAAAACAGAATAAGATCTCTCAAAAAAATTAAAAATAGGGTCATCATATCCAGCTATCCCACTTCAGGGTATTTAACAAAAAATTTTAAATCAAGGTCTCAAAGATATATTTGTACACCCATGTTTATCTCTGCATTATTCTTATAAGCCAAGATATGCAAACAACCTAAGAAATGAAATTCTAACTTTATCTTTAATATACCTGCAAAGCATTCAAGCAGAGATGATAAATACACAGTTTGATACATGAGTATGGATCCATGAATATATTGATGATACATACCACTTCAAAAGAACTTTATGAAGAAGAAAAACAATATTTTTCCAGAAGTAAATTTGAATGAATTAATGTAGAAAGAGTATAAATAATGTGTCTTATAAATGTATGTTTGTATGGCATCAACATAATGAAACTAAACTGTGAATTTGTGGAAGTTTACCCGGGACTTGTGAAGTCAATTGATTCGTTGTATGTCAGGTGTCATTTTATAATGAAGCTTTTTTTTTTTTTCTTGAGACTCCCTTTGGTGGAGGAGAAAATATGAATTAAAATTCCAAAAATTCTCATTACAGCTAATATGAAAAAAAATTGTTCAAATTTTTTTTCTGGAGAGTTTTTAGTAAACACTTATTTTATTGGTTTTGTTCTTATTTTAGTGGGTTTTACCTTATCTTATCCAACATAAAAAAATAAAAGGGAAGAACATAGTTAACAAATACTTATTGGGTGGCTAATATGTGCTAGTCATTGTAATTTTTATATAGTTAAAATTCTCTACTCTCAAACACACACACAAATCTTTCTAAAATGAGGGTTTTTTTGGACAAATAATTGATTTTTAAGGATAATTTAATAACTGTAACTTCAATGAAGAATAAATAAGTTCAAGACACTGATAAATACACTTTGAACCACTTGTGGAGAAGCATTAATAGTAGATAACAAAGGTGCAGGTGCACACAGTTCTGCCCTTCCTTCAGTATAAGAAAAATATTGATGCAAGACATGAAAAATAACACCAACTTGAAATAAAAGAGTAATCTGTCCCCAATTACCTTGTACGGCCTCCTGCCAAGATGAGAAATATGTTTCTTCATGTCTATCTAATGTTAAATTAATTGTAAAAATGCCGTTGGCTGTCAGAACCAAAAGGAGTAGACAATTCCACCTTAAAGAAAACTCACATGTTACACACCTGCTTAATTTCCAAATATTTTTCAGATGGATTGGAGAAGGAGATAGGAATGGACATCTTTTTTTGACCTTGAAAGATCTTACTATTAAATAGCATCTGAATTCTTTACCCCACAGAAATCTAATATTGATCAGATGGTTTGTGTCCAACAAATGTGATGTATGTAGATAGTGGTTTCTGGAGAGTATTCTGGGGTCTGTAGGAAACACTGGCCTCACAAACTCAATCCAGGCATCACAATGCAGGTGCTATAAAAGATGAGGCCTCATGTTCATGACCTTTAGAATACATCATTTCTGGTGCTAGATGAAATCTTCAGTGTTATTTTATTCAGCCCATACTTTGAAAATATGAGGTATTCCAGCTCAAACACTCTAAAGCCTGCCTAGGTGAAAAATGAGAAGAAGAAAGAAAGAGAAAGAGTGGGAAAGAGAAGGAAAGAGAAAAAGGATGGAAGAGAAAAGAAACAAAGAAAAGAGAAAGAAAGAAAGAAAGAAAGGAAAGGAAAAGAGAGTAAAAGTGAAAAGTGAGAGGGGAAGGAGAGAGAGAGAGAAAGAGAATGAGACATTGTCGTGTTGAATCAATTTTGTAGTAAACAAAATGCATCTGTTTCCTATCATGTCCAGAGCCACTGTGTCCCGGGTCACAACTAAGTAGGTGTGGGACATCAAGCCCACAAAGCATTCGTTTCTTGGAATTTTCTGGCGAGGTTTGAGGTGGTCTTACAGGAGACAAATCCACTGCTTGAAGAGCTGGCATTTACCATGTGTATATGGCACCTGGAGCCTGTGACATGACACAGATGATTTTGGGACAGCAGATAACATGGCACCGTGGAAAGTCTCAAAGGGGTCAGTGGAATCTGAGGTCAGACAACTCTTTATATCTGATCAGGCAAGGGCTCGAGTATCAGTGTAAGAATTTGTGCGGAGCTCCTGGAAATGTGTGAAAATGACCACATTTTCATGTCAGAAACAGGACATTTATAGAAAAGATTGAAATCTTAGAGAAGAGTTAGATTTTTCCATAAATACAGGTAGCAAGGATACGACCCAAATGAAGCAGAAGAGTTTTGACAAAAGTTTTTAGTTTGTCAAATCAATTAATTCAACTATTATTTGATGAGTAAAAGAATGTTTAACTGTTTATCCAAGTCTTTTATCTCTGGGTACCCAGCTAGACTATGTTTCCCAGCAAGCCATATATTTGAGTTCTCATTAATAGAACAGGGAGGAAGGGGTGTGAGCTACCTCTGGAGGAGAGGATCCTCCTCCAGGTCTTCTTCCTCCTTTTGCTGGCTGTCTGCTAATGAGGTCCTAAGGGATAGAAGAACCATAAGATGCAAAAACCTTGGTCTTTGAATTGTTGAGTGGGAGAGAGTCACCTGCTGATGAGAAACACCTGCATTGGACTATTATATGAGCAAGAAATAAATTTCTATTTCATTTCTGGCTTGGGGGACAGGGTGAATTTCATAAGAAATTAAGGTAGTGCAGGAGGGCTGGGTTGGGGGATTAAGTAAGTGGAACGACTCGTATGAGTTTTGAACAGTTGGATGGTAAAGTGATCCAGCAGGCAGAGTAGTCATTCCTTTGCTTAGGACCTTGCAGTGATTTCCCCTCTGATTCTCAGTAAAAATGAGTCTACAGCAGCTCATGTGGACTTGCAGGCTTGGTCTGCATTGCCTCCCTGATGTCTTCTCCTGCTCGCCTCCTAGTTTGCACTCTCTGGTAAACACCAGTCTCCTGACTGCCCCAGAAGACCCAGGCTCATCCCTGCAGTACAACCTTTGCATTGCATTCCCTCTGCCTTGATTGCTCCACCTTAGAGATGCAAGGTCTTATTCCTACATCTCCTTCAACTCTTTGCTTAAATAAACCTACAAAACAAACCCTACATTAAAAATTCTATTTAAAGTTGTAAGGACCACAATTCCCAGGCACTCCTGGTTACCTTACCCTAAGGTGAACATTTTTTTCATAACACTTACCACCTTGTTCATATATAAAATAGCACAAATTATATACATTTTACTTATAAATATAAATTTATTTACAAATATAAATAAATAAAATAACACAACGTTTGTGAATTACTTATTATCTACCTCTGTCTCTCTGTCTCTCTGTCTCTCTCTCTCTCTCACACACACACACACACACACACACACACACACACACACACACACACTCATGATGATGTAACCTTCACAAAGGTAAAGGTCATTGTCTGTTTGTTAACTGAAGGATCTCAAGCACTTAATTCCAGCACAGAGTACAACTCAGTAACTCTTTTTTAAATTAATGAATAAGGGAATGTATGAGTTGGAGGCACATAGCTGGAACTTTCAGAAGGCATTTGAAAATATGAGTCTGGAACCAGAATACTGATCTAAACTAGGAATCCATCTGTACTTAGGAATCCATCTATCATCCCGGGACAAGGAGAATGGATGGTCACCAGTGGGAAATGGAGATTGAAACTAAGATGTAGGCCAAGAAGAGAATTTTGAAATTCACAACATTTGAGACTGTACAAAGGAAAAGGAATCAGGCATGGAAATAAAAATGAGACAGAGGGGCCTAAGGAATAGTGGGAGATACATGGTATGGTAGATATGAAACTAAGAATTTCAGCTGTCTCACAAGTATCAAAGTGAGCACTTCTGTTACCTTGGAGATGTGGGTCTCAGAGCAAACCTTCCACTTAATACAGGCATAGACATTCAGGCTGCTAGAGCTTAATGTCATAATTTTTTACACATGATCACTTGGAAACAAAGGAAGGAAGGAAAGAAGGAAGAAAAAAGAAGGAAGGAAAGAAGAAAGGAAAAGAAAGAACATAAAGAAAGAAAACATAGCCAAAGTCTAAATTTGGCATCTTAAGTGAGTTCGTATTAAATCCTCTTTTAAAAAAGAGTCTTTGCTTTGTTCCCTTTCTTCAAATAATACATTCATAAGAATATATATGCATATAGATATGCATATATATATACATAAAGTTAAGCATATGTTAATAATTTCAGTGAAGAAATCTATACTACAATGATGTTTCAAGTTCAAAATTTAAATGGATATAATCAAAACATAAAATTAAAATTTCTAAACAGTCATAAATGTCTATTGAACTTGTTACACTGCATTAGACATTTTATATATCTATCTATCTCTATCTATCTATCTATCTATAGGCTTAAGTTCATTTGTAAATGAAAGAGTATACTTATCACATAGTCCTATCTCCTATATGCTGTATATTCATGGACTTTTTTTTTTTTTTTGCAGTACACGGGCCTCTCACGGTTGTGGCCTCTCCTGTTGCAGAGCACAGGCTCCAGACGCGCAGGCTCAGTGGCCATGGCTCATGGGCCCAGCTGCTCCACGGCATGTGGGATCTTCCCAGACCAGGGCACAAACCCGTGGCCCCTGCATAGGCAGGCGGACTCTCAACCACTGCGCTACCAGGGAAGCCCTCATGGACTTATTATTACATTACTTCTACTTCCATTGGCAAACTGGAGGTATGAGCCATAATCACATTTTGTTGGTTTATGGTTAGATATCTTCTACTAAGGATGCTATTTTAAACATGATAATTTTAATTTTTAATTATGTTTTGGACAGAAGATATGGGTGAATCTGTCATTGGACTATACCAACTAAGTTTAGTAGCGGAGCTGTGAGAATATATGTAATGACTATTAATTTTGGTTATTACTCATTTTGTACAACCGGTGATAAATCCCCTATAATATTTCATTTATACACTTAATCATTGTAACCCTTTAACACAAAGAAAAATCCCAAGCTAGAGGAATGGGAAACTTTCATTTATTGCATTTGCAAATATAAAGAATACTTAGAAATTCAAATAAATATTGTTTTTAACAGAAGTTAAAACATCCTGAGTACATTATTTAAAACATAAAATATCCTGAGAAAATAAGAGAATCTTACTTTAATATTTAAAATTTAACTTCATTAAATAAATTTATTTTCAAGTTAAAATGATGTAATAAATAATGTGAAGAGAAAACTATAACTCAAGGTAGGTTAAAAATACTAATAAATTTCTAATTACCAATAATTCATCTAAGTGCTGTAAAAGCAGAGGTAAATTTTACTTGGAATCCTAGCAGGTTTTGAACATCTTATCTCACTATTTCTTGCTAATTTCTCAGAAATAGTGGGTAATGGCAAAGTTGTAAATAGATCTGAGAGTGATAAATATTTAATTAAAAGAAAGAGGAAGGAAAGAAGAAAGAAAGGGAAGGAACAGTGGATTCTAGAGACCAGTAAATTCTATTTGGCTCAATTCCCATATTTATTGAAAATATAATATAAGAAATTTCAAAGGAGTACTCTAATCTGTTAAAAATATCATAAATTCGTTAAGAACAAATTGTAGGGTTAAGAAAGCATAAAGATAGTTTTTTTTCATTATATCAAATAAGCATCCAGCAGTCTTCTTGAGACATTGTAGATATAAGGCTGAAATTCAGCTCATTAATAAATAAATTATATAGATCCATTGACAGATTAATAACTAATGCACAGAACCTTGATTAATAGCTCCGTACCAACCTAGATGGAAATTTCTCTGGTTCTGTCTTGATCCCACTCTACACAATTTTCTCAACATTGTGATAAATGACAGAATGTTTAGCAAATTTGTAAAAGATAATTAATACCTTGTATAATTAAAATTATATATTTAAAGTAATCTTGATAATCAGGAATGCAGTACCCAAAACAATAAGATGTTTAAGAACAGTAAGTACAAAATAGCAAATTTAGTTGGAAAAGTCATTTGTAAAAATGAAAAATAATGGACTTTTTACTATGTCATTAGTTTATGAGCCAATCATCTAGAAATTTTAGTAACCTCTAAGCCTTATAAAATGCAGAAGTAATACAATTATTAATGCCAATTTAAATTAAATTTTAACCACAGAAATTTGGTGCTTGTGCCCCAAGATGGGCCAGTCTTACAGGGTTCTGCTTTAGTTAGATCTTATTCAGAATATTCCACGCAATTAAAGCTAGTTCTCTTTAAGTCAGACTAGAATGAGTCTAGATGAGACAGAAAAACTGTATCATCAAAGTTACTATTCCAGAGATAATCATTTTAATTCTGGTAAATCAAAGCCTACAGAGAAGCATGCTATCAATGAGAAATGATGTTTCAGGATTGGATAAAGGCAACTGGTCCATGAGTTGATGATGACTTCTTAATTTGAATATCTCCACATACCTTGCCCTGAAAAATTATACAGAACAACAAAGAGAACAAACAAAACCAATGGACAGTTGTATAACTAGGAGATGGAGAATATTTTAAAACCTCAGTTATTATGTAAGTGGATAGACATCTGGTTTTAGCCTAGATAAGAGTGAAGAAAAAAACCTCCCACCCTTAAGAAAGAAAAGCTGAACAGATATCTGATCAATAACTTTTCATGAATCCATCAGAAATCAAGGTCATAGATAGCAATCCTGAGACCGAGAGAAACAAACACCTGCATGAGACACAGTATCCAAACATTTGCTTGCCTGGAGTAGAAGCCATTGGTAAGCTGTTAAAAACATTATACTAGAGGTTTTGATGAATACATTTTTGGAGGCTAAGAGTGTTCTAGCGTGAAAATGTGGAGCCCCTAGGCAATCAAATTCATAGAAGGGTTTCATAATATTGCAAGCTTTTCCTCAACAAACCCCACCAGGAAATCACAGGAAAGAAAGGGGAAAATATGGAGAAAGTTCTCCTCATGGTGCTTTCTGGAGGAGGGAACAGCAGCCACTGCTGAAGACCCACAACCATTGTGGAACAAAAGATTTAATATTCGGAGGTACATATTTCCAGATTGTACCATTGCAACTGAGAGAAGGAAACTCTTTCTTGACAAACTGTCCCCTCTCAGCTAAAAAACAAAAGAGAAAAAATAAACAAAACACGAAACTTTATCTAAAGGGGTGGAGGGCATCTGGTGTGTAGACTGAGAACATTGGAGGATGATATCCATTTCAGCCAGAGAAGAAAATAGGGGAGGGAGAAAAAGTTCCATCCCTGGATAAGGGTCAGAATTAATTATAAGGGTCACACTCCTTAGAAACGGGCCCCAGCCCTTAGAAACAGGCCCACTGTGGACACCAAACATTGATATTTAAATCAGACGTTAAGACTGGTCTCCTTCACTGCATCCCAGATTAACAAATCTGCGATAATAGTAACAATGTATTTCAGCTCAGAGGGATGCACAAGTCAGACACTCTCAGAGTAAGAACCCAAAGTAAAGTTCCAAGATAAAAAACAAAAAAGTTAACTAGAGGAACTTGAAGTCTCAGGTATACATAGAAACAACAGCTCTCAACGCTGGTAACCACAGGAATAGCAAACCTCAAATACTGCCCAGCACTGGATAGGTTACCATAAATAGATTTATCTCAGTATCTTGGTAAATATGGTTCTATACAACATGGTTCTAGATACTTCTGCTGTAAGTATCTTTACCACAGACATCTTTGCTGCAAACATTTTCCCTGTATAACTAATTGGCCATAAGGCAATTTTGCCTTCCACGAAAGATAAAATAACTAGTTGTATCAAACCAGCTTTTGGTTTGATAATTTGACTTCATCTGGTTGAAATGCATTAGCATTTCTTCCAGTTAGCAACATTATTGATGGCTTTATTGAGCTGACAGATGACAATGATTTGCCTCAAGACTTGATTTCTTATTTTGAAACACACTACCTTGGAGGAGAAAGAGGCTGAGAACTTTGAAGATGCAGCGTTAAACTCACATTTCCCAAAGAACTTTGGAATATCTATCAACAAACATGTGACAGTATGCCAAGAACAAAAACACTGTAGAGGCTTTCACAACACAATGCAAAGCTCAGTTACAAATATGCATCCTAGTGTTTGGAAATTGATGTCTCTCTTAATGAAGGAAGAAATATTAGCAAAACAGAAAATGTGCAAAGCTAAATGAGGAGATAAACCATCAGCAACAACAACCACAAAGTATAATATACTATAAAGAAAAAAACTTGGAAGACAAATACTTAGGCACAACCCACAATATAAAATCAAATATTTGCAAAGTATCGCCATGAATCTACACACATTTTAAATGTATTCATCTTGTATTTCACAAAAAAGTCCTCTTAATTTTGTTATTCATTTCTCATGTTTCTCATGTCCTTTTAATGTCCCTCTTCTATTTTTTGTTATTTTATCTTTTAGAGCAAAATCACCTTACAGACAACTAGTTATATGATGAAGATGTTTGTGGCAAAAGTAATTGTGGAAAAGATGTCTATGGCAAAGATGTCTGTGTCAGGAATATCAAACACGATACAATATAGCCAGCTTCCAATAAAAAATACATATATATAAAATATGCCACAATGCAATAAATGTATGCTGAAGAAACAAAGCCATCATCAGAACCAGATTCAGAAATATTAAAAGCCAAATAAAAAGATAGTAAACATGCAAAATTAGATAGGTAATTTCTGCAGAGATATGGGATCTATAAGAAACAATCAAATGAAAATATTAGAAATACAAGATGTTGTAACAGAAAAGATTTTCAATGGATCCATTACTATATTTTACAGAGCTGAGGAAAGAATCAGTTAATTTGAAGGAAAGGCAACAAAAATCACATGAGCTGAAGCACAAAAATGTAAAATGTGGAGGGAAAAAAAGACAGAGCATCCAAGACCTGTGGAATAATATCAAATGGTGTAACATAAGGATAATTGGAATGCTAGAAGTACAGATGAAATTCCTGAAGAAATAATGTTCAAAATTTCTGAAATACCAAACCAGAAATCCAAATAAAATAAATACCCCAAACACCAAATATGGGGATATCATATTCAAACTTCAGAAAACCAAATAAAAAGAGAAATTCTTGAGGGCAGTTAGAAGAAAAAAAAAAAAACAACTTTACCTACAGAGGCACAAGGATAAGAATTAAAGCAGATTTCTCATTAGGAACTATGCAAAAAGAAAATAATAGAGGGCTTTAAAGTGTTGAAAGAGAAGAAAGGAGCCCTCTCAACCCAGAATTTTCTATTCTTTAAAAGTGACCCATGAAGAGTTTCTCAGAAGCAAACAAAAAATGAGAGAATTAATTGTTAGTAGATGTTCCCTATGACAAAAGAACTTAAAGGAAGCTCTTTAGGCAGAAGGAATACAATTAAGGTCAGAAACTTAGATCTGCATAAATAAATGAGTGTTGGAAATAGAATAAATAAGGGTAAAATCTAACTTTGTTTCTATTATTTTCAATCACCTTAAAGATATTTATTTATTTAATCAGTAACTGTAAAAATGGTTTGGGTGTTTATATATATAGTGTATCTGAAAGTGAAATATATGACAACACTGACATAGAGGTGGGAGGGAGATGGGCATATACTGTAATAAGGTAGTTTTACTACATATAAAGTTGTATAATACTATTTGCAAATAGACAAGTAATTTCTAAAAGCATATTTCAAACTCTAGCACCACCACTAAAATTTTTTTTAATATGAATAAGTGAATAAAAAAAGATACAATTGAAAGAAGAACTTTAAAACCAGAAAGGATAAGATAAGAGAAAACAAAAAACAAATAATAAATACAATAATAGATAACAGGTAGCAATATGATATATTTTAAATGCAAATATATTAATAATTATTTTAAAGACATGTGTTTTAAACACCCCTGCTAAATGACAGGGATATTGGTTAAAAGGAAAACAAAATAAACAACAGCAGCCAACAAGCCTCAACTATATGCTATCTATCAAAACACACTTTTTTTTTTTAATCTATATGTAGCTGTGTTAAAAATTAAGGAGTGGAGAAAATATACCATGCAAACACTAACCAGAAGGTTGGAGTCACTATATTAATTCCAGACAAGGCAGACTTCAAAACAAGGAGGATTATGAAGGATAAGGAGAGATATTACATAATAATAGAGGGGTCAATTCTCCAAGAATATGTAAAAAATATTATACATGCATACACCTAGCAACAGAGTTTGAGGCAAAAATTAAGGGATCTGAAAGAATAAACAGACAAATCTACCATGATAGTTGAAGACTTCAACACCTTTTCACAACAGTAGATTAAACAACTAGGGAAAAAGTCAGCAAGCATATAAACAATCTGAACATTATCTCATAACTTAAGCTATTTGATATTCATGAAATATTTAATCCAACACAGCAGAATACACATATTTTAAGTACATGGAATATTCACCAAGATAACCATATTTTGGGCCATAAAACAAATCTAACAAATTTAAAAGAATATAAAGCACACAATGTGCATTCTTGGACCATAACTGAATTACAGTAGAATTCAATAACAGAAAGATATCTGATAAAATTCCAAATATTTGAAAGTTAAAAAGTACACTTCTAAAAAATGCATGGATCAAAGAGAACATTTTAAGGAAAATAAACAATATTTTGAACTAAATAAAATTGAAAATGAAACATATCAAAATTTTTGGGATGCAGCTAAAGTAGTGCAGAAAATGAAATTTGAATCACTGAATGCACATATTAGAAATGAAGAAATCTCTAAAATTAATAATCTACGTTTCTACCCAAGAAACTAAAGAAAGAACAAATTAAACCTGAAGAAACACTTCCAACATAAATAATAAAAATTATAGCATGATTAAATTGAAAAACAGAAAATCATTAGAGAAAACCAATGAAACCAAAAGCCTATTATTTGAAGAGATCAATAAAATTGATAACTCTCTAGTCAGGCTAATCAAGAAAAAAAAGGAAATGTCACAAATTACCCACATCATTCAAGAAAAAAAATAGACATAACTATTGATCCCACAGACATTAAAAGATAATAAAATATTATTTTGATCAACTCTATGCCCATAAATTTAAAATCTTAGATGGACTGGGCCAATTCCTTGAAAGATACATACCACCAAAATCCACTGAAGAAGTAAATAACTGAATAGCCCTATATATGTATTAAATGGATTAAATTTATAGTTTTAAATCTGCCAAGACAAAACTAAACAAAACCCCTCTAGACCCAGATAGTTTCACTACTGAATTCTACCAAGCATTTTAGAAAGAAATAATACCAACCTACATATTCGTTTCCAGAAGATGGAAGAAGAGGGACTACTTTGAAATCATCCTATGAGGTCAGCATTAGGCTAATAGCAAAAGCAGACAGAGCATTACAAGGAAAGAACACTACAGACCATCATCTCCTATGAACACAAACACAAAAAGTTATAACAAATATTAACAAATCAAATCCAGCAATTTATAGAAAACACAATATGTCACAATCAAGTGGAGTTTATCCCAGGAATATAAGACTGCTTCAACATTCAAAATTCAATTATTGCAATTCACCATACTGACTAAACAACAACAAAAACATGATCATATTAATACTTGCAGATAAAGCTTTCAACAAAAAGCAATATATATTCATTCATGATACATTCTCATATATTAACAATAACAACTCTTTGCAAGCAAACTCCTTTAACCTAATAAAGGCTTTACCGAAAACCAACAGCTACCTTGATACTTACTAGTGAAAATGAAATGCTTTTCTCCTAAGCGCTACAACAAGGCAAGAATGTTCTTTTGCTATTCCTATTCAACATCATACTGTAAGTTCTAGTTATTGAAGTTCTAGTTGGTGCAGTAAGGCAAGAAAAGAAATAAAAAGCATACATTGGAAAGGGAGAAATAAGTCTATTTTTACTTAGCAGTAATATGATTTTCTATGTAGAAAATTCCAAAAAATCCACAAAATATTCCTTGAACTAATAAATGAGTTTTGCATAGTCTCAGAATACATATTTGACTTGCAAAAGTCAATTGCATTACTATATATCACATGAGAAATTGAAATCTGAAATGTAATAATAGTAATAACAATAACAACAATACCATTTGCAATAGCACCCAAAACTGAAATACTTAGGTATAAATCTAAATAGGTAAAGATCTAAATACAAAAACTACTGATGAAAGAAATCAAAGAAAATCTAAATAAATGAAGAGTTATATAAGCAGTCATGGATTGGAAGGCTCAATATTATCGAGTTGTTTCACCCCTGTTTAATCTGTAGATTCAGTACAATCCCAATCAAAATTCCAGTAAATATATTTGTAAATATCAATAAGCTGACTTTAAAATTCATAGGAAAATTCAAAGGAAATTTTGAGAATGAATTCTCTAAAAGATGATGAAATAGAGAGGCTAACATATAAGTAGGAAACTAAATACCTAAGACCAGCTCAATTGATCTGGAATGTACACCAGAGGAGGGTTCAAATGGGGATTGCAACTAAAAAAAAAAAAAGAAAGAAAAAAGGTGAAAGGGGGGGATAGTAATACCAATTAATTAAAAGCAGATCTGCACTATAATAAATGTTAAAGGAAGTCCTTCAGGCAGAAAGAAAAGACGACCAGATGGAAAGATGGATCTACCCAAGGGAATGAAGAGCACTACAAATAGTAACTACATAGGAAAACATGTATTTTATTATTATTGAAATCTGTTTTAAAAATTGACTGTTTAAACAAAAATAATATGTATTGTGAGGTTTATAACATATGTATAGGTATAATGTGATAATAGCATAAAGCATGGGAGGTGAGAAATAGAAATAAACTATTATAAGATTCATATACTATATCTAAAGTAGTATAAAATTATTTAAAGGTAAATATGTATTACTATAAACTCTAAAGCAACCACTAAAATAGAGTAAAAACAAAAAGTTAATCACTAAAATAAAATAAAAACAAAGAGTTAAAGGCAACAAAGGAGACTGAAAAAAAAGAATGCATACCATGTGATTCCATTTATATAAAACTCTAGGAAATGCCAACTAATGCTCAGAGACACAAAACAGATCAGTGATTGTTTTGCAAGGGGTTTGGGAGAAGAGCTAGAAGGGAGGAATTACAAAGAGGCATGAGAAAATTTTCAGGGTTGATGAGTAAGTCCACTGTCTTGGTTGCAGGGTGTTTTCATGGGTGTATGAGAAATAAAAAAGGAAGCCAAACAGTGGAGGAGTTTAGAAACTCAAATTCTGTGTTTTGAACTATAAAGTACAAGTATGTGTAATAAACCTCTATTGTTAGTGCAAAATGGCTCCCTGTACAACTCCTCAATGTAACACCTGCACTTCTGCTCACTGAATAACAATTCATTTTGATGGATGCGTGAGGAATAGTAAGTGAGGCCTTTTGTAGGCTCAGTAGAACAAAGGTGGATTCCCAGACAATATTCTAATATCGGTTTTAAGATTCCAAATACCTCCTGTTTAGTTTGTAACTCACTCAGATGAGAGTTACTGTTTTGGCCACAGCTACCTGAACTTTGCCTGAGGCCAAAGCTCCACCAGGCTGTATTTGGAGGAAGCTTTTGAGGTTTGCTAAATATAGGTAATAAGGGATTATCAACTGGATTTTTCATGAAAATGTAAAAAGACCAAAACAGAAAACATGAAAACAAATATGCATCTTTCACAGAGCTAGAGGGAAGAAAACAACCAATTCAGCTCTGTAAAAAAAGATGATCAGCTTTTCCAATGGCTAAAAAGATGCTATTGGAAAGAACTGTGTTTCACTAAGTAGAATACAAAACCTTTAGCTTTTGAGTAATGTGGAGCTGCAAATGTGGGTGGGACGTGGGTACCTTTTGAAAGGGAAGAAGATGGTAGTGCTGAACTCCTGAGATTTAAGAATAATACAAGAGGAATCAAATGGCTCCCCAATTCTATAACTGTAAAAGTAAAACAACACCTCCTTCATCACAAAGAAAGGCAGCCTGATGTGACCGAGTATTTATGCTGCTCCCAACATGTTCATAAACAATAACTTTGATTTGCACAGTCACTTAACCTTTCTGAGTCACTGTCTCTTTATCTATAAAATGAACGATTGACCTAGATCAAGAATTTTCAGTGAAAGGCACAGATGTGCATCATATGAATAAAGCTGTCCCGATGATTGTGGAAACCACTGGGCCAGCTGATTTCTGATGTACATTTCATCAATAATCTACTACAGATCTATTTTTCTTCAACATTGTGAATAATCACAAATAATTATTTGTATTACCATGCTAGCTTTCTGGATATTATAATACCAGGTGTAAGTATCTCCTTACTCCAGGGAACATGGGTTCCCTGATCATGATTTCCCTTATTCCACTTCTTTAAAACCTTATTTAACTCCTCGTTTAATTTCTACTGTATCAAGACTAAACCTGTCTCCTGGCTTACCTTATTCTGGTTGCCAAATCCACAACCTGAATCTGGACTTTCTAGCATTCTTTGTTTTAGAAAATCACCTATTTATTGACCATCCAGGAGGAATCGTCTGTGTTCATAATGACAAAAATTCTGCCGGAGGAGGCAAGTAGTTTCAGAAAATCCATATAAAATCCTAATGAAACAAATTTCCTATGAAGTGAAAAAAGTTGCCTATACTTTTAAAACCAGCCTATGCTATTCCCAAGAAAACAATCTCTTTACCTTACACACAAACAAAAACAGACATTCCACAGACTCCACAACTGCCCAAAGACAGTGAGTGAGAAGAAAGTTGGGAAATGAAGAGGCAGAAAATCATCAGATAAGCCTCAAAGCTCCATCTGTGTGAAAATATACTTCAACATTTTATTTTGATAGTTTTAGGGGCTGCTATCCATGAGTTACAGTTGCCAACATGTGTATACAGTCTACATTTATCTATCTAACATATTTATACAGAGAGAGAATAGATAAGGATATAGATATAATGTATATAGTGTACTTATCACATCTCTTTTATGCCTCTGGGGATTAGAAATCATGTTATTTCAAGTGATTAAATAATCATAAATTGATGGAGAAGGTTGATAAACAAAGGCCTAGCCAGGGTTTACCTGGAAGACACAAAATCTGAAAATGGATTCCTGTGCAACTGTCATCAAAAGCTTCTACTTATATTAGCCTTGTGAACACTTGGAAAAATTTAAAAGTAACTTGCTGGTTTGTAAACTCCAAATGGCCTCATACTTATTTCTGCCTGTTATCTTGTGTCACTTGTGCTGAAGAGGCAAACTCAGATCCTTATGACAGAGCAACAAGGAAAGGAAATACAGTAAACTTTCTGTTCTCTTTGCTATATTGTGTGGATTTTTTTCCTAATGCTAGGACTAATGCAGAGTAAGTTTGATCCAGATCACTTCCACAAGATGATTATCAGGAAAGTTAAATATCACATACCCTAATACGACCATTGGACAGAAAAGTAAACTGAGACACAAAGGTTTAGATCATTTTAAAGGAGTCAGGATTGAAAGCAAATCTTTGAAATAGAGGAATTTTCCATTCAATCTTCCCCAAGTGATTTGGTGCTATAGATACTATAGAATGAAAGTCCAATGACATTGTGAGTAAAGAAACATGTGTGTGGCTAAAATAGTTGCAAGAGTTGCATCCCTCCAGATTAGTCAATGATCCTTTTCCATCACAATCTTTAGAATTGAAGCAAGATAAATAGAAAGTGTCCTTACAGCAGTAATGGAGAGATGTGTGAATCAGGCAGTCTCAAGAAAATCCAGTGCAGGGCTTCCCTGGTGGCACAATGTTTAAGAATCTGCCTGCCAATGCAAGGGACATGGGTTATGCCCTGGCCCAGGAAGATCCCACATGATGCGGAGCAACTAACCCCATGCACCACAACTACTGAGCCTGAGCTCTAGAGCCCACAAGCCACAGCTACTGAGCCCATGTGTCACAACTACTGAAGCCTGTGCACCTAGAGCACATGCTCTGCAACAAGAGAAGCCATGACAATAGAAGCACACGCATCGCAACAAAGAGTAGCCCCTGCTCACCGCAACTAGAGAAAGCCCACGCACAGCAACAAAGACACAATACAGCCATAAATAAATAAATAAATAAATAAATAAATAAATAAATAAATAAATAAATAAATAAAAACAATACTGCAATGACTATCCTTTAAAAAAAAAGAAAGAAAATCCAGTGCATATTTTTACTGTATTTACAGCTCTCACGAAACGTCCTTTATTTATATTTCCAAATCACGCATTTCTGAAATTTCTATTTTATACACTTCAACACAGATATATAGATAAAGAGGTAGATATAAATTTGAACTTTTTTTTAACATCTTTATTGGAGTACAATTGCTTTACAATGGTGTGTTAGTTACTGCTTTACAACAAAGTGAATCAGCTATATATATACTTACATCCCCATATCTCCACCCTCTTGCATCTCCTTCCCACCCTCCCTATCCGACCCCTCTAGGTGGAAACAAAGCACCAAGCTGATCTCCCTGTGCTCTGTGTCTGCATCCCACTAGCTATCTATCTTACACTTGGTAGTGTACATATGTACATGCCACTCTCTCACTTCATCACAGCTTACACTTCCCCCTCCCCATATCCTCAAGTCCATTATCTATGTCTCCATCTTTATTCCTGTCCTGACCCTAGGTTCTTCAGAACCTTTTTGTTTTTTAGATTCCATATATATGTGTTAACAAAGGGTGTTTGTTTTTCTCTTCCTGACTCACTTCACTCTGTATGACAGTCTCTACATCCATCTACCTCATTACAAATAACTAAGTTTTGTTTCTTTTTATGGCTGAGTAATATTCCATTGTATATATGTGCCACATCTTCTTTATCCATTCATCTGCCAATGGAACTTAGGTTGCTTCCATGTCCTGGCTATTGTAAATAGAGCTGCAATGTACATTGTGGTACATGACTCTTTTGGAATTATGGTTTTCTCAGGGTATATACCCAGTAGTGGGATTGCTGGGTCATATGGTAGTTCTATTTTTAGTTTTTTGAGGAACCTCCATACTGTTCTCCATAGTGGCTGTACCAATTTACATTCCCAGCAACAGAGCAAAAGGGTTCCCTTTTCTCCACACCCTCTCCAGCATTTATTGTTTATGGATTTTTTGATGATGGCCATTCTGACTGGTATGAGGTGATACCTTATTGTAGTTTTGATGTGCATTTCTCTAATGATTAGTGATGCTGAGCATACTTTCATGCGTTTGTTGGCAATCTGTATGTCTTCTTTGGAGAAATGTCTATTTAGCTTTTCTGCCCAGTTTTGGATTGGGTTGTTTGTTTTTTTGATATTGAGCTGCATGTACTGCTTGTAAATTTTGGAGATTAATCCTTTGTCAGTTGCTTCACTTGCAAATATTTTCTCCCATTCTGAGTGTTGTCTTTTTGTCTTGTTTATTGTTTCCTTTGCTGTGCAAAAGCTTTTTAAGTTTCATTATCTCCCATTTGTTTATTTTTGTTTTTATTTCCTCTAGGAGGTGGGTCAAAAAGGATCTTGCTGTGATGTATGTCATAGAATGTTTTGCCTATAATTTCCTCTAAGAGTTTTATAGTGTCTGGCCTTACATTTAGGTCTTTAATTCATTTGAGTTTATTTTTATGTATGGTGTTAGGGAGTGTTCTAATTTCATTCTTTTACATGTAGCTGTCCAGTTTTCCCAGCACCACTTATTGAAGAGTCTGTCTTTTCTCCATTATATATTCTTGCCTCCTTTATCAAACATAAGGTGACCATATTTGCATAGGTTTATCTCTGGCTTTCTATCCTGTTCCATTGATCCATATTTCTGTTTTTGTGCCAGTACCATACTGTCTTGATTACTGTAACTTTGTAGTATAGTCTGAAGTCACGGAGTCTGTTTCCTCCAGCTCCGTTTTTCATTCTCAAGATTGCTTCAGCTATTCAGGGTCTTTTGTGTTTCTATACAAATTGTGAAAAATTTTTGTTCTAGTTCTGTGAAAAATGCCAGTGGTAGCTTGATAGAGATTGCATTGAATCTGTAGATTGCTTTGGGTAGTATAGTCATTTTCACAATATTGATTCTTCCAATCCAAGAACATGGTATATCTCTCCATCTGTTGGTATCATCTTTAATTTCTTTCATCAGTGTCTCATAGTTTTCTACATATAGGTATTTTGTCTCCTTAGGTAGGTTTATTCCTAGGTATTTTATTCTTTTTGTTGCAATGGTAAATGGGAGTGTTTCCTTAATTTCTCTTTTAGATTTTTCATCATTAATGTATAGGAATGCCAGAGATTTCTGTGCATTAATTTTGTATCCTGCTATTTTACCAAATTCATTGATTAGCTTTAGTAGTTTTCTAGGGGGCACAGAACACAGGGACTGGTGCCTGTGTTCTGGTGGATGAGGCTGGATCTTTTCTTTCTGGTGGGCAGTACCATGTCTGGTGGTTTATTTTGGGATGTCTGTGAACTTATTATGATTTTAGGCAGCCTCTCTGCTAATGGGTGGGGTTGTGTTCTTGTCTTGCTAGTTGTTTGGCATAGGGTGTCCAGCACTCTAGCTGCTGGTCGTTGAGTGGAGCTGGGTCTTAGCATTGAGATGGAGATCCCTGAGAGAGCTTTTGCTGTTTGATATTACGTGGGGCTGGGAAGTCTCTGGTGGACCAATGTCCTGAACTCAGCTCTCCCACCTTAGAGACTCAGGCCTAACACCCGGCCAGAGCTCCAAGATCCTGTCAGCCACACAGCTCAGAAGAAAAGAGAGAGAGAGAGAGAGAGAGAGAGAGAGAGAGAGAGAGAGAGAGGGAGAGAGAGAGAGAGAGAGAGAGAGAGAGAGAGAGAGAGAGAGAGAGAGAGAGAGAGAAAGAAAGAAAGAAAGAAAGAAAGAATAAAATAAAATAATTAAAATAGAAAAATTATATTAAAAATATAAAAATAAAAAAAGAGAGAGAGAAAGAAGAGAGCAACCAAAGCAAAAAACAAATCCACCAATGATAGCAAGCACTAGTAACTATAATAATAATAAAAAAAATGTCAGAACCCTACGCCAAATGGCAAAAGCAAAACTATACAGATAAAAATCACACAAAGAAGCATACACATACACACTCACAAAAAGAGAAAAAGGAAAATACATATATATAAAAAATTTTAAAAAGGAAGAGAGCAACCAAATCAGTAAACAAATCTACCAATTATAATAAGCTCTAAATACTAAACTAAGATAAACATAAAACCAGAACAAATTAGATGCAGAAAGCAAACCCCAGGTCTACAGTTGCTCCCAAAGTCCTCCACCTCAATTTTGGGATGATTCATTGTCTATTCAGGTATTCCACAGATGCAGGTACATCAAGTTGATTGAGGAGATTTAATCTACTGCTCCTGAGGCTGCTGGGAGAGATTTCCCTTTCTCTTCTTTGTTCGCACAGCTCCTGGGGTTCAGCTTTGGATTTGGCCCCACCTCTGTGTGTAGGTCACCTTAGGGCATTTGTTCCCCACCCAGACAGGACAGAATTAAGGGAGCAGCTGATTAGGGGGCTCTGGCTCACTCAGGCCAGGGGAAGGGAGGGCTACAGAATGCAGGGCCAGCCTGCAGCAGCAGAGTCCAGTGTGACGTTAAAACAGCCTGAGGCATGCCATGTTTTCTCCTGGGGAAGTTGTTCCTGGATCACAGTGGCAGCTGCACAGGCTCCCATGAGGGGAGGTGTGGATAGTGACCTGTGCTTGCACACAGGTTTCTTGATGGCTGTAGCAGCAGCCTTAGCATGTCATGCCTGTCTCTGGTGTCTGCGCTGATAGCCATGGCTCGAGCCCATCTCTGGAGCTCGTTTAAGTGGTGCTCTGGATCCCCTTTCCTCACACACCCCAAAACAATGGTCTCTTGTCTCTTAGGCAGTTCCAGACATTTTCCCAGCCTCCCTCCCAGCTAGCTGTGGTGCACTATCCCCCTTCAGGGTGTGTTCACGCAGCCAACCCCAGTCCTCTCCCTGGGATCTGAACTCCAAAGCCTGAGCCTCAGCTCCCAGCCCCCACCCACCCTTGTGGGTGAGCAGACAAGCCTCTCGGGATGGTGAGTGCTGGTCGGCACCAATCCTCTGTGCGGGAATCTCTTTGCTTTGCCCTCTGCACCCCTGTTGCTGCACTCTCCTCCATGGCTCCAAAAGTTCCCCTGCCGCCCACTCCCTGTCTCCACCAGTGAAGGGGCTTCCTAGTGTGTGGAAACCTTTCCTCCTTCACAGCTCCCTCCCAGAGGTGCAGGTCCCATCCCTATTCTTTTGACTCTGTTTTTCCTTTTTTCTTTTGCCTACCCAGGTATGTGGGGAGTTTCATGCCTTTTGGGAAGTCTGAGGTCTTCTGCCAGCGTTCAGTAGGTGTTCTGTAGCAGTTGTTCCACATGTAGATATAGTTTTGATGTATTTATGGGGAGAAAGGTGATCTCCACGTCTTACTCCTCCGCCACCTTGAAGGTGTCCCCTGAACTTTTAAATTACGGTGTAAGAGATTGTTCATTCACTCTGGAAAGACAGTTATGTTTTGTACATTCCCTCTTCTCTTTCTTTTGTTAATCAACAAGCAGTTGGACTTTGGCTGTAGCTAAAAATAATGAAACTTCTTCCAGGTCCTTTACAGGAAGAAGTAATTTCTCTAGACCTATGGCAATAGCTGTGCACATAAACATCCTAGTGGAGGTATAGGCATTGCAGTGATATAGATAGTTATATGGAATCTCTTTTCGGGGATGGTTGACAAACAGAACCTCCATACTTGCTAGACAGTGAAGATATCAAATGTATCCTGCCTGGGACTGATAACTGAAATTCCTTCTTTAGATGGGAGATGCTAATACTCATGAGAACAAATTTACATAAGAAGAGTAGGGTAAGAAAGAAGAAAAAAGGATTAAGAAATTCTAAAGGGGAAACATATGCAGAAACTATACAGAAAGGACGAGCTAGAGAATAAATGGTGGTCCATATCCATGACTTTCAAATTTACCCTAGGTCTGCCGTGATGCTTTATACAGTTTATACGAAAAAGAGTGCCTACATCCATCAAAAGAGCAGTATTCTGATTGTTTGCCTTTCAGCAATGGTGCCTTCTAATGGTTTGAAAATCTCATTTAGTCTTGTCTTATTCATTTGTCACTCCAGATAAACCTTGGTAATTAATACTTCTAGCATCTAAAACTAGAAACTTTCACTGGTTTTCTTTTTTTATTTCTGTCCTGAAACCACACCTGGAAATCACGGATTTTGCCATCATTACAAGAAGGGGCACCACAAGACGATGTTTAATTCATGACTGAGGAGATGCAGGTCCCCTGAGCAGACAGTGTGTGTTTGTTAAATAACACTGTGAAACCCAGACATTTTCCTGTTTCGTCCTGCTTGGAAATTTTCAAAAATGATTTTTCCAGGCTTTGCCCATCCATTACTTTTAATAATGACTTTATTGGGATACCATTATTTTCTTTGGGCCAGAGGAGAAGTGTTAAGCCATATTTCTCCTGTAATTTAAGAATTCTTTTTATGGGTTATAAGTATGTTATACTATATATAAGATGAAATCCAATAAGCTGCAGTGGAGAGTTGAGAATGCTCTTTTGTGACAAGCTGAGAAGTTCTTCACCATTTGTTTCCTACAAAGAAGGAGTCAAACAGAATGGGGAAATCTCCAATGTTGAGAGATTTCCATTTTGTAATGCTTACGTGAATATGGCAAGAAATGTCTTGGAGAAGACAAACATATACCTAACACATGATGGATGCTGAAAATCTGTCCTCTAACCTTCAAATCCCAACTTGATCTTATACCAATAAGTTCAAGAATCGCTATTCATTTCAGTCATTCCTGCCAGCCAGCGCTTGCAGCCTTCTCCTTCCCACACCCACTGACTCAGACTACTTTAAATATATCTGAAAGAGTTTAGGAATCTCAAGGATATTTTAGCTCAAAAGTGGCTGCAGGAGAACTTTTGAAGAGTTAGTGTTGATGTCTGCCTGGTAGTATAACTTTGGGTACCACGGAAAGCTGTGTGCCCACCCAGAATTTCCTCTGCATCTCTTCTCTGATGCCTGCCATTCCAGGAGGGGTTGTACAAGCCATTTATGTCAATAAAGTGCCTGTTGAATTCAGAGAAAACACCCTATAGCATATTTCATATTGAAGAATGCTTGCACTATGGTAAAGACGATTGAAAATCTGTCCTTTTTAAAGAAATTGTTTTGAGAGGAAAGAGTATAAGTAGGGGAGACAGAAGAGGGGAAAATATGAGTGAGGGGAGGGAGAGAGGAGAAAACACAGGAAAAGGGAGAGAGAATGGGAAAGATCAGAGAGAAGGGAGACAAGAGAAAGAGGAGAGAGGGGATGGGGTAGAAGGGAGTGAAGGGAGACGAGAGAAGCCAGAAAAGAAGAGAGAAAGAGTGAGGAGAAAGGAAAGACTGATGGAGGGGAAGAGGAAGGTGGCTGGGACATAATAAAGAATAAAAATGCTCCATACAAGCCACTCACAAATGGTTAAATAGAAGGTTTAGCTTGGGCATAACAGGCTGCCACAACCATCCCTGTTGTAAATAACCAGTAAGATATGTTCATGGGGGCTGGAATGTCTGCTCTCTAGGAGTTAAAATGTTAATGTATAGCTTTGCTGCATTGATGTTTCCCAAAGCTTCCTCTTCATTACTTTTTCCACTTGGGGGCTTCAAACAGATAGTGTTGGTGTTAGTATTAGTTTGCTAGGGCTGCTATAAACAAGTACCACAGAATGGGTAGCTGAAACAACAGAAATTTATTTTCTCACAGTTCTATAGGCTAGAATTCCAAGATCAAGGTGCCAGCAGATTTGGGCGCCTCTGAGGGCCATAAGGGAAGGGTTTGTTCCAAGCTTCTCTCCTGGCTTGCAGATGGCCACCCCCTTGCTGCCTCTTCACCATGGTTGTCCCTCTGTGCATGCCCACCCCTGGTGCTTCTTTTTCTTCTTATAAAAACACCAGTCATATTGGATTAGGGCCCACCCTAAAGGCCTCATTTTAAATTAATCACCTCTTTAAAGAGCTTATCTCCAAATACTGTTACATTCTGAGGTGGTGAGGATGGAGTTTGTAACATATGAGTATAGGGAGCACACAATTCAGCCCATTAACAGAGGCAGAGTGGGGATCAAAATTATGTAGCAAGAACATCTGGCTACACTTGCTCAGTTCCTAGTTTTCTCCCAACTAGAACTCAGAGGGTGACCCTGCAGTTCTGAGGAAACACATATTATTTATCCCACACCCCTAAGTATCTTCAAAAAGAGCACAATGGGGTGGAGAGTGCACGGGCTGCAAAGGGGTCTTGGATCCACTATTACCTGTGTGACCTTATATTAACTTCTCAGGCTGAGCCTTGGCTTCTCCCTGGGGAAAATAAGGCTATTCATTACCTGCTGCAAAACAGGGTTGGTCTAGGCTAAGTCTTAAATGAGAGACCATCCTTGATAAGATCTGAAAATGCCCTGGAAAGCCTTTGTATACTGTCATCCTTTGAACAAATGGAAGGGATTATTATAATCATTGGTATATTTGATTTTAAGTGATTGCTCACTTAAAACACTTAGAGATTTAAGTAGAATCAACTTTAAACCAGTCACCATTCATAATGGACTAAATTCTCTGTGTGTACTGCTTTTTCCATGGGGCTTGTTCATTAACCTTTGGTTCAATATTCATTAGCACATACCTCTAGATTAACTTCTGTCAGTCACATGTCTTACTAGGGCCATATAACTGAGGATAATATCAGCCTTTAGTTTGACAAAATATTGAAGAATAAGACAGACAATAAAGACCTCAATGTTGATTTTTTCTTTTTGTGGGAGCCATGTAGAAGCCTGAAACAGGAAGAATATTTCCCTGTCTTTTATTCTTATATTTTTGGTGCCTTTAAACTCAAAATAACCCAAAGTTGTCACATGCCATCAGAAAATAACTCTTCTTAGGAGGAGAATAATCACAATTTATTAAATTAGTAATGCTGGAATAGTGGAATTCCAGGCACCATGGTGGGAAGATAAGGGAGATAGTTAGAACAACCAGACATTCTAGAAGCCTGTGAATGACACCTATGAGGTTGACACTTTTCTTTAACAAGAACCTTGAAAATATTATCAAATTTTTAAGGCCTTTGTAGTTAATATACTGCCTTAGAGGTGAAAGGAATTGTTAATTATTGCTCCTTGTTTAAAACATGCATTAAGGAAAAGCACTGAATATGTACTCAAGACCTCCAAGACTAGACTATACTTTTCATTTTTAACATACTGAGGAAATGAAGGAAACTTTCCATTATCCAATGACACTTGTTTATTTGGGCTGTCTTTCCAATAAGATTGGTGATGACAACTTTATTAATACTAACGTGGCAGAAGAGACTGAGATGTGAATAACGAACCAAGTGACTGTTTAAAGATAGTAAATAACATAATATTACATATAATAAACAATATTAATGATATATATTACATATTATATACTCCATATATTTTACCTTTCCAACATTTTTTCTATATGAATAATAATTGTATATGTAATATTTTAATATATTTTATGTATACCTTGCACATAGATATGTATTTTTGAAATGACTTTGCATAAATCAACATGAATACAATTAACATATTATTCTATATGTTTAATTATGTATTATATAATATACATAATATTATAACAAATATGATTAACTGAGATTTGATATAATATGTAAACATATTATGTGTGTAATATATGTATTATATTAGTACAATACCTATTTTATTAATTATTAGAATACATATAACATATTCCTTTTAAAATATTTAAATAATTAAAATATTGTATCTGCCTTTTTACTTTTAACTATTTTACTTTTTACTTTTAAAAACAATGTAGATATCAATATAAAAGCAATTAACATAGCAAACTCTGTAATCATAATATAGTAATAAAATACTTTATATAGACAGATTATACTCTTTCTTAATTCTTTAAATGATGCTACATATATTATCTCCCAGAAACTTTCTGAGGGCAGTAACTGCTTTTATTCAGTGTCTTTCTATGAGCCAGCACTGTTCTATTACTCCTCACAGGAAACACAGAAAGGTTAAGTACTTGCCCAAAGTCTCATAAATAATAACTGACAAAGCTATTTGCATTTCATCTGAAGCACTCTAGCTCCAGAAAAAGAGATTTAAAGTATCATCTCCGGTGCAGTGAGACATTTAAGGAATTGCCCACTCCATTCTAGCTTGAGAAGGCTCCAGGCTCTCAACTTCTTTCTGGGACCACTTGATTGTAACAATCAATTTTCTTTAAAGTTGGAGAGGAATGCTAGGGCCGAGGCTGGAGCTAGGGCCGGGTCTGGGGTGGGTCTAGGATGGAGAAGAAAATGAGAGGCAGGTTCTGATCACTGGTACTGATAGGAAGAAAAGATGAAAATCTATGGGCATTGGATGATCCTGAGCGGGGAGAGGCCCTAGAATAGAATCATAAGCCTGGAGGATGTCAGTTTAAATCAATTAGAGCAGTTATTCTCAAATGCAGTCCCAGACCAGCAGCGTCACCATCACCTGGTAACTTGCAGGAATGCAAATTCCCAAGCACCATGCCAGACACACTGAGTCAGAAACTCTGGGCATGAGGTCCAGAAATCTGTGTTTTAGCAAGCCTTCCAGGTGATCCTGATTCACTCTTAAGTTTGAGAACCACTGAATTAGGGAAAGAAAGGAGACACAAGGTGGTGAGTCTTTGTATTGTTCTGGAGGGTAGGTATAAGCTTTGTGTCCACATGTGGTCCATTGAGTCAGAGCGAGGACTAACTGGCCAAGATGCACTGGTGTCACCCAATTGACCAGTGGCCCTAAGGCATTCCCATGTTGCCTAGAAACACTTTCTAAGCACAGGATCCTTTCTTCTCTCCCGTCTTCCACTTCACAAACTTCTACCTTGTAATGTATGATGAACAACAGGGGAATATGTAATATTGTCAGGCATTAAGACCAAATAGAAGTTAAAAACCATCTTTTTCCATAAAGTCATTACACACTTGCCTCATTTCCTGCTGACCGACTTTCTCTGGGGAATAGGAACCAGGAAATCTTTGAGGCAGGTGCAGTTATAACAGACATTACCAAGCCTGAGACAGCTCACTGCTTCCCCTGTTTGTTGTTAATTGAGTAATTCCTCCACAGAAATCACCTCAATTCCTCACAAAGAAACAGCTCTTTCCTACCTAGTAAGACAGAGTATTTCTCCACGGAACTAAACTTTGTTCTGGTGTCCAGACCACCTCTTCTGTTGATCATGGACTATCAGGGGAACTTAATGTATGTTTTGTTTTCACTTCCACCTCTTACAAACTGACCTTGACGAGGTACTCTCTCGCCTCACCCATGTAAAATTCAGTTATCTGGAAACACAGTGTCTCTTGTAAAAACCATCCACTAACCAGATGTTTTTCCTTTCAGTTCTGTAACATAAAGAAGAGGAAACATTTTCTGGAATGTAAGTTTTTAGAAGGCACAATAAGAGCAAAGAAGGCAGAATAGAATCATTGTTCACATGGGCTTTGGAGCCAGCCTGACTCAGTTACCTAATGGCTGTGTAGCTTGGGCAAGTTACTTAACCTCTCTTTTTGTGTAAGATGGGAGTCATAGCTCTTAGCTCATAGGGTTGTTGGAAGGATTAAGTTGTTAAATTACAAAAAGCCCTTATAAGAGTGATCTGGAAAGTATTAAGCACTTCATACGTGGCTGCTACCATATTCTTATTATTACTATGATTTACCTAATACACCACCAAAAAAAAACTATATCAAAAGAATGACCCAATTCCAAGTACCATCTTGTATTTACTAAGGCAGGAAAATAAGCTGGTCTAGAAAATGAGGAGTTAACCTCTAAAAGATCTCCTTTGGGGACAAGAAATAACCTTCCCCTGCTGCCTAACTAACTCTACTATTAATTAAATTTTTAAATACATTTGCCTTAACTCCCCACCTGGATTTGCTGATCCTTGAGAGCAGGTGCTCTGCGTTAGTCCTCTTCGTACAAACCAGAATACTAAGTACAACAACTTTCATATTGTAATAGACTTAATTTTCAGAAAGACATTTTCCAGTCAACCAGAAAGGATAATTACCACTAAATCCTCATTCATCTTGGCATACTGAGGTTTTACTTCAAAGTGACTGCCAGGTCAAACAACCAGGTGATAGAATACTTAGGGGTACTTCTGGAGGCACTGAAGGAAATTCTAAATGAGTCCATGACATAGTGCTTGGACTATACCCTTCCCCCAAATATTACTGGACTACCAGACTTACACATAATGAAGAGATTTTTGGAATAATAAAGTAGATAGTCCAGTGGGGAGGTCTATGGTCATTCAGAAATGGAGAGCTCAAAGTGGGTGGCTGTTGTCAGAATAGATTTCATGAAATAGTTGGGAACTGAGTTGGATTTTCTATACCAAGGAGCCTGAGGTTCCCCTAGATGATAGGCATAATTTCACATAATATAACACAGTCCTCTCATGTCCAGGATGTTTACAATGGACAATCTAACAGGAAAAAAAAAAAAAAAAGAATCCAGAAAAGATTTTGTGTGACAATGACCAATAGAAATGTATCATGTAGTGCTAAATGCCATAACCAGTTCTTAATAAAATAAACCCAAATGAGTACAAAAAGCTCTAATGGCATCTTCTCAA
This sequence comes from Grampus griseus, assembly GCF_964374135.1. NCBI lineage: Eukaryota > Metazoa > Chordata > Mammalia > Artiodactyla > Delphinidae > Grampus > Grampus griseus. The sequence continues at coordinate 53,992,072 of NC_139008.1, forward strand.
CAACCATGAAGCCTCAACAGTGCATAAAAGGGAATTCTCCTCTACGAAGCTTTATATTGAGGCTGCTACATTTTAAAATGCAGGGTTTTTTTTTAATATCATAAACTCTGAAACAAGGTATTCCATTACTCTGGCATTTTGTATATAAAGCTCTATATTAATCAGCTTATCATAAACTGAAAGGCCTGCTGGAAACTGTTGGAATTCTCCACCGTTAATTTAAGGACCTGGAGATCTGGGGCTCTTTCTTCTTTATCATTTTTCCATCAGCAAGGCCACATACCAGGCACTTAACATATGTATAGTGAATGAATTAATTTATACTCAGTTCAGATTTATTCTTCTGTATTTTATTGAATTCTCTTCTTAAAAGCTAGTAGATCACATATATTTGGGGTTTTACATATAACGTGGACTTCACCATCAACTGTAAAAGGTAACATCCAGTAACAACCAACTATATTTGATAACAGAAATTCAAGCTATCCAGCCAGTCAAAACAATAATTATCATGATTATTATTATAATTCTATCCGATTATCGCTCAGAGTGTAACTTGAAAAATGCTGGAGTGTTTTCTCACCTGTGCCAGGATCCCCAATGGCAAGGTTATGTGTCCTTTGACTTCTTTGTTTACTTCAGATAGTATTTTTTTTCTCCGTTTGTTATATAAATCTATTAGAAACACAGAATTAGGAACCACCAATATGTCTCTGTTACAGCTGTGTATGTGTATGTGTGTGTGTTTGTGTGGGTTCTGTTTTGAAATTATAATCCAGTGGTTTCTAAACCTGACTTATCAGAATTCCACGCAGAGATTAGAATATGAAAATTATAGTCACTTGGGTCTCCATCCACACATGACTGATTTGGAAGCTCTAATGGTTTAGCCTGATGGATAATATACAAGACATCCAGTTAAATTTGCATTTCAGATAAACAGTGAGTACCTTTGTAGTCCAAGTATGCCCCATGTCATATTTGGGACATACTTACCCTAAAAAATTAATATTTGTTTATCTGAAATTCATATTTAACTGGCATCTCAGCTCTGATTTTTTGTTTGTTTTTGTTTTTTGTCTTTTTTCATTTTAAGTAAATCTGGGGATCCTACCAAGAGTAGCAACAAAGAATCTATTATACATTATTAGTAGTTTCCAAGCTAATTCTGTTAAAACTGGGCTTTACATTTTCCCCAAGTTTTCTCCTTTGTTTATTCTTCTTTTTCAAACCCCCATTTCAGATTTAAACCAGAGAGCTATCACATAAGGTACATATGTTTCAAAGTTGAGGAGTTGACTATTTCTTATTTGAGTAACACTATCTTATTTATTCATGATTCAAGAAAGGCATTTTACAGTTTTTAATAAAATATCTGTTTCAAATATCTTATTATTTAGGTGTCAATTAACTTACATAGGTTGTATCCATCTTTTTTTTTTTTTTTTAATTTCCACACTATGTTTACTGTTAAATGAGAGCCATGACCATCCAGTTTGGGTTTTTTTACCTAATATTAAACACATAGCTAAGAAATAGAATGAAAAACATGCAAGGGTGTCTTTTCCACCAAGATAAAGTTCTGCCTTTTCTCCAATGGCAGTACCCCAATTCTGAGAGTTTTATCACAAGGATTTAGAATGAGGAAAAGTGATAACTAGTGCTTCTTTGAAAATTGCCCTAAAGAGAGGAAAGAGTAGAGAACAAATGGCCTATTAAGGAGAGTGCAGTCAGGTCTCAGAGGAGGAATTCCTTAATCCCTGCAGCTTGTAATAGGGAGTTAGGACCCAGAGTGTGAAAATGTCAGAGCAGCACCATGAAATCCTAGAAAGACTCAGTAGGTGCAGAGAATCAAGATTGTATATGAGCAGTTGCTGGGAACCCAGGGTCTGGGAAACACCATGCATTCCAACACAAATCCCCAAGCCCAGGTACCATGGGAACAGCTGATCCTCCATAAACATTTATTGACACGTGGAGATGAGATGGGTCCTGACATGCTGTCTGGATATTATGAGCAAGGTGAAGGGTAACTAAGGGGACCAGACCAACAGCATATAGTTGCATAAATCCCAGCTGTGAATTCAAAAGGATGCCTGGACTGGAATATTCTTTTTGCCCCCAGCTAATGTGTGTACTGACCTCTGCTAAGGAGCTTGGAAATATTTCCAAGTAATTTGGTTCCCATAAATAGAATGTCCTCTTCAGGTGTTATGTGAGGAGGAACTAAAAATAATTAGTGCAAATGATTCCTCAGACAGTGTACCACTAGAGCTAGAGACACACACACACACACACACACACACACAGAGAGAGAGAGAGAGAGAGAGAGAGGGAGAGAGATGGAAAGGAGTAACTTAGATGCTTTTTTTTAAAAAAAAGTGTTCTCTGTTGGGAGAAGCTGGTAGGAAATTTTTTTGGAAAACTTTCCAATAAATTGGACTATTCAGGCACATTTCTCACTGCACATTAAAAAAAAAATGTAGGGCTTCCCTGGTGGCACAGTGGTTGAGAGTCCGCCTGCCGATGCAGGGGATGCGGGTTCATGCCCTGGTCCAGGAAGATCCCACATGCTGCGGAACAGCTGGGCCCGTGAGCCATGGCCGCTGAGCCTGCGCATCCGGAGCCTGTGCTCTGCAATGGGAGAGGCCACAACAGTGAGAGGCCCGCATACCACAAAAAAAAAAAAAAAAGAAAAAAAAATGTAAAACATAATTATTAAGTTCACTTAGTATGATTTCTAAGTGGTCACTTGAGGAAAGGTGTTGCAATTTGTTTTATATACCTGGCTTTGAATATTACGAAACATACATTTAAAAAAAATAGATACATTCTGTAGCACTTAAAATGCATGCTTCCAATCCTTTCTGGCTTCTGAATTCAGTATCAAACTGAAATTCTATGCGGGGCAAATTTCATTTAGATTTGGCAAAAGACAGCCTTGTTTCAGGCAAAGAGGAAAAAGTATAAACAAGTAATAAAATCAGACTTCCTGGAGTGTTGCGTTGTGAAAACTTTTGATTTTGAAAAATACTGGCTATTTATTGGGAGTTTCACCAGTCCCTTCTAAGTACTCTGTGAAGTACAAATAGGAGACAGAAATGGGAATCTTATGGAGAAAGAACAATTTTAAAAAAAGAAAAAAACCTCAAGCCCCCTTCATTTTTCCCTCTTTTGGGAATAACCAATAAGCTAGCCAGGGCTCCACATGGATTGTCTCAGTCATTTTCTTTGGCTCCAAAATACTTAAAGAAAATAGTACTAGATGGAAAAAGTCATCAATTCAGGTCACAGTATTTCAGTGACAAAAGCTGACCACAGTGACACACTGATCATGAACAACACTGGCCTTTGATCCATCTTTTTTGGGTTCAAAGGTACCTCTTTGGTTACATGTACCTGTATACAGACTTTGGGATGCCCATGATAGTTTTTGTCTGAGCTCAGACAAACCTTCAGGGCCAAATGTTTTTGTTTGTTTGTTTGTTTGTTTGTTTTTGCAGTACACGGGCCTCTCACTGTTGTGGCCTCTCCCGTTGTGGAGCACAGGCTCTGGATGCTCAGGCTCAGTGGCCATGGCTCACGGGCCCAGCTGCTCTGCAGCATGTGGGATCTTCCTGGACTGGGGCATGAACCCGCGTCCCCTGCATCAGCAGGCGGACTCTTAACCACTGCACCACCAGGAAAGCCCAGGGCCAAATGTTTTTTATTCTCCTTTTTTTTTTCTTATCCTTTTCAATATCCTATGTTGCCAAATATTTTTAGAAAGTATAATGTTCTCTCTCAAACTACTAAAATCAGAAATGAAAGTGGTAGAGTACTACCAAATCTACAGAAATGAAAAGGAGTATAAAAGAGTACTGTGAAAAATTGTACGCCAATGACTTGGGTAACCTAGATGAAATGCACAAAGTCCTAGAAACATACCAAGACTGAATCACAAAGAAATAGAAAATCTGAATAGAGCCATAACTAGTAAGGAAATTGAATCAGTAATCAATAACCTCTCAACAAAGAAAAGCCCTGGAACTGATTGCTTCACTGGTGAATGCTACCAAACATTTATGTAAAGACAAACACTAATCCTCCTTAAACTCTTCTAAAAAGTCTAACAGGAGGGAACACTTCCTAACTCATTCTATGAGGCCAGCATTACCCTGATACCAAAGCCACACAAAGACATTACAAGAAGAGAAACACAATATGTTATAAACAATGATGCAAAAACCTTCAACAAAATACCAGAACACTGAATTCATCAGCATATAGAAATGATTATACACCATGACCATGTGGAATTTATTCCTAGAATGTAAGGTAATTCAAAATACAAATAAATCAGTGGAATGCACCACATTAATAGAATGAAGGAAAAAGCCATAAGACGATCTTAATATATACAGAAAAAGCAATTGACAAAATTCAATACCCTTTCATGTTAAAAAAAAAAAAAATTCAACAAACCAGAAATAGAAACTAACTCAACATAATAAAGGTCATATATGCAAACTCACAGCTAAATCACACTTGATGTTGAAGGACTGAGAGATTTTCCTCTAACATAAAGAAAAAACCCACTTTTACCACTTCTACTTAACACTGTACTAGAAGTGCCAGCCAGAAAATTTAGACAAGAAAAAGAAATAAAAGCCATCCAAATTGGAAAAGAAGAAGGAAAATTATTTATGTTCTCAGATGACATGATCTTATATGTGGAAAACCTTAAAGATTCCACCAAAAAAATTAGAATTAATATGCAAATTAAACAAGGTAGCAGGATACAAAACCAGCAAACAAAATCAATTGCATTTTTATACACTAATAATGAGCTACCTGAAAAGGAAATTAATAAAACAATTAATTTACAGTAGTATCAAAAGGAATAAAATACTTGGGAATTTTTTACCAAGGAAGTGAAAGACAAAAAATACAAAACATTGCTGAAAAGTTAAAAAAGACATAAATAAATGGAAAGACATGCTGTTCATGGATTGGAAGATTAATATTATTAGGATGTCATACTACACAAAGCAATCTGCAGATTCAATCCAATCCCTATCAAAAGCCCAACAGTTTTTTTGCAAAAATAGAAAAATTCATCTTAAAATTCATATGGAATCTCAAAGGATCCCCCAAAAACCAAAACAATCTTGTAAAAGAACAAAATTGGAGGATTCACACTTCTTGATTTTGAAATTTGCTATAAAGTTACAGTAATCAAAACAATGATGCTTGTGTAAAGGTAAACATGTAGACCAATGGAATAGAACTGAGAGTACAGAAATAAACCCTTGTATATATGATCAAATAATTTTCAACAAGGGTTCCCAGACCATTTGATTGGGAAAGGACCATCTTTTCAACAAATGATGCTGGGAAAACTGGATGTCCACATGCAAAAGAATGAAGTGGGACCCTTACCTTATACCATATACAAAAACTAACTTGAAATGGATCAAAGACCTAAAAGTAAGGTCTAAAACTGTAAAACTTTTAGAAGAAAACATAGAGGAAAATCTTCATGACAAAGGATGTGGCAATGATTTCTTGAATATGACACCAAAACACAGGCAAAAACAACAGAAAAATAGATAGGACTTTGTCAAAATTAAAAACTTTTTTGCATTGAAGGACACTATCAACAGATTAAAAAGGCAACTCATAGAATGGGAGAAAATATTTGCAAATCACATATCTCATGAGGGATTAATATCCAGAAGGTATAGAAAACTCTTAAAACTCAACAACAAAAAAGCAAACAATCCAACTGAAAAAATGGTCAGAGGACTTGAATAGACATTTCTCCAAAGAAGACCAATAAGCACATGAAAAGATGCTCAACATCACTAATTATTAGGGAAATGCACATCAAAACCATAATGAGATACTATTTCATATCCATTAGGATGGCTATTGTAAAAAACAAAACCAGAAAACAAGGCTTGCCATGGATGTGGAAATATTGGAAACTTTGTACACTGTTGATGAGAATGTAAAATCGTAGAGCCACTGTAGAAACAGTATGGCAGTTCTTCAACAAATTAAACATAAAACTACCATTTGATCCACTTTTGATCCACAATTCCACTTCTGGACATATACACAAAAGAATTGATAGCAGGGACTCAAACAGTACACCAATATTCACTGCATTATTCATTATAGTCCTGAAGTGGAAACTACCCTAATGTCCATCAGTGAATGAATGGATAGACAAAATGTGCTATAATGTACATACAATGGAATATTACTGAACCTTAAAAGGGAAGGAAATTCTGATACAGTATGGATGAACCTTGAAGGCATTATACTAAGAGAAATAAGCCAGACACAAATGGCAAAAATATTGTATGATTGCCTTTATATGAGGTATATAAAGCATTCAAATTCATAGAGACAGGAGGTGCAATAGAAGTTACCAGGGGCTGGAGGGAGGGGGGAATGGAGAGTTATTGTTTAATGGGTACAGAGTTCCAGTTTAGGATGATGCAAAATTCTTGAGATGCATGGTGATGACGATTGTGTAACAATGTGGATGTATTTAATGCAATGTGGATGCATTTAATGCACTGAACTGTACACTTAAAAATGATTAAGATGGTAAATTTTATGTTATGTTTATTTTATTACAATTTTAAAAAATCCTATAAAACAGTGAGTAGATTGTAGATTATCTTCTGACATAGGAGGTGCCAGTAACATAAGCGGACAGACACATACTCATCTAACTGTGGTGGTAGAAAACTGCACACACACAAAAAATCCTTTGCACATAGGGAAGCGACAAAAGAATGCAAGAATTATAGGAACTGGGAAGGAAATGGGAGGAAACTGGGCAAGAATGCCCAGGGAGAAGTAAAGTTAGAAAAATAGTTTGGGGCCAGCTTCTGAAAAGCCTTGAATGCCACACTAAGAATTTTGGAATTTATCCTTCAGGCAATGAAGAGCTGCCAGGTCTTTTAGCAGAAGAATGGCTTGACCAGAAAAATACCAGGAATAAAAGTTTTACGAAACCATGGAGCAGAGAGCTAAGCTGAACATTGGAAACCAATTATGCAGTGAGGGGAAGAGAAGTATAAATTTATGAGTGAGCAATTTTTATGGAAATTGATTTTCTTAAAATAACTCCAGTGAGTTAAATCTTTCCTTTCTGATATATTAAAAAAAAAAAATGGAGAAGAAAATACCCACAAGTCTGAGATTTACGTTTTAAGTCTAATCTCCATTCATTGTAGTCACTCACAAGGGCATGGTCATTCCTAGCATTAGGATATGACTAATAAAGCTATGATTTCACTCTAGTAAAACCCACTCTGATCTGATGAGATCAAGAAAGGAAACAAAGATAACTGCTCTCACCCTAAATGAAAGACATTCTTATAATAATCTTTGATTTCATGCCAACAAATTACAAGAAGAAGAAAATGAAAATATACAGACATATATATAACATTTAAAATATGTCTCTAAATCCTTTTGCAAAACATAATCTTGGAGCTATGATAATTAAATTAAATGGGAAGCAAGATGCTTAAGAAAAGATCATGTTTAAGGCTCCTGAAATATTCTTGCTGATCCTTTTTATTTTCATTTCTTGAGATCAAAGCTTAAGTTTCTCAGTAGGTGCTTATCCCAAATTTCCCCTGTTCAATCTGGAGAGACTTGCTCTTCTTGACTGACTCAATGTAACAGGAGGCATTGGGGGTTAGAGCATCACGAAGACATTGGTTGGTCTATGATGTCAGAAGTAATCACTTGCTGTTGAGGGCAGCCCTTGAATTATACAATTATGGGTTGACAGTCATCCACTCTCCTGGCCCATCCCTAACACATGCCATCTCTTAGCAAGGAAGGAGTCGTTCCTAACCATAGTTCATATCTCTGCATAGGAGCTTGGCAGCATCCGTCACCTTCCTCAAGATCTTGGCCAATTCTGGCCAGAGACAAGTGATAGCTTATCTAGTTTGGGGCAGGGTGCATGCTGCAGCTCTGCTCATGAGGAAACCAGACCATCATCAGACCCCTAATGCTCCCAGCCTCAATGAGATCACATCATCAGGTCACAGTATATAACATGGATCCTTTCTCTCCCAGTCATTTTCCATGTCTTCTTTATATATGCTAAATGGAGATATCCAAAAAAGAAAATTAATAATACTACTTAAATGATATAATATGAAAAATTGTTCTGATATGTAAGCATTCTGATGTTAAGCAAGTCCTGTAGGAATTCAAAATAAGAGCAACAGCAACAGTTAGAACTTTACAACAAACTTGATTTATTAGTAAAAACCAAAGCAGATACTGAGCAGGAGGTGGGGTAAGGAGCAAGAAGAGGTGAGAGGAGGAGGTGTGAGCTCCTCCAGGAGGGCAGGAGCAGGGGCAGGGATGGGAGCGCTCTGTCTAAAATACATGATATATATATATATGGAATTTAAGGAAAAAAATGTCATGAAGAACCTAGGGGTAAGACAGGAATAAAGACACAGACCTACTGGAGAACGGACTTGAGGATATGGGGAGGGGGAAGGGTGAGCTGTGACAGGGTGAGAGAGAGGCATGGACATATATACACTAAAAAACGTAAGGTAGATAGCTAGTGGGAAGCAGCCGCATGGCACAGGGATATTGGCTCGGTGCTTTGTGACTGCCTGGAGGGGTGGGATAGGGAGGGTGGAAGGGAGGGAGATGCAAGAGGGAAGAGATATGGGAACATATGTATATGTATAACCGATTCACTTTGTTATAAAGCAGAAACTAACACACCATTGTAAAGCAATTGTACCCCAACAAAGATGTTAAATAAATAAATAAATAAATAAAATAAAATAAAATACATGATATTGTCTGAATCTCAAAAATCACATGTTGAATGAAAGAAGTCTCATTTATATGAAATTCTAGAATAAATCTATGGTGGAAAAAAAATCAGGAGAATTACTGCTCTTAGAGAACTTTCCAGGATGGTGGTAATGTTCTCAATCTGGACAGAGACTTGAGCTACACGGTTGTTTGAATTTATCAAAGTTAAGTAACAAAATACATTTATGATTCCATTGCATTGCATTGCATGTAAATTTTATCTCAAAACAAATGTTGAAATCTAGTTAATGATATGCTTGCTAAAGTGTTTAGGGGAATGTATCTTGATGTCTGCATAAAGCAATTTACTTTGAAATGCACAGGCAAATAATATGGATTAATTGAAGAATAGAGAGACAAATGCACAGATATGCGAGAAAGCAATATAACAAAATGATACCGGTAGTATCTAGGTGGTAGGTATACAGGTGTTTACTCTAAGATTCATTCAACTTGGTACATACCTGAAAATATATAAATGCTGGAGAAGAAGATATTGTCATTCACTTTGTTGTTCAACAAACAGAGATCCATGTGTGTTAATGACCATTCTCTTTTTAGAATACCAGTGCTTCTGGAAAAGTTAAAGGCATCAAAATCATTGATTTACATTTACTTCCTCTGTTTTTTCTCCTAATAAGTAGTGGAGTTTCCAGTAGAACCAGAAAAGTTTAATTGTTGTTGTTGATGGTGGTGTTGGTGTGAAAGATGGTGGCAGTGTTGACACAGTGGTGCTGAACCACTGTGTTCAGATGACATGGATCTTGGGGCAAGGTCAAAAAGGATAAGTTCACACTAGAAAACAGAGGGTGCATAAAACAAGATGGAAAGATGCCAAAAATCAAATTCATCATTTTAAAAATTTGCCTTAAGTTGGTCCTATTGATGGAAAAAGAGACAAAAGAAAGTGAGTGAGGGGGCTCATTTAAGGTTATGAATGAAAGAAGGAAAGAATTACTGCATTTACTAGAAGTTTTTGAGGAAAAAATTAGTAAGAATTCAAAAAATATTTTATATTGTTCAAGCATGAGTAGATGAATGGATGATGGGTGAATCTAAGACAATGGAAACAGGAGATAACCTACTCAAACTCTGGGTTTTCAGAATAAAACCGACATACTCACAACAAATCATCTTCTCTTCTCACAAAAAAGAATCTCTCATTTGTCAAGTTAAACTTGGCCACCCGGGCCCTTAAGAGGGGCAAACCCTAATGCCTCCAGGAAGGCATTTAGTTAACTTGTGAGGGAAGCAGGCCTGTTGAAGACAAGAGCAAAATGCAGAACCAAAACACTCATGGTGGTGGTCCCGGACACTCTAGGTCTCACCCTCAGTGGAGAATGCTTGCCTCACAACTTCTCCCTCATGTCTTTAGGTTTTCATTCTTCATGTGTTGACCCTTTCCATGAACCTCACCTCGGTTATCTTAAGAGAAGTATTTAAAAACTAGTTTATGATATCATATGATATCACTTGTTTGTGGAATCTAAAAAAATGATACAAATGAACTTATTTACAAAACAGAAATAGACTCCCTAACACCATACACAAAAATAAACTCAAAATGGATTAAAGACCTAAATGTAAGGCCAGACACTATAAAACTCTTAGAGGAAAACATAGGCAGAACACTCTATGACATAAATCACAGCAAGATCCTTTTCGACCAACCTCCTAAAGAAATGGAAATAAAAACAAAAATAAACAAATGGGACCTAATGAATCTTAAAAGCTTCTGCACAGCAAAGGAAACCATAAACAAGATGAAAAGACAACCCTCAGAATGGGAGAAAATATTTGCAAATGAACCAACTGACAAAGGATTAATCTCCAAGATTTACAAGCAGCTCATGCAGCTCAATATCAAAAAAACAAACAACCCAATCCAAAAATGGGCAGAAGACCTAAATAGACATTTCTCCAAAGACGATATACAGATTGCCAACAAACACATGAAAGGATGCTCAACATCTCTAATCATTAAAGAAATGTAAAATCAAAACTACAATGAGATACCACCTCACATCAGTCAGAATGGCCAGCATCAAAAAATCCATAAACCATAAATGCTGGAGAGGTTGTGGAGAAAAGGGAACCCTCTTGCACTGTTGGTGGGAATGTAAATTGGTACAACCACTATGGAGAATAGTATGGAAGTTCCTTAAAAAACTAAAAATAGAACTACCATATGACCCAGTAATCCCACTACTGGGCATATACCCTGAGAAAACCATAATTCCAAAAGAGTCATGTACCACAATGTTCATTGAAGCTCTATTGACAATAGCCAGGACATGGAAGCAACCTAAGTGTCCATCAACAGATGAATGGATAAAGAATATGTGGCACATATATACAATGGAATATTACTCAGCCATAAAAAGAAACGAAATTGAGTTATTTGTACTGAGATGGATGGACCTAGAGACTGTCATACAGAGTGAAGTAAGTCAGAAAGAGAAAAACAAGTACCTTATGCTAACACATATATATGGGATCTAAACAAAATGGTTCTGAAGAACCTAGGGGCAGGACAGGAGTAAAGACGCAGATGTAGAGAATCGACTTGAGGACATAGTGTGGGGAAGGGTAAGCTGGGACGAAGTGAGAGGGTGGCATGGATATATATACAGTACGAAATGTAAAATAGATAGCTAGTGGGAAGCAGTCACATAGCACAGGGAGATCAGCTCGGTGCTTTGTGACCACCTAGAGGGGTGTGATAGGGAGGGTGGGAGGGAGATGCAAGAGGGAGGACATATAGGGATATATGTATATGTATAGCTGATTCACTTTGTTATAAAGCAGAAACTAACACACCATGGTAAAGCAATTATACTCCAATAAAGACGTTAAAAAAAAAAGAAAAAGAAATAGACTCACAGACATAGGAAACAAACTTATGGTTACCAAAAAAAGAGAATGGGTGGAGGAGATAAATTAGGAGTTTGGGATTAACGTATACCCAGTATTAAATATAAAATAGATAAACAACAAGGACCTAGTATATATACTCAATATGTTTTAATAGCCTATAATGGAAAATATCCTATATAGCCTATAATGGAAAATAATCTGAAAAAGAATACATATATATGTGTATGTATAACGAATCACTTTGCTGTACAACTGAAACTAAATTAACTATACTTCAATTAAAAAATAAAATAGAAACAAAAAAATAAAAAGTAGTCTCAATTCTTTGCCCTTTAAGTGTCTGAAAAGAGAAGCTCACATTCTCTGCTCCTACATCCTTACCATCCAGTCTCTCCTAAGTCTTCAGAATTTGACTTCCAGTCTCACTTCTCCACCTATGCTTTCTCACTGTTGTCTAAATCAGGGTCATCCAATACAGCCGCTGAGAACCAAAGGGAGATCCTGAGCACTTGACATGTGGTTCTTTTGAACTGAGATGTGCTGTTGGTGTAGAATATGTGCTAGATTTCAAAGACAGTACAAAATCGAGCATGTAAAACTTAAATTTTTATCTTGATTATATGTTAAATGATAACTAGGTTAATTAAAACCCATTTTTAAGCTTAAATTTACCTGCTTCTTGTTTGATGTGGTTCCTGGGAAATTTAAAATCACACATGGGGCCCACATATTGGAAAAGGTCTTCTCTCAGCTGTTTTCTATTTTGTCCTCACTGTAGCCTTTGAGTCTGTCAGTGGCCCTCCACCTCCCTGCTATCTCTTTCTTGAAATTCTCTCCCTGTTTTCTTGTTTGCTGCAAAAACCTGCTCCTGCCTCATTTCTCACCTTCTCATCTTCTTTTGAATTAATGCAGCTGGAAAGTGGCAGTCGGAATCCTCCAGCAGGAAGCAGTCTCTCCAGAGCTGAAACACTTCAGTGTTGTGCTCTATTACTGCATGCTGAAATTAACATGAAATTAACAAAGGAAAGGGGAGAAACAGTCCAAGGAAACCATGACAGGTAAGTTATCTCAACTGCATAAAGACAGGTAGGTAAAACTGAGAAGAGGGAGAAAACATTGAAAAGGGTTCCAGTATTTCACACGCCCCTCCCCTGCTCCCCACACTGACAGCTCACCTTGGTGAAATGCTCTCCTCCCATTTCCATCTGCCTGAGTGTCCACAATGCTATCTCTTCTACCAGAGCCTTTCCTCTTTCTTCCACACCCTCGTGTGGAAGAACTTGCTCCAATTCTCAACTACTAAAGGGAACGTTTTCTATCACTGAGCACTTTAAAACCATTGGTATACGTGTGCACGCATGTGTATGACTTAGCTTATGAAACTAAAAGTTCTTGGAGAGCAAGGCAGATCTGATCACCAGCCCCCAGGAATTGAGTAATCAGGAAGGCTGGTCAAGGAGAAAGTCACATACAGAAAGTCAAAAGAAAACAGCAAATTAATATTTTTTCACCTTATTCTCCCTCTCCATATCTATTCATTCATTTTCTCTATCTCTAAACACACACACGTATATATGTATCTATCTATACCTGTCAGTATGGATCTATAGATAGACGATAGATAGAGAAATTGATAGATATCGCAAGACCAGGACTAGGATGATATGGGTGAGGCACCTCAGAGCAAAAAATTTAAGGAAGCATACTCAGGACATATGGCTCTAGTCCCAGCCCTGACTCTATATACCTGTATCTGTATCTCTCTCTCTATCAGCTCCACCATTTACTAGACATATGCACCCCTCGGCCAGGTACTTAACCTCTCGATATCCTCATTGAAAGAGTAATAGAATCTAACTCACAATGTTGTTGTAAGGATTAAATGAATTATTGCACAAAAAGTCCCAGAAACATAGCCTAACAGTATTCTCAATACATTTCACTATTATTAATAATCATTATTATAATAATATCAAATTTGATTTACTTAAACTAGCAAAGTTTTAAGTTAAAGCACCTGGAATTAAGTAGCCCCATATTGTGCTAATTTAGAAAAAGAGTTTTCATGTGAGTGTGTTTATGCCACTTCTGTCCTTGCAGCAGTGAAAATTGGATTATATACTTTTTGAATACAGAAAAAATAAACACAGTTCAAAAATAAAGTTTTATTTTGCAAATGGTGAAATCAAACTGGAAAACTCTAATTAGTTCCATCTGCACTTATTCCCACTCTTATTTGTAATATATGCTATAGATTTTTTTCATGGTGATCAAATATTACAGGACCTCACAAGAGCTTAAGTGCTGAACTTTACTTTTAAATTTGGTATTTTTTCATGAGTGTGGGAAGAATTGGGCAGAGAAATGCACTTTCAGCTGTGTGGAGGGCAGTGAGGTCTACTGATTTCATTTTCACTATTAAAACCTACATAAAAATAACATTATTATCACACACTGAAACCCCCTACAATATGTCAAAATGACTAAGAAAATACAAGGAGGAAAACTTTAAGTGGGTTTAATTTTGAAAGCCAAATATTTTTAGAAAAATTGAATGAAACCTGCTTATGACTTTCTTACTTTCAACATCTCCCTACATCAAATGTTTATCTTTCAAAGGCCTTGTTAGAACACACACACACACACACACACACACACACAGACACACACACACGCACAGTTTTTCTTTTCAACATTTCCCTTTCCTCGTCCTGGGGAAGATATTATAAAGGATGGGCTCTAACATTAAAACAAACACATAAATAAACTACCAAGGGGAAAAGTAGCACCTCATTTCTTAAAGGACTTAACCTAACCAAAATTGGGCTTCCCTGGGATCTACTTTGTCCTGTCAGACAGGAAATGGCAAATATGGTAACTTCAAACTGTGGATTGCTGTTGTTGGGCCCTAAAGAAAAACTGTTCAGGAAATGAAATTCCCCATAGCCTCTTGTAGTCAGACTCCCAGGACATTCTCCATAAACCATCAAAGCCGCCATGGGCCAAAGGGCCACGCCTTGTCCTTGGTTCCGTATTGGCTCTGGTTCTTGGTACTCCAAGTGCTCAGCTTCCCTGGATCATGAATGAGCACCTATAGGCAGAGTTGTCTGTCTAAGGCTTCAAAATATGTGAAAATACACCTTAGCGAAAGCCAAGGCACTCAAAGAGAAGTGTTCACCCTTAAGAGCGCCTGGCGCTTGGCAGTAGGGTGTTATAGCAGCAGTGGAAAGAAAGCCAGGAAATAAATAATTAACATGTACCTCTTTTCCAAATACTCAACTCACCGTTTTCATGTAAGCTATGTCCCAGGTTATCAGCAGATGGCGCTGTTCCCTGGGGCTCAGAGCTTGTCAGAGCAAGGTGTGTGGAAAACACTGGATTGTACTTCACAAGGCACACAGGTAGAATGTAAAGGGCTATAAACCACCTTCCCCAAATGCTGGAAAACCTAGAGTTATTTGCCATTAAGAATTTACCAGGCAGTTTTGTTAACGGATGGAGAAGTCCTGATAAATCTATGCTATGGAAAGCTTATCACTCATCTGTGTTGAAACTGGCTTTCTCTTGTATGGTTTCCAAATATAAATTTTGCATTTTAGCCATCCAGTTCATCCCTACAGCCTGGTGCTACTACCAGTGAGAAAGGCAAACCAAACACAATCTCTGGAGGAGGTCTGAGATGAACAGTCTCCTGGTGTAACTCACATGTGGAGAACGACTTGATTCAGGACTAACACCTCTTGCTAATGGAAGGATAGAGCCTTGAGAGTTTCTAACCACCTATTGCAGAATAAGAGGCAGGATGTGATCCAACTTCCCATCAGAAACACTTGGGAGACTCTTTTAAAGTGACAGATTTCCAAGGCTTACCTCAAACCTGCTGCATCCAAAACCCTGGAGGTATGACTCTGGAACCTATTTTTTTTTTTTTTTAATCTCCTCAAGTCAATTCTGATGCAGCTGGGCCATTATTTTACAATGAGGACTTCTAAACAATATAACCAGTTCCAAAATATGATGAAAAATCCTATGATATTAAAAAAAAAATCTTGCAGGAAACATGAGTAAACTCAGCTTTCAGAGACTCAAAGGACAATATCATTCTTTGGACTAACTCTTAAAAACTCGCTTTTAGGATTATGAATGTTCATGACAGAAAGCTACTTATCTAAATAAACTCAAGGAAATTTTTCCCTTTTATGAGAGAAATCTGTGAGTAAAAACTATAAAGTTGAATTACTCTTTCTTATGAAATTATTGTGCTTCCCACTCAATATTAGTGGATATTAGTAGATCACCTATTATATGATTAACATCCTACTATGAGACCTAGCATGAATTGTGCAAAGAAAGGTGAACAACAGTATAAACAAGAAACTGTGCTATAGGCCAGATGTATTTGAACATGAAGAAGAAACACAATAAGGGGACTGGGAGAAATGAAAAATAATGTTGTATCCTGAAATGGGCAGTTTCTGTTTCCTCCTTAGCAGAAGTGATATACTTTTAAAAGAAATTATGAATGGGATGCTATTTGCTTAAAAAAAAAAAAAATAGCCAGTTATTTTGAACAGGTGCCTTTCCTGGGAAGATCCATCAAAAATAACTCCTGGACTGTAGGAATTTTAGGTAAGCCCCTCTCAGTGCTGTGGCTAGTTTCCTCATTCTCTCTGGCCCTCCAGCCCCTAACCTAATGTCACACCTGTAAAACTTCTTAAAGAAGAAGTGAACCTAAGCTTGGACCCCCTGAGCTTGTTGAACACTTCTGGTTTTGTAAAGACCTGGAATTCTACTTCATGGTCCTCTGTCAGATTAGGAGGAAGCACTAATTAATTAACTTCAGTTTAAAGTGAGAGAACACTCTAAATCCATGAGTGACTTAACAAAATGGGTCTTGCACATCTACCGTCAGTTGCTGGCACTGCTCTAAGTTAGAAAATGTTCCATTGTTTCCAGGGTCTTGCCTACCTGTGATGCTTTTTATATCCTTTATACTTTGGTGAATTGCATCTTATTTTTTCCCATTTAAAAAACTAGGCCAGTGTATGTTACAGCTTAGACTTTCTTGGAGGACTTGTTCTGCTAGATCAGGGGTCCCCAACCCCTGGGCCACGGACTGGTACTTGTCCGTGGCCTGTTAAGAACCAGGCTGCAAAGCAGGAGGTGAGTGGCAGGCAAGTGAGCGAAGCTTCATCTGTATTTGCAGCTGCTCCCCATCACTCACATTACCACCCGAGCTCCACCTCCTGTAAGATCAGTGGTGGCATTAGATTCTCATAGGAGCGTGAACCCTACTGTGAACTCTGCATGTGAGGAATCTATGTTGCATGCTCCTTATGAGAATCTAATGCCTGATGATCTGAGGTGGAACTGAGGCAGTGATGCTAGCACTGGGGAGTGGTTGCAAATACAGATTATCATAAGCAGAGAGGTTTGACTGCACAGAGACCATAATAAATCAATTGCTTGCAGGCTCATATCCAAACCCTATCAGTGAGTGGTGGTGAAAACAAGCTCAGGGCTCCCACTGATTCTGCATTATGATGAGTTGTATAATTATTTCATTATATATTACAATGTAATAATAATAGAGATAAAGTGCACAATAAATGTAATGTGCTTGAATCATCCTGAAACCATCCCCCACCTGGGCCAGTCTGTGGAAAAATCGTCTTCCACAAAACTGGTCCCTGGTGCCAAAAAGATTGGGGACTGCTGTTCTAGATTATAAAATGCCTAAGACTAGCTTTTATTTTGGGTTGCTGTTCCAACTCAATCAGTGGAACAGAGATATATGAGAATATCAAACACTAGTTGCTAAAGTTGTTTCTCATGAGGGTATGGGTTAAAATTTTTGAAACCCCTATATGGGTATACAGGAATCAAACAATTTAGTAAATTCATGGAAGATGGTGGGTGGGAACCAGGTTTGTCACCATTGCGGTGGGAGGTTACACACATACAAGGCAAAAGGGAGCGTAGAATGAGCCATGTGGTACTGAATTCAAGTTGGAGACATCTTTGTCTTTTTTTTTCTTCTTTTCTGTCAGTTTTCATTTTGTTGTTTTATTCAGTTTGCTCCAAAAGCAAAATAAATGGTAATAGGGGTGACAAACATTGTTTGAATTGGCTCACAAGGCTGATAAGTAAAACCTGAAAAATGGAAAATGTTATACAAGTTGCAAAGAATGTACTTCTGAAGTTTCACTGACATGATAGCAAAGGGAAATAATATAAATGCAACAGGTGTTAACATTTAGAGCAGTACTTGTAACCTGCTCATTTCTAGAAAATTCTAGGATCCTGGTACAAACCCTTCATCTATCACTGCTGATTTCTTTTGACATGTATGAACTCATGTTTAGCTTAATATAGATACAAATGGTTATGCATATAAATGTTTATATATATATATGTGTGTGTGTGTGTGTATACATGGGTTCATATATAAACATATATTTTCTTGCACTGTCAACTGAGAGAACCTAGAAACAGTCACACCTCAGAAGCAACAAGCACATCTAGCACCCAGATGTTAGTTTTCAATGCTGTTCTCCAACAAGAGGAACCGAGGTCTCCTTGGAGAAATGGCTGATTGTATGACATAGGCAAGGAATATACAAAATGAGCCTGGAGTATCTTGTGGTGCCAGAAAATAAGGAAGTGCTAAAACAAACAATCAAACAACAAAAAACAAAGATGGGAAATGCCAAAAGGGCACAGGCATTTCTGAAAGAATCCTCAACAGCCAACACTGGAAAAATTTGAGCTAAATAAATAAATAAATAAAACAAAGTATTGAGTGATAATCCAAAATATGAGTATCCATGCATGCACACTGATCTAAGTAAATAAATAGAACAGACAAACCTTTGTGCAAAGGAATTCCAAATAACTGATACAGATAATCTATCATCAAGGATTTATTTATGCCAGCAATAATATGATTCCATATATAAAGGGCATCAAATCAATTATATAAGCATAATGACCATATGGTACCTGATCGTAGTCTTAAACATCTGGACATCATGGATACTATATATATATATACACACACACACACATATATAATATATGTATATTATATATATATACATATATATAGAGATTGTGTTTATTTTTGCATAAACTGCACTATATTATAGTATGTAGTTACCATACAATATAGTTAACCTATCGTATAATATATATACAATGTAGTATAGTTTACAGTTATATTTTATACACACACACAGTAATATACTTACTATCCCACACACACACACATAATAATATACTTACTATATTTATAACATTCCTAAGTTTCAAAATACTGAAAACAGTAGACCTAATACAGTTCCAATGGATGGAATTGAGCATCCACGGGGAAAAAAAAAAAATTCTAGGAATATAACAACTAAGGAAGAGTAAAGAGTTGTCTTAAAATCTACTGGAAATTAAGAAATGTAAACAATTAGCTCTTGGGCTTCCCTGGTGGTGCAGTGGTTGGGAGTCTCTCTGACGATGCAGGGGACACGGGTTTGTGCCCCAGTCTGGGAAGATCCCACATGCCACAGAGTGGCTGGGCCCGTGAGCCATGACCGCTGAGCCTGTGCATCTGGAGCCTGTGCTCCGCAACGGGAGAGACCACAACAGTGAGAGCCCTGCGTACCGCAAAAAAAAAAAAAAAAAAAAAGAAATGCAAACAATTAACTCTAAAACAAAGCAGGTACATGCAAGTCTAAGAATCTGAGAAAAAGGAATTTAAGATTGTAAGGATAAGAGTACAGTATATAACAAGAAGAAAAAATAATGCAAAAGGAGACTAGCAACCGATGATAAATAAAAATGGTCTATCCATACAATGGAATATTGTTTTACAATAGAAAGGAATGAAATACTTATACATGCTACAATATGGATGAACCTTAAAAACATGCTAAGTGAAAGAAGACCACATACAAATGATTTTATCTTTATGAAATAGGAAAATATTTTCCATAATAGGAAAATCTATGGAGACAGGAAGTAGATAGTTACATAGGCCCCCTATGGATTGGGGGTGGATAGGGGACATTGATAGGGTGACTGCTAAAGGATATGGCATTTCTTTTTGAAAGTGATGAACATGTTCTAAAATTGATTGTGGTGTATGTTACAATGCTGTGAACATACTAAAAAACATTGACTAGTACACTCTGAATGGGTGAAGTGCATGGTATATGTGCTATAATAATAATTACATATTATATAATTTACAAAGTAAAAATAAAGGAGATTTGAAAAACAGTTTGGAGGCTTATTTTTAAAAATCATATATGGTAGAACTTTTCACTTTAGAGACTTAGTAGGGAGAGGAGAGGCATATGCAGATCTAAATATTAGATTGATCATTTTGGCAGAAGTATATCCCATGAAACAGAGGTAAGGTAATAAGACACTATTATTATAATAAAGCCCAATGGAACAAGGGCTGTGATAGTTGGGGCAGAATAATGGTAGTCACATAATGGGTATTGAGAAGTAAGACTTGCAGGACTCTTATTGAATATGGGGTGAAGAAGGAAAAAGAGGGGAAGAGAAAGAGTCACGTTTGAGTGCTGAATGGTGATTTATATTCCAAGGTAGTTGGGATATTATGAATATACCCATGTCAAGATGTCCAAGTGGCTACTGAAACTTGCTCTATGCAGGTGAAGGAAGACTGTGTAGAAAAACTAGAAGAGATTGAAGACATTCTTGGAGTCCCTCTATTTGAGGTTGTTGGGGATAAGGTCAAAAAACATGGTGATGGGCTTCCCTGGTGGCGCAGTGGTTGAGAGTCCACCTGCCGATGCAGGAGACACGGGTTCGTGCCCCGGTCTGGGAAGATCTCACATGTTGTGGAGCAGATAGGCCCGTGAGCCATGGCAGCCTGAGCCTGCACGTCCGGAGCCTGTGCTCCACAACAGGAAAGGCCACAACAGTGAGAGGCCTGCGTACTGCAAAAAAAGAAACAAACAAAAAAAAAACATGGTGACAAAGAAAGTTTAAAAAAGGAGGAAAATTTTAAAAATATATTTATTGTAGAAGCCAAAGGAAGTGAGATTCAAGAAAGGAGAGGTTATCAGCACAGGCAAGGGAAATGTTCAATAAAGCTGTCAGGGAACTCTTTGAAAGCAAATTCAATAAAATTATGTAGATGAAGATAAAACTTCAAGGAGTAATAGAAAAGAGGATGAAATGTGAGTGTTATTTGCTCTTCGAAGAACATATGTTTTACATAGTAGCACACAAAAAACAAAGCAAAGGGAACATAACATTATAACACAAGAAAGACTATTTAGTAAGAGATCAATTCAGTGGTGGTTTATTCTAGCTACAGAATCAGAGGAAAACAGGGCTAAGGCCTCAAAGTTTTTTCAGTCATCTCTCATTTCAAAACTTCTTCATTTTGCTGCCATAGATTTTTCATCCATACATTTTATCCAAATTCCTCTTGTAACAATTTGTACAATCCTCTATATTGAATTTTAGAAGGGAAATGGTTTTCATAATTTAAATTATTTATTTTATTACACTAAAATGACTAAATTTAAGTTACAACGTATTCAATTATTCATTCAAAAGTTTTTACTTAACATCTATCTATATGGCACTTGCAATACAAACTATTGGAGTTATGATGATGAGCAAAAGATGGCTTAGACTCTTCATCATGTAGCTAGAAATCTGATACTGATTATAAGCATTAATCAAATAATGATAATAATACAAATAAATGTAAAATTACTATGTAAGTGCTACTTCTAATATTCTGGATTATGGTGAATAATTTATCTTTATTCTGCCCTTATCAAATGTTACAATATTTTATGTTTCTTAGTTATTTATAGCTTTCAGAGAATGGTGCTATACCTCATTGTATTCTCACACTACTGAGGTGCAACTCTGAAATCTGACATGATTTATCAAAAGTCACAGAACTACAAAGTTTTAAAGTCTGGCCTCAAGGCAGGTCATCTACCTCATATAATTGTATCATCTTATCTCTTTATATGTCTCTGACTATTAAATATCTATATGATCTATATGAGCCCTTCTAGAAGAATGTAAAAGGAAAAATGTGATATGTACAGGGAAGGGATTTCTTATGTTTTCTTGGCACTGAAATTTTCCTGGAATGTCCTTTGGAAATGCAACATTATTAAAATGCATATTGTTTATGGAAAGTATTAAAATGATACATCCAGATCCTGAAGACACAGGTTTTATTTGAAGAGCTAAAATCAGAAATCTAAAGATGCAGACAAAAGCCTGACACATCCATTTTTCTTTTGATATTTCTTTTGAAAATATTTTGATAGGCATTTCTAACTCTTATCAACATGGGAGCTATAGGTCAAGGATTTAATGAATTGGAGTCATGATGAAAACCAGGGAGATCAAAACAGGCAGTGAAAGGCAAAAGCTGGATTAGACTTGAAGAACTCATGTATGTGTTGAAATTCAGCTCAGTAGAGAAAGGTCTAAGTTCCAGGGACAAAGTCCAGTTGTCAAGAGCCACACTTCCACTGGAAACTTATCAACAAAGCCCAGGGAAAATATCTGTACAGCTGGTATCAGACTCAGAATAATATATTTAATAATGGCCATCAATATCCAGTAATTTCATGATTTCAATGATGTCAATGCAAATGACTCCATCGTTGTCTCAAGCCATCATTAGCTCTTGATCTTATGTTTCATAATCCCGTCTTCACCCAGACGTCTTTCTAACCTCAAACTTAATCAGACTCACCATTTTCTCTCTCAAGCCTGCTACTATCCCAATTTCCGCAAGTTAACTGCACCATCTCCCAAGTCATTCAAGTATGAAGACTTAGCTCTCTGACTCCTCTGGCCCACCTGTTGGCCACATTCAGTTGCCAGATCTTCTTGATCCTACTTCCATCGTAACCCTGAGACTCACAATCTCCTTTCTATATAAGCACAACCATTGTGCTGGTGAGGCCGTACCACTGCTCACCTAAATTAATGGAATGGGCTCACCTTCTGTTCCATATAAAATAAAATCTAAACTGGCAGCTATCCTTTGGCTTCAATGATGTTTCCAAAGTTATCTGCTAACGCTTCTCCAGTTTATGCACCCATTTTTGCCTACTTGTTATTTGCCATGTCAAGTCTTACTTTTTCTTGTCATGGTAACTTTTTTTTAATGGCTATTACCTCTGCTTGGAATGCCTTTCTTTCACCCAATGAATTTCTCTATGCCAAAACTCTACCCACTTTCAATTCTATTTTTATAAAGCCTTCCAAAGCATGGAAGTTAAGCCAAATGACTCCCTCCTTTCCCCAAACTCTCACAGCCCTTAATCTCTTTTTAAAAATGATTTTGGTATGTCTTAAGACCCACTCCTGAATTTTACTGTTCTCAAGGGTATGATTGGTTCTTACCCAATTCAGAAAAATTGAAAGTACTATTTCAGTGTGTCCTGCAAGACAAGGACAAGCCATTGGTATTTCTGAACAAGTGAATACTTTACAGATTCAGACACCGAATTTTGTAGGAGCTACACAGCATGCCCAAGGTCACACAGCTGTGAGACGAGGGCCTCATTTCCAAGTCCCCTGACTTCTCCTTCATGGCTCATGCCTTACGCCAGCTGCCTCAAGTTAACCCACAGGTCTCAACACATCCCAGGGGTCTTTTTTTGCTTTTCAACCAATCAATAAATGTACTTTCCCCTAGACATTGGTGGGAAACACAAATGCCATGTACTTTTTCTCTTTGACATAATGATGTTTTCTCCCCTTGTAGGATCTCAGTTCCACTGAACACAACATTACTGCTATGTTTTCCTTGGATGCCAACATGAAACACAGCTGAACTCCTCCTAACCCCTTGAATCTTGGACCTTAGGCTGCAAGTCACTTGGGTTTCCCAATTGCCTCACAAGTACTTTCTGGTTTCAACCCGGTTGGAAATATTGAGACAAGAGTCTCTCTCAGAGTGTAGTGTTTGATCACTTTTACTTTTTTGAGTTGGAGGGAAGCAAAGCCTCTGAAAACAAATAAACAACTGTTAATCAAGCTTTTGATCCTCCTCAAAAGTTTGAACTCTGTTCCAGTTTGAGGCAAAAATTTAGGTCAGCTCTCATTTCATTTATTTGTTTCGAATTTTTCAAGGGAGCCCTTCACCTAGGACGCCCCAGGGCATAAACACAAGCACACAAACTCACATACAATTACCATATTACTTTAAAATTCATTCACCTCCCCATAGAAGGAAGAGAATTTCCAAACAGCTAAAAATAATAATAACAATAATAAAAAAGCAATTTCAAAACCAACATTTTATCAGCTCATCTTTCAGTGGGACTTGACCAAATTATCTTTTGTGGTATGGTTTGAGTGATGATGCTAAAAGTTTCTCCGACTCCCAAATCATCCTACCATCTGATTTGAAAACACTACTTTTAGAGATGTAGCCCTTTGAATGGAAGCATTAATCTAGAAAAATCCTTTCATGTCCTAGGCCATATATCATTGAGCCATTGACACCTCATTGCAAATTAATTTATAGGAAATTAAATGAGTGAGTCTTTCTTAAGACCTGGAAGAACTCCCCACCAACATAGACACCTGCTCATTATCCTCAAACACTTCTTTCTACAACTCTGTTCCATATTCACTCACTGCTGTTTGCTTATTGGGAATGCCAACCCCTACAAGTACCTGGAATTTGTTTAACGATTTAAGACTTAGCCCAAAGTCCAGTTCTTCCATAAGCAGCAGGATGGAATGACTTCCATGTGCTAGGTGCTTTACACTGCATTGCTTGTTTACTCTTTTGATGACTGTGTACTGGGGTGCATGTAGGATAACTATATATCATATATCATATTTGCCCAATTAACAAAGAGTTTTGTGAGCTGCTCCGGGGGTAAGCACTGTACCATATGCATCTTTACATATACAGTTTATGTAGTTAATGACCAAGAAGTATTGCTTGATGAAGAACCTTTATTTCTTATGACTACTCCTGTTGAGATCACAATCGAAGCAAAATGGGGTGGCATTTTTGCACTCTTTTTTGAAGTGCCAGTGGAACAACCAAGTGGAAGTAGTTAATAAGAGATCAAGACATAGATTTATTCTGAGCCACATTTGGATACAAATGAGTAAAAGAAATCAAAGGCTCTGAAAAGGTAAGAGGACATATGATTGAGACAATAGCAGGAATAATAAGCAATGCAGAGCAGAAAGTAACTTTTCTTCCACAGATACAGCAAAAAAGAGCAAACGCATGCAGAAACAGATAAGTGAGTGGGTAGTAAGGTCAGAAGTTAACGGTAGACTTAATCAAGTTTCTTATTAAAAAAAAAAAAGCTTCAAGGTTATGTGCCTAGAATGCAGTATAAGGTATGTCTAGGGGTCAAGAGAAGAAAAGTAAATTTTTTGAAATAATTTCCAAAGGCATGGGAAAGGAAATTGTCCATGGAGAAACAAATTATTGGCATGCAATGTGGAGGACTCAACTTGGCCAGACACATACACATTTGTAACAGTACCAAAGAGCTGCATTAAAGGGTAACAAGGTAACTTTTGCTATGGTAATTAATTTGCCCTGGTCCAACACTATTTTGTTTGTATAAGAAGTAAGGGAATACTAATATCACTGACTTTTTTTTAATCAAACAGAATTACAACTCTTCTAAGTAAATGACGGTTTATCTCTTGATATAAATAGTATATTTAGGTGATCTTAAGGGATCTATAGATCTCCTCTCCACTCCCTCAGTAGTAAGGCAGGAGAGAACATGATGCCACATAAAGAAATAAAAAATTGAAATTGGAGTACTTGTACTATGGTATCTGAGAATGAAGATCCAGTTAGCAAGTGGTTGTTATATAATGTACGAAAGGGGAGTGTGGAGGAGACTGTTAAATGCGGAATGGATGGTGCAGAGGTTAAGGATGAAAAGAGATCTTACAGGTCCTCAAGCCAGTAAGACTCAATCAAAGCTGCATATTAGAATCTCATGGGAAGCTTTTAGACAAAAAATACCATGCCAAAGCCTCACCCCCAGAGATTTTGATTTAAGTAATCTGTTGTGGTACCTGGGGAACAACACTTTTTAAAAGCTTCCCAGGTGATTCTATTCCACAGTCAGGGTTGGAAAGCTATCCCGATTCCTTCTTAATCTGGGAAAGAAAAGACAAACCCAAAGATATCAGTGATTTGGCTCTTAAGCTATAGTTAGTAGCAAGGGAGAAAGGAAAGCCCTCTACTTAGCATGGAGACTTGGAAAGAACACAACACAAGCCATGTATCTCCTGAAATGTGACTGCCATCCACCTTGCAGGTTTGTTTTTAAAATCACTTGGTAAAACAACCATGAGCTACCACTATACACCTATTAGAATGGCCAACATTCAAAACACTAACACTGCCAAATGCTGGCAAGGATGTAGAGAAACAGGAACTCCCATTCACTGCTGGTGAGAATGTAAAATGGTACAGCCACTTTGCAAAAAAGTTTAGTAGTTTCTTACAAAATTAAACACATTTTTACATAAGATCTAGCAATTGTGCCCCTTGGTATATACCCAAATTAGTTGAACACTTATATTCACACAAAAATCTGCACACATATGTTTTTAGCAGCTTTATTCATAATTTATCAAAACTTGGAAGCAACCAGGATGTCCTTCAGTAGTTTAATGTATAAAGAAACTTGGGTACATACAGACCATGGAATATTATCTAGCACTAAAAAGAAGTGAATTATTAAGCCATAAAAAGACATGGAGGAAACTTAAAATGTATATTACTATGTGAAAAAAGCCAATCTGAAAAGCCTACATAATGTACAAGTCCAACTATATGATATTCTGGAAAAGGCAAAGCTGTGGAGACAGTAAAAATATTAATGGTTTTCAGGGGTTGGGGGGTAGAGAGGGATGGATAGGTAGAGCACAGAGGATTTTTAGGGGAGTGAAACTACTCTGTATAATACAATAATAGTAGATACATGTTACTATACATTTGTCAGAACAAAAAGAAGGTGCAACACCAAGAGAAAACATAAGGTAAACTCTAAACTTTGGGTGATAATGATGTGTCAGTATAGGTTCATCCATTGTAGCAAATGCGCCACTGTGCTGGGGGATGCTGATAGTGAGGGAAGCTGTGGGTATATGCAGCCGGGGGTGCCACGGGAGATCTCTGAACCTTCCACTCAATATTTCTGTGAAACAAAAACTGCTCTAAAATAATCTATTAAAAATATATGGTAATTAATACTCCTAGTCCTAGAGGGG
Source organism: Grampus griseus (assembly GCF_964374135.1). Classification (NCBI taxonomy): domain Eukaryota; kingdom Metazoa; phylum Chordata; class Mammalia; order Artiodactyla; family Delphinidae; genus Grampus; species Grampus griseus. The sequence continues at coordinate 54,019,099 of NC_139008.1, forward strand.
GCAGCCTACTGGGGGTCTAAAAGATGGGGAAGTCTGGGTCACGTTATCTTCTCACCACTGTCTCTCCACCTCCCAGATTTTCTCACTGCTCCCTCATGAGGGAAACTTTTTCCCATAACCTAAGTGTGGGAAGATCCACAGTGGTTAAGAAACAGAACAAGACAAGCTTCTCCTCCAACCATGAGGAGAAGATGTGGCTGTGGAGGGATAAAGTGACACTCACTTTAATACCATTCTTTCATTTGATTTTGCTTTTTTAATCTTTTTGGAGAAGGAGATTTTCTTCATTTCATTTTTTGTTGCATAATATTTAAGATATTCAAAAATATGTAAAATGTATATTATGGAACATAATAAAAGAAGGATCTAACTTGTTTATTTTAAGCAATGTCATGTACAAGTTATAAACATTTACACGGAGGATCAAAACACTTGCCTTTTGATATTGTCTCTGCCTCCATAATTTTTTTGTTTTGTTTTGGGGAAATGCAGTTAGCAGAAGTTTCAGTTTTTCATACTATAAATCTCAGTTTTTCCTTTGATAGCACCCTTAGCCCACCCTGCTTCATGGGAGATGTTCTTATGTGTTTCAGTGAAGTGAGAAATACAGAAGAACAGTGTAAACTATTGTTGGCAGGATAGGGTTCTCTTTTAACTTGTGTGTCATTTCTTTTTTAGTCCTACTGGAAAGGAGTATTTTTGCAAAATAGATATTCCACTCCAAGAGGCAGTCACATTAGCGAGAGAAAATTTGAGGGGACAATAGGTAATCCAATCTACAGATTCTGAAAGACATACTTTTATTTCCTTGGAGGATCATAAATCACAATACTGGCCCCATAAGGTAGATTCAGGAACAATGATGCCCATAGTTATGACCTCACAATATTCCACCAGGTGGAGCCAGAGATTGAAGAGATGGCTGTAAAAGCAAGAGAAAGGAAGACCACTACCCATTCAAGGATGGTTCTATTTGGACTCAAAAGCAACTTAAAGTTAGTGTGAGTGTATGTTAACCAAATAGACTGTATGCTTTCTGGTTAAAGATGATATTTGCACAGCCTTCCAGATATTGCAGGGCAGAAATAAAGTGATGTGTTATAAAGATGATAATTTGAGAAAGCATTTTATAAGCTGTAAAATACTCCACAATGTAAGTTACTATTAGTAATATTTTGAGGGATTTATGTAGTAGACCTGTATCTGAACAAGTTTAGAAATCATTCCAGCTTCACTTACTGGGCATGAACCAACAAGACATGAAGAATCAGAGAGGAAATTTATAACTCTTATTTTTACAAAACTCATATTCCATGTGGACTTATAAAATATGTCTATGTGACCAAAATAATCAGAGTATGCCAAATGGCTCAGCCTCACCTTAGGGTCTCATTTGTAAAAACACAAGATACTAGTCAAATGTGACTTCAAAGTGCTTGTTCCCAATAAAATTATCAAAAGATTTGCAGTTTACCACCTATAAGAGCACTCCTGAAAATAATCCAGTTCATCTTTTTCTATAATTCATGTATCTCTCAGGAAATCTAGTGCTTCATTTCCTCCACATTTCTCAACTCTATCTTTGAATTTCCCCCTTGATGCTCTTGCTAAGCAGGGACATGTGTGCTACGCATGCTGGGACATGAGTCTAGGAAAGCCAGACGTTTAGCAGTAATGTGAATCTATTATTTGATGCCTGTAGAAGAAAATCTATGATGTCTTTTGAAAAGTCTAGTTCTATACTCTCTCTGACTCTCCCAATCCCAAAACGACATCCAGTAGATAATTTTTCATGAATAAAACTCTCATCTTATTGAATTTCTAGGCAGGTTGGGTTCACATAAGAAAGGATACTTTTAAAAACTGCTTCAGTTATTAATCTGCTTTCATTACTTTATTCTGCCATTCTTATTTCAGTGTCAGAACCAGAAATGTTACCGACTATTAATATTTTATTGTAGACAGAAGCCAGGTAAGAATTCTGACATGGGAAATGAAACTTTGGAAGAAATTATTGAAGCAGGAGGCTACCAATGGAATCTACACTTAGACAGATACTCCCAGTAGATAAACCTTAGTGACTCTGGAGTCTTCTAGAGTGGTTTGTTAATGTTGTCTCCTCAAAATCATACAGAAAACAAAATCACTATATGATTCTTGTCTGACATCAATCTGGAGCAGATAATTTCTAGTTTTCTCATCAAATCTTCTTTTCTATGTCCAATAAATAGACAAATCCCTCAAATGATTGAACAATTATCCTGGAATCTAGGTGTAGCTTAACTCAGGTTTAGAATGTTCAGTACTTAAAGGACTTCCCTCCTTTTGTAACAGTCAATGTAGCAAATGCTTTAAAAAGCAGAAACTTGGATTGGAATAACTATAAAACACCATCTTCTTTTGAATCCCATAGAAATAATTTAGCATAAATTAAAACAGGCTAGAAATTGGCTTATGATCTAAATTAATTTTTGTCCTCTTTTCCAAATATTTATATATCTATATCTCTCTATACCTATATATGTATGTAATCTATATCTACTTCTGTATAATATACAGATATGTATGTATTTGCATATATATAATATAAACATACACAAAAACAAAACTTGTTTTTGTGAGGATTTTAGAAAGAAATATATGTGTGTGTATGTATTTTGGGTTTTTTTTTTTTTTGGAAAAATGGAATTTATTTATTAAAGAAAGGTCATCCATCAATTACTTAAGATTAGTACGTTCGACATTAACACTTTGGAATGAAACATGCTTTCTTTCAAATAATAAGTAGACTCCACTCCTAAGGGTCACTTCAAGTAAGATTTCAAGAACCCAAAGTAAGACTCTGGAGGGAGGCCATCCCTTCCCAGTTCAACAATCACTTGTTTGTAAATACTGTCGGATGCTAGAAATATGGCCTTACACACTGCCATCAGTGTATATACATATATACATATCTCATATATTTCATTCTAAAATCCTCACAAAAACAAGTTTTCTTCTTTCCAGAAGTTTTCTTTGAATTTGCTCATGGTTTTCCAATCCAGAATTATGTAAATAAATTATATCATTCAAGGCAATATATTCAAGGAGTTATTACATTAAGTAAGCAAATGTCATTTAAAAAAATATCCCACAAAAACAAAATCCCTCATTCAGATTCCTTTGAAACTTGTTTATTCTTGGGAACTCATTCACTCTTCAAACTTTTTACCTTTAAACTGCTTCCAAGCTCAGAGAGCCCTGGAAGGAATTCATATGCCTGAAGCTATACCACCCTGAGAGGATCTCCTTCAATTTTACAATTGTTCCGGGGAGTTGGGGGGTGTGGGGAGGGGATAGGGTTGGGTGTGAGTGGAAGCAGCCCCACAGCACACCTGCAGAGGAGAGCAGTTAGGGAGTGGTGTCAGTGACTCAGGCCAGGATCAGGCTTTTAAACTCAGGATCTTAAGACTGTTGCTCATTTTTTAAAAAATAATAAAATTAAACAAGAAAGACTTTGTCATAGTGTCATTGAGAGATGGGATGTTAATCCTCTTTTCCGGCCTGAACTGATTCTTGGAACCTTATAATCTGCCTGCCTCGATTTCACCTTTAGATTGAGCTGAACAGGGATCCCTCTTCACTTCCTGTCCCAGGCTGTGGTTCATCCTTGACCTATTAGTCAGCAGCCATGCTCCATCCAAGAAACAAATGAAAGACTCACCCATTATTGGTCCCTCACTGCCTTGCAAATGGCAATGTGAGCCATGGTTGGTTTAGTGGGCCATATTCACGAACCTCTTGTGTCCAGTTCTTTTCCCTATATGGGTAGACATTTGTGGGTAGACATTTGTGGGTAGACATGGGTAGACAGTTCTTTTCCCTACATGGGTAGACATTTCCCTATATGGGTAGACAAATGGGTAAGCCATTTCCCTGAGAATCTTTATAGTGTTTGGTTTTTCATGAAAAACCAAATATATATATTTGTTTAGTGTTTGTTTATATATTTGTTTAGTATTTGTTTATATATTTGTATAGTGTTTGGTCTTCCTGATTTTAATGTATTTGTGGTATACTTACATGACATGAAACACTTTGCTGGACAAAACCCAACGTTTATTTCTTTGAAGAGAAGTATTATAAAGTCCACTTTCCATTGACACCAATGACATTCTGGTGATATCAGATATTTTCTATTTTAGAAACATGGCACCAGAAGTGTTCTAATCTCTTTTTAGAGCATGAAAAATGACCCCTTGTCACATTCAGAAAAAATAAGAACAAACCCTCAAGATTCTCTCCCTCCACCTCTACATCTTCCTACAAGAAAGTGACCAAATGTCCAGATCTCCTAGGAAACATGTCTGTGATAGACAGGGATTATGGTTATAATGAGTATGCATATGCAATCAAAGACTTTGATGTGCAAGAAATACCTTTTAAAATAATTACATCTTATTCTGAGATTTCATCTTGTCCAACTCATGGAAAATATATCTCAGCCATTAAAGGGGAGCCCTTCCTCTGACCTAGTAACACCCAAGAATCAAGGAGGCTTGCTTGCTCTCTGGAAAATGGAAGCCAGGATCTGTCAATCCATCATAATCAATAATGAAATCCACCTTGCTAGGTTTGCCAGATAAAATGCAGGGCATCCAACTAATTTTGAATTTCAGATAAACAATGAATAACTTTTAGCATAAATGTGTCACAAATATTGCATGGCCATACTTATACTAAAAAGCAATTCAACATTTACCAGAAATGCAAATTTAATTGAATGTCCTATATCTTTATTTGCTAAATCTTACAACCCTACTTCTTGTCCAAGCCTGCAAATCCTTTGATAACCATTGACTCCAAACTCTGAAAGTTGTTTTGCCCAAACTCAGGTTTTGCAAATTCTGAGAGACACAGTCCACGCTAGGGTTCTAGTCTCTTGGGTACAACGCGGGGCAAAATATTCTTTGGTTTTAGCTTCTTTACTGGTCACCTCATATCCATGACACTTGTCTGGGAGGCTTCAAGTCTGTGTAAAACGTGAGCTTAGAACCCAGGTAGTCTAAAGATAACTTCTGTTTCTAACCATCTGATATAAACTTCCTGTGAGACAAAGGAGTGTTTAAGAATTGGAAGAGAGGAAAGGAAAAATAAAAGGGATCATAATACAAATTAATATCTCTATAAAGATATTTCTGACAAGTAGTCATTTAAAAAGAGATGGCCCACCTAATACATCTTTCCTTTTTGCTTTTTTCGCTAGATTTACAAAGCACATATCATAATTTGGTGAAAATTATAACACTCTTGAATACACTACTACAGATACTTCCCAGCTTTACAGGACAGTTCTAAGGATTTTCAGGTGCATTGAAACTGATGGGGGGATTAGCCTTGCCTTGTACTGAGTCAATAAATCTCTCCATCTGTGTAGCCTAGTTTTCTCTCAATTAACCTAGAAGGAGTTGAATCAAAGTCTATCTGATTTAAAGAATAAAACAAGAACCATACAACAAAATCATGGGTGGTGCTCTTAGTTGTGAAGAACCTTTGAAATGGAAGTTGGGAAGTCTGGCTTGGATAAATTGGTGAACATCCAATCATATGATCTAGTCATCTAAATCTAATTTGTCAATCTTCTAGAGATGTAATGGGGTTTAATACAATGGGATCAGGCTAATTAATAAGCCTAATTATTATTCTAATTACTCACCACTCCTTGACAGGTGGAAAGACTGGGTTTCCCTATAGAAAAACCATGAATAACCTTCACAAGTGTGGAAAATAATACTCTGCAATTTTGAGACTTCTGAGGACCCTCATCTGTCTGTCTTGAATAGTAGCAATCCATCCCTGGCTTGCTCTGAGTGCATTTCAATTCTTAAAGAAGAAAGCGGGAAGAAAGTACAAAGTCTTACTCTTTATTGTCCTAGTTCCTGCCAACATATTTTGCTTAAGAACTCTTCCTTCCTCACAAAGGGCCTGATATGCAGCTGTTTCTAAAGCAGGAACCTGGTCCACTTTCTTCTGATGCGTGGAAAAAGTATAAGATCACAGGGAAGGACTGGGGCTAGGAAAGTATTTCTAGCACCTTGAAACTGCTAGTTAGAAAGTTCACATTAACCAAATGCTGGTTTTCTCTCCCACTCCTCACCTCCTACCTCTTTCTTTATTATTATTTTAAATAACTGTCTACTCTGCATGTCATCTCAGAAACGTGATATTCTAGGACTAGTGGAAATACATACAAGGCTCATATATGTATTTTAAGAGGATGGAATCTAAGGAAACTATGTGTTTCTTAATTAGAACAGATTCAGATGCTTTGACAAGCCTTTTTTTTTCTTTAAACTGGCAATCTTTTTTTTTTTTTAATTAATTAATTTATTTATGGCTGCGTTCGGTCTTCCTTCTGCGTGCAGGCTTTTCTCTAGTTGCGGCGAGTGGGGGCTACTCTTCTTTGCAGTGCACAGGCTTTTCATTGCAGTGGCTTCTCTTGTTGCGGAGCATGGACTCTAGGCACACGGGCTTCAGTATCAGTAGTTGTGGCACACGGGCTCAGTAGTTGTGGCTCATGGGCTCTAGAGCACAGGCTCAGTAGTTGTGGCTCATGGGCTTAGTTGCTCCGTGGCATGTGGGATCTTCCCGGACCAGGGCTCGAACCCATGTCCCCTGAATTGGCAGGCGGATTCTTAACCACTGTGCCACCAGGGAAGCCCTTGACAAGTCTTGAAATAATAACATATGAGGCATTCCAGGTTTACCCTGCAGTCAAGCTCAGTGTTTCCAGCCTTTGAAGTTGCTGATTTATATACATCTGTGATGGGCTCAGCTGGACCCACCATTTACAGACAAGTTTAGAGCACAGGCCCCTGGTCCACTGCATTTGAAGGGTCTGATAGAGCAGTCCTGTTCATCTCCGTCTGCACACTAGAATCCCTCAGGGAGCTTTCCAAAACTCCCAGTGCCTTGGCTGCACCCCAGACCAATTAAATCAGAACCTCTGGGGGTGACACCCAGACACCCAGACACATTGTTTTTTAAAGCAACCAGATGTGAGGTTAAGGGTGAGAATAAATGAATTTTAAAGCATCCATGAATTAAGATTCATAATAGGCAGATATCTAAATGCACTCTGAGTACTTCACTAGGATGAGGTCTGTGGGGTCAAGAGGAGTGACTTAGATGAGGAGAGATGACCCCCAACCTCAGGGATCTAGGAACCAATAAAGTTCACAATGGAGGGTGCCATTTAAGCTCCCAAGGAAGGAAACATGCTTTCAACTCAAGATGGAGAGAATATAGGGCAAAGAGTACCTAAAACTTAAATTGTCATCCCCATTCTACCACTGGCCATATTATACAATCCCCTAGGTTTCAGTGTCCTCACCTGATTAATAAGGGGGTGACTTTTTATAAGTAACTCTCTACCGGGGCTGCGTGTTAAAATCACATAAGTTGTTTTGTGACATCCACTTGCCCAGGCTGCACCCTGGACCAATTCAACCAGAATAGCTGGGGCAGGAACTCTGGCATGGACATTTAGAATTTTCTTCATGTTGGATTGTCAGATAAAGTGGAGTGTGCTCAGGTAATTGTGAATTTCAGATAAACAAGGAATATGTTTTTATAATAAATATGTTTTAAATATTTCACGGAATATAATTATACTAAAAAGTTATTTGTTTTTCACCTGAAATTCACATTTCACTGGGTATCCTATATTTGTATATGCCAAATCTGATAGTCCTACACATGGTAACACTACAATACGCAGCCAGAACTGCTGGTCCCCTTGCTACTCATAGTGGGGTCTCCAGAAATGTAGCATCAGCTTCAACCTAGGAGTTTGTTAGAAATGCAAACACTTGAGACCCACCCCACATCTACTGAATCAAAAACTTTATTTTAACAAAATCCTCGAGTATTCATGTGCACATTGATGTTTGAAAAGCACTGGCCTAGATGATCCTACCACAAAGTTTCCAAGAATCTTCCAACTACCTCAGCCCAAACCAGCAAATCCAGAGGTTGCTGCACAAATCAAAATGTGTCCCCAAGTTCCTGGAAGCTTCAGGAATGATTTGCTTACAGTCTGGCAAGGAAATTGATTGCTTCTTTTCTTCATTCCAACTCTAAGCTAGATTGCCCTTACTCTTTTCTGGAGAGTCATGGACTTGAGCTCACATTAGACCTCTGCTCACTACTTGGCCTGCCCATGCCTGTTTTCCTCTCCACGTGGGCAGAGCCTGGATTTGACCTAGATCCTGCTCTAGTCAGGAGAACACAAAGTTCGGCTGACTTCATCTGCTTGCCAGCAGCCCAAAAATGGTGACTCAGACCTGACCAGTCTTTGTGAACATACTCCCGCCTGCAGGGCAGGGCCTCCTAACCTTACCTCATTCACTGGGTCTTTGCTAACACTGAGGACCTCTTGTCCTTCAAACAGATCTGTGTATCTATCTATCTATCCACTGTTGTTGATACTATTAAAATAAATTGCTTTTAACTCTTCCAAATTTAAAAGTGCAGCATTATAGAATGTCTATAAGATGCCTTAAGCCTAAGCATTATTATGCTCTAAGCCATACCTTATCAAACAGTGTTACCCACTCTGATTGCAAGGCAAATCCAACTATAAAAATAAACACCAAGCATTTTGCAATGTTCACACCATGCATCACAAGGACATTTGCCTGAAAACAGGGGACTCCAACATTAATTTTGCTCTTCTCAAATATACCCACTTTCTTGTTCCAATTTCAAGGGTTTTGATAAAAGCTTAATTGTACATTGACCCCTCCCCCTACATGAAATTAAATCTTTATGCTTTCAAATCACTTACACTGAACTCATGGAAGCATTGTTTTGCAAAAGATGTTTGCTGTATAAGAGAGTATTTTCCTTCTTCCCACAAATCTGTTACATTAACGGTAATTAAGACTCCAATCTAAAAAGCAGCCATTTAAATTAAAAGTTAATACCTTATAAATTCAAAAATATTCTAGGGCTTCCCCGGTGGCGCAGTGGTTGAGAGTCCGCCTGTTGATGCAAGGGGACACGGGTTCGTGCCCCGGTCCGGGAAGATCCCACATGCCGCAGAGTGGCTGGGCCCGTGAGCCATGGCCGCTGAGCCTGTGCGTCCAGAGCCTGTGCTCCGCAACGGGAGAGGCCACAACAGTGAGAGGCCCGCGTACCGCAAAAAAAAAAATATATTCTAAATAAATGAAGATGATTTTCAGGACTCAGAATCTTATACCTAGAAATGTCCTTAAAGGTTCTTCATTTTACAGTTAAAAAAAATTGAGAGTATAAGATCATTGAGGGACTGAGTTAGATTTGGAAACTCTGGCTCTAGTTATTTCCCCTAGAAGATTCCATTAAAGCATTCAACAGATAAATGCAAATCTTACTTCACTATTGTTCCAAATCAGAACAACATGCATACCACTCTTTCTAGAGTAATTAACGTTAGCATACATATGTTAAATTGGCTTCACAATTAAAAGATAAATCACTAGTGCTATTTTACAGCTAGCAGTTTTCTCCTTATGATTGGGACCAAGTTGGTGACCTAAGTTACATTATTTTTCCCCTTTAGTTTAGTGTAGTTGACAGTGAACTCTTGTTCCCTCCAGATCATGTCTTTGGCTGTGGAGTTCCTGACAGATGTTAGCTGGCTCTGACTTGCCTTCCTTGCTTGCTGAGGTGACAGGAACTCTTTGCCCCATGGGGACGAGAGCCATTCAAGCTAACACCCACACAGGGTGGGACTAACTCGGCCAGATTGTCATCAGCTAGATCATCCCCCTACAAGGGCAGAACAGTATAAGCAAGCTGAATCACAGATTACTTCACAGCTTATAGCTAGTAAAATAAGAGACTCAAAGGTTAATGCGATTATTTTCCTGAGCTCAAGACCATATACCAAGACAATTAGTTAAAAACTTAAAAAAAAATTGTAGAAAGAAATTCTTACACATTCAATAATTGTGTAAAGGTACTCAAAGTTATTGCTAAGAAAATAGGGATTAGGTTAATGTATGAATAATATTCTAAATAAAACATTTTAAAAAGTTAATTGTGTGGGGGGAGATAAATTAGGAGTTTGGGATTAACATATACACACTACTATATATAAAATAGATAAACAGCAAAGACCTACTATATAGCACAGGGGATTAGATTCAGTATCTTGTAATAACCTATAATGGGAAAGAATCTGAAAAAGAATATATATATATATATATGTATAACTGAAACACTTTACTGTAAACCTGAAACTAACACAACATTGTAAATTAACTATGAAGTAATTTACAAAAGAAAAAAAGATGATACATACAGAAAAATAAATTATACATTTAGGAAACCCACAGTAATATTTATATGTAGATATTTGTTATAAAAATGTGCTAGATAATATGAAATGGCTAACAACAGGGTTTTTTGATAGTTCCTTAAAATGAAAACTGAGACATTCTTGAGTATCATCCAAATCCTTCAACTACCTTTCTAGGACTTTCACCTTCTTCCTTCCCTTATTTTTGTTTTCTGGAGACCAATGATGCCAGTTCAGATAGAAGGAAGGGTGCTTTGAATGGAGGTCAGTATATACTAATCAAAATGGATAAGGAGTACTGTAGGTTAGGAAACTCAATATTTCATAAGAAGATCAGACAGAACAGGGGAGATGAACTGAACACAGGAAATATAGCTGGCATGCCTATGTATCTTTGATGAAGAAGATGCATGGAGAAAAGTATACAAGACCCCAAATTTTTCTCCTATAAAATACAATTACACTTAACTTTCTCTGTACAATCTTCTTCCTCAAGTTGTGTGTGCTTCATTCCAGCAAGCTTTAATTAGAAATCGTCCCTTGAAATGTTGAGAACTGTTCCAGCTACCATTGCTGAATAACAAACTACTCCAAAACAATTCCAACTTAAAACACACACGAGATTTTGTGGTCAGGTATTTGGGAAGGGGTCTACTAGGCAGTTCTAGCTTAGGGGCTCATATACAGTGCAGTAGATGTCACCAGGGGCTGCAGTTATCTGCAGGCCCAACGGGGTGAGCTATTCAAGAAGGCTGTCTTTCTTGGCTTGCAGTTGGTTATAACTGTTGTCTGAGATCCAGCTGGGGCTGTTAACCAGAGTGCCTCCTACCTGTGGCCTCTCCAGCATGGCAGTCTTGAGGTAGTCAGGGCTCTTATGTGGTCTTCAAAAGCAAGTATCCAAGAAATGCAGATCAAAACTACAATGAGGTATCACCTCACACAAGTCAGAATGGCCATGATTAAAAATACAAACAATAAATGCTGGAAAGGATATAGAGGAAAGGGTGTAGAGGAAAGGGAACCTTCCTACACTGTGGTGGGAATGTAAACTGGTACAGCCACTATGGAGAACAATACAGAGATTCCTTCAAAAACTAAAAATAGAGCTACCATATGATCCAGCAATCGCACTCCTGGGCATATATCTGGAGAAAACCATAACTCTAAAAGATATATGCACTCCAATGTTCATTGCAGCACTATTTCCAATAGTCAAGTCATGGAAGCAACCTAAATGTCCATCAACATAGGAATGGATAAAGAAGATGTGGTACATATATACAATGGAATATTACTCAGCCATAGAAAAGGATGAAATAATGCCATTTGCAGCAACATGTATGCACACAGAGATTGTCATACTGAGTGAAGTAAGTCAGACAGAGAGGACAAATATCATATGATATTGCTTATATGTTGAATCTAAAAAAAGGCTACAAGTGAACTTATCTACAAAACGGAAATAGAGTTGCAGATGTAGAAAATAAATATATGGTTACTGGGGGGTAGGGGGAGAGGGATAAATTGGAAGATTGGGATTGACACATACATACTACTATATATAAAATAAATAATTAATAAGGACCTACTGTATAGCACAGGAAACTCTACTCAGCACTCTGTAATGGCCTATATGGGAAAAGAATCTAAAAAAAGAGTGGAGGCTTCAGTTGGAGCACAGGGAGAGGACTGGCGGTGTGCATACAGCCTGAAGGGGTTAGCGCACCACGGCTAGCCGGGAGGGAGTCCGGGAAAATGTCTGGACCTGCCGAAGAGGCAAGAGACTTTTTCTTCACTCTTTGTTTCCTGGTGCGTGAGGAGAGGGGTTTAAGAGCACTGCTTAAAGGAGCTCCAGACACGTGCACGAGCCGCGGCTAACAGCTCGGACCCCAGAGACGGGCATGAAACGCTAAGGCTGCTGCTGCCGCAACCAAGAAGGCTGTGTGCGAGCACAGGTCATTCTCCACACCTCCCTTTCGGGGAGGCTGTGCAGCCCACCACTGCCAGGGTCCCGGGATCCAGGGACAACTTCCCCAGGAGAATGCACGTCACAGCTCAGGCTGGTGCAACGTCATGCTGGCCTCTACTGCTGCAGGCTTGCCCCACACTCTGTACCCCTCCCTCCACGCGGCCTGAGTGAGCCGGAGCCCCCGAATCAGCGGCTCCTTTAACCCCATCCTGTCTGAGCGTAAAAACAGACGCCCTCAGGCGACCTACACGCAGAGGCGGGGCACAATCCAAAGCTGAAAACCGGGAACTGTGCGAACAAAGAACAGAGGGAAATTTCTCACAGCAGCCTCAGGAGCAAAAGATTAAATCTCCACAATCAACTTGAAGTACCCTGCAGCTATGGAATACCTGAATAAACAACGAATCATTCCAAATTGAGGAGGTGGACTTTGAGAGCAAGATTTATTATTTTTTCTCCCTTTTCCTCTTTTTGAGAGTGTGTATGCGTATGCTTCTGTGTGAGATGTTGTCTGTATAGTTTTGCTTTCACCATTTGTCCTAGGGTTCTATCCGTCCTTTTTTTTTTTTTTTACTTTAAAAATTTTTTTTTTCGGGCTTCCCTGATGGCACAGTGGTTGAGAGTCCGCCTGCCGATGCAGGGGACACGGGTTTGTGCCCCGGTCCGGGAAGATCCCACATGCCGTGGAACGGCTGTGCCCATGAGCCATGGCCACTGAGCCTGCGTGTCCGGAGCCTGTTGCTCCGCAATGGGAGAGGCCACAACAGTGAAAGGCCCACATACCGCAAAAAAAAAAAAAAAAAAAATTTCTTAATAATTTTTTTTATTTTAAAAACTTTCTTTTCTTTTCTTTTATCCTCTTTCTTCCTTTCTTTCTACTTTTTTTTTCCCTTTTATTCTCAGTTGCGCAGATGAAAGGCTCTTGGTGCTGCAAGCAGCAGTCAGTGCTGTGCCTGTGAGGTGGGAGAGCCAACTTCAGGACACTCGTTCACAAGAGACCTCCCAGCTCCATGTAATATCAAATAGCGAAAATCTCCCACAGATCTCCATCTCAACACCAACACACAGCTTCACTCAACGACCAGCAAGCTACAGTGCTGGACACCCTATGCCAAACAACTAGCAAGACAGGAACACAACCCCACCCGTTAGCAGAGAGGCTGCCTAAAATCATAATAAGTCCACAGATACCCCAAAACACACCACCAAACGTGGACCTGCCCACCAGAAAGACAAGATCCAGCCTCATCCACCAGAACACAGGCACTAGTCCCCTCCACCAGGAAGCCTACACAACCCACTGAACCAGCTTTAGCCACTGGGGAAAGACACCAAAAGCAACGGGAACTATGAACCTGCAGCCTGCAAAAAGGAGACCCCAAACACAGTAAGATAAGCAAAATGAGAAGACAGAAAAACACAAAGCAGATGAAGGAGCAAGATAATAACCCACCAGACCTAACAAATGTAGAGGAAATAGGCAGTCAACCTGAAAAAGAATTCAGAATAATGATAGTAAAGATGATCGAAAATCATAGAAATAGAATAGAGAAAATGCAAGAAACATTTAACAAGGACCTAGAAGAACTAAAGATGAAACAAACAATGATGAAAAACACAATAAATGAAATTAAAAATACTGTAGAAGGGATCAATAGCAGAATAACTGAGGCAGAACAGATAAGCGACCTGGAAGATAAAATAGTGGAAATAACTACTGCAGAGCAGAATAAAGAAAAAAAGAATGAAAAGAACTGAGAACAGTCTCAGAGACCTCTGGGACAACATTAAGCACACCAACATTCGAATTATAGGGTTTCCAGAAAAAGAAGAGAAAAAGAAAGGAACTGAGAAAATATTTGAAGAGATTATAGTTGAAAACTTCCCTAATATGGGAAAGGAAATTGTTAATCAAGTCCAGGAAGCACAGAGAGTCCCATACAGGATAAATCCAAGGAGAAACACACCAAGACACATATTAATCAAACTGTCAAAAATCAAATACAAAGAAAACATATTAAAAGCAGCAAGGGAAAAACAACAAATAACACACAAGAAAATCCCCATAAGGTTAACAGCTGACCCTTCAGCAGAAACTCTACAAGCCAGAAGGGACTGTCAGGACATATTTAAAGTGATGAAGGAGAAAAACCTACAACCAAGATTACTCTACTCAGCAAGGATCTCATTCAGATTTGATGGAGAAATTAAAACCTTTACAGACAAGCAAACGCTGAGAGAATTCAGCACCACCAAACCACCTTTACAACAAATGCTAAAGGATCTTCTCTAGGCAATAAACACAAGAGAAGGAAAAGACCTATAATAACAAACCCAAAACAATTGAGAAAATGAGAATAGGAACATACATATCGATAATTACCTTAAATGTAAATGCATTAAATGCTCCCACTGAAAGTCACAGACTGGCTGAATGGATACAAAAACAAGACCCATATATATGTTGTCTAAAACAGACCCACTTCAGACCTAGAGACACATACAGACTGAAAGTAAGGGGATGGAAAAAGATATTCCATGCAAATGGAAACCAAAAGAAAGTGGAGTAGCCGTTCTCATATCAAACAAAATAGACTTTAAAATAAAGACTATTAGAAGAGACCAAGAAGGACACTACATAATGATCAAGGAATCTATCCAAGAAGAAGGTATAACAATTGTAAATATTTATGCACCCAACATAGGAGCACCTCAATACATAAGGCAAATACTAACAGCCATAAAAAGGGAAATCGACAGTAACACATTCATAGTAGGGGACTTTAACACCCCACTTTCACCAATGGACAGATCATCCAAAATGAAAATAAATAAGGAAACACAAGCTTTAAATGATACATTAAACAAGATGGACTTCATTGATATTTATAGGACATTCCATCCAAAAACAACAGAATACGCATTTTTCTCAAGTGCTCATGGAAAATTCTCCAGGATAGATCATATCTTGGGTCACAAATCAAGCCTTGGTAAATTTAAGAAAACTGAAATTGTATCAAGTATCTTTTCTGACCACAACGCTATGAGACTAGATATCAATTATAGGAAAAGATCTGTAAAAAATACAAACACATGGAGGCTAAACAATACACCACTTAATAACAAAGTGATCACTGAAGAAATCAAAGAAGAAATCAAAAAATGCCTAGAAACAAATGACAATGGAGACAAAACGAACCAAAGCCTATGGGATGCAGCAAAAGCAGTTCTAAGAGGGAAGTTTATAGCAATACAATCCTACCTTAGGAAACAGGAAATATCTCGAATAAACAACCTAACCTTGTACCTAAAGCAATTAGAGAAAGAAGAACAAAAAAGCCCAAAGTTAGCAGAAGTAAAGAAATCATAAAGATCAGATCAAAAATAAATGATAAAGAAATGAAGGAAATGATAGCAAAGATCAATAAAACTAAAAGCTGGTTCTTTGAGAAGATAAACAAAATTGATAAACCATTAGCCAGACTCATCAAGAAAAAACGGAAGAAAACTCAAAGCAATAGAATTAGAAATGAAAAAAGAGAAGTAACAACTGACACTGCAGAAATACAAAAGATCATGAGAGATTACTACAAGCAACTCTCTGCCAATAAAAGGGACAACCCGGAAGAAATGGACAAATTCGTAGAAATGCACAACCTGCCAAAACTGAATCAGGAAGAAATAGAAAATATGAACAGACCAATCACAAGCACTGAATTTGAAACTGTGATTAAAAATCTTCCAACAAACAAATGCCCAGGACAGGATGGCTTCACAGGCGAGTTCTATCAGACATTTAGAGAAGAAATACCACCTATCCTTCTCAAACTCTTCCAAAATATAGCAGAGGGAGGAACAGTCCCAAACACGTTCTACGAGGCCACCATCACCCTGATACCAAAGCCAGACAAGGATGTCACAAAGAAAGAAAACTACAGGCCAATATCACTGATGAATATAGATGCAAAAATCCTCAACAAAATGCTAGCAAACAGAATCCAGGAGCACATTTAAAGGATCATACACCATGATCAAGTAGGGTTTATTCCAGGAATGCAAGGATTCTTCAATATATGCAAATCAATCTATGTGATACACCATATTAACAATTTGAAGGAGAAAAAGCACATGATCATCTCAATAGATGCAGAGAAATCTTTCGACAAAATTCAACACCCATTTATGATAAAAACCCTGCAGAAAGTAGGCATAGAGGGAACTTTCCTCAACATAATGAAGGCCATATATGACAAACCCACACCCAAAATCATCCTCAATGGTGAAAAACTGAAAGCATTTCCACTAAGATCAGGAAGAAGACAAGGTTGCCCACTTTCACCACTCTTATTCAACATAGTTTTGGAAGTTTTAGCCACAGCAATCACAGAAGAAAGGGAAATAGAGGAATCCAAATCAGAAAAGAAGAAGTAAAGCTGTCACTGTTTGCAGATGACATGATACTATACATAGAGAATCCTAAAGATGCTACCAGAAAACTACTAGAGCTAATCAATGAATTTGGTAAAGTAACAGGATACAAAATTAATGCACAGAAATCTCTGGCATTGCTATACACTAATGATGAAAAATCTGATAGTGAAATCAAGAAAACACTCCCATTTACCATTGCAACAAAAAGAATAAAATACCTAGGAATAAACCTACCTAAGGAGACAAAAGACCTGTATGCAGAAAATTATAAGATACTGATGAAAGAAATTAAAGATGATACAAGTAGATGGAGAGTTTTACCATGTTCTTGGATTGGAAGAATCAACATTGTGAAAATGAGTATACTACCCAAAGAAATCTACAGATTCAATGCAGTCCCTATCAAACTACCACTGGCATTTTTCACAGAACTAGAACAAACAATTTCACAATTTGTATGGAAACACAAAAGACCCTGAATAGCCAAAGCAATCTTGGGAACGAAAAACAGAGCTGGAAGAATCAGGCTCCCTGACTTTGGACTATACTACAAAGCTACAGTAATCAAGACAGTATGGTACTGGCACAAAGACAGAAAGGTAGATCAATGGAACAGAATAGAAAGCCCAGAGATAATCCCACACACATATGGTCACCTTATCTTTGATAAAGGAGGCAGGAATGTACAGTGGAGAAAGGACAGCCTCTTCAATAAGTGGTGCTGGGAAAACTGGACAGGTACATATAAAAGTATGAGATTAGATCACTCCCTAACACCATACACAAAAATAAACTCAAAATGGATTAAAGACCTAAATTTCAGGCCAGAAACTATCAAACTCTTAGAGGAAAACATAGGCAGAACACTCTATGACATAAATCACAGCAAGATCCTTTTTGACCCACCTCCTAAAGAAATGGAAATAAAAACAAAACTAAAGAAATGGGACCTAATGAAACTTCAAAGTTTTTGCCCAGCAAAGGAAACCATAAACAAGACCAAAAGACAACCCTCAGAATGGGAGAAAATATTTGCGAATGAACCAACTGACAAAGAATTAATCTCCAAAATTTACAAGCAGCTCATGCAGCTCAATAACAAAAAAACAAACAACCCAATCCAAAAATGGGCCAAAGACCTAAATAGACATTTCTCCAAAGAAGATATACAGACTGCCAACAAACACATGAAAGAATGCTCAACATCATTAATAATTAGAGAAATGCAAATCAGAACTACAATGAGATATCATTTCACACCTGTCAGAATGGCCATCATCAAAAAATCTAGAAACAATAAATGCTGGAGAGGATGTGGAGAAAATGGAACACTCTTGCACTGCTGGTGGGAATGTGAATTGGTACAGCCACTATGGAGAACAGTATGGAGGTTCCTTTAAAAACTACAAATAGAGCTACCATATGACCGTGTAATCCCACTACTGGGCATATACCCTGAGAAAACCATAATTCAAAAAGAGTCATGTACCAAAATGTTCATTGCAGCTCTATTTAAAATAGCCAGGAGATGGAAACAACCTAAGTGTCCATCATCGGATGAATGGATAAAGTATATATGGCACATATATACAATGAAATATTACTCAGCCTTAAAAAGAAACGAAATTTAGCTGTTTGTAATGAGGTAGGTGGAGCTAGAGTCTGTCATACAGAGTGAAGTAAGTCAGAAAGAGAAAGACAAATACCGTATGCTAACACATATATGTGGAATTTAAGAAAAAATAAATGTCATGAAGAACCTAGTGGTAAGACAGGAATAAAGACACAGGCCTACTAGAGAATGGACTTGAGGATATGGGCAGGGGAAAGGGTAAGCTGTGACAAAGTGAGAGAGAGGCATGGACATATATACACTACCAAACGTAAAATAGATAGCTAGTGGGAAGAAGCCGCATAGCACAGGGAGATTAGCTTGGTGCTTTGTGACCACCTAGAGGGGTGGAATAGGGAGGGTGGGAGGGAGGGAGACACAAGAGGGAAGAGATATGGGAACATATGTATATGTATAACTGATTCCCTTTGTTATAAAGCAGAAACTAGCACACCATTGTAAAGCAATTATACTCCAATAAAGATGTAAAAAATATAAATAAATAAAATTTAAAAGTGTCGATATACGCATTACAGATTCACTTTGCTGTAAACCTGAAACCAACACAACATTGTAAATACAACTATACCCCAATAAAAATGTTAAAAAATGAAAAAAAAGAAAAAAACAATATCCCAGCTGTAACACCTTTTACGACCTAGCCTTAAAAGTCACACAGTACTTTTGCATATTCTATTGGTTGGCAGGAAGTCACAGATTCAAGGAGAGGAGAACTAGACTTTATCTCTTGATTTGGGTAAGGCAAAGTTCTAGAAGATCATGTGGCATGGAGACATTACTGCAGTCATCTTTGGTAAATACTGTGTTTCACAGACACTGATAGGATTAACTAAAATAGAATGGATTCAAATGGAGACAGCTAACTAGCTAGCTAGCTAGGATTCAGTTAAAGCATATGCATGACAGCAATTGAAGATGTGCCTGATTCCTCTGGGTTGAGCCTCCACTCAAGATGCATTTCCGTCCTCATGTCCATTCAACAGGAATAGTTGACATAAGCAAGCAAGTAGAGACTGTTCTAGTCACAGGGTCAATTACATCTATAAGTGTCCCAAGAAAAGTTTAGGAGAGGAAAGAAAGGAGAGAGGGAGAACACAGAAGGAAGATGTGAGGGAGAGCGAAAGAGAGGAAAGGGAAAGACAGGGGTTGGGGGAGGTGGGAAAAGGAGAAGAGAAGAGATAACACCCAGGAACCCTCTCCTCCTTCCAGTATCTAGTCTCCCTTTCGGGGTCCTTCAATCCTGTCTGCATTACCAGAACGACCTCAGGACAAAACAACTTAACTGAGCAAGGACTCACATCTCCATTGTTTCATGATCCATAGACATACTATTTGTAAGTATAATTACATGTCTCAACTCTGCTATTTGTTCCTTTTTTCCACTAGTGTGTAATTGAGTCTGCTTTTCTTTTCCACTTCACCTAGATTTACCTGCTGAGCCTCAACTCAAAATGAATCACTTTAAATACAGAGGATGATCAATTAATTTATTTTTATCCACTGTCTCTCATGGCCTAACTTGATCTCTTTCCACATTAGAAGTCATGAAACCTCACTGTTAAGATGACTTTCTAAAAGGACTTTGAGGAGTTAACTTATTTCTCTGTGCTTTAAAAAAATTTAAAGAGCAGAATTATTTCTCCCTTGGAAGTTTGAAATAATTTACCAGTAAAATTCTCCTGGCTGGGGCTTTTTAGGAGGATACTTTTGCTAGATTTCTTATTTTCTAATATATCCATTTATTCAAACTTTTAAAAAAACATTCACCAACTATTTATATTAAAGTTTAATATTCTTCCTAAGTATTTATGATGAGATTAAAGATAATTAGGGGCTTTCTAATGACAAGACTCATCTCCTTTTGGATTTTCTAATACTCCTTACAGTAACATTTTAAGATGTACATATTTGTCTAGCATTTTTTTTTTTTATTGGGAAAGACATGGTAAAGTTTATTTTTAACTGACTGGTTCAATGCAAAAATAGACTTTGCCCTTGGGTTGTCCTTGTTTGTAGTGTGCATATCAGGAAAACGAGGCAGGCCAAGCTGTGACGGGTCTGCTGATCATGGCTTTGGCAGCATAGAACCTGGGACATAGAGTCCCCTGGATAGGACTATTGAGCAGGCCAACTTTGTTGTAAATATTTAGACAGAAATGGGCATTACAGCAGCTGCATCTGAAGACCCACAAGTCTGAGTATTATACAGGGTGTGTGTTCTGTTTCAGGCTTTGATTAATGTCTAAAAGAGAGAAACCCAATTGACTCCTGTCATGTTCATGTTAATTAATTGCTTGCAGTGTCTGTACATCAAATAAGAGTGTGGATACTTGTTAGTTCACTTATCACAGGGACTGGGCTTAGCAGATGGGAAAAATATTACTTTGGCAAGTTTTTAATGATGTTACAATTTATATTTATCTCACTCTCTTTGGTGTGCATGAAAGGAGACTGCTACCTGTGCTTTGTGGATGAGTGTCAATGATTCGAACAGATCAATTTACAGCATAGTTGAGAACCACAGAAGATTGCTGGGGCAGAACTCACCTGTCAGTGCAGCATTGACATGAACTACAATTTGACTCCATTTTCCAAGGCCTGGTAATTTTATGCCAAGTAGTATATCAGCTGTACTTTCTCTTAATCATGGAAAGTAGAAATGAAGATATAGATTTTTTTCCATACATCTCTATATATGTGTCTGCTGTATAAATCTGACTCCTCAGTGGTGACATTTGTAATTGACTTTTCAAATGCTGGAAGCAACAGAGACATGATGTAAAAGCACATCCATATTTTCAACAATAATACTTTGACTGTGGAACATCATTTTAAAAAATTGAAAAGCAGACCAATATTAGCATTATGATTTATATGCTACTTGATGCTGAAGACTTGGCAGAGAATACCAATTATGAAAATGGTATGGTGCAAGATTTCTTCCTGAATTATTCCACACATATACTTTGCAGGAAGCAGGTTTAGCTTAAATGTAAATTATCAGGGCTTTTTGTTTGCTCTTTCACAGAGCTGTTTGTTGTATTACCCAGGGCTTTTCTGTTCTCTCATAGTTGAAATAATTAAGATCATTTGCAGGGTCTGGTTTGCTCATTTTGCCTAGTTACCTTGCTGCTATGGTCCGTTTTGTCTACAGGGGAGTGCCATTGTTTAATCTGAGCATCTGGAATCCATCTTGTGTAGTGAAAGACAAGATGTATCCTTAATTTTAAGCCAACTGCATGATAAAACTGATAGATGGAACCAATGTGTATAGGTGAGGAAGATTAATACTTGAAATGTATTTTGTGATTAGGAGACCACAAGGGGACTTTTGTTTTATTTCATTTTTTTTTTTACTTTATTCTATTTTACTCTATTTTATTTTATTTATGACATAGCAATCAGAATCTGATTGAAGGGAAACACATCCTATCTGGGCCAGAGTTGAAGCATTTGAAGTGAGGAAAGAACCTACATTTCTCAACTCTCTCTACTCAAAGACTTCTCTTTGCTATAATCCCTTGATTGAGTTCACTGTGGCTACTTTCCTGAAGAGTCCCTCATACTCCTCGGACAAGTTGCAGAGACTACTGGCCAGATATCACAGGCACATGTTTCTCATAACCACTTCTTCTCTCTTGTCTCTGCAAGAAAGTGAAGTTTCATTGAAGTCCAAGGTTCACTTTGGTTTATTTTAATCAGAAAAGTGTATGAAATCCAAAGCACACAAACTTCATTTTTAACAATGCAAATCACCACCATGTTTATACATGTTCTCTGGTCCTTAACCTTTTCTCTTTTTTAATTTTAAGAACATCTGTCCCCACTGCAACCTCACTCGCGTCAGGAAATCCAATTACAAAGATAGAAACAAGTACAGCAGGTGAAGCAAAATACAGCAGCTCCACTACTTAATACTGGATACACAAATGATTCCCAGATGGACAACAGGGTCCCTCTACAGCTAAAAAGCTAGCTCACCTGGTGTAGAGAAAAGAGCAGCTGATGGATCAAAGTGGTAGAGATAACAGAGAGTGAGTGATGTGGATATGGAATATATTAGGAGCATAAGAATGCAGTTTGGTCAAGAGTTATTTCTAGTTATACATTTGATGAGGAGACATAGGGAAAAAGATGTCAAATTAAAAAAAAATCCTTTTGGCAAGTTTGAACTTTGCCTCTATCCTTTCTCTCTTAATCTACTACCCAGATATGCACTTAAAATAGGAATGCAGGCCTACTGGGGCATGAAATAGTTGAGAACTATTCAACAATGAGGAGAATGAGGGAAATCTCTTTAGAAGGACCTTTTGGAATTTAAGACTGTTGAACTTAAATAGCCACAGATAATTTAACATGACCCCTAAACCAGGAGGAGAATTTTTATTACGAGGACTTGACTCTGTACTAAGGGTATCATCCTTCTTAGAAATTGATAACTGTAGAAGCTATTTTGTGAGATAAGGTAAGAATGACTGTTCTTCACATCTATAAGAGATTAGGGTGAATAAGAATGAGGTTAGGGATGTGAATCCCACAAGACCTCCTGCCCTCACTTCTTAGTGTCATAGACAGTCTGATTAAATCACATTTCTTCTTGCATCTCCATTTCCATCAGGGAAAGTGTCATAATAATTATGAAAATGTTTTATGAAATACTGAGACAGATGTATGTTTTTTTTCTGTATCTTATCATCCTGCAGTGAACTGAAGACTGTGTCCAACTCACTCTGAACACTTGGGAATGTAGGATCTTTTAGTCTTGTTTCACCGATGCCCAAAGTTAGTCTAAATCTTTCTAGAAGAACACCTCTACTGTCAGTACATGATAACCACACCACCACTCCTTCTGCTTTTTCCTACCACACAGTACCTGTTAAGCATCGACTTCACAAAAGCCATTTCTGGTTCAATTTCATTCATCCTGAGATGTTAACTGGCTATAACTTTAACTTACAGGTGCAGCAATTTTGTTAGCTGCTGTTCTTAAGAAGCTCCAGCCATGGTCTCTGCCTCATTTGATGGATCTGATGGCCAACATCTTGACCAAACACCAAATTTTTAAATTTTAATTTTAATTTAGCATATTTAGTACAAAATTGGATTGCCAAGTAAGTATCCCATTTCATTCACTCTATAAGTTATGCCACCGTTTGTCCTGAGTTGACAAATACAGTTAGACACTCAGAGGTGAAAGATGAAAGCTCAGAAGTCTGGAAATCACAGACCAGAAATTAAGGAAGAGAAGTGAACAGAACATGTTAGTTCTCCAGGAGTTTCCAAGTATAAAGCAGAACTTTAGGAATGTGAAAAGTTCAGTTTTTTTGTTTGCTTTTTTTCTTTTCTTTATCTGAGTATGTTTTTTACATACTGCCTTTTCTGGTAACTTCATTAAGCCTGTGTAATTATAGTTTGCTTCAACCCAAGGCTGCATCAGTATTCATTATTATCTATTTGGTTCACTGTAGCAGCATAAATATAACTAAATTACTAGGGTCAAACCGTAATGGGTGCTGTTGCGATGGTAATTAGAAGAGAAATGTAGCCCTTTTGGTGAAACTCGCAGAAATGTAGAATGGGGTGTATGCTTATAGGGTGCACTTAAAGTCAGGTTGTGGGTTCAAGGTGGTAAAATGACAGATAATGAAGGTATACCATTAATCACAGTTCTAGAAGATGCTCTGTACCAACCTTCTTTTCTCTCTGCAAGGCAGCTCTGAGGTTGATGATAAAACAGAAACCAACAGAGGGCTTAGAGTGAAGGTGCAAACTTCTGTGCCTTTACTAATTGTCGCTGAACAACTATAACTTAATTGAGGCTATTTAAAAGAAAAAAAAAGAAACTAGCATAAAGCATAGCTCCCCACTCAACATCTCAGTGTGGGTACTGAGATCATTACCTTTTAATTCAGTACAGCCAACATTTGATTCTGTGATTTTGCCCAGATGAGCTGTCTGTCACAGAGCATCTTTAGAAAGAGCTTTAACTTAGAAAGGAATTACCCTCACTGTCCATGCATATCCCGTGGGCTTGGAAAACAGAAGCAGAAGTCCACTTTAAGCACCTTCAGTTTCTAGCCTTTCTAAGTGTGATGATTCTAGACTCAAATTGACATTGGTGGAAATGCTTAGCACAAGACCTCAAAATTAATACATACCTGCTGGTTAACTTTTTTCACTAGAAGCAAGAATTGGAAGAATTCTAAATCGATGAAATGTCTTACTAAAAACCCAAATAAGGGGACTAACAGTGTCCTTAAGCTGTAAATGCCTGCTGGTTCTGCAACACAATTGAAATAATTAGTATCTATCTAGAACACCTCATCTTAGTCCCATTTCACGTTCTCCTGGGACTCTGTTCCACGTGTAGACACACAGAATGTTCAGGGTGTGGGTAACGTTTTCCAAATTATGTCTTTCTTCCTTCATGGCTTTTTGAATTAAAAAAATATTTTTTTACACTCATGTAATGGAAGTTTCCAATTTGGAAAGCTGTTTACAGTCACGGTTGTTTCTCTAATAACAAGCATAGAGCCTAGCATATAGATGGCACTCAATAATATTTTTTTGAAAGGATGAATAATAACTAGTAAGGTCAGTGTAAAAAGGCCCAATCTCCATCACATATATGAAGAGCAAACTAAGAAATGGAAAAAAACAATTGGATTCAAACTGCCATAACAACACAGAATAATGGGTCCGTGTCTTCCGCTTCCTTTGACTTTTCCAAAATACACAGTCAAAGTGTTTCTCATCTCGCACAAAATCCCATGAAGGTCCAGAATGGTGAGTTGTTTATTTAATATATTATTCATGATCATCATTTGTCTATCTTTTGACATCACTGTTCATCTTGGGAAATTTCACAGTTAATCAGTGATAGCTTATTCGAACCTTCCTTTTTTTCTTAAGCAACTTTAAAATCAGTCAGTTGTATAGCTTTCTTTAAAAAAATAAAATTAATCAAGTTATTATTTTTAGATGTAGATAACAGATTATATGTAGATAGTCAAATTTAAAAAAACTGATTAAGATAATAAGCCAAAATAACTATTATGGCAAGTTGAATCAATTTTTAGCAAATATTTACTCTTCTCCCTGATGTTCGTGCCATGACTTTCGACTTCACTGTGTAACTTGCTTTGGTCAATGAGATGTCAACAGATGTGTCTTAAACAGAAGCTTAAAATGTGCTTGTGCATTGGGCTTGCTCTCTAGTTCTACTGCCTTTTGCTATAAGAAGAACACATCTCTGTAGCCACCGGCTGGGACAAAGAGGACATGAAACAGCTGCCGCAGACCTGTGCTCAGCCTGCAGCTCTGAGCCACACCCAGTCAAACACAGTCTAGATTTGGCAGATTCCATGCTGGCCTGAAAAGATGGGAGTAAAAAATGAGTTCTCATTGCTGTAAGCCACTGAGTTTTGTATGTTTTATGTAGCATTATTGAGAAAATAGCAGACTGATACAACTAGCCATGAACTAACACCATTTTACTTTCAGGCACTTCTATATGTAGCGACTGTAACATATGATATTTCACTTAATCATGACCACAGTCCCATAAACCAGATACTACCCATATCCCTATTTTACACATTTGAAAGCTGAGACCCAGAGTGGTTAAGATACTTTGAAAACAAGATGTGACTCCAATCTGTATGTCTCCAAACCTCATGTTTTATGTTGCTTCATCCATCTAGATGTAGCTGAATGTGACTTCATATTATCTGGAATCTAGCAAGTTCTCAGTAAATACCAATTCACTTAATTGCCCTTTTCCTTTCTTTAATTGCACTTATCAAGTTAAATGAAATGTTTGATTGGAATGGGCTAACTAAGTCCTCATATGGAATAGGAGGAAGTATCAGGAATGTTCTCTCCTGACAGGGTGCTCATAATATGGTAGTGAAAGAGAA
Organism: Grampus griseus; assembly: GCF_964374135.1. Classification (NCBI taxonomy): domain Eukaryota; kingdom Metazoa; phylum Chordata; class Mammalia; order Artiodactyla; family Delphinidae; genus Grampus; species Grampus griseus. The sequence goes on from NC_139008.1 coordinate 54,045,375, forward strand.
GTAAGATGTTACCTAATTACATATTTAACTAATAGATTGACACAGTGATTGAAGCACTGTCATAAGCCAGACATAATTAATTGAGAAACTTAGTGTTTCAGTTAATAACCACTTTAGAGGATGAGAGAAAGGAGAGATTACATGCTGTACTGATCAAAGTAGGCTTAATCCATTAATGTTATCCCTTTCTTAAACTGGAGATTAGTTGATTATAAGTATTTTGTCGTTAATACACTTACACTGTAACAATGCCACAGGAATAAAGAGTCTCCCTGTCCTCTCTGAATGCATATTCTAAGTTGAATGATTAATTTGCAGAAGATGATCCATCCTGAAAAGATATTTGCATTTTCTATGCCCCTGTCTAAACTACCCTCCTCTCCCTTGTATGCTTGGTAAATTCTTTCCTGATCTTCCCATGTCAGTGGTCTTTCTCTCCTGTAAACTTCTATAACAATGATAAATTTTTTATGGCTTTTATACATTACTATAATCATGCCATGTCCCTGTCTTCTTGTGCTTGGCATGGAGTATGTACTGCCAAAATATTGAATAAAGGAATGAACACAGCTAAATCTTAAGAATTCAGCCTTTAGGAAGAGAGAGAAACAGAAATGTAATCATTTCAATCAGAGGGCTAAAAGAACTAATTCCTAATGCCAAGAGGGCATGTCGTTATTGAGTTAGGATTGGGGAATATTAACTGAGAAGAAGAAAGAAATTCAATGGAAAGACAAGGAAAAATAGTGATAGACTGTCTCCTTTTATTTTCCTTTTATCTTTGCATATTTCTACTTTTCCTTGTATCCTTGAAGTAGTGTGTCAGCTGGAATTAAATATTTATCCCATAGGTTTTTATGTGCATAAATAGGCTACAAGGATAATATTACTGACATGGTGGCATTACATAAACAGATCATTCAAATAAAATGTATTAACGTAAAAAAAAAATCACAAAATATTTGCCCATTCCATTTACTTCAAAGCTGGTTTTCTTCCCCTTCCCCCATTGCTTACCTGCTTTGGGGGAGAGGCTAGAGATGACAGGTTATTACAAGACCTAGACCCTGAGAAGACAAATATAATTCTGACACTAGCTTCATCTTTACTGTTGGAATTGAATTCCAGACAAAACCCTCTTTAGTCTTCCTCTGTTACACCACACATACATGAAAATATATAATATAAAAACATCCTGAAGACAAACTTCAATGTTTTTAGTCTCAGCATCACTGAATTTTTGTATTACACAAGATGCTGATTCCATATGCATAAGTTGTATTTGAAATGAGAGTCACACAAAGACATCAACTCCCTGCAGAGGCTTAGTTAACCTGCTGCTGTCCTGCACTGTGATTTAGAATAGGGTGAGAGGAGTTAGGAATTTAGCCCTTGTTTGCTGTATGTAGATATATTCATGTTTAAACAAATGGAGCTAATAGAAGCCATCTTAAATGGGGTTAATAAAATTTGCCTTTTAAAAATGGGACATTAAATGAGAAAACATAGGTATTGAAAATAATGGAGGGTTTCAGGGTTTCAATAAATATTAGTATCTCTCACCTATCTATCTATCCATCTATCTTTGTATCTATCCATCTATCTTTGTATCTATCCATCTATCTCTGTATCTACCTCTCTATATATCATTCATCTATGTGTCTATTATAGATTGTAGATGGACAACCAATGTTAATTTACTTGACTAAGTACTGGCATTCAGTGTGCCTTTCTTGGAGAAATTATAGTAAAGAAGTATGGACTCTTGAGTCGGACATTCTGGGTTTGAATATGGTGTGACATTAAGCAATTGTATTTAGTCTCACTGGCTTTAGTTTTCCCATCTATGAGACGAGGATAGTAATAGTTCTTATCTCGTGGGGTTATTGTGAGGAATAAATGAGCCAACATTTAGAACAGTAATTGATATATAGCAAAGAGTCAATAAATATCAGTTATTGTTTCCACAGTCATCTAAACAATTATTCAGTTTCAACTTTTATTTTCAGATAAAAAGAGGAAGAAGATACCCTCTGCGTGGGTTTGTTTGTGTGTGTGATACAGAACTAGAGCAACTTGAGGAAAATCTTATAATGTGCCTAAAATGGTGAAAAGTTTCTAAATTCTGAATTCTGAAATTTAAAATAAATTCTAAGTAATTTATTTTATTTATGATCTTAATTTATTTATGACCTTTCAGTCCTTAAGATTTCAGATAAGATAACCAAAGAATTGGCTGCAGTAAATAGTCCTTTTGGAAAATATTATCTATCTATTAACAATAAAGTTGAGAGCATAGATGTATTATTTTCATGATATTTCTTGTCAATGACCTGAGCTGAATCTGAACTGGCATTCTTGAAAAGAAAGACTCCCTTTACAAATCCCTTAAGCTCTAATGCAGTCATTTTAATTCACAACAGGCTAGAACCTTGTATAATTGTTCTCAGCTCAATACAATCTTTAACAGCTTTTGATTTACATATTGGGCAGCTGTTTTGAATAAGAAGTTGTCCATCATGGATCCTTTTGTCATCTGTCCAAGGAATGTGTTTATAAATGGTTCCAATTAGAATAATGAAGGACTCATGTGAGAACAATGATCAATGGCCAACCTTAGGAACAATATAAGTCCAAGACAGATGTAAACTGTGACAGGGCATAACAGTGTCAAGTTATCTATGGGGAATGTGCACAACTGCTCCTGGAAAACAAATGGAAATTTTCAAGTCTTTGACTATTGGACAGAGTTTGATTTCATGACACAGAAGCATTCAGATTCTGTGTTAAATAAATCATTGACCCGCACATGACTGAGACTATGTAGATAAATGTGAACAACAGTGCCTGGGGAAAAGGCAGTTCAAAGAGGCCAGCCAGATCAGCTCTGTACTGTGATTATGGACTGTACCCTGCATTAGCCTTCAGGAACAGATGTCCTTTGCTATAAGAATGAGCCACGTTGATAGCGAAGTTTCTGGGCAAACACATTTTAGACTATGTCAGACACATCTGGTCAAGGGCTTTGTAATAGCTTTATTTATTTCTTGCCTGAACTGGAACGTCAGAAGCATGCACTCCACATTAAGCCAAGAGTTCCCTTTGTTCCACATGGCAGCCACAGCTGGAACTTTTTGTTGGTTGACATAGCCAGATCTTCTGTAGAGACCATTATATTCTTTGGCATATTTCAGTGAGTTTGCATCTTTTAATCCACCTCAGCAAGCAATGGAGAGTTTGTAAAGGCCATGCGCAGAACATTCTATTAAAACTACACTGGGACACCAGCTGGGAATGCAAAATTGATAGCACCGAGGTGGCCTGCTACCAAGTTGGCCTTGGTAAGGTGAGCTCTTTGCCATAGCCTTATTCACTTGGATCATTTAGGAAAAAAGCATCAAAACAGAAGTAGATTCTCATTTTTATGAGTTGAGGTTGCTCCTAGATTACTATCTCTAGCCAAAAAGAAAAGGGCAAAATAAATTTTGTTGTAGATTATAAGAACTGTGTACAATGCACAGTTTCATGAGGATTACTAGAAAAACATCTGGCTTACAAAAGTTGAAGAAGAGACTGGTTAAAACTAAGTTCTGCTTAGATTTCTAATATAATTAAGGCTGTTTTTCCTCTTTAACCACATCAATTGAAAGCCCAGTTTCAACGTTGAATGCCTTGAGGAGTCATAAGTTAAAGGGGGGTGGGGGGGAAGAGCTGAAAAACAAAAGTAGATATTCACAAATGTGCACCTAGAATAGTATTTAAACACATGCTGAATTAATTGTATCTGGCCTGGTTCAGACAATTTCACTGCCTGCTTCTAGTTTTTGGAAACATACTCTCTCAAACATGAGAGTACTCCATCCTAGCCCTGGAGCACCTACCCTCACTTTGCTTTTCCTTCCTATTGACTTGACTCCCAATTCAGGAAGGAAGTTGCTCTAGCCTTTCCAATTGGCAAGCCAATGGCACTCTCATGGATTCCTCTTCTTAGTAAACCACTTGACCAGTGGTGAATTTCCAATTTCTTGGCATAGTGTAGATTACACTTCTGACTAAAACTGAATTTCAGGACCCTCTCCTGTAAGCTTCTCTACCAAAAGTGTCTGTTAGAAAAAAAAAAAAAAACTCCTCCAGGGTCAACTCCATCCCCGTGAGAGCTTTTGGATGATTGAGATATCCCCCAATCATAATTTCCATTGATGTTGCTAGAGCATTCTTGTGTGAAGCAGATGCATAAAGAACTATATGTTGTTATGGACATGCACATGCATTTAGTACTTTGCTCAATATAAACAAAATGATAAAACTTCATTCTAGGAAAGGGTACTACATAATAAGCACTGCATAGAAGGACAATGTTCAGTAATCCATAGCCAGGGCACTGCAGAGGAAACATAGACACAAGGGACCAATGTGGATATGTATGTACCAAAGATTAGAATACACATAATAAATGAGCACCTCTGAAATTTTAACACAGGAAGGTAAATCTGAGCTCATAACAAGCAGCGTATAGAGAGACCACAGATTGTAAAAATATAAAATCTAGATTTGATTCCAATTCAGCTGCACGTTTGAGTAAATTTGAAGAGTAAACATCAGTTTCTTCATGTGTCAAATTGGACTAAGCATCTTCCAGTGTTATGTCATTGTATTCTATTGTTTAGAAGCAAGTTACTCAAGGATACTGAGAGACAGGAATCACTGAGGACTATCTTAAAGGCTGCTTATTACAGTGGCCTAGTGGAAATGTCACAGGTCTTGGAGACATATGTCCCTGACTTATATTAATACTTCCTGGTCCATTAATTCCTCACTATTTGACTTTAAGTAAACTGAAAAATCTCATTTTGTTACAGTTTCCTCATTTGTAAATTGGAATAATATTATCTCTTTGTAACAAATCCTACCAGTTTAATCTCATATCTGTTTCTAAGTATAATATTAGCCTGTTTAAATATATATATTTGATATTAGAAAGTACCATTGGTAAATATATATCTACATACACCATATATATATATATATATATATATATGGTATTTTTATTTTGAAAAGGTATTTGATCAAGAATTCCTTGACATCTTTGAGGACAAGAAGAAAAATTAAAGATTTAGGGCTGTCCAATAGAACAGGGTCCACTTTAAAAAAAGCTTCTAATGTTATTATAAAAATATATATTCTTGTCTCTTTCTCGTTCAATAAGTTTATAAACCCCTTGAACAAAGGCATTAAGTGATGACATTATTAAGTTTATGCATGGCACAAAAATAGAAGAGTAGCTAATTGTTTGGATGACATTCAAGACATATGCTCAGCTTCAAAAGATACTATTTAACAAACACAAAAGTTAAATTCCCATTTAAGGTCAGTTAGAATTGAGAATTGAGCAGACCTTCTGTTATGGCTCATCTTTCTAAGATAGTTTGGTATTTTCATCACTAATTTTTACCTTTATTAGCTTAGAATTGAGCTTTCTAAACCAAAGGTCATGCTCTATTCCCATAGTCACTCCCTTCTGCTTGCCTTCTGAGACTTTTAAGGATGTTACCTCATATCTCTAAGAATTATGATATGAATTACAGTAGTTGATAGCAACAGATGGCCATTTCAACTTAAATTAAAATTCATTCAAATCAAATTAAATTAAAAGTTTAGTTCTTCAGACATACTCACCAAGTTTCAAGTAATTAATAGCAACGTGGGGCTAGTGACTACCATATTGGATGGTGCCAATATCATTGTGTCATTGTAGAGTTCCACTGAACACCACCAATATAAAGAAGTGCATATCAGTGGACCGAGCACTACCCTAAAGGTGGCATTTTGGAAATCTGTTAGGGCATTTTCAGTTTTCATAATGATTGAACAGAACAATCTTGTACCGTGGAGAATTGTTATATTTTCTCATATTTTTCCGTTATCCTGTATAATATTTAAATAGACAAAAAACCTATTTATAATTATCTGAGTCTATACCTAAACTTTGTAAAATATAGAGCAAAAGTAGTTTTAATACATACTCTATTCTCTAGAATGCACTTACCACGTGAATCTACGTACTTTGTAAATTCACTCACTGTGTTGGATGTTTAGAAAATCACATCATGAACAGAAACACAGCTCATGGTGTTTGAGTAGCCAATAAAAGGGCAACCTGTCTCTTTCACTGAATACAACCAAAATCCTGGGAAGAATATATAGGTCAGTTATTTGAGGACTCTGATAGATAAGTAACAGCAGGCATATTAGAAGAAAAGACTATAATTTGAAGTACCACCAAAGTGGAAGATGAACTTACTATTTTTTTCCTTCCAATCTTCCCACTGTTTAGCCTTAGAAGACAAATTAAACTCAAAGAAAGGAGGAAGGAAACACTAATTTAAAAGTACTAAAATTAGTGAAATTGAAAAATAAATGAAAATGCAGGAAAAAATCAAAGAAATTAAAAGCTAGTTCTTTGGAAAAGCACAAATGAAATGGATGAACTCCTATCAATGGCAAGAGACAGAGAAAGAGAGAGAGGAGAGAGATTGAACATAAAATTACCAATGAATTAGTAATGAAACAGGAGATATCACTACAGATACCCATAGACTTTTAAAAGATAAAAGGAATACTTTGAACAACTCTATACACATAAACTTTAAAATTTAAATGAAATGAACCAACTCCTAAAAAGCCACAAATCTTCAAAACTCACTTCAGATGAAATAGATAATATCAGTAGTTTTACAACTATTAAAGATATTTATTTAATCCATTATTTTAAAACCTAGGCCCAGATGGTGTTATCAGTGAATTATTTAAAAATTTTAGAAATCCTAACAACTTTAGACATATTCTTCTATAAAATAGAAGATGAGGGAATACTTCTAAGCTAATTTTATGAGGCCAGCATTATCCTAATACCAAAACCAGACAAAGACAATTCAAGAAAAGTGTGCACCAACATCTCTTATGAACGTAGACACACACACACACACAAAACCCTCAACAAAATCAAATCAAGAAATATATTTAAAAATAATGATGTAATAGGAATAAGGCACCACAGCCCAGTGAATTTTATTCCAGAAATGCAATGTTTATTTGATATTCAAAAATCTAATAATGTAACCCACGATGTAACAATCTAAAGAAGAAGGACCTTTCTCACTGTATGCCTTTGCATGTGCTTATTTCTATGTTTGAAACATCTTCACCAATCTTTCCTTGGCTCATTCTTAAAAATTCAATTCAGTAATGTTTCCTTTTCACTATTCCGGCTTCCTCCCCAAAACTGTTCTCCAGCTCTTTCCAATGACTGTTATAATCTCGATAAACCTCTATCTCTTCACAATTTTTAACTGAATTTCAATTGTCTTTTTAATTGGCTATCCCTTTCTCTAGACAAAAGACATTTTTAGGACATTCATTTCCCAATTGGAGTTGAGACTGATAATTGAGGGCAGATGAACTATAGCAAAGGGATTCTGCTCTAGAAAATGAGGAAAGCCGTGCCTGTAAACGTGTTGGAATGTAATTGTTCCAAAGAAAGAGATAATTCTATCAAAATTAATAACAGCTTATATCTTTCTTCAGGATTTGGGTTATAGAACAGCCAATTCAGCATGAAGTTCACACCTGCATTTAAGTGAACTGTAATCTGAAAATGGAATGTTAAGTCAATGTTTCACTCTTAATTTGTGAGAGATGTTCCCTAATTTCAAGGGAAATTATATCAGTCAAGATGAGGATTGCCTGCCTGGGCATAGAGACAACAGGAAAAGATCCAGGAGCCAGATTGGATCTCACGTTTTATAAACAGTCTGATAATGAGACCATTAATATGTTAATTTGATCCTAGATTATGTAAAGAAGAGTAGCCAGGCAAAACTGGAAGTAACCTTTCAACTTCTCATCACAGTGATCAGATTCGTATCTGCATATTAAGAGTAATTTTTCTTCTTGTACCTAGAAAGGATTTGAAGGAAAAGTTTTTGATATATTAGGTAAGCTTATATAAATGATCAAAGTTTCTCAGACAGATATTTTTGAGAAATAAACTAGTTAAAAATTGGTGTAGCCAATCAAGATGGGAAATGTTTTTTTGAGTCAATGGAGGATTATAGATCTGCTTTTCTCTAGCATAGCAGAGAAAAGGATGTTCTTAAAGGAAACGAACAATGACAGTTTGATGTTAGAGAAAAATTGACAATGAGAGAGGCAGAGGATATTAATTTTTTCCTAATGGATATTTAATTAGGAGTGAACTGAATGGTTTTGAAGATTTCCCCTATATCTAGATTTCTAAAGGGAAATGGAAATAAAATTTTTTTTGATCTCTACATATGAAAATGTTCACAGATTTTTATTACTGTTTATTCCTTAATTAAGTCCTTATGTACTACCACTTCTGGTAGGCCTTCCAGTTTTTCCCACCCACCCTCTCCTTTACCTCCTGTGCTAGAATGAGTACTAATGGTTCCAATTTCTCATCACCCGCTCTGGTCTCTTTTCCCAAACTTTCACATGTGTCATGAGACTTCTCAGTTCTTTTCCCTGAAGAGGTGGAGTATATTTCCCCCCATCTTGGTTCTCAGTGTAGCCATGTGATTTGTTTTGCCCAATAGGATGTCAGAAGATTGATGTTGGCAGAGGATTACAAAACATCATGTGTGTTTCTGCTTCTTTTCTTGCCCTTACACAAATGTCATGAGAATGTGCCTGAACTAGCCTACTAAAGGATGAAATATGTGGAGCAGAACTGCATCATCCATTATACTCCAGCTAAGTCCATACTAGATCAGTCAATAGCCAGCCAACACCCAGGTATATAAGCCAGAACAGCCAAGATCAATAGTGCCACTAACCAATATGCAAGTTGCTAAGCATCTTTGGAAGGAAAGCTTTTTAATTTGGTGTTACTTCCCTCTCCCTTTCTCCCTGATGAGAGATCTCATTTATTGGATGGTTTGTGTTGTGTCTGTGTAGAGTATTTATCTGGTTAGTTGAAGTAATCTTTCCTCTATTGGCATCTTCTGTAATGTACTTTATCATACTCTCCTTTGGACATCACCTTCTATTCGTGCTGCTTTTTACCCAGATGTCCTCAACTTCAAGAAATCATGCAAATCTCTTTACCTTCTCTTTGTCCACATTGTCAGGATTCTTTAGATCTTCCGTCATGCGTCTTCTGGTCTGGGAAATGTTTATGTCTTTTCCAACACCTCTCTGAGACATCAGGAGACCAGAGTGTGAGAGCAAGAACAATTTAGTTGCATATTACCTGTCTTGCTTCCTTCTCCACTCTATAGATCACACTGACATAGAGGACATTTGTTTGGTACTTTCTATCACAGTAATCTCAGAATTCAAGCCTATGTTTGACCTAAGAGAAAGTCTCTTCCACCCTCAGAAGGCTCTCATTTCTGCTGAGACTTTCTTTTCTTTAGCTCAGATCCATGAGTCACTCAAGAGGCAGATTCTCTAGTTCCATTTTAAAAACTCACTCATGTTAAAGCTCTCCCTCTCTAAAATTCCCTCTCACTCCAATCAAATGAAACTTTATTTACTATTTAGGGGCAGCACAGACCTTTTTACAATTGTCTACGTAATATTGTTTAGGGCATAATCTGTGTGCTACTTTGCCTTCAGGTCTTATTTTTGGAGCTACATAATATCTGGCTTTTGCTAATAAATAGACTAGATTTTTAATACGACTGTCCTGATAGGAGTTTCAGGAGATTGTTTTGAAATTCAAAACAAGATCTTGACTTCTTCCTCTCATTGTGTTGTCACTTAGTTGATGCTTTCTTATGTATGGAATATTTCTCATGGAATATTACAGTAGGGAAAAAGAGGGAAATTATACATCAGAAAATAGGGGTGATAATCCTTGCCCAATATCTAACAATTTTGTCCTCACACTATAAATAAAATATAATAATTAAGAAGAGATAGTCCAGAAGTGTATATACGCTAAAAAAAGATTAATGACAGAATCCTGGAGAACATGAACATTAAAGTTACAGGAAAAGAAGGTAAAACTGTAAGGAAGATAAGAAGAAAGAGACAGAGAGGATATACAGGAAGCCAGGAGAGTTTGGTGGCATACAAGTAAGGAAAAAAAGAATTTCAAGAATGAGGGAATGGTCCACTGTGTTAAATGGTGGAATTCAATGTTGCATAATGAGAAAATATTTGGTCTTTGAAATAAAGTATATCTAAGTTGACATCATAATTCACATTCTTAACAAGTTTCTCAACCTCTTTAAACCTTATTTGTCTCATCTATAAGGTATGCATAAAACAGTATTTGCTACTTAAATGGTTGAGTTGGTTAAATAAAGAGATAGTGCATAAAACATTGTCCAATGATAAACTACACAAGGAACAGTGATTTCAATATCATAACTACACAGCCTTCATGAAATCAATTGGGAATATTTTCTGTATGCTAAGGAATACTTTTAATAATTGGAAAAAGAACCAGATGACATAGGATATCTTGGGGAAGACACATTTTGACAGCTTTTATTCCACTTATTTTCCTATTCAATTTTTCAACTGCATCTTTACTCAACTTTTGGTTTCCTGTCTGGACAATGTGTATTGTGTTTCCATGGCTGAGAAGATGCAAAATAAAAACAGAGAGATAATCAAATTTTAACCAATAACCAACAGAATTTGTAAACAATAAGTACTAAAAACAAAAGAAATATAAACTTAAGGGAATCCCCCATACAAATCTGACTCCAATATACACTAAGAACACAATGATTAAAACTCTTATATTTCACAAAGGATTCACCCGTTCCTCTCTCTTAGATCGTCTGACAATGAGTTTGACTTCTCAGAAGAGGGTGTTTAAACAGTATTACAAAAGCCCTGTGTTGAAAAATTGTTGGAAGCAAATCTAGATAGAGCTCTTGAATTTGGGGATAATTCATCGTTGACAAACACCTCAACTAAGGCAACATGCTAAATGAACTACAGTGTAGTTGAAAGGAACTCCATTACAAGAAAATAAAAATGTGTAGGAAAAGTTTTCACTCAATCCATAAGCCACAGCTACTCATAACTTCAATTAGGATGCCCCATCCAGAGACAACTGGAAAGCTGAGGTAACACAACCATCAATATCCGGCCTTTAAACTCAGGACTGAGGGAAGATCAAAAACAGTACCCTGATAACGCATGCAGGTAATCAAGGAGGTCCAGCTGTGCTTCGCTTATGAAAACTAAAGGTCCAGAGAGACATCCATATCAAATATGATGTATTAGCCAAAGATCTGGCAGAAAAGAGATTGTTGCAGTCCCTATAGCTAGCTGGTATATAGCTGGTCATGCGTGCAACTTAAGATTTTAATTAAAGCTGCCTTTGTCCTACACTCACTCTATTTTGGTTGTCTTATGCTAGTACCTTAGCTGGTTGGGATATTTTACTAGCGTGGTAACCCAAGCCTTCATTCCTGTGGGATCTGAATCTTGGGTTACCATGATTTTCTATTGACTAGGGTTATTTTCAAAGACAATATTAAAAGGTGCTACCAGGAAATCCTCTGTGTTCCATATATGGTCCTCCTTTGCCCACATTGTGTAATATCAATACTAATCTTACCTTGTAATGAAATTCTACCTAAAACTGTAATTCCCTTTTCTGCCCAGTGACATGATAAGTCCAAAATATTGGTCCAGGGTGGAGAGTGTGAATTCATCAGAACCATGGCCAGATGCCTGGAAGAAACTTCCCCATGATGGGCACTGGGACTTCCAAGGCTCTTACATCCAAAGTTGATGGGGACAGGAAGCAAAAATGCTTTATGTGGGTTTTATGTATAAAAGTGAAAGAAGTCATTTCTGCCTCAAACACTTAATTCTTAGATTTTTGAACTCTAGCTGTATAAAGAGAGCACCATACGATGACCACTACTGTTTTTGAGGGCCATTCCTGAGTACAGTTGAAAACAACAGCTCTCTACTTCTGGTTGGTACCAGCATGCCATGCCCTCCCATCCACAAACCAAGCCTAAGCTTTTTCCTCATTTACTAACTGGTCATAATGAGCTTACCCTGAGTTCATGTTCATGGAATGAAGGAGAGGCAGCATAGAAAAAGGAGACAAAATGGAAATGTTACTCATGCCATTCTATTTATACCTTTTAAGGTGCTTAGTCATGGTCTCACAAATATGATTCATCTTTTATAATGGAATGCTGCTGTGCACACCCAATTTTATGGTTCAGTGGATCAGATAATGCTCAGAGCATGATAGGTAATTTAGGCTGCACAATCACTTGATGTTCCATAATTAAGTATTCAGTCTATCAAGGCCCAGTAGCAAGCCAGAAGTTTCAAATAGAGAATATCTGTTGTCTGAAGATGAAATGGCCTTACTTTAAAAACCTAGAAGTCTACTGCTAGAGGTTTCATGAAACATCATTTCTGGCCACAAACATCCCAGTACTATTGGGTCTGGTGGGTCATAAGGCCCAAGTATCAGGACAGATCAGATGACAACCAAAATCTAACCTGCTATAGAATTCCTTCTTATTCCAGACCCTACTCAAAGGGCATCCTTAAGGATAACCTAGAAAATGAGTCCAATGAGCCTCATCCCCAAATGTGCTGTATATTGCCTCCATATCTAAAAGACCCAAAAGTGATGTACCTCTTTCTTGGTGGTGGGCAGTGTAACTGTAATAACTTATCTCTCCCTTTAGAAAGGATGTTTTGAAATCCCCCGATCACAGTTTCCTGAGATTTGGGGGGTTTATTTTCCACTTTTGGCTATGCGTGTGTCTTATTAAGTAGTAAGATACTTAACACTTCCAGCTCACTGTTGAATTTGCACAATGTCATCAATGCAGTGGGGCAGTGTGGTAATCTCTGAGATATGACCAGGGTCCCACTGCACCATAGAAGCTTAACTCATAGAATGTGTATTTCATTAATCACCTTTTGCTATCATAGCTCCGGAAAAGTTTGATCAATCTTTGGACAATGACCTCTTCTTTTACTGTTGTCATAAATAATTATTTTTCAGCTTGAAACACACTAAATAAATATGCTATAAGTGATATCTCAATAATAATATTTCAGGAAAAGACACACCAACCAATTTATACTAGCCAACATTACCCAGTGAGAGCATATCACATAGAACACATCTGAATTGCACACCATGATTGGATGAACTTTTTTTTTTCTTTGCTTATGTAGGCCAAGTGAGAGTGATAAAGAAGGTACATCTTCTAAGCCCCTTCTTTGCTGCAGGAAGAAACAATATTTCCACATGCTTCAACAGGCAGTTTTTCAATCATCCAGAGATTCTATTCCTTATAGAGAAATGCCAGTGTCTAACACTTTAGATGCTTCTTCCAGGGTCATGTTCTCAAGGGAAAGAATATTATTATAAGCACACCTGATTCTGTTATCAAATGCCTTTCTGAACATCAATCAACCAGACTCTCCATCACCTTCCAAAGAATGACCCCTCATATCTTTTTCCAGCATCCACTATTAAGTCTTCCCTTTCTTCTTTGGCAAGTACAATAAATTTTCAGAATATTGCATTTTATTTACAGCCTTTATTTATTTACTTTCCAATTCTAATTTATTACTGACACAAAGTTGTTTTTACTGTTCAATTAATACATTTTTCTCTCTCTTAGGCTTATTAGTAATATTACATTGGGATGGCAAGAATCCCAACTTTCCCACTGAAACTTATTTTATATACATTATATATATTATGTGTATAAATATAACATATATACATATATATTTAATGGCTTTTCATTCATCAGCAGGGTTGTCATGGATGGATTAACAGTCATTAAGCAAATATATGTTTCTTATGTTAGAAATAGGAGAGATGACATATCCTTGCAGCAAGACAGTAAAGAAATAATGTTGCTGATAAGTATAGGCAAACGACTTCTCATTATCCTGTTACTAAGTACAAGGGAGAAAGCCCTTGCTAAGTCAATGGTCACATACGAGTTGTCAGGGACTGGATTGATTTGTTCCAATATACCACTCCAAAACTACAATTGTGATTGACAATACTACTTGATGAAGCATGCAGATATTTACAATCATTACCCATCTGACTTTTGCACAGGTCAAACAGGGGAGTTAAATGAGAACTGCTAGTAATTATCTTTTCTTCATCATGCAAGTGTTTTTTGGAGACAACAATCTCTGCCACTAAAAGATCTGTCTAGAAATGTGCCATTGCTTTTGCTTTAAAATATAACAGTGTGAAGGACAAAATGGAGGGAAAGGGAAGTTGTATATTCCCTTTCTTGCCATAATAACACTCAGTCTACAAGTCAGGGAGCCAGAGTGTGGATTCTGTGGGTTACAAAGTAGTCTATTTCTGCTTCACTATTTGAGATTCAGAAAATAACCATAGGATGCTTCGCACTGTTGGTGGGAATGTAAATTGGTACAGCCACTATGGAGAACAGTGTGGAGTTTCCTCAAGAAACTAAAAATAGATCCACCATATGATGCAACAATCCCACTCCTGGGCATATATCCAGAGAACAACATGGTTCAAAAGTATGCATGCACCCCAATGTTCACTGCAGCACTGTTTACAATAGCCAAGACATGGAAGCAACCTAAATGTCCATCAACAGATGAATGGATAAACAAGATGTGGTATGTATATACAATGGAATACTATTCATCTGTTAAAAAGAATGGAATAATGTCATTTGCAGCAACATGGATGGACCTAAAGATTATCATACTAAGTGAAGTAAATCAGACAGAGAAAGACAAATATCATATGATATTGCTTATATATGGAACAGAAAAAAATGATACAAATGAACTTATTTACAAAACAGAAACAGGCTCACAGATTTCGAGAATGAACTTGTTAACAGGGGGAAATGTGGGGAGGAAGGATAAATTTGGAGTTTGGGATTGATATGTACACACTGATATATTTAAAATAAATAACTAACAAGGACCTACTTGACAAGTAGGTATAGCACAAAGAACTCTGCTCAATACTCTGTAATAATCTAAATTGGAAAATAATTTTTAAAAGAATAGATACGTGTGTTTATATAACTGAATCACTTTGCTGGACACCTGAAACTAACACAACATTGTTAATCAACTATACTCCAATATAAAATAAAAATTAAAAAAAAAAGACTTGACCTTAATGCTGTCAGCTCATGGGAAAATAAGTATAGAATAAAGAATAATAGAGAAAAACTGAATAATAGCTAAGATTGTTGCATTACATATAGGTCAAATTTTGTACCTTAAAAATATAGTGTACACATTCTCTTTAAAGGGAATTAAAGAGATATTAGTGATAAATGCATTATTGATAAGAGTTTGTTTACAATGTATTAGGCCACAAAGTTCCTATATATTTTTTTAAAGTAGATTTACAATAGTCCATATTCTTTGACAACAAATAATGCAATATAAAATAGAAGGTGTAGATGATTCAAGGTTAGAAAAATCTATTAATTTAAATTAATATATAATAGCATATTTTCATTCCATTTATGCCAAAAAGGTAACTGCCAAAGTTTTACATCCATATCTGGTTCATAAAATAGAATAAAATAATAAAATAAAATAGAGGACCATTCCTTAACACGCATATATTCAAAGTCAACACCTTGCAAAATGATGATAGTAGAAGTATCCCCACAGATCACAACACAAGAATTCCATCACCATTATGGTTACTTAGTATTCTTTTGCCAAACTAGCAATAAATGAATACAAGAAAAAAAAGGAGATATACATTTAAAAGAGGAGAACTAAAACTTATATTATTCTCAGATTACAGGATTATTTGCCTAGGAAACAAGACAGAATGAATAAAAAACTTATAGAAATAAGAAGCATTAAAGTGGTTAGAATAATTGATAGAGATAAATGTATAGCTCTTTTTGATAAAATAAAAAACAACCAAAAGAGCTAGTAAAATATTAACCCCCCCACAAAATACAATTTACATGAGGAAAAAGAAAAAAAAAAGAACAATTATATACCTAGAAATGAATCTTAGATATCTACAGAATTTATCAGAATAAAACTTTATACCTTTTCTAGTATATATGTTTTGTTGTGTGTGTCCACCAATGTCTCTGCTCAGTAATCTTAATGATCATCTAATGATTGTACAGAGAAACCATTAAATCTTACTGCCTTTGATGAAGGATTTTGTGTGTGTGTTGGGGTAAATCTTCAACAGTAAGGCATTTTACAACTCTGCCTTAGCCTTCACTTCCTACTTACACAGAACCTCAATGTTAGTCAGAGTTTACAGCTTCTCAAGTCTTGCCTGAGTGTGCTCACAGTCCTGGGTATGTGCACAGTCCTACATATGCCTGAGATTCTCAGGAACATTTCTTTTTAAAATTCTTTATGGACATCCCATTCCCCCCACATTTTCTTTTAAGCTTTTTGGTTTGCCTATTGTTTGTACCAACCACTATCTACCACCACAGATAACTGTGATGTTATACAATTGTTTCTGTTTCAACAAATACTCCCAGGGAAAAGGTGGTTTATATCAGGCAAACTTCCACTCATGCCAAATCAAGAAAGCCTTTCAAGAAGTGTAAGCCTAGTGACCCACTAAGCAGGTCAAATAATGATATTTCTATAGGAATGGAATTTTGAAGGAACTCCAAATCCATTTTGCTACCAGTGGTTGTCAGGCTGCTAGTTTTCATGATAATTGCAGGCTATTTGTTTTTAGGTCCACTCTGGAGCTGAGGGTGGGAATAAGGCAATTAAAAATGCCATATAGGGGCTTCCCTGGTGGCGCAGTGGTTGAGAATCTTCCTGCTAATGCAGGGGACATGGGTTCGAGCCCTGGTCTGGGAAGATCCCACATGCGCAGAGCAACTGGGCCTGTGAGCCACAACTACTGAGCCTGTGCGTATGGAGCCTGTGCTCCACAACAAGAGAGGCCGCAATAGTGAGAGGCCTGTGCATCGTGGCCTCTCACTTACCACAACTGGAGAAAGCCCTCGCACAGAAGCAAAGACCCAACACAGCCAAAAATAAATAAATTAATTAATTAAAAATAAATAAATAAATAAAATGCCATATAACTCACTATTCCTAGATTCCGAGATTCAGCCATTTTTTCTTGAATAAATATTCCAGGAAATACCACAAGTCTTTGGTTTATTTCCACAGTTTTGAAATATTTAATTCTGACAATGTTTGCCAATGTTCTCATAGCTTTTATAGAGGAGAGGATTTTTCAGAGGAACTTACTCTGCTATTTTTGCTGATGCCACCTCAGATTATATATTGTGGACCCAAAGTCTGCATTTATGGGTTTATCAAAATGATCCTAAGTGGCCACCTCAGAAATCAAACACATGATATTGAACTTTTCCAAGGGTTGGTCAAATATCTTGAGCTAATCAATTGCAAATATCATGTGAATATTTGTATGAAGTCTCCTGAATATTGTATTTAATCTTTCAATGAGAATAAATAGCCTTGAAGTTCAAGAGAATAACGCAGTTGGTCAGTTATCGCCAGGTGACAAATCAACCTAAATATTAGTGACTTAAGACAACAACAAATATTATATTATCTCATGAATTTTGTGGGTAAGAAATTTGGAAAGAATTTTGGCTTTGAATTGTGATTGCAGTTAGATGATAACTGTAGAAACGACATATAAAGTTGGCAAGGGGGAGGGCTGGAGCAGCAACCAGCTGGCATTTGCCTGGGCATCTTTTTCTCTTCCTGTAGATTAATGCCCTCACCACGTGCTCTTTATATGATGGATAGTTTTGGCTTCCTCACAACAGGGTAGCCTCAGAGCAGTCAATGTTTTATAAGACCTCTGAAGGGCTAAAGAATGTGTATTCCAGCAAGTAAGACAGAAGTGGCATCACCTTTTATGACTCAGCCCCAAGAATTATACAGCATCATACTTACCACATTTTATTGATTACAAATAAGTAATATTCCTATTTAGTTTCATATGGAGAGAATCAGCTCATACTTCATGATGGGGCAATAGTAAGATCTTAGAAAACATATGTGAATAGAGAGAATGTCACAGCCATCTGTGGAAAATACAATCTGGCACCGATCTAGAAACATCATTAACAATTATTGGGAATTTTGGGAGCTGATGAATGCAATATATCACTCAATGAGAGCTAATAAATACCTTCGATCTTACATAGAAATCAATTGTTCATGAAATTTATAGTTAGTTGGTGCCTTGAAAAACTGAGCTTCAGTTACACGTTAGTGTAGTTGGTTTCAGTTTTCACTGTAAGTTAATTATTGGCCACTGAGATGAGGTAAATTTGCCAAACCAGTTTCACTTTTGACTCATCATTAAGTATATTTTACCCCATTACTCCCTTGGCCTCTATTACTACAAAACCACAAGCTGAAGCATTCTTCCAAGTCAATTTCTCAATTTAAAAGGCAGATAATTATTTTAGTAAGACATTATGAGGATGATGAAATGCTTCACGTATCATTCCTCTTCACAGACATCATGGTTCTGACAAGTTTCATTCCTCATTTGGTATTGAAACATTGCCATCTTCATTAAACTTGTGATATATATCTGCTGAGCAACAATTTGCTGTATATTTCCTGTCTACAAATTGCCCATGGAATGAGGCATTTGTTGCTGAGATGGATATTTGATAGCAGGTTGAATCAGGTCTCATTTAGCACAATTATTAGCATTTCTAGCAAAGCAGTATAGTCTCTAGAAATTATGGCAATTTTGTATATGTTTGCCTCTTAAGTCTTTGTTGTTTATTTTTCTGAAATGTAATATTACACTATGAAAGTGAATAAACACAGTGTACAAGTACACATCCAACCCTTGGGGCACTTCTGAACCCATGTTCCCCATTTATTCCTTCTCCATTACACAGGCTCATCCTCTTCTCACTTAAGTAACTACTATTCTGCTTTTTATGATAATCACGTTCATAATTTTTTTTAAAAAATATTTTAAATCAGTTTGGTATATAACACTAAAATATTAATTTTGCCTATTTTAATTTTAATTGGAATAGTATTGCATATAGTATCCTGAGATTTGATTTTATTCACTCACAATTATGTTTGTAAAATGTACTCAAGTTGTTTATTGGGTCTGATTTTAAAGCACTTAAAAGAGTTACTAGCACATAATTAGTGTACAGTAGATACTAATTTTCTTATTTCCTTATTCTCAAGGGTTTTTTTTTTTGCCTTCTTTTTTGCCCTTTCAGATTTCACCAGTTTTAATGCATTCATTTGTGTGTGTGTGTGTGTGTATGTGTTTAGTTCCATCCAATTGTATGATGTGTAGATTTGTGTAATCACCATCACAATCAAGATACAGAACTGTTCCATCACCACAAAGATCTCTCATGCTACTATTTTATACCTACAGTCACTTCCCTCCCTAACCTCTGGCAACCACTAATCTGTTCTTCATCTCTATAATTTTGTTATTTCAAGAATGTTATATAAATGGAATCAGACAGTATATAACCTTTTTGAGACTGGCTTTTTTACCCCTCAGCAGTCCCTAGAGAGCTGCCTGTGTTCTTTAAAAAAATATATTTAAAAATTTTTTTTGATTGTAGTGCAGTTGACAGACAATATTATATTAGTTTCAGATGTACAAGATAGTGATTCAAAATTAATATACATTATGAATTTATCACCATGATAAGTCTAGTAACCATCAATTAACATATAAAATTATTGAATTATTGACTATATTTCCCATGCTGTACATTATATGTCCATGACATTTATTTTATAACTAGAAATTTGTACCTCTTGATCCCCTTCACCTATTTCACCCAACCCCCCACCCTTTTCTCCTCTGGTAACCACCAGTTTGGTCTTTGTATCTATGAATGTATGAGTCTGTTTCTGTTTTACTTTGATTTTTTGTTTTTTTTTATATTCCACATATAAATAAGTATACAGTATAGAATCATACCCTGTCTGATTTATTTCATTTACCATAATACCCTCCAAGTCCATCCATGTTTTGCAAATGATAAGGTTTCATTCTTTTTTATGGCTGAGTAATGTTCCATTGCATATATCTCACATCTTCTTTATCCATTCATCTATCAATGAAGACTTAGGTTGCTTCCATACCTTGGCTATTGTAAAAATGATGCAAGGAACATAAGTTTGCATATATCTTTTCAAATTAGTGTTTTCATTTTCTTCAGATAACTATCCAGAAGTGGAATTACTGAATTGTATGGTAGTTCTATTTTTAAATTTTTGAAGAACCTCCATGCTGTTTTCCACAGTGGCTGCACCAACTTACATTCCCACTAACAATACATGAGGGTCCCATTTTCTCCACATCTTCACCAACACTTGTTGATTCTTATCTTTTTGATAATAACCATTCTAATAAGTGTGAAGTGATATTGCAGTCTTGATTTACAGTTCCCTGATGATTAGTGATCTTGAGCATCTTTTCATGTGTCTGTTGGCCATTTGTATGTCTTCCCTGGAAAAATGTTTATTCAGATCCTCTGTCCATTTTTTAATTGGACTGTTTTCTTTTTGATATTGAGTTCTGTGAGTTCTTTATATGTTTTAGATATTGACACCTTATCAAATATATCATTTGCAAATATCTTCTCTCATTCAGTAGGTTGCCTTTTCATTTGTTAATAGTTTCCTTCACTGTGCAAAAGCTTTTTAGTTTGATGTAGTCTCATTTGTTTATTTTTGCTTTTGTTTCCCTTGCCTGAGGAGAAAGATAAATATATATATATATTGTTAAGACAATATCAGAGAGCATACTACCTATGTTTTCTTCTAGGAGTTTTATGGCTTTAGGTCTTACATTTAAGCCTTTAATCCATTTTGAGTTCATTTTGGTATGTGCTGTAAGAAAGTGGTCCATTTCATTTTTTGCACATAGCTGTCCAGTTTTCCTAACACCATTTATTGAAGAGACCATCTTTTCCCCATTGTATATTCTTGGCTCCTCTGTCATAAATTAATTGACCATATATACATGGGTTTTTTCTGAGCTCTCTATTCTATCCCATTGATCTATATGTTTGTTTTGGTGCCAGTACCATACAGTTTTGATTACTATAGCTTTGCAGTATAGTTTGGAATCAGGAAATATGATGCCTCCTGCTTTGTTCTTCTTTCTCAAGATTGCTTTGGCTATTTGGGTTTTTTTTTTGGTTCCATAGAAATTTTAGGATTATAAAACCAAATTCTTTCATGTTTGGACCCAAGATGACTCATTCATTTTAACAATGAAACCTAGAAATTTATATTTGAATTCATTTGATTTTCATTATAAAGCAAAATTCACTTTTCCTCAAATCCTCTTTTACAAGTTATCTATAGCAGATAACCTGTCTCTTCAAATTTTGTGAAGTCTTTTCAAATTGTGTATAATGCCAAATAGATAGACAAATTTCTTGTATGAAAATACAGAGTTGCCTTTTAAAAAAAAACTTTGTGATTTCTGAATGTATGGTGAGACAGATTCCATTGGAATCCCTTAGGTATCACAGTCTCACTTACTTTGTGCCTGACACTATTTGTTTTATTTGTGTTATCTCATTTAGTACTCATCACAGCCCTATTATTTCTTACTTCCATTTAATAGATGAATTTAAAGAACCAAAGCAAGGAAAAACAATTTGCCCAAAGTCAAACTGCTAGGGACAGAGCTGGGATCTGAACCCTGGTACTTTGTTCCCAGATCCTATGCTTATAAGCAGTATGCTAAATCTACTCTGTTAGATACACACACCCACCTTCACTGGGATTTTCCATTGAATCGAGTTGTGCCTAAGTTCTATTTTTCCTAATCAATCATCTCCATAGTTTTGTGTAAGTGAATTAGGGTGGAGGACAGCAAAAATCTTTGCCATGGGATGGAAGATATCAATAGCTGGCTGGGAAAAAAATAAGGATCACATTTAAACCCACATCAGGAGAGCTGACATTTCTCTTGGCTCTTCCATGGCCTGTTTAGAGTCAGTAGAATCATTCCCATGGGACTAACACATGGACCTTCAAAATGAACCAAGTTGCTGTACGATGCTAACAGTCAACTTCACGGGACCTTGCTGGCAATATTCTTTAAACCAATTCACTGTTTTGCTTCTTGGCCCCTTGCTGTTCCTGGCATCAGATTTCCTCTGAATCCCAGTGGTTCTTTCTACTACCCAAGCTTCTTTCTGCTACTCAGTGGTTGACTCTCAGTTTCCAACCTTATCCAGGCACTATTCTTGATCTATTTATGATTAAATTTGGTGTCCTTGGGAAAGTCACCAACCTCTTTGGCCCTCAGTTTTATTGTCTTTAAAATGAGGCATTTGAACAAAATGACCTCCAAGATATTTGTCAGTTTCAAAGACTATGTTTTCTTTCCAAGTATTGGGTTGGCTAAAAAGTTTGTTTGGGTTTTCCGTTAGAAGTTGCGGAAAAACCTGAACGAACTTTTTAGCCAACCCAATACTTAGAGGGTGGCCTCCTGGGTAACATTATAACCTATCACCAGGGTTAGATAATACCAGGAGAGATTTATTTTCAGATTTGACATAAAGAAGACTAAAAATATTTTGTGTCATTTTATGTTAGAAGGAGCCATAAATATTTGAATATCAAGGAGGGGACCCATCAGTGAAAAATTGTGTGGCTAATTCAGTTATTTGGATAACTATTCTCTTGGCAGTTGTTGGCAAGGAAGCCACATACAACCCTGTGCTGACTATAATTTTCTTTTACAACCTTTGTTAAGATATTAAGTAGTTAGAATTCTCAGTTTGGTATGGACAAGCTGCTTTCATAACATGAAACAATTTTGCTTATCATTGAGTTCTTGGTTATCAATAACAATACACTGAGAAATATATTATTCTTTTAGACTTCTTATTCCCAGAATTTTGCCAAGTATCACCACGGAGGAGACTTTAGGAGATAAAATTTCCTAATACATGGCATCACTTCACTTAATTTTGTATTTTGCAAATGAATGAAGCAATAGAGGCAATACATTTAAAAATTACAGATGTAAAAAAATTAAAACAATTTAATCTTCAACTTGTTAGGCAACCAATTAAAGTCTTTTTTAACAGTATTAATTTACTAAATAAAAATTAGACCAAAATGCAGTTTAATTAGTTGTCTTCTAAGGAATAAATTGATTTATTTTTCCAAATAATCATTTTGATAGAATACCACAAGTCTGGTGATTTTTATTATCATTCCCCTGAATTTATTTGTATGTGCAAAAGCCTCATGGTTAAAAGCTATTGAATGATTCTTGTTAAGAAGAGAGATTTAATGGGTTACTTAATACTGGTCTTCAGCTATATGATGGGCTATTCTTAGGTTGGTCTACTTCTTTGATCTACAAGACATGTTGAACGGAGAATAAAATTAAGATATAGGTAAAATTTTTTGATGTAAAGAATCATTAAATAGTGATATAAACAGATATGGACATTTTGTACAGGAAGAACATAAAAAATATGAAACAAATGTATCTGTTTAATAAATTCAGCATATACTTAATTTTATTCACCTCCTTCAAATCTGCAAGTCTAACAAATCCTGCGTTACAACATTGAATTTTTTAAATACCTTAAAAATGCTAGTTTATGTCCAAGAATATTTCACTGTCTCTCTGACTGCCATAGAAACCAATCAAAAGTCAGGACTTCACTGACTTCAGGGGTAAATTCAATTCCTTAATTTCTAGTTCAGTTCTAAATCCAGAACTCCAGAGTGTTGGCCAGAGGCATTTCTTCAGTCCTATCTGCCTCAAGAATCTCCAAAGATGTGGCTATTTTACAAGTTAAAGGGCATTGTTCTGCTCACTAATATTTGATGTAAAAAATGCAGGAATATCAATTAAGAGGTTCTTCTGCTTTGAGAACCCAGTGGACAGCAAAACAGGGCATCCTTTTCATAAACTGCTAACTGTAGACAGGCTTTTAGGAGAGTAATTTAAAATTAATGGGAGCAAGTCTTTGATGCAGTTAAGACTTCAAAGACATGCCATGTTTTTATTTGTAATAAAAAAAAAAAAAAGGGAGTTCCAGTAAGAAGAGGGATCACATTAAAGCTTACAAAACTTCCCTAAAGGACTTAGACTGATATAAGGATGTGGTTAGTGGGTTCCCCCTTTCTCTCTCTTTCTCTTTCTCTCATTTCTTTCTTCTTCATTTCCTCCACTCTCCCTCTTTCCCACTTTCTTTCCCTCCCTCCCTCCATCCCTCCCTCCTTCTTTCCTTCCTTTCTTTCTTTTCTCCTATGTTTTCATTACTTTAGTGTATCTGACTTAGTTAACAATGACTGACAAACCAACAGTTCTAGCTCTCCAATGTGACCAGTTTAAAAAGCTAAAAGTGCTCCTCAATTAGGAAAGATTAAATTTTCTTTAAATTTTCAGAAGGAGGAGTCACTCCTTGATTTGGAGAATTCCTTTTGGTTGGTAAGATTACTTCCAAACAGAGGAAAAGAGGAGGGAAGAAATGCAAATTAGGTGCAAGAAGATCCAACTAATGAAGGGGGCTCAGCTGCATTTCTGTTTCTGCCTCTTGCTAGGAACTGTGGGCAGCTGCTACATAGCTGTAGAAATAATCAGGCTGACCAAACACAGTCATAAGAGAGTTACCAGGCACTTTAACAAGTTACAACTCTAGAAAACAGGGCCTAATATCGCTCCAAGCAGTTTCTTCTTTACCTCTGATTCTGGTCATGGAGGCCAATACTTGAACATCTGAAGTAGGGCTGAAACAACCAATGCCAGGGTAGCCAGTTTATACAGACATTAATTATTCTGCTCTATTAATTAAAGGTAATATATTTGATTGTGTAGGTTATGTACATGTGCATTTGCCAACAAGATCAGCAGTTTTCCTCTCCTGTCTCTTCTCCCCTCTTACCTCCTAAAGTGCAGCTAATTCCCTTTAAAAATAAACTTTCCCAACCAAATCAAAAACTTGCTCCATTCATTTTAAATTACTCTCCTAAAAGTCTGTCTACCATTAGCATTTCATTACCAAGAAACAGAAATTGTTGTATTTTCAATTAAAGCTTTATTTTTGGAATATAAATATACATTTTCCACTGAGGCTATTGTTATTATTTGAGGACTTGTTTTTTACATTTTGGAAAGGTATGCTGGAGACCAAGTCCCCTTTTTTGTTTCAGAATAATTTTTGTAACAAGGCATTTCAAATTTAAGAATTACCTCAATTTATATAGTCACATATATTCTCTTTAATTATACTAAATATATTTTCTTCAACTTAATTTAATTGTAATTCAGATTTTTAAAATTCTGTTATAGAAGTTAGAAGTGGAATTTTCAGCAACCTAGCTTCATAGCTTTACTTATGGGTCTTTGACAGAAATTAGAATATAAGCTCCATGAGAGCTAGTACTTTGTTTATCTCACTGCTCTGTCTCCAGCACTGAAAGAATGTCTGGCACATAACAAGTACTCAATAAAAATTTGTCAAATTAAATAATCAGAAACTAAATGGTATTTCTTCATGGACATGAATTAACTACTAAATAACACAAAATATTGATAAAATGGAACTTCGTCTGTCATTTATTTATCTGTGTGTATTTGTTTTTTTTTGTTTGTTTTTTGTTTTTTTTTTGCGGTACGCGGGCCTCTCACTGTTGCGGCCTCTCCCGTTGCAGAGCACAGGCTCCGGACGCGCAGGCTCAGCGGCCATGGCTCATGGGCCTAGCCGCTCCGTGGCATGTGGGATCTTCCCGGACTGGGGCACGAACCCGTGTCCCCTGCATTGGCAGGCATACTCTCAACCACTGCACCACCAGGGAAGCCCTGTGTATATTTGTTGAGTGTCCCAACTGTGGATGCATTTGTGAACAAAAACAGGTTCATTCTTGGTCCTAATGGAGATTGTAGTCTCCTAAGGAACACAGATATGAATCCAAATACCCCATAAATGAAAGTATGATGATTGCAAACTGAAATTGTTCTATGAGCAATTAAAAAAAAAAAAAAAGAAAGAAGGAAAGGAGGGAAGGAAGGAGGAAGGACTTAACTTCAATCATGGACTCAGAAAATGCCACACTCAAGGAACTGAAATTTAAGTTGAGATTAGGAGGGAAAGTTAGTATTAACTGGTAAAGAAAGGGAGAAAAAGAACTTCAGGCACAGAAAACAGGCTGGGCAAAGGCCAAGGGCAGTAGCAAACAAGGCTACTTTAAGAAATCCAAAGTAAGCTAATGTGTCTGGAAATCTACAGAGTGGAGGATGGTGGTCACCTCCTAAATGTTCGATGATAATATGTGCCATCGTTTGGGCTGGAAGAAAACTCTTCTGAATTGTCTGGCAATGTTGAATCAGCTTACTGTTCACCAGTGCAGCACTAGGCAACTCCTGTGACCAGGAGTGGGCACTTGATTCAAAGGTGGCCCCACACAGGGCTTCCTGAGCAAAAGCCCATACATGAAGAGCTCTTCCCAGAGGCAGCATTTGCAATTGTATAAAACAGTGATTCTCAGACCGTAGATAACATCATAATCACCTGAAGGATTTGTTAAAAAAGATTGCCCAGCCCTACCCGCTGGCATTTCTGCCTTAGCATGCTTGTGTTTCAAACAAGTTCTCAAGTGATGCTGAAGCTGCTGGTCCACAGCCCACTCTTAAGGTCTAGAAAACCGAAACTAGATCCCCAAGTGCTTTAGAGATGAGGCAACAGGTCCCTAGGAAGTAACAGGATAATGGAATCAACATCTAGAAGAACAGAGAACCTGTGAAAGAGAAAAATCCAGGGGGCAGAGGTCTTTCATTCCAGACCTTATCTATCAATACCAGAAATTTCCCTTTTCCTTTGCAATAGTGGAGTATTATGCCATTGTTCTATAGACCTTATTCCTTGTTTCTTCATTGATGTGTTATAAACAAAATTAAGCCCTGATGTGCAGTGACTTTGACATTTTAAGGAAATATCTTTTCTTTAGCTTCTGATTCTTTTATCAGGGATTGTCTCTCTTAAGTTGTGGCAAATAGAAAATGATAAATTACAGTGATGTCTATAAAGAATAAATAAAAATTAACAGCAAAATACTCTCTTAAAGGTAAAGTAAGATAACTAATAATATTAAGCCAGGTATCTTATCAGGCACTTCATACACATGATCTCATTTAATCCACTCTACAACATGATTAGGTGATTATTTTTGCTATTTCACAGATGAGACCAGGGAAGCTCAATTTGGTAAGTACTGGCTGAATCTGTAAGTGTCTGAACCACATTTTACAGAGATGACTCTGTAAAAGCTATCATCACTTTTGCATCACCCTATCACCACACAGTTTGCATCACCATATATATATATATATATATATATATATATATATATATATAGTAGTGATTAAAAGTTGGACCTTTGAAATCAGAATTCCTGTGTTCAACTTCAGTTCCACCCTTCATTATATATACCTTACAAGCTGCATGAAGTTTAAGCAAGCTAATAGTTTTCAAGCACAGGGAACAGTGCCTGAGACTTGAAAACCTTTATCAAAATGTATGCTTAAAGAAATAAAATAAACACAAAAGAGGAAATTTTTACCATAGAGCATAGTAAGTTTGCATTTTTAAAAAAATCATAGGGCTTCCCTGGTGGCGCAGTGGTTGAGAGTCTGCTGGCCGATGCAGGGGACACGGGTTCGTGCCCCGGTCCGGGAAGATCCCACATGCCGCGGAGCGGCTAGGCCCATGAGCCATGGCCGCTGAGCCTGCGCGTCCGGAGCCTGTGCTCTGCAACGGGAGAGGCCGCAACAGTGAGAGACCCGCGTACCACAAAAAAAAAAAAAAAAAAAAAAAATCATAACAGAAAAGAGTACCTACATTCTATAGGTCTTTGAATATTGTAAATGTTCTACCTTGATTGCTCAGAATTTCTTCCCAATGGAACTGACTTCAATTGCAACAGAGTGTGGAGTTCTAGCCTAAAGAAGCTTTCAAATACAGTGGAAGTTATGCAATTGGGAGGAGCTTGGTAGACGCATTGGAGATACAGGCTAAACTGTATGCCGGTTAGTTTGCCAAAGACAACTGGGGAAAGAGACAGCTGGAAGGAGTCCTCCTGGGATAAGAGCAAGTCTAAACAGTAACCTTGGGGACTGTCCTTTGAAAACAAATTTTTTGATTGGAGAAGTTCCTATAGCAATTTAGACACCCAGGGCATAATTGAAAACAAGAGAGCAATCAGTAGGAAGTTATTGAATCTTGACAGCTGGGTGTGGTCAGGGAAAGAAACAAAGAGACAGACAAAAGCCATGTCATTGCAGGGTGATCTTGGGCTTACTAGAAACTGCACCCCCTACTAGAAACTGCACCCCCTGAAGAGCTGTGTTAGATGCTTTACACTGTGTGGGTAGGGGGGGAGGATAATAGACTTTACTAAAATAATCTAACCCAGAGTTGAAACAATATGTGACCTAACATTTCCAGTTTTCCACAAAAAATTATGAGACGTGCAAAGAAATAGGAAAGTATTACCCATATACCCCAAAAAGCAGGCAACTGAAATTACTTGTGAGAGTAAACAGATGTCAGATTTAACTGATGAAGATTTCAAGGTAGTCATTATAAATATGTTCAAAGGAATCCATCATTATAGAAGTAAAGGAAGGTACAATGACAATGTCATATCAAATAGAGAATAACAATAAAGAAATAGAATATTATTTTAAAAGAACCAAGTGGAAATTTGGGAGTCAAAAAATACAACTAAAATGAAAAATTCTTGAAAGGGAGTTAATAGTATATTTGACCTGGGAGAAGCATTGGTAAACCTGGAAATGTCTTTAATTTCTCCCTCCATTTTGAGGGAGAGTTTTGCTGGATATAGGATTCTTGTTTGACTTTTTTAAAAAGCATTTTCAATACATGGACCCACTGCAGAGATTTGTATAACCTAGTTATTAGGGTCTTAGAGAATACACACAGTAAAAGGGCAAAAATGCAAGAGTCTGAGGGTATTGCTGCCCCAAAGTTGGCCTTTGTGCACTGGTGCAAACTTGAATCTTGGAGACAGAGTTTTGGGTGAAGTAGAAAAGAATAGCTTTATTGCTTTGCCAGCCAAAGGGGAACAGAGCATGTTCGTGCCTTTCAAAAACTGTGTGTCCAAACCCAGGAGGATTTGGTGAGGAGTTTTACAGCAAAGGTTCAAGGGTTGGATTGTTGATAAGGATCAGGGTGTGTTCAGGGCCAACATGCCTTTAATCTGGCCTCAAGTCGTCTCGATCTCGATCTTCTCTGAAGAGTGCTTCATCAAGTAGTTAGCATCTTCCATTTGTTGGGGGTTTTAGTTCTGTAGAAGAGCTCAAAGATATTGTTATATGTATCACTTGAGGTGGAACGAGGATCCTGTCCCAAGGCTGAACTATAGTTTCTTGGCTGCTCCTCCTTTGTCTCTGTATCCTCTCCCTTCCTTGATTAGCAACTGTTTGAACCTGCCCTTTGGAACTCAGGGAAGGTCATGGAGGCTGAAGTTTATTGCCTACAAACAAGAAACAAGGGACACAGAAAGGCTTCCATGCCCAGGAGCCACACAGTGTCCTGCTTGGTTTCAGTAACAGCAAGGTAACTGAGATTATATACTTCAGGGATTAGTGAAAGAATGAATTGAAGAAACCCATTAAATAGCAGGAAAGATAAATAAATAACTCTTACTCTTTTGGCCTATGATCTGGGTGAAAAAAAATCTCCCCTGAGAATAGTTAATTTCAATTTTGTTAGAGGGATTTGGAATTGGAATTAACTCACACTGAAGATATAAAATTGACCTAAAAATACTTATCTAAAAATAGTTATCCACACTTGAGCTGATTTATTTACTTCAAGCCAAAAAACGAGCATAAAGATATTTCCATGAAAGTGATACCTAGGGTACCTGGTGAAAGCAAATGCTAAACCTCCCTGAAAAATCATATCTTCCAAACAGACTGCATATTAGTCCCTGCTGAAAATGAACTAAAAATAAAAATATTAAAAAATATTAAAAAAAATAATAAAATAAATATATAATTACAAAATACATGCAGAATAAATGTCAGTGAGTCCCCATGAAAGAATTTCAGGAAAGAAATGTTTAAATATGTATGGTGAACTATTATTCAACATAGTTTTGGAAGTATTAGCCACAGCAATCAGAGAAGAAAAAGAAATAAAAGGAATCCAAATGGGAAAAGAAGTAAAACTGTCACTCTTTGCAGATGACATGATACTATACATAGAGAATCCTAAGATGCCACCAGAAAACTACTAGAGCTAATCAATGAATTTGGTAAAGTAGCAGGTTACAAAATTAATGCACAGAAATCTCTGGCATTGATATATACTAATGATGAACAATCTGAAAGTGAAATTAAGAAAACACTCCCATTTGCCACTGCAACAAAAATAATAAAATATCTAGGAATAAACCTACCTAAGGAGACAAAAGACCTGTATGCAGAAAATTATAAGACACTGATGAAAGAAATTAAAGATGATACAAATAGATGGAGAGATATACCATGCTCTTGGATTAGAAGAATCAACATTGCAAAAATGACTTTACTACCCAAAGCAATCTACAGATTCAATGCAATCCCTATCAAACTACCCCTGGCATTTTTCACAGAACTAGAACAAAAAGTTTCAGTTTGTATGGAAACACAAAAGATCCTGAATAGCCAAAGCAATCTTGAGAAAGAAAAACGGAGCTAGAGGAATGAGGCTCCCTGACTTCAGACTATACTACAAAGCTACAGTAATCAAGAAAGTAGGGTACTGGCACAAAAACAGGAATATAGATCAGTGGAACAGGATAGAAAGCCCAGAGATAAACCCACGCACATATGGTCACCTTATCTTTGATAAAGCAGGCAAGAATACACAGTGGAGAAAAGACAGCCTGTTCAATAAGTGGTGCTGGGAAAACTGGGAAGCTATATGTAAAAGAATGAAATTAGAACACACCTAACACCATACACAAAAATAAACTCAAAATGGATTAAAGCCCTAAATGTAAGGCCAGACACTATCAAACTCTTAGAGGAAAACGTAGGCAGAGCACTCTATGACATAAATCACAGCAAGATCCTTTTTGACTCACCTCCTAGAGAATGGAAATAAAAACAAAAATAAACAAATGGGACCTAATGAAACTTAAACGCTTTTGCACAGCAAAGGAAAACATAAGCAAGGTGGAAAGACAACCCTCAGAATGGGAGAAAATATTTGCAAACATAGCAACTGACAAAGGATTAATCTCCAAAATATACAAGCAGCTCATGCAGCTCAATATCAAAAAAACAAAAAAGCCAATCCAAAAATGGGCAGAAGACCTAAATAGACATTTCTCCAAAGAAGATATACAGATTGCCAACAGACACATGAAAGAATGCTCAACATCATTAATCACTAGAGAAATGCAAATCAACACTACAATGAGATATCATCTCATACCGGTCAGTATGGCCATCATCAAAAAATCTGCAAACAATAAATGGCGGAGAGGGTGTGGAGAAAAAGGAACCTTCTTGCACTATTGGTGGGAATGTAAATTGATACAGCCACTATGGAGAACAGTATGGAGGTTCCTTAGAAAATGAAAAATAGAACTACCATACAACACAGCAATCCCACTACTGGGCATATACCCTGAGAAAACCATAATTCAAAAAGAGTCATGTACAAAAATCTTCATTGCAGCTCTATTTACAATAGCCAGGACATGGAAGCCACCTAAGTGTCCATCAACAGATGAACGGATAAAGAATATGTGTTACATATATACAATGGAATATTACTCAGCCATAAAAAGAAATGAAATTGAGTTATTTGTAGTGAGGTGGATGGACCTAGAGTTTGTCATACAGAGTGAAGTAAGTCAGAAAGAGAAAGACAAATACCATATGCTAACACATATATATGGAATCTAAAAGAAAAAAAGAAATGGTCATGAAGAACCTAGGGGCAAGAAGGGAATAAAGACACAGACCTACTAGAGAATGGACTTGAGGTTAGGGGGAGGGGAAAGGGTAAGCTGTGACAAGCTGAGAGAGAGGCATGGACATATATACACTACCAAACTTATAATAGATAGCTAGTGGGAATCAGCCGCATAGCACAGGGAGATTAGCTCGGTGCTTTGTGACCACCTAGAGGGGTGGGATAGGGAGGGTGGGAGGGAGAGAGACACAAGAGGGAAGAAATATGGGGACATATGTATATGTATAACTGATTCACTTTGTTTTAAAGCAGAAACTAACACACAATTGTAAAGCAATTATACTCCAATAAAGATGTTTTAAAAAAATGTATGGTGAAATTACTAAAGCCATTAAATGATCAATAACAATTGGTAAGCAAAGATGAAACCCCATAAAAAGTTAAGGTGTTAAAAATTGGAGAGATTAACACAACCTCATGAAGTTTAGAGAGGTACATATATGCCTACATATCATTAAAATGCAGCATAATAATTGCTACAAGCGAGTTATAAACTGAGCACTATTCTATAGGAATATATGAGACAGACTGTGTAGCATCAAAAAAGTCTTCCTTTATTCATGAGACATTTAAGATGAAACTTTATCTTTAAGATGAAACCTTTAAGACAAAATTTGAGGAAAGGATAGTTTTATAGGAAACAGGTGGCAGGGGCACCAGTGTGAAGTTTAGTGTGTATAAGGCAAGGGGGGGCAACATTATTAAGGGCAAAAGGCTAAAGAAAAGGAGGCTTATTTGAAGAATTTCACAAAGCTTAGTGTTGTGTGGTGTTTTGTGCAATAAGGGGAATG
This sequence comes from Grampus griseus, assembly GCF_964374135.1. NCBI lineage: Eukaryota > Metazoa > Chordata > Mammalia > Artiodactyla > Delphinidae > Grampus > Grampus griseus. The sequence continues at coordinate 54,078,199 of NC_139008.1, forward strand.
GCAGGGCTTAAATTTGGTGGTAGCCTGATTATGCAAAACCTCCTTGACCTTCAAAGGAGCTAGATTTGCAACTGAAAACAAGTAAGTCCACTGAAAGATTGTGAGAAGGAGAGAGATATGGGAAGATTCACAGGTTAGAGAGGGTGCACTGGCAATGATGGAAGCTGGCCCCAGAACAGAGGTTTATAGGTGAGAAGAGAATCTATTGCACTAGCTCAGCAGACTCTGTGACCTTGGATTTGGAGAATAGGATGCATATGAATGACCTGGTTATTGGGAGTTTAGAGAACATGCATTAAAAGGGAAAAAATGCAAGAGTAATAGCAAAAAGAACTGAGATTATATACTCTGGGGATTAGAGGGGTAGGAAAGAAAATGAAGACAGGAGAAACTGTCTGTTTTATAAAGATATAGCTGAATATTAATTGCTACAGCATTAAATTTTTTTTTAAGGGTCCAAGGAATAACAAACACCATGTAGGAAACAGGAAAGGAAAGGGTGTCAGTGAAACCCTGTTTCCACAGCCTGAAATGTGTGGGTAGATTATCAATATATTGAATCTTTGTTTAGTTTTTAATGTGGCCTAAAGAGGTGCCATTTGCTCCTTGGGAAAAATCTTATCCCAATATTGAGTTCTGAAGCCCCAGGTTTTCCTCTGTTACCATATTTTTGGCCACCGCTGTGCCCCATTCATAGTGACCACCCACACTTTTCCAACAAGGCTCTTGTTCCTAGAACAAATTAAGTGATTATGGAATGTGTTTCAAAATCCAGAGCAAGGCATTTCTTCTGAATAACCAGGTTTCTCAGAAACAAAGACTTAAATTTGAGTGGAGTTGGTCAAAAATCAAGGCACCCAGCAATTCCTTTCATACAACACAACCCAAACTTCCACTTTTCCTGCCCCACAAGAATCCCACAGTTTTAGCAACAGGAAACAAAATGTTGCCACTCTCAATCTAGGGCAGTACATCCAACGGGGAGAAAAAAAAAAAAAAACAACAACTTGGTTTTTGAGAAGCATCTTTTATTAATTCACATAATCTGAAATACCCCCTGGCCATGATCACTACCATCTTTGATGTGGCGTCTGCATACTGTCCGCACATCCTTATGCCTCCACAAGAGTGGGGGCGCCTAAATGAAAGCAGTATGGTAGGGCTGGAAAGAAATACTTAACTATTGAACACAGTGTCTTAACACAGAAGCTCTGTGGATTTCCCCTGTTGATAGGATAGTTCTCAAGACCTCACAGAAACACCTCAGATTCATTGCACAGGTCCCACGGAGAAGCACAGCCTTGCTGCTTCTTCCAGCACATTTTGGCAGCGTTCCATCAAACATCTCAAGGAAATTCAACTCAGGCAATGGCTTAACAAATGCATTCAAGGTCAGAGAAAATATTTCCCAACATTACTATTGATCTCTTGGCTTACTGCAGAGAGGACAGGAATCGCTAACTTGATTTGATGGTTAAAAGTCCTTTGTTTGTGGGCTGCTCAGAAAATAGTTCCTCTCTTCTCCTTCAGTCTTCGTATCCCTAGGGCTTTACTTTGAATGGAAGAAGGGAAGGGTAACCTAAAAATCTTTCTCTTTTTCTCTTTCCATCTTTTTTCCTTCCTCTTCTCTCTCAAGCACATAAACATGCACCACATACACAAATACACTTGCAGGAAGATGTATATATTTTTTAAAAACCCTCAAAGCTCTTCCAAAAATATCAGAGAGATCAAAATAGTGAGCTCTTTCATTAGAATCTGAAAGTTCTGTGATTTTCCCATCAATCTATCTATATCAGAGCACACAGCCACAATTTTTATTTACTGTGCAGCATTTATTTATTAAAATAATGCATTTTGACAAACTTATGAACTTTCTCCTTCACTCCTCTGTTTATTCTCATTCCAATTCACCCACCATCTCTGCAACCTACACTTTTTTTTATATTTCCCATTATAAAATCTTTCTCATCACTTCTACTGGAGGCAAGACCAACAAGGGGTACAACCTAAGCAAACCAGTTAGGCTTCTCCTCTGTCTTCCTGTCAAGCTATTCCACACGCTACAGAAACTCAATGGCATCAGTCCATTTAGTCTGACACCACACTCCTGTCTAACTTCCCTGAAAGTGAAATTACTTGTCCTTTCAATCTGAACACAACTTCTTTTTTTTTTTTTCAGTGAACTTAATCACAGTAACATCTTAGGAGAATAACAATTTTAATCTTTCCTCCTAAGACATAAGACAAAAACCTGTTTCCTTGATTCTTTAAAGATTTTATCTGTGCTTCATTTACAGCAACCTGAATGGACCTAGGGATTATCATACTAAGTGAAGTAAGTCAGACAGAGAAAGACAAATGCCAAATGACATCACTTATATGTGGAATCTAAAAAAATGATACAAATGAACATATTTACAAAACAGAAACAGACCCCCAAACATAGAAAACAAATTTATGGTTACCAAAGGAGAAAGAACGGTAGGGATAAATTAGGAGTTTGGGATTAATAGATACACACTACTATATATAAAATAGATAAATAAAAAGGACCTACTGTATAGCACAAGGAACTATATTCAATATCTTGTAATAACCTATAAAGGAAAATAATCTGAAAAATAATGTATATGTTTATATACATGTATATATATAACTGAATCAATTTGCTGTACACCTGAAACTAATACAACATTGTAATTCAACTATACTTCAATAATTTTTTTAAAATCCAAAAAAAAGAAATAAAAAAAGATTATCTGCATTTATAAAAGATGAAGGTATAAACAGTTGAGGATAAAATAGTATAGGTATCCCCATTTAGTCCTCTCTACCCCTTAATCGATTGTTTTACTCTATAAGTCAAAGTAATACCAGCTGCTTTAACAACAATAATAAATGGAAAATGTATAATGGCTAACACTCAATGGTAGAAATTTATTTCTACTTCCAAAATAGTTCATCCTAGTTGGTAAATAGCTGTACTCCAAGTGGCAGTTCCGGGATTCAAGCTCCTTTCATACTGTTCTTCCAACACAAGCTAATGGAAAAAGAAAGAACATTAGAAAGGCAAACATGGAAGATTTTTATAAGATAGTTCTCAAAGTAGTAAAGATCATATTCCACTAGCATGAACTTAGTTACGTAATCACACTTATGAATGAGAGGTGCTGGAAATGTGTTCTAGCTGTAGGCTTAGGATGAAGTCAAGACAGATAATGAAGATTAGCTAACCAGTCTCTGCCAAATTTGCTTTCTGTTTAGAAAGATTCCTGTAGCTATTCTTTGAGTTGGTTTGCAAGCAAGTCTCTTGCAAAGCTAAGCAATTCTCTTAGCTTTCCTTCATCTGAGAATGTCTTTATTTTCCCTTCATTCCTGAAGGATATTTTCATTGGATATAGAGTGCATAGCTGACAGGACTTTCCTTTCAGCACTGCCTTGTAGCCGTCATGTTATCAGATGACAATAAAACTGTTGTTGAGGTGGTGTTTCTCTATTAATAATATGTTGTTACTTTCTGGCTACTTTCAAGATTTCTTTAGTTTTCAGAAGTTTCCATTATGATGTGTATTAGCATGAATTCCTTTGGATTTATCCTACCTGGGATTCTCTCACCCTTTTGAAGCTGTGGGTTTATATGTCTTTTGCCAAATTTGGGAAATTTTCAGACACTATTACTTCCAATCCCTTATCAATCCTCCTCTTTCTCTCCTTTCCTTCGTCAACTCTAATGATGTGAATGTTAGCTCTTTTGTTGTTATCCCACAAGTCTCTGAGACTGTTTATCCTTTTCCAGAGTATTTTCTTTCTGCTGTTCAATTTGGGTAAACTCTATCGATCTGTCCTCAAGTTCACTAATTCTCTCCTCTGTCATCTTCACTCTATGTTTGAGCTTATCCAGTGAGTTTTTAATTTCAACTGTATTATATTTCAGTTCTAAAATCTGCATTTGATTCTTATTTATTACATTTAATTCTTTGCTGAGATTTTCTGATTTTTCATTTGTTTCAAGAAAATTTGTAATTACTTGTTGAAGCATTTCTGTAATTGGCTGCTTTAAGATTCTTGGCAGAGAATTCCAGCCTCTGAGTCATCTCTGTTGAATGTTTGATCTCATTCTAGTTGTGATTTTCCTGGCTCTTGGTATTATGAGTGATTTTCTATTTTATCCTGCACATTTTAGTATTATTTTGTGAGACTCTGGATCCTATTTAATCTTATTTTTTAGCAGACAGTCCATCTGTTGAGGTGTAGCCTGAGGACCAGGTGGATGGAGTGAGCTGGAGTGAAGCCTGAGGATTTGAGTTTCTAACAAAATTCCAAGTGATGCTGATGCCCCAGGTTTGGCTGCGGCACTGTGAGAACCAGAGGATTAGACCAAAGAAAAGTTGGGTTTCCATGCTGGGTGATTTTACTTCCCACCAGGCCCTGCCAGAAACATGCTAGCAAAAATTTGACACCAACTCAAACTTCCCTGTTGACCTAGGTGGGGTTGCTAGGGACTTTTACTTCCTTGCTGGGCCTTGCTAACACCTGAGGAGGGAGAACAGAGGGCTGACTTACACTGACTTGTTACTGGAAGGTGGGAGCAGAAGCTCAGCTGCTTACTGGGGAAACTTCTGGCACCAGAGGAAAGGAGGGAGGAAGGAGAGTGCAGATTATCCCACCTCCCACTATCCCATTATGCATCCTTGATGCCAAGTATGAGAACTTCACTATTTTTGGAATTGTCATCTCAACATGTGGCTTCCAGAGTCACTGAGACACAGAGAGCAAGCGATGGAGGATCCTAATTCTCTGAAACCTTCTTCAGTTGAGACCTACCTAGAGGTGTACCACATTCTGACAGGTCTTTCCACACTCTAAGTCCTGTTTCTCTTTTTTCTTCCCATCCATCAACAGCTAAACCTTACATTCTGATGCTTTATGACAAAGAAAAGTGGTGATTTTTATCAGTTCATACAGGTATGGAAATCTTAATGGCATAACCTAATAGCAGAGAGTGGGGCAGGAATTTAAGTGATTTGCGCAGTATGATAATTAATTTATGTGTCAACTTGGCTAGGCTATGTGCCAAGATATTTGCTCAAACTCCAGTCTAGATGTTGCTCTGAAGGTATTTTTTAGATGTGATTAATATTTAAATTAGTAATTTAATTTACTACTCTGTGTAAAGGAGATTTCCCTCTGTGATATGGGGGGGCCTCATACAATCCGTTGAAGGCCTTAAGAGAAAAAGATTGATGTCCTCCAGAGGAAGAAGTGTTTCAGCCTCCAGACTGCATTGCAGACTCAAGTTGAAGCATTAACACCCCTGAGTCTCTAGCCTGCTGGCCTGCCCTTCAAACTTTAAAATACATATTCTCACTGAATCTCTCTCTCTTTCTCTTTCTCTCTCTGTCTCTCTGTCTCTCTGTCTCTGTCTCTCTCTCTCTCTCTCTCTCTCTCTCACACACACACACACACACACACACACACACACACACACACACACATACATGCATCCTATTGTGTTCTTTTCTATGGAGAATCCTGACAGAGAAGTTAATAATAACTAATTTCATTGATTGGATGTCTTCTATGCTCACTATGCTAAAAGCTTTAGATTCCCTATTTAAGTTTCAAAATTACTATATGAGATACGTAGTACTATTGCACTTTTAAAATGAAGCAACCTAAATGTCCATCAACAGAGGAATGGTTAAAGAAGATGTGGTACATATATACAATGGACTACTACTCAGCCATAAAAAGGAATGAAGTTGAGTCATTTGTAGAGATGTGGATGGACCTAGAGTGTCATACAGAGTGAAGTAAGTCAGAAAGAGAAAAACAAATGTCGTATATTAACACATATATGTGGAATCTAGAAAAATGGTACAGATGAACCTATTTGCAAAGCATAAATAGAGACACAGACATAGAGAAAAAATGTATGGACACCAAGGGGGGCAAAGGGGTGGTGGTGGGATGAATTGGGAGATTGGGATTGACATATATACACTACTATGTATAAAATAGATAACTGATGGGCTTCCCTGGTGTCGCAGTGGTTGAGAGTCTGCCTGCCGATGCAGGGGACACGGGTTCGTGCCCCGGTCCGGGAAGATCCCACATGACGCGGAGCGGCTGGGCCCGTGAGCCATGGCCGCTGAGCCTGCACGTCCGGAGCCTGTGCTCCTCAACGGGAGAGACCACAACAGTGAGAGGCCCACGTACCGCAAAAAAAAGATAACTGATGAGAACCTACTGTATAGCACAGGAAACTCTACTCATTGCTCTGTAGTGACTTAAATGGGAAAGAAATCCAAAAAAGAGGGAATATATGTATACATATAGCTGATTCACTTTGCTGTACAGCAGAAACTAACACAACATTGTAAAGCAACAATACTCCAAAAATTCTTTTTTCAAATGAGGAAATTGAGTTACAAAGGGGATAAGTAACTTGTAGTTAAGACAGTAATATTTGATTTGAATTCAAATGTGCTGACTCCAAAGTCTTTTAACAACCACTGTGCAAATTGACTGGAATTCAAAACTCCTTGGTAACCACATTAGAGTTGTATTAGCTTCTTATATCAGGTTCAGATGCTTAAATCATCAATACAGGGCACCTTTAACTTTAGCCTTTGTACCATTTAATGTACCTATATAGATGAACTATACCTGATCTCTTCCTAGAGAATAATTCAATAAGATACTCATCTGCCCACTTTTTTTTCATTTTCCTAACTATAAACTTAAGTAGCAAGAGGTGCTTGCTACTTCTTCACTACTGATGAAAGAGAGAATAAAAGAAAGTTGTTCAGTATAGTATTATCTTCTTCTATAGTAATTTATGGAGCCAATTATGGATGCTGCTTGGCATTGTCAATAAACCAACAAGTGTTTGAGAGTTTATTTCTTGTCCTTCCCTGTTACTACAGCCAGGAAGATATAGTTCTATAAGATACACTAACCTGTAGTGGCATTAACAGACTTTTAGGGAGCATAATGAACATATATGAAGCAATTAGAGAGCAGCATAGTCCAGAACACATTTAAGTGACAAATTGTTCAGAGAAGTGAATTTACAGATGGACTGGCATAGCTATGAAAAATAAGCTAAAGACATACAGATGGCCAAAAGGCACATGAAAAGATGCTCAGCATTGCTAATTATTAGAGAAATGCAAATCAAAACTGTAATGAGGTATCACCTCACACCGGTCAGAAAGGCCATTATCAAAAGTCTACAAATAATAAATGCTGGAGAAGGTGTGGAGCAAAGGGAACCCTCCTACACTGATGGTGGAAATGTAAATTGGTGCAGTCACTATGGAGAACAGTATGGAGGTTCCCTAAAAATAGATGTACCATATGATCCTGCAATCCCACTCCTGAGCATATATCTGGAGAAAATCATAATTTGGAAAGATACATGTACACCAATGTTCATCAGTGCTATTTACAATAGCCAGGACATGGAAGCAACCTAAATGTCCATCAACAGAGGAATGGATAAAGAAGATATGGCACTATATATATATATATATAAATATATATATATAATGGAATATTACTCAGCCATAAAAAAGAATGAAATAATACCATTTGCAGTAACATGGATGGACCAGAGACTATCTTACTAAATGAAGTAAGCCAGACAGAGAAAGACAAATATCATATGATATATCTTATATGTGGAATCTAAAGTTAAAAAAAAGACACAAATGAACTTATTTCCACAACAGAAGGAAACTCACAGACACAGAAAACAAACTTATGGCTACTGAAGTGGAAAAAAGGGTGGGAGGAGGGATAAATTAGGAGCCTGGGATTAACATATACCCACTATTATGTATAAAACAGATAGATTAACATATACACAATACTATGTATAAAATAGATAACTATGTATAAAATAGATAACTAAAAGGACCTACTGTATAGCACAAGGAACTATGCTCAATATTATGTAATAACCTATAAGGGAAAATAGTCTAAAAAATAATCTGAAAATAATATAAGAGAAAAGAATCTGAAAAAGAATCACTGTACTGTACTCCTAAAACTTACATGATATTGTAAATCAACTATTTTTCAATATATTTTTTTTTAAATATGCTGGAGCCACTAGAATTAGAAAAGTCAAAAGGATGCATAAGATGCAGTTCGTGCATTATTCTAGGCTGTGGTTCTCAAACTCTAGCAGAGAACAGAACAACCTGGAGGGAGGGCCTGTTAAAACATAGATTGCTGAGCCCGATCCCTAGAGTTTCTGATTCAGTAGGTGTGGAGCACAGCCAGAGAATCTGTATTTACCAGGTGCTTCTGATACTACTGGACTAAGGACAGCACTTTAATAACCACTGGTCTATCTAGGCTATTCACACTAACGGGCTGGGTCTGTTAGCACCTTACACATTTCAGAGATCAACTTATAATACCTGCTGTTGGCTTTGAGGTCTTCTGATTTTTCTTTAACCTTCTTGAATTTCATTGCAATAAATATGTCCTAATAACAAACTCTAGGCTATGCCACTTCAAAGAAAATGATGGCAATGGAGCCAAAAACTGACTGCCTGGATGAAACCAACATTGATTGTTCTGTTTGAAAATAGTTCAATCTTTGATACATTCATCTACAAATCCTACATCAAAGTGAACTCCCAGGTTCTGTCAGATTTCTTCTTTCTAGTAAGAGATGAAACGTTTGTCTGCTGTCATTCTCTTAACGTGATAATTAGACAGTGTGATAATACAGTTTTCCTGGTGTTTAGAATCCTTGATCATACCTTGTAATCATAAATATAGGCCACAGACTCAATGACTTAATTATAAGTGGGATGGTAGACTGATAGAGAAAAACTTCTATCCTCAGGGTAGAAAATGAATCTTTTGAACATATTTTAGAATCAATCTATGGTAAACACTTAAAAATGGATTGAGTGCTTATAACTCAATCTCACATGGTGATTTGAATATCCCCTTGACATATTCGGCTTCATGTCTTCACACCTGCTCCACTTAGCATGTTCTCTCAGCTCATCCTCGTCACACCAAATTCCTCAGCTTTTTCGAAGCCCAGATCATGTCTGTTCAATCCATTGACCTATGACTCTTGTCGACACCCATTTATTTATCGAACACATCCTATCCATCCAGGCTCCGTGCTAGGAGCTAAAGATACAAGGTGAATGAAACACAAGAGAATACCCTGTGGTGAGGGAGACAGACTTGTAAACATATAAAGGCAATAAAGTATCAGGGGGACTATCACAGAAGTATAATGGCCACATTTTGACTCAAAGACAAATGATCAACTTTGTTTTTTGTATTATTGTGTTTTTTGTATTATCGTCTAAAATATCATGTGAGTGAATTCTGTCTTCCTCTGCCAATGTTTCATGTATTCTCAAAAAATTGTTTCTTAACAAATGTTGAAACAGTCATTGATTTATATATTTAATGTTAAAAGTGTCCTCTGTGAAGCCTAAGTATTTATAACATCCCTCTCATTATAGTGAGAGCATAAAAGAAAAGGCATCAAATGGTAAGTAACCCCAACATTCCAATAGGTTGATGAGTTCAAGAAGCTCTCTGAATAAATTATACATATATAACTATATATATATATAACTATATATATAACTATATATAACTATATAACTATATATAACTATATAACTATATAACTACATATATATGGGCTTCCCTGGTGGCGCAGTGGTTGAGAGTCCGCCTGCCGATGCAGGGGACACGGGTTCGTGACCTGGTCCGGGAAGATCCCACATGCCGCGGAGCGGCTAGGCCCATGAGCCATGGCCGCTGAGCCTGCAGATCCGGAGCCTGTGCTCCGCAACGGGAGAGGCCACAACAGTGAGAGGCCCGTGTACAGCAAACAAACAAACAAACAAACAAACTATATAAATGGACATGGAAATAATTAACACTAGATGTGGGAAACAGAGGAAATTAGATCATAGCCAGATATTTCCTTAGAATCCCCTTCCATCATTGGCAAAAAACAACAACAGCAAAGTGATTTGTTAGTATCCTAGTGGGGAGAGATTAGAGTTTATAAGAACCACAGACCAGTGATGTCTGGCTACACTGCTAGTAGCTGTATACATATGAACTCTATTAGTAATTACACAAAAAACTTTAAACCATGCAATTCCATCTGCAGTGTTAAGAAATCTTATACTAGAAGAAAACTCAGATATTAAGTACCATAATGACGTTTGTAGGTACTTCTCTATTCTCTAAAATATGACAACAACAAGAGAGCAAATACCGATATAATGGAGAGGAGTGAATGAAAGAGTTCCATTTTTCTTGACCTGGGCTACCCTTTATCCCCTGGATTGGATCCATGTCTAAACAATAATAGATCATAGAAACATTTAATTATTAATGTGAACACCTAATTTCTGCAGAACTATGCAGTTCCAATACATGAACTCAGTGGTCCTTCTAAAATGTTATAAACTCTCAATTTCATGGGCACTCTCACTCTTTGACAAATGGTAATTTGATTAGTTTATAGGTAACAATGAAGGTCCTATTTTGCAATAATAGTTCCCCTTGCAATTTTAAAAGCTGTATGTAGTAATCCCTACCTTAATATGAAATGAGAAGTCAAATTCCCTAGAGCAAATTATAAATTTAAAGGAAATAAATCCTCAAAGCAATCAAAATGTATGTCTCAAAAACCTCTACACAAATGCTTATGATCTCATAAGTCATTCAGCCACTCATTGGGCACACAGCAACTCAGAAGGAATAAATTGACATTAAGTTATTTTATGAAAGCTATTGAGTTTTATGGTTTAATGTTAGGGACTTTTCTTTGTTTCAAAAGCATATGGTTTAGTTGCATATGTATATGTATTTAGTTGCATACTGGAGTGAACATGCAGAGAGATTAGTCCAGTGTAACAACAATGTTGTTGAAAACCAAATAATTCCTAATTGCATGTCTACCTCAAGTCAACGTGAAGATATTAAGAATCACTGTGACAGCAAGATGGAATGGTCACTAACTGGTCGAGAGGAAACAGAGCAATTATAAAAAGTTGACTTAATCATTAAAAACAGTATAGCCAAATAGTATAGAGGCAAACAATTGCATACACTTCAAATCTCCTCAGTCCACAAGTTCATTGCTTGTCCCAAGTTTTGTTTTTTGCTGTATCTTCAGAGGTTAAATCAGCACCTAACAAGCTCACTCCCCTAAACAGTACTCAAACAGCATCACTGCTTTATTTCATTTCTAACCCATACGACTGAATTTTCCTGACAGAAGAGGTACATGAGAAAGCAAAGCTTAGTCTCAGCTTTGCTATTTATAATATTCTTACTTTATTTTCCTAGGTTGCAGTCTTGAATATTGCTTAATGAGTAGCTGTTTAGTGATCTCTGCTATATGTAAGACTATATATGCCTGTATAATTAATAACACTTAGAAGTAATTGAACAGTCCTATAAAAAAGACTGTAATCTTCACCTTACATGTATCCTACAATCAGTCAATGGATGAATTAGATTTGAAATGATGTCTTTCTGATTTCAAATCCCATATCCTAGCTCTGTCCCTCCTCTGCATTCTCTTTTTTAGACTAAAACTGCTAGAGAAAAGAAAACCACAACATTGCATTATTATAAGGAATAACACAAGAACAAGAGGATGATCTTATTATTCCCTCTTCAAGGGCGTGATCTAAGTATCTAATTACACAAATGATAAAATATGGATCACTACTCTACCTGGCTCATACTTATTTTTGTCTCCTTGAAACTTCTGAAGATTTAGAAGTCAAAGCCAAATGAAATGGATAGTACAGGATAAAAACATTACATGAGGAAAAAGAATTACTTAAGATGTACCAGACCTTATTTAAATCTAGGCTCTTAGGAGTGACAATGTACAGGTTACACAAAGAAGAAAAGCTGGAATGGCATGAATGAAAGTTTTGAAGACACTGACACAATCTTGATTCCTGGAGTGAAACATCTGACCTAAGCATTTCCCTCATCTTCACTCTCCAATGTGTAAATTGGTTGTAAAATGGGTCACATGAAAACCTCTCCTTTTCTTCTTCAAGGACATCACTTGCTATAATCTGAATTATAATACTCAGAGTTTTATAAAAGAAACATGGCCATGATTATTTCTTGTATGATTTTAATGAAGAAATTAGGCAAAAACATGAGGTTTATAGTCTCAGAGACCTGTATGTGATCTTATTTGACTTTAGTTTTCTTTCTCCACTAGATTTTTATGGATAATTCTAAAGATAAAAACATTAATTTTATAAAAGGATTTTATGGGCAGAAAATGTGGTTTGGAATCCTGGCTGATAGCTTCATCGTGAAAGAAACCATTTACTCCTCACATTCTTTGCCAAGAATTCTCCACAGGATTCAGGAGTTTATAAAGGAGAGGACCCCCACCCCATATGCTACCAGTTTCATTTCGTGCTCCACCTGCATCTTTTGCTCCAGGCACAGGACAACTTAAGTTTCCTATAATATGCCATGTACTCAATTATCCTCGCGTTTTGCTCCAGTTGTTTTATTATTTTTGTTCCCAAACATTTCTACTCAGTCTTCCTCATTTACCTTCTGCTACCTGTTTACCATTTGTTACCTGCCTTTGATAGCTCTAGTCTTCTACCTGAGACCTTTATTGTTTTCCTTCTTCCTGCTCCAGGTATAACACTTACTCACAATGGCTTTGCCTGCTCCTTTCACAAGAATAGCAAACTTCTTAAAAGCAAAGATGGTGGTGTGTCTGCTTCATACCCTCAACCCTTACAACATGCTTAGCACACAGTACCTCAGAGATATTTATTTGCAGGATGAGTGGAGAACGTGCAGATAATTTAAGCTTCTGCACTTGTGTCCTCTGCTTTTAAAAAGATGGAGCTTCTGACATATCATGAGTAGAATTGGGGCATTGCTTTGCTTTGCCAAGGGTATTTATTAATTTTAAGGGTAGGCACTTTATTTCTGGTAAATAATTGTATGCTCATAGGGAAAATTAAAAACTTTCCCCAAATTGAAAAAAGTTATCATGTTAAGAAAGAATATAAGAATTCAACTTGAATAAATTTTATTTTAATTTCATAATTATCTTAGAAGAGAAAGAAAAAAAAGAAGCATAGAAGTGTTCCACCCAAGGTGATAGAGTGAGTTTAGCACAAATAGTGAAATGCCTGCTTTTCCAATGCTAGGTCACAATCAGGCTTTATTCATCCTGTAAATTTCACATATGTCTCAAGGAGAGTTTTACTATCTTGAATCCATTGCTCAATCTTAGCTTGGAGGAGCCATGGGAGCAGTATTAGCCAGTTAAATCTTCACTGACTTTCTAAATCTGAATCATGCTGAGACTGTGTAGGCTGCCAAGTTCAAGCATGGTTCCTTTTTCTAGGAGAGTTTTGCCTAAGTTGTGTGGCTGAGACCACTGAATCTTTTGCACCCTCTGCTATGGGCGTTTTTTCAAACAGGACCTCACCTCACCCTCTCCCAGTGGAAAGAAGCCATAGGATCCGCTAACTGAAAGGCTGCTGAGCCTTGAAAACGGCATTGCTAACATTCTTCACAGTTGGCCTTCTCTTCTCAGAATTACACTTTAAATGGAATCAATGCCCTAAGGGTTTGGTCCTATTCATTTAATTGGTTCTAATTTATTCTCCCTCTGGATCCCTACCTTACAAGAAATGTAAACTCAGCCAAAAGAGCACATCTCTCTGTAGAATGGAGAATAGAAAAGGTTGTCATATTTGAAGGATATTGTCAGAGGTAAGTCCATTTACAGCTACTTATGTTTGATAATTCCTTGTTCCTGTTTTAGGGTTGGGATGTTGGCTCCCTCCAGGCATCTCATATTTGAGAGATATAGTCTGACCTATTTGGGTGCCATAGTCTGTCAGACAATTTTAAATCCTGAAACCCCAGAATGATTATTTTGCTAGAAATTAACCAAACAATTGAAAATATGGCAACATAAAGTTATTTTAAATGCAAGAAGCTTTCCTTGTTTGAAAAGTTGGTTCTAAAGTATAAGTAAATAAACAGAATCAGAAACAATGATAAATTGGTGTGAATATAAGTTTGGATGTCGGTGGGAATAAGACCACTTCACATTCAGCTTGAGTTGAAAAAGGTAGAAAAAAGTTTTGTTGTTGCTGTTGTTGTTTTTTAACTTTTGTTTTCCTTTAATTATTTTACTGAATCACCCTACACGAAGTGTGGAAACCAGAAGTCTGCTAAATCTAATTTATACATTATTCCTCCACCCCCACCCCACCTCACCCACCAAAAATAAAACCATGAATGATGGTAGGAACAGTAGGAGTTCATAGTCGATCTTTTGTTTGTTTGTTTGTTTGGTTTGCGGTACGCAGGCCTCTCACTGCTGTGGCCTCTCCCGTTGCGGAGCACAGGCTCCGGACGCGCAGGCTCAGCGGCCATGACTCACGGGCCCAGCCGCTCCGCGGCACGTGGCATCCTCCGGGACCGGGGCACGAACCCGCGTCCCCTGCATCGGCAGGCGGACCCCCAACCACTGTGCCACCAGGGAAGCCACATAGTCGATCTTTTTGATGCATTGAATTTGAAACAATGATACAGTGTGATGAGTGGTGAACGTCAGCTTGGAATACAGAGTAGCCTGTTTGTTAGCATCGTTTGAAACCATTGGAACAATATCTTAGTAAAAACAACTGCAGGTAAGTACATTTAGAGCACATAGCATACAATTATTTAAAATTCTAAGCTTTAGGGCCAAATTATTTCTGCTATAACCCGATTCTTGTTAGGATCTTCAAACACCTTGACATGTAGATAATAATCTGAGCCCCCAGATCATGTCTTGTGGAAATTCAAAGCCCCCACTGGGCAAGATTATTGTAATTTTCTAAAGGGCCTTACATTGGTCAGGTTGGAGCAACCCACACTTTTAAATCAACCTCTTTGGTGTCTGAATCGTTTAATTTTTTAAAAGTGAGCATCAGTGTATGATGAGTCCAGGTATTCCGTGGCATCCATCCAGATGATATAGCCAAAGACAGCATGCCATTTCTTACCTAGACAGCATACTGTTTGCACCTTGTGCTTATCCCACAACATAAAGAAGTCGTCTTTCTCTCTAAATGGCTAATTGTATTAAGAAGTGCAGTGTCAGAGAAACTTCAATAGGGAAAAGTAATGGTCTCTAGGACTTGGTCTCCAATGATATCGTCTCCTATTTACAGCTTGTCTTAACCCTTTTCATTAATCTCTCTCATCATGTAATAAACTACTTCTATCGAAGAAAGAGTTATGGAAAATTTATCCACCTGGGTCTTAGTTGTAGCTATGTGGTGTGAAAAATAAAGTCTTCTTTAATCCACAAGATGTCGTTCCTTGAAGACAGCAGTCATTCCTTGAAGGTACTAATTGGGGCTAGGACTCTTTTTTCTTGTTTATTAGGAGACGATAGGTTGTAATAGTCATACTTTCCTGGAAAATTCAAGCATGCAAGTCTTTCAGGTGGTAAAAACTTAGCTAGTGGTCTTCTAACTAGTTACTTTTAATAACAGAATTTTTCCTCCAAAGTGTAACACTTATACATAAAGATGGTGATAGAGGGGTAAATGTTTCGGAAACACAGCTGGGACCCCAATGGCTTGGGCATTTGGCACCTCTCTTGTTCTCTATTATAGCTCCTCATACTCTAAAAAAGTATAATGTTCCATGAAACTCAGTCAGAAAGCAGCAAGACTAAACTAAGGGAGAACTCAGGAAGATGGTTTAAATCAATGTTTATATTTGACAAGAGTCACATAAAGGTGAGCACCATTCATCACTAGCATGTCTTATTTATATATACTCCAAAATCGGTCTTTCACCCCTTGCAAAACTCATGTAGATTAAAGAATGACTGGAGAGATAAATAAATAATTGGGGTGGCTGTTTTCATCCAGTTTGGCATTCCCACTCACCACTGTAGAGTCCAGAGCTGCTTATTTAATACCCTCTTTTGTCACATGAGAAACTCATGTCTTTGCTCAAAGTGAAGAATTCATCTATTAGACACCATCTTCTTTTCAAAAATCAGGTCCCACACACCTCGCTTGAGGAAAGACCCTATTAAATGGGTACAGCAAGACCCTGTGCCCCTTCTCCGAACCCAGGACCAGTTTTCAGCATCCCTAGCCTCTTCCATGGCTTTCTGTGACTAAGCTAAATGGTTCAACCCCAACCCCACTGACTTTCCCCACTCTCATTTAAATTTAAATCTTAGCTTTCATTCTGTGAGCATCTGGCTTTGACCCCACTGCCTCTTCTGTTTCCCAACCCAGAACGTCTCTTATTAATTTCTAAATATCAAGGCTATGAGTCCTTGATTGAAGCCAGACCTGCAAGGCCACAGTACTAGTTTCCCCCAATCCTGTCTCTATGCACACATGACCCAACCTCTGCTATGTAGCTGGGCTGGGACATCCCAGATCATAAGTTTAGGTAAGACTGGATCAAAGTATCTTTGAAATAGATAATTCTCTCCTAACCTGAAGATGGTAGAAGATGTGATTCACTGGGGACTGGAATACTGTGGGGAAGATGCACATGCAAAATAGAATTACAAAACCAAGGAAAAGATGAATTTAACTTGACAATTAACTTTCTATTCATCTACCTTTTGAGGTTCTGGAAATTCATTTCTTGTGAACACCTGACGCCTTCTCAGACTTTTACAGCAATCAGGATACTTACAGAGCTTAAGTTTCAAAAGAAAGAGATAACTATCTGCTGAACAGTGTCACACTTCAAGCTTTGTAGATGAATTTTCTGCAGCTTAGGCCCTTGGCTCTAAGACAGAGTTTGTACTTTTAAAGAATTCCAGTCCCAACATAAGATCACAGTCACAGACTTAGTGCAATTTAGATGCAATTCTTTTTCTGTTTGTTTTTTAAGTCCCATGGTGGGCCATGGGCTTGAAAGACATGCAGGCTACTTGAGTGGTGAGTTAAATAGTTTCCTACTCAGCCAGTTATCAAAGTTTGGCACAGTTGGCCAAAACTGTTTTCTACTCAAAGTAAAGTCCTCCAGTTCATGGACCTCAAACCAGGAATCTTAAACATCATCACTCTCTGCAGGATACTCTACTTGGACCCCCAAAGGCAGGGCCATGGGCATGTGGACACTAATTGTGGGGACATGAGGATATACTTAGACAACTAGGTTTTCTAGTCGCTGTAAATGTACCTGTTTTGTTAGAGCATTATCAGCAAGATAGAGAGACTGGTCCTAAACACCAAAACCATGAGTTGTCAAAATATATCTCAGGGTAAGGGAAGGGATGAAGTTTGGACTTGACTTGTTTCTTGAGTGAGGATGGAGGGACCACCTCTCATAGAAGTATGGGTTAATTCTTTGCTCTAGGAAAGGCCTTGAACTAAAAACATAACTAGGTTGGTTATGACCAGTCCCCTATACTCATCTGGTGATTGACCCAAACAGACCCTTTGGTTTTGATGCTGGTCAGTTCATGGCAAAGGGATGACTAAGCTTTTTTGAAAATCACTTTCCTAATGATATCCTTTCCAGAGCAGTCCAATAGTCCAGAGTTGAAATTGGAATCTCTCAAAACAGACCTCCCTCCTCTATCAGAGACCATAGGTAGATAAATAGGCATCCCCACTCTTGTGAAGTGTCTTAAATTCTCACAGTTCTCATAGAAGCTCAGGAGAGTAACCATTCTCCAGAGTTAACTGACTTTATATGCATACGACTGTTTCTTACTGTTTCTTTAAACAATGTGTCAAGAAAGAAACCAAAATGCCATAATACTCAGTGGCACCCAAGAACCACATGGTAGCCATAAATGCATATGCTGGAGAGTAGAAGCAGATATAGTCATTGCATGAATAAATGAAGTTGGCTGATGTCCCTGGGCAGCCATTTGAATCTCTGAAGGCAGAAGTGCAAGGTCAGGGCAGCACTTCTGCTCTTGCCACCACAAAAGTGGCAAAGCCAAAGTGCTAATGAAGGGCATGATGGTAAGTCATGGATCCAGAGGAAGATCAAGAACAGAGTTTAATGTAATTTACAGTTTGCAAAGACCAGTTCAGAACATACTCCAGAAGTGGAACACAGGTGCTAAAGAGACCCATTTTGGTATTTATGACTATTTTTAAGGAACCTTACTAAGATGAATAGATGTTTGATAAATTTTGGCCTAACCATATGATATTGCCAATATTTGACTTTGTCAATGAATTAATTCTGAGAAAATTCTTAGAATACTGTTCTAGAACTTGAGTCAAAACTTGTTGCTTAATGAGCTGTTCTAGGGAGAGGTATCACAGAAGTGGTATAAGTAATCTGCGCTTAAGAGAAATACCTCAGTAAGAATAATTTTCCATTGTGCATAAATTGTCATCAGACCCTTATGAACATTAACTCCACTTGACAAGTGAGGAAACACCAGTGTAGGAGGCTGGGGTGAGGGTGGGGTGGACTTCAGTCAACACCTCTACGCTGTTTCCCTGAGGCAGAGCCACTCTGTTTATTCTCACTGTGAGCCAAGCCACACTGTCACCTCCTGACCCAGGACCAGTTTGAAGGCATCACCTCCTCCTATCCCGTGCTAGTTTACCTAATGTAATGCCACACTTGCAGCCAAGGCATCATGTCCTCTCCTGGGACTAGTACCTACCACTGACAAAGATGTTTCTGAGAACTGTATACTCTCTCTCCCTATTGTTTTAGGTCAAGTCAGTGCAACTGTGCTTTTCCCTGATTAGTTGTCCTGGATTCTATGCCACAAATAGGGAAAGTCATCATTGCCTTACCATGGTTATCTTCATACTATTTTATATCTTTGCTCATAGAAGTTATCGTTGTTACCTTGGGATATATTTACACAGCAAAGATGGGCAGAGAAGTGACTCAAAACTTAGAACTTATAAAAGTCAAATGTTCAAGTTTACAGAGTTGGGCTAATAACAGAACCAGAATCATGTCTAGATTCCTGAATTCTTCATCGGGCTTTTTCCATTCCATCAACCTCCTTAGGCATCTTTCAATGAAGTGCTCATCTTACACCATATCCCACCTCAAATCTCCCAGAGGTGCTGATTAGCAACCAAACCCAGGACCTAATTTGTCCACTTCATGATCTAATAAGGACTTTGGGGCCAAAATGGGCACTTCAATCTTACTTCCTCTCACTCTTGCATTATGCTTTTTTTCCAAGTGTGTGCATTTGAGGCTGCATGCATTTCAAGAATGCTTGGAGGTATTCCTTTGTAGCTAACAGAAGATTTCACCAATGATTCTGTCTCATCCCCCATCCACATGTTTGAATATCATTCCTCCAATGTTGTTTAGAAACCAGAGACCTCTTTTCCATTTCCTGGTAATGCTTAATTTTTTTTCTTTTTATTGCTGGTTAGTACAGGCTCATAAGAGTCCACTGTGCGCATGTTTTTCCAACTTGAACAAATGCTTGATATTAGCCATGGCAGAATATTTACACAATGGAAGTTGGCACATGCTAAAAACCAGTGATTTCAATTTTTTTTAAAGCCAATTGTTTCATTATATCATTTCATTTTCTTAATAACAGCTCTACTAAGATATAATTTGTAGAGAGCCAATTGTTACCTATTTCATTTACCAACACACTCCACTTTCTGACCCCTCAGAAGAAAGCAAGCCTCCTTATTCCAGATGACTTTATTCACCTTTGCTGAAAACTTAGGATGAGACTCTACCTTACAATACCTCCAATAATTTTGCTATTGAACTGCTACTTCAGCCTAAATATTCTGTGTTCCCTAAATCAGAGTGAGATAGGTATGCCTGGGCCATCTTCTCCAGGCTCATACCTGTTAATACCTCAAGGAAAATAGCTCCCGCAGTTTTGCTGGCATTTATTATTTGCATTTTCCTAATTACTAAGGATAAGGCTATTGTAGACACTCTAACTCCAGCCAATCCACAGATAAATGCAGCCACTGGAGTAAGCCCAGCTGAAACCATCAGAAGAATTACTCCACAGCTCACATAATCTTAATAAATAATACATCCTTGTTTTAATGTATCGAGTTTTGAGGTGGTTTTTCACATATCAATGGATAACTGACAGAGCATCTCTCCGCTCAACATATTTACAACTGAATTATGAACAACCAAGTCCCAGGCTGCTTTCTTTGGCTTTAGGGCATCTCATATTTTTTAAAGGACTGCATCTTTGGGAAGATTCAGCCATAGGAAAAGGGGGGAAACCCAGGATAGGTCCCACAATATGTAATGGAGAGAAGAACAGTGTAGGAGAGCCAACTGAGTAAACAGAGAAACTTTACAAAATAAAGACATACAACTGCAGCTGGCCACTGAGTGAGTTCTGAAAAAAATTCCCCAGGAGCGTGTTCCAGAGATCAAACTAGAAGGATCCCAGCCTTTTTTTTTCTGTTGAGTCACTACAGTTGTTAATAAAAGTTCGCATTCTGCATATTTTATGCCCCTCTTCAGAGGCTTGGAATACCTGGGGGCTGCCATATGCCTTCAAAGAAGAGCTATTTCATAATACGTCACAAAATTAAGCTCCAAAGAGAGGTAGAACCCAGAGTAAGAGACTCAGTTAATGGAAGCAGACGATGCCTCTTGGGACCATTGAAAAGGGCTAATAACCATGACAAATATCTCTTGGATGCCCTTCTGTTTTTAGGTTGCTTCATACACAGAATATACACAGGCTAGCAAGATTTTTCACACTCATCATAGGAGGCCACCTTGCCAACAAGAATCCCCTCTGTTACCACTTACCTTAGCATCTCCAGTTGGGTGCGTACACCTCAAGATTTAGCATCAGTCCTCCTCGACCATATATTTATTCTGACAGCATGCTCTAATTGAAGACATTGGAGTTGAATTAAAAATATAAAGGATCAGCAAATCCCTTTGGGTACTTAACAAATCCTTAATGCTAGAAAAACAACAAACTCAGAATTTGTAATTCTGATCATATGTTACTTTCTGGAAGGTTATACATTATTAAATCTTGTTGAAAAGGCAGAATTGGTTTTTTTCCTTCTTTATCTTGCTTTCTCTTTACAATTCACTCAGCAGAGCTTATAAAATGGGCCTGAGCAGGTTCCCATTAACTGTAGTCAGTTTTAATTTCTGGTTCTCAGGCACAAAGCTGATATGTGTAGGTTCCCAATCATGGAAGGAAAATGTCACAAAGCCATTTTTGCCATTGCTTAATTAAAACAAAAATGCACCCTGCAATACACACAGAAAAATTTAAGACAATCAGTTATGTCATGTGGACAAATTTCTTCACTACATAATGCTTTGTCCTCAAAGACCGTTTGTCCATATCCTACAAAAATTCTCATGTAAGAAGAAAGATAGTGAAATATTTTAAACATTTTTTTCCTTTATCCCAACCAAAATTAGAGTATGGCCTGTCTAAAATTTTTGTGGTAAAAGCAGAGAAAAGGCAAGCTCCTCAGTATTCAGATTCCAGAGCTTATGCTTTCCATTTAGTGCTAATGGCTGACCCCCGCATATATCGTATATCATAAATACAGAGCCTATAGTACCTGACTCCGCCTTGCTGGCTGGCACTACATTGAAAGCAAGTGGAGATGGAATACGCTATCTCATACCTGAATTAATCAGAGCTCTTTCAGTTTTAAGAAACAGAAACTTAACTCAATCTGGCTTGCAAAATGGTGAGAGGGGAAAATAGGTTCATATAATTGAAGGGACATGTTGCAGATCAGAGTTTCAGGTATGGCTGAATCCATCAAGAAAATCTTCCTCTTCATCTTTTGGCACTGTTTTCTTGAGTGCTGGCACTGTTTTCTTGAGCGCTTGAGTGCCCCTCTCATGTTGTAGAAAAGATGAGGCACAGAACCAGCTTACATTTCATACACTAAGGAATCTCAGTAGAAAGTACGTCTAGTTCAATGGTTCCAGAAAAGGCCTGGGTCTGTCATTGATCTGGCTTGGGTCAGGTTTGCATCTGTAATCAGTCACTGAAGCCAAGGAATGGAATGTGCTAATGTGCCAGGACTTGGTTTTGTCTTAGCTCAGGTTCCCCCAGAAATAGACCTAAGCCAAGGATTTCGGTGAGAACAGTTTATTGGAAGTTGCAAGGAATATAAGTGGGTGACAAAGAAGTCAGCCAATACAGGGATGTTAAGTCAGATACCAGTGAGAGAGCAGAGCTTAATATTGCAGGAATATTTCCTGGTAAAACAAATACGGGAGAATTAGCCCTGTCAAGGAGTGAGGTATTTGAGGTATATTTGGGGTATTTATACCCCCACGTCCACTAGTTATTAGGTAAAAGCTAAGCCCAGGGGGACTTTTACCCCCCAGATATTTCCCACCTGCTTTGTGTGTGGGCACAGTAAATTTCATCAACATCAAGTCAGTCCTCCATTAATCATGCTTTTGCTGGCTGTCAGAAGCCAAAATTATAAGCATAGAAATGTAAAGGGAATCTGAAAGGATATGGGCAGACCACCAACACAGTCTGCTATAGGTCCCATCCCCATCCCTTGTCAAGGGAATGCAGAAATTAGTGTGTTAGCCCCACCCAAACCACATCTAATAAGTTTGGGGCAGGGATGATGCTCAGAAAGGAAAACCAGGGTGCTGTCCCTAAGGAAAAAAGGAAAAGATTCTCTGACAGGCAAAAACAAGAGACGTTCGTTCACTTGATTGACTGAACACTGAATTGTGTTTTCTCAACGTAAAGCTTTCAATGCAAAGACGGGTGCTATGCAGTAAATGGGAGATTAAGAAATAGACACTGAGCTTGATCCTGGTAAAGATGTGGATCATTATTCTTAGCACTTGAGCTAAGCTCTTGGAAGTGTATCCAGTGTCTTCAAGGGCATGAAGATGAGGCTGGTATCCTCCATACCTCCATTCCTCTGGTAATCCTTGGTTAAGAAAATATGATCCTGCAAAAATTAGAGACTAGAAAGTACTACTTAAGACAGAACAAATGTAATTGCTGCCTTCTGGGGTAAAAATAATTAAAATAGAGTTATGGAAAATGCATAAAGACCATATCTATAAATTACTATGGAAAGAACCCTGCTGGCCAAAAAAGAGAGTGACTATCAGATGATTCTAATCCCTTTGTTTTGCTTTTGCTGCCATCATCGTTACTTGGTGATGAGCCTATTTGGTGCTTGGCAGTTTATTCTTTTAAAAAAATGTGTGTTGCCAGCAGCTCTTCCAAATAAGGATCATTGCCCAAGGAGCACTGTATAAGCAGCAGTGAGACATTTGCAACCAAGCAAGCATTAATGAAGTCTGGGGTAATTTCTACTGTGGTGAGCAGAATAATGCCAAACTTGCTAGCTGTCTGGATTTCTGGCTGCCTAATAAATCCTTCCTTTGTGTAGCCTGTGAATGTTGGCTCATGATCTTCTTACAACAGGCTGGCTCTAAAGGGGCTCACTAAAATTGACCCCAACATCTCTACATCCTAACCTTAAATAAATCAGAATACGATTTTTTTCATCATTATTAATAGAATTGTTCAGTAGTGCTCAAGTAATATACATCTATTTCTTTGCTGTGTTGGTTTATGTGGGTATACAGTTTTGTTGGTTGTTGGTTGTTTTTGTTTTTTGTCTTTAATGCTTTTAAAAATTTGGGAGGACTTAATATATTTCTAGATGCCTAGAATCTGTTGGAAACACAAAGAAGATGTTCTCCCAGTAGTAGAATCCCAACTAAATTTCATTTGTCAGCCTCTGCCAATTCTCTTCTAATCGAAAGTCTCGACTAAGTTCTACATAAACACTGCTACCTTTGATACTTGTCCCTGACTAGCTAATTTTTCTTAGTAAACAGAGTTTACTTTATTTCTAAGAAGTTTACTTTACTAAGAAAGTAAATGGGTAAACAGTATGGTACACACTTTCATTCCTCAGCCCACAGTGTTCTGAGACTGGAGTAAAACCATGGAGTGAAATGACCTATGCACTCTTCATTGGGGAAAATTCTATCTACAAAACATGGCTTCCTTTGTAATAACAACCTGAGTTGGTTGGGGTAGGGAAATGTACATTGCAAATGGTCATGTACTTCTGACTGCAGATGTCTGCCGTGATGAAAGAAAAGAGGAAACAAAGAACAAGTGATTCGATAGTAACCCTTAAGAGTTGTATATTTAGACTCTTACTGCAGGGGAAGAGTTCTCTTCAATGAAAGACTCAAGATGTTTGGCTTGTTGCTCATAACCATCTTCAAAGACCAAACACTCGCCTTCCACTAGCGGTGATTAGCCTTACACAGTGACAAACTGTTACAACGACAGTTGACATTTTTTTTTTTTTTATGGTCTTAGAAATTGTCAGAATGGGTTAAAAACTCAGCAGAGCCTTAAATCCAAAGGAATGTGGTTAGTTCCACTCAACAGAGAGAATCCTTAAAATGTAGAACCTGTTGTTCTTCAACCAAAGGCCTGTTTCCCCATTAAGCAGTGGTTTCTTGGATAAGTAAAATGTGCTAGAATTCAATGGTATATCCCCTCAGGAGAGGCCAACAGGAAGATATCTGAATCCAAAAAGGTGCCTAATAGCGGCCAGTTCTAGGCAAAGAAGAAAGGGAAAGAAAAACCCCTCCCTTAGGCTATTCCAAACTTGGCTTGGAGAGAATGTGCAAAAGGGGAGAGAAAATGTTTTTGGGTGCTTTTCTTCTTTTTTGTGTGTTCAGTCTTGTTAGCGTCTTATTGCCAGAAGATATTGGAGAGCCAACAATGTACAACGTGGAGCTTTAAAAATAAATCCTGTCTTGGAGCATTCAAAACTGCTCGCCATGAAAAGGAGACTTTCCCAGTGTGCCAGCACTGAACAAACCTGAAATCAAGCCTCCCTAATGTTCATGTTAATATTAGAGTGATGAGAAAAAGAGCAGAGGGAGGAGAGACTACTATGATGGCACAAGAGTGGATAAACACAATGGGCAGAAAATGAATGGGTAAGACTCTGAAAGTGCACAGTTCTCAAGTTATCAGCAGAGTAAAAGATGAATTGTGTGTAGAGCAAAGCACATCATTGAGAGCTAGATGCAAAGCCACTGCTTTTTGTGGAAAAAGCAATAGTGCAAGGTTTAAGGAACCTGGGTTTTAGTATGTAATTTTCCTTATGGTACTTTCTCGCCCTATAATCATGAGTCTCTAAATTTTACTCAATCCATGATGAACCTTCTCTTTTGCGATATTTATCTTCTTTTTCAGATGTTGACAGTTTGCACAATGAGAATGATTTACAGAGTTAGACCACTGAGCACATTGTTCTTTTTTTACCAGTTAAGTATAACAAAACTTACACCATGTACTATTCCCAATATACTCTCAAGGCAAAGAAGAGAAAATCTAGGTATTAGAAGCCAAAAAAGAAATGAATATAAATGTCAATATACACCATGAAAAATCTTTCAAAATCCACCATTTGGTTGCCTTTATCTAGCATCCTGCTGAATGGTAGTAATTGCTAGAGGTAATGGTGGGGGTTGATGATGAGAATGCAGAACAGAAAATAAATGGGGGAGTTAAAATCAGTAGGTATGATGGGCCTGATAGAATTCTTGTAAACTCAGTTCTTTGAAAAAACTATTTAGACTACAACTTTGTTGGGAAATTATAATATTGGAAAGTCCATGAGAGTCAAACCAAAGTTCAGTCACATTCAGGGAGAACTGATGTTCAGAAAAGAAGTTCTGAAAATTAGGAAGACTATATCATGTATAAAAGAGCATTGTAACATAAAAAAATAGATTATTTTGTTCGCTTATGAAATTAGAAAGTTTTCCCTAAATATCAAGGCAAAATTCCCCACATAGCAATGATCTGTACCATCATGTGGAAGAATGAAGTCCTTTTAGTAACTGTTAGTAGTGATCAAAGGAGCTTCAGCCTAATATAAAAGAGGCAACAAAATGGAATAGGATCTTGAGCTACTATTTTCACAGTTTAATCTTTCTTTTCCAAGTCACTCATTTACTTGAGACACACTTACACTATTCCCACAGTGACCCAGACCCTAGGGTAAGCTCTGACTTGTGTCAAATGAACACACAAGTTTCTAAAGCAAATACAGTCCCTGTACTACTGGAACTTAAAGTTTAGTGACGAAAACACTAATCAAAACACCACAGGAGCAAATTGAAGTTATCAGTGTGGCAAGTGCTACCAAAAGGAAGTCCTCACCGTTGCTCCTCTGTTTCATGGACATTTCATGAAAGACCTGAATAAAACCTTCAGTGAACATGGCACTCTTATGTCTTAGTGGACAGTTTTCAGTCTTTATCTTTCCTGGCCTCTCAGAAGCATTAGACAGTAATAACCACTGATTCTTAGAAGCATTCTGCTTTTTGAAACATTCTCTTTCCTGGGCTCTAGTGGCACAACATGAACCCAGTTTTTCTCCTGCTTTTCTAGCTTCTCATTCCCTCTGTCCTTCACTTGAGCAGCCTCCTTTATCCTGGTTAAATGCTGGAGCTCTTTGAGATTTAACCTTAGAGCCTCTTGTCTTCCCTTTCTGTTTTTTTTTCCTTCTCAGATGATCACATCCTAGTACATGGTTTCAACTGCCTATAAGAAATGATCATAGATTTTATATCTATCAGATCTCTCCTCTGGGCTGTACCTGGATGTCCCAAAGGCCTTTCAAGTGCACTGTGTCTAAAACCAAACTCGCATCTCCCAACCTGGTTTTTATCGTGTTCTCCATCTCAACTTACAACCGGTGATACAAGTCATGTGTTTAGAAGTAATCCTTGACATTACTTTTTCATGAATTGTATATACCCAATTAATCACTAAGTACTGATGATTTTTTATAGCCTATAAATCTGAAGTATGTCCATTTCTCTCCATCTCTTCAACCATTATCTTTCTTTCAATGTATTGCTCATTCTGTGACTACTGCACTGTTTTTTGTTTTTTTTGGTGATACGCGGGCCTCTCACTGTTGTGGCCCCTCCCGTTGCAGAGCACAGGCTCCGGACATGCAGGCTCAGCAGCCATGGCTCACGGGCCTAGCTGCTACTCAGCATGTGGGATCTTTCCGGACCGGGGCACGAACCCATGTCCCCTGCATCGTCAGGCGGACTCTCAACCACTGTTCCACCAGGGAAGCCCCAACTGCACTGGTTTTTAATGGGTCTTCTTTCAACAATTCTAGTCCCTTTTCAATAAATTATCTTCATGGTAATCCACCCACTATTACCCTATAAATTATACTTGATTTTAAGTACTTTAATAATTTCTCCTTTTCTTGTAAGGTGAAGAACAATCTTTTCATCATGCCTAAAGGGCTCTACATGACAAAAGTTATCACTCCTGGAAGATTAAAAACCTCCCTCCATTCCAGCTAACACCTTCAGTTTATATGGTCATATGCAGAGTTTGTAACACCAAGTTACCTGGGTTCAAACTCCTGCACCAGTATTTGGGACTACATGACTTTGCTTATGTATGTAACCTCATTGTGTCTAAGCTTTCTCATCTGAAAGTATGCCTAATAATAATATCTATATCATGGGTTGTTATGAATATTAAGTGAGTTAATACATGTAAAGTGTTTAGAAAAATGTCTAGTACATTTTAAGAACTACATGAATATTAGCCACCAATACTATTTTCTGCCATTTGTACCATGTATCTCACTTTTGCAGTGCTTGCCATAGTTTCAGTTTTACATTTTTTGGTGTTATTTTCTGATTGATGGAAGCCTCCACCAGTAGAATAAAAGTTCTCTTGGTCTACTTCTATATGCCAACGTATCCTCAGCACCTTGCACGTTCGTGGGTCAATAATAGCTCTTTGATAAACATTTGTATAATGAATGAGAAAATTAATTAATAAAACCTAAGTGAGCAAAAGCTTTCAAGAAAGAGGAATTGTTCAATCCAGTCAAATGTACTTGAACAGAAAAAAAAGAAGACATTTTCTATATCATATATGCTTAAAGAGGTATAAACAGCCTATTTTTTTATACATGAAGAACTTGGTAAGAACTATTTAGGTGGAGTTGTAGGGTTAGAAGCCAGAATGCTTAGAACTAGGTCAAGGTGGTGGTTGTCCAACATTGTTAATGAACTTATAAGTACTCAGTTGATCACTTTAAACTGATTGATTCTGTGCTATGTGAATTTCACCTTAATTTTTAAAAAGGGAAAATGAAGCTTGGCTTGAGTGAAGAGAGAAATGGAGCCATTATTGTAGGGTAATTGATACATGAAGTAGGTTGTTATTTCCTTTTTAATTACTAATCTAGGGTGATGCAAATTGGTGAAATACTGTCGGACAGGAGTCAGAAGACAGAGAACGCTAGGGAAACAAGGCAGAGGATAAACAGTCAACGGAGTCAGTTATAGATGTAAGTGTGGATAGGGAAGTGGCTGGAAGTGGAGGTTGTTCCTATGTGATTGAATTCGTTTTATCTTTGAAGTAAGAAGTAAGAATATCTGTGAAGGGTTGAATATCAAGTTCAGAGCGGAGAAATGTTTAAGAAATTTGAAATGACTCTCAGAAAATGGAAGAGAAAGCTGCCTATGGAATCATATAAGAACTGAGGGCTCAAATGGGTTTTAACAGGATACATTTAGAGTTGCATGTGTCCATGTCTTTGTAGTTTGAACATGTGTGGTGTGTTTCCCAGAAACAATCAGCTGCCTGACTGTGGTCATAAAGAAAACAAGTATCTGGATTGGTCTAGTCTTACAGTTTTGTGTGGCATTGCTAAGTGGGGAGGATGACCAACCTAGTCTATCCCTTGTGAGAAGAGGCATATTTAACTAAACAGGGTAATGCTGTCAAACGGAGACTGCTAAAGGAAATGTGCATCAATGTAAAGAAAGATGATCAACCTGGAAACAGGAAAGAAAAGCCAACAGTATACCTCTGGCATTTCCTAAGCAGTCACAATTGGGGGATGGGAAAAACTTGCAAATGAGAAAGGTGTAACCTGATGAGGGGTGAAGGTGTTTCCTAAGGTTTACCTGAGTCTGCACTAAAGTCGAACCTTACTCACATCCCTTTGTTTTTATTCCACAAAGTCCAAGGAAGTATTTGCCAATGAATCCAGTTTTCTAGAAACCTAGGATCCAGAAACTAGGACCATCTTGAGTATGAGGTGTGGATATTGTGGATCTAGATGTGGATACAATGGAAATACATACTTTATTATAATAAAATAAATTTTAAAAAGTCAGTTGGCTTCTCCTGTGCCTAACTAGAGTATATTTATAAATTGACTCAAATATCATATGAAAAATGACATCACTGGATATTTTGTTTATATATAATGTTCTAAAACAGAGCAACCA
Organism: Grampus griseus; assembly: GCF_964374135.1. Taxonomy (NCBI): domain Eukaryota; kingdom Metazoa; phylum Chordata; class Mammalia; order Artiodactyla; family Delphinidae; genus Grampus; species Grampus griseus. Next base: position 54,107,551 of record NC_139008.1, read on the forward strand.
ACATCTGGATATTTTAAAATCCTGGATAATTGTGTAAAATTTTTAGTTCATGCCTAATGCTTTCTTAGCACATACCAGGGAGCCTCTATATTTTTATTTCCTCGCAAGACTGAAAGCTGAAAAGTACCATATGAGTATTGACTCAACTGATCTGCAGCATGTCCGCTTTGAAGTAGTCATGCCCCAAGTTAATAAGATGCACTTTGAAAGGTCTGTAATTATGCAGTTTTATAGATCATAGTAATGGAGTTGATTTAACTGTCTACTGTGCAAATATCCATGAATGCAAGTATAATGACCTAATATTTACTTAAAATGCAATAACTCCTTGAGCAGCTGCAGGTGGGGGCCAAGAAGAAGAATGCGGGGATGATTTTACCAATAGGAATTTGAGGTAAATGGAGAAAATAATACCTTTTGAATTATTTATTTGTGAATTGAGGAAAATTTAGAAAAACTCTAGGTCGTTATTCAACAGTGATATTAGGTTTAACATAAAAGCTTCAATTTTTTTTTTTTTTTTGTGGTACGCGGGCCTTTCACTGTTGTGGCCTTTCTGGTTGCAGAGCACAGGCTCCGGATGCACAGGCTCAGCGGCCATGGCTCACAGACCTAGCTGCTCCGCGGCATGTGGGATCTTCACGGACTGGGGCACGAACCCATGTCCCCTGCATCGGCAGGCGGACTCAACCACTGCGCCACCAGGGAAGCCCAAAAGCTTCAATTTTGTAAATATCATATTTCTACTTTTTGATTTCAATATGCCTATATCAATTATTCAAATACCTGTCATCCTGTTACTGACCTGACTTGGGATTATCTATTCACAAATCTCTACCAGATTATCTATTCACAAATCTCTACCAGAGAAAAACTGCTCAACAACCAGAAGCCAAATGCAGTGGACATGACAAATTTGGATGAACAGCATTTGAGAAGACAAATTTGACTACCTGGGTACGAAAATTAAATGCAGGGCATGAAAATCCCCTTGACATTTGGAACAGGAAACCATGACAAATTACAGAACTAAACACAGGTCATACATCCAGAATGTCCATTAGCGTTATTAGTCAATTATCATTAGCTCTGGAGCTTCCTTAATGTATCAAATTTTGTTATGTCTGACTCAAATTTGTAGTTTCCCATGATATAGAACTCTAAAAAAAATACACTATTGATAATGCTATTCGGAAATATAATTTTGCCTAATCTGTATTTTATTCAGTATTACTGGAAAATAAGATGTCATTTATAAATCTCACCATTTTATTTTTTATTGTTATACAAATTTATGAAGGAGAAATATTGTATTCTGTCTACCCAGTATCATCATCCAAAAGTAACCATATTAATGACTTGATGTAAATATAATTATACCATTCTGCATTTCTCCTTAACAATATATTATGATCCACTTTCCAGGACATTTCATATGGTGACACTTCACATTAATGGCTGAATAGAATTTCTTAACATGACCAGTGGTGTGCGGATAAACTGGCTGTGTTGAGGGGCTTTAAGATCACCTCCACATATCACACCAATATTACACCAACAGTATCCTCTGTTTTGGATTGGCCATGTGTCCAGTATTTAATAAAGTGCTTCTAACAGTAAAAAAAGAAAAATAAGAAAAAATGATTACCTCCCAAAAAAATATATCACCCCCAAGTCTTTGCTAGGAAGACTCACAGGACTCAACATATGGTCAAACTCCAAGCTATGATTTATTACAGCAAAAGCGTACAGAGCAAAATCAGCAAATGAAAAAGGTACATGGGGCAAAGTCCAAAGGAAACCAGAAGCCAGTTTCCAAGAGTCCTCTATCAGGTAGAGTCACAGAAGACACACCTCCAACGTTGAATTTGGACAACATGTGTGAAATATTGTCTATCTGTGAAGATTATTAGAGACTTGGTTCCCAAGGTTTTTTCTGGAAAACTGGTCATGTAGGTGATCCTTTGCCTAGTTCATTCGAATATTCCAGATTCTCAGAAGGAAGGCAGGCATTCTACATAATCCACATCATTTGTACAAAACATTTAGGCACAGAGAAGGCTCTCATTATTTAGGAAATGGTGAGAACTCTCCCCAAAATCCAACTCTCCAGACACTAGCCAGGGGCCAACCTAGCAAGCAGGTCTTTCTAAGGATAGTAGTCACAGGTGTGTTATATTAATTCTTTTCTGCACACTGGCTTTCTGGAAAAAAAAGAAAAAAACAGATTTGTACTGTTTGCTAATTTCCATGGTGTAAGTACTCGTAAGGCCAATTTCAGCCTACTAACATGATGACACTTGAATGTAGAGTTGGGAAAAGATTCAAACAATTGGTTTTCCACAAGCCAGTATAAGCTGTCTCTAGCATACCATTAGAAATATCATTATTCATGACATACTTCCTAAGAGTATGTGCCTCCAATAAACTCTTCATCATCATTGGGTTATATAAATATCTATCTATCTACATCCTTTTATAGTCAAAGTAAAAAGAGAAAATAAGTTAGAAATCTTAGGTGTTAGAGTTAACTCTTCAGTCTCCATGATTGAATTGATTGCCTTCCAACTAAACTGGCTGAAAGAGCTCTTCTCTTCCCAATAACCACAGATAGTAAAATTTTAAAGCCATAAGGGACCTTTAATTCACATCTAACATTTCATAAGTAAACAACCTAAGAACTTGAGAATATAAGTGATTTGCCAATACTCCCTATTAATTAGGGCCAACTAGCAGAAATAAGAATCTAGCTTCCATGAGCACTCAAACCATCATTCCCAATAATTAAAAAATAAAACCCTAAAATAAGATTAATTCAACAATTTCAGATTCAAAGCCTTGGAGAATTTAATCTAATTCCTCAATCCCATCAGAAGAACTAAATGTGAATGAAAAAAATCAAAAGCTGCAGAGAAAAGGGGAAGTTGGTGTGATAAAAAGTGAACAAATTTCTCATCTTTTATAATAAAGAATTAAAACATAGTCTAAAGAAGACAAATCAGGAAGTATATGATTTCACATTTGGAAAGACAAAACCAGAGAAAACTAAGAACAGGAAGTAAGGAGGTGAACTGAGAGCAGCGGGAAAGCGAATTTTAATATTTCATTTTATCACCTTTTGTATTGTTTTAGTTTTATATAATACATAAATTTGCATTTTTATTTATTTATTTTTTAAATAGATCTTTATTGGAGTATAACTGATTCATAATACTTTGCTAGTTTCTGTCGCACAGCAAAGCGAATCAGCCATATGCATACACATGTCCCCATATCCCCTCCCTCGTGAGCCTCCCTCCCATCCTCCCTATCCCACCCCTCTAGGTCATCGCAAAGCACTGAACCCATCTCCCTGTGCTATGCGGCTGCTTCCCACTAGCTGTCTATTTTACATTTGGTAGTATATATATATATGTCGATGTTACTCTCACTTCGTCCCGGCTTCTCCCTCCCACTGCATGTCCTCAAGTCCATTCTCTACATTGACGTCTTTATTCCTGTCCTGCCCCTACGTTCTTCAGAACAATTTTTTTTTGTAGATTCCATATATGTGCATTAGCATACGGTATTTGTTTTTCTCTTTCTGACTTACTTCACTCTGTATGACAGACTCTAGGTCCATCCACCTCACTACAAATAAATCAATTTCATTTCTTTTTATGGCTGAGTAATATTCCATTGTATATATGTGCCACATCTTCTTTATCCATTCATCTGTCAATGGACATTTAGGTTGGTTTCATGTCCTGGCTATTGTAAATAGTGCTGCAATGAACATTGTGGTACATGTCTCTTTTTGAATTATGTTTTTCTCAGGGTATATGCCCAGTAGTGGGATTGCTGGGTCATATGGTAGTTCTGTTTTTAGTTTTTTAAGGAACCTCCATACTATTTTCCATAGTGGCTGTATCAATTTACCTTCCCACCAACAGTGCAGGAGGGTTCACTTTTCACCATACCCTTTCCAGCATTTACTGTTTCTAGATTTTTTTGATAATGGCCATTTTGACAGGCATGAGGTGATACCTCATTGTAGTTTTGAGTTGCATTTCTCTAATAATTAGTGATGTTGAGCATCCTTTCATGTGTTTGCTGCCAATCTGTATATCTTCTTTGGAGAAATGTCTATTTACGTCTTCTGCCCATTTTTGGATTGGGTGGTTTGTGTTTTTGATATTGAGCTGCATGAGTTGCTTGTATATTTTGGAGATTAATCCTTTGTCAGTTGCTTTGTTTGCAAATATTTTCTCCCATTCTGAGGGTTTTCTTTTCTTCTTGTTTATGGTTTCCTTTTCTGTGCTAAAGCTTTTAAGTTTAATTAAGTCCCATTTGTTTATTTTTGTTTTTATTTCCATTACTCTAGGAGATGGGTCAAAAAAGATCTTGCTATGGTTTATGTCAAAGAATGTTTTTCCTATGTTTTCCTCTAAGAGTTTTAAAGTGTCTGGTCTTACATTTAAGTCTTTAATCCATTTGGAGCTGCATTTTTATCTTTTAATGATTGGACATATTTTTAAAAGACAATAAAAGACTGGGAATCCATATGTTAATAGTATTATGCCTGGGTTGTATAATTGTTGGTGAAAGTGATATTTTTCCCTTTTTTGAATTTCTAAACTTTTCTACATAAATATTTATTATTTTATTACAAAAAAATAAAGTTGTTTGCATTATTTTTGTTATGAATTTCAAAGAGTGAAGGAAAATGATATACAAATTGCTGCCTATAGACTGAAAATACTAGTCTAAGCTAAGACCCCTTAAGCACTAAAAGCTCAGATTTTTATATCAAAAAGATATGGTCACAGTTAAGTCCAAGAAAGTGTGACTATTCTCCTAAATGTTACAACAAATATCTAACAGATGCTTGATTAACAGAGTTATTTGAAATTCAATCTAGAGTTACAAAGCCTCTCTCTCCATGCTCCCAGCTTGCAGTTTTTTCTAACGCACTGTCTCAATCATGAGTAGAGAAAGTCGTGGGAAGATAATGGTTTTAGGTGCACAAACAGCAATATTTGACACAATATGTTAATATATTATCATACTGCACATGTATTTATTATAAAGAGATAGGAATATTTTAAAAAATAAAGTAATGCATGATATGATCAGGATACGTTATAAAGCAAATATTTTTTTGAGCCAGAAGTTTCACACAAGAATTCCAATATGTTAAAAGACTAGAATTAATCAAAAGCAGTTTTCACTTTTATATAAAGTCTTTCTGTTTATATGCTGGTGTCCTCCCTTATTAATAAGTTAATTTTCTTCCTTATTGGAAATATTCTCATAAAACTAGATATTTAAAATCTTAAGAATCTATTTTACAAAAATACGTAATTGGACACTTAGCAAACCATTCTAAATAACTCAAAGATAAGATTCAAAGCACATTAAAGATAAAATATTATCTTAAGGAAAGAAAGCAAAGAAAAGCTGAAAAGGGGAGTTCGTATCTTCCATATGACTTTGGGTAAATTTCTAGCGAAGAAGATTTGGTCTAGAGAACTTATTTTTTCATAGGTACAATGAATCAAGTTTGTGAATTTTATTTCTAACAGCCCTGTCTTACTTTTATAGTTATTGAGGTTATTAGATTACAAATTCTAGAATTACCATGTCACTGCTAAGTGATACTCACTGCTTTGTCTTAAATTGTTCCAGCATAGGTTTTGATAACTCTGAGTATAACCAAACAAGGCTGGCCTCTGAAAAATTAGAAAGGCTGTTTGCATTAGTCCACATCTCAGACAAAATTTACATTCCCAGTTTTTATTTTAGAGCCTCTAATCCACAGATAGTATATTTTATAGGTCAGAAGTAATGGGAAGTTGAGAGATGAACAAATGTACAGTTGTTGAAAAACAGGATACAAGTATATTCCAAATGCATACACTTAATATCTGAAAAAATTCAATTTATCCAACCATTCAATTTTTCATTCATTTCTTTATTTAACAAATATATATTGACAACTTATATAGTGTCATTTATTTATTCAACAAACATATATTGAAAACTTACATAGTGATTACTAAATACCAGACAAGTCTCCACACACTTTAAAAGATGAAAATCCAACCTGGAATTACTAGGAAGATATTGTACAAAAATGCCCTGATGAGGAACTGAGGTTTTACTTAATTTTTGTTGGGGGACTGGATTCTGACCCCAGGATTTTCCAGCTACTAGCAAGCAGCTCCACAGTGAACGGCTTGAACTCCATGGAATCATGAAGCCAACATTAGGTGGATTTTTCCTACTACTATGACACCAGCTGGGCCAAATCTTGAACATTCACCAACCCAAGCTGTGGCTGAACTGGCATTTGGATTGTACGCAGCAACGAAAAGGCTGGTTCTCAGTAGGAACAAGGCTCTTAGCATGTGTCCTTTCTCCAGCCCTTCCATCCCCTTCCTTCCTTCTTCCTTCTTCCCGCTTCAGGATAAAGTCCCTGAAAGACTCAGGCCCAGGAGCAGCTCTTTATGAAAAGAATCTTCCAAAAAAGATTGATTTGAATGGCAAAAGTTATGGAGACAATGAGTTGATGAAAGAAAAATCCTAGTGAGACAGGATCTGCAATTTATTCACATCTTTGCAGGGCAAACTCTGGGAAGAGAAACACTTATGGTCTATAATCTTCTGGGGACCAGGACTTGGGCCTATGGGTGGAGTTTACAAGGAGATAGATTCTGATTCAATATAGGACTTTCTAAACTTCGGAGTTCCCTGAATTATGAAATGATTCATAATTAGATTATGAATTAGAACGCTTGCAAAGCAATGAGCTGGAATGTATGCAAGATGTCTACCAGATAATATGATTGTCTATTGTAAAACAAGTTCCTATATTAAGTTGATCACACCACTTAATTGATTCTAAAAGATCCTATCCAATTTCAGTGTTCAGTGATTTTTACCGGTTGTATTCAGGGAAAGAAAACTGGCATATTCTTCTGAATCAGGCCTTGTTTTAGCATCTCTGGAACCTGACATAGGAAGATGCAGGATAGAGCATCGTGTATTCACATATATGCAATTTGAATGGAGGCCCCTGTACTAGTTATGTGATCTTGGACAAGATAACCAAAGCTTCTGGGCTTCTGTGCCTCACCCATGTGGAGTAATAGTGGGGCAGAGCTGCAATAATTTCTCTGAAACCCTCAGGGCCATATGGTTTGGAATTCAGAATTTTCCAGATCTTATAATGGCAAATACTGCACTTTATGTACATCATATAGCTCTGTTAGTAGGACCTGAGGCAGTACATGCTAATAAAACTCATTAATAATTCTTCATTAAAACATTTGACTATTCCCATGAATTTAAAGAAATAAAATAAATGAACCTATATCTTTATGGGTCATGTTTTGCCATCAAATGAATTTTTTTTAATGGTTTCACATGTAAGGAATGGCAGAACTACACCTGCTGTGAGATCTAAGCCAGTTACACTCTGGAGAAAACCACAGTAGGTGCAGGAAGGCCACTCACCTTCCTGCTTTTTACCATTTTGTCCTTTAGGTAAATTTTAAGATTTACATATGTGACTTGGAGACAACTTGAAACCACAGTTTGGTTAGTAGCTCTATGTTGTAGAGAATGTGTTAAATAGCATCAAATTTCCTGATTTAGTTCAGGTGTACCACACATATGATGAACAGTGGTCACTCTCGGTGCACCCAAGGCCCTAGCTGCCAACTCACAGCTACTTCCGTCTTCACAGAATTGTTCTTGCCCAAAAAAGAGCCACCTTGACCAAAAAAGAGCCACCTTGACCAGGAGGCCAGCTGCTGACCCTATCCCTGGGCTAAACCACAGTCAATAACTGATTAAGGGGGTTCAAAATCTGGTCCCCTTGCCTCAAATTGACATCATCTCTGTGGTGCCATTCAAGCTCCAGGGCTCCGCATGAGATCAGGCTGGGGACATGGACCCACATTCTTGTCTGATGCCTTTTCCTGTCTTCAGCTTTCCTCACTGCCTTACATCATTCACCTGAGAGCACTCCCTCAATAAATCATGTGTACCTAATCCCCGTCTCTCGCTCTGCTTCTAGAGAACCCAACCTCAGGTAATATTCAATGTAATTTGTGTTCTGTTCATGCACACACTGATTTAATTGTAAAGATCCTACAGCACTCACCTGTTGCACTACTAGAGCCGAGTGTAACAGAAAGGATCCCAGCTTCTGAGATCTGTCAGTCGAAATCTGTTAATCTAGTTACACAAGCTTTATGAGCCTTAATGTCCCTGTTAAGTATAATGATATGTACATTGCAGGGGTATAAAAATAGAACTACCACATGACCCAGCAACTCCACTGTTGGGTATATATCTGAAAAAAAACAAGAACACTAATTCGAAAATATACATGCACCCCAATGTTCACAGCAGCATTATTTACAATTGCCAAGATATGGAAGCAACCTGTGTATACATATACACACACAATGGAATACTACTCAGCCATAAAAGGAATGAAAGTTTTTTCATTTGCAGCAACATGGATGGACTTGGAGGGCATTATGTTAAGTGAAATGTCAGACAGAGAAAGACAAATCTGCATGATATCATTTATATGTGGAACCTTTAAAATAAAACAAACCAGTGAATATAACAAAAAAGAAACAGACTCACAGATACAGAGAACAAACTAGTGGGGAGAGGGAAGAGGGAGGGGCAATATAGGGGTAGGGGATTAAGAGGTACAAACTATTATGTATAAAATAAGCTACAAGGATATATTGTACAACAGTGTATAGTGTTTTATAACAATTATAAATGGAGTATAACATTTAAAAATTGTGAATCACTATACTGTACACCTATAACTTACATAATATTTACCTAAACTGTACTTCAATTTTAAAATGTAAAAAGAACTTAAAATAAAGTGCCTTACAATAACTGACAAAGCAATCACATAACATATGGACATTCCATGCCCCCATAAGAGTCACTGGTGGATTTGGACATTCTTAAGCTCTATACATATTTGCCAATCATCAACTTCTTTTCTGTGTACAGATAGAATATGGACCTGAAATGTAATGAAATGAGAGCCACAAGATCATTCTCTGTGGATGCTTCCTTATTGCTACATTGCCTCCATTTGGGATGGAAGTGCTTGGAGCCATTTGCCAGGGGCTTGGACCTTTCAGTCTATAAATGGTAATGGAATACATGAGTCCTCTTGTGATTTTCTGCCATTATCTTAAAGCCAAACACTAGCCATGTACCTGAAGAGCTCTAATCATTATAAAAGGAGGCTGACACAGACAGCCACACCACCACAGAAGAGACACAAAGCAGCTGTGTTTATTTGAGTTTTGTTCTACCAAGTCTCAGAATCTCAGCTGTAAGAACCTCAAGACAGAACTAACACTCATGTGGCCTTTTATCAACCCCACTCCAGGAGACCCCCTTTCCTGTTCATCCTTCTTGATGGGAAAGGAAAGAAATGTCAAGAATAAATGTCTGTATGAAAAGTACAGGAACTATTAAGGGAAAGACACTCAATCACTCATATTTATTGATCGTATTTATTCTCAGAGTAATCCTGCAAGAGATATAAATAGCCTATATTTTTTGATGCATTAACTATAGCCCAGAAAGTTTTGGTAATTTTATCAAGTTATACACTAGTAAGTGGAGGGATTACTATTTGGACCTAGATCTGTATGACTCAAGTGTCATACTGTCTATGGACACTTTCCATAAAGATTTTCAAGATATTGACTAAATCTTCAAAACTAGGCATTTAATATCTTCTTCTTTGAGTTAGTTTGAACCAGAAGGTCAGGGAAATAGAGCCTCTGTAGTATGTGAGAGAGACAAGAAAACATTCAAATTACCCTTATAATTATTTTCAGATTTTTATGAAGTATCATCAATATGTAAATTATAATAAATGAATTTAATTAGTTAGATTTGATGTTGCTTGAATCACATGGAATCTTTTAGAGATAAATGATTGGTAGATCAATATATAGGTAACATAATACCTTTCAGAAACTAACTAGATACCCCCAAAATTTGCCAGCCACACACTATGATACTAATCAATTCCCCAACTTATGAAAACTGACACTTTGTATAAAATGAAGACTGAAATTTTTAGCATGATACAGAGAATCTGCATTTTGAAAACTGTGTAAATATAAAAAAGGTCTTCCTGTGGAGTTTAAGAGGTCAAGTGATCTCATAGAAAGTTGACAGTGACACAACACGATTTGTGGCTTTGCAGGACTGAGTAATTTGCTGAAATGTAAAAAGATGTCTACCTACATTGAGATGCTTGATTCCTAACTGTTGTGTCATCTGCCTCCTCTAATTTTCATTTTTGGTAAAAAGAAAAAATATAAACTTTCAAAATTCAAATCCCACAGCTCTAACATCAAATAAGTATCCATGAAGTCATCTTTTAGCATGTCAGAATGGGAGAGAAATAGGGTAGGGAAATATGTCTGCTGCCATTTACATTTATTTCACAGAATTTCGCTAAATGGAGATTTGATTGGATGGGCAGTTCCCAGTCCTGAATAAGGAAAACCAGAGAGATTCCTCATTAGCTTTCCAAGATGAAATAGTATCTTGTGAAATATAAAAATCGTACAACATATCCACTTTTGGGTATTGTGGATATTGTATGCATTTTACTCAGTCTGAAACAAATGTACAAGCGTTTTCCTTGGAGCTATTTTATATATATGTCGTGCCTTCCTTTATTCTTAATGTTTCTTCTTATATCTTGCACCTGTGGACTTCTTCTTAAATATTTTTCTTCCAAATTTCATTGCTTTGCCTCTTTTTCTCTCCCTCTGAGGATTTTATGGGCTTACACCATAAGCTCTCTTATTTAGGAGGCGTTGGGCAAGTACTTGTTTGACTGACTTATTGTTGATCATTTTAACCCACTCTCCTGTCACCCTCCTATTTATCCTCCCAGCATTTGCTATGGGAGGGAAGAAACAGATAAGCAGTCAAATCACAGAGAAAGATGTACTAGAGCTAGAGAGTATTCATATCATTGACACTGCTGGACAGGAAGGAACAAGGGCAAATGACTCAACATGGGAAAGTTAAAATAAAGAGAGAACACATTCTTTCTTAAAATAATTAACAGCTCGTGTAAAGTGAAACTCAGCAATATTCATTAGACACTGTGGCAAACATTTTTTGACTCAATTAAATAAATCATCTCAGTAGTATAGTTCAGAAATGTTGCTCTTTTCCTAGATCTTTGAGATCAGTGAGCAAAAACCAGTCCTAACTTTGACTCTCATACTTTCTTCCCTCTCTTTGGTTTAGTAAGAAGGTTGCAAACTCAGTTGCAATATCAAGTAACTAATGCTCGACAACTAAGTGCTGCTGCGGTATAAAACTGTTCCAGGAATGGAGTTTGTTTCATAGTCACCAAAATTCTGCCTTCTATATGTTTTAGGCATAGTTGATTTCAGGAAAAATCACTATAAGCTGAATATTAAAAGATAAATAAAGTTTAACATTGAGATAAAAATTAAATTTTACCACAAAATTTTGAAGAAAGTAATATATTTATTTTATATATACAATATATCCCTGAAATATGGTAGCTACATTAAAGGACTACTTCAGGAAAAATATTTAATTGTGCTACTGTATTTCATGGTTTTCTCATAGACTACTTCATTCTGTCCTAACGTAGTTCATTTTCCATAGTAGAACTAAGACTCAGGGAAGTTGTCACCCCTGAGGCCTGTTGGTCAGGGATCAAACCTGCTCTCACAGGGTGGAGAGAGACAACTGTGCACCTCTCTTCTCAACCTGAGCTCACTGACTTCCCATCTGGAGCTTAAAATTAGTCACAGTGGATTTGGAAACACTACATGGAAATTGGCAAACTCTATAAATCAGGGCCTATTTTTGCTCTAAAGGGTTCTTGAGCTTTCACCAGCACACCACTGTATAGATGTCATAGCTGGTAATTGGGAAATAAAACTAATGTTTCTGATTTTTAATCCTGAGCTTTTATACAATCTCTCAGCTACTCAGTTGAGAGTGCTGTTCTTTTTTTTTAATAAAATAAAACCATCATCATTAAATGGCACTAAATATCTCCTGAGATCAAAAAGAGAGGTAAATATGGCCATCATTAAAAAGTCTACAAATAACAAATGCTGGAGAGGGTGTGGAGAAAGGGAACCCTCCTACACTGCTGGTGGGAATGAAAGTTGGTGCAGCCACTAGGGAAAATAGTATGGTGATACCTCAAAAAACTAACAATATAGTTGTCATATGATCCAGTAATCCCACTCCTGGGCATATATCCTAACAGAACTCTAATCCAAAAAGATACATGCACCCCAACATTCATAGCAGCACTATTCACAATAGCCAAAACATGGAAACAACCTAAATGCCCATCGACAGATGAATGGATACAGAAGATGTGGTACATATATACAGTGAAATGCTACTCAGCCATAAAAAAGAAATAAAGCTATTTGCAGCAACATGGATGGACCTAGAGATTATCATACTAAGTGAATTAAGTCAGAAAGAGAAAGACAAATATCATACGATATCATTTATATGTGGACTCTAAAATATGACACAAATGAACTTATCTATGAAACAGAAACAGACTCACAGACATGGAGAACAGACTTGTGGTTGCCAAGGGGGAGAAAAAGTGCCAGTGAGTACAGAATATACCCTATTAATGTATAACATCTATAATTACAACCACTTTGAAGATGATAACCTTAAAATAATTCCACTGGAGAAACCCAGAACGTGAACACATCTTTAGATAAAACTAAAAGTGAAGAGTACAGTCAAACACAATGGAATTTAGAAAGTAAGAGAGGTTAAAGGGAATGCTTGTTTCCAGCAGAAAACCAGGTGGTGGTGGAAAAAAAAAAAAAAAGTTGAATCCAGAAGGACAGTGTAAGAGCCCTGATTGTATAAAATGATTAGAAAAATAAAGAAAAAATGTTATGAAGATATTAAGAAGCCTGCAGGGATTTGTCATGTCAAACTATAACATAAACCAATACCCTAGAATCCCTATACTTACAACCTGCATAGGCCTGAAGATATCTGGAATTGGTTAACTTTGTTGGTATCATTCCTAGTGAACACTAAAAGATATTCGGAATGAATTTGTCCACCAGCTGCAGCTGCCCCTTCCTTTCATTTACTAATAGGAGAAGATTGAGAGAAATCTGCAGATGCATTAGGAAGGATTTATAATTAACTTGGGCTTGTATTTCTCTCTTGACTACCTTCACATGAGCAAAAATGAGCTTCACTTCAAAAATTTGGAGAACAGAGCAAAAACAGTTCCTGTCTTTCAGGAATTGTTATAAGGTTTACCCAGATATAAAGTATTCCAGTGGATAATAGGTTTAGAATCCATTATGTCCAGGGGCTACAGCTTAAAATTAAAATTCTAGTAAACAGTCAAAAAGCGATCAAAAGATTATGTCAGTAACCAAGTGTTACATCTTCAGCCTTCTTTTTGGGTTCTCCTATGTTTTGTGCACTCATAATAGTAGAGATTCTAATTAGAAATCCAGGATAACATCCTAGGCAGAGCGAATGTGAAGAAAGAGCCCATAGTGAATTGCTAGTAGATACGACTCAATATTATTTATGGTCTTGAAATCTGTAGTGAACCAAGAGTTGAACTTGTGTGTGTGTGCATGGGGGGGTGTGCGGGTGTGTGTGTATGCATCTAAACATCTTTGCTAAAGGACACTGAACAAATGTACAAGATGCCAAATAAATATGTCCAGAGAACATTTTTGAAGCCAAGTCTCTGGGAAAATAACCAGGAAGGAAGCTTTGGATTGACTACAACAGACTTTTTCCCCTTCAAGTAAAGGGCTGAGAACATGAAGAGTAAGATCAAAGAGTAAACACTGGGAAACACAGCCTCTCTCCCAGCTTCTTGGCACTTGCCCCTCTCTATCTCACCAGGCACAAGCTGATCCAGCCAACAGTATCAAGCCTGAAGCCAATTACAGGCTCTACTGTGCATGGGGCAAAAGGATGCTAAAATGAATGAGTGATTATTATCAATGGGCTCCTAAGAGAAACAACAGCCAGGGTGCCAAATATCAACGCTCCTTCAAGTTACTCACTTACTGTGCCTTTTTGTTTTTTTTCTTGGTCCCCAAAGGAATTGCCAGCGAGTATTTTAACACTGATTTAGACTTTTCAGGGGTGAGGTTGGAGGGTGGTTGGCTTATAAAGATACCTAGATGAGAAGTTACCAGAAATAAGGCCTCAACTGACCTCACGAGAGACAGAACAAGAAGCTTCTGAAAAATAACCTTCTGACCGCCAGTTACACTTTTTAAAGCAGGTGTGGGCCTCATACTTGCTTGTCAAGTGTCAGAAGAGATCCAAGACATTCAAAATCTGAGTCACTGCTGAATTCCCAAATAAAATATTCTGTGCTCCCAACAGTAAAGTCCTGCTAAGTTTATCCTTAGGGAGGCCTATGAGGAAGGGAATTGGCAGCTCATCACTCAAAACCCTAACCTCAGCATACTCTTCTGAGGTATATTTTCTAGGATTGTTCATCCATTTGCCTGAGAGCAATTAAATGTGATGCAAATGAAACACTGTTTAAGACCAAAAGAAAATATTCTAAAACAGATCTCACCCTCTTTCTTCTCATGCCAGGAACTAAGCGATGCAGAAATAAGAAAATATGAAAAGGAAGTCATATTTTGAGGGAAACTCCGACATTATGTGAGGCAAAGGTATAGATCACAAAGAAACACAGGTCAGCACCAGCAGGTGGAGCTGGTTAGAAAACTAGAAAACTGTTCACAGTCTCAGAAGATCTAGAATGTTAGTAAGCTGTAAGGGGGATGGGGAAAGGGGAGAGTGAGCCACACACTCTAAGGTGTTTATTCAGAGTGATTTTCCCCCTTTTAATCCTATGGAAAAAGTCCTCTTGTCTCAATGGACTTTTGCTTGTGAGCCCCCAGAAATCTGTGAGGATCTGGGTGTTGGAATGAAATGTGGTCACAGTGTTTGACCAATGAGAGGCAGGAGTTGGCAGGAAATTCCAGAATGTTGAAAATAGACAAGAACGGGCAGGGTAGAAAATGATTAGATTATGTTACGATTTTGCCAATATTTTTTCTTTCCTGTGGGTGTGTTTTGTGAAGAAAATCTGTAAATAAGGTACACTGAAGGAAGGGTAAATTAAGTCCAAAGGTAAACAGCTGGAGGTCAGAAGTGTAAACAAGAAAAATTGACTGGTGCAGAATAAATTTTTATAATATTCATTTTCTAATTATAACAGTAACATACACTTTACAAAATTTAGAAGTTGCAGTACAGCACAAAGAGGAAAGGAAAAATTCCTCTTTTTACCATTACCCAGAGATAGCCACATTTCCCCCAGTATTTCAGTGTTTTTCTGTTCACTCTATATTCATTCTAGACACTTATACTCAATATGCTGTTTTGTTACTTTCTTTTTGACTTAGAAAATTCAGCATAAACTTCATACTTTCCCCTATTGTGATGTTTAATCTTGGTTCAGTCTTATAAGTACCTACGCCTTGAAGTACCATTTTAATGGGACAAATTTATAAGAGTAGAAAATCTTTAAACTTTTAAAGCTCATTACCAAATTGTACTACTTAATGGTAACATAAGTTTCCATTCTGAAGGGTCCTAATCAGCATTATTCTTTATAAAAACCTCAGCTAATTTGATTAATAAATTTTTAAAATATATTATCCTTTTAATTTTCAAAAAACATTTTCAATTAGGTGTCAGTAAATTCTTCCAGGAAGCTTCTAAATTTTGATACATATCAAACTATTCTTTAAAATATGTTATCAAAATTCAGTATCATTTTTTAACTAATTATCAAAATTCAGTATCATTTTTTAACTAATTATTAACTAATTGCTTTATTAGTTGATCAGTTTAATGGTTGTACAACCAGCAACTATTATTTAGGGGATTTTATTTTTCCATAGAGAAGAAATTATTTCTCTATTACTTTATACTGTCACTGAAGCCATGCTTAGCTAGTTCCATTGGAAACAGAATAAGATTCCAAAACTCTTGAGAATCCACAAGCTATAGTTTTCTTAACCACCTCCACATTTCATCAAAACCTGCAGGCTTATTAGAAATCCCTACATAGATGTCTGACTCTGTCAACCTGAAGCAAGTACCAGTTGGCCTGACCTTCCCACTAAATTGACTAAAATGATTGGATCCATAAGTCCTTTCTTTCTTTATCTTTTTCCTTTCTTTCTTTTTTTTTTTTTTCTGCTGAACATACTCCCTAATCCTAACCAAATTCTCCATCTATATAGCCAATTTTGATTCCTGACAAAATCCTGCAAGGAATGCTGACTAGAATCCTATCCAGAATTCTTATCCAGAATCCTAAGAGTATATTTTCATATGTATATATACACATATGAAAATACTGAAGGTGTAAGAATTGTTCCTAGACCACTGTGTAGTAAGTAACACTGAGAATCAAATGCTGACAACTTGATTGAAATTGACAAATAAAATTAATTTTTCATTTGTCAGGTTATACCACAGGATCAGCACAAATAAATCCTCACTGACTTATAACTTCTACATTTTCAATTATGGTACAAGTATTTCAAAATATATCTATAGGGCTTCCCTGGTGGCACAGTGGTTGAGAGTCCGCCTTCTGATGCAGAGGACACGGGTTCGTGCTCCGGTCCGGGAAGATCCCACATGCCGCGGAGCGGCTAGGCTCATGAGCCATGGCCACTGAGCCTGCACGTCCGGAGCCTGTGCTCCGCAACGGGAAAGGCCACAACAGTGAGAGGTCTGTGTACCGCAAAAAAAAAAAAAAAAAAAAATATATATATATATATATATATATATAGTATTGGTATTGCAACCTGTTTAAAAAATAAATACTTTTCAAAATAAACATTTAGCATTATTAGTATAAAATATATCTATACTGCACTCACATTGCCCTTGTTTATGCTCATGCATAGTACAAGGAGAAATTATCCATTAGCTAAAATACTGTAGTTACTAATTTAGGATGTATATTCCCACATATTCTAGGTAATGGAGAGTTTCTATAAAATGTCTTGATCGTGAAATGTGTCAGTATGTAGTCTATTTCCATATGGTGCACTTAACTGAAATTTTCAGAAAAATGACAAAGAAAGAAAAAAATTGAAGAATTGTCACCTGGTACCATCCTCAGACATTTGAACAGAAAAAAAAATGTCATGTTAATAAAGATGGAATAATACAAGTGTTTTAATTATCAACCCATCCTTGCATACATTCATGAAACATATCAAACATATTATTACAATGCATCTGAAAATAATTGTCTGATTTATGATTGATCAATAAAGACATACATGCTCTGTGCATATCAAAATCTTTGGGACAATAACACTTATTATGGAAAAATACAAAACAATACAATATCTTGCACACTGTATATTGCTAAAACTATATATCTCCTGCTTTTGGAAGAATCAGGCTCTGAATGGGTAGTACACATAATCATGATTGATGATTATTAATAATTATTGTGCTATGACAAGCAGTAGATACCAACCATTCTTACTACCTCACCCCTCTTTCTTCATCCACCCACCTGAACATTTCTTCCTTCTGTATTCACTATTTTAGTTAATGGTTTTACAATCTATAGATGAGATTTGCAGTATTTTGCTCAGCCAGAATCTGTTCTCCATTCTCTTGGAAACAGGACCCCAACTTTTCTCTAAGGAGCCCTTCTCCACTGTTCTCATTCATAAGCTTCAATCAGAGAATGGATGTCCATGGGCACAGGGATGAGTTGTTTTTCAATCCCTCTCAGGGAGCTCTGAAAGAAACAATGCCTCTGCCTTGATTTCTTCCTCTCCCTTCTGTCGTCTCTCCAAAGAGAATTCATATGATGATCAATTTCTGTCTGTTCTCCTTCCAGGATGCCTCATAAAATCAATCCTCCTCCTTCCAAAGTCCCCACCACCCACCACTATCTAGGCTCATACCATCTTTCCCCAAGACTATTGTGGTCACTTTCCAATCAGGTCCACTGCTCTCTAATTCATCCTTCACAATGCTGATAGTGGCATCCACCTAACCTCCAAGTCAGAGCAATCCATTTTCCTTCTCTACATTTATCTGTGGATCCCTATGGTAAACATAAATAAACAAACAAAAAATATAATGACAACAAAAAAACCCAGAATGTTTAGTCTGGTATTTAAAATCCTATTTTTTCCTCTTCTTTTCCCCTCTTTCCAGATTTTCTTTTTTCCCACTGACTCTGCTTATGCTGTGTGTCCCTGCTCACTATTCTCAGGGCATAGTATATAATTCCATATCCCTATGAAACTGCCCATCTTGTCACTTTTGCCAGGAGATAATTTCACTCTCATCTCCACCTGTCCAACTTCTACATCAAGACACAGTTCAAAAATTGCTTTTTCTTCTCTGCCAGGACTTTTCTAATTGTGCCACCTAAAATTATTAAATTATGACTCATCTCCTCTATTCTTCACACCACAATGATAATAAGTACCGTATTATGACTTGTGTTACATTTCCACTCAGTAAATGTTAAATTCCTTAAGAGCAGAGACTAGACCTTACACATGGTTTCCACTGTCCAGTAAAGAGAACTGTTTTATGCAAGACATTAATTAGCACAATCACCATGACCTGAATGTTTGCATAGATGAATGCATCATTAAAAAAAACAAAGAGTAAAGACCCACAATAAAAGACTTAACAATGTCCCATAAAAGTACTGATGCATTTCCCTGGGGTTTGATAAGGTGGTTGAGAAAATGGCTTTATTTTAATAATGCAGGATGAAGATGACAGTGTTCAGACTATTTCCACACCATACTAACTAAAGCACAGAAGTGCTATTGTCCCATTATTTTATAAAGACAACTAAATCAGAGAATTCAAGAACCAAGTAAGAACTGAAACAATTGACTCAGCCATCCATATCATGCTCCTGGAACAGTGATTATGCGAATAATATTTTTAAAGAGGGATGACCACATTCCATTTCTCTCTGCACTGCTTTTACCTCAAGTGACTTTCCTTTCCATCACTAACATTTTCATGTGGCTATTCCTCAACAAGCCCAGGAGAAGCTCTTACTTCACCTGTGATAAAGGAAGTCTTTTCTGTGCTTTGAGCGCACACCTATAAGCCAGTGATTTACCCTGTGCTTGAAAAGAATGGAAGATTGTAAAACAGTGAGTATCCTGCCACCAGAAGAAGTCAGAGCAGCCCCTCCCAGAAAACCAGTGAGAATCAGCAGAAAAGTGGCCATATGGTTAACGACTCCTTGTGGTCTGTGACTCAACTGAACTATCTGAACTTAACCTTAATAGGCATCGTGTGTCAAGACAGCTCGGAAAACCACAAATAGATCTGGGGTTCCCCAACTTACCAGCACCAAAGCACTCTACAAGCCCCCAATCCAGAACCGACAAGTCAAAAACCTGAACCAACCAGTCTCTGTCCCTTGTGAAATCTTAACCCTTTGTTAAGTCACACCTTTGCCTTGGTTGGGGTGATGGTATTCTCAGGGACCATTTCCCTGTGCTTGTACCCATTTACAAGCCAATTCACAATTTTCTCTTACTTTTTCTCTGACACTCTGATGACTCATGCCACAGAATCTCACTCCTGTTTGTTGGATAAACTTTCCCTGCTTTGGCCAGTAGTAAACTCAGTTTAACATCCCCAGTCTTTATTCTGCTTTTATCACCAGGTCATTGTCCAAAGGGCTATAAGTTGTCACAACTATTTCAATTTAGGCTGACAGAGTAGTCCACGCCTCTTAGTTGTACAGATAACTCAGAGTTTTGGTACAGAGGTTAGTTGTAGCCACTTGGGCTGAGCAAGGTGTGCATGCACCCTTGATTAGCAGCAGGATGAAGCATGTCATAGTCAGTTGTTGAAATTATTGGCAACAGTCACAGTTCAAATGTGGCTGAAATTTGCAACAAACTCCGCAGCCCCAATGCCTCTATTCACTCTAGTATGAGTCCTCTTATTCATTTAACCAGTTAGAACCAGACAATTGGATCAATAAGGCACTAAACAATACTCTTTCTGGTATTTATCAACATTTGAAGAGAGAACCCTTTAGAAACATTGGAAGCATCACCTTAATTTTGTTTTAATTAAACTGTTACGATTGTAAGCTACCAAAAGTGTGTCACACTATCCACAAATCTTTGTCCAAAGAATACTTTGGTGCATATTTATGAATGTAAAGAGTCACCATTTTACCAGGAAACTATTATCTTAATATACTTTTTCTCTCTGTACACATGATATATAAGGAATGACGAAAACATGATATTGAAGACATCTGAGTCATAGGTTTAACGTCTACATTTAAAAAGTGGCAATTTAAGAAACAAAATTACAGCTATTGGCTTTATAGACCCGAATTACTGGCATTTCTAATACAATAGTTATTACAGGACTATGAGATCATGAAGTATGAAACATTCACACTGGGTCAATGGAAAGGCATTAATTAATATAATCTTATAAAATTATTATTATTATTATTAACTATACTAATAATGAATGATATGAAGTACATTTAACGTACAGTTCTATCATCGGACTTATTTTCTATTATATATATTGTTATATAGTATACATTATACATTTCCATAGCAATTTTAAGCTGTAAAAGTTTGATTTTGTTGTCTTTTTTCATATGACAGATTTAGACTGGTAACAAAAATAACAAAAAATTTCCTACTTAACAGAATTGTAATTAGTTACACATTTTATTAATCATTCCATACTAAGTACAGAAATAAAATTATTTTCAAGCATTGTAATCTATAAACTATGCAACCTTTCCTTGTCTACAGATCAAAATTAAACAAATACAACTTTTAGAAGAAAAAGGAAAATAGTGAGATCACTTTTTTGAAGTATAACAGCATGAAGACTGGAAATCCATTCCAGTTATTATATATATATATATATATATATATATATATATGTAAATTTGGTTTATAGTGCATGTAGAAACATAGACAATCTAAATCAAAAACAAATATAAAAATTGTTTTATTCCATTCCCTCTTTTTAATGGTTCAGGAAACAGAGCGAATGACACACAGGAGAATGCATAGGCCCAGATCATGTGTCCCCTGACAGAAATCTTTATTGAATACTAAACTTCTAATCAAAATCATTTAAGTTAAATGTACTTTGAAAGGAACAGCATTAAAGAGATAGTAACACTAGGAAAATCCCTTGTTCTGTTATTTTTTAAATAAAATTTAGATTTGAACAATATACAAAGTTGTGTCTGAAAAAGAATTTAAAAAAAAAGTTGTCTGCTAATTTTGTCTCTCATCAATTTTCTAAATTCTAAGCTTTGCTTCCACTACTTTTTTCAAATATTCTTCATGATTTCTGCAATTTCTTGGCATTTCATAGATTGTATTTAAAATGCTTTATAAATATTTGGGTGGCAGTGGGGCAAGAGCAAAAGGGAAATAACATTGGATCAAAATGTTGCCCTATTTGGGGGGGGGTCATTTATTGTAAAATATAAATTCTCTCATCGAAGTAAATATCTTGAAAAAGATCTATATCAATGAGAGTAGAAAAGCTCTATATCAGCATTATTTAACAGAAATATAATGTGAGCCAAATATGTAAGTTTAAATGTTTGCATGGTCACATTAAAAAAAGTAACAAGAAACATATAAAATTAACTTTAATGCTATATTTAACTTAAACCAATACAGCCAACGTGCTATCATTCCACCATGTAATCAATATAAAATTGTTAAAGAGATATTATACATTTTTTGGGGGGGGGGGAGGTCGCGGGCCTCTCACTGTTGTGGCCTCTCCCCTTGTGGAGCACAGGCTCCAGACGCGCAGACTCAGCGGCCATGGCTCACAGGCCCAGCCGCTCCGCAGCATGTGGGATCTTCCAGGACCGGGGTATGAACCCGCGTCCCCTGCATCAGCAGGCGGACTCTCAACCACAGCACCACCAGGGAAGCCCTACATTATTTTTTATATTAAGTATTTGAAATCCAGCATGTATTGATATTTTATGCCCACAGAACATTTCAACTCATGCTAGCCACCTTCCAAGAGTTCAATAGCCCCATATGGCTCGTGGCACCTATATTGGACACCATAGCTCTGGATGATTAACTGTGATAAATCATGATCTTGCCAGGACTCCAGTACCACTTTAGAGCTGGTCAAGACACTTGTGATACCACAACAGGCCACCGAAGCACAGTGACCTTCCCCTCACCATTGATCTTAGGTGGGTGGGTGAAAAACATTTACTTCTTAATATTCATCAACAAGATGTTATGTAGAAATAAAATGGCAAAAACCAAAATTAGAGAAATTAGGCATTTACTGTACAGATCTAGGTTGAATTTCCTTTACCTGGCCCCAGCCAGAAAACTTTTCCTGAGAGCCTTTTCTCAGCACTTGCTCCCAAATTCCATCTGCCCTCTGTTTACTCTCTCCTGATGGACTATTCCAGTATCTCCAGCCCCCAGAACATAACTATGTCTTGATAGATTCCTGTGTCTGTTACACTAATCTGTGTTAATCTCTAAATAGGAGTGGAAGAGATAGAACTTGGTGTCCCTTCAATGAAGATAAATTTCATTCTAGACATGTATTGTTCTTACTCTGCTTACAATTAATTGGCAGGAATACTGAGTGTTCAGGAGAATCTTCTATATCAAGTTCTCTATTCCATCATGGAAGGCTTATTCAACCTCTTGATATAGTCTTATTTAGTGAAGAGTAAAACTTACTTCTTAAACGTTAAAATTTACCAACTGTTAAAGTATTCTTTTACTATTCAAAATGATATCTCATGGGTGCTGCAAAGATGTTAGTAATTATCATTGATTATCAATGTTACATTATTCTATGGAAAAACTAAGGGCATAAATATGATTTTTCAAAGAGACACAACATGCTATTCATGTCTTCATCTGAAGGACAAATATAGAGAAGGAAGTAAATCTGTTTATGTATTTTTTGTGCAAATATTCAAATTTTTAAAAAATTTTTATTGGAGTATAGTTGACTTACAATGTTGTGTTAGTTTCAGGTGTACAGCAAAGTGAATCAGATAGATAAATATATATGTATATACACACACATATATATACCCATTCTTTTTCAGATTCTTTTTCCATATAGGTTATTACAGAACATTGAGTAGAGTTCCCTGTGCTATACAGTAGGTATATCTATTCTATATATAGTAGTGTGCATAGGTTAATCCCAGTCTCCCAATTTATCACTTCCCCCCCACGTTTCCCCTTTGGTAACCATAAGTTTGATTTTGAGATCTGTGAGTCTGTTTCTGTTTTGTAAGTAAGTTCATTTGTATCATTTTAAATTAGATTCCACATATAAGTGATATCATATGATATTTGTCTTTCTCTGTCTGACTTACTTCACTTAACATGATAATGTCTATGTCTATCCATGTTGCTGCAAATGGCATTATTTTGTTCTTTTTTATGGAAATCTGTTTAAACATATGAATGTTTGTCATTGGCATGTCCATCTGGGAGTCATCAATGATGAGTTTTCAGGGTACAGAGATGTACTCAAAAGAGTACTTATAAATATAAGTCAATCAGTGTTAGTTTAGTCAAGTTACTTAAGCTCTTTCATCCTCCATTTCCTTATCTGTGAACTTAGGAAAAGAATAATGCCTAACTCACAGGACTATAGTGGAAGCTAAGTTAGATAAGGCATAGATCATGCTTAGCAAGGGGATGGACACCTGGTAAATGCTTGAGAAATGGTAGCTCTGCATATAAACTTGTTTGATTTTTTAAAAATGAGGTAAAAGGTGGAGTAGAATAATGATAGATAATGTATCTGTTCTCGTCTAAAGTTGGAAAAAATGTGAATCATGCTGATGACTGTTCATTTTACCAGAACTTAACACAATTTGAGACATATTGTCACTCTAAAAGGAGATTATGATTCTATTTCCTGCCAAGTCATTGGGTATAGATAGGTGACTTGGTGGCCCTTATTCTTTGAAATACCCTTGTTTACTGTCCAAGGCATCTCTGGTCCTTTTCTGTCTAGAGACACCTATGCTGACAGAGGGAGAAGTTTAGAGAACAGAATGTGGAGTCAGACTCAATGACTGATGCCCTATCCCTGTCACTAACTCTCAGAATCACCTTCAAACATCATTGGGATCTGGAGACTTCAAACTTCATCCATCTTTTACACTCTTTAGAACCTAGACAGTAGCTCAAAGGCTTGGCAACCTAAGGTGAGCATTGTTTGAAGAACTGTATCAAAGTATGCATGTTTTTATCAGATGACCTTCTAATGATTATAGTAATGACCTCACTGTAATGAACATTTGGGAGGAAAGGTTAGGTGAATTATAGGCAACTTATGTGAGTTTCTTCTCACTGGGCCAGGAACCTAAGCTATCTGCTCACAGAGTTGGATCTAGTCTCTATCCCTTTGTATCTGTTTCAACAAATAAAGAACAGTCACAGCCCACTGATTTATTTGTTCTCTTAAGTAAGTTTTAAAAGCATCCACCTTCTTAAGTACATCATTAGCTTTCTTAGGAAGACCTTTTCTTGCATATAACACAGTAGTAACCTATAAGTCAATCTAATACAAGTGATTACATTCACAAAATTATTGGAAAGCAGATACATTTCTAAACTCATTTAGCAGCTTGACTTATTCATGGCTATAACTACCAGTGTCAAGGCAATATGGTCTCTCTGGCAAAAATTAATTGGAGTCAGACACTCTGGTGATAGATTCTCACTTTAAATTTAGTGAGCTTCAGTCTCCCCCATATGTAACCATGATTAATCTTTCCTTCTCCATGTACCACATATAATTGTTAGGAGAGCCACATGAGAAATCATTATGCACCCTAGAGATAGAAAACAATAATATTATTTTTTCACAATTTGAGCTTATTTTTTTACATTTTATTTAATCACAACATGGCGTCTCTTTGGATAAATGAACAAAGATTCATATAAAAATATGAATTTCTGATTTCAAAGTGGGGGTTTAATGAGGCCACTTAAAAATAATATTCCCTTTTTAAAAATTTTGTCCTTTTCTTTCAAATATCTTGTGTGTATTGTCCCAATTTCCTTCACAAGGAAATTACTCTTTGGAAGTAGGTAGTGCAAACATTATTATTTTCATTCTTCAGATGTCGAAACTGAAACAAAGCAAGCAATTTAATCAGCTTATTTTTCCACTAAACAGCAATGACAACAACAAAATCAGCCTTGCAAGAAATTTCCACTCCAACACTCATTTTCTGCTTTCATAATTTTTCCAGGGTCAGATTCTTATAGCAATTTTCTAAGTTCATAATTACCTTAGTTGCATGCACAATTTGGGTAGTTAAGTAATTACTTGATTTGCACATGCAAATACTGCAATCATTGGCATATAAAAATAATGGCCTTTAAACATTTAGGCCCAATGGAGGACAAATGGTCAGGAAAATTAAGATTCCTGTGGTTCCCAAAAGGGATAACTATGAACAGAAAACATTATAAGCCATTCTCAGCTATTTAGAGAATCAGCTCTCTTCTTTAACCTAGAGAAAAGAAGCAACATGGTGGTGTTCTAATTTCAAACTCCTCCTCTCTATTCAAAGAAGATTTCCAAGTACCAATAGACTATTTGGAACTATGAAAAGTCTGAGCTTAGATCAGAACACTTGAGTGTAAAATACAGTTCCCCCATTGGAGGGGTTGGGGAGATTTGGACAAATCACTTAATCCTAAACCTTCTGATGCTAATCTCTAAAATGTGGATAATAATATCAACCTTATAGGGTTGAAAAGAGGAATAAATGAGATAAATTACATAAAAGTATTCTGTAAACTCTGAAACCCTGTATAAATAAAACAGATTTTTCACTAGCCCAATAAATTCATGAGAATTGTGGGCTTGCTACAGTTTTTAAGGGATATTTAAAGGAAAACTGTTTTACATATGAAGCTGAAGATAGCACATTAGCTGAAAATGTAGCCAGAGAAATGTATGTGAATATTGTTCAGAACTGTCTAAATTGAAGTTGTAAGGCATCAGAAAATGTTACTTTTATTAGAGACTTTGCATTATTTTATGGAGGATAATTAACAGAAATATTTACCAACTTTTGATATGGTCAACTTATGAGAGGGATGAAAAATGAACTGTGGTACAGGCTGAAAGATTTTGCAAGAGATGTGATTTTAGAATCATCACACTTCATCCAAATTTGCTCACAAAGAAAAACCACATTGATGAAAATGTGTGGCCTCTCATTTCCAACATCCTTCTTCTAACTCAGAAGCACATGATTCCATGGCAAAGGAGTGGCTTTGGAGACAGGGAGATATTATTATGCTCTTGTCCCATAACTAGATGGGTGCATGCATGGATCTGGCAAGATACTAACACTTAACTTCTTAAACTCTTTAGTTGGCAAATATCTAAAACATTCTCAAATCCCTAAAGTGCAGCACAGAGGGAGGTCACAGACAGCCTGATCAGGATTCTAACCATATCACTGAGACCCAGTTACTTTCTGTCTCTCAGATACATCCAGATGGCCACATCTTGTGGAAGGGTGGCAGAAGTAACTCCAGCCTATTCTTCTTGACTTGAGGATGGAGGGAAAGAACAACTGTGTCTTTTCTACTTTCCATAAAAATGTGTACTTTATTTCATTGGTGCTGATTGGTCCAAACGTAATCACAACAACCAGGGCATCTGAAGGACTCTGACCATAACAGAAGACTTACGCAAAATTTTGGCAGAGGGATGGTATCCCCAGAGGAATTCTGCATGTGCTTTTCCAGAACTCCAGGAAACAGACACTGGTGGAGAAACAATAGATACCCACAACAATCGATTTGGGGATAAACCTAGCTGAGGGCGTGATAGCAAGTAGGAGGGCTTCTTTGATGACTTTTCCAAGGTTTGTGGTTCCAAAGTTCTCATCTTCACTTTTATCACCTACTCACAAGGAGAATCTGCATTCATCAAATGTTTCCCCTCATCCGGGGGCCACAGACACTTCCAATTCCAAAGGAAAATTACACAGTTCCCTGGAATGTGTGAGACACATTTAAAGATAAAGCGATTTGGGGTCATATCCCACACCTTTCACTTGGTGATTGCATGCCTTTGTGGAAATTGTTGACCTCTTTTTGCCTTAAGAATCTTCACAGTGAAACAGGAATAACAACACCTGTTCTGAGGGTCATGGTAAGGTCTGGAGACACATATGAGAAGATCGTGCAACAGTTCTGCTGCAGAGTGGGTGCTCAATAAATGATCATGATCATTCTGCACAGTTTCGTCCAGGTCTTATGATCTATTTCTTGGGTTTTTCTCTCCTGTCCTCACCACCCCACCCCATCCAAATGTCAATATTCGAAGTGGCCCTCATCTGGCTTTCTAGATTTGCCAGAAGTCAGTGGTCCAAATGGAGCTAGAGGCACAGCACACTAGTTTGTGAACCACTGTATGGGGCATCACTGAGAAGACCAAGAAAAGAAGAGTTGCCATTATAGAACAAATCCTTGTCACTCTTGCTGTTGCAAATTCTCTAAAGTGCTGAAATGCACATGCAAATTCAGAGAAAGAACCAAATTCAAGGGTTTATGAAATGAGAGCTCTGTAGGGAATTTGGCCCAATAAAAACTAGCTGTTCCTTATTTATCAGCAAATGACCAGCTGCAGCAGGTCGGCCTGAAACCTCTTGCTACTTGACCTCATCAGCAACCACCCCGTAATAAGTTACCATCGCTTAATTAGACAAGGGAGTTTTCAAATGTAATCTCTTTGCACTCAGCAGGCCCTGGGTCAAACAGAATCTGACTAACCTACAGCTTGTGTTTACACAGCTTCCAGCAGTTCAAAAAGCCAAGGGAAGATCAGAAGCTTATCTTCCAGCCAACAGGGGAGGGAGGGTAGGTGGAATTTGACAGAAGGTTGTAATCATCCACATTGGGGGATGAGGGGAAAGCCTGCTCATCTGTTTGTAAGCGTGTTAGGACAAGATGTTACATTTCTAGAAACCCGGATGCAGAAAAAGGTGGGCAGATGCCATTCTTGTTTAATTAAGAAGGAAAGTAAAAATCTAATGTAAGTCCAGCTCTGTTGGCTGGGCCTCCTCTCTGGGGAAGGAAGGGTGGATGTGCGGAGGCTGGAGGAGAGGCTGGACACGGTGGGATGTGCTGGCCGGCACGTGGCAGCTGTGCCTGGTGAATCCTATTCTAGCTCATGGCCCTGTGTCCCAGCCCTTCTGGAAAATTACCTCCAAATAACAGATCACGAAAGAGCAACTCCAACAAGCCCTATAATTTAGTCCCAAGAGGAAATTCTTCATTCATCAAGTGTCCAGGAGGCTAAATTAGTTCTCTACCCACGTGGGCCCTGGTTGGCAATTTCATGCGAGGGTGAGCCCTACCTTGGGGAGGAGTCCAGCCAGAGGGATGGCAGCCAAGGCCAGCCCAGTGCCCAGCTAGGTCAGACCACATTTTGTGCCACAGATTGGGTAAAGTTCCTGGGGAATATCTCTGGGACTCAGTCCCTCTCACAATTTTTTTTTTTTTCAGATGCACATTTTGGGGTGTTTGTGGGGGAAGAGCAAATCTACCTCATCTCAGTCTGAGGTTTCACTGGAATGTTCTTCACCAGAAGGCAGATCATACTTTCCCGAAGTGCAAGCTGAGATCGAAGCCAAAGATAACCTTTGAGAGAATGCTTCAGTTTCATTCTCAGTTGTTAAACTGATATACAAAATAATTACAAATACACAATTTTTTTTTCTTATTTGTTGTTTTGTTTTTGATTCTGCTTTTGTTCTGTGAATCATCACAGCCTGGAGTCCAGATTCACTGTTAGTGCACATTAAAAACAGAACAAAACACCTTAGAAGACATTTAGAAGATGGGTATGTTTGAGAGGACATCTCTTTTCCTTCAGCCAAATCTTTATTTTTATGGATGTTGTTGTTTCTTTCTTTTTTTTTTTTTTAATTGAGAGGTAGCTGAATTCCTCAGCTGTACTGAATGGTTCCAGAAGTCTATAAATAAACCAGAAGTTTTCTTTATGCCAAATCAACAGGTTGCCTAAAACAAGATACTTTTTTACATTCCCTCCATTTTAAGAATGACGTTGCTAAATTTGGACGACATTCTGAAGTTAAAAATCTTGTTTCTCTTCTTAGAAATCTGATTCACTGCCTCCATCTAGGAATCTGAATAAAAAGACTTGCCTCTCCTCCTGCTATCTTTGCAGTAATCTCAAAAATGCTGGCCTCATTTGTATTTGCAAGACTTCTTTATGCTTAGATTTTATGAGTAACTACTCTCTATATAAAATCAAGCCTGCTTTGTGAATTCACTAAGCATTACTGGCAGGTTTGAAAAGAAGGTTTACTAATTCGGGGAGAAAATGATTCTGCAGAAATAGAACATATTACACAAAGAGTAAAACAACAGTTCAAAAGTAAAATTAGATTTAAAATACTACATTTTATATATATCACTAAGTTCAAATAGGACTATGCAAATAGAGTTGGTTGATTTGTACAACTTTGCCAACCTTTTTTATTTCCTGTTTTCTGTTCCCAGGTGCCCATAAAGACTGATGCTGGTGTTACACCCCTAAATTTGAACTCACAGAATGTAAAAATGGGTCAGCTACTCCAAGTACAGAATTCTCTGCTCTAAAACAAAACAAAACAAAAATCTCACTAAAAAAATACTTTAAGTTACACTGAAGAAATCCCTTAAAAAGATTGGAATGCATTTTTTATCAGTTGGGAAGACTAATAAAAATAGTTGACATATACACCTTCATTCAAGGTGTTCATGTCAAATGAGGCATTTCTGTAATTGAAGACTTACCTGCCTTCTTAATTGCAATTTTTTTTTTCCCTTGGGGAGAGTGGGCAAGAAGAGGACTCAGAACTCACTACTAACCATGCATGTTCAGAGCAGAGGAGAAGATAAAGCTGAATTCATTGCTTAATCACCTGGGTGTCCTGAGCTTAAGATGTATTTGACAATTGGCCATTTAAATGGCAACCAGAGGCAGGGCTATTGGTTAAGTCTGTGGGATAAGCCAAGAATCAGAAGATTTACAATTTTGCATTCATTAAAAGTCAGATACAAATATTAGAGCATAACCCCGAGTGTTCTTGATCCACATCTGTAAAGACTGTAAATCCCAGGCAGACAAGGCCAGGGACACAACAGAGAAACAGATCCTGAGTATGTCAACGGGAGGGTGAAAGTCGGGAGAAGGCCAAAGTCTCTGTCCTCCTCTGACCAGTGCATCACCCGTTTCTCAAGTTAGACATTTGACATTGAGCAAAATCTCTACACATTTTAATTTTCAGGCACGAGGTCTCCTCTAAGAAAAAGCTCATCAGCTTGTGATGAAATGAAATATGTTGAAGCAGGACATCTTCCAGCTACTAAGAGAAACTTGTGGATATGGAAGCAAGTCAAGCTGTCTCAATATAATTTTGCAACTGATACTTTCATTCATTTCATATATAATCACTGGGGGTATATTGTATATCCAGGAACTGTTCTATGTTCTGATAACATGCTAGAGAATAAGGCAGATAAAATACCTGGGGTTTTTCTTTAAAATACCTGGGGATTTTCTTTAAGTGGACTGGAGTGTTTTCAAGGATGGTGGGGAATACAAAGTAAACAAGAAAATAAATAAGTCAACAAGATCAAATCACATAAGGAACATAGTGATGGCCAGAAATTGACTTGACGATTATTACAGATGGATGCTCATGGAGGACCTTTCTTGGGAGATGACATTGGAGTTAAACCTGAATGACAAGAAGGTGTGAACCATGTGAAGACCTGGGGGTAAGAGTGTAGGGAGAGGAAACAGCAAGTGTAAAGGCTGAAAGGCAGGAATGAGCTTGGTCTCTTCTGGGAATGTGGAGTGGGCTCGTGTGGCTCCTGCTTTGTGAGGAAGGAGAAGTGATACCAGAGACAAGCAAGGGCTAGAGCAGGCAGAGCCCCAAGAGACTATGGAATGGTTTGGCTTTTTTTTTAATGCCATGATGAAGTGCTGGAGGGTTTTAACTTGGGCATTAGCATGATATGATTTAGAATTTTGAAAAATCACTCAGGCTACTCTGACAGAGTATATTAAAGGGGGACATGGTGAAGAGACAAAGTTGTCACAGTGGTTGAGACAAGCAAAACTGGTGCTTATACAGGAGCCATGGCAGTGAAAACATGAGTCAATGCTTGCAGGATAGATTTTATTTTAGTAACAAGGGTAACTTTTTGTTGAGAAGCAGGATGTCACACATGAAGGGAAGGGTCATTCAAAGATTTCTGTTTTGAGAAGGACTATTTGCTTCTTTCTACCTAATGATTTCTGCCTATTCCACCCACTGACAGAAGAAAAACTAACAAAATTCATTCATGGGGTCTTCTCTTAGTGCTTACCAGTCTATAATTCAACAGAATTTCACATCCTATGATATATTTCAAATAAAAATGGTATGTTTCTTTTAGGACAATAAAAGACCGTGATATATGTGTCTGTTTAAAATTTTCAAATAAAAGCTTGGCAGTCATCACAAGACACAAGCAATTTCATTTCCCAATACATTCCTTTAAATGACATTCTGTTGAATAGGAAGAAAACCAAAATGATGATCACTCTCGCCATAAATTGTGGAAATAAGAAAATGGTTTTCATGCAGAGCTGATCAGCATTGGGCACAGAGGACGGAGATGTCATGAGAACCACCAGCATGAAAGAAACACACACAGAGCCTGGGTCCACCGGTCCCTGAGGCATCTTGACCCTCACGGAGCTTGTGGATAGGCAGGTGCTCTGCCACCTTTTGAACCAGATGATGTTTCCAAATGCTTCATTTGTTGCCTGGTCATGTGGCAAGCTCTTAGGAACAGTGCTCTCTAGCAGAGACAATAATGTGAACCACGTATGTACATTTACGTTTTCCAGTAATCAACAAAAGTTTGTTTAAGTGAAATTAATTTTACTAAAATATAATATTTAACCCAATGTTTCCAAAATACTATTATCTCAACATGTGATCAACATGAAAATTATTAATGTCATACTTTACCTTTTTTTACATACTAAAACTTTGAAGTTTGATGTATAGTCATCTCAGTTGGTCTGGTCACATTTCAAGTGTTCACCAGCAACAGATGCCTAAAGACTACTGCATTAGACATCAGAGCTCAAGAATACATATATAAAATTTCCCGTCAGCAACAATATGTTCTCAAATATCCAAAAAGAAAATAACTGATGTCACCTCATAAACATGACCCATTGGTAGCCCATAAAGAGGAGCTAGTAATTGCCCAAAGATCTGTGACAATGTAGCATAAGAATGGCAACTTTGACCTTTGAGAAAATATGATCACATTTTAATAACTCATGGCTTCATTTGGACTGTTTTTTGAGGGTTCAATGTGTTGCTTTATTACACTTGAAACCAAAAGGATACACACACACACAAAAGAGAAGTTGAAAGCTGATTTTTTTATTCCAATTTTTTAAAAAAGGATGAAACTGCAAAGGAACAATAAAATTATCCCTAAAATATTTGTCAGAGCTCCTGAAATGTCTATATCTGGACTGACTTACCTTTTCATGTTTAAATAATTATAACTGGACCATCTCAAGGAGGACAATCTGTATGACAAGATTACAGCTGGGTGCCAAGGAACGTATTTTGGCATTGCCAGGCTGCAGGTAAGAAAATCATAGCCAGGAGGGTGAAATGATCCCTTTGGCACCACAGTAAGGGCAGATGTGGCAGACAACTGAAATAGCACTTGCCTCCTGACCCCCAGGCTCTGCATCAGCATCAGCAGCATTATCGCCACCTTGCCTGTCCTGGGATGCATGTGATGACCCAAGTCTTTGCAAGCCGAGAGGTTTTGTGAACCTCTCATGCAATGTGACATGAACTGATGATACCAGTTTAAGTATTTTTCCAAAGTCAACTTAAACACCATTTTTACACCTATAATTTATTGAAACTGTAGTAACTCTGGCCAATTATGGATAGATTTAAGTAAGGAGAACTTTCTGAACTAACTCACCCTGAAAAGACAGAGAGAAGTGTGTCACAGGGATAGAAACATCCTCAGAATGGAGGAATAATCCATGGATCTTTTTGACAACAAATCAGAACTTCTAGCTTAGAGAAAGTCTTCTCCTCCTACAATGTGACCAGTGAAAATGTATTTTCTAGGAACACAGCTGAAGACTTCACTATTTTTGAGAGCCTGAAAGCCTCTCATAGGGCAATCAAGAACTGACAATAAGTCAGAAACAAATTTTTGGCATCCCTAGAATGGCAGGTAAATATATGAATAGCAAGAACATAAAGATTTTTCTCAACCAAACCAATGTTTTAGTAAATGAATGAATCAGTGAATCAATGAATGAATAGACACAAATTAGCATTTAGCATTTAGAGTTAGTCACTAGTCATGGTTTTTAGACCCTTTTACTTTACTTAGATGTATTTTACAAGGAACTGGAGTTTGCAGAGTAAAAGCCTAATACAGTAGCTAACCTACTTGGCTGGGAAAAGATTACTACACATCCTCTCTTTTTCTAAATGCTAAAAATAATAATTCTTTTCACAAAGAAAAACTTGATATATCAAAGAATCATATTTTCAGTGATGAAGAAGCAGATTGAAGTAAAATGAGCTTGAATCTGGTGGCAAGTTTTATTTGGTTTCCACTATCTGGGGCAATAACCTACACTCTCTAAAATAATAAGGGTGAAGTAAAAGCATCTCTATTCACCAATACTCTTTGCAATGCATAACTAATAGGCAATTCCTAAGGCACTGTTCAGACCATGACCTTGCATGAGGGGATTGTCTGGGGGAGGAAAAGCTGCACTTTCACAAAAAGTGAGATGGAACTGATTTTACTCTTCCTCCTTTATTCTTTTCTTTGCTTGGAATATCCAAGGCCCCAAACTCAGAAATCCCTATGGATTGCCAATTGCAGGTCAATTTCCCTCAATCTGTTCTAAGTGATCATTCAGTCTCTACTTGAATACCCCCACTGCTTCTCAACGTATTTTTTTGTTCATTTGCTTTTTTGTTTTTTGTTTTGTTTTGTTTTTCCCTTTCATGGAGAGCTCTATTCATTAGAAAGTTTTAATTTATGTTGAATCAAATTATTTCTATTTATAACATATATCGACTGGCCTTAATTCTTAGTAAAGAATGTACAAAGATAGTCCCTCATTCCAGACTCTTGGGGATAGCTGTAGCTGACAGAGAACAAGTATATAACACAATTCCAGCACTTAAGAAAGCTGCAATCTGAGGAGAAAGGCAGAATTAACAATTAGTGAAAAGTTAGCAACTGAAAGGGGTCTATGGCTCTGCATGCAATAGAATTAAGGGTCCATAAAAGACGGGAAAGGTAAGGAAGATAGCATAGAGAAAAACAAGCCTAGATAAACAGAAGTAAAATAGAGAACCTCCCCGGATACAGCAGAAGGAAGAGCAGGAGGCAAGACAATTGCAGGGATTTGGATAAACTGCATGTCAAACACAAAAGAACACTTAGTAGACAGACACCTGTGATACAGATAAAATGTTTTTCATTAATGGAGTGATGTGTATGGCATTTAAAAAATCTGGCAGGTCTAAATCATTTTAGGAATGATGTTTCTAGAAGAATATGAATTTAATACAAGTATTGTACATTTAGTTCTGTTTTATTTTTCAATTAGCTTTATACTTACTTTGGACAGCTGTATGGCACATGCATTAATTTATCTTGTTTCAAATTTTTAAGTATTGATATATCTGAAAACTTTTCTTATCCAAAGCATGTATTTCAAACATATTTTACATTCTTGTTCCTTCAATACCTGTCAGCAGTCAGATACCTAAATTCCTCATCTTACTGTAACTTTTGTGGAATCATGTTCACATATGCCATGTAGGGTAAAAAAGTTGTAGCCAATCTGCTTTTGATTTAAAAGAAAGGCTTGCTTTAGTCTCAAGTCCAGTCTTTCTAGCTGATATGACAGAAGCTACAATAGCCACAAATATACAATATGAATGCATTTTTCCTACTACATCCAAAAAGATGGTGAACATCTCTCTAAAAATTTATTTTTCAGCTCATCTTCCTTTTCTCCATTTGAAATCAAATGGCAATAACTTCTTGAGGAGGTTGGCAGTCATACAGATGCTTAAATTAAAGAAAGAGTACAAAATTGTCATAAAACCTTTGGATCTCTTAAGATCTTTGACAAGTCAGGTATAAATGAGTAGATGCAGGATTGAATAGGCCTAGGTTTGAATTCCATTTTTGCTATTAATTAGGTTATATGAAGTTGGGCAAGCCACTCTGAGGGCCAGTTTCCTGATCTGTAAAGTGTAGACAATTATGGTGAGGAATAAATAAAACATTCATATTAGAAAAGGACCTTACAGAATGCCTGGCATATTATAGTTATTCCAAGAACAGCTTTATTCATTTATTCATTCACACATCTCCATTAATATAAATAAAATATATACCCAGTTATTTTTAAATTATTTTGGATCAAAATAAAACTAAAGAAGTAGAACGAAGGCTTATGTTGAAACTGTGTGGAAAAAGTGCAATGTATGTTTGCCACATACTCTGCTTCTGACTTCCTATCTCAAATGACTAGGCCTTTTGGGCTGGCTTCAGTCTTTTAAGCAGGGATACCATATGCTTTGTTCTAATATTGATATCTGGAGTCAAGGATGAAATCCTGGATCTCTTCTGAGGAGAATTTTGGGTGACTCAATGGTGAGTATAAGGAAAGACTGGCACTGAATCTCTTACTTGGAAGAAGTTGACCATATTTCCAAGGGAATGTTGTAAAATATGGTTGCCTAGAGGCAAACAATTTAATTCCTAAACCATTTCACTTACTTTTTGCAAGTCAGATTTGCCTCACAAATGCTAGCAAAAAATAAAAATGTTCCCTAATATATGATACGGTGTTCCATTTACCATCCAGCTCTCAGGTAATTTTAGTCATTTGTTATTCCAAAAAATTCAGAGAATTATTGTCTTATGGCTTCAAATCTGATCTGGCCTCCAATTTCTGGTCCTTACATTGGCTATTCTTCAGAAATGGTTCCCAATGGCTTTATTTTTATTATTTTATTATCCACTGAAAGCCCCAGTTCTAAAACCACCTCAAATGCTTTATATTTAATGAAGTTTACAGAACACATCCATGAATAACCTGTAGTTTAAGATTTTAACTCAAAATATTATAATATCCCAGAATTTTTTAAAACAATATACATGGTCCTAATCTATATCTATGTATCTATA
This sequence comes from Grampus griseus, assembly GCF_964374135.1. Classification (NCBI taxonomy): domain Eukaryota; kingdom Metazoa; phylum Chordata; class Mammalia; order Artiodactyla; family Delphinidae; genus Grampus; species Grampus griseus. Next base: position 54,144,009 of record NC_139008.1, read on the forward strand.
TATCTAGATATTCATACATATGCATACACACACACATTCACACACAACTGTTACATAAATCTATGGCTGTAGAACTATTGTACATCCATCATTTAACATTGTGTAATTTTAGGAATGAAATGAAAAATTACACAGGTAATCTTAATAAATGCTCAGAAACCTTGAAATAATTTGTGTAGCCTTCTATATCATCAGAATTTAGCTCTTGAACCTTAAATCGCTATTGTTTTTATTTTTAATATAAATGAAAAAAGTTAAAGAACTATTTGTCATTTCTTTCTTTCCTAGACTAATATCGCCACGTGGGTTGTAAGACCAGGATTTTGAGTGGGCAGTACAAATGAAGGGCTAGAGAAATCTTTAGCACAAAAAAATCACTTGTGAGTCTATATCCACGACTTCAAGAAGTTAGGAATGAACTTTATCTCAGCCAGGCCGACAATGATAAGATTTCAAAAAGGAGGGAAGATTGACCACCCACAGCCCAGCTGTCTCCGAATCAGATCCAGCCAGACTTGCAAATACCACTATCACAGTACAAGTAGCACCTCCAAACTGACTGTCCTGTTGATTGGCAGGCCCTCAGGGAGTTTTATCTAATTGCCTAAGAACAGGAAGGAAAGGAAAACACACATTCATTTTCATGTAAATGTAGACAATTTTTACTTTGAGCCTGGGGTGGGGGAAGGGAAACAGATTTACTCACACTGTTTTTACTTGGAGCCAATATGCTCCAAGTGGAATATCTCTTGCAATTTGATTTTTTCTTTTCTTTCAAAGATTGCCTGAGAAGATACTAAACTGAGGACCTCCCCTTGGAAAACTACCTGGGAGCTGAAGAGACACGTCTCATCTCCATGTGTATGAATAATACCGAAGGTGACAGGGTGGCAGCTGACAGCCCCGGAAGTGAATGACTCACTGCCTTTGTTTGTTTCTGTTTTGTCAGCAAAGCAAAAACATCAAAATTAACCTACACAAAGAAATCGATAAGTGACCTATCATCCATGTCGAGGACCTGAGTGTCTCATTGCCACCATCTCTCCCATCTCTATTATTAAATGAGTCAATGGTTGAAAAACTCCAAATGTCTCATATGGAGTTAAATTGGATGTTAAATCACCTTAGTCTCATTGCATATGGCAATAAAGGAAGACCTGAGAAGGAGCATGCTGGTGTTGAGAGAAGTGAGAAGTTTGAGGGACACACCATACTCTAGCAAAATCATCCTATAAATTGAGAATGTGTTACACTCCCACACAGACACATTTTTTAAAAGAAAATAAATTTAGTTGCTGAAAGACACAAGCAATTCCTCTCTGCCACTGATCAGTTTGCTGGAAGGACACATGCTTTGTGGCTAGTAAATATCATCTTTTTAGTTTTAAAAATATGTCAAATTACTTGCCAGTAAAGCATGATGAAACCTTTACCACTTAACTCTCCAAAAGCATCTAAAATATCCAAAGATTTAATAAATCATTGACAATATACTCATACATCCAACAAAAGTAATCCAGGAAACACACCAACACCTTCTCAGACAGAATATTATTTAGGAGATTTGTTCTTACATGGCCATGTTGTATGTTATGTTGAAAATATTTCAGATTTTACCTCCTCACCATTTAGATTCATAGATGCTATTTTTACCTTCTCCAAGTTTCCTGGATGACTGAAGTCCTTACAGTTTTCAGTTAGTCATATCCCACATTCTACTAATTTTCAGATACTTGGAATAAGGACAGTGATTGAGATCATGATGAACTTTTGAGGCTGAAGTCCTATCTTTATCAATGAGGACATAGTTACTATTTTACGAGTCACCCCAAACTACCTCTTGCCTTTGGTGGCAGAGAGTCCAGAGGGTAGATTTTAGAGCAGCCATTTTTGTTGTTGACGTAAGAAGTGGGAAAGTTATGAGTAGTTTTGACCATGTAACTCATTTAGACCTCACTTCCCATGTATGTTACAAATCTATTCTATCCTCCTAAAGTAGTTGGTTAAAATAAAGCTAGATAATTCTCTAACTCATCCTATGAGGGAGTCATCATTTGCAAGATCTTGGAAAGTCCCAGGTTAAATTCCACTGAAAGCCACAGCTCCCATTTGAAGCTCAAAACCAATTTAAGGGCCATCTAAACAATTTACAAGTCAACTAGCAGTGCTGGGAATAAAGTACAATTATCCTCTTCTTCCTGTGTCTTGAGGCACAGCTGCAAATGTCAACATTCAGCTACTCTCCAGCCTCCACTGACTGCACCTCCCTTTAATATGAACTTCCTTTTCACTCTTGGGAGATTAGCCAGCACACTCCTTGGTGAGACCCACTTTATATGGCCTATGATTGCAGTGCACAGGTTCATAAATGCCCAGGGAAAGAGCATATCTCCTGAATGACAACAAATTTCATGGTATCATGCATGAAGCTAATGATAGCCTAACCTCCATACCTCTAGTTCATCATACACCAAGAATGACACCTTTGGTCTAAAAACAAAGGATAGAGAATTGCTGAGAAAAAGAACACGGGGTTACAATGGAAGCTCCATTGAAAGAAAGCTTGCAAAGAAATTATAAAAAAATCAATATTGTGCTAAGAAACATAAGGACAAGTTCCCAGTGTAGAACTAAGTGCAACCAAAGGAGAGAAAATGAATGATTCACATGCCAGAAAAATAGAAACTCCATAGAACTCAGTCAGTGGCAAGCAATCAGCTCTGTGAAATGGATTTAACCATGTGCATCCCATGTTTTGGGGTACTTCCTGTTATCATGTTTCAAGCTAAAATATTATAAGTTATAGAAAAGAGGAGAAGAATTGGTAGCACTATAGATTTATAGCTGTTGTTCTGAAATTACTGTGTAGAGATACTCATGTAATAAGGCTCCTTTTCCACAATTTAATAATGCAGAATAAGGAAGAACATTTATATTACAGATTGAGGCTTAGAAACATTAAAAATATTTTACAGTTATAAGTAGCCCTAAAATAACAAAATTGTTTAATGTTGAATTGACATTTCTATATTATATTTCTACTATGTCCTACTTTATTATTCTATATTATACTATATATTTACTATTTATATATTACTATATATTATAATATAGTATAGAATGATAACATACTTTATTACTAAATGTATGTAATTATATTCTATAGCATAATTCTATTACTATATTCTGCTTCCTCCTCTTTGCCTGAGTTTAAAAGACGAACTTCCAAAAGCTGAGAGACTTTCCTGGCACATAATTATCAGATAATTTTATTCTGCGCAATGAAGAAAGCCAATAGACACTGTAAAGCTAAAGGCATGCTTGAAGAGAATTCAGAGTGAAACTTTTCTGACATCACTGTCAAAGTCAAAACATTATAATTCTCCCATTTCATCATTTTATTAGAGTCTTTATGATATCAACAGCTACTTAACATATGACTTCTCTACATCAGACATTTTGATGACTACTGCTGGGTATATTCTAAACCTATAGCACCCACCCCCAATTCCACTCCTGACAAAACATATGAAAATGTAGTAACTTGAAAGTGTAAGTAGCTTGGCTTGTTTACATTAGTCCCGACCTGACCTGAGAGCTTAGGAATTGAGGTGAGATATAATAATTGGTAGATTATTATTGCTGGACTATTGTATTAGAAGGGGCTAGCATTTGATTTAAACTATAGAATTGGGAATGCCATTGAATTTCAGTACACAGTAGGAAATCTTAGTTGGGTCAGAAATTATTTTGAGTAAAGGGACAACCATGTAACTACGTCAGTTGACAGTTTCACATCGAAGAAGGCTAGTGAACATACGCATTTCTCTCCTCCCTCCCAAAACTCCGTAGGAAAAGTAAAATGAAGAGAATAAATTTAAGGCAGCAGTGGAAAACTGAAACGGCTACACCAACCAGCTCAAAAAATGAGAAGTATCCAGAAGATACAAAGCAGATGTGAAGCCCAAAATGATGAAGAGCTCACAGGACAACACAGGCTTAGACAGAACTGTTTTTTAGTATAGTAAAAATTCTCATCAGAACTTCATACTAACCAGATATTGAAACTTCAGAAGCAGGCCATAGTAAGGGTCAGTGGAATATGTTAGTGAACACCAGGGCAGTCTGATTCTCAAGGTAGCTGATGACTAAGACATTTGCCCTCAGGCAAAAGCCAAAAGACAGTGTTTCTGAATAAAGTTGGGGATCTGTCCAACAGTAATCCCAGAGATGTACTGGGGATTAGGGGAGGGAAGCAGTATGGCAGGCAAGTTTCTATCACTACAAAGAACAAGAGGGTTCTTTCTGGACACTCCATAAGGCAAGCTCTCCCTCCATTCCAAAGGAGAGCCACCTGACTGCATACCCATCCTTACCTGCCTCCTTCTCATCTTACCTGCCTCTTTTCAGAGCCAGAGAGCTTGTAATTTCTCTCAGAGTACAATTTTTTCCCCATTTGTGTCATGTGTACCTACTTCCATTACTGATATCAATAAATCAAGCCATCATTTGCAAATGTAAATTGATATGCCAGAATAATCCATTGAAGAAATCAGTATCCCAGAGATGCACAAACTGAACAGATCAACTAATTCAAGAGAAAAGAGATAATCCAGAACATAGATGATAACTCTAAAATAAATGTAATTAGTCTTTTCAGATTAATTATAGTGTATATCATGGAAATACATTTGGGCATTGAGTGCACAAGTATCTGTATCTAAACATGATTCTCAGAATTTTTTTAGGTATATTAACGTTTACAAAGCACAGTCTTGATCACCTTTAAAATCCACCCAAGCTGAGGACCCTGATTCTATTTCAAGTGCAGTTCCTGGGTTTTATACTTCTCATCGGATACAAACAACTGCTGATGTTACACCAAGGAAAGAAATTAAAATATTCAGAAATTTTGAGAAATCACAAAGAATGCACTGTTCCATTGAACATTGAGCCCACAAGATTTAAGGACAAGCAGTGTGGAGTTTGCCTTGCTGCAAACAGCACACTTGCTCAGTCTTTGGATCATTTATCATTGTCTCTGTGGATGGTGTTCTCTGCTGAGATGGCAAGTAAATCTGGGGTCCCGACATCGAAGTAAAGGACTACAGTACTTGAGAAATACTTGGCCAGGAGTGAGCGTTCAACAGGATACTTGTGAATACTACAAGGGAACTCATCACACACAGTGCTTGATCTCAACACTTGATTTATCAGTCTTTTAAACAATGCTGTATGCTATAGCCTAAAGAGCCTAAGTGGGACAATTGTTAGAACAGTCAACATAGAGAAACTATTTGAGAAAAGCCAGCTTCCAAATGGGAATTTTCGTCAGTGTATTGTATTCATTTTAACCCTCTATGTATTTTCAGTTTCCTATGAAAGAATTGAAATTTCCTGAACAACAATACTGCCAGGGGCTATTATCCCTCTTGCTTACCTTCAAAGAGTCTGTCTCTATTTAAATGGCTTATGTAAAAATCTGAGCATTATTAAGATCGCGTGCAGCTCTCCAGACATCCACCTAATTGGAAAGAACAGTCCAGAAAGAATATATAGACTTCCATACTCACTTAACATGTACGGTGCAGTTTAACCCTGGGAAGAAAGCTGATGGAAATTTTCTGGAAAAAAAAAAAGGCTTTCCAAAATTTTATTTTTATGGAGATGTTTTGTCACTAAACTTTTGGTACACAATACAGAGAATTTATGCATTAAAAAGTGGTTCACTAGAAAAGATGCCTCTGTGTTTTGCTTTATTTCATTTATTCTTTGCATAGAATTTTTGCATCATTTCCAGACCAGGTTGAGTTCATGTCTCTTATGCTGTAAGGGCCTCACATCAGACCAAACTCTGCATATCATGTTAGGGTGACAGACATCAGGGCTCTTAAATATTAAGACTTCATATACTTTTTCCTTATCTGCTAAGAGGAGCTATCCTTTTAATATATTTCTAAATAGAAAAGAGAGAGAATACAAAGAGAGGGACTCACTTGCCTCTTGCCCTTTTCTCTAGTAGGTTTAAAGTTTTGGTTGTGACTTTGGCCCAGTGGCCAGTTTAGAGGCAGAGGCCGCACGAAAGGATGAAGCTTGCCTACCATTAGAAAAGGAAGGACGACCAGGAGCGTGTGTGCACCTGCTGTTTCTAGCCACTCATCCTCAGGTAACACTCCTGTCCCCACTCTCCTAAGCCCTGGTGTCTGCCTCGCCATGTGGTAGCAGGGAATTTTTCACTATGGAATTAGGACACTGTACTGATCACACCCCAAATCATTTCCTACACTGACAGGACTGGGCTCCCAGCATGAGGCATGTAGTCTGGAAGTTAGTTGAGTAATCAGCTAATTCTTCCCTGTGGAATGCTCACACTTCACAGTGGGTGAGCACCCTATACAAATATCACAAGATATTTGGGAGATGCGTTCCACTGTTGCCCTTATACTACAACCTGACTAGTTATATCTATGAAGTTATATCTACAAAGTGTGTTGATATTTGTCATCACCAGGCCTATCAGCTCATCTCCTCTCAACCAACAGGATTTCTGGGACCAAGAGAACACTGACTTGCCAAGCTGCTCCCTTCCAATTCCATGGATTTTATTCTTCACTATTAGGACCATCTTACCAGCGGAAGTATTTACACAGTGGTTTAAAAAGCTTGCTGCCACTGTGGGCCGCAATACATTTTTTTTATGTTGAAATATTCATATCACCTCATCTTTTGAGAGAAATTCAAGTGAAATGCACACACTTAAAATCTATAATTACATATCATATTAGATCTGGAAGAACTTTGAGATGATCTCTACCCATAGCCATGATTACAGATGGGAAAAATGAGGAGCAGAGGTGAGACTTATGAAGAATCCAAAGTTAGTTGCACCTAAAGTTTTCTCACTTTGTCATCTCTCAGCAAGCCACAGGAAAGATGACTTAATTGCTGTGCTGGGAGATCCCAACGTGTTAACCATGCTTTTGCACTACCTATATTAATTTATTGTGAATAGTCCTTTTTTTATGTTTTGAAGAAAAAAAAGGTGTTGTTTATAGCTTTTCTTAGGTGAGCTTATGACAAAATTGAGGGAGAAAATCCATGATTAACTTACTGATGAAGAAACCAATCAGTACAACTATAAGTAAAACCTGGAGTAGTTCTAGGATTATAGCTCCAGCTTGAAGTCTCCTCCCTGCCTCTTTGCTTGAGACAGTAGGAATGACAACAAGAAAATAGAGGCCCTGATGGGCAGTTTCCAGCACTAAAGAAGAGAAAGTTGAACTGATGTGATTAAAAGTTGCAATATATGACTCTAAAATCAATAAGTGATGGCTTTAATAGGTAACTCCACAAGTAAAAGAAGGCATATCAATTGTAGCTAGGGGAAGTTGGGCATTTGAGCAGCAACGTTCTCTCTTCTTCGACTGGTTGGTTAGACCAGTAGGTGTCCTGCTGGCTACGAGAAGAGCAGGCCCCTGCCCCAAGCTCTCTGTGTGTGATGAAGGAGACGAAGACCGACACAATCTAGGAATTTTTCTAGCTGCTGCCACTCTAGAAAAAGACAAAAAATTTTTTTTAATAAAATAAGAAACAGAAAGTGACAACCAGAGAAAAGGATAAAGAGAGAGAAGGGGTTGGAAGTAGCAAGAAAAAAAATATGACCAAGGTGCATTAAGTTCCCTAAGATTTTTTTGTTTTTTTTTAATGTTTTTATTGGAGTATAATTGCTTTACAATGGTGTATTAGTTTCGGCTTTATAACAAAGTGAATCAGTTATACATATACATATATCCTCATATCTCTTCCCTCTTGCGTCTCCCTCACTCCCACCCTCCCTATCCCACCCTTCTATCTGGTCCAGGATTTCTTACTCCAAAACCAGCTGCCAGAAACCTTCTCTGACTTGTTAAGGGTGTGTTTCAGTGAAACACATGGGAGGAGGCAAGTTGAATACGGATCAGAAATTTTTTGCATGGTGAATTGTAGACCCATCACAGCTTCATGAGGTAGATAGGAGTTAGGAAGCAAGTTTGCTCAAAATGATTCCTTTCCAAAAGTGTCCAGTCTTGAACTTCACTTGGAAAAATATTCTTTAAATCCTGATAATATCCCAAGACAATGAGTTATTCTGCATATGTCATCTCCCCTGAATTGGAAAAGCTTTGGGAGATAAGTTGCTGAATCTTTTACAAGTCCAGGCCCCTAGGGATTCCTTAGACTAGTGGTGATATAAGAAAAATGGATAGCATTTCTACCTTTTAATTCTGATATTTCTCTTCAGGACTCCTCTCATTATCAGTGGATCGCCTGCTAAGATCAAATGCATTCCCCAAAGCAATAGGACAGAGATATCTATTTTATCACTATTAGTTAAAAGGGTGGGACTGACATTCCAGGCCTTTCTCTGTAGGAAATCAGCCTCATTAGGAATCTAACCACCAATAAAGAGCAGTTATTTTTGCACTGATATGAAAAAATATTTTACATCTGCAAACAGCAAGAGCTGAAAAGAACTTCAAGGGGTATTCAGTTGAGATCAATTTGAGCTGCTAAAAAGTAAAATTCACAAACACATGCTGTTTATAAACTGCTGACTGTTTTGTTTTGCTTTCCTTCACATTTTTAACCTTGTTGACTCAGAAGAAATCATTCCTCCAAGATAACATCCAGGAATTGTGAGTACTATGAATTCAAGCACAGTTTTGTATGAGGTAAAATAATAGTAGTGATAATAATAATTATTATCATCAAAATGATCAAAATGAAGATATGTTTCACAAAAGCTAGAGTTTTAAAGGCTATCTGCTTGCACTTTTGCTATTTTACTCTGTATCTTAGGGGCAGGTATACAGAAAGAAATGAACCATCACCAACTGCTCTGAAAATTGTTTAGTCAAGAGCATATTTTCCACCATGTGGAGGAAAGTGTATATGGGCTTCTCTGGGTATTTCTTCCTGTCCCTTCACTCCCCAATTTTTAATCTACCTTATCAATGTACATTGAATCGGCCAAGGAAACCCATGTTTCAGCAAGCTTGGGTGGCACGCTTAAGAAATCACAAAGTGAGATGTCAATGGCTGATATATCATGCCTTACCATATTTGGGGGGAAAAATATGAAGATAATTCAGATTCATTGATTGACAATAATATACTATTTAGAGTAGGAAAAAAAATAAGTAAATAATTACATAAGTGATCCTTTGCTTTTTTAAAAAAACCTTTTGGTTGGATTTCCAAGAATGACTTATGAGTGGAAGGCAGTAAGCCCAGTCTCTGCAAATTAGAAAATGCTGCAACTTCTTTCATGCAGACACAGCCCCTTGTCAGGAAGGCATAAATTTTAAACCTCACTCATCCCATTGACTGGGTGTTCTAATACAGTGGCACAATTATGTGCAATGGTCCTGCTTAAGGAGATTAAAAAATTACTCTGGATGGCTGTTAAATACCTGCATGAATTTTTCAAGACATTTCTTAGCCAAGGATGAGTGTGTTTGCTTCATAGAACACAAGTGTTAACTAATAAGAGAGGAACACGAACGACTAGGGAGAAATTTTATTATCACAAAACTTGTAAGGTGAATGATCCAAGTTTTACTAACCTACTGATTTTTGGAAACTATTTCCAAAAAGATCTTTTTCCTTTCCTGTATGGCTCAACTAAACTAAAGGTAATAGAGAGTTTTAATGAAAACAGTAAATTATTTAGGAAATGACTTGACAGAATTATCAACTAGCCATTCAGCCATGCCAGACCAAAGGATAAAAATGACTGACAATATATATAACATACAACCTTGTATTTTTCCTACAAGATGGCAAAGTGGACAGAGTTTGTCTTAGAGGAACACAAGCTTTCTTTAAGAAACTTGGAATTTAATATGGGCATCAAGAAACATGGCATTAGGTGTTTCATGGTGTTTGGCTCCCTAAAGGAAGAAAACACAAAGGAACTCAAGCCACGGTTTTTACATTTTGTCCTGGGTGTCATTTCCTTGAACTGTCTCAATATAGATTCCGTTTTCTAAGCAGGCAAGCTGAGACTTTTTTCCATTACTCTTGGCTAGGATCTGGATTTAGTCAAACCGGCCACTGTCACTATTTATGTCTAATTAGAACCACCTGTGAGAATTTTGTGTCAAAAAGAAAAAAACATAAGCTGATGTTCATAATGATTACAAGATTTAATCTCAAACCTCATTTGTTGTTTTTGGCCTGATAATGAGACTTTCCAAGCACCTCTCACATTTTTAAAACTGATTTTCTTTGGATTTTGGCTGAAAGTGTTCATGTGTTTGTTTGTTTGTTTTTTAATCTTTACTTTTCTTCAGGTGTTTTTTTTAATCTTTTTTTTTAATCTTTATTTTTCTTCATATGTTTTATATAATGTACATTTATATATAAAGGTATGGAAATTTCTATTATATTTAGAGAGTCCTCTTAAAAAGAAACTTCACACCTCTTTAAAGAAAAAGTGTACAATATTGAAATCTGAGTTGGAGTGAAAAAGTATGGCCTGACTAATTTTCTATTATTTCGAATGATACAGAGGGAGCTGAGCTGACACCTTGTCAAAGAAATAGCATCACAAGTGTTCACTCTCCTTCTACCCATTTTCCACCCAATCACATTTTCAACATTTTCTTAAAAAAAAATTCTTTCCAGTCTTAAACTCACTGACTTTGGTCTTATCACAACAGTATAAACAGTTTTGGAAATTTTGAGGGGAGAGAAAAAAAAAAAGTCATGTTGAGCCAGGATAGAATTATGAAAGCAGAAGGGGGGAGGAAAAAAAGTGTGCTTTTTTCCATTTTCTGTCATCAACTGTAAAATGTCAAATCCTTCAAATGCCTGGTTCTGAATATGAAAAAGTCAACATTGGGAAAACAAATGAAGCTCTCTATGAATGAAAAAAAAGCCACTTGTTATGAATAGTATAAACATTTATAACTGAATTTTTTGTTATATTGTTACGGCATAGAAGAAGTTTTTAAAATGTGCTTTTTAAAAAGCACACATTTATCTGAAAAATCTATGAATTTAAAATTCAAGACTAAGTTCCATAAAATAAATGTAATTAAATCTTTCATATATCCTACTTTTTCCTTCTCTTTTTCTTACAAAGTGAACCATATTCAATATCTAAGCTGACAAAAAAATGCAAGTTCAATAAAGAAAAATACAATCCAAGCCTCTCATCCCCCCCAAATAAAAAGTATATTTAATATAACAATATGAAACTACTCAATTAATGTGAAGAAATGTGCACTAGAACTTTAGATAACTTCCCTTAGACACAATGGCAAAACTGTCACCAGTCATCAGGGAAATTAGTAGACATCCTCAAATGTCTTTATTTTGTCCTAAACTTACCAAGGTCCTTGAGTTCCCTTTACAATTACTTTGTCAGCCCCGAATCCCATGTTTTCTAGTCAGTGGCCAAAAGGGGAGAATTGGGTGGTTTTTCCTCTGGAAGAAGATTCCAGAAGTGGAAGCTGGCATTGCTAGCACTGGGATTTTGCACGCTCTGGTTATAAAAATGCAGATGAAATTTTAGCTGTGGATTATAACTACTTTCTTTGAGTCCTATGGGAAATTGCAAACATCCTTGATATCTGTTTTCCCTTCAAGGCTGTTGAGGCTCTTTATAGGACAGGGAGTGAGGACTTAGATGAGCATTAAATTGGGAGGTAGGTTTAGGTTTGAATCTCGCGTCTGCTTTTAACTAGCTGAGAAGTTGGTCAATCAAGTTTCCTGACTCTTCCTGGACTTGGTTCACTCATCTGAAAAATAAACTTGACCCTTCCCACTTCAAAGAGCTAGAAAGATTAAATATGAACATTAATGCAAAAATAGGCAAGTAAATTGTCAAAAGCTACACAGATATAAGATATTGTTTGAACTTTTGTTCTCAGATGTTCCCTTGCATCTAGCTCTTCACTACATACAAACCCAATAGAAAAGGACAGAAAAAAATGTCTATATCTACCTGGTAGCTAGACCACTTCTTGTCTGCATGATACCATTTGCTCTTTTTATTCTTAGGACCCTCTTTTAAGATGGATGAGGAGTCCTTCCCCACCCACTTCTTCTCACATAACCACAAAATACAAGAAATAACATTTACTCTATAGCTCATTCCGGAAGGCACAGTAACCATAATGTTTCCTGACTTCAAGTTCACTGTTAAGTATTATATACCAACTCATCAATATACTTTCATCTCTTTCCTCTGGATCTCCTTTCTTTGTTTTTCTTTTCTCTCTTTTTATACTTCTGTATACACAAAATTTATACTTGTTCTTTCTTTGAAAATCTTTCCTTACACGTATCCATTTCTTTTATTTGAATTTGTGTTCATTGAACAAACTGACAAATATACAAAGTTCCCCAAAATCCCGCATAATGTCGGAAAAACCTTTGTCAATAGCTTAATAAAGATTATTTTTAAAATGTTTAACCTGGGTCTTGAAAAAGCGTATATTTTTTTCTAAGTGCATCTCCTTGATGACTCATTTGTTAATAATCTACAGCTAGCCCATGTTTAACTAAAGCCTGTGAAAGAGACAATAGATCTCACCTTCAGGGAGCTTATAACCAGGTTGGAGAGTGAAAGGGGATTCATCAACTCATAACGACGATTTTGGCACTGTGGACCTAATGTTTTGGTACCTTCCTGCCAGCTCTTTTTTCATTCTTGCAAACACATGTGGCTATGTGTGATAAAAACAGATGGCATTCACATCCCAGACAAGATCTAGAGTGGATAATGCAGGGATATTGAACAATGGAATTCTAAAAGTCCACTTTTAAACAAAATTACCCCCTTAAAGAGGTATGAGATGCCATATTAAAAAAACAAAACAAAAGAGCTTCCACCAAATAAATATCACCAAGTTACAGAACAGTCTTGTCAGTGGACAGGACTGGGGGAATGGGGGAGAGATAGGGGGTTGACTAAACATTGTGTGGCAAGCTGGCCGTACCTAGATGTGGCTTCTTAGCTGGCCTCTACTGCTTTTGAAGCCATGAACATTCCCTTTTCTTGGTTCTTTCATCAGTTTGGGAACCATGAAATTTTCCTGCATAAGGTGCTTATTCAGGTTTTTATATCTGCCCACCTATTTTATTACCTTTTATACTGCATGTGAGGCTGGATATGTTTGCAGCAGAACAAAGCTAATTACAACTTTCATGGCATAAATATAGCATAATAACAGAGTGCCAGTCAGGGGTAGCACTGAGCTGAGAAACCTTTTGGCAGGCTAAGACAGAGGTTATTCAGCTTCATGGGGACAGCTCCAGGGGATGAATGATTGTAGGGCTATGAGTTACCCTAAAGTTGTGAGCAGGTCACTGAGCAACCAGTTTGACCTCGGGAGGAAAGTTTGTCTCACGTCCACTTTGCTTGCTTTATGTTAGCCTCTATTTTGAGAGAATAAATTGCAAATGTATAAAAGCTGATAGCTGGATATAGAAGATCAATGCCAATTTCAAGGATTAAGAAACTCTGAGATGGAAGAATTGACAGAACCAAGGCATCCAGAAGAGAATATTCCTGGGAATGCCATTTGAAATAATCTCCCAAATGGCATATATGGCATAACTTCCACCAGAGAATAGTTTGTCATTGGGTTTAGTCATTAAAGATGCCCCCTTTCCAAACCCCCTCCCCATGTTACTGTTTTATTCATTTGGGGGTTTTGTTGCCTATTCTTATATTTGCCACATTTGATTCTATGGATATATCTGCATCACTTGTTTCTAATACACAAGCATCTCTCTCACGTGTGGGAGTTTCTATGGTATTGATTCATAAGTAGCAGTTGGTGGTCCTGATACTTTTACAGCCTTTATGTCAGACTCAGACCCTCAAGACCTGTCTGCCATCAGCAACCTCATTTTGCTGAGGATGTCTGACTTCAGCTACTTGGGTTGTCTCATATTCCCCTCACTGTTCATTCTGCTACTTTGACTCTCCCTGAAATTCCATACTCATGCTTTGTATTAATGCTTGTTAATAGCATTTACTTAGAACCTTGCAAAGACTCTAAGTGAACAGAGGAAACAAAGGACATGCCCATTGCTGTCACCAGAATTCTACATTCCACCCTAAACACAAAGCTGGTTCTTAGGCTTTGAACCCAAGGCAAAGCATGTACAGTTTCTTACTAACCACTCTGCCTGCCTCTGTGAAAAAAAACTTGAAAAGGCCTGGCCTACTACACAAAATGGGAAAAAGGCATAGCAATTTTAAAAAGAGAAGTTAGTTATAGGCATTATTATGTGACTAGACAAATGAGAACTCCTCAGGCCAAGCGACCTTGCTCTTTGGGGAAACAAACACAGCTTATATTTAGAAGGAGAAGAGGAAGGTCATTTGTGATGACATCTGAACCTCAATGTGAATCTGCCTTGAAATTTACGATGATTTTTTTCTCATGGGTGAAATTAATATATGTTGCTTAGATATAAAGATAGGCTGCGGTAATTAAATTTCTAAATATTCTATTGTTAAATGCAAGCACGATTAAAAAGGACCAAGGATGTTTCAGTATTACTATTAGGAACATTCTAACTGTTTTTATGCTCTGAAAATGTGCTTTTTGCTAGAATTATGAATCATATTATATTTTCTACATCATCCTTAGAGAATTTTATTCATTTAAAGATGCTGTTATATTCTACTAAGTTTTCATAAGCAATCTTTGCTAAACTACTTTATGGGCTGCTGAGGGTTTAACCAGGGTGTAACTGCTCTGTTTTCCACTCTCCCTCTTCACCTTCTCTGTGCCCTTGGGTCTTATTTTTATTTCTCTGCTCATGGGCACATCTATAGGAGATGGTAGAAAAAATAAAAATACATGAAACCTCATTAGTCAGGCTGTCTCATCTGCAGCAGTTCTGGGGGGAAAATGGGGTGAAAATGTTGAAACTTTTGGCTTGAAAGAGGTTTGGGCATAATATGGTGATTCCACCAATGGCTCCTCTATTTACCATGCATGGTTATAACCTAAATTTCATCTTTTTCTGGAATTTAAGTGTCCTTGTCTTTGCTTTGTGTGGTTTATTTATTTTGACAACTTTGCAACAAAATCATTACTATATCAACTTTTCAGCTACTAAGAAAAAGCCAAAGAAAAACTCATAAACTTTAGTACCAGTGTAGCCTTGTGTATGTGGGAAGTGTGAAACACGAAGTTTTTGACAGCTATAAAATTGTTCCATAATGAAAATAGGGGGACCTGTAATTTAGTTTTATATTTTTCACATTAACAATAGCATGAGAAGCTAAAAATATAGTTGAAGTCATCCAAGTAGCACTTCTCAATATTATGTCTGAGTTAAAAAAAATATTCAGGTTTGTTTGGCTATGTGAACATAAACAACCATATAGTAACTTCTTTTCACACCCCATGCCATATTTATAACACAAGCACAGACAGAGTTTAAGAAATCAAGCTTCCCCAGAAAACCATTTGAATAATGCAGGAACCATAATGAAACAAAATACCAAAAATGTTTTAACTCTGAAAGTCTCTACTTTTCTCAAAAACAATATTATTAGGTGTAGAACAAGATTTTTATTTTTCTATAATTAATCTGTGTTGTATGTTTGAACTTTTACTGAAGTATAAATAGCTAAAGAAAGGTACCTAAATCATCAGTGAATGGCTTAATGGATTTTCAAAAACTCCTCAGTCTCATGTAACGAACTCCAAAAATGGAACTTAAATTGTCCCAGAATCCTCATCAGGCTGCTTTCAATTTACCCCTGTTCCCAAGCACCAAAGGTAACCCTCTCTCACTGATCAGTTTTGTTCATTTTTGAACTTTTTATGAATTAATCAAGAGTAGCCAATGTTAACAAGCAGCTTACATGTTTCAGTGATATTCCCACCTCCTACATAGAAAAGTCTGTGGTAGAAATAGAATATGTTACACAATTTAAATATGTAAAATATAGGCTAAAACCTTGCTTGAATAAGATTTCAAAACCACAGAGTATGTGCTTATGAGTGAGAGTCTGGCCCTTCTTCTGTTCCTGACAAGACCCTGAGGTGTAGATAATACCAAAGGAATAATAATAAACAACTGTTGACATTCTCTGTGTTAGACACTCTTCTAAGTATCAGTGAAACATCTCATTTAATTCTCACAGTAACCCTATCGGGCAGGAATCCATTTCACAGAGAAAACAAAGAGGAGGTAACTTACCCAAGATCACACAGCTAGGAAGTGGTGCAGGAGAATGTGGGCTGGAGGGCCTGTGTCTTCATCCACCAGACTGACTTGCTTCCATGGCATAGCATCTCTCTACCTTCCTGTAGGCAGTGCTTGTAATGCAACCACAGAAGAATAAAAAGACTCAGAAACTTGTGAGCACACCTGTTAAGATAAACAAGTAGAAGTTGAATGTCCTTTTTTTGGTGAAAGTATGGAATGCCGAGAAAGTAGAGAAAACAAGCTGGCATCAGTTACGGAATGTTTTTAGCCTTGATTACCTGGAATCTTTAATTAACCAGAAGGGGGCAGTCTCATAAAAAATAGTTACATGATAGAGAAAATCAGATTAAAGCTAGGAGTAATTAGAACTGCACATATTTCTAGGCCAGTGGTTCCCAGTTAGAGGTGATTTTGCCCCCAGGGGACATATTGCATTTTCTGGAGATATTTTTTAGTTTGCAAATGGTGGGAGGTGGGGGTGGAGTAAGGGAGGGGATGGCAGGGAAATAGGGAAGGTGGAAGAGGTGGGGGGCAGGGGAGGGAAGATCAGGTGCAGTGAGAAGCTGGTGACTTGCTACTGGCATCTTGTGGGTTGAGGTCAAGGGTGCTGCTAAACATCCCACAATGGGCTCATCCCACAGGACAGCCCAGCAACAAAGAATTATCTAGCCTCAAAAGTTAATAACACTGAGGTTGAGAAACTGGCTCTAGATAATGGCTTAGAATTAAAGTCTTCTCAAGTTTTGGAATTGTCTTTTATGCAGAAGAGTGGAAAGAGGAAAAAATTCGCAAGATATAGCCCTGAGTGTGGGCTCACTGCGTGTGGTGCTGTGAATGAGCACACAATCTCACTGGGACTCCTGTTTCTATGTGGGAAATATGATGAGTGATACTTGTGTCAGGTAGCTTTTGTTTAGAATAAATATATGAAGCACCAAGCATAGTGCAGGTACCTGTCAAATTCCAATGTGCCTCAGCACTGTCTGCATTACCAGATGCTCGTTTCTTAAAGATTCATGGCTAGTGGATAAAAATATTTTTGACTTATTTTAACAATTTGACACAATAATGCAAAATGGTTACCCAAATGAATTTTGGAAAAAAATAAATAATTTCATTTATGTGAATAATTTTTAATGCTGAGCCATCTAGCTATTTTTGTGGTAGAAAAACGGGCTAGTTAGACCCCCACTTCATAGGCTAAGTAATTCACAACAATCAACTGACTAAATCCTTTCTGACCAGAGCTTTCCATCTCTAAAATGCATGAGAATCATCTTTCAATTTTGTTAAGGGACAGATTCTGGTTTGGCTGGTCTGATGCACGACCTGAGATTTTGCATTTTAACAACCCTCCAGGGATGCCTGTGCCTCTACTAGTCCTGGACTGCACATTGAATAGCAGATCTCTGAGCACAAGAATTGTTAAAGCCCAAAGAAGTAAATGGGAAATGCTCTTGGAGATACATGCAAAGTCTGTAACACTAGTCGCTTAACTCACATAATGGTTGAATAGGTACACAGATGCTGGGCTCCCTCTAGGTAATGAAATTCAACTTTCTAGACTTATATTGAAACAATTAAGAAAATCAGCTCAGCATCTTTTAGGGGTAGCGGGGAAATTGAAAAGGAGAAAGGCAGACATTAAATCCAAGATACCTCAGATACAGCTGACTGAAAGCCCAGGACACTGTACTCTCTTGTCACGAACTTAGCCAAGGATCGCAATGCGGTCTTTGTTAAGTGGCTGAACATCAGTACTTAAAGCTCCAGACAAGAGGAAGCCCAGAGCTCTATAATGAAAACATTCTGTGGCTGCTCAGGCCCTAAGCTCTGCAAGGAATGGATTACTGTCAGGGGATGTGTCAAAGGGCTTATGTTTAGGGCAATCTAATTACTGTACTTAATAAAGTCCCAAAGGGCTAGAGTTCGACTTCTTGGAATGACTGGGAAGACATTGATGCTTCTTAAGAAAGAAAGGAAGGGAGATGGAAAGGCCAGAGGCCTCTGTAAACCTACTGCACTGTCACCTTCTGAGGTTCCAAATATGGGCGTCCATGAACAGTCCTCAGGGATCTAGATTCTTCCAACTGGTGCACACACACATACATTTCTGAGAGCAGAATCCACATATTTCTTTAGGGTATCAGAATGAGTCTGCTCGTTTCCCACTTTTCTTTTTCCTTCATAAATTCTGTGGTTCTATCTATTAACAACTAATCAATGCCATCCTGACCCCTTCAGGTCCCCCTCCCCTGGACACATGTCACTGCAAATCTTCTATTCTCATTGCCAGTGTCAGTCTCCAGGATTCTGTCCTATGGCTCAAACATTCTCCAAAAGGTAATCATGTCAGACCACTTGGAGACACCACTAGCATATCCCTCTGAAAGTTGGACCTTGTGACATCACTTGCTGAATAAGGCAAGATTAAAGTGGAAAGACAAAGCAGAGAAGAACTGACCGAGTTAATGAGAGTGACAGAATATGGACATTGACGTGCTCCTTCATCTTCCGTCCTTGCTCTACTGTGCCTATGCCCCATGAAAAGAGATTTTTTTCTTTATTTGAAAGGGAATTGTTCAAGTACCTTTCATATAAAAAGTGGGAGTAGTTTTTGGGAATTTGAGTTAAAAATGATACTTAACTATAAAAATATTTAATATTTATCCCCTATTCCCACAAATGCAAATAATAGTTACCTCAAAATACTGACCCCTGAAAAAAGTCATGTATTCATGTGGTGAATAGTATAGGCTCAAGAAAAATCTATTATAATATGAAATATAACACACATGGATCACATTTCCCATTGAAGACAATATTTCTTTCTTACACAAATGTTTCACTTGCCACTGAAGTAAACGGAAGTTCATGAAGGTTGATCAAACAAAGGGGCCCATTTTTTTTTAACACTGTACAGAACAAAGTGTATTTTACTGCCACTTACCCTTAACTGCAAAGGCTACCACATCTTACGGACACAGCCAAGGGTCACAAGTGGTATATGTGTTCCCACAAGAAACAAAAAGCATGAAGTGACAGTGACACTGAAAATATACTTTTACCACTCTATTAAAAACAAAGAGCACAGACTCACATGAGTACAAATTCAGAGTGAGAAGGAGGGAAAGAGAGAGGCAGAGAGACAAGAAGAGATCGTGATGAAAATAAATTGTTTTTAGGACCTTTCTCCTCATATTTAACCACAAAACAGTAACATGCTGATCATGAACCAAAATGTATTCAGAATATCTTGTTGTGTCTACACTATGCAAATAGTACTAAATTAATTCCAAGTTAAATTCAACCCAGCTCAACAATCTGGATTGGTTTAATAGTCTCCATTATTCCCAACAGCATTCTAGAGACTAAAAAATTCAATCAAGCTGCTGTTATTTTGGTTAAAGTGGAAGACAATCACATTGATTATTTTAAAATTGAGTTTTAATGACATGTGGTAAGATCATATAGACTTGTCTTTTAAGAAAAATTTTAAATAATGATTTATTTCCCTCAGTCTCAAAGATATCACTGCTCTAGTTAATAGTACATTCCAAAAGCGTCTTTAATTAAAATCATCATATATCACATATGACATTGCAATTGTCCCTTTGCAGAAGCAGATTTACTCTTTAGGTGTGCCAGTGGCCCTTCAACAAAGCTATTATCTCCCAATCTATTCCTTTAAAAAATTATTTATTAAAAATTGTTTTAAGTTGTAAGAAAAGTACAATGAATTACCATCTACTTTTCACCTAGAGTTGAAATTGTTACTCTTTTATCAAATTTTTTTCTACTTTTCTCTGTATAAACAGATATAGATATGATATGGATATGGACATGGATATGATATGGATATGATATGGACATGCTTATGAATATGGATAGCAGCACCAACGTGGGTACACATTTATCATATACCTATTCTTCTTCTGTTTGGTGTGCTGAACGATTTGAGAGTTGCATTCACCATGACTCTTCATCTTTAAATACTTCAGCATGTATTTTTAAGAACAAGGGCATTTTCTTACACAATCATGATACAATGGTCAAATTTAAGAAACTTGGCATTGTTACAATACTATTATTTTATACACAGTGCAAATTCAATTTTTACCAATTGTCCCAATATTGTCTTTTTTTTTTTCAAATGGTCCAGAATCCAGCCCAGGATCATACATTTCAAGTAGCTGATAAGTCTTTTTATTCTCCCTCAATCTGCATTCGTCCTTACTTTTCCTTGTCTTTCATCAAATTGATGGTTTGAAAGAGGATGTACCCATTGTTTTGTAGAATGACTTTCAAATTAGACTTGTTTACTAGTTTCCCTGTGATTACATCCAATATCATTTTCAAAGCTATGCATAACACTGTTTCCCATAATACCATGTCTCTCCAGAAGAATATAGCATTTCCAAAGGATAATTTATTTATATATATGAAAAATATATATGCATATTTATATACCTAAGATAACATTATATAGCACATACATTATAAAACATGTTATAACATATAACATATGATATTTAACGGATATAAAATATATGTATGTGTATCATCCTCAATCCCAGTAGTTCCCATTTTGTTAAGTAATAAACACCTCCACACATTCTCAAATATCACTGGGGGTGGGCAGGCACTACTTCCCTGAATGAACAATCAGGCAGATAGGTACAGACAGAATCTGATTTTGTAACTATTTTTCACAATTTACAGCATAAAAATGAATTTCTCAAATATTTACTTCTTAAAACTACTTTACATTTATTTTCCTTTACATTCTATTTTCCAGTCAGTGAAAATTAACCTTTCTTTTTTTATTTTAACATATCTCACAACTCAGCCTATTTTCCTTGTGACGCATTGGTTCAAATACTTCTATAGAATTAACATTTCAATTACGCTTTTTGACAGGATATTTAATCCAGAACTCTTCCACATTAATCAGCGGTTGTCTGGATTTTGTCATCTGTTATGGAAGTAAAGCACTGGATACAATTCCATGAACGTCAAAACAGGGAAAGAAGTAAAGAAAAGCAAAGGTGTCAGAGGGGCGATGGGGTGGTTTTGACTTTGAGCTCCATTCAAAAAACTACAATATTTGTGGGAAAATAATCTGACAAACTTCACAGAAATTTGTAGGAGCCCAGAAGTTGGTCCAACACCCTTTTCTGGCCTGCTGCCACTGGTAATAGAGTTTTCTTTTCTCTATTTAACAGCTTTCTTAGATCCTGCTTGCATCTCTCCAGTCACCGTGTCATGCCGACACAAGGCTGCTTGCTGTGTCTTGTGATCATCCAAAGTCCCATACATCCAAAGAAAATCATTTCTAACCTAGGTGCAAAACATTTTCCTGGAAGCAAAGTCTATCATATTTTGAGACTTCTATTTTAGAAACTCTTGGTGCATTGCATGAAATATATATACTAGCAGCTTTTCAAAATTTCAACCTTCAGGATTTTCACAAAGAGAGAGTTTGGGCATGTTCAGTTCTAAGAAATAGGTTTTTGTTTACCAAATATATTAATTATGGATTCAGCAAATATTTATTAAACGTTTACTGTATGCTAGGCCATGTACATAATAGATGTCAGTAGCCACAGATACAGCTGAGTGTCTGCTCTCAAGCAGCTTACATTTTACTACAATAAGCATTTAACTTCCTAGGAGGTTATATTAATCCTGTTGATTATGGTAACAATAACCTTCAGAAAAGCCATCCAGTCACCAGAGTGATTAACCATAAATAGTAATCAAAACATAACATGAATTAATATGAAAGTGATTTTTTATAAATCTCTTAAGTAAAAAACAATAAAAAGTACTTTAGCAAGTATAATACCAAAAACTAAGTTAAACTTTGGTAAATGTAGTTAAACTACATTTGCAACATAACCTACCAAAAATTAGCTAGGATTTTAATGGTGAAAATAAAAAGGATAGATAACATGTTTCATATTACATGTTACATTCATATCACATATTGTTTCATATGTGTTACATTACCTTACAAATGTTTCAATTCTTACAAAACTGTGAGAGGTACAATTATTACCCATGTATTAAGAATAGGGATGAAAGTTTAGAGAACTCAGACTTGCCTAACTTCCAGAGCCAACAAAGAATTGAGCCTCCAGAACTCATCTAATATGATTTAATATAATACAACAGACTATTACTTTTTTTTCACCCTAAGCCATCCCCACCACCCTTGCAGATATGACATAGCCATTTGGTGTCCAGTATAGAAAAACACTAGTAGTAACAACAACAACAACAACAATAGTAAGTAATAGTACAATTGGCAAGCATTTTTAAATTGATGCTATGTGTTCATTAATTTAGCTATTCAGTCATTCATTTATTTAGATAATAGTACTTTATTGAAGTATAACTTACATACAGCAAAACTCAAATCTATAACTCTATTATTTGCCACAAATGTATACACCCTTGTAACTGTCACTTTGGTCAAGATATAGAAGACTTTTAGGTCCCCACAAGGTTTTCTTGTGCCCCTTCCCAGTCAATCCCCATCCCACTCTCAGAATTAGGCAACTGTTATTCTGTCTCCAGTAGATTAATGTTGGCCGGCTTTTCCACTTCATACAGGCGGAACCATTCAGGATGCCAACTTTTGTGACTGGCTTACTTGTCAGTCAATGTTCATTTTTTTTAAGATTTATTTATCCATGTTGTTGTATCTATCAGTTTGTTCTTTTTATTGCTCTGGTGCATCTATTATAAGAATATATCAGTTTATCCTTCCATTCTTCTGTTAATGGATACTTGTTTATTGATGGATGTTTCCTTACTACTTGGCTATTATGACTAAGGTTGTTATGAACATTTTTGTATGTTATTAGTGGGTGCATGAACTCCTTTCTCTTTGGTATACATGTAGGAATGGAACTGCTGGGTCATAGGGTAAGTATAGTTACTCTGTTAGTTTATCAAAGGCATTGTACCTTTTCATACTCTGGTTGGCAGTATATGAGAGTTCCAGATACTCCACATTCTAAACCAAATTAGCCTCGGGTGGGTGTGCAGTGACACCTTGTTGTGTGATAATTCATGTTTGCTAAGTTATGGGATGGAGTTTCACATGCTATGAAGCTGAAGCATGACTTCCTTGCCTCATTTAATTAATACTGGGTCCATTTCACCCTCAAACTACCAGGGGAGACAAATATTACTGAACCATTTTGCAGATGAGAAGAGTATAAGCTGTAATGTTACTTTCAATAGACAGCATCCATTTTCATCAATCAATGTTTATGCAGAAGTGGTTGTTGATTACACTGAAAATGATTTAGTTTGTGTAAAATAAATAATAAATATATCTTAATACATGGAACAAGATTAACATGCCATTATATGTTGTCTCTTTTTCTTTATGTATATTTTTTTCCTTTGCCTTTCTTTATTCTGTCTCTTCCACGGAGCATGCTTTCACATCCCCTATCTCCATACCTCTTACCTATCTGATTACCACGTTTATTAGTCCATCTCAAATCCAGTGTCTGCAATGAAGAGTTCAGAACTTCCCATTTCTTTGATAGTACTGTTTTGTGAGTTCCAACAATTCCAAACTTTTGAAATTAATTTTAGCACTCACTGTGCCTTGACTAATATTCAATTACATTTTCAATATTACATTTTCAATATAACTAATATTCAATACATTTTCATTTCATTTGAGGATAACTCAGATATCCTCAAATATAAGTTGGATCCTATTTCATACACTTTTTACCATCTCATGTCCAGAAAGTTTCTTTTTCCTTTAGTGATACTTCTTGAATTCCAAAACCCTAAGTGGGATACATAGTTCTCTGGCCAAATTCAGAAACGAACAGTCAACATGAGGCCACATCTTCATTCACAAATAACACTCCTCATTCCTTTAGTTTCCTTTTAAGAAAGATAAGTAGCAGTTTATTTTCTTTCTTTCTTTCTTTCTTTTTCTCTTTCTTTCTTTCTTTCTTTCTTTCTTTCTTTCTTTCTTTCTTTCTTTCTTCCTTCCTTCCTTCCTTCCTTCCTTCCTTCCTTTCTTTCTTTCTTTTTCTTTCTTTCTTTTCTTTCTTTCTTTTCCCTTCCCCTCTCCCTCCCTCCCTTCCTTCCTTCCTTCTTTCCAAATTCAGTTACCAGATTATGGGCGTGCAATATCTACTTTCAAAGTTAACTCTCTGATGTAGCAAGGCAAATCATAATGAGCCTTTCAAAAAATGATTTCTTTTTCCATATGTCTTTAATTCCACATTATCATCTTTGATTAAACATCCAACAAAGAGACAACAAAACAGGCTGAGATTTCACTGCATGAGCAGGTGGTCAAGTCTAAGTCTTCATATTGTTCAGTCGTCATTTTAACAGGAATATTTTAACTTATTTCCATTCCAAGGTATGTAAAAATCAGATGCAAAATAGTGATTGCTGTGAATTCTACATTTTAATTAGATGCCTTATTAGCTGGTGATTTTGGGTTAAAAAATCTAGAGAATTGAACACTTTCCACCATACCTAAGCCTCCTCCTCCATTTTCCTTCTTAATCTTCTCTTGGACAAACTTACTTGGGGATTCATTTTAAAGTGAATCTCAATTTGTGGATTCCTTAAAACATCTTAGGAAACACAATATCTTGTTGGCAATCTAGAATTTCCAGACTTCCAAACTTTTAACCTAGTATGATGATACATCAATGC
Source organism: Grampus griseus (assembly GCF_964374135.1). Classification (NCBI taxonomy): domain Eukaryota; kingdom Metazoa; phylum Chordata; class Mammalia; order Artiodactyla; family Delphinidae; genus Grampus; species Grampus griseus. The sequence continues at coordinate 54,168,951 of NC_139008.1, forward strand.
ATTCCTGTGTACGTGTGTGTGTGTTTCTGTGTGCCTATGTAAAGAAGGAACTATTCCAGAGATGAAATATTAATTTTTTATAATAATTTTGCAACCAGCACAAGTATTAAATATAGAAAAAAATTATGAACTCTTTAAAATTATGATAATATCTTTGAAACCACATTAATAATCATGAATTCAGTATTTTCCAAGATAATATTCTATTCGGAGAGTGATAAAAAGTTACATTTTTTTTAGGGCCTCCCTGGTGGCGCAGTGGTTGGGAGTCCGCCTGCCGATGGGGGGGGGGGCGCGGGTTCGTGCCCCGGTCTGGGGGGATCCCGCATGCCGCGGAGCGGCTGGGCCCGTGGGCCGTTGCCGCTGGGCCTGCGCGTCCGGAGCCTGTGCTCCGCAGCGGGAGAGGCTACAGCAGTGAGGCCCGCGTACCGCAAAAAAAAAAAAAAAAGTTACATTTTTTAAACTTTTGCTACCCAAGTCTTGAGAAAAGTTTAATATAGGCACATAGATAGAGAAGTGACAACTAACAGTGTTCCTCTAAGTCAGATTTGCCCCTCCCAGTGGCATTATACTAAAATGAGGTGCTGAGTTGTGATCTTTCCTTAGAAGCTAGTTACTGGTAGACCAGACCAGTGATATGACATATCCAGAAATAAAATTGATATATAAAAATAAATAAGTTTTGCTGAATTTATTAATAAACTGTAGCCCTTTATAACTAGGTTCAGAATAACTATATATGTACAAATTAATAAAATATTTTAACATTTCAAAAGGAACAACTTCTCACTTTTTATTAATTGTGTAACTTATGTGAAATATTTTCCATATGGAAATTTCAAGTATTACAAAAAATGAGATAATACCCTAAGCCTCCTACCCTAATCTCATGTTCCTACCCAAAGGTAATGAGTATCATAGCTTTGTTTATTTGATTTCTTGTTTTTTTATCATTATTACATCCAAAGAATTTAATATTGAATCAAGAAGATTATTTTAGTATCTGGGTCCAATCAGAATATAGAAACAACACAGTAGGTTAAATAGGGAAAGCTTGATATAAAAACACTAACTAGAATACTACTCAGCCATAAAAAAGAATGAAATAATGCCATTTGCAGCAACATGGATGGACCTAGAGATTATCATGGCAAGTAAAGTAAGTCAGAAAGAGAAAGACAAATACCATATGATATTACTTATATGTGGAATCTAAAATATGACACAAATGAACTTATCTATGAAACAGAAACAAACTCACAGAATAGAGAAAAGACTTGTGGTTGCCAAGGGTGAGGAGGGGGTAGAGGAGGAATGGAGTGGGAGTTTGGGATTAGCAGACGCAAACTAGTATATAGGATGGATAAACAACAAGATCCTACTGTATAGCACAGGGACCTATATTCAGTATTCTGTAATAAAGCATAATGGATAAAAATATGAAAAAGAATGTATGTGTGTGTATATATATATATATATATATATATATCCAGTATACAGATTAAAAAAATTAAAAACACTAACTATAGTAAAGGAGTAAGTATAAGATCTAAGGGAAATCTACAAGATACTGTAGGGCTAAGGGAGAGTACCCCAAGAAGGACAAACGTGGAAGGAGTTTAAACCTTAGAGGAGAAGGTATGATTCAGCCACCAGATAACAGAGAAATTCAGTAGTTCAGCTAAACCACAACAGGTCTGGAGATTCTGGGTAAACAATAGGTAACCCTCTGGAGGGCACGTGAGGGAGGAGGTGATGAGGAACGGGGTGCGTGAGCACGCAATAGGAATCCAGGTGCACAGGGACTTGCAGAGGGAGTGGAAGCTCTTGGTGGACTCCCCACCCCCCTGGCTGCACACACAGGCTACGTGTGGACTCAAAGGAAAGGCTGCCTGGGATATGACCCTCTGCATCACAGGTGCTGCATGCAGACACTGTGGGGACTTTGGTTTCTGTGTTGAGAAGACTGCAGGAAAGTGATCACGAGGCAGAGGTACCAGGTCACAGAGGGATCATGGCTGGAGCAGGCTCCACTGGATGTCCTCACACACCCACCCGCTACCACCTCCTCTGGGGAAACTGCAGGTACCCTCTTCTTCCTGCAGTGTCTCCCCGGCACACTCTGCCGAGAAATTTAGCATCATACTCACTTTGAAGGGGAAATGCTTGAACAAATCCTGTTCATCACAGAACACATATTGAAGGGTATATTCATTGATGAGAGACAAATAATTGAAAACAGTTCCCACCCTTGGATACTCAGCTTCCATTTGTTCTCTTCTACACACGATCTCTCCTGCAACAAAACGCAACTTTCCTTTTTACAAGTGAAGGTCTCATTCTTCCCCCATATAGGAAGACACACAGTCCCAACGTGGATGCAATGACAGTGTGTTGTAAGCTGTATTAATTACTCCTCATATTCAGTCACATATTTGTCTCAAAATCTTCTGTAACTCAAATTTAAATTATAATTATTTATTACCTCCAATAACTCCAATTATTTATTATCTCCAATAAATGTATTAACTTCCTATAACTTGTATATGAATTTTTTCATATACAACAAGGAGAAAGAAGAGAATGAGTCATATATGCAAGTAAACATATGCATGTAACAAGCATAAAGCACTTTTGCAAAGTTACTACAGCCCTCATTTCTGTAAATGGCTACAAGGTCATAACTGATATCTACGGCAACTTCATCTACCATCCCCATATTTCCCTCGACCTCAGCCAGAACCTCAGCTGTTCTGGGTTCTTTACTTGATGGAGTGACCCAAATCTTCATTTCTTAAGGGTCTGGGTCCTTAGTCATCCTGCCTAATATCAGTTGATACAGTTTTCCATAAACTTTTACAGCTGGAGGTGGAAATGCTAAGTGGCTCCCTGGAGATCCTGTGAATTTCAGACATAGTTCTCTTTGTCTTTATTGTACAGCAGTAACCAGATTTACCCCTTACCCTTAGTAATCAAAATCAACTACTAGGTTTCCTCCTTTTTAGCCCACCTCCCTTTTTCCTTTCTTGGATTGGTGGCATAGGGAACCCAAAATGTCCAGGTGGAATTCTCATCTTCCAATTTGGTGGAGCCAAACACCCTTGTGGTTTAAAATCACCAGTCCAGCAGACCTCAAAGTTGCCAGGATGGGAAGCAACAAATTTGCAAGGGGTTACTAGGTATAATAGTGACAGTAGTCACTTTCACTTCCACCCCTTGATTCTGGCTATAGGAAAAAAACTGCTGTGCAATGGTCTCTGATTTAAAGAATAAACTCCACTCTGTAAAACAGAACCTCACCTTTTCATAGTGTTATTTCCCAACTGACACCATAACTGAGTCTTTAACAAGCCATTTCATCTTTCAATTAGGCCAACTGCTTTGGGGTGATGAGGTACATGGTAAGGTCAGTTGATTCCCAGGCAGGAGCTTGCTGTACCTTCCTTGCTGTGAGATACATTTCTTGATCTGATGCAATGCTATGGGGAACACCATGATGGTGGACCAGGCATTCTGTGAATCCACGGGTGGTAATGTTAAAAGAAATATTACCGACAGGGAGACAAATTCATATCCAGAATATTTGTCTATTCCAATGAGGACAAATCTCTTATGCTTCCATAATGGAAGAGGGCCAGTGTAATTAACCTGCCACTAGGTGGTAGGGTGGTACCCAGGAATGGTGCCATATTGGGATTTCAATGCTGATCTCCAATGTTGGCAGATTAGGCTATAGATTCGGGGTAGCCAGTTCAGCCTTAGTAAGAGGAAGTTTATGTTGGGTCTGTGCATAGCCTATATTTCTACCATTGTGGACTTCTTGTTCATGGGTCTATTGAGCAAGAACTGGGTTGGCTGGGGAAAGAGACTGACTGATATCCACAAATGCATTGTTTTGTATACTTATTAAGCATCTGCTCTGCAGTGGATATCCTTTGATTAGTGTTAACATAAGACAAAAAAAACTTCACATTCTGTGTCCATTCTGAAAGGTCCACCCATATACTTCATCCAGAAGCATATTTGTTACCAATCTTCCCATCTTGTTTTTTCAAAGTCCCTAACCATTGAACTGAACTATCAACAAGTGCCCCATAAATCAGTATAGATCTTCATTTTGGCCAGCATTCACTTCAGACATAGTGGGCAACCAGTGTACTCCATAAAATAGACTTCTGCCTCCTAGGAGGATTTTTCTTCACCACTGTTCTTCAGGATAACCCCAGAATGGGGCTGTATTCCCACATCAATTAATTCAGTCTAATCCAGTTTTATATTCCTTCCTTTTTGGTCCAACACCTTTGGAGATCTTTCCCACACATTTCCCCAGGTTTCTGCCAATACATGTTAGCAAATTCTCGCTTCTGTTTCCCAGGTTACAGGAAAAACCTATCTAATTGTCGCCCTGAAGCATGCCAAGATTTGACCCTAGCTATGAGTTGCTTTTTTCTTTATTCAGTGTTTGTTTCACTGATGTAAGCTTCTGACAATTTTCCAGAGGTCTGATAAAGTTGATTGTGAAAGTTTTTGCTCAATTGTTTGGTGTTCTCCATCAGTTTCTTTGATGTCACTCTACCAGTGAGCTAGCTTTACTCTTTACAATGTTCAAATTATTCTCAATTATTTTCATTTTGCCTCTTTAAGCCAACACATATGTACCTTTGAGTCTCAGTTTTCCTTTCAGGGTTTTGAGAATTAGAAGTTATATTTTTATGACATTTAGCACAATATTTAGCACAAAGAAGTTCCACATCTCCCCATTACCTGGTAATATCAGGTCCCCTTCATGATTTGTACAGTTACTTTTCTTCCTGAGTCATTCAACACGTATTTACTTATCACCTCCTAGATGCCAGTCACCCTGCTAGGAATTGGATATATACTAGGGAACAGCATACAACCCCTGCCTCAAAGTGGTCTGTACACTAATGACAGAAAGTCAATAAATAGGCAAGTGCCATACTCAGAAGAGGCAGGGTAGAGTATTAGTGGAAAGCCCCACATATTAAACTTGGTACAGTCTTGAGGGAGATTAGAGAATCTTTTGTAGAGAAAATGGCATTTGAAGATAATAGTTTATAGAAAGTGCACAGGATACATTTTCTAAAATGAATGTAAAAAAAAAAAAGTAGATTTTAGCCAATTTAAGGTAAAGAAAGAGGATACTCCAGGAATACGAAATGTCATGAGCAAAGGCCCAAAGAGCATGAAATATTTGGGAAACTTCAAGAGGCTCTTTAGTTCTATACTGAAGAATTTGAGACTGCAGAGAGGAGAGACTACAATCAATGTTTTAAGGAAGAGGACACATCATATTTTAAATATTTGTTAGACATTTTAAAAGACCAACCATTAGTTAATCCACAGAGAAAATATTGTCTAGTGCCAAGTAATAGAAATTATAGAGGCCATATTCTATTTACAATGCTATGAAACTAGAAGTTATTAGAAGAATAGGTTTCAAATCTATCCACTCGACAATAAAATTCTTCTGTGTATAATTTTAGATGTAAGGAGAAAATTAAAAATGGAAATCAATTATCATTTAGAAATAAATGTCAGTGAGTGCAATACATACTAAAACATTGTAGGCATGGCCAGAGCAACACTCAGAGGCATTTAGAACCTTTAACACATTCATTAGAAAAAAATACTAATAAATAAATAAGAATCTAGGAAAAGCAAAATTAAGTTTTTAAAAGATAGAAGAAAGAAATTTGAAAGGAGAATTAATAAAATATAAAGTATTTTGGACTTGATAAATAGAATGAGAGATATTTATAAGATTAGAACAAATTGGAATAGAATATATAACCTTATGTTAATAAATCTAAAAATGGATTACTTTTAACAAAATATGAACAACCAAATGCATCTAAAGAAGTATTTGTATAAATAAATAATAAATTTAAAGAAGAGTGTGCAAAAATCATAAATAAGAAACTGATGTAAAAAGACAAACAACTGAATTTTTAAAATGGGCCAAAAACTACGATCAGAAATTTCACAGAAGAGGAGCTAGATAGGACCAATAAATCCATGATGAAAATAATCCACTTCAATAGTAATCAAGTAAATGCAAAATAACGCAACACGACCATATTGTTTGCATTTGGGATTAAAAATATAAAAGAAAAACGTCTAGTGGAGTTCAGTATGGAAATCAATTCCAGAGCCAGGTGTCCCTCAGTGCTCTTGTTTATTTCTTTGGTCAGGCCCATCTCTCTGAGTAAGTTTTCCAAGTCTTCCTCAGTCTTGCATGAGTGGCTTCCCAGCCCTCCAGTTTCTTAAACATGCTTATATAGGTTTAATTTATACATGGAGTCAAACTCAGGCTCTAATAATAAATAACTATGAGTAACAAAGTATCCACTTTTACTCTTCATGGATTAAATATTCAAATAAATATCTCATGAAGTCCTTCAACATATATTTACAATAAGCCTATTATGTGTGAAGTTCTTTCTCAGGACATATATATGATGAGCATGCATCATATACATGTATTAATTATTGAAAAAAATACCTAAAATGGTAGTCACCCTCCTAGATGGTTTCCAGTAGCCCCTGGTGCTAGGTCTTCATGCCCTTGTGTGGTCCTATCCCACATTCAGTCAGGGCTGGTCATGTTATCAACAGAATATGGAGGAAGTGACCGTCACTTCTGAGGTAGGTCATATAAAGTATTATAACTTCCACTGTGGTCTCTTGGATCACTTTCTCTGGGATAACCAGTCACCATGCTGTGAGGCCACTCAAACAGCCCTCTGGAGAAGCCCTCATTATGAGGCACTGGAGCGTCCCATTAACAGCCAGCCCTTATCAGCCACATGAATGGCTGACCCTCCAGCCGGTGAAGCCTTCAGTTGACTGCAGCCTGGCCGACACCCTGAATGTAACCTCATGAGAGACTGACACAGAACCACTCAGCCAAGCCATTCTTGAATTCCTGACCCAAGGAAACGGTAAGAGATATTCAATAACTCTTGTTCCTTTAAACTAAAAACAAATTTCAAGGTAATTTGTTACGTAACAATACATAAATAAAACATCTACGAGTGCTTATTTACTTCAAATTTGATGTCTATTTCAAGCAATTTTTGATGTGTCTGGTTTTCTGGTATGAAATGCAAAGTTCAAACAGCTGATGATATTCTTTGGCAAAGATTGATAATCTAAGAAGAAACCTTCCTTAAACAACTCACCTCAGGAATAGATATATAAACAGAGAAATAATTCATTACTGAATATTTCTTCTCTGCTTTGGACACTAATCATCATTGGGAAGTTAAATTGGACATATACACACAGATAGCAAGTAGTTGAGTTCTTTACATGAGTAAATGGCAGTTTCCAGAAGCTGTCATTATGCCAAGAACAGGTGAAAGCCTGTAAGGGGTTTAGACAGGAGCATTCAAGGAGCATACTGATATTCTGATATGCTGATATGCTGATGTGATTCTGATAATAAAGAAGGTTTCATGTAACAAGCATTCTTATAAATGGAGCCACTGTTTTAAAACTGTTCTCAGGTTAGATATACTCAGCTCGATGGCACTCTGAAAGTCCAAAGCCACCTCACCTGTATTAAGTATGGCTCTCCTCAATTCTACAAACAAGATTTACACGATCTTTGTTTTTCCTCTGTGTCTCTACTACATTCCAATTTATGTTCTTAATTTCATTTTTTGTTTTTTCCACTGCCTAGACATTTTTTATTATATATAAACAATAAAAACAATTTTTTATATATACATAAAACATATATATTTTTTATGTAAACAATATTATATTTTTTATATATTTTTTATTTTATTTTTTTAATATTTTTTATTATATATAAACAATAAAAACAATTTAAATATGCAAAGATGACATCCAGATTTTAACATAATACATATTCACAATTAGAAAAAATAGGGTAGTTCTGGTTCTACAAGAAACTTCCGTGCTGCCAGAATCTGAACATATGATTCTCCCTTCATTCAAGAAAAACTACTTAATAAGAAAAAATAAGGCACCCCCGGAAAGTCACAGCAAGATCCAGGCAGTCTTCCTTATATGTGACTGGCTCTTGTGGGATTTGCGCAGCACTCTGGGTCGATAGTGTTTTGTTAGGATCCACACTCGTGGTGAGGCTCCTGGCTCCACATCTCATACTTCTCATGTGAAAACACCAACTGAATTCAAGGTGCTGACAATTATTCCTATGGCATTTTGCTTCAGTTCACTCCATGTCTTCATATTTACTAGCTCATTGATTTCTGTCAAACTGACAGATAAGTTTTATTGCAAAATGGAGATTTGATTATGTGCAGAATTCTGTTTTATAGAGCTGTTTAATCTACTTGTCTAAACCATTATAATATCCTCAGTAAATAAAATGGTTCACCATTCAATTGGTCTGCACAAGCCTTCTCCCAGATATTAAGGTTTAGCTGTCTTTTGGCCTCAGTTTCAATGTATGATTTCTCATCATACCTTCAGAGGCTACATCAGCTAAGTGACCTGAAGCTCTCCTCCCTCTCTGTTTACTCCCTTCACTTGTTATATTTGAAGAGATGAGGTTTAGGAGAATAGAGCCAACCACGGGAAGTGGGATCCTACTTATTTGAAGTCAAAAATCTCTAAAGGCTCATGCAGGTTTTGCTTTTAAGAGAACTGGGAAGTGCATCTTCACTGCTGTGTTTTGCAACAGGTTAAAGTGTTATTTTTCAACCCCTATAGGTCAGCTGAAGATGCTGTCCACACAAGAGGGTCCAACCTGAGAAACAACTTCAGCGTATGGCTGTAACTCCAGCCCTCACCCCCTTTCCCTCACTCACACCTCACAGGCTGCCCCTCCCCACAACAGCCACTGCAGAGTGTGCCTTTTTGTTCTGAAAATGCTTTGCCTTGAGTTTGTCATATATACGGTCATGAATTTGAAAAGAAAGAGAGAGAGAAAGAAAGAGAGAGAGAGAGAGAAAGAAAGAGAGAGAGAAAGAAAGAAAGAAAGAAAGAAAGAAAGAAAGAAAGAAAGAAAGAAAGAAAGAAAGAAAAAGAAAGAAAGAAAGAAAAAAGAAAGAAAGAAAAAAAGAAAGAAAGAAAAAAAGAAAGAAAAGAAAAGAAAGAAAGAAAGAAAGAAACAGATTCTGAGGAGTTTTCATATGTTCCCTTGATGGAATGTATTTAATCGTTTTCCCCAAGATATCTCCAAGATATGAATGGTAACAGGATGTTTATACCAGAGATAAGATTGGACTGAAATCCTAGTTCACTCTGGGAGCTAATAAAAGTAAAGATTTGAATTTAATCATCACTTTCTCCTAGAAGCACAGGAACAAGGAAACAGGGGTCAAAAGGGCAGCGACAGTGTTGTAAGCACTTTATCTGAAACATAAACATCACTGGAGTGCATTTTGGACGAAATTACCTCTCTCAGATCTGGGATGTTAGCATTCCTGCCCTACTGAAGCATGCCAATTTTACTGTGGCTTTGAGGAGGGTTGATCAGGGGACTTAGTTGGACACTTGAGAAAATGATCTTACCTCAAGGACTAATATAACTTAAGCAATTAAAAGGCATCCCACTGAGGAGAACCTCATAAAGCCCCAAATCCCTGGAACAGAGTCCTTACCATAAATATCACAGGCAAAAGGAGCATGTATCCCTCCATTCCGGAAGATAATGCAGTCACCTTTCTCTTGTAAACACAGTTAGTGGACAGAGGCACTGAGCTTGAAAGACTGGCTATTCTGCACAATATAAAGGTTTCCAGGAATATTTTATTCCTGGACAGAAAAATAAATAAATAATATCTATGATTTCTATACAGTGTATATGGATCTCAGTTTTTCAATGGATTTTGCTATCTTCAAATCCAACATGAAACATTGTGACAAAACATTAACACTTTGAGTGCAGAGAACTTTTCCTTTTAAAATGAAGTTGATAATCATTATTCACTATAGCCCAAAGTGGAAAAGCCAAGGGGCCATAGGCAGATGAATGGATAAACAAAATGTAATATATATATGTATATATAGATATAGATATAGATACATACATACATACACACACACACACACACAGTGTAATATTATCCAGCCTTTAAAAGGAAGGAAGTACTGGTACATGCTATGAACATTGAAGACATCATGCTAAGTGAAGTAAGTCAATTACTAAAGAACAAATACTGTATGATTCCACTTATATGAGGTACTTAGAGTAGTCAAATCCATAGAGCAGAAAGTAGAAAGTGGAATGGTTGTTGTCAGGGACTGGGGGTAGGGAGGAACAGGGAGTTGTTTAATGAGACAGAGTTTCAGTTTTGCAAGATGAAAAGAGTTCTGGAGTTGGATGGTGCTCATGGTAGCACAAAATGTGAATGTCCTTAATATCACTGAACTGTATACTTACACATGGTAAGATTTTTGTTATGTATATTTTACCACAATAAAAAATAATTAAAAACATTGAAAGTGAAGTTTATCATGAAATGAAATCTTTTAAATTTATTTGGGGATATCTCAATTTACCCTGCTCCGAAAAAGCTCTCCTGCCATTAACTTGAGAAATAATAGTCCATTACAACAGGCTCAGCCCCTATACACTTCTTTTTAGAATGTCCGTGACTGAGACAGTTAGTAGCTATTACAAATTAAAGAGAAGCAAGTTAAAATGTTAACAATTATACTTTTTATGTCATATTGGTGGATGCTCTCAGCACACAGAGTCTTGCCTCTGGGACTGATACACATGAACCTGGCAGGATCACCCAGTCACTAACCCTGCAACCTTACTAATGAATGAGGAGACAAGGATTGCTTTAAAACCCAAACTTTGCAAAGCTGTAAATTGCTTTTGAGTGTTGCTTCCAATAGTATTAGCCAAAAAGTTGCTCAGCAAGTCTGCTTCTTTGCTCATTTTGTCTGTTACTGACCTGGTCTAGAAATGCTTCCTGCTGGAACTCTTCCTCCTGGATTAGTAACTTTGGTTAACCAGGCCTTTTACTTGCTATAAAATATGGATGTTCTAGGAAAGATGAGAGCAAACAAATAAATGAGGGTTTGGCTGAGGGAGGGTACAAATTCCCAAGAATAAAAACATAAATTAAAATTTAAAATATGCTGCACTTCATATTAGTAAAGGTGGGAGAGTTTAAGATTTTCAAACAGTGTAGCTTCCATTGGCTCTGAATTGTCTTCAAGAAATCTTCCCATTTTCACTTCACCTATTTCTTCTCCATGTTTTCTAAAGATGCTTGTAAGGTAAGAGTCATATTTACACTGCCTTAACAATGAGGAGCTTGAAAATGCAATACATAAATGCAGCCCAACTCCACAATCATTTGATTTTGCGTAAAGACACGTTCGCGTGTTGAGTGCTTGCAAAGATTTTGCAAAAATACTATGTTTACACTGGAACAGGAGTCTCAGCCTTTGACCTTAGACTGACATTGGTTCCTCCCTCCTGTTTACATTAATCTAAAACCTTTTTGCACTCAACAAACTGCACAGTATCTCTTCTGTGGTCCCATTCTCCATCTGAGGTGGATGACTCAGCTACTCAGTGCAGGATTGCCTGATGCTCTTCCTATCCGAGAGCAACAGAGATGGGAGACTTGGGGATAGGGTGGGGAGGAAGATTTCCCACATAGGATAATAACTTCTGGAATTCTAGCAAAAATGACAACAATGATGTATGATCTACTTGTCAATCATTGTACAACACAGAAGCAGCCCGGGACTCAAAAAAGTGCTGGTTCTCTCAGCCATGGGAAAACCAAGTCCCCTGGAGTAGTTTCCAGCTTAATGAAAGAGACAAGACAAATTCAAATGAAGAAGATGGAGAATCCCTCTAAATAAAAGTAGCAAGTTTAAATGAATATGTGCCAAATATGTAAGTAAATGCAGAAGGCTTGTAGAGCCACAGGAATGTACAGTATCAAGGAGAAGAATAAGGAAAATAATTTCAGACTCATCATGTTTCAGTCAGACCTTCTTACCTTTATGTGTCTCTTATTTGATAAAATTCATTTATTTGCATAATTCAGTGTAGACAATGCAAATGCACTTGAAAGAATGGATGGTGAATGGGAAATGAGAAAGTAAAGATAGTTGCTGCAATATGTTCATTATACAAGACACATGAAGAACCCTGCTATGCTAAATTCGTTCATACAATTATTTGTAAATCCAAACATCTTTGATCAATTAAAAAAATCAAGCATCGATTCTTAAAATTAAATAGGAAGAGCAAAATGTCCTTAACTAAAATTCAGACTAAATAACTGCTTTCTTAAAATACTTTGATTTCTAAAAATATTTTTCGCCTTTTTCCTGTGACTTTTAGGTAACCAAAAACATTTTTAAAGCTGATATTATAGCTACCCTTGGGTAGCTGATTCCCGTTCCTAAGTCCTCAGTTGTTTAACTTTCTCTTAAATAATTACTTCTTCCTTGTTCTTACTAGTTTGCATGAAATCCTTTTCCTGATGTTGTTTAAGACTAAGCCATTGTGTACATTTATCATAGACAACTAAGTAAGATAATGCAAATATCCAGGAAACTAAGAAGAAAAAGACGGCAAGGACTAATGCAAAGTATCTAATTAATTTGTATAAATATCAGTTCTTTCCCATAAATGATTGGAGTGGTTTGGATCAGCCCACAAATATTGCTATTGCCCCAAACTCTACTGATAAGTGGACATAACCAGACAACTCCAGGCCCTCAGACATGAACATCATATTTTGAGACATCATTTGGTTCACCAAGGAACCCAGTAGAGAGAGAGTAGATCCCTGGGGGACAATATCAGGCTTCATTAAAACTCAACAAACTCAGTAAAAGGGTAAATTCCCAATGATGGCATGCACGGACACACATAGATACACATATCCATACTCACACACACACACACACAAACACACACACACCCTGGAGATACCCCCTTATATGAAATAAACACTTGAAACAAGACCTCCTCAAATCTTGAGGGAAGAATTTAATCTGCAAAAAAACTATCATTTTTCTTAGATAAAGAAAGTTACGTTAACTTTGTGTGTGTGAATGATAATCCAAGATAAATCTTAATATATTACAAGGCAGTACAGAAATATTGAAAATTGTTCAATTATATAATAACAACGACAATCAGGCTCCTGACGCTCTCCTTCAATCTTCATCCAGTAGTCTGTAATAATGGACAAGGGGCTTCAATAGCTACTTCTCCAAGGAATATATACACATGATCAACACACATACAAAAAGGTGCTCAATGTCATTAGCCATCAGGGAAATGCATGCTGAAACCACAATGAGGGACCATTTCACACCCACTAAGATGGCTGTAATAAAAAAGACAGGCAATAACAGTGTTGGCAAGGATGTGGAGAACTTGGAACCTTCATGCACTGCTGTGAGAATGTTGCAGACACTTTGGAAAATAGTTTTGACAGTTCCTTAAAAAGGTTAAAAGTAGATTTACCATATGACCCAGCAATTTCACTCCTAAGAGAAATGAAATGTGACTTCACAGAAAATTTTTACACCAATATTCATAGCAAAATTATTCATAATAGCTGAAAAGAGGAAATGACAAAAATGTCCATCAACGAATGAATGGATAAACTAATTGTTGTGTCCATTCAATTACACAGCAATAGGAAGGGATGAAGTGCTGGCACATGCCAACATATAGACAAACCTTAAAAACATGCTAAATGAAAGAAGCTTGTCACAAAAAGATCACATGTTGTGTGATTCTAGTCATATTAAATGTCCAAAATAGGCAAATCCATAGAGACAGGAAGTAGACTAGTGTTTGCCAGGGCTGAGGTGAGAAGGAATATGTCATGACTGCGAAAGGGTACCGGCTTTCTTTTTGGGATGATTAAAGTTCTTTAAAATTGATTGTGGAGATAGTTACACAATTAATATGCTAAATGTACTAAAGACCACTGCACTGTATGCTTTAAATGGGTGAATTTTATGGTATGTGAATTATATCTCAATGAAGTTGTTAAAATGAAGCCTGGGGCTTCCCTGGTGGTGCAGTGGTTGAGAGTCCGCCTGCCGATGCAGGGGACACCGGTTCGTGCCCCGGTCCGGGAAGATCCCACATGCCGCGGAGAGGCTAGGCCCGTGAGCCATGGCCGCTGAGCCTGCGCGTCCGGAGCCTGTGCTCCGCAAGGGGAGAGGCCAAAACAGTGAGAGGCCCGCGTACCGCGAAAAATAAATAAATAAATAAATAAAATGAAGCCTGATTGTTTAGTCACTAAATTGGTTAATCTACCGCTTGTCTTTTTTTCAGTATTAATATCTGAACTTGCCTATAAATTAGGAAACTGAGAGCAAAACAGGGAGATAAGAACCACTTAATAAATAAACTGGAATTAAACCAATGTCCTCATTCCTAATACATTGAACATAAACTACAATCTTCACAACTGAGATTCCTCCTTGTACTTCCCTCTCAGCTGTCACTAATATGTCTTCTAACTCAAGCTATAAAAACCAGAGTCCCTGAGGACAATTTTTAAAAATTACATTGAAGTCATACCTAGAAGTGTTTTTCTTCTCTCTATAACACTGAGATTTGGAATCAGTTGTGTCAGTCAAGTGTTGTTTGTCCCCTCTCTCTGATTTGGAGTTAGAAATAAAAGGATGGCAGCTGCAGTGAGACCCTCTGAAATAATATTATCTATCAGCAGAGTTTTTTTCTACATGGAAACATTTCATGAAAATACAATTTACCTGTCTTAATAATGTGAGAAGAAATCAAAGAAGACACATTTTAATTTATAACAAAAGCCGCCTTTCCACTGTTTCAGAGCATGTGGATCTGCTTTGTGAAGTTACAGTTTCCACTTCATAGAAGAGGTAGGAATACAGGGGAAAGACACTAAAAATATTGTTGGCAAAACCCACTTCATAAAAATGTCAGTCTCTCTATAATCCAGAGAATACCTGTGATAGAATTTACTAAGACTACTTTAGAATAAAACTACACTTTTTGGCCACAAAGTGCCTTATAATAGCAAAATTTACTATATATTGAAATTCAATATAAATTCAGACCATTCTAGCTCTAGTTAATGAATTATCAAAAGGGCTTCATGTATTTCATGAAAATTCCTACAGCATAGAAGACATACAACATAAATGTCAATATCAATTAAAATAATCTTTTATTAGATGTCCCATAAAATTTTATAGTGGATTCTTAGGTTAATATTGGAGGTTTCTCTGAAAGGTTTTAAAATTGAATTATCACATTTTGTTCCACAGAACTGAAATCCCTTCCATATAACTCTATTTATTCTCTTTTAAGGTGAGATCACATACAACCATTTAAGGGCCCTGTTTCTCTCTGTTCCTGTTGAGTTTCTTTCTCCCAAATCCATCAACAATGGCATTTTTGTATAAATGAGTACTTTCCAAACCTTAAAGTACATATGAATCATTGGGGATCTTGTTAAAGTGCAGATTATGACTCAATAGGTTTGGAGTATGGCCTCAGAATCTGCATTTATTATGCGTTTGTGGTGCGGCCATTGCTGGTAGTCCACAGTCCACACTTTGAGTAGGAAGGGTTCAAGCCATATAATTTCACACTAATTGTTTTTCAACTCTTCCTTGTGTATTAGTACATCCAACTAAGAGCTACTTAAATATACAAACAATTTCTTTTCCATTTTCTATTTCCTCCATCTCCTAGCATAATGATCATTAAAATTGTCAAGTAGTTGTCAGTTGACTCGGCTAGAAGCAGGACAATATTGAACCATGAAGTCACAGTAACCAGGACAATTTACAGGTGAATCTGTGGCAACTAGAGGATCATTCTTCCTTATTGTCTCAGTGACATTCATAATTGCATCAAACGTGATGACTGACTCCAGCAAGTCTCTAGTAAGTGATGTCTTGGAGGCAAATAAATTTAGTGATGCAAAAAGACAGATTGAGATGACAAGAAACAGCTGTATGCCTATGGTTAACACTTAGAAATTCTGATGATGTAGCCAAGCTTGAAGGAAAAAAAAAAAAGACAATTTTTCTGTGCCCAGAATGAAGAAGCAACCAAGGAAGCAAATAAGAGCTGATGCTGTGGCAATGCATTTGGGTATTAGAGCAGAGGCAGGCCCTTATAGGTGGCAGCAAGGGTTGACACAAACCTAGTGACAGGCCAAGTGATCTCTGGCAGGCATAGTGAGACCCTGCCAAGATCTCCCTTTAGGAAAGAGCACATTGCCCTGCTGCAAGGAGTGTCATGAGCTGAGAGCCTTCAGGTGTTATTGAATTTCATCAGGCTCCCCTCAGCTTTACGGCCTAGAGTTGCTGCAGCCAATGACTGAGCAAGCCTTTGGTCCAAGGGCCTGGCCATTTCCATACCACGTGGGAGTCCTTTAATTGGCCACCTTTGTCCTGAAGCCCCCTGTTGGACTAGTGGACTCGATTAGATCTGTACTGGAGTCAGATGCCTCCTTCTCCCAGTTGGAGTCCACCCTTTTCATTTCCCAAGTGTTATTCCCCAGTAAATTGTTTACAGTCCTGACTCCACCTTAGCATCTGCTTCCTGTAGGACTCAGCAGACACTTGACCATCAGTACCTGAGAAGTGGGGAACAAAAACCATTTCCCTGAAAGGAACATCCCCCTTTAGTCTAGGTGTGGCCATTATTGATTGAATTACTCAAGCTTCATTACACCCTCATTCTGACTGGAGGTGTTGAAAGCAAATCAAAAGAAAATAAATTAGAAACAAAACTGAAATCGACTACATGTCCTAGATTCCACACAGCAAGGGAACTGGGAAATGGTTTACCAATCATTGCCCTCACATGAGATTGGAAGGTGGAAAAGAGTTGGGCTCATTTTTCAATGACTTTTGTAAGCAAAGCTGTAGAATTGTGTTTTCAGCTACATCTGTCTAGTGCCTGTTCTTTAGACTTTCTGGGATTAGAGAGGCACTGGTGGTAGTGGCAGGGGTGCCAGCAGTAGCTTCATGTTTCTACCACAGAACCTATGGTGATTTCTGACTGAGGGTAGGATGAGTTTTTTCGTCTGGGAGTGATTTCTAGAATCCACTTCTTCAATTCGTCAAGCCTAATTCATTCTATTAAACCCTTTTCTGTACCTTACATTGAACTCTGATTGATATGCCAGAGAAACAATAAGAAAACATACAAACAAGATAGGACCATAATGTTCCCCTGTGAAAAATGGAAACTGAGCCAGCACCATACTCATATGTAGGAACACCAGGTCAGAACTTTAACAACACAGCTCATTCACACCCATGCCCTAGCAAAAGCAAAAATTATTCTATAGGGAACCCTCCACAACCCATGGCAGATAGAAATTCCACAATAAAAGCAAATTGTGCTAAAGGCAATAGGACTTTAAAAGTTCCAAACCATACCAGGAATCATATTCCCAAGAGGAAAGGCAGGAAAAGCAACAAGCAGGAGATAACAGCACTGCTAAGAGCTAGAAAAGTTAAGGCGATCAGAAATATTCTTATTACAGTTAAAAAAAATCAGAAAACGTGAGAAAAAAACTAAAACAATATGGAGGAACAAAAATCAGATTTGAATACTTACCAAACAGAAATTCTAAGAGTGAAAACAGTTAAATGATAATGTTAAAAAAAATGTAAAATCATGACTCTCTTACAAATATAAAAATAAATGTTTGCTTAAGAGTTTAATTCATGAGAAAAACAGACAGATGTTAAACTACTTCAAAAAAGAATACTAAGAACAGATACATTTATAGGTCATAAATGTTAAAACAAATATGCAAAAGGGGGCAAACCAGGAAGAAAAATGGGAATGAAGAAAGGAAAATGTGAAAGAAAACTATAAGAATTGCAAAAGAAGAGTCCAAATTGTCATCATTCATAGATTAAATATTCATCTAAATAAAAATTTAGAAGATTCTGAATTTATAATTAGAAAAAGTTTAGAAAATTTATACAGAGTTCAGTAAATAAAAATAACATTTATAAAATAGGATCATTAGAAATTAATTGGCAATTGAAAAATAAATTTGAAGTATATAGGAATAAATCTAATAAAATGTGCAAGAATTTTTCACTTTTTTTTGACTATGGAGAAAATATAAAATTTGATCAAAATACATAAAAAGGCCCAACTACATGCAGTGTTAGACCATATTTATTTTCTACATTAATCTATAAATTCTATGCATTTCCAAGCAAACTCCCAGAAGATGCTCCCTGCATCCTGCCCAAAAACACACCCAATTAATTCTGACCAAGTAGACTTAAAGAGATACCTGCTGATGCCTTTTTTTAAAAAATTGCTTTCTCAATAAAAGAGGTAGATTCAGCTGGCATTCCCAAACCCAGTGCCTTGATTACAGATGTGTTGCCTGGATGTGTGTCAGTCAGCTTGCATCCATGAAGCTCTATTTGTGAGAATTAAAAAGGATCTGGCTATAAAGAGAAATAAAGGAATTCTGGGGAGGTGATGGAAATGTTCTATATATTGATTGTGGTGGTGGTTACACAACTGTATGAATTTGTTAAAATTTCTAATACTGTACTGTACACTCAAAAGGGTGAATTTTACTATATGCAAATTATACCTCAAAAAACATACATAAAAAATAAGATATGATTTAATACCTATCACATGAGAAATGTTTAAGACTGACAATCTCCAGAATTAAAGATGATCCAGGGACCTAACGAGCCTCATAATCTATCTGCTGTTGGCATTATAACCAATCTAGAAAACAATTTGAAAATACTGAAGTTAGTTGAATATAAAATTATCTATGACTCAAAAATTTCCCTGTGAGGGTCCAGACTAGAAAATCTTATACCAGTCCAAAAAGAAATAAGTACACAAATGTTCATTACAATTTTTTTAAATAGTAAATCTTGAAAACAACATAAACGTCCATCCACATGGAAAAAGATACTGGTAGGGACACAAAAATCTTGAAGACAGTGGTTAACTCATAGAAGGAGAGAAGCTAGTGGAGCTGGGGAGGGGCACATTTGAAACTTCACCCATAAGTAAAATTTTATTTCTATTAAAACTATAAGGAAGCTAAACATTATTCTTTTTCTTTCTTTTTTTTTTTTTTTTGCGGTATGCGGGCCTCTCACTGTTTTGGCCTCTCCCGTTGCGGAGCACAGGCTCCGGACGCGCAGGCTCAGCGACCATGGCTCACGGGCCTAGCCCCTCCGCGGCATGTGGGATCTTCCCGGACCGGGGCACGAACCGGTGTCCCCTGCATCGGCAGGCAGACTCTCAACCACTGCGCCACCAGGGAAGCCCCAACATTATCCTTTTTTATGAATAAGTTAATTTATTAATATTAGAGTTCATTAGTGAATAACAGAATTAACTAATGCAACAGAGACTATGAACTTGTACCAAAGTTTGTTTGGTTTTGTTTTATGAGATATGCAATAAATCAGATCTTCCACCTGTTAACATTTTGTTGCTGATCTTTCTTGCAATACTGCCTAATGAAAAACAGCTAATTAATATGCTTCTAATAATTTACTGAACCATATCCCTGGCACTTAAAAGCAACACTCACAAATAGCTAGAACCATGAGGCATGGGCATGCTTGTGACTTCCAATATTTAGGGAAGATTGTGAATTACATATAGTGTCTAATGAATTATTTATAATGCTAAGAAATGAGCTGAAACATTCATACCAGCCATGGAGAAGAATGAACTGTGATAGCTCTTGAGGCAATGGGCAAAATCTCGCTGCCAAGCCTACTTTTACTTTGAAGTTCTTTGCAAGCAATTTGTGGCTTATTCGGGTTTCAATTTTTTATCAGAAAAAATTAAGATAGCCCTTCTCAGTTTCCTCTGGGTCTGTGATGGTCAATATTTTGTGAAAAAAATACCATCTTACCCAATATTCTCCACTTATTCTATCCATCATATTTCTTTATCTCAATATATTTGACATGATTTGTTCCTACAATTGACAGATGGGAAACTAAAACATGTTTGTGTTAGAACTCTGGATGGATTTTTTTTTGCAGGGGGAGTATAGCTGCTTTACACTGTTGTGTCAGTTTCTGCTGTACAGCAAAGTGAATCATACATATGTATACATATATCCTCTCTTTTATGGATTTCCTTCCCATTTAGGTCACCACAGATCACTGAGTAAAGTTCCCTGTGTTCTTTACAGTAAGTAAGTTACAGTAAGTTCTCATTAGTTATCTATTTTATACATAGTAGTGTATATATGTCAATCCCAATCTCCCAATTCATCCCACCCCACCCCCTTCCTCCTTGGTATCCATACATTTGTACTCTACATCTGTGTCCCTATTTCTGCTTTGCAAAGAAGATCATCTATACCATTTTTCTTTATGACATCTGTGTCATGGCTGCATGCCTTGGAAGTCTTACATTATTCTCTGCACTTTTCTATATGTTTGCAATATGTCATGGAATGAGGGAAAGAGAAGAAAAAAATAAAGA
This sequence comes from Grampus griseus, assembly GCF_964374135.1. Classification (NCBI taxonomy): domain Eukaryota; kingdom Metazoa; phylum Chordata; class Mammalia; order Artiodactyla; family Delphinidae; genus Grampus; species Grampus griseus. Next base: position 54,189,430 of record NC_139008.1, read on the forward strand.
GGAAGGAATATAAAGGAAAATAAAGAGAAGAGAAAAAAAAGAAATTTTAAAAAGAGAGAAGGCAGTGTCACATTTTAGAAAATAAACCCGAAACAACTTGTCTTATCCAAATGCTGGTCAGTGGCTCTATTGGCCCTTTTCTCAGTAAAACGTATCTCAAGAAAAATAATCAGTAAGATTTTAAAAAGTAGAGAGAGAGAGAATGGAAACTTAATTACAAAGAAATTTCAGAAATGCCATGATCAAGGGGGGGATGCACCATAATATGTTAAATCTCAGCCCTTTGGTTTTCAAAGATCTTTAGAAACCATTAGGCAATTAATCACTTCAAGGATCCTTGAAGAAACAAAATCCAATCTTTCTCATTTCAGAAATGGAGAAATGAGGTTAAAGACAATGGCATTTGCTCAGGTTTGCAAAGGAAGTCTGGTCAATGCTAGGATTAAAGCACTCTTCTTATGTTTTTTGAGATTTAAGTTCAAATGACTTTGCAATGGTTTCATTTCCACTTATTTGGCTCTTCTTACATAAAAGGATAACTGAATGACATTATTTAATGTCCTTTTTTGTTTATCTTTTCTCAAATGCTTTTTGGGAGTGTTCCAGCACTTTCATAAGTGTGTCTGTTACAGCATTCTAACTATGTAACATTTTCATTTGATGTACCATATCCTGGTATTGATATTATCACTTCCTAAAGAAGTAAGATTCTATTAAATATTTACTCTTCCATCATAAAAATAATAATACCCCATGATGCTCTGTGTCTGTTATGCCAACACACGTCTTAGGGATAATTGGATACTTAATGGAGGATTTAAAAATTACTGGCTGCAACAACATCAAGTTGAGTTTACTGTTTCCTACGAGAAAGTATTAATCCCTTAATGCACTATATACCTATTTGCCTCTTCATCACCTTTAGTTATGATTAAAGGTAGATTTTGGCATTGAAGGAAACTAAATTCCCGATACTTTTAATATGGAGAAAATCTAGGTTTTTTTTTTTTTTTCTTAGTATACACACATACACAAGGCTTAATAAATACGAATTTTAGGTAAAAATATTTTAGATATGTTTTGTTATCTTATTGAGGCACTGCTTATATTCTATCCTCTAAAATCTTCTTAGGCTAGGAAAGCCATCTTTTTCCAATGAAACTTGACCCAGCAGGATATTTGAAAGCCAAATGTTAGAACAAAAAGTTTTTTTTATTGTTGTTGTTTGTGTTTTGCAGTACGCAGTCCCCTCACTGCTGTGGCCTCTCTCGTTGCGGAGCACAGGCTCCGGACGCGCAGGCTCAGCGGCCATGGCTCACGGTCCTAGCCGCTCCGCAACATGTGGGATCCTCCCAGACCGGGGCACGAACCCGTGTCCCCTGCATCGGAAGGCGGACGCTCAACCACTGCGCCACCAGGGAAGCCCAGAACAAACCGTTTTTAGGCAATTAAAGACCTAGGCCTTGATGGTTTGGTCTGGGAATTCAACTGGCTGTTAAATAATCATCTAATTGAGGCTGTGGATAAAACGTTGGGAACTCAAGCAGAAATAACTTCCTGCATCTGGAATTGAGATGAATTATGCGTCCATAAAATATGAGGCAGATATCAAGTTACTCATTATGTTACATAAAGAATCAAGGAAACAGAGCAAGCAGTGCAGCTAGTTAAGGGAATCCATGAAATTAAAGCTTATCTTTTTGAAAATCAACTTCGACTAGACAGAGAATACCTATCATTATAAGTACAGTAGGTAAATTGTGATTTGAGTGAAATGTATTTGTGTATATATCCTTAGCTGATATAATATATTTTTGTAAATTTTCACAAATTAGGCTCTCTAAACAGGGCTGATTAGGTTTATTCTCTATCATTATCTCAGTGGCTCAAAAATGAGATAAATTTTTTAAAATGTGCCAGGGTGAGGTGGGGTGGCAGAAGGCCACTGTTGAAGAGAGACACAGGCTGGCCAGGGAAGGTGGCTGAAGGTGGCCTTGGACTGGAGATCTGGGACATATCAGTTCCAAAGGATGAGGAAAATAAATGTCTGTCTTGCCTTTCTATTCCAAAGTAGTCCCTGACATTCTCATGATCTTATTTCTTTGGAAACTCCTAGCTTAAAAGAGAAAACATTGGATTAACTTCCTTTTACCGTAAGCCTGTCCATCCCCCCCTTGTTCTGAAGAGCTTTTTATATTAAGAATTGATTAGGCCTGGTTCAGGTAACATCAATTGTTCTAGATATTTTACAGAAATTTAATGTCAGCATTTCTCATAGGACTGGAATTTCCCACCAAATTCTAATGACTGGCAAAGGAAATTCAAAATTGAGAAAAAATTCTCTTTCAAAGAGGAACTTTCTACAGTCTTAGGCTAGCTACATTCATACTTAGCCTTTCTAAGCCAACAAAAAGGTAATCTAGAGAAATACAAGAATGTGTAAACTACACCTACACACATCTATGCATATATACACATTTGAAAACAGGAATAAGTGACATTTTAGTTGTGTCACTAGGGACATTTTATTGTAATAACAAAGAACTTGTATTCTAAAATGATAATGAAAATAATCATAATGATAGTAACAACAAAAGACAATAGTAATAATACACAATACAATAATAACAAATTCAGTGTTTTACTGAGATACATGTACATTTCTAGACAAAAGCATTATACTAATTGTTTGCAGCTTCCATAGCTTTCATTCCCACACAATCTTCTCTACCAACCAGGGGGACATCATGAGAGCTGTGTCTGAAATACTCTCTCAAAACTACTGTTAGAGGTTCTAATTGGAAAAGGGTTTGTTTTGTCCTTTAAGAGGGAATAAGAAAAAATGAAATATAATGCCTTTTCCCAGGATTAAAGTGACTGACACACAGTCCAAAGACCATTTCACAACCACTGTGAGCCTTTTACTCCTGATGAATAAGACAAACTAAAGCTATTTGACAGATGAGAAAATATTAAGAGTTAAGTAGAAAGTGAGAAACAACAAATGCTTGTTGACTCTTGACCCTTCAAGATTCTTACAATTTCCTGATACTGTTTCAGTAGCTTTGCTGTGGGAACCAAGAGAAAGCATGAGTCAAGTCTTACCTTGTCATCATCCACAGAAGAGAGCAAAGCCTCCATTTCTAAGGTCCATCCTCACAAGACGGATAAAACCATATTGATGTTTTGCCTCCATCACTGTCAGAGGCAAAAACAGGTGAGTATGATGCAGGTCCTGAGGGGGAATAAACAATAAGAGCAACCTGTAGATTAATGCAATTTCTTGGAATTTAGAGCATAGGATATTCATGGCCTCTCAGCAATTTCTTCAGTTAAGTCATTACCATGTTTAAAGGAGATGTGGATGACACTGCTGCTTGCTACACACTGTCACATTCTCCACTTTCTTATTTAGTGGCAATGTTCTCAGTTAAAAATGCTCACTTCCTTTATATTATATAATTTTTATATTTTATAAAGGGCTGTTAAAATTATCTATTTTACATTAGGTGAGCTGTGATAGGTTGTACTTTATGAAAAACTGGCCCATTTCATCTAAGTTGTCAAATTCATGTGTATACAGATGTTTTTATGATATTCTCCTTATTATTTTGATGTCTGCAGAATCTGTAGTGATATTTCCTGCTTCTTTCCTGTTATTAGTAATTTGTGTCTTCTCTCTTTTGTTTATCTTTGTCATTCTTGCTAGAGGCTTGTCAACTTTAACAATCTTTTAAAAGAAATTTAGTTTTGTTGCATTGATTTTATATATATATATATATATATATATATATATATATATATATATATATAGGGGTGTTCAATTACATTGAGTCCTGCTCTTGTTTTGTTTGCTCCTTCTTCCTTCTTGCTTTGGGTTTATTTTGACTTTATTTTTTGAGCTTCTTTCTCTTGAAACTTCTCTTTGACTCAAAGATTACTTAGAAATGTGTCATTTCATTTCTAAATATTTGGAGATTATCTTTTTGTGATTGATTTCTAGTTTGATTCCATTGTGGTCAGAGAATGTAGTCTGTATGATTTCAATTCTTTTAAATTTGTTGAAGGTTGTTTTATGGCCCAGGATATGTTCTATCTTGGTATGTGTCCCACTGGTGCTTGGAAAGAATGTGTAGCCCACTGTGGTTGAGTGGAACATTTGAAAAATATTGTTTAAATCCTATTGGCTGATGGCAGGGTTTGAATTCTTCTATATCTTAGATTTTCTGTCTGGTTGTTCTATCAATTATTGAAAACTGGGTGTCGAAGTCCCTAGCCATAATTGTGAATTTGTCTATTTCTTTTCTCCCTTCAATCAGTTTTGCTTCACATATTTTGTTATCTAATACATGGGACAAATTGGATGAACCTTAAGGACATTATACTCAGTGAAGAAAGCCAATCTCAAAAAGTCATATAATATATGATTCCATTTATATAACATTCTCAAATGACAAAGTTAGAGAGATGGGAAATAGATTAGTGATTACCAGGAGTTAGATATTTTGAGGTGGGCAAAGAGAGGAGAGTACAATGATAAAGGGATAGCATGAGGAAGATCTTTGTAGTGGTTACATAAGTTTACACGTTATAAAATGACATAGAACCATGCACACAATGTACCAATATAAAATTCCTGGTTTTGATATTGTACTATAACAGTATAAGAGCAATCATTAGGGCAAACCGTACATGGGACCTCTATATACTATAGGGGGTGAAGTATACATGGGACCTCTATACACTATCTTTACAACTTTCTGAAAAGATATAATTTCAAAGTAAAATGTTAAAAAAAAACAGAATGCCAGTTAAATTTGAATTTCAGATAAAAAATGAATAATTCTTTAAAATACTTAGGAATAAACCTACCTAAGGAGACAAAAGACCTGTAAGCAGAAAACTATAAGACACTGATGAAAGAAATTAAAGATGATACAAACAGATGGAGAGATATACCATATTCCTGGGTTGGAAGAATCATTAATGTGAAAATGACCCATACTACCCAAAGCAATCTACAGATTCAAAGCAAACCCTATCAAAATACCAATGGGATTTTTCACAATTTGAACAAAAATTTCACAATTTGTATGGAAAAACAGAAGACCCTGAATAGCCAAAGCAATCTTGAGAAAGAAAAAAGGAGCTGGAGGAATCAGGCTCCCTGATTTCAGACTATACTACAAAGCTACAGTCATCAAGACAGTATGGTATCGGCATAGAAATATAGATCAATGGAACAGGATAGAAAGCCCAGAGATAAACCCATGCACATATGGTCACCTTATCTTTGATAAAGGAGGCAGAATATACAATGAAGAAAAGACAGCCTCTTCAATAAGTGGTGCTGGGAAAACTGGACAGCTATATGTAAAAGAATGAAATTAGAACCCTCCTTAACACCATATACAAAAATAAACTCAAAATGAATTAAAGACCTAAATGTAAGGCCAGACACTTTAAAACTCTTCGAGGAAAACATAGACAGAACACTCTATGACATAAATCACAGCAAGATCCTTTTTGACCCAACTTCTAGAGAAATAGAAATAAAAACAAAAAGAAACAAATAGGACCTAATGAAACTTAAAAGTTTGCACAGCAAAGGAAACCATAAACAAGATGAAAAGACAACCCTCAGAATGGGAGAAAATATTTGCAAACGAAGCAAGTGACAAAGGATTAATCTCCAAAATATACAAGCAGCTCATGCAGCTCAACATCAAAAAAAACACAAAAAAACCCAAAAAAAAACCCCAAAAAAAAACCCAATCCAAAAAACAGGCAGGAGACCTAAATAGATATTTCTCCAAGGAAGATATACAGATTGCCAACAAACAGATGAAAGGATGGTCAACATCACTAATCATTAGAGAAATGCAAATCAAAACTACAATGAGATATCACCTCACACTGGTCAGAATGGCCATCATCAAAAATCTACAAACAACAAATTCTGGAGAGGGTGTGGAGAAAAGGGAACCCTCTTGCACTGTTGATGGGAATGTAAATTGATACAATCACTATGGAGAACAGCATGGAGGTTCCTTAAGAAACTAAAAATAGAACTACCATATGACCCAACAATCCCAGTACTGAGCATATACCCTGAGAAAACCATAATTCAAAAACAGACATGAACCACAATGTTCACTGAAGCACTATTTACAATAGCCAGGACATGGAAGCAAGCTAAGTGTCCATCGACAGATGAATGGGTAAAGAAGATGTGGCACATATACACAATGAAATATTACTCGGCCATAAAAAGAAATGAAATTGAGTTATTTGTAGTGAGGTGGATGGACCTAGAGTCTGTCATATAGAGTGAAGTAAGTCAGAAAGAGAAAAACAAATACCGTATGCTAACACATATATATGGAATCTAAAAAAAAATGGTTCTGGAGAACCTAGGGGCAGCACAGGAATAAAGACACAGACTTAGAGAATGGACTTGAGGACATGGGGAGGGAGAAGGGTAAGCTGGGACAAAGTGAGAAATTAGCATTGACATATATACACTACCAAATGTAAAATAGATTGCTAGTGGGAAGCAACTGCATCACACAGGGAGATCAGCTCAGTGCTGTGTGATCACCTAGAGGGGTGGGATAGGGAGGGTGGGAGGGAGATGCAAAAAGGAAGGGATATGGGTATATATGCTTACATATAGCTGATTCACTTTGTTATACAGCAGAAACTAACACAAAATTGTAAAGCAATTACACTCCAATAAAGATGTTAAAAAAAAGTGAATAATTCTTTAGTATAAGAATACCCCATGTAATATTTGGGATAAACATATACTATTTATTGATTGTTTATCTGACATTCAATTTAAATGTACATCCTGTATTTTATCTGGCAATCCTACCTGGGATACCACATCTAATTTCTTTGGATAGAGGTAGAGAACCCAAAGATAGCATTTCAAAGTACTTGAGTCTGGTAAGCTAAGGGAAAATAACAGATGAATGGTCAACAAAACCTACCCATCTGATTTATGATCATAATCCTTTCTCCCAGCCTTCAGCCTAGGTTGGTCCAAGATTGAATTTAGCAGCTGGTCTTCAGTTATCAAATTCTCAGCTTTTACTCTTGAAAGTTAAGGCTCCAGACTGAAGAAAAAATGCTGGAATGAGTTTCCTGTTCACCCTGATGCTTTCTAGGGATCCAAAAATACAGGAATGGACTTATCTCTTTCTCTAAGCTTTACTTTGGACATGGAGTTCATTCGGGCTCCAAGTTCTCACCTAGAGCCCAGCAATGCTCTTGTATGGGAGAACATGGACACCACCCTCAGAATCCCATGGCTCCTCTCCAGAAGCCAGGCTGGAGCTGCAGGGGAAGCTACCATCCCCACAGCATATGCTAGTAACATTGGAGAAGCTAAGCCCAAAAGCAATGCAACTGACGCAGAAAGACCTACATCATGAGGAAAGAGAGGGCAATAATAGACATTGTCCATAGGTCTAACACAGGAAGAGCTTATGTCCTTTGCAACAAAGAATAGAGCCCTTGCCAGGTCTTCCGTGGCAAGAGGACAATGGGGATGACATGAAAAGGCACACTTCTCCAGTCCAGTTTCTGTGAACCAGACTTCTGGGTACCTGCCTGCACGGCTGACTTCTCAATAGTCACATACGCCTCACAGCCGGGGATCACAATGTAATGTCAGAAAAGGCCCATGTCCATGGTCAGCCAAGCAGCTGGCCCATGCACATTTAGAGACTGGCTGCCCATCCAGAAACATTCTCAGAGATATACCCAAAATAATATTAGATCAGATATCTAGGGACCCATGGCCCTGTCAAGCTGACACATAAAATTAATTCATCATCACAGCTAAATTACTAGCATAATTTAGGAAGGAAAGACAGGAAGGAAAAATGGGCTTGGATCCTTGATAGCAATAGGGAATGAGCATTAAAGAAAAAAAAAATTAAGCTCTCTAGCTCCAGTCTTTTCTCTATGTGAGAAAAATAAACCCATATTCGGTCACTGGTATTGGATCTCTGCCACGTGCAGCTGAACACATTCCTAAAATATGCACTAAGTCTTTACAAACATAATGCCTACACCCTATACCCCATGCCCATGACAGACATCAGCAATGGATCCCAGATCTCCTTCCAGCTGATTTTAAGTGAGCCCTCTGAATCTTTATAACATAGTAGTCTAGAGACAGGCAACAAACTGATAAGAGCTGTTATGCAAGACGAAATCTATTTACTACCTTGTCTGGTAGTACCTACCAAACTGGGCTTACTAAACTTGTCAAGAAACTAAATTGTGAAGTCTCAGACATTCTCTTCTTTCATTTCCTATGACCTGGGAAGCCCTGGGAACAGTTTTCTTTTTCTCTAAAACTTTGCCACCACTAATGCCATTCAATTTTTCTTTCTCCAATAATATTTGTGGGGTGGGATCTGATATTTCCTGACTCTCTTCTGCCTTGCTACTTAGCTGTCTCCAAACACCTTCATGTTTTAATGCTAATTCTGACACAAGAAACAGAGGGGGCCTCTCCTGGGACAGCAGGAGGAGGTGAGCAAACCATGTATCAATATTTGCTTATTCATTAGTGAAGTTTGCATTCAGATGCCTGTAACTGTGTCAGGAATGCCACATCTATTTCTTTGACAGAACGTTTGTTCATGACATTCCCTTTCTGGAAACATGCTTTGCATTTCTTATCCCTCAAAGCCCAGATAAAGGACCATTTGACTCTCAAAATCCTTTCCAGCCTTCTCATCTCCTGATGACAATCCACTCCTCCCTGCATGGCTCCCACTTTGCCAGTGTGAACTACCTTGTTTTGTTATTTACCTGTGCAGATGCCCTACTTCCCTTGGTAAGATTTTAGTTTCTTGGTATCTCTTGTATAGCAACTGTGTTTCCAATCTGTAGCTCAAACATTGTTGAATCATAATGGTTGTTCCAATAGTACCTTCTCTGATTCCAAATATTAACTGCCCTCCATTCTGTTCCCCTGAGTCTCTATCTTTTCGCCTTCTAAAGGACAGCCTTTTTGTTGTTCCAAGACTATAGCAAGCTTTGTCTTAACCCAAAGTCTTGGCCACTCTTGTTCCATGAGTCTCTTTGAACCCTTGTGGCAGTTTCTGTTGGTGACTTAACCATGTTTCTCTGGATATTTTTTTTCCAGCAATTTGTTTATATTTACATGATACATTTTAAAGCAATGGCTACATTTGTAATACATATTAGAGAACGTAAAAAAAGTTAAGAACTAAAATGTATGTCATACATTTGTATATTTAAATTTTTTTTAACTTTTTATTTTATATTGGTGTACAGTTGATTAACAATGCTGTGTTAGCTTCAGGTGTACGACAAAGTGATTCAGTTATACATATTTACAGAGGCAACTCATTTGCACACAAATGATTGCCAACTGCCAGCCTGTGCGTCTCCACATGAAGACTTTCTTCAAAACCAGGAAATTCTACTCTGCCTCTCAGATCTGGAGAGTTAAGGCTCCAGACACAGTCCCCAACGAATAACTGATGAGAGTTGGTTATAAACACCTCAACTCTCTCACTCCCTGGTGGGGTAATCCTGAGGCCCGTGTTCTACTCCACTTCCAGATTTCTCCCATAGGACTGGGCCCCAATTGTCCACAGATAGCTACTTGATTCCACACCCTGTATTGGCTGTCTTCCCTCCCCATCCTATTCCCCACTCTTCTCTTGGTATTTTGTGGCATCACCTGCCTCCCCAAAAAAACCTGCTAGCACTTGAATCCTTTTCTTAGGGTAAACTTTGGGGGAAACCCAAATTTAGATACCCTTTACTGCTTTTGTAACATATACTTATCCTTCACTTCTTATCTTAGAGATCATTCCTTCATTGAGGACATCTCTAAACATCCATGCTGGTTAGGAGTCCCTGGTACAAATTTTCATAAGATCATTTACTTTTTCTTCTATAGCACTGATAACAAGGCAATAATATAATTCTTTGTGTAATTATTTGTTTAGTATCTGTAACATCCATTGTCATATCTTAACACAAGGCATAGCACAAGGCATATGCTAATTTGGCATTTAATTAGCATATATAAATTGAATGGATAAATAAATGAATAAACCTGGAACTGCAACTCCTGTCAGTTCTACCTCTGAAGTTTATGTCCTTCCACTATCTCCATTTCCATCTCCAACATGTTTCAAAACACCATTTCTGAAAATATTGTAGTGCTTCTCAGAGTAATCTGCCTGCTTCAGTCCTGTCCTCGACCAACCCAGATGTCACCTACAGTGGCCTCCCATTGCACTTAAATTCATGCTCTTTATTCTGACCTACCCATCTGTATGATTTTGTACCTGATTGTTCCTTCAAGCACATGTCCTGCCACTTCCCCTTTTGCTTCCACTGCTCAAACGCACTGGTTTATACTTCCTTCTGGAATGTGCCAAGCTCTTTCAACTCTCAACACCTTTGTTCTTGATCTTTTTGCCTGGAATCCTCTTGTGTGCCCCCTCCTCCTTGTATTAGAAGAGGCCTTAGTGAAAGGAATATCAATTAGGATGTGGATAATAATCAGTCAATAAATGAGAGGATATGTAAACACCCAAGGAACTGTCAAGGGACAAGGGGAGGAATTTATGATACTGGAGTCACAGAAATTTGAAGCTATAGTCATAGAGGGACATACTACTACCAGAACTTCTGAACCTGCTTCCCAAGGTCCATGGGAAGAAAGAAACTCAAGTTCCTTCTTCACCTATTCTTTTATGTCCTAGTAGAATCTCATTGGTTGAACCAATGGGAAGCCAGAAAGGAAGAAAACCCAATTGATTCTCATCACAAGAAAAATAAATAAATAAATTGTACATATGTATAGTGATGAATGTTAACTAGACTTATTGTGGTGATCATTTTGCAATATATACAAATGTTAAACCATTGCATTGTGTGCGTGAAATTACTATCATTGTTATATGTCAATGATACCTCAATTTAAATAAATTTGAAAAGAAAAGAAAACGCAAGTGATGAAGACTGTAAGAGTCAATTCCATATGGTACAAGGAAGGAAAAAGTAGTGTGGGAAAGATATGTAGGATGGCAAATTAGCAATGAAAGACCATTAGAAATCACGCAACTCTTGCACTCAGGAACCTGTCTTACTCTGCAGGTGTGGAGTTCAGCAATCCTTACTGATAGGGCAAAATTCTTCTGCATAATTTTCCTAAATTGTTTAAATTTTAATCTCTGGCTTTGTCCAAAATACTTTTATTTTGATGTTTTTTAAAAGACTACTTACTCATAGGACAGAATTCTGTGCCAGAACATGGAAATTCTCTCAAGGTTAAAAACTGGGCCCAGGGCTTCCCTGGTGGTGCAGTGGTTGAGAGTCCGCCTGCCGATGCAGGGGACACGGGTTCGTGCCCCGGTCCTGGAAGATCCCACATGCCACAGAGCGGCTGGGCCCGTGAGCCATGGCCGCTGAGCCTGCGCGTCCGGAGCCTGTGCTCCACAAGGGGAGAGGCCACAACAGTGAGAGGCCCGTGTACCACAAAAAAAAAAAAGTATTATTATAATACATTTGAAAATTTACATGAAATATAATAATCTCTAGAAAAATACAACATATGAAAATACCTAAAAAGAAATTAAAAAATCTAAATACTCCTGTGTCTGTTAAATAAATTACATCTGTATTTTAAAACCCTCCCACAAAGAAACTCCAGTGTCAGATACTTTTACCGGGAAAAGTTATAAACATATAAGGAAGAAATAAGTCCAATTCTAGACAAACTCATTAAAAGAATAAACAAAATGATATTTCCTAAGCAGTTTTAAGAGGCAAGCATAAATTTAATAACAAAACCTGCTAAGAACAATTATAAGAAAGGAAAATTACAAGACAATCTGTCTCATAAGCATATTTCAAAAATCTAAACAAAACATTAAAAATTCATATTCAGTGAGATCCAAATTCAGAAAATAGTTTATGATCAAGCTGGCTTTTTTCTAGGAATATGCGGTTTATGAGTAGAAATCAACCAATGAAACATATCATATTAACAAGATAAGAAAGAAATGTGATCATTTCAAAAGATGATACAAAATCTTACAGCAAGTATATGCTTATATATATGTCATAATTAAATACTGAAAGATGTTCATTGAGACCAGGAACAAAAAAGAAATTACTATGCCCATTTCTATTGAACATTGTGCTAAAGACCCTACAGAGAAGTAAACCAAACAAGAAAATAAGTAAAAGGCATGAGGATTGGGGAAAGTAATAATATTGTCTTTATTTAGAAACTACATAATAATTATTAATAAGTAAATTGATCATGACTGCCAGGTATAAGATCAATTTACAAAAATTAAGTGTTTTCAATTTATCAGCAACAAATTGATAAAATTAAGTCTATAAAAGATAACATTTATAAAAGGCTTAAAGGCAAATAAATTAGAATAAAGCTAGTGCAAAATAAGCAGCTCCTATTCACAGTAAAAATAAATATTGCAAACAGTAAATGGAAAAATATGCGATATTTACATATTGGACCACTCAAATTATTCTACAGATTCAATTCAGTCCTAATCAAAATCCCCTTAACTTGTTTGTGTGCATTTGTGTATGTGAGTGTGTAAGAAATATTCTAAAATATATATCAAAATGCAAAAGTTCAAGAATATGTAAGACAGCCTGAAAGAAGAAAAAATTTTGAAATCCTTACATTACTGGACTTAAAGACATTACTAAGATACAATATATAGCATAGAGTGGCATTGATACAAGAACATAAAAATAGACTAATGCAACACAACAGAGTATCCGGAAAAAGACATCCATGTATATGGACACTTGATCAAGAGAAAGGCAAAAGAGTGGGAAAAGGATCGTCTTTTCAATTAGTTGCATTGGATTAACTGGATATTTATATGGAAGAAAGTGAATTTTGACTTCTATTCCACACTATTTAACAATGAATTCCAGATAGATTTTAAATCTAAATATGAAATGTAAAGTAATAACACTTTTAGAAGAAGCTATAACAGAATATATGTGTGATCTTGAAGTGTAATAGATAAAAATGTCTTAAATAAGATGCAAAAACACTAACCATAGAGGGAAAAACATAGAACTTCTACACTACATTAAAGTTAAAAACTCCTCATTAAAAAAGCATGAAAACAAAAGCTGCAGAGTGGGAGAAGATGCATACAATACATATAATAAACAAAGGACTTATATATGAAATGTATAGTGAGTTCCTACCAATCTATAGGAAAAATACAGACCACCTAAAACAAAAATGTTCAAGGGAGGCACTTTATAAAAGAGGACATCCAAATGTTCAATAAACATATGTTCAACCTCACCAGTCATTAGGGAAATACATTTTAAAACCATAATGCAATACTATTATATATTCTTCAGAATATCTAAAATTAAAAACTCTGACCATCCTGTGTGTTGACAAGAATGCAGGGCAAGTAGAATGTACATCCATCATTGGTGGAAGACTAGGTTGATAAAACTGCCTCAGAAAATTATTTGAATATATGCAATACCGGCAGAACTATGACCAAACAATTCCACTTATAAGTATACATCATAGAGAAATGCTCATCAAAAGATAGGTACGGAAATGTGCAAAAAAGTATATTTGCAGAAAACTCAAACTAAAAAAAATACAAATGCTCATCCACAATAAAGTAGCAATAAATTGTGATGTATTTATATAAAATACCATATGGCAATGGGAGATAATGAAAATACTAGTTCACAAAACAACTTGGAAGAGTATCAGAAACATAATATTGTGTGAAGGAGGCCAGATGCAAAAGAGACCATATTATATGGTTCCATTTATACAAAGTATAAAATCAGGTAAAACTGAATTATCTTGTGAATAAAGTAGTTATCCATGAGGAGCAGTGGGAATAGTTACTGAGAGAGGTCAGGTGGCACTCTTCTGAGGTGCTAGTACTGTGTTATTTCCTGAACTAGTGGAATTTACAAAGGTGTGTTCACTGTGTGGAAATTTGTGGACTTGTAAATTTATAATCTGGAGGTTTTATATATATGTGTGTGTATGTATAAAATTACAATAACATGCTATCAAGGAATCAAAGCAGCTGGAATACTGACATATTGCTTGTAGAAATACAAAAGGATACAACCATTTTGTAAAACAGTTTGGTAGATACTTATAAAGTTGATAGATAGATAGATGATGGAGATATAAAATTTATCATTATGCAAAAAATGCCTCCAAAACTTAGAAGCTTAAAACAACGAATATGTATCATTTCACATAGTTTCTGAGGGTCTGGAGTCTGAGAGCCGCTTAGTTGGGTGACTGGTGGCTCAGGATCTCTCTTGGGTTTGCAGTCACCATGACAGCCAATGCTGCAGTCATCTAAAGGCTTGACTGAGATTGGAAACTCCGTACCAAGATGGCTTACTCTCCTGGCAGTTGGCTAGAGCTCTCAACTCACTGCCTATTGGTAGCCTCACCAATAGGAGGCCTCAGTTCCTTGTTCCATGGCCTCTCCCATAGGGCTGCTGGAATGTACACACAAAATGACAGCTGACTTCCCTGAGAGTGAGTGATGCAAGAGAGCAAAGAGGAAACTGCAGTGCTTCTTACGCCTTTGTCTTAGAAGTCATACACTGTCAATTTTTCCTGTGAATTCTTTAGAAGAGAGTCAATAAGTCCAGCCCACTCTCAAAAGGAAGAGAATTAAACTCCACCTCCTGAAGGGACTATCAAATATTTATGGACATACTTTAAACCATAACTATACACACATACACACATGTTTTACTTCAATTAAAATTGTTTTTAAAAGCATTCAGTTAAAAAAAAAGACTAAAATGCATTTAAGGATGACTATAAAACTACAAAAAAAGCTAGACTAAGAAACAATACACAGACTATTTGCAAATGACACATCTGACAAAGACTTTTTTCTGGAATATATAAAGGACTCTTAAAACACAATAAAACCAACAACCCAATTCTAAAAATGGGCAAAAGATTTGAAGGCACACTTCACCAAATAAGCTATATGGATTGGAAATAATCAAATGAAAAGGTCCATCATTAGTAAAATTAACCTAAGATTAAAACCATAATGAGAAATCAATACAATCTACCAGAATGGCTAAAAAAAAATAAAATAAAATACGAAATGGTATCAAGAAATCAAAGCAACTAGAATACTCATATATTGCAGGTAGGAATGCAAAATGATACAACCACATTGTAAAATAGTTCAGTAGATTCTTATAAAGTTAAACATATACTTAACATATCACACAGTAACTCCACTCCTTGGTATTTATGAAAGTGAAATGTAATCCTATGTCCACACATAAAACCTGTGCGAGAATAGCTTTATCCACGATCGCCAAAAACTGTAAATAATGCAAATATCCCTCAACTGGAGAATGGGTAAACAAATTGTATATCCATAGAATGGAATACTGCCCAGTAATATAAAGGATGAACTATTGATAAAATAACAGGATGAATGAATTCAAATGCATTAATGCTAAGTGCAAGGAGTCAGACTCAGAAGACTGGGAATCTATTAATAGGACATTCTAGAAAAGGCAAAACTATAGGAAAGGAGAAAAACACTGTTTGCTGGGATTTAAGGGTGACAGTAAAGGGTGAATTGCAAGATGCATGAAGACATGAAGAATTATTTGGTACAATTGAAATGTAATATATCTTGATTGTGGTGGTGGTGGTGGTTGCATCACTATACATGTTTGTCAAAACTCACAGAACACTACACTAATAAGAGTGAAGTTTTCTGTATAGAAATTTTACTTTAATAAAAATATCAGGGAAATAATCTAGACAGCCATTATTTGTGTGCTTATTTCCCATGGACATGTACGGTGGGAAATGGAAAGGATACTAAACAGGAAATTAGGATTGTGATAAAGGAGCTGGTGGCATCAGTCTGTTTGGACTGTTCAGAAAAGGCAAGCAGAATGCCTACGCTCTATAATTTCTACATTTCCACAGTGAGCCCTGTGGTCAATGGCCTCAAACTGCTGACTATTTGCAAATATGATACCATCTTCACTCATCTCTGCTTTAGCACTTGATGTTCTCTCTGCTGTTCTCTCCACCATTTCCCACCTGGAAAAATTCTACATATGCTTGAATAATCACCTTTATTGATATCTCCTAAGGATACTCTTCTCCTCACCAAGATATCTTCTCATTGTGTATCTATCACAGAACCTATTACCTCTCATACATTTCTTTTAACACGTTTATTTCTTTGCCCAGCAGCCTTGAATTCTGAACTTCTTGGAACTCAAAGGTCATAATTTCCACATTAAATAAAAAATCAATATGGTGTATTCCATGGTAAATGATTGAATAATGAAAAAGTGACTGAAAAGAAACAACTTGAAGCATGTTAAGATTACAGGAACACAGTTACTTGATGTATATCGAGATAGTGTAATAATATATCAAAAGTGATATGTCAAATTCACATGACTTCAGTTGCACAACAAAAGGCTAAGTGAACAATGATTCAGAGATAAGGGAGTATTAAATTCTCTTTTTTTTTTTTTAATTTGCATGGTAATTAGAGATTTTTAGAGAGCTTTGAAACATTTGTGATTTAAAACTGAAGACCAAAATATTCCCTTAAGTTAAAAGAAAATGTTATAGTATCAGTGTAATGTGGTCTCATAAAATGAATTTGGAAGTGCTCCATCCTCTTCAAATATTTGGAATAGTTTGAGAAGGATAGGTATTAGCTCTTCATTATATCTTTGTAGAATTCTTCTGTGAAGCCATCTAGTCCTGGACTTTTGTTTGCTGGGAGTTTTTAAATTACAAATTCAATTTTACTACTAGAAACATAATAAAAAATTTTCAATTTTTTGTCTTTTAATCTTTGTACTAGCTTATTTAAGTGATCCTCAGCCTTTAATATATATTTGCCTTTCTTAGTGGATCTTTCCTTTCTTATAGCTTCTTACTCCTTGTTATAGACTTTTATTTTTCCACTTAAAGAAAACTCTTTAACATTTCTTTTAGGATAGGCTTGGTATGAAAGACATGACAAAAAAAATTATAATTATAAAAGAAAGGCCAATACCTTTGATGAATATAGATGCAGAAACCCTCAACAATATATTAGCAGACTGAATACAACAATATATAAAAAGGATCATAGAACATGATCAAGTGGGATTTATTCCAGGGCTGCAAGGATGGATCAATACTCACAAATAAATCACTGTGATAAAATACATTAAAAAAAGGGAGGATAAAAAACACTTAATCATCTCAATTAATGCAGAAAAGAATTTGACAAAATTCAGCAACTAAAAACCCTCATCAAAATGGGTATAGAGGGAACATACCTCAACATAATAAAGGCCACTTATAACAAACCTAGAACTAACATCATACTCAACAGTGAAAAACCAAAAGCCCTTCCTTCAAAATCAGGAAAAAGACAAGAATGCCCACTCTCACCACTTCTATTTAACATAGTATTAGAAGTCCTAGCTACAGCAATCAAACAAGAAATAAAAGACATTCAAATTGGAAGGGAATAAGTAAAACTATCATTATTTGCAGATGACAATACTATATATAGAAAAACCAAAATTCTCCACCATAAAGCTTTAGAACTAAGAAATAAATTCAGTAAATTTCCAGGATACAAGATTAATATACAGAAATCTGTTGCTTTCTATACACTAATAGTGAACTATTGGAAAGAGAAAGTAAAATAAAGAAAGACAATCTCATTTAAAATTGCATCAAAAAGAATAAAATACCTAGGAATACACTTAACCAAGGAGGTGAAAGACCTATACTATGAAAAATATAAAAGATCAGTGAAAGAAATTGAAGATGGATATCTTTCCAGAAATGGAAAGATATTCTATGCTATTGGATTGGAAGTACTAATATTGTTAAAATATCCATGCTACTCAAGAAATTTACAGATTTAATGCAATCCTTATCAAAATACCCATGACATTTTTCACAGAACTAGAACAAATAATCCTAAAATTCATATGGAGCCACAAAAGACTCCAAATTGCCAAAGCAATCTTGAGAAAAAGTAATGAAGCTGAAGGTATCACCATCCCAGACCTCAGACTATACTACAAAGCTACAATAATCAAAACAGCATGATACTGGCACAAAAACAGACACATAGATCAATAGAACAGAAGATAGAGCCCAAACAAAAACCCATGCACCTATAGTCAGTTAATTTATGAAAAAGAAGCCAAGAATATACAATGGAGAAAAGACAGTCTCTTCAATACGTGGTGCTGGAAAAACTGAACAGCTATGTGTAAAAGAATGAAATTAGAACATTCCCTAACACCATATACAAAAATAAACTCAAAATGAATTAAAGACCCAAATGTAAGACTGGAAACCATAAAACTTCTAGAAGACACCATAGACAGAATACTCTTTGACATAAATCATAGCAATATTTTTTGGATGCAATGCAAAAGAAATAAAAGCAAAAAGAACAAAATTGGATGTAATTAAACTTAAAATCTTCTTCACATCAAACTATCAACAAAACAAAAAGACAACCTACAGAATGGGATAAAATATTTGCAAATGATATGACTGATAGGGGTTACTATCCAAAATATGTAAACAGCTCATACAACTCAATATCAAAAAAACAAACAACCCCATCAAAACATGTGCAGAAGTCCTAAATAGACATTTTTCCAAAAGAAGACATACAGATGGCCAACAGGCACATGAAAAAATGCTCAACATCACTAATCAACAGAGAAATAAAAATCAAAATCAGATATACCTCACATCTATCAGAATGGCTATCATCAAAAAGCCTACAAATAACAAATGCTGATGAGGATGTGCAGAAAGGGAAACCCTAGTACACTGTTGGTGGGATTCTAAATTTGTAGAGCTACTATGGAGCTAGGTATGGAGATACCTCAAAAAACTAAAAATAAAACTACCATATGATCCAGAATTTCCACTGCTAGGTATATATCTAAAGAAAATGAAAACACTAACTCAAAAAGTACATGCACCCCAATGTTCATAGCAGCATTATTTACAATAGCCAAGATATGGAAGCAACCTAAGTGTCCATCCACAGATGAATGGATAAAGAAGATGAGATATACGTATATACCATGTAATACTACTCATCCATAAAAAAGAATGAAATTCTGCCATTTGCAACAACATGAATGGACCTAGGGAGTATTATGCTTAGTGAAATAAGTCAGATAAAGACAGATACTGTATGATATTACTTATATGTGGAATCTAAAAATAAAAAAAAGGAATGCATATAACAAAACAGAAATAAACTCACAGATATAGAAAAGAAACTGGTGGTTACCAGTGGGGAAATGGAAGGGGGAAGGGCAAAATAGGTATATGGGATTAAGAGACACAAACTCTTATGTATAACATAAATAAGCAACATGGATATATTATACAGCATATGGATATATAGCCATTATTTTGTAGTAATTTTAAATGGAATATTATTTATAAAAATATTGAATCACTGTGCAGTTCACCTGAAACTAATATAATATTATACATCAACTATTCTTCAATTAAACAATTTTAAAAGATAAATAAATAAGGTAAAATTAAACTTCTCCATTTTTAACAACCACTTCCTACCTCAGCAGGTCATTGAAAATAAGGTCTTTTAAAGATTTCTAAACTATAACTGTGCTCTACTTTAAATAAACACAATAGTGGCAGCAGAGATTTATCCACAGAGAAAAGAACACACACACACACACACACACACACACACACACCCCTTATGAACTGATGGTTAACAAATAATTCATCATAAGATTTCTTCACATAGCAAACTCTACTCATCACTCTAAAATGTGGTTTTATTTATGAAAATATAATTTGACCACAACTTCTCCAGAATCTGGTAATTACATGAAGTTAGAGATACCTGCCCAACCATCCAATCTCACCTAGAAGTTGAAATACTGGCTTGTGTCCAGCATGCCATTAAGCATTCAAACCTGCTCCAGACTTTTTAATTATGTTTACCACAAGCTTCAATGATGAAGCCAAGTTATAGGGGGAAATATGCTATTTTTTAAGAAGACTGATTGCTATATTAGAAGTCTTTTGAGAAAATATTAACATGTTATGTGTGGCTTGGCAAAATAACTCTTTGGAGATATTTTATGTAATACTCAAGTCAAAATAATTTTAGGTGATTTCTCTAAGGAAGCAGCAAAAACACATTGCAAAAAGCAGAAAGGTTAGGAGTTCAGTTTTCAAAAGTTCAAAGATTGGCTGCTGCTAATTTGCATTTATTGGCTTCCTACTGCCATGTCACTCTTCTTGGCTTGCATGGGATGAGTTTAAGTTACCCATGAGCCTCCAGAATCAGAATATATATATATATATATATATATATATATATATATATATATATATATATATATATACACACACACACATTAGAGAGAGGCAAAAGCAAGACACAGTAGATATGGAATAAAACAAAAAGGAGGCAGAGAAAATGCTGGAAGAGACAGAGTGAAAGAGTGAGAAAGAATGAGAAAATACATAATAAATTGTGTTTACATGGACAATAGCCCATATGCATATACACATACATAGTCTATCTATTAGTTTGCTATTGCTGTGATAAGCAACATCACAAACTCAGTGGCCTAAAACAATATACATACATACATACACATATATATATAATTTTATGTTTCGGTAGTTTAGAAGTCTGACATGTTGTCACCAGGCTAAAATCAAAGTGTTGGTGGGCCTCTGATTACTTCTGGCAGCTGTAGGGGAGAATCTGTTTCCTTCTTCATTCATGATTTGGCAGAAATCTGTATATTGTGAGTTTAAGTCTGAGGTCCCTGTTTCCTTGCTAGCTGACAGGCTGTCTCCAGCTTCTTACAGGCCACCCACATTCCTCAGCTTGTGGCTTCCTTCACCTTCAAAGGTAGCAACTGTAGCAACCGCGAGATGATTCCTTCCAACGTCTCGTCTGTCTCAGACTCTTTAGCTCTCTCCTACTCTGTTTTAAAGGCCTATGACCCATGGACTCATTCATATAATCCAGAATAATCTTCCTTTTTGGGGTGAGCTGATGAGCATATTTAATCCCACCAGCAAAGTCTCTGTTGTCATGTTATGTTAACATGTTTCCAAGTTTAGGATATTAGGGCATGGATATCTGTGAGGGACTTTATTCTGCCTAACAGAGTCTATTTTAATAGAATATGTATATAAAATCTATTTGTTTTTATCTATATATACATGATGTATTGATCTATTTTTTCATTCCCCTAAATGGACCTTACTACCCAGCATCTAATGATGACAGTTTAATGCAAAGCATAATGACTTCACAATGGTTCCAAGAGTAAAAATCATCAAAGGACTTAAGATAATTGGATCATCAAAGTAAATAATGGTAATAATCATAATTATTAATAATTAATAATCATAATACATAGTATAAGATGAGAATCTATGAGTCCATACAAAAATAAATAAATAAACAAATAAATGAAAGATGAGAATGAGTCCTTACTTTTTAAAAAAAAATTTAAATTTTATTTTATATACTTTTTTATACAGCAGGTCCTTAATAGTCAACAATTTTATACACATCACTGTATACATGTCAAACCCAATCACCCAATTCATCATACCACCACCCCCACTCCCCTGCCACTTTCCCCCTTGGTGTCCATACATTTGTTCTCTACATCTGTGGCTGAATTTCAGCCCTGCAAACAGGTTAATCTGTACCATTTTTCTAGGTTCCACATATATGTGTTAATATACAATATTTGTTTTTCTCTTTCTGACTTACTTCACTCTGTATAACACTCTTTAGATCCACCCATGTCTCAACAAATAACCCGATTTCATTCCTTTCTATGACTGAGTAATATTCCATTGTATATATGTATCACAATTTCTTTATCCATTCATCTGTCGATGGGCATTTAGGTTGCTTCCATGACCTGGCTGTAATAAAGAGTGCTGCAGTGAACATTGGGGTGCATGTGTCTTTTTGAATTATGGTTTTCTGTGGGTATATGCCCAGTAGTGGGATTGCTGGATCCTATGGTAATTCTAATTTTAGTTTTTTAAGGAACCTCCATACTGTTCTCCATTGTGGCTGTATCCATTTACATTCCCACCAACAGTGCAATAGTGTTCCCTTTTCTCCACACCCTCTCAAGCATTTGTTGTTTGTAGATTTTCTGATGATGTCCATTCTAACTGGTGTGAGGTGATACCTCATTGTAGTTTTGATTTGCATTTCTCTAATAATTAGTGATGTTGAGCAGCTTTTCATGGGCTTCATGGCCATCTGTATGTCTTCTTGGGAGAAATGTCTATTTAGGTCTTCTGCCCATTTTTGGATTGGGTTGTTTGCTTTTTTAATATTGAGCTGTATGAACTGTTTATATGTTTTGGAGATTAATCCTTTGTCCATTGATTCATTTGTAAATATTTTCTCCCATTCTGAGGGTTGTCTTTTCATCTTCTTTATGGTTTCCTTTACAGTGCAAAAGCTTTTAAGTTTCATTAGGTCCCATTTGTTTATTTTTGTTTTTATTTCCATTACTCTAGGAGGTGGATCAAAAAAGATCTTGCTGAGATTTATGTCAAAGAGTGTTCTTCCTATGTTTTCCTCTAAGAGTTTTATGTTCAGTCTTACATTTAGGTCTCTAATTCATTTTGAGTTTATTTTTGTGTATGGTGTTAGGGAGTGTTCTAA
The DNA here is from genome assembly GCF_964374135.1 of Grampus griseus. Taxonomy (NCBI): domain Eukaryota; kingdom Metazoa; phylum Chordata; class Mammalia; order Artiodactyla; family Delphinidae; genus Grampus; species Grampus griseus. The sequence continues at coordinate 54,212,241 of NC_139008.1, forward strand.
TTTAATTCTTTTACATGTAGCTGTCCAGTTTTCCCAGCACCACTTTTGAAGAGACTGTCTTTTCTCCATTGTATATCCTTGCCTCCTTTGTCATAGATTAGTTGACCATAGGTGCATGGGTTTATCTCTGGGCTTTCTATCCTGTTCCATTGATCTTTGTTTCTGTTTTTGCACCAGTACCATATTGTCTTGATTACTGTAGCTTTGTAGTATAGTCTGAAGCCAGGGAGTCTGATTCCACCATCTCCGTTTCATTCCTTCAAGGCATCTTTTGCTATTTGGCCTCTTTTTTGTCTCCATACAAATTCTAAGATTTTTTGTTCTAGTTCTGTAAAAAAGGTCATTGGTAATTTGATAGGGATTGCATTGAATCTGTACATTGCTTTGGGTAGTATCATCATTTTCACAATATTTCCATTCCAATGGTATATCTCTCCATCTGTTGGTATCATCTTTGATATCTTTCAGCAGTGTCTTATAGTTTTCTGCATACAGGTCTTTTGTCTCCCTAGCTAGGTTTATTCCTAGGTATTTTATTATTTTTGTTGAAATAGTAAATGGGAGTGTTTCCTTAATTTCTCTTTCAGATTTTTCATCATTAGTGTATAGGAATGCAAGAGATTTCTGTGCATTAATTTCATATCCTGCAACTTTACCAAATTCATTGATTAACTCTAGTAGTTTTCGGGTGGCATCTTTAGGATTCTCTATGTATGGTATCATGTCATCTGCAAACAGTGACAGTTTTACTTCTTCTTTTCCAATTTGTATTCCTTTTATTTCTTTTTTCTTCTCTGATTGCCATGGCTAGGACTTCCAAAACTATGTTGAATAATAGTGGTGAGAGTGGACATCCTTGTCTTGTTCATGGTCTTAGAGGAAATGTTTTCAGTTTTTCACCATTGAGAATGATATTGGCTGTGGGTTTCTCATATATGGCCTTTATTATGTTGAGATAGGTTCCCTCTATGCCCACTTTCTGGAGGGTTTTCATCATAAATGGGTGTTGAATTTTGTCAAAAGCTTTTTCTGCATCTACTGAGATAATCATATGGTTTTTATTCTTCAATTAATTAATACGGTTTATCACATTGATTGATTTACGTATATTGAAGCATCCTTGCATCCCTGGAATAAATCCCACTTGATCATGGTGTATGATCCTTTTAATATATTGTTGGATTCTGTTTGCTTGTATTTCGTTGAGGATTTTTGCATGTATATTAATCAGTGATATTGATCTGTAATTTTCTTTTTTTGTAGTATCTTTGTCTGGTTTTGGTATCAGGGTGATGGTGGCCTCATAGAATGAGTTTGGCAGTGTTCCTTCCTCCACAATTTTTGGAAGAGTATGAGAAGGATGGGTGTTAGCTCTTCCCTAAATGTTTGATAGAATTCACCTGTGAAGCCATCTGGTCCTGGAGTTTTGTTTGTTGGAAGATTTTTCATCACAGTTTCAATTTTATTACTTGTGATTGGTCTCTTCATATTTTCTATTTCTCCCTGGTTCAGTCTTGGAAGGTTATACCTTTCTAAGAATTTGTCCATTTCTTCCAGTTGTCCATTTTATTCGCATAGAGTTGCTTGTAGTAGTCTCTTAGGATGCTTTGTATTTTTCCAGTGTCTGCTGTAACTTCTCCTTTTTCATTTCTAATTTTATTGATTTGAGTCCTCTCCCTCTTTTTTTTTTTTTTTTAAGGGACACAGGCCTCTCACTGTTGTGGCCTCTCCCGTTGCAGAGCACAGGCTCTGGACGTGCAGGCTCAGTGGCCATGGCTCACTGGCCCAGCTGCTCTGCAGCATGTGAGATCTTCCCTGACCGGGGCACGAATCTGTGTCCCCTGCATCGGCAGGAGAACTCTCAACCACTGAGCCACCAGGGAAGCCCCTCTCCCTCTTTTTCTTGATGAGTCTGGCTAATGGTTTATCAATTTTGTTTATATTCTCAAAGAACCAGCTTTTAGTTTTATTGATCTTTGCTATTGTTTTCTTTGTTTCTAGTTCACTTATTTCTTCAGTGATCTTTATGATTTATTTCCTTCTGCTAGATCTGAAGTGGGTCTCTTGTAGACAGCATATAGATGGGTCTTGTTTTTGTTTCCATTCAGCCAGTCTGCGTCTTTTTGTTGGAGCATTTAATCCATTCATGTTTAAGGTAATTATTGATATGTATGTTTCCTATGACCATTTTTTAAATTGTTTTGGGGTTGTTTTTGTAGGTCCTTTTCTTCTCTTGTGTTTCCCACTTAGAGGAGTTCCTTTAGCATTTGTTGTAGAGTTGGTTTTGTGGTGCTGGATTCTCTTAGCTTTTGCTAGTCTGTAAAGCTTTTTTTTTTTTGCGGTACGCGGGCCTCTCACTGTTGTGGCTTCTCCCGTTGCAGAGCACAGGCTCCGGATGTGCAGGCTCAGCTGCCATGGCTCACAGGCCTAGCCGTTCCATGGCATGTGGGATCCTCCCAGACCGGGGCACGAACCCGTGTCCCCTGCATCGGCAGGCGGACTCTCAACCACTGTGCCACCAGGGAAGCCCTGTAAAGCTTTTGATTTCTCCATCAACTCTGAATGAGATCCTTGCCAGGTAGAGTAATGTTGGCTGTAGGTTCTTCCCTTTCATTACTTTAAGTATATCATGCCACTCCCTTCTGGCTTGTAGAGTTTCTGCTGAGAAATCAGCTGTTAACCTTCTGGGAGTTCTCTTGTATGTTATTTGTCATTTTTCCCTTGCTGCTTTCAATAATTTGTCTTTAATTTTTGCCAATTTGATTACTATGTGTCTCGATGTGTTTCTCCTGGGTTTATCCTGTATGGGACTCTCTGCACTTCCTGGACTTGGGTGGCTATTTGCTTTCCCATGTTAAGGAAATTTTTGACTATAATCTCTTCAAATATTTTCTCTGGTCCTTTCTCTCTCTCTTCTCCTTCTGGGACCCCTATAGTGTGACTGTTGTTGCATTTAATGTTGTCCCAGAGGTCTCTTAGGCTGCCTTCATTTCTTTTCATTCTTTTCTCTTTATTCTGTTCCACAGCAGTGAATTCCACCATTCTGTCTTCCAGGTCACTTATCTGTTCTTCTGCCTCAGTTATTCTGCTATTGATTCCTTCTAGTGTAGTTTTCATTTCAGTTATTGTAGTTTTCATCTCTGTTTGTTTGTTCTTTAATTTTTCTAGGTCTTTTTTAAACATTTCTTGCATCTTCTCGATCTTTGCCTCCATTCTTCTTCCGAGGTCCTGGATCATCTTCACCATCATTATTCTGAATTCTTTTTTCTGGAAGTTTGACTATCTCCACTTTATTTAGTTGTTTTTCTGGTGTTTTATCTTGTTCTTTCATCTGGTACATAGCCCTCTGTCTTTTCATCTTGTCTGTCTTTCTGTGAATGTGGTTTTTGTTCTGCAGGCTGCAGGATTGTAGTTCTTCTTGCTTCTGTTGTCTGCCCTCTGGTGGATGAGGCTATCTAAGAGGCTTCTGCAAGTTTCCTGATGGGAGGGACTGGTGGTGGGTAGAGCTGACTGTTGCTCTGTTGGGCAGAGCTTAGTAAAACTTTAATCTGCTTGACTGTGGATGGGTGGGGCTGGGTTCCCTCTCTGTTGGTTGTTTGGCCTGAGGCAGCCCAGCACTGGAGCTTACCTGGGCTCTTTTGTGAGGCTAATGGTGGACTCTGGGAGAGCTGGCGCCAAGGAGTACTTTCCAGAACTTCTGCTGCCAGTGTCCTTGTCCCCACGATGAGCCACAGCCACCCCCCACCTCTGCAGGAGACCCTCCAACACTAGCAGGTAGGTCTGGTTCAGTCTCCTATGGCATCACTGCTCCTTCCCCTAGGTCCTGATGCACACACTAATTTGTGTGTGCCCTCCAAGAGTGGAGTCTCTCTTGCCCCCAGTCCTCTCGAAGTCCTGCAATCAAATCCCACTAGACTTCAAAGTCTGATTCTCTAGGAATTCCTCCTCCCGTTTCCGGACCCCCAGGTTGGTTAACCTGGCATGGGGCTCAGAACCTTCACTCCAGTGGGTGGCCTTCTGTGGTATAAGTGTTCTCCAGTGTGTGAGTCACCCACCCAGCAGTTATGGGATTTGATTTTACTGTGATTGTGCCTCTCCTACTGTCTTATTGTGACTTCTCCTTTTTCTTTGGATGTGGGGTATCTTTTTTGGTGAGTTCCAGTGTCTTCCTGTCGATGATTGTCCAGCAGCTAGTTGTGATTCTGGTGTTCTCGCAAGAGGGAGTGAGGGCATGTCCTTCTACTCCACCATCTTGGTTCCTAATCCCACGAGCCCTTACTTTGAGCAGAATGCCAAGTAATGAATGCAGAAGATATAAGTTATACAGGAATTCAATATGTGGTAATAAACTAGTAGTAATAGTTTCAGGGAAATACCATGAATGGGTGTTAAATCTATTGGGTAATGAACAATAGGATATTTATAAATTCTCAAGTGTCTCCCCTCAAGACATTAGTTAACTACAAAGGGGAAAGAGTAACTTGAGTATAAAGAAAATTGTCAGTCATCACCTTAAGCAAATGATCAAAGGTATCATCACCAATATTTGGGAAAATGTGCATCTCATGCCTCTAGAAATGATGCTCTGAGAAGGACAAAGTATTCTATCTGTGGCATTTTCCCCACAAATCATAACATAAATTTAATTATGAGGAAGCAATAAACACATACAAATTGGGAGATAAAATTAATGGTCCACATTCTTCAGAAATGCCATGGTGATAAAGAAAGATAGCAGAACTGCTCCAGATTAAAAGAAAAGGAAAAGACAAGACCAACCATTGCAACAAGTTATCCTGGGTTGGATCCTGAAAAGAAAAACTCATTTATTTTGCAATAAGAGAAAGTATTGAAACAATTGGCAAAACTTGAATAATGTCTGTATATTAGAGACTATTATATTAATGTTAGTTCTTTATTTTGATAATTGTACTGTAGTTGTATAAAACAATATCTTCATTTTAGGAAACAATACACATATATTTAGAAGTAAATAAATGTTATGTATTACTCTCAAATTATTCAGAAAAAATATTAATATACATGTAGATAGCTAAATAAAATGGTAAAACAAATGTTTTAAAATATTAAAATTTAGAGAATCTGACTAAATGTGATATAGAAAATTTTTTCTAAGGTTTCAAGGTTTATGTAAGATTCAAATTATTTTAAAATCAAAATTAAAAATTAAATCATTAAAGAAGTTAATTGTTACTTTCACTCTATAGAATTATAATTTGAAATAAGTATCATTTGTGTGATATACTCAGAATTAAAGATAGATCATCTTTTAATTAGCAACTGGAATCTTATCAATGAGAATTGATGGAAAAAAAATTTAGTCAAAAATCTTCTATCTTTTATATAACAACATATAATACATACATTTAATGTCATGTATCTAAGAATGTTTTTAAGGGAAGAAGAACAAAATGGATCCATTTGGTAACAAAGCAAGTTGATGGGCTGTGAACAGAAAGAGCAGAGTGAGAGTTATAAATCTGCTCTAGAGTTGGAACAGAAATCAATGTTTACCAAACAACAACCATCTTTGAGTTTACAATTTAAGGAAACCAGGAAATGTCAATTAACACAAAGTGTAAATGATTGATCAAGATGGGAGAGTAAGGGGACATGGAGCTCACTCCACCTATGAACAAATCAAAAGTACATCAACATGAGGAACAATTCTCACTGGAAACTAACTGAAAACTGGCAGAAGGACTCCTTTACAACCAAGGCTGTAAGAAAGATACACATGTAATCAGGTAGGAAGTGAAGAAAAGAAATTTGGTGGAGACTTGTGCCCCTGAGAGGTGACTCAAGAAAAGGGAGAATATGTTGGCAGACACCCGCTTGAGGAGTGAGCAGTGAGCACCACAGATTGGGCATCCCAGTCCTGGGGTCCTACGCAGGCTAGATGAGCCCCCTTGACTGGTTGCAGGATGGCTGAGACTAACAGGAGGGTGGTCGGAAGCCTGGACTCTGCTTATAAGGAGTGCATGCCCCCTGGCTTGCCCCAAAGGAAGACAGAGAGGAGCCTCCTCTAGCAGCTACCAGGTTTCCCACAACTGCCTCAGCATGCACTCCAGCCTGAGCTAAATGAACATTCCAGCCCCACTCACTCCACATCACAATGTGGCACTGGATATGGGACAGCCACGACCAGGGAGACAGAGACACAGAGACCAGGGAGACAGAGACACAGAATCTTCCCCTGTCCTGGGGAAGATTCTGGGTGGGAAGGCGGAGGTATTCTTGGTGCTTACTCAGGTAAGTGCATCAGAAAAAGCCCAGATCTCTAAAGGCACCCGATCCATCACAGCTTGCCTCCCGCAATGCCAAGAGTCCACATGAGCCCCACTTGCCCTGTGGTGTAGCACAGGGGACTTGCACCTGAGGCTGCATCTGACAGGAGTGATGAAAACAATTGCAAGCACCTGCACAGGCAACACATTAGAGACAGCTCGAAATTCTGTTTGCAGCCAACACAAGCTGAGAACCTAAGCAAGCCCCACTTGCTTCAGCGTTTCCCCCTTCTGGAGCAAGGGTCCCAGTGCAGGGAGAGAGGAAAATACACACTTAAAGGGAAAAGAGCCATCCTGGGTCTGACCCTAAGGGCTTTTGCTCCAGCAACCTGGGATCAGACCCTATCCCCAGTAGGGTGGTGACAGCCACTGAGCAGAGAGGAAGTGCTGCCTCACACCCAGCTCCACCTCAATCTCCTCCATTTCTAGGAGTACCCCTGACAGAGGTAATAACTGCCAACACACTGTGACGAAAGATGTGACTTGCATCCATGCCAATTCAGCAAATTCATGTTCATCAAAACAAAATTTTTCTTTTAGATTCCATATATATGTGTTAGCATACGGTATTTGTTTTACTCTTTCTGACTTACTTCACTCTGTATGACAGACTCTAAGTCCATCCACCTCACTACAAATAACTCAATTTCGTTTCTTTTAATGGCTGAGTAATATTCCATTGTATATATGTACTGCATCTTCTTTATCCATTCATCTGTTAATGGACACTTAGGTTGCTTCCATGTCCTGGCTATTGTAAATAGTATTGCAGTGAACATTGTGGTACATGACACATTTTGAATTATGGTTTTCTCAAGGTATATGCCCAGTAGTGGGATTGCTGAGTCATATGGTAGTTCTAGTTTTAGTTTTTTAAGGAAACTTCATACTGTTCTCCATAGTGGCTGTACCAATTTACATTCCCACCAACAGTGCAAAGAGGGTTCCCTTTTCTCCACACCCTCTCCAGAATTAATTTTTTGTAGATTTTTTGATGATGTCCATTCTGACTGGTGTGATGTGATACCTTATTGTAGTTTTGAATTGCATTTCTCTAATGATTAGTGGTGTTGAGCATTCTTTCATGTGTTTGTTGGCAATCTGTATATCTTCTTTGGAGAAATGTCTATTTAGGTCTTCTGCCCATTTTTGGGTTCGGTTGTATGTTCTTTTGATATTGAGCTGCATGAGCTGTTTGTATATTTTGGAGATTAATCCTTTGTCGGTTGCTTCGTTTGTAAATATTTTCTCCCATTCTGAGGGTTGTCTTTTTGTCTTGTTTATGGTTTCCTTTGCTGTGCAAAAACTTTTAAGTTTCATTAGGTCCCATTTGTTTATTTTTGGTTTTATTTCCATTTTTCTAGGAGTTGTGTCAAAAAGTATCTTGCTGTGATTTATGTCATAGAGTGTTCTACCTATGTTTTCCTCTAAGAGTTTTATAGTGTCTGGCCTTACATTTAGGTCTTTAATCCACTTTGAGTTTATCTTTGTGTATCATGTTCAAGAGTGTTCTAATTTCATTCTTTTACATATAGCTGTCCAGTTTTCCCAGCACCACTTATTGAAGAGGCTATCTTTTCTCCATTGTATATTCTTGCATCAAAGAAAAGGTGATCATATGTGCGTGGGTTTATCTCTGGGCTTTCTATCCTGTTCCACTGATCTATATTTCTATTTTTGTGCCAGTACCATACTGTCTTGATTACTGTAGCTTTGTAGTATAGTCTGAAGTCCAGGACCCTGATTCCTCCAGCTCCGTTTTTCTTTCTCAATATTGTTTTTGCTTTTTGGGGTCTTTTGTGTTTCCATACAAATTGTGCAATTTTTGTTCCAGTTCTGTGAAAATTGCCATTGGTAGTTGGATAGGGATTGCATTGAATCTGTAGATTGCTTTGGGTAGTATAGTCATTTTCACAATGTTGATTCTTCCAGTCCAAGAATATAGTATATCTCTCCATCTATTTGTATCATCTTTAATTTTCTTCATCAGTGACTTATAGTTTTCTGCATACAGGTCTTTTGTCTCCTTAGGTAGGTTTATTCTGAGGTATTTTATTATTTTTGCTACAATGGAAAATGGGAGTGTTTCTTTAATTTCTTTTTCATATTTTTCATCATTAATGTATAGGAATGCAAGATATTTCTGGGTGTTAATTTTGTATCCTGCTACTCTACCAAATTCATTGATTAGCTCTGGTAGTTTTCTGGTAACATCTTTAGAGTTCTCTATGTATAATATCATGTCATCTGCAAACAGTGACAGCTTTATTTCTTTTTTTCTGATTTGGATTCCTTTTATTTCTTTTTCTTTGCTGAATGCTGTGGCTGAAACTTCCAAAACTATGTTGAATAAGAGTGGTGAGAGTGGGCAACCTTGTCTTGTTCCTGATCTTAGAGGAAATGGTTTCAGTTTTTCACCATGGAGAATGATGTTGGCTGTGGGTTTTTCATATATGGCCTTTATTATGTTGAGGTAGGTTCCCTCTCTGCCTACTTTCTGGAGAGTTTTTATCATAAATGGGTGTTGAATTTTGTCAAAAGCTTTTTCTGCATCTATTGAGATTATCATATGGTTTTTATCCTTCAATTTGTTAATATGGTGTATCACATTGATTGATTTGCATATATTGAAGAATCCTTGCATTCCTGGGATAAACCCCACTTGATCATGGTCTATGATGCTTTTAGTATGCTGTTGGATTCTGTTTGCTTGCATTTTGTTAAAGATTTTTGCATCTATGTTCATCAGAGATATTAGCTTGTAGTTTTCTTTTTGTGTGACATCTTTGTCTGGTTTTGGTATCCAGGTGATGGTGGCCTCGTAGAATGAGTTTGAGAGTGTTCATCCCTCTGCTATATTTTGGAAGAGTTTGAGAAGGATAGATGATAGCTCTTCTCTAAATGTTTGTTAGAATTCGCCTGTGAAGCCATCCTGTCCTGGGCTTTTGTTTGTTGGAAGATTTTTAATCACAGTTTGAATTTCAGTGCTTATGATTTTTTTTTTAAATATTTTCTATTTCTTCCTGATTCAGTCTTGGAAGGTTGTGCTTTTCTCAGAATTTGTCCTTTTCTTCCAGGTTGTCCATCTCATTGGCAAATAGTTGCTTGTAATAATCTCTCATGATCCCATGTATTTCTGCAGTGTCAGTTGTTACTTCTCCTTTTTCATTTCTAATTCTATTGATTTGAGTCTCTCCCATTTTTTCTTGATGAGTCTGGCTAATGGTTTATCAATTTTGTTTATCTTCTCAAAGAAACAGCTTTTAGTTTTATTGATCTTTGCTATTGTTTCCTTCATTTCTTTTTCATTTATTTCTGATCTGATCTTTGTGATTCTTTCCTTCTGCTAATTTTGGGGTTTTGTTTGTTGTTCTTCCTCTAGTTCCTTTTGGTGTAAGTTTAGATCGTTTATTTGAGATGTTTCCTGTTTCTTGAGGTAGGCTTGTATAGCTATAAACTTCCCTCTTAGAACTGCTTTTGCTGCATTCCACAGTTTTTTTTTCATTGTTTTTCCATTGTCATTTGTCTCTAGGTATTTTTTGATTTCCTCTTTGATTTCTTCAGTGATCTCTTGGTTATTTAGTAACCTATTGTTTGGCCTCCATGCGTTTGTGTTTTTTACGTTTTTTTCCCCTGTAATTCATTTCTAATCTCATAACGTTGTGGCCAGCAAAGATGCTTGATATGATTTCAATTTTCTTAAATATACTGAGGCTTGATTTGTGACTGAAGATGTGATCTATCCTGGAGAATGTTCTATGCTCACTTGAGAAGAAAGTGTAATGTGTTTTTTTAGATGGAATATCCTATAAATGTCAATTAAAACTATCTGTTCTATTGTGTCATTTAAAGCTTCTTTTTCCTTATTTACTTTCATTTTGGATGATCGGTCCATTGGTGTAAGAGAGGTGTTAAAGTCTCTCACTATTATTGTGTTACTGTCGATTTCCTCTTTTATAGCTGTTAGCAGTTGCCTTATGTATTGAGGTGCTCCTATGTTTGGTGCATATATATTTATAATTGTTATATCTTCTCCTTGGACTGATGCCTTGATCATTATGTAGTGTCCTTCCTTGTCTCTTGAAACATTCTTTATTTTAAAGTCTATTTTATCTGATATGAGTATTGCTACTCCAGCTTTCTTTTGATTTCCATTTGCATGGAATATCTTTTTCCATCCCCTCACTTTCAGCCTGTATGTGTCCCTAGATCTGAATTGGGTCTGTTTTAGACAGCATATGTATGGGTGTTGTTTGTGTATCAATTCAGCTGGTCTATGCATTTTTGTTGGAGCCAAGTTCCCTTCCATTCCTCATACCCCTCCCCACCACTTCCCTCAGGGTCTCCCCTATCCCCACTGGACCCCTAACTGTGGGTGGGTCCTGCTGGGTGTAGGATCTCCTCCCCTGCACCAGCCACTCCTTAGGGGTGCCAGTCCTGGATGTCTGGCCTTTACTTTTGCTCCCCCTTCCCTCCCACTCCCTCAGAACCCCTGTGGCGGGAGGGGGCCTAGGTGGGCTGAGGATCAGGCCCAGGATCTCAACAGGTTCCTGGGGGTCTAAGTGGGCAGGGGAAAGCTGGCCATGCTCCCTTTTGATCCTCTGCCCTCCCAATGGTTCCCCAATCTCCCCCTTCAGGTGTAGGATCCCTTCCTCTCCACCAGCCACCCCTCAGAGGCACCAGTCCTGTCTTGCCTCCACTTCTCCTCCCCCTTCACTCCCCCCACACCCCACATCCTACCTGGTCACGGGGGTTCCTTCCGTCCCCTTAAGTGTCTACCATTACCTGGTAGGTGTCCTAGCTGTGAGGAGACGTGAATTTTGCGTTCTCCTACTATGCCATCTTGACTCCACCCCCGTTATAACTTTTGATGGAGTATAATCTGTAAAAATACTGAATCTATATGCTGTACCTGAAACTAATATAGTAATGCAAATCCACTATAGTTCAATAGAAAAACATGTTTTAAGTGTACAAGATGAGTCAGGCAAATGAGAAGTTCACCCTATCCAAATATGTTTTAAAAATTCCTTTCCCAATTTCCTTCTCTTTGTCCATAGATAAGACTAACTAAAATAGAATGGACACTGGAGATTTATTAAATCATTTTGTATATCCTTCAAGGAGAAATTGATAATACCAAGTGGTGTTGAGGATGTGGAGCAACCAGAACTCATGCATTATTGGTTCAAGAAAGTAAAATAAAATGACAATCTCTAGGTCCATCCATGTTGCTGCAAATGGCATGATTTTGGTCTTTTTTATGGCCAAGTAATATTTCATTATATATATATATATATGTATCACATCTTTTTTATCCATTCCTCTGAGTGAAGTCAGACACAGAAAGACATATATCATATGATATCACTTATATGTGGAATCTAAATAAAAAGTTACAAATGAACTTATTTAAAAAACAGAAGTGGAGTCACGGATGTAGAAAACAATCTTATTGTTATCAGGGGATACGGTGAGGGGGAGGGATAAATTGGGAGATTGGAATTGACATATATTGACAATGCACACTACTATATATAAAATAGATAACTAATAAGAACTTACTATATAGCACAGGGAACTCTACTCAATACTCTATAATGGCCTATATGGGAAAAGAATCTAAAAAAAGGGTGGATATCTATATATAGATATAGATATATGTATAACTGATTCACTTTGCTGAAACTAACACAACATTGTAAATCAACTATACTCCAGTAAAAAAATTTTTAAAAAGTAAAATAATACAATCACTTTGGAAAATTGTTTGGGAGTTTCTGGTAAAGTTATATATACACTTATTTTATGACTTAGTTATTGCACTCCTAAGCACTTACCCCAGAGAAATAAGTGCATATGTTCTACAAACTGAGTTGTACATACATGAATATTTATAGCATAACTATTCATAAGAGCCCCAAACTGGAAAAAATGTTCAATAACAGGAAAATGCATCAACTAACTGTGGCATGTTCATATAGTGAAATATGACTGGGCATTAAAGAATGAATGACCAACAAATGAATATACGCAGTGACACAGATAAATCTCACAAATATTGTGCTGTGCCAAAAAAGTAAAATAAAAGAGGATATAGTGTATTACATGAAATTCAAGAAAAATAATTCATGGTGATAAAAATTCAGAACTGATTTATTTGGAGGGAAGATGAATGCATTGATTGGAAAGAGCACAAAGGAACTTTCTGAGGTGATGGAAATGTTCCTTATGATATGGGTGACAGGAATGTACATGTCAAAATGTACATTGTCAAAACTCATCAAGCTGTATGCTTAAGATTTATTCATTTCCTGAATGAAAATTAAATGTCAATAAAGTGCTGTTAGCATGAATAAAAACCTGTGGATATCTAGCCACATGTTCTTCATCCCTTAGACTCAAGTGTCTTCATGACACTTAGCAAACAAGAGAGTTTATCAGACACTTACTTGCCTAGTAATTTAAGGAAATGCTACATTTACAAGAAGTTTCCATTGGAAAATAGTTACTATTGTTTATTAAAGAAGAAGAGCTAGCATATGGGCTAACTGAACAACTGACTGCAATGTAACCCAGTCATATCAACTCCTTATTGGAAGAAAGAGTTTAAAGAGCTATGACTCTTCTCAAAACTGAGACTACAAATCCCCAAGTTTCTTTTAAATATCATCTGGCCTGCATAGCAATGGGCTGCCTGGTCTCCAGAACAAGTGCCCAATAAGGTAGGTTTCTTAACAAGGAAAGAAATACAGGCACTCTCACTGAAATATTTGCCTAGAGATATTTCTGTTCCTGAGAATGAAATGCAAATTTGTTTCCAGTAGGCTGAGGTGGGATAGTGGTTTTTATGGTTTTGCTTCAAATCCTGATGAAAATTGTGAGTGAGTTCATCTCTTTTTATAAGGTTCTTTGGTGAGGTTTCCAACATGATCTAATCTTGCCCTGGAAAGTGAACTAAAAGGAGCTGACTGGTTATTAGGAAGAAGTTCACTAGCCCCACTTTACAGCCATCCAAGTGAATGTCTTCATGGAAGTCTTGAGGCTGCTCCTGTCCCAGCTGAGTTCAGGGACCTGCCTGTGACTTCAGAGGGACTTCCCAGGGCAGAACAGGGAAGAATCATACCCAAGATGTTTCACAGTGTAAGTGTGCTTGTCTTTCCATTACCTACTCCTATTTTCAGATCTGTATAAGTTAACTTCCCAAATTAAACCAGGTTAAAACCCAATAACCTCTGCTCACTCTCAGATACTATCTATTAGACTTGTTGGTTGCTTTTCCCTCCAATCAAGTGTGCTTTGGAAAGGTTTAATATTAGTACAATCTACCTATGTCATTTCAAGAGGAAAATAGATGTGCTGGTGTTGTTTTTTTGTTTGTTTGTTTTGTGGTACGCGGGCCTCTCACTGTTGTGTCCTCTCCCGTTGCAGAGCACAGGCTCCGGACGCGCAGGCTCAGCAGCCATGACTCACGGGCCCAGCCGCTCCGCGGCATGTGGGATCGTCCCAGACCGGGGCACGAACCCGTGTCGCCTGCATCGGCAGGTGGACTCTCAACCACTGCGCCACCAGGGAAGCCCTGGTGTTGTTTTAATTCATATTTTTTTTAAGATTCCACATGTAAGATCATACAGTATATGTCTGTCTCTGTCTGATTTGTTTCACTTAGCATAATGCCCTCAAATTTCATCCACATTGTAGCAAATGGCAGAATTTCCTTCTTTCTTATGGCTGAATAATATTGTATTTTTTATATATATATATATATATATATATACACACACACACATATATGTATAAATATACACATATATATGTATATTTATATGCATATACATATATTTATATGCATAACATATTCTTTATCTATTCCTCCATCATGAGTGCTTAGGTTGTTTCCATGCACTTAGGTGCAGATATCTCCTTGAGATAGTGTCTTTACTCCTAAGGATATATATCCAGAAGTGGTATATATGGTGGCTGTATTTTTCATTTTTTGAGGAAACTCCATACTGTTTTCCATAGTAGCTACACCAGTTTACATTCTCACTAACAGTACCCAAGGGTTCCCTCTTCTCCATTTCCTCACCAGTACTTGTAATCACTTGTTTTCTGATAGTAGCTATTCTAACAGGTCTGAGGTGATATCACTTTGTGATAATAATGTTGATGATTAGTAATGTTGAGCACATTTTATATATCTTGGATATTGACCCCTAATCAGATACATGATTTGCAAATATCTTCTCCCATTCCATGGGCTGCCTTTTCATTTTCTTGATTATTTCTTTTGCTGTACAGCTTTTTAGTTTAATGTAGTCCCACTTCTTTTATTTATTTATTTATTTTAGTCCCACTTCTTGATTCTTGCTTTTGTTGTTTGTGCTTTTGGTATCATATCCAAAAAATTATTTTCAAGACCAATGTTGAGGAGCTTCTTCCCTACATCTTCTTCTATAAGTTTTATGGTACCAGGTCTTATGTTCAAGTCTTTGATCCATTTTTCTCCTGTTAATCTGTATTTTGTCAGTTTAATTTGCAAATCCCTAGGGATTGAACCCAAGAGGATAAAGGTTAAAGTTTTATCTCTCCTGTACTTGGAATGTATGTGTTCACCAAGGAAAAGCAGAGAGAAGGCCAGATGTGAAGCATGATTAATAAGTCCCTTAAAGGAAGATTCTAGAAGTAGTCACAGAAACACAGGGAAGACTTTTAGGATGGCCAGTCCCTCAGGCTACTGAAGGAGAAAGAGAATATAAGGGTGAGTAACCCATCATCCAATTGAGGTAAAGAGGCAAAGCCAGAATGATCTAAGTAGCAACTGCCTTAGGTGTTGTGTATTGAAAGGCAAATATCTTGATGAGAGTCCCCTACTTATTCCAGATGCTTGAGCATTCTTTATCTAAAATCCTTAACTAGAACTTGATCATTTGATAATAACAATTTAATAGAGCAACGAACATCTTCATTCCTCCTCTGGAAGACAAATGAAGTTCTAAATTAGGAGTCTGGCTGTAAGATTGTCAGGGCAGAAATAGATAGTAAAGTCCTTCAAAGAGTTAGAACTGAACACTTGAGTTTCTTCATCTGCACATCCTTGTAGAAGATTTATTTCATTATTCAATGAAAAAAAGGTAATTTTCTTTCTACTTCTGTTTACCTTTGGTGCACTTGGCATTTGACTAGACATCTCAGGATACTGAATCACAGCTTTTCTGGGATTTGATGTTAACCACTAAAAAGCTAAGAAATGGTAGGCTAAGTACAATTTTGCTCCTTAATCCTAATGTCAATGCTATAGATAAAGAAGATAGAAGGAAAAATAAGATCTAAGAAATTATTCAGTGACTTCATCTTGAAGATAGGGCATGATGTATATACTCTGTATGCACAAACTACTTGAGTACTTTTTTAAACTTCAATTATTTTCTAACTTCATTCCAATCAGAGAAAAACTTCTTAGGATGGACGAAATATTTTCTACTTTCTAATTTCTCTAATTTCTAAATATTTTCTAATTTAAGTAATTTCTAAGTAAATATCTTCATCACTCTCTTTATGTAAACTTTAGAATAACTTTAGCTAATAATAACCATTGATCTTTAGAAAACTAATCTCCTTCTTAATTACTGTCATTGAGCTGTAAGTTATTAAATTTGGAGGATAAAATTTTGAGAGAAGTAGTAGACATAAAATTCTGTAGGGAAGGAAATTATTATTACTCAGATCTCATTTGATAAAGCATGTCAATTGCCCTTATTTTAAAACAATCCATCCCTACCCGAAATAATTCAACTTCCCTTTGGATGAACTTCCTACTTAAATTTGGCTGGGGCAATTCCATTTATGATTTTTGGATCAGGTTTTGGAACTACCCAGTTTGGGAGGTTTTCATTACATTTTCCTGGAAAGAAAAGAGCTGGGGTTTATAGGGAGGGCACTACTTGTTTTTTAAAAAAGTCTCCCTTGCTTGCTGATTCATAAAGGGACAATCATTGTTTGCCTTAGATCCTGTCACTTAAGGTGTATAGAGAGCCTTATGTAGGTTTACAGGGCAAGACCTGCAACAATCTGAGTCAAAAACCATTTTCTCCTGGATCGAGTTGACAAAAAGACCTAGAATATATTATTTGATTTATCTAGAAAGCCGAATCACCAAGTTAGTCCAGTCTGTGATGTGAAACCAGGCAAAGGTATAACCACGCACTCAATAAAAACACAATATTGGAAATGAAATAATGAAAATAGAAAACACAGCTTATTCATTGAAATATAGTGATATCTACAAAGCCATCGTTCCATCTGGAAGGTTATCATCAAGAGAACAAGAGTGACTAAGTGAGAGTAATTTGGTTTAAAAAATCAATGTGGACTACATTGATGCTTTGCCCAAGAAAAGGCTGTCAGTGTTTGACACTATTTGTTCTTATTTGATCTTCAAGATTATAAAAGACTAGAACCTTAAATTAGCATATTTACATTGACTTGAGCATAGGTCAGTAGAGTTCCAGCTGCCTCATGTTTCCTTTAATAATTCCAGGAAGAGTTATTGAACATCTATTTGGTGAGAGACACTATACCAGGTGTTACAACAGAATATATTAGGTTCTAATGTACCATCAGGAGCTAATAAGTAAGCTACATGAAATGTGGCCACTTTTAGACTGTGAGATGAGTGCAAAAGTGGGGTTTCCTTTAGGCTTTGCTTTCAGGAAGGGTGACCCAAGACACAAGAACTGAAGGCAGATGCAAGAACTAAAATCTTCCAAATGAAGGAAAATGGCAAGAGCCAAAGGGTGGGAAAAGTAAGGGAGAACTTATTGGATGGCCAGAGTGAAGGGTTCATAGAATGGTTATGGACATTGAGGCTGCAAAGTCAAAGAAGATAAAGTAGAGGACTTGGAATGCTCCACTTAGTAATTTAAAAATTGTTTTTATTTTTAAGTGCAGTACTTTTCAGAGCCTCTAACAGGCAAATGTGTATTGTGACTCTCTGAGAATGTAGCATGCCATAATCTCAATTTTTTGCTTCATAAAATTTTGGGTATGAGGTACAAAATGACCCTGACCATCTGTGAATTACACTTAGGGAAACCCTATTTTAGGGAATTTGAAACTGCTTCACAATGTGAGAGCAGTAATATTTATCAACAGAATCAGACCAGCCTAAAAAGTATTTGGGGTTTACACTTGTTATAGATGATATAAAAATGACCAAATCCAAAGTTGGAAGATAATTTGGAGTCTATCTGGTGCTACCTGATGCTTGAACAGCCTCTAAAAAAGCCACACTATTTAATTGTCCAGCCTCTGGTGACAGGGAGGTAAACTGAAGGAACCCATCTATTTTTCAAGCAGTTTATTATGTTGAGCCCAAATTTGCCTTCTTAAGCTTGCTAGGTCCTTCTTTGGGAGCAATCACTAAAAGCCTGAACCTTCTCCTACTCAAAAGCCCTTTATGTACTTTGAATCAATTATCTCATTTCTTTTTTCCTAGTTCTTCCAGTTATCCACCACATGGCATAGTTTCTAGGCCCTCATCAGCCTGGTAATTCATCCCTGGATACTTCACATTGTCACTGTGTCTCTTGACATGAGATAGTTGACATGCATCCTTCCCAGTGTGGTCTGAGCTAAGATTATAATGTTCCAAATTCTGAACATTATGCATTTCTTAGCACAGACAAAAGCCATTTGGGTTAATTTGGATCCAATACCACTAAATTATTATTATTATTTTTGGTGGGGCCACTCCGTGCAACATGCCGGATCTTAGGTCCCCAACCAGGGATTGAACCCATGCCCCCTGCATTGGGAGCGTGAAATCTTAACCACTGAACTGCCAGGGAAGTCCCTCCACTAAATTATTGAAATAATTTTTGTCTAAACTTCTGCTCATCCCAAACTTCTCCAGCCTCTTCCTGTGTTGTTGATTTTCAGGACTTACAGTAAAGTTTATCTCGTTACCAGTGTCACTTCTTTTTTTTTTTTTTTCCCCCTGGCAATAGTCTTTTTGACCTTAATTCTGCTACCTTTCCAGTTTCAGGTCAACTTAAATTTGATCAGAAGTCTTCCTCTAAGACTGGATAAAATATTAGATAGAAAAAGACTAAATATAAACTTTGAACTGGGTACAAGACACTCCTTTTCAAAAATGCAATTAATCCATTGGTCACTCAAATGTTATTATATCTACATTGGTCACTCAAATGTTAGATACATTTATATATCTAAAAGTGATCACCTAGCCTACATGAATTGCTAGAAATAGGTTCACTCAAATCTACTTATATTACACCTGTCCAGTTGGGCCAAGTAAAGGAAGATAAAGTCTAGTCAAGATAAGATAACACAGCTAGTCAAAACATCTGACTAGCTCCTCACTTGATATCACTAAGAACAGTTCTCAGAATTTGCCTTTTTGTTTTGAAAACTGGTATATCTGTAGAATTCTAACTTTTCTCCAGGTCTCCATTATTTGGCAAAGTTTACTGGCAGCATTTCTGCCAGCTTGCCTCCATGTTCTCTTAATATAATGGGTCTTTCCTCACTTGAAATTACCATGTCTTTATTCTTTCCCTGAATGACAATTTTTTTCATGTTGGATCAGGAGAGCTTAGCTGAGCATCATATTTTAAACCAGTAATACTCATCCCAAAGGAAAATAAAGATGCATTCCCTTATATGTCTTGCTCTGAATCAGGGTTTCTCAATTTCAGCACTACTGACAGTTTGAATCAGATAATTCATTGTGGGAAGATGTCCCATGCAATATAAGATGTTTAGCGATATTCCGGGTCTCTAGGTGCTAGATACCAGTAGCTACAATGCCCTCCCAAGCCAGGACAATCAAAAATGTATCCAGATATGGCCAAATGTCCCACAGTTGGGGGTGGTGGGGTGGTGGGATTGCCCCAGTTAAAAACTACTGATCAGAACATAAATAAATAAATTTAAAAGAATAACTTTTTGCCTATGTTTTTTCTCCCTAATGTGTACTCTTTTTATTTAACTCCATTCAGACTAATTCAGTCAATGAATGACATATAATTAAACTAGGGAAATATGCCTAGAATTCTTGGTTTAAAAAGAAAAAAACCTGGTTATGGTTTTAGAGCAGAAAATTAGAAGGCAAGTGTTACACATCCAAATAAAGAATAGAAAAACTTAAAGGTTAAGAAGTATCAATCGTGTCTTAGGGCTGCTTTAACAAATACCATAGACTGGGTGGCTTAAACAGCACTTATTTCTGGAAGCTGAGAAGTTCTGGAAGCTGGGAAGTCCAAGATCTAGGTACCAGTCAACTGAGTTCATATGAGAATCCTCTTCCTGGTTTGTGCATAGATAACTTTTAGCTGTATCCTCTTATGCAGAAAGACAGAGATCATCTCTCTCAGGTCTTTTCTTATAAGAGTAATAATCCCATACATTAGCGCTCCACTTTCATGACCTACCAAATGCCTTACCTCCATATACCTCCAAGTACCATCATAATAGAATTTAGGGCTTCAATATATGAACTTTGGGAGGGAACACAAATGTTTAGTACATAGTAAATAGTGAACACAAGAATCATGATACAAAGGGATTCAAATGTATCCTTCTTGATATGCACACAGGGCTTTCCAAGATCACATAATTTGCAAGCTGGTTGAATTTCCTAACCCTTCCAATGGGACCAACAGCCTTCAGCCTCTTCCCCTCTTTCCATCCCAAGGTCTTTTTTGTAGCTTTTATTTCTCTTTACTGTATCATTCCATGAGGAAGGGCAATGCTTTCCCACGGATACAAAGTGTCCCAAGGACACTAACAAGAAAGAATACAAGAGAAATGGCAGCACACCCAAACCCTTTCTTTGGGGGATATCTCAATTGGAGCATCTAACGCCCCCTAGTGGCAAGATAACCTATTTCTTTCAGCCTGTATTTCAGGCTTATACTTGGAGCTAGGACTTATTTTCAGGACTGTTCTATATCAACTCTGTCAAGGAGCCGACAGAAGGATGTCGTTTTTTTTGTTTGTTTGTTTGTTTGTTTTTCTGCCAGGAAAAAATCAAGCTAGAGTAAATTAAGGCATTGCTTCTTTTGTGAAAAGATTATGCTGATTTTCTTCAGTTAGAAAGGTGACGTGTTTGACATGTTCATGTCTTTGAATCAAGAATAAAATTAAGGTCCAGTTTTGATCCAATGTCTATGTTCTCATTTTTTAATTACAAAATTAAAAATACGCTCATAAGAACCGACAGGAAATTTCATGGGTCTCATTAGACCAACTCTATTCTCTTTCTTTAAAAAAGGATGTTCTAGTAAATTCAGAAAAAAATCAAGGCCACTGTTCCAGTTGTGGTAAAGCTGAACCTATCAAATGTCAGGTTCACTAAAAAAAATTAAGAGCTGACAACAAGCTGACTCTTTTCTTTTTGTACTATCTTGGGTTCTGCTCATGAAATGGAACTTGACATCTGTATATTGGTAGATTAATGTGAAAGAAAAAAATCCTTGCTTTGGAAGATTTTAATTTTTATGGCTTCTAGTCATTTTAATACAAACCTGGCAAAAGAAAGGAAATAAAAAATTGGGGAAACATCCTTTCTGAATTAAATATGTTAGTCTGGGTCAGTGAGAATTTCAATGCCTGCCAAAATTGATTTTCAGTGGCATGCAGCATTTTCAGTGAAGAAAGGATGGGGTTTCTGAATGGATTTAGCATTGTTTGAAAGTTTATTTCGGATAGACTATGACACTTGGAGCATAACTTTGATTCCTTGTGCTTTAATAGATTGATCTATAAAAGAAGATGTCAGCCAAAAGCCTTTATGTCCAAGGCTACATGTTAGGCACTGGGAAATAACATCAACAAGGACCCCTCCCTTCAGAAATATAACAAAGGCTCTAGTTATGAATGACAAGTGCTTCTCTTCAGGGAATGAGTTCTTCTCGAAAACGAATCCATCCTATTGGGAGGTGACCTAAGAGATGAACCTCGCTTTGACCTAAAAGAGTTAATTCACTATAATTCTAGATTGTCCAAGAAGTACTTTGGCAACATGGAAGAAAGATACTGTATAAATCCAAATAATGAATATTATTATGAACCAGATCAGAACTATACAAACAATCCCTTTTCACAAAGGCAGAGTTTTCATATATCAATCCCCAGCTCCTTCTTTGCCAGGGATAATTCAATGACTACTGACACCAGAAACCTCTGATTGTATGTGCATGAGACCTTGGTTTCCAAATCCCTTAAATAAATGTCACACCTTTGCACAAGTGTTGGCTGGCTTTGAGGCACCAAGGCCTACTGAATTCAAGGTGTGGTGGAGATCCCACCCTGCAAGGTGCATTGGGACTCCATAAACCACTTGCCTCATCCTGGCTGAGGAGTTTAGAGGAAAATCGGCAAGCATCAAAGCAGGTGCAACTCTATCCTCTGATGTCTAAGGTCTGGGGTGGGGCGACAGTGCTCTAGAGTATTCTTTTGTGTAAGTTTTATGGGTTTGGAAGTACTCTTTACAAGCATCTTTCCCACCCCGAGGCAGATACAGGCTCACACACTAAACAGTGACCCTATTCAGTCTTCTGTCTTCCACTCTATATATTCTGGGTATATGTAAGTTGTAGGAGAAATCTATGTAAAAGAGATATATAGACTAGAAATGATGAGATCCAGGGTTGGAGTTTTAAAGTAAAAGCTAAAGAAATGAATACCTGGAGACTCAGAAGACCATCTGCCTTTAAAAAGCAGCCTATTCAGGAAAGGGAGTGTTGAGTTCAGGGGACTAGTTTGACTTTTTTAAGGTTATCAAGCAAGAACTGAGTCCATTTTTGGTACCACTTTTTGCATAAACTGGTCCAAAATAAATAACCAGCACAGCTGTGGTGCAGAAAACCTCCTGTGTAAATTATTTTCATGTGTGTGGCTTTTTAAAATGAATTTCCGTCAATCTTTCCATGGCTTTTGGTCCACATTAGTCCTGACTATAACTGTATTTTTCTGAAAAGTTAAGGGAGGTAACTATCTATCAGGGACCATCTCTGTTATGGCTTCTTTTGTTACTGTTGTTTGGTTTGGTTTGTTTGTTTTCGGGTTGGGTTTGAGGCTCAGCACATATTTTCTCAATACTCCTAATATACTATAGAAGTTGGTTTGGTTTGAAGCAATGCAACTGATTAAATGTGGGGAGTTTCCCACCTCTCCCACTCTATCTCACTCTACCTCCCCTCTGGAACACTCAGATTCTCGGCTTTACTATTTATAGTCTCAGGGAAGCTCTTGCTTCTCCCACCCACTATTGCTCCAATTTGAAACACATGCAGGGGAAGAGAGGAAGAGGAGTCTGTGGGAGGAGAGGTAGAAGAACCGCACCCACTGTGAAACCACCATGCCATCCTGCTTGCATGTGGTTAAACACCCAGAAAGAGAGGGAGTTTGCTGAGTTTCTTTTCAGTACATCCATACTCACTGGTCCAAAGACAGTTTGGTTTCTTATTGTCTGACTCATTCTGACTTTGACATAGATCAGTTTCTTGATCACAATGGAGGAAAAACCAATAAAGTGAAATGTCTCAAGACATAATCTCCAATGCTTAAAATAAAGAGGAGAGGAAGGGAAAAATAAAACCTTTTCATAATTTTCACAGGAGTTATCACATTCTGAAAGTCCTACATCTGACCCTATGAAAACCTAATCCCTAAAAGTGGTACCTCATAGCAAACACCACACACACACACACACACACACACACACACACACACACACACTTGAAAAGGGAAGGAGGTCAGATGGTTCATACCTTAAGACCACTTAAACATTTTTCTGGAAGGTGAGAAGGTAAGAAATCAGAGAAAAAGTCCATAATAGTATTTTGGCAATCTCTCCACTCTATAAACTCTATCCATAGGCAATCATTGGCTTGTGCCAATTTTGCATAACTAAAAATGACTTAGATTAAATATTAGGGGTGGATGTTTGGCAATGGCTAAGCCTATGTTCTTTTTACCTTTTAATAGCAGATAAAGATGTCCGTCAGGTTGCCTTTGTCTTGTGTACTTTCAACAGTTGCTCTGGCTTCCTTCATGTCATTTGTTTCCTTGAAACTTTGAAGTTTTGCACCTACCTCTATAACTTTTTCTTCATGTAAGTAAGTGGCTTAAGTAAGAGTCATGTGTATAAAAGCTAAAGAAAAAAATCAGATAATTGGTAATCATTACTGCCACAGACAGCAGGTTAAAAACTGGGGAGGATGACGATGTTTGATGTCAAAATGAGAGGCAGAAATCTGGGGTCAAGTGGTCCTGGGTTTAAATTCTGAATCTTCTCATTCCTAGCTGTGCGATCTTGGGCCAGTCATCTCAATAATCTTCCTAAGGCTCAGTTTCCCCAACTACAGAATAGTATTGACAGGAGTGTGTACTTCATAGAAGAGGCATAGGATTTAAATCATATACTGACTTCACCCCAAAACTGATATTTAGTTTTAAATTTAGGGAGGGAAATCAACCACGAGACTCTAAACTGATTGTGAGCAGTTTCTCCAACTCTACAGTTTTAAATCAAGATGTTCTTGAATTGGGGTAGTTAAGTAGTTAAGACTCCATGCTTCCACCGTAGTGGATGCAGGTCCATCCCTAGTCAGGGTACGAAGATCCCACATGACATGCAGTGTGGCCAAAAAAAAAAACAAAAAAAAACGATGTACTTAAATTCAATGTAGTGACTTAGTGATGTACTCCATTCTCAAAATCAGTCGTGCAAAACAAAATCTAACAAATATCAGTAACTACTGTATATTCCAGTATACTTTTTAGGAGAGAACATGGTTATAAACATAGAGCCACCCAATTAACCTTATCCAAGAATAAGAAAGACAAAAATATCATGTGTATTTCTGTTTATTAGTAACTACTATTGAGACAAAGAGCCCTCCTCTGGGGTTTGGATGATTTCCAACAGGAAGACCAAGCCAATCCTCAAAAATGTCAAACCACAAGGGAGTTTCCAAAGTTGATTGGTAACAGCTGATCACACATCCTACCCATCCGTGGCCTCCTTCCCCCACCATACACAAGAAAGAAAGGAAGGAAAAGTAAGCACAAAACACAAATTATATCACTGGACATGCATTTGTCAACTTCATTGTGCTATCTTCTCTTTCTCCAAGACCAATTTGGAACGTTATTAGGTCTGTTAATGCTTCAAGCACTCCTGAGATGTGAAGTCCAGTGAAAAGCTGGAGGACCAAAATATATCTTCTTAGGAGAAAACAGCAAATTGAATCCTAATCTTCAAGTTAGTTTTAATTGTCACTGAAAAATGTTTCTTGAAGTTCTGTTGTAACACTTGCTCATGGTTTTTGAAGTGTGGCCAATAGTATAGAATCTATAGTTTTATTTGATGAACAAAGAAAATAAAGTCCTGGGAAAAAGTTAAATTCACAGGGCCACAGCCATCTTATCAGTATTCAGTATTCTTAAGAAAAACTGCAATTTTAGACTCTTTTATAAAAGTCATGGTATTTTGGCCCTAAAGTTACAGGTTCAAAATGATAGACATCTGATTATATTCCATATTTATTTCCACATTTAGCTGTTTCCCTCAATATTAAATCAAGATCAAGAGACATATTACTGAAAGTGATGGACTGATCAGCTGATAGAAATGAGGTATATGTTTTGCTTTTGCTTAGTTTTTCCATGTAATCAATGCATCGGCCTTGCTTCACCCATCACCAGGGTCCTGTCAGGATATATACCAACCTACAAAACAGTTTTTCAAAAGGATCCTGTAAGAACCATTTAAAAATCCCTTCTCCCATAAAATGAACTTACAGCAGAATATTCTGCTCTCACCATTTACCTTATATATTTCTCAACCCTGCATATTTGAGCACGCACAACAGTTCATTGCCCTCCTATATTTGTGCTATTGGTTTGATATGATGCCCTATAGAACCACTTGATAGAATAATGCTTTCCGATTGCTTTTTGGGAGAGCCACCAGTGATCCTCTTATCACACTGAGAAATATGCTATCAAAGATGGGGCTAGTTTCATGCAGATATGGAATAGTTTTTTCTCACTATTTACAAGTTTAAAAACAATGCCAATCAACTACTTTTAACTTTTTTATTAGGCTTCTTATTCTATATATGTCTGCACCCCTTGAAATTTTTAAAGTATGCAATCATAATTAATATATTCTTTAATTGAAAGTATGTAACATTATTACAAATACTATTATTGTATGATCTATGTAAGTACATATTATATAATTTAAACTTTTAAAGTATCAATGAAGGGTGTATATGTGAATGTTGGAAATACTTTGGGAAGGTAGGGTCTGATTCCTAGCTAGATCACTTTCTGTTTAGATGCTGTCTTGCAAATTAGTTAAAGTGAGTGCATTTTACTCTTCATTGGTTGGTAAAAATGAGTATGGTAATGGTTAACCTTGTTATAAGGATTAGTGCAGGTCAAAAACGATGCACTTCTGGTTTGTGTTGTGTCGTCAGTGGTAGACATTATTTTTCTACTATAAAGCCCCATTGCACCTGGTGGCTTGTGATACCTAATAGCCATCTGCATAGTCACTGCTTTTTAAATTCAATGCAAAATTTGCTAGTGCATCGACTGAAACCACAGTACAAACTCACCAATCATTTGCGGCCTTTCCTTTGCAGTTCTCCAGAGATTGCTAGCAGCTATTGAATGATGCAGTCTATGACTCTGGTCAGGACTCTTGGATGTTATTTTTCTTGGACAGGAAAGCCTTTATTACTGTTACTTGTTTTTCTGCCTGGTTCATAAATAGGACAAAAGCTGTTCAAGCTTGAAGAACTGTTCAAGTACACTCTTGTCCTTTTAAATTAAATTAAAAACAAAATATAATGAACAAAAATACCTATCAATTGAGTTCTAAATGACTAATTTCTAATAGTATTCACTAATAAAACTCAATAGCATTCACTAATAAAAGAAACTGTGTCTTGGAACAGATTCACCCAATCATCATTTTTGTTAGTGTCCAGAGAGCCTAGTCCATGTCTATTTTTCAACAATACTCTTCCTATAGGGTCACTCTCTAAGTTATTTTCATGACTAGTGTTAGACCTCAACATCTAGTTCAAATAAGTTAAAGTGTTCTCTGAAATATATCATTAGGCAAAAGGTTTTGGGGAAAAAATTAAATGGAATATCTTGGCAGGTGGCTATGTTTCTTCACTGAAGGATATGCAGGAGCATATCTAGAGGAATGAATAAGCTTTACCCAATAAACAAGAGTTCATGCACGATTTAATACTTAATTAGAAAGTCTGTAATTAAGCTGTGAACATGTCTGGAACTTTGATATGCATTAACTTGGAGAAAAGGAGAAAAATCCCCAGACACTTCAAGAGAGAAAAAAAAAAAAAATCAGAATAGTACAACAACAGGACAATGGGGATCCCATTAAGAAAAAATAATAGGCACCTCAGAGGAAAGAGTTTCAGATATGAATAATTGAAATTGTATGATCTTGTCAATAGGCACTTTCAAACGAGTCAAGCTATTTTGAAGGTGCCAAATTATTTGTGTGGCATTTTTATGTTTTATTTGCAGCATAATTATCACCTATAAGCACTGCTCTATCTATCTGTTGCGTAAATTGATGCAACATTTCCTCTTTTTTATAAAAGCTTCTTTAAATATAAGAAGAAAACACAAGCTATGCATCAAAATTTACACTGAGACTCTTAGGAGGAAATTCTCATAGAAGTGTGACTGCATTGCAGTCAGTACAAGGAGAATCTGGTTCCCAAGATTGTACTCAGAGTTTAAAGCAGGCATTGACCCTTATTTATGATTTGGCAGCTTTTCAGCTAATATTATGAATTTATGCTTATAATTTGTGTCCTCCAAATTCTGTCTCTCATTATATACACATATGTGTGTTACATATATTATGTAATATGTATATACACACATACATAAATACATGCATAAATATATCCTTCTATAATACACTTATGAGTTTGTTTTGGTGCTTAAAACTTTAAAAATTATGCACATTACTAATATTATATATATAAGTTCTCAGTTTCCCTATGCATTAGTTATGCTTATGGTAGATGATAGCAATTAATAAAGATTTAAATTATTTCAATTGTTAGTCATTATTTATGTGGCATAAAACCCAGCATATTGCATGGGTCCACTGAGTCCTCCACACAGTAAGTAGTATTTTCCACAGTCCATTCTAACTTTCAATGTGCATTAAATGTTGCCCACATAGAGGCGAAAAGCAGTTGTGTACCTAATAGAGTGGAATTTAAGAGCCGAGAAGAAGCAAGTGGATAGTCAATGACTCCTCTGATTTGAAAATAATTGAAGCTATTAATTTTAATTTCTGAGCTTAAGTGGTGGTCCTTCACGATCCTGGGGCGAAGAAGCTGATTTGAGTCTCACACTTTACATAGGTTAGCTCAGTCCTCATCAGATTAATGTGAAAGACTTTCTATCAGGATTGCCTTCTGCTCAGTGAGACCAGTGCTTCTCCAACACACACTCATACTTACACAGCCACAGTTTTCCAGCATTTGAAAGACTGCAAACAAATTGTTCCAGGTGGGATAAAAATTAGTAAAGTAGAGTTTGCTTAAATAAGCTATTTTTTTCTCACTCTCCCACTAGTGGTTTATAAGGCCAGGTGCACATTCTCTGAGTGGGTGTCTATCCAATTTGAAAGTAGATCAGCTAGACATGAATGCAAGTGCTTAGAACTAGAGCTGAGGGATGAGCCTCAGAAATCTCTTGATCTTAGCAAGGTAGTGGCAACAATTTTGTTTATATCAAACATGAGACCAAGACATAGGAAAGGAAAGCATCCTTAAAAGATTAGACCGGATCAGCTGAAGAACAGCCTACGATGTCCCACTGAGTGCCACCTCTGTACCTGTTCTAGCCCAAACTCACTAGTTCACATTACCTGACACAGAAAGTGTTCTGAAGTAATGAACAGGCTAAAGGATGGAAACTTTTGTAAATGCAATTTTGTTATTTTTTTCAAGTACTACTAATAACTAAACCAAAAACCAAAAAAAAAAAATTGCCTAGTAATTATCCTAGTTTAAGTAAGAGTAGTTACTAATTATTCTAACATGTAAAGTGGTGCTTCGAAGTATATGAATGTGTTTGAAAATGGTTGGTTCTCATTACCTTGTTCATTAGCCCTTGAATTCTGTTTCACTCATTCTTTAATTAAAAAAAAAAGTTAATGGAAAGCCAATCTCTTACCAGATATTAGAGTCAGGGAAATTTACAATGACCCTTCTAACCTCTTTTGCATTCTTAGTTAGCTCAGGTAATTGAAAATCTTTCAAAGCCCAACTGTTACACATTTAAAATTAGAATCTTTTGAATGTATGAGATGGTTACACCTTCAAAATAGATAAGAAGAGTCTGAGTCATGTAGTGAAAGTAAGCCCTTGGCAAGGGTTTGGCTCTTTAGCCCTGGTCCCTAAGTCTATTCCAATTCTGTGCATCAACAACATTTTGAAAACCAATCAACCAGCCTAGAAGTAGCTGAGACATCTTTACAATGTTATGCATTCATGCTTTTATTTATTCAACAAATATTTGTAAAGCACATACCATGATGCCAGTACTAGATATACAATGGGATTTTAAAAAGGAATAAGTGTTTAAAAGTGTGTGTGTGTGTGTGTGTGTGTGTGTGTGTGTGTGTGTAGGATGGTGGGTGTGCAGACATGCAAGCCCTTCCTGTAGTGTGACAAGTACCTGAATAGATGCATTTCAGGGACTCAACAAAGGTAGCTGTAATTCTCTGAATTAACAATGTCAAGTTCTCCTACGAGAACCAACCATGACACACGTGAGGCTGTGTATCCCCAACGATGCTCACTCTTTCATCTCTCACTTACCATCCACTCAGTTGGGGAGGGGTGTAAGGATGAGCGAGATAGAAACTACTTTTTTATTATTTATTTTGAGTCATAAATGAGACAGGAGAACAAGGGCAAGACCAGGAGGACCCAACCCTTCTAAGTAACATATTGGGAGTTGGCTTTCCACTTGGCCTACACTCTTCATGGGTAAATTCTGAGACTTGATCTCTCTTCAGCCTTAATCTCTGAAAAGCAATCAGTCCTGTTCCTACATGAGACATTGGACTGGAGCATAAAAGACCAGCACATCCTTGGCAGGAAATCAGGAATTAGGAAAAACCCTAAGAGTCCAAGATCATGCCTGCAGGTCAACTGATAGATCCTATGTGGCGGGAACCACTGGTAGGGACTGGCATGCCTGGGGGTAGAAATGGCCTCCAAGAAGGACTGAATTCTTTGCAACAGTTAGGAAAACCTCCATACAGCAAGCTGTGCTTCTACCCCAAGGGCAAAGCGTACCAGTGATGAACTAGAATACAAACTCTACTTGTAACACCATTGATAGTTTCTATCATAAGATCTCTGTAGTTCAGGAACTCTTTGACTTGGAGCAGATGAAATTTAAGAGAAACATTTCCAAAGCCAAAATGAGTAATGATAGACATTATTGGCCAGTGAGAAGAAAAAGTCTGTTGAAAATTAAATGGCCTAAGAAACATTTTTCATGATAATCAGTTACCTGAGTTAAATAGAGTTTAATGTTATTTTTTAACTTAAAAAAAGTCATCTGTCATGTGGAGAGTATCATCAGCTGATAATGTGATGCAGAGACTACCATTTGGCTTTGGCTTTCATATCTACTTAGTCTGCAAATAAAAGCTATTTTTTCTTTAAATTAGAAAAATGATTCCATCCAACTTGTACTCAATACATTTTTCCACCTGTCAAAGACATGGATGATTGGTGACTCTCTCTTTGCAGTAGGAAAGCACACAGATTTTCAGAGTTAGTTAAACAATAAATCAATGCCAATTTGTTATTTCCATGATGACAGAGAACATGGAAGTGAATATAGTGATCTGGAAGGAAAAAGAAACATCCTTTTGATTTCGATCGACTCATCAACAAAGTGGGTGAATGAGGGCCAAAAGCATAAAGCTTGGGAAATAAAGGATTAAGTAAGGAGATCTGGTCTTGAAGTAATGAAATATGAAGTGTCTCGCCTCATGCTGCTGACCTATGGATAGCTTGAGGTGGAGGTAATGAGTACTCTTGACTCCACGCTGTTAGTGTAAACAATCCAATGGGCTCAAGTATCAGCCATTTGAATAAATCAGGAGACAGAGGAAGTGATGTTTATGAGCTAGAGGTGTGGACTGTTTCTTAAACAACCATGGGTACACAGATCACAAAATGAAAACCTGATATAATGGGAAGGAAAAAAGAAGGAATGGCATGGGGTAAACTTGAGGGGAGAGGTTAGAAATCCTGAAGTCTAATTCTGTGATAGAAAAAAAAAAAACTTTACCCATTTGAGACCAAATTGATAAGGCTTACGTTAAAAAGTTAGTGTATCACTGTTTACCTGAGGTTGCCAAAAATCTACATTTTTTTGTAAGACACTTTTCAAAGTTACAAAGTCAGTTTTCATTTATCTCTGCAAATAAAAGGATATTGTGTTGAAAATTTGTCCTACTAAAGCAAATTTTAAAAACAATTTACTTTTTAAATATTAAAAATATTATGATATTTCTATTTTGCTAAATTCAACATAAGATTATTTATAGTTTAAGAAAAGAGTATGTAAATATCCCTAGTATCAAGAGTGGTGTGGACTAGAATTCAAATATGTTGTTAATTTCCTAAGTGAATAAATACTGAAACATAAATGCATATTATTAAGTGAAACAAGCTAATCTGAAAAGGCTATACTTTGATTCTAACAATATGACATTCCAGAAAAGGCAAAACTATGGAGACAGTAAAAAGATCAGTGGTTGCCATGGTTGGGATGTAGGAGGAGAGATGAATAGGCAGAGCACAGAGAATTTTAGGACTATGAAAATACTCTGTATGATATTATAATGATGAGTATATATCATTATACATTCTCCAAACCCAAAGAATATACAACAACAAGAATGAATCCTAAGAAAAACTGTGGACTTTGGGTGATTATGATGTGTCAATGTAGGGTCATCTTCGGTAAAAAAAAAAAAAAGGTCATTCTGGTGAGTGATGTTGGAAGGAGGAAGCTGTGCATGTGTGGGGGCAGGTAGTATATGGGAAATCTCTCTACCTTCCCCTCAATTTTGCTGAAATCTTAAAACTGCTCTAAAAATGAAGTCTCTAAAATAAACTCTGTAAATAAAAAAAAATAATCTGTAAATAAAGACTCTCAACAAACAAGTAAATGCAAAGGAGGTAGATGGAAGCAAGCAAGAAGTAGGAGTGTGTAAGAGCTGATGGCTTTGTTTCAATCCATGAAAAACATGCCAGATTTTCGGGGAGACTAACAATATATCCATTCGTACATACTAAGAATGAGAGCCCAAGGCTCATTTGATTTCATCAATGATCCTATATGGTATATGTAATTTGGGGCTTCATTCTTGCAGTTGGTATAATACAAATTGTAGTTATGGCCCTCTGCTTTCTAATTGGAGTGCTAATGTTCTTTTCATTGGCAGGTTCTGAAATATACATTTAGCCCTAATTGGAAATACACTTAAATTTAATCAGTCACCTGCATAACTCGTGGTCTGAGAGCTGAAGTATCTAAGGCTCTATTTCTAATCAGATTTGGTCTCTTCAGTTCTCTTTCTACACATCTAGTTCCTCAGCATCGCTATTTCCCATTAGTTCAAATTCAACACCACTATAATCTAAATCTAATCTAATCACCACTATAATCTAAATCACCATCTTTCCTTGCACCACAACAAGCTGTCCCCCAGGGAGTGCTATCCATCTCCCTTATTAAGTCTGCCCTCCCCTAATCAGCACCAATACACACACCAACAAATATTTTGCCAAGTTGTAGTTATACTTCTTTTTGTTATATCACCTATAGCTGCCCTTCACATCCTGTTTCCAGGGCCATCACTCCATTGTTAATAGCAATTTAACTGGTCTCATCATCTCTAATCTCTCCAGCTCTCATTCTCTCTGAGATTCTCTTAGAAAAACCATTCTTCCTAAATCATGGTTGAGATATGCCAGTCTTGAGATCTGACACTTCAGTAGTTCTCCATTGCCTACAGACAAAGCTTCAAAGCCTTTAACTACTCTTTCCCACCCAATTCTCTATTATCACCTCTTTTTACCCAACTCTCTAGTCTAGATTGATGACACTTTTCCTTCCCAAATACAATTTGTCTTTTCCCTCCCCTGTGCTGGGACTTCAATTCCAAATACCTCCACCTGAAATGCATCTCTACTTCATGAAATCCAGGCCATTCTTAAGCCCCATTTCTAATATCTGCTTCTCGATGGAATTCTGCTCTAGTCACCAAGGCTGATCTCCCTTCTCAAGACTCCTAGTTAGTATTTTATCTGTATCTTTCCGATGGGATTTATCACATTCCTCTCTCTAATACATTTGCTTGTGAATGCACCTTATTGCCTCTTCTCTTTAACCAGGTTGTGAGATTAGATCCTCTCTGATTCATTCACATTGAAAGCCTCCCAGTGTTTTACACATAGTAGGAACACAGTAAATATTTGCTGAGCAAAGAGCAAGCAGCTACATGGAAAGCCTAGAGTTTAAAGACCTTTTATAAAATTTCCATTACAGACTAGTCACTAAAAGTTTGATCCCCTACTCATGAGATTTTAAAGAATCACATGATGAAAGGTCCCCATTCATTCCAGGCTATTATTATTGTTCTTTTGAAATTGAAATATAAATCTCTTTTAGGAATAGATTTGGTAGATGTGATTAAAAGCAACTTTTAAAAGTGTGACACATAATCAAAATTCACTGTGTGATTGAAAGGCACCAAAATATTAAAAATTAGCTAATTTTATCATAACTTTAAACCAAATCTCAAAAAGGAAGAAGAAATTTCATGTTTGGATTGGTGCATATAATTAAGTCTGAATACCTAAACACTGCTTGTGAACTATGTCATATCTAACAGAAAAACTGTGCTGTGTTGAAGTTTCAACTGCATATTTCTTCAGTCAGACAAACATTCTGTTTATAAAATATAAACTTACAAACAGGTTTTCAAAACTTGCAATTTTAGAAAAGTTCATTTAAAAATGTTCTCTTTGGGGTTCAAGAGAAAAGGTGAATCACTTCAGCAGATCATTAACTGTGTTACCTTTGAATGATAGAACGATGTTTTCTGTTAATTATCTTAGGCATCTGTTTTTTTCTGGCAATTAGAATAGAAAGATTTGAAAGTATGTATTTGTGGATATAGTGCTATCATTTACGTCAGTTTTCTTTTTCTTTTTAAAACCCTCAGTGAAAGAGCAATCCAGTTTAAATAAACCACTTATAAAGAAAAATTCACCCTAAAAGTAAAATTGCTGTCTAAGGTTTTCTAAAGGTTTGATCGAGGTTCAGAGGCAGGTTAATGTAAGTGTCAAACTTCCATTAAGTTGACAGTCTAACAAATCCATCTTGCATCTGGGGAAAGACAAGCTCAGTGCAGTCTACCAACCTCTATCTCTGATTATCTTACAAGGTGCCGCCTTCTGTTTCCATGGTCCTAATTTTGGATAAATGGCTCAGGAGGTAATGATCCTTCAATCTTTAGGAATATATTCCTAAGTAGAGGTTTAAAATATACATATTTCAATTATGGCAAAAGTTCCACAAATAGTAATAATTATTTTAGAGGTTCAGTTTTATTTTGCTTTGCCAACTCATAGAAAAGCACAATGCCTAGACCTCCATCTTGATTCCACCACTTATTGGTAGTAATGATATTCAGCAAGTCACGTGACATCTCTGCAGCACTATAAAGTAAGGATAAGAATAGTTCTTCCTGTATAGGCTGTGATGAAGTTTATATGCAGAAATGCACACCAAACAAATGGCACAAATTTTGAACCACAATAAGCACTCAGTTAATTGTCCTTTCTAGTGTTGCCATAGTTATTGCTGTGTTGTTGTTGTACTGTTATTGCTGTGGTTGTTGTGTGGTCAGACTCCTTTATTTTACAGAAGAGTAATGACCAAGAGAGAGCGTGTTCTGATATCACACTGCCCAAGTTTGAATCCCAGCCCTTCTGGCTACCAGCTGTGTGACCTTGGTCAACTTAATTAATATCACTGCCTCAGTTTCCTAATTTGTAAAATAGGCATAATAGTAGTTATCACCTCTTAGCATTGTTAGGCAGATGAAATGAGTTTATTCATAAAAAGCAATTATTTAGAATAGTATAAGTGCTGAATAAACACTGGTTATTATTAACACAATATCATTATGATTCCTGCCACCACCATTGTTATTATGGGCAGACCTACACTGCATAGTAGAGTAGTGGTTAGAATTCTGGTTGATAAATGATAGGTGCTCAATGAACCTTAGTTATCTAAAGGTGGCCAGCATTTGCAGCAACATGGATGGACCTAGAGATTATCATACTAAGTGAAGTAAGTCAGACAGAGAAAGACAAATATCATATGATGTCACTTATTTGTGGAATCTAAAAAAAAATGATGCAAATGAACTTATTTGCAAAATGGGAACAGACTCACAGACATGAAAAACAATCTTATGGTTACCAAAGGGAAAAGGGCAGGGAGGGATAAATTAGGAGTTTGGGATTAAGATATACACAGCACTACATATAAAATAGATAAAAAAAACAAGGACCTGCTGTATAGCACAGGGAACTATATTCAATATCTTGTAATAATCTATAATGGAAAAGAATCTGAAAAAGAATAAATAAATATTCAATAAATTTAAGAAATAAATAAATAAAGGTGGCAGGAGGAAAAAGGCCATTTTGATTGCAGCACAAAGGCACGGTAACAATAATTTAAACTTTCCTTTAAGTTCTTAGTACTTAAACAAACAAACAAATCAGACCTTTGACTGTGGAATCTATAAAGAAGGAGAACTTCAAATCTGTCCCATAAAGTTGAACTGTAAAGTCCATGGCATTTCCTCACCTGCAGAACCTTTTGTCTTACAGCAGGCCGACGTCCACACAACTGGCTTGAGCTAGTTCTCAGCTGACACTCAAGGCTCTGTCTGCATCCTTTCTCCTGAAGCAAGCTCTTCCTTAAGCTCTTCCTGATAAGAAACTGCTCTACTAAGATTAGGAGGATCAGGAAATGGAGAAGAGAGAAACTGTAACAAAGAAGGGATCAAAATGAGAGGACCATTTGTAGTTGATTGTGAGTTTTGTCAGTGTGGCTGGAAGCGTGCCTTTCAGTCCACGTAGACTGTGAGGAACATCATCTATACATTTGCAGCTTGGAGAAGAAAAAGGAAGGAGACCATTACTGGGAATTTTTTTTTCTGCCATTTCCCTCTTTTCAAAGTGATATCATAACTGCTGTGTCGATTGGGAGAAAAGTGGATATGCATTGGCTGTATAAAATTGATGAATATTCAAAAGAGCTTCAATCTTGTTTGTCACAAATTTTCATTTAGAAGTGACCCTATCTAAAGAAAAATTAGAAAGAAACTTCTAATGTAAAGCAATAAAAAACCATATAGATTATTTGGGCAGGGAATACTTTTGTATTTTACTTAAGATATTACAGCAAATACTGAGACTGTTCTAGTCTGGACAAAAGGAAATAGACTTGTTTCTACCTGTTCCTCCCTGCTAAATACAGGTATAAACCCTGAAAATAATGCAAGGTAACACATAAGGAGAGCCCTGAGAGGTGAAATGAGAAGGGAAGACCGGTGAGAAACCCGATCACGAAAGGGACAGCACAACAGCAAGGCGTCTCTTAGATATACCTGCCCCACTGACCCAAGAGAAGAAGGCAACCAAAGTCTGCTATTTCTCAGCCCCCAACCTAATGACAGAAGGTCCCCCCACATAGAATCATTCCTCCACCAGATTGAACAGGAAGCCTTCCAATAAAATGATGTAAGCCCAACACCACTGGTAAGAAAAGTACAAAGAAAGCCCTGCTCAAAACTAATGGCCTGGCCCAGGAACCAAGCTCCTTCTCCACTGGACTGGAGAGCCCAGTCCCCTACAGGGAGGGTACCAGCACAAGAGTATCCCAGTACGTCAAGCACCTGGTCTGGGAAGACTCTTTGTCCCTTGAGACTCACCTCATTCATCCAGAGACATTGGGAGGTCAGGTGCATTACTAGCAAAGAGAAGCTAACCACAAGTGGTCTAGCTGGATAGCACCTTTGTCTCATGGGCCTGAGAGTCCCCTGCCCCTCAGGGAGACAATGGGGTAACTGGACATTAGCAGTAAGGAAGGTCTCACAAGTGCCTGACCAGGAAACCTCTTGGTCCCTCAGGCTTAATTTCTTTTCCATACCTAGGGGACCAGGTGTCCTGGCCTGGGGATAACCCTGAGGTACCAGAAGGGACAGTTCCCCAGAAGCACCAGATAAACCAAGCAAGCCAAAATAGGATTGCAAAGACTCTGGAAATTAAATTATCATTGCAACCACAACCCACAAAAGTAGGTGGACCTATATGTTAAACCTAAAGAAGATGACTGCCTACTAAAATAAAATATGTAAATAGGGCCCAGATTCTCCAAACATAACAGCCAAAATATCCAGATCACAATGCAAATCTCATCTGTCATACGAAGAATCAGAAAAATCACAACTTAAATTAGAAAATACAACCAACAGATGCCAACACTGAGATGAAGCACATGTTGGGATTATCTGATATGCTGTCATAAAAATGCTTCAACAAGCACTTACAAATTCTCTTAAAACAAAGCAAAAAAAAAATGTCAACAAAGAAAAGAAGTTAAAAAAAAAAACAGTGGAACTTATAGAACTGAAAAGCACAGTAATTGAAGTTACAACAACAAAAACAACTGGCTGGATTGGTTCAGTAGGAGAGAAGACGGAAGAAGACAGAATCTATGAACATGAGGACAAATCAATAAAATTTACCCAATCCAAAAAACAGAGAAACGAGCTAGACTCCCCCCCACTCAAAAAATAAAGAACAGAATATCAGGGACCTGTGGAACAACAAAAATGAAACAACATTCATATCATCAGAGCTGCAAAATGAGAAGGGAATGAAAGTGGAGCTAAAAGAGCATTTGAAGAAACAAAGGCTGAAAATGTCCAAATTTGATGAAAGACACATGTACAGATTTAAGAAGGTGAGTGACTCACCAAAGAAGATAAAACCTAAGAAATCCACACCAAGACAAAACAATTTAACTTGTGAAAATTAAGAGAAAGTAGAAGATCTTGAAAGCATCCAGAGAGAAATGATGTATTACCTGTAGAAATACCAAGTTGAATGACAAATTTCTTACATGAAATCATGGAGTCCAGAAGGAAGTGATGTAACATTTTTCAAGTGCTAAAGGAAAAAACTATTAACCACAAATGCTATACCCAGTGAAACTTTTTTTTGTTTTCAGAAATGAAGAGAAAATAAAAACATTCTCAGGTGAAGGAAAACTAAAATAATTTGTCACTAGCAGGCTGTATCCTTAAAGATTGATAACAGAAGTTTTTCCAGAAGAAAGGCAAGCATGAAAGAAGGAATCTTGGAGATGAAGAAGGAACAAAAAAGTACAGAAAGAGTGGAGGCATGGGCATGTAGAGTACCCTCCTGTTTATGACTTTTACAAATGATATCTGATAATTGAATCAAAGTCTGTAATACCATTTGATACTCAAGACAATATTGAGAATAGAAAAGGAAATGCAAGAAAGTTTTCCAAACTTCACTTGAAGTGGTAAAATGTTGCTATCAGTAGATTTTGGTTAAGTCACATATGTTGTAGTTCCCAGAACATCACTAAGAAAACTGAGATAGGCTGGGACCTAGGACTTGGGATCCTTTACTAGAATGCTTGCACCTGGACAAATGTCTCCACAAGCAACGAAATGCAAAGAAACTATAAGGGGCTAAAAATAACTGCATGTGTGCCCAGTTGGAGCAAATTATGAGCAATAAGATATAAAAAGGCCAAAACCCAACTGCCACTTCTGAGGTGTCAGGAGCAAAAACTGCACATGATCCCTGCACAGAGCACCACCAAGGGGGTGGGCAGACCACCCAAGCCTCCCCTCCAGCCTCACCCATTGATCTGCCTCCACCTTTATCTCATTTAAGAGACCACTTCACCCCTCCACCTCTGGGAGTGAGCAAGGGCATCTGTTACTTGTTCTTGCTCCGTCATGCTGCAGCGTGAGTCCCAATAAATAAAGACTTGCCTGAATTTCTCATCTGGCCTCTTATGAATTTCTGTTGCTTAAAGAGTCCAAGAACCCAGGTCAGTAACAAAACTACTCAAAGAGATACAGCCAAACTCAAAACACCATAAATAAATCAAAATGGAATGCTTAAGTAACCCATAGGAAGGCAAGAAATGTGAGGCAGAGGAACAAGAAACAGAAGAAACAAATGGCGAAAAAAAAGTGTCAGGCTTGAGCTTTAACATATCAATAATTACCTTAAATGTAAATAGTCTTAAAACCAATTAAAAGGCAGAGATCGGCAGAGTGGATTTAAAAAAATCATGATCCAACAACATAATGTCTAAAAGAACTCACTTCAAAAGTGATGACATAGTTAGATTTTAGTAAAAGGATGGAAAAAGATATGCCATGCAAATACTAATCAAATATTTTTTTTTAAAGTAGGAGGAGATGAATTTTACTTTAGACCAAAGAAAATTACTAATGACACAAAAGGACATTACACAATGATAGAAGAATCAATACACTAGGAAGAAAAAACAATCCTAAATGTGAACCCACCAAATAGCAGCATTTCGAAATACATGAAGCAAAAACTGATATAGCTGAAACTGGTAGAACTATTATACAAAAAATCAGTAAGGATATGGAAGAAATGAATAACAGAATCTAAGTGAAATACAGGGCACAATCTACCCAACAGCATACTATATATTTTTTTCAAGCACAGATAGAATATTCACCAAGATAGTTCATCCCAAGTAATAAATTACTCCTCAACAAGTTAAAAGAAATTGAAATCATACAGAATATGTTGTAAGATAATGGAATAAAACTAGAAATAATAGAATGACAACAGAAAAAGTCTATAAATACTTAGATACTAAATAACATACTTCTAAATAATCCATGGGTCAAGGAGGAAGTCTCAAAGGAAATTAAAAATATATAGAACTGAGTTGACATGAAAATAAAATATATAAAAATGTGAGATACTCCTAGTACAGTGTTGTGAGGCAAATTTATACCACTAAATGCTTTCATAAGGAAAGAAAAAAGATCTCAAATCATTAAGTTTTCACATCAAGAACCTAGAAAGAGATGATAAAAATATACCCAAAGCAAGCATAAGGAAGGAAGTAATAAAGATAAGAATAAAAATTAATGAAATTGAAAATAGGGACAATTATAGAAAAGATGAAACAAAAACGGTTCTTCAAAAATATTTAAAAATTGATAAACCTTTAGGAAGACTGCCAGAAATAAAATGAGAGAAAATACACACTACCCATATCAGGGATGAAATAGGGAATACAACTATAGATCCTATAGTGATCCTGTAGTTCTTAAAAGGATAATAAGAGGATATTATATGGAACTTTACTCTGATAAATTTGACACCTTAGAAGAAATTGACCAATTCCTCACAAAACACTAATACCAAAACTTAACAAAAACAAAGTAGATCATTTCAATAGTATTATAACCACTAAAGAAATTAAATTTCTTATTGAAAAGCTCCTGAAGAAAATCTTCAGACTCATGTGATTTTACTGGAGAATGTTACCATTTAAAGAATTAACATCAAATTTATATAATACCTTCCAGAAAATAAAAGAAGAAATATTTTCCAAGTCCTTTTATAAGACATTATGAACAAAATTGATATCAAAACTGGACAAAAACAATAAGAAAAACAAAAGCCAAACAAAACAAAAAAACTATAGACCAATAGCCTTCACGAATATAGCAAAAATCCTCAACAAAATATCAGCAAATTAAACCCAAAAATGTATAAAAAGAATTGTACTTTATGACCAAGTGGAATTTACTCTAGGTATACAAGGCTGTTTCATCATTCATTTGGAGACCAATGTAGTCCACAATATGAACAGGTTAAAGAAAAATCATATGAGATCACATCAATTAACATAGAAAATGCATCTTATGAACTCTAACATTCATTCATGATAAAAATTCTCAGCAAGTTAGGAATACAGGGGAATTACCTCAACTTGAAAAAAAGCATCTACAAAACAACTTACCATTAATATGATATTTAATGGTGAAAGACTGATTCACTTTACTGTATACCTGAAATTCACACACCATTGTAAATCAACTATACTCCAATAAAAGTTAAAAAAAAAAAAAGACTGCAAGTTCTTCCTAAAATCAGGAACAAGGCAAAGATGTCAGCCCCCATTATTCTTACTCAACACAGTACTGGAAGTTCTAGACAGTGAAATAAGAAAACAAAAATAAATAAATAAAGTATATAGATTGGAAAGGAAGAAATGAAACTGTTCCTCTTTGCAGATGACATGATTATCTACATAGAAAATCAAAAGGAATCTACAAAAATTTCCTAGAACTAATGACTTCAGTGAGACCACTGAACATAAGATCAATACACAAAATTCACAAATCAATCCTATTTCTGTATAGTACCAATGAATACATGGAAATAGGAATTAAAAACACAATCCCATTTGCAATCACTTCAAAGAAAATTAAATGTTTATGTATAAAGTTAACAAAACATATACAGAAGCAGTATGCTGAAAATTACAAAAAGCTGATAAAAAGAAATAAAATATAGTTTAAATAAATGTTCATGGATTTGATAACTCAACATAGTAAAGATGTCAATTCTTCACAAATGATATGTAGGTTTAATGGAATTCCCATCAAAATCCCTGCAAGATATTTTGTAGATAAAGGTAAGGATATTCTAAAATTTGTGTGAAATGGCACAGATCCTAGAATGGCTAAAACAGTCTTGGCAAAGGAGAGTTAAGTGGAAGCAACCACTGGACACACTGTTTACTCTGGAACCACAGCAATCAAGACAATGTGGCTCTAACAGCAGGATAGACATGTGGGCCAGTAAAACAAAGTAGAGAATCCAGAAATAGATTCACACAAATAAATCTAAATTCTTACAAAGTATGAAAACAATTCATAGGATGGTATTTACAACAAACAGCAATGGAGCAATTGGACATCTGTTGGCAATAAATGAAGTCAACCTAAACTTCAGACTTTACACAAAAATTAACTAAAACTGAATCATAGACTTAAGTGTAAAACATAAAGCTATAAAACTTTTAGAAAAGAACATTGGAGAAAATCTTTAGGATCTAGGACTAGGCAAAAAATAGTTACATGACACCAAAATCACAATCCATGAAAGAAAAAAATTTGATAAACAGGACCTCATCAAAATTAAAAACTTTTGCTCTACAAAAGATCCAGTTAAGAGCATGGAAACAAGCTACAGATTGGGAGAGAATATTTGCAAACTATGGATTAACAAAGGGCCAGTGTCTAGAATATATAAAGAATTCTCAAAACTCAACAGTAAAAAGCAAACAATCATCTAAGAACATGAACAACATGAGGAACCCTATAGTGATGGAGCTATCCTGTACAAATTTTAAAGTTTATTTTTATTTATTTACTTTTTTATTGAACTATAGTTGGTTTACAATATTGCACTAGTTTCAGATTTAGTTATATATATATATATATATATATATATATGTATATTTGTTTTCATATTCTTTTCCACTATAGGTTAAGATAGTAAATATACTTCCCTGCTATACAGTAAATCTGTTTGTTTATCTGTTTTATATGTAGTAGTGTGTATCTGTTAATCCCATACCCCTAATTTATCCCTCCTCCCCCTTCCCTTTTGGTAACCATACATTTGTTTTCTATGTCTGTGAGTCTGTTTCTGCTTTGTAAATAAGTTTGTTTGTATTAATTTTTAGATTCCAC
Source organism: Grampus griseus (assembly GCF_964374135.1). Classification (NCBI taxonomy): domain Eukaryota; kingdom Metazoa; phylum Chordata; class Mammalia; order Artiodactyla; family Delphinidae; genus Grampus; species Grampus griseus. The sequence goes on from NC_139008.1 coordinate 54,254,574, forward strand.
ATGTAAGTTGCCCTGTACCTTGGCTGCAATGGTGAAGGCACAAGTCTTTACACCTTCATACACATGCATGTGCACACGTACACACTTATACATACCTTATTACACATTATTACAAGTAAAACTAAGAAGTCTGAATAAATTCGGTGGATTATATCAATGTCAATAGCCTGATTGTGATGCTATATTATAGTTCTGCAAATATATAAAGAACTCGTACAACTCAATAACAACAAAACAAATAATCAGATTTTAAAATGGGCAGAGAACCTGAACAGACATTTTTCCAAAGAAGACATATAGATGGCTAATAGGTGCATGAAAGGATGCTCAATATCACTAATTATCAGGGAAATGAAAATCAAAACCACAATGAGATACCACCTCACACCTTTCAGAAAGGCCATCATCAAAAAGACAAGCAATAGCAAGTGTTGGTGAGGATATGGAGAAAAAGGAACCTGTGTGCACTGTTGGTGGGAATGTAAATTGGTGCAGCTATTATGGAAAACAGTACAGAGTTTCCTCAAAAAATTAAAAATAGGACTACCATATGATCCAGCAATTCCACTTCTGGGTATATACTCAAAGGAGATGAAAACACTATCTTCGAAGAGATTATCTTCATTCTCATGTTCCTTGCAACATTATTCACAATAGCCAAGATTTGGAAAAAAACCTAAGTATCCATCAATGGATGAATAGATAAAGACAATGTGATATATATGCACACACCCACACATATATACATTTATAATATATAATTCAGCCATAAAAAAGATGGAAACACTGCTATTTGTGACAACATGAATGTACATTGAGAGCATTATGCTGAGCGAAGTAAGTCAGATAAAGAGACAAAACTATGATCTCACTACATGTAGAATCTTAAAAAACTCATAGATACAGAGAACATATTGGTGGTTGCCAGAAGTGGAGGAGTGAGGGTAGGCAAAATGGGTGAAGGAGATCAAAAGGTACAAACTTCCAGTTATTAAAAACAGACAAACAAACAAAAAACTCTGTTGCTGTGTTTAGACCCAGATGGAAGCAATAATACAAGAATTAGATACCAGAGGTGCCTCTGTTTCTGCATTTAGTTTAGCTGCTTCTCAAAGCACCATTCAGCCATGGCTAGTTTGCAGGTAGTCATGAAAAATGTATGGCTGGGTCCATAAGGAGAGCTCTAGGGTAACATACAGGGAAATGAAGCTGTGGTGTGGATAACAGAGCCATGCCCAGGGCCCCATAGAGGGGACACCACTCAATAGCCTATATCATTGGTCACCTGATGCATACTCTACCAGACTTATTTCCTTTTAGGATTCTTACAACCACGGATTTCTAAACCTAGTCCTTGTTTCTTTCATCTTTTTCTTTGTGATGCAATGTTGTGATTTGATGTGTCACATAGAAAGACGTGCTATAGGTGTTCAACAAAAAATTGTTGGATGCACTGAATTCAATAAATATTTTTTTTAAAGAAGCCATATGCAGTGTGTCTAGATACACCATGTAGAAACAAAAACAAACCAGACTTAATTTCTTTCCTAATAGGTAATGGAGTAAGTAAGCTGTCAGCTTGGTAAAAATTCAGTGAAAGGCAAAATTAAACAAATGATATAAGTAGATGAGAGAGGGAAGATTTCTAGCCATAGGGCTTGGGAAAAAGCTTCATGAAGGAAATGAAATTTAAACTGAACCTTAAATGAGGGGTAGGACTCAGGAGGCAGAGAGGGTGAAGGTGCTCCTGAAAGAGAAAAAAGGTCAGTAAATTCAGCCCTGAAAGGACAAGTTCAGAAAGCTCTTCTTGGAAGAGAGTGTGTGAGGGGCATACACAACAGGCACAAAGAGAAGAAAGGCTGAGAAGAGTATTTGAGATATGGCATTAAGCATGCTTATCCATCACGCCAAGAAATTTGGACTTTAAAAGAATATGATGAAGGGAATCATTTTTAAAAAAGGGTATCACCAGATGTACGGTCTAAAGAACCTAACCTTGCAGTGTTATATAGAGGTGGTAGAACTAAAAATGACTGAGAGGTTTTGGGTCTGAATGATGAGAGATTGGATATTTTTAATGGGGTGAAGAGCAAATTTGGACAAATGTGATTTTTTTTTTTTTTTGCCTAAAATATGTGGGTTATCTTTAATTGGCTAAAAATCAAGTTCTCTTGATTTCCCTTCCCCATCTTCAGTTAGTCACTCAAGCAGGTATGAACTCTTCCTGATGTCCCTGGATGCCTTGGGGTAAGGGAGGCAGCCACCAGTAGGATTTCCCTGGCAAAGAATCGTGAGCTCCCTGGCCATCACTCCTGTCTCCTCCCATGACCTGCTAGGTGGGACTCCTGCTCTTGCTGGTAATCCTAAGGGTTCTTTGAAACATGGATGTGTGAACTGAGTTAAGATTTATGGGGCAGGATTTAAGAGGTTAGTTGGCTACCGCATCAGCATGGATTAGTTTATCTAATTAATCTTTGATGAAGCCATTGTCACCAGGAGGATCAGGACACTGAAAAATAAAAACTAAGTAAATGTTTAATTAGAAGAAAGAGAGAGAAGCTTAATGGGCTTCCCAGACTCTGACCAGATTTTGCTGGGTAGCAGGATTAAGTTTTATTCAAGTGTGCTCCAAATGGAGGCTAGAAATTCTGAGCCAAACAAGCTTCAAAAGGACTCTGCCCATGCATGGCCTTACACTGGCTCTGACTTGAAACCAACTGATGTTAGTAAAGGCAAGAAATTGGAGAGGATGTCATTAAAAAAAAATCTTTGTCCAGTATCAATTTCACATTTATATTATAAAGAAAAGAATAATGATGAGAATTAAGAAGAAAGGAAGAAAACTAGCTTTCCATTTCTCATAAAGTTTTGAAAAGTGCCCGGGCAGGACCTGCCAGTGAAGCAGCATCTCTCTGGGCTACATTTGGTCACAACGTGACTCACAGGGGTCACCTGCATCAGGACAGACTCCTTTCTACCCTGAGTCCAGAACCAAATAAACAAATAGTGTACCAACTTTGGAGAGACACACGTCAGAGCTAAACATGCAATTTGGAAAATTATATGTGGCTAATTGCCCGGAAAAAACCTCTTAGCTCTTCACAGTGATTCATAGAGAAGATGCTGGAAGTCTCATCAGAAAGATTTAGAACTTTATCTTCCCAGGACAAGGGTGAGAAAAAAATTATTCCAGGGAACATAGGAAAGAGCGGGCACAGAGGTTTTCCCAAAGGGAACAGCACTGAAGGATAAACAAGAAATGCTGCCGTAAACCCTTGACTTAAACTTCTTGGGCAGCTCAGAGTCCTCCAAAGGCAACATCTTTCTTCTAATCTTAAACTTCCTTGATATCTATCTATCTGTCTATCTATCTATCTATCTAACTTTCTATCTATCTATCCATATATATATATATATATATATTTGTAGTCTGAATAACTTCAGATTATTCACCGCTCAATATCTCTGTATTATAAATGTGGCATTGTTATGGCTTAAAAAAATATGTCTATAGATATCAAGTGCATTCTTATTATAAATTCAGAACATTAGATTTACAGGTTTGAGCCCTGAGGTTTGTATCTCTATCTTACCAGGAGGCAGCAATATTTCCAGAGACATTCTTGTTAATACAAGTTTTTTCACCTAAGCTCTGACTCCCTTAGCTCAAGGTGGTGGCACTGTTTTTAGCTTCAAATCAATAATTTCTTGTCTTTCCCACTCCCCTTTTCTGGCATATTTACCTCACTCAAAGGAAAGGTACCAAACAACCCCCCCAAAAGAGATTTATGTAGCAACAGTGGGTGAATACTGTTCTCTTTCTAGCCTGCTTTCAAGAAAGGTAAGTTAAAAATAACTGAAAATTTCCAAGGGCCTCAAATCAAACCTGAAAAGCCAACATCAGCCAGGCACTGGCCTCTGCTGGCTACTCACCAGGGTCACTGCTTATAATTCATTTGTCTTGTTAGAGCTCCAGCAAAAGATGTAGATGATAGATAGATAGATAGATAGACAGATAGGCAGATAGACAGACAAACAAAAGTAAGTACACCACCTTCTTGATGACAGGCATTGACGAAAACAAAATAGAACAAAACTGTGCAAATAAAATTATGAAAAGAGTGCTGGGATGTTAGCCAAAATCATCTAGTCCTGGTGATTTTTTTGCCTCCCTCTGCCATGACAAAAATAAAGAAAATGAATAAAAACTGTCATCTCTTGCTCCGTTAGGAAGGCCTCCACATTCTAGTAGTTGAGGTTAAAACTAGAAAACATTTACGTATTCAGAGCAAGTGGAGATAGCTAGAGTTTTAGCCCCAAATCCCACCCTTTTCCCATCTGTGATCTGCTTTTAGCCCCAGTGAAAAGCATCTCCTTGGAAAACCAGATTCTGAAAAAGGCTGTATTATGAATCTTGAATCAAAAGCTCAAAGCCTGACCAACAGAACTTTCTGTAATGATGGAAATGTCTTGTAAACCTTGTTGCCCAATATGGCAGCCACTTAGCACAGGTGACTATTGAGTATGTGGAATGTGGCTGGTCTGTCTGAAAAATTCTTAATGTTATTTAATTGTACTAATTGAAATGGAAATAGCTGCACGTGGCTAGGGGCTGCTACATGGGACAATGCAGAAGCAGAGGACACCAGCTGGCTCTCTTTGATAGTGTCAACTCCAAAGATACCAACACCCATCAGCCCCATTTTAAACACCTCTGGATTAGTAAGGAAGGGCTCACCAGTAGTAGATGAAAGAATTAGTTAGAATTGCAATAGATTTTCTAAAACAATGTAATCATATTACTTTGATATACGATAACTGACACAAAGGTAGCCAGTTTGCTAAAGGTCTAGTCCTGCTTTGATAACAGGATCGTTATTATTTGCAATTAGCCTTTTAAACACCCCAAACTGGACCTGCCTTGCTTACCTTGCAGTTTCAGTGTCTATACACAAATGGCCTTGTATGGTACTTTTATGTTCTCATAGGCCAGCTTCTCTCATACTACGCACTTCTTCAAGGGAAGGCTTTGCCCACTAATTGCTGAAAATTCATCTGGACAACTGCTTGCTTTGTCTACGGCCACTGTCTTCTTTCTTGGTTGATTTGGTTGAGCTCTTAGTAGTATATAGTATTGTTGGTGACTTTACTTTTTTTTCATTTTTTGTTCCATAAACTTGTAGCAACCTCCTTGATTCCAACCTTTTAAACTAACTTTCTTTATCTCTTCCATCTATTCTTGACCCATGTTAAGCACAAGATTACCTAGAAAGTAGGTTCTTAAACTGTAGGGCACCTGGAATCATCTAGAGGACTTGTTAAACACAGATTCCTGTGTCCTAATCCCAGAGTTTCTGATGCAGTAGGTCTGGGGTGGGGCCAGAGAATTTGCATCTGTAACAAGTTCCTAGGTGCTAAGGATGCAGCTTGTCTGGGGAACACACTTTGAGAACCACTAACCTAGACTTTAGGAACTCTTCTGCCTACCTACCTGAACCCCACAGCTGGTCATTTCAGCATGGACCCAGAAATGCCCTTTACAAAATCCATGCATATGAATCAGTTGGGATATTGTTCAAACGAAGAGTTGGAATCAATGGGTCTGGAGTGGAGCCTGGGGATATGCATTTCTAATGAGCTCCCAGGTGATACCCACACTGCTGGTCCACACTCTGAATAACATCACCCTAGTCTTCCTCACCTTAACTTTCCCCTTTGCTCATTTCCAACTCTCTGTCATCCAAAGAAACAAAATCTGCCAAGGAACTGGACTCTTCACATTCATGGTTGTCTTCCTGCTTCTCAGCACTGGAGCTGCCACTCCCCAACCCCATGTTCAAAGCAGACATCAATGATTCATCGTGGCAATCCTGAAGGCCAAGTCTGGATGAAACCTCAAAACCTTTCTCAACACGGCATGAACCAGGCAGCTACTAACAAATCCCAGTAGAGAGGAAACTGTCTCTCCTGGTTCAAATAAATCTCCCAAAATGATTACACTAAACCTCACCAGAGATTAAGTTTTTACCACCTTTTAATGCTAATAGACAATCATACTTTCTATATTCCTGAGAAAATTTAGTTCATATGGTTCCTTCTTCCAAATAACCTTGTTAATTGGGATATACCCATTTCTTCCTGTAGTTTTCAATCATCATTTTTAATTATCTCCTGTCTTGGTAGAAGTTATATTCTACTTTATTAATATTAGATTCTTTACCTTCTAAGATGATACCCATCCTATTTAATGTCTTCAATATTTTCTTTTTTAAAATTTCTTTCTCCCTTATCTAAAAATAAGTTCATGTCTCCTATCTCAAAAACAGTTACCCTTGGTGCTTCCACTACAACAAAATGCCTGTCATTTCTCTCTTTGACTTTCACCCCTCAAAAGTGGAGTTTATATTCATTCCATGATCAAAGCAGCCACTCATTCCTCAACCTCCAGAAACTGGTTCCTTTCCCCACCATTCTAGCAATGGTGTCCCAGAGGTATTTTCTTGGGAAGTTCAATGACTTCTCAGTTCTCAATGCAGTGATTTCTATTGATTAGATGCTCTGAAGCAAAACCTTTGGTTTCCCCCTGGCTCCTGGCTCACCATTTTATTTCCCTGGCTTCATTTGTCCTTCTACCAACAAACATCTAAAAACCAAAATGGAGTTCTGCCTCTAATATGCTACAGCTTTCTCTCTGCAGTCTTCCTCAGAAACCTCATCTAGTTTCATAGCTTCAGCAAATACCTCTCCTGTGGGTAAAAATACCCAAATCTATTTTTACTTTAAGTTTCAGTCTGCTTTCCCAAAGGCCTACTGGAAATCTCCACATGGATTTTCTCAACATGTCTAAAACTGATCTCATCTTTTCCTCACCTAGGTCAGTTTCCTCTTTGGGTTTCTTATTTTGTTCTTCAAATTACCTAGGCTCAAAGTCCTAGAATCGGCCTGGACCTGCCCACAGTCACTCTCTACACCCAGTAAGTTCTCAGGTCCTATAAATACTTCCTTCAACATGTTCCTCTAAACATTCCATTCTTTTTTATCATTGCCAATTCCAACTCAGTGTAGGTCTCTCATTACTTAATCTTCTAAGCATATTTTGCCTTTTTCAATTCTCTCCATGTCAGTTAATCCAGGAGGCTACCATAATGGAATTTCCCCAAACTTTTCCTTCTTAAGTCACCTTCATGTTCCTAAAGCCCCCATCATACTGTCATTTCCTACAGCAAAAAAAAAAAAAAAAAAAAAAAAAAAAAAATCTATAATCCCATTCAAGAGACTCTGTAATGAGAAACATTCTCTCTATCCAAACTTGCCTCCTTCAACCTACCTCCATGAATTCTCCACTTCAGCCACGCTGGTCCACGTTTTCTCAAAACACGCCATCATCTTTGTGTGCACCGAACACCTCACCCCACCTCCATGTGCTGTGAGTTTCCTATGCCTTACATTCCTCTGTTACCCATCCCAAACTCCAGCTTCTGGGTGGGCTTCCTTGACTAATTTTGCCCCAGTATGCTTTGTACACCTAAAGTCTTATTTGAACAATGCAGTTAGCACTTAGCTTTTCTTTTCTTTTTGTTTGTTTGTTTGTTTGTTTTTGCAGTACGCGGGCCTCTCACTGTCGTGGCCTCTCCCGTGGCGGAGCACAGGCTCCGGACGCGCAGGCTCAGTGACCATGGCTCACAGGCCCAGCCGCTCCGCGGCATGTGGGATCCTCCCAAACCGGGGCACGTACCCGCGTCCCCTGCATCGGCCAGCGGACTCTCAACCACTGCGCCACCAGGGAAACCCTTAGCTTTTCTTTTCTTGTATTGCTTTACCTTTTCCTATGAATCCTGAATTCCTGTGATTCAAATCTCCTTGAATGAGGACCTCTGTCTTTACATCTGCTATGCCTAGAATGGTAGCCAAGAATAGATCAGCAATGTCACCAGGTGACTGAGTTAAAAGTGTCGATTATATTCTAATTTTGTCCATTTTATGGATTGGTGTTAGAATTTCTATGCAGTGCAATTTGAACTTAGCACTGATTGCCCTCAGGGTGATAATTTTATATAATGTCCTGCAAAAGATACACACACAAGAGCAGGTAGTGCTTCCTCTAATAATGAGGACTCCACACAGTCAAAGGCTGTAGTGGAACTAAATCTTGTTTCATATTCTAGCTAATAAATGCTTCTAAATATTTTCAAGCTTCCCCACCATCACTAAGGCTTAGAGAGGCTATTTGTCATACTTGCAAAGTCTTCAAATGAGGCATGATTTCCAGAAGAAAGCGGCTGTGTAAAATTGGCCTGCAAACAGAAAGACGACATGTCTGTGGGACACCTAGCCTGATGTCAACAACCAAAACCTTCGCTGGCATTAGTAAATGTTTTATTGGTTTAATATTAAATTAACTGCCCCTGCATATGGAGTACATTATGTTTAATGGCATTCTGGTATTTGGAATTGCAGTTTGCTCTTATGCACCTGTAAAATTAGTATTTCATACTATTCCACTAAAGTTTGTAAAGCTTTGTTTGTTTTATATGCATTTTCAGAAGCTTGACATAGGCAATGGAACTTGGACTTGGAGAAGACCTGATGGGCAAACTCTTATTCACCAGCAAAGAGGGACTTTCTTTTTTCTATCTACAGCACACACTATTTGAAAGAAAGATTATAAGGTTTTTGTTTATATTGAGTCATCACTGAGCGATTATTGCACTTTGGTTGCCCTTTGCTTTGCCCAGGGAAAGTCTAGCTGGGAAGATGAGTAATTGCAGGTTTACTAAGATCAAACCTGAGGACCATTCTTCAGGCTGCTCCTGTTTAAATACCTTAACTGTTACTAAACCTTGGGTAGGGAGTCATTTTTGGGTTTGCCCAGACATTTTAAGCCTACAATTAGAGAGGATTATTTACAGATAGTGTTCATTTAGGGGCAAAATTTCCCTGATTATAAAAGTGTAAAAGGAAAACCTGAAAACAATGAAGTTTAGATTCTGTGCTTCTCTTCTTAAAAGTGATGCTACAGCTAACCCAGAACTCACCTTTCACATTCATTCAGCTAATTTACAGAAATAATTGCCATCTTCTGATTCTTTTTTTGGCACTGGGAGCAGTTTGAACTATGGGATTCAGTAAAAACCAAGCTTAATAAATTCAACTGGAATTGTGGTCACTCAGCCTTTATCTTTATAGGACTCACTTTTTAAGGTGAATTATCTAGAGCCTTAAAAGTTGCCCATTCAAAATCAGATCTTCATTCATATATAACAATGTGTTTGAGTATCTGTTTTCAGTTTTTCTGGGTACATCATCTAGATAAATGCATAGAGATAGAAGACAGATTTGTGGATTTGTGGTTGCCAGGTGCTGGGGGGAAGGAGAAAGGAGAGTGACTGCTTCATGGGGTTTCTTTTGGCAGTGATGAAAATGTTTTGGAACTAGACCCAACATTGTGAGTGTACTAAATAAATCCTACTGAACTGTACATTTAAAAATGGTTAATTTTGTGTATGTGAATTACACCTCCATCAAAAAGAGAAGAAACTGGGTCTTCGTCATGGACTTGCTGGACATATGGCTTGCAAGCCCCACTCAGGGCAAGTCTATCGGTGTATTGAGCTTCACTAAAAAATGAGCCCCAGAGCCTATCTTCTGAAAGAAACAGAGAGCATGCAATGATTTCTTACACATTATTACGTAATCACAGTTGCCTACTTCTATTTAGACCTCTTGCTTCTGTCTCTATAAAGACTCAATGACCATCCCTCCCCCTTCTTGAAGATTTTTCCACCAGCCTCTGATTGTATTCCCACATTGTGCTGCTTTTCTTCACTTCCTTTCATTTTCTGACTACACCTAAAGAGCTGGCATCCCTCGGGCTCTGCAAGAGCCCTCTTCCCTTTCCTTCCCTTCCCTTCCCTACAGAATTTCCAAGGACTTCTTTACCCCCAGCCTGGCTGCTAAATTCTCCCAAATCTGGGCCTGCAGCTCTGCCATCTCTCCTGGTTCCAGATCTATGTGGCACTAGCCACATGCATGTCCAGAAGTTTATCATTTCCCAAATGAAGCCTATTATAAAAATAGCTGACCTTTATCTAGTTTTCAAAAAGAAACCTTTAGACAGTGCTCTCACAGACATTATCTCTTTAAATCTTCACAACATCCTTGTGAAGTAAATAATACTGCTTCCTCCCCACCCCAATTTGCAGCAAAGGAGGCTGAAGCTCATAAAGGTGAAGTGCTCAAGGTCACTGAATTGATAAATTGCAGAGATACCCACTGTTCAGCTTCCCAGGTCCTACCCATCTCCCCTGTGTGATAGGGATGACTTTATGTCTCATCAAGAATGACTCCTTCTCCTACATTTGCAAACTGTCTTTACGACATCACTCTCTCTCCACCCAGGCCCTGAAATTAATCTTCCAAGTCATTCTTGAATGTTTTCTCGCTCGCTGCCAACATTCAACCAAGCTTCACCCTAAACTTTTTTCTATACCCATGGACACATTCATCCTCTCTTTTTGCCAGACTACTTCCAACTTCTCTTAACTGGCTTCCTAGTTCCCAGTTGTGTCCCTACAGGGCCCCATATGACTATATGCCATCATCCATCCCTAGCCCAGAAAGCCTTGGTTAATCAACATTGTCTATCAGACAACATCAAGGGTTCTAGCATGGTGTTCATGGCATGTGCATCTTACTTTCCAGACCCATCCATCAGGATTCCTTTCAATGTCTCCATCTCAGGGACACTGAACTCCCTTCTGTTCCCTGAAACCACTACATTTCACTTTCCTATGCCTTTATTTGTGCTTCTTCTTCTTCTTTTTTTTTTTTTTAACATCTTTATTGGAGTATAATTGCTTTACAATGTTGTGTTAGTTTCTGCTGTATAATAACAAAGTGAATCAGCTATATGTATACATATATCCCCATATCCCCTCCCTCTTTTCTGCTTCTACTTGAATGTCCTTATTTACTCTTTTAACTCATAAAATTCTTCAAAATTCATTTTGAACATTACTACCTTTGTGAAATATTTCCTGAGTTCCCATAGCTGGCCCAGAGAGAATTAATCAATCCTTTTTTGGTAGTCAACAGAAAATATTGTGCATATTATGTATGTCAATTTCCTAGGTCTGCCTAATGAATGACAACAATCTTTATTTCTTACAACAACAGAAATTTATTTTTTCACAGTTCTTTAGGCCATAAATAGAAAATCAAGGTGTTTGCAGGGCCACACTGCCCCTGAAGATTGTAGAAGGGAATCTGTTCCTTGCCCCTTCCAGCTTCTGGTGGCTGCCAGCATTCCCTGGCTTGTGGCTGCATCTCTCCTTGCTTTGTCTTCACATTGCATGTCTAAAATTGACTTTATTCTGTCCTGACAATTGAATAAGTTTGCTGGGTATAGTAGTATGGTTTGAAAATAATATTTGCTCACAATTTTAAAGGGTTTTCCCATTGCATTCTAGGTTCCATTATTGCTATCTGATACCATTCCTATGACTAATTATTTTATATGATCTCTTTTTTTTTTCACTTCTTGAATCTTTGAACATTTTCCCCTTATCTCTGGTTTCTCAAAATATCATAATGATGTGGCTCTGGTGTGAATCTTTTTGTATATTGTGCTGAATACTTTGAGGGATAATTCAATGCCCTTAGTTCTCAGAAATGATTTTATACTATTTGATTAATAATGTCTCCACTATTTTCTTTGTTCTCATTTTCTCAAACACTTACTAGCTGAATGTTAAATCACCTGGAATAATCTGACAATATTCTTACAATTTTTGCCCCATCACTTATCTCCTTGTCTTTTTATTTCTATTTTCTTGGTATTTTCCTCAATTTCATCTTCCAACACTTCAACTGAATGTTTAAAACTTCAGTTATCCTATTTTTAATTTCCATTAGATCTTATTCTTTGTTCTATTTTTAACATTTTAAAATGCAGTGGTTACAATATCTCCATATATCTTTTTGAGATGATTAATAATAATTTCTTTAATGTTTTCTTCTCTTACCTGTATTGCCTCTTCTTCCTCTGATTTCTTTTTTCCTGTTTGTTTTGGGTTTTATCTTCTCTGTAATAGGATTTTCTGAAATGGCTGATGTTTTTTACAGCAAAACACGAAATAGTTGAATAGAAGCTTTATGTGTTTTTATGGGGTTTATGCACTTGTAAGGTTGACTCTAAGGTGACCAGACAAAAAGATGGCTAGATCATCTGGAAGGCCAAATATATGTATCTGCTGGTCTTCCTGGGGATTGCTTGGCTCCCAATATTCTGTCTGGGAAGGGGTATATCTAAGGCCAGGACTAGAGGCAGGAAAGCTGTTTCTCACCTTTTGGTTTGCAGACTTTTACTTACCTATTATGATCAATAGAACACTATAAGCTCATCCTCCTCTGGACCCCTTATTCCTAATCTCTGAGATTGCCCACTTCTTTAACTTATTTTCAAGCAAATCTTATCCTTTCCAGCTCCCGAATTCACACTTCCTTCTCTTCTCCTACCAATTCCTTGGCCCTTTTCTGATTTGCAAAGAAATTGGACATCAACTTCCATACAACCATCTCCCAGTCCTGGCCCCAAAGTCATGTTGATTTAATTTTCCTCTTTTCTAAGTCATTTCCACCTACTTCATACACTTACTATCTGCTACATGCAAACATTTGCCTTTTTCTCTGCCTACTACCTATTTAGGGTTCCAGAAGTCCCAATTTATTCAAAAATTGAGTTTCCCACCCTCTATTTTTTTTTCTTTTTGAGAAAGTCTAGAGAAGAAGATGTCAGAAAATGCTTTATTTATTCCACCTTTGTACATAAAAGCTCTCATTTACTCAGGCCCAAGCCCTTTCTCGCTTATCTTTCAAGACCATTTTTATACTCTTCACTTTCTTTTTTCCAACAAGATAGCCTGGCCCATCACCACCCACAAACTTTTAGAGACCCAGTTTTTTTCTCTAAGTCCCATCTTTGAAACTTAATTCTCAGATTGAAGCAACAGTTGGTTCCTTATTTCCTCAAATAGGATTAAGCTGAGTTTTTTCTCTATTTACTCCAAATTGCCCCCAACTTTTGAAGTTATGTCTATTTCTTTACCTTGATGATAAATAACATCAATATAGATTGAAAATAGGAAGATGAACACAACACTACTGACAACAAATTACTCAAAGGAGGGCAGGAAAAAAAGAGATTACTGGATATGCAGCCTGACCGGTCACCCATTAAACACTGCACTGATTCCCACAAATTTTCCCTTGGCATTTTAAACTTCTAGAAATGCAGAGTGGAGCTACAGTATGGATGCTCAGTGAGTTCTAGCAAACCAAGCAGGCCTCAATTGGTCTGAGTACAAGTTTCTGGGATAAGTTTAACGATAAAAATAGACTTCATTTCCATCTATCACAATTATGCATTTTATCCATTGCTTTGAAAATCATACAAGGCAAATTATGCATCCCATAGTGTCAGTAATAAAAAAATGAATTAAGATATAGTCTATATTATTAAATAGATCTAACAGTTGCTTTCATTAATTTATAGATTTATAATTAGCCCTCAGAATACCATTGTGGAGTAATTTTACTTTTTTGAATGGACAAACTGAGGCATGAAATAATAAAGTGTTTTTTAAAAACGCTGTTGAAAGAACTGGGAGAATTAAGAGGCTAATCTGGGCTTGGCTTAATCTCTTATTTATCAGCCATGAGATCTTCCACATAAAATATTCTTTATGGTATAGTTGAGCTTACAACTCCAAGATTTTTTTCACATTAAACTAGATACTTAAATGTAAAAATCATCTATTTCTTGATATCTATAATTCCCACTCAATAACATTAAACATATTTTAATTAAACCAAATTTATTTGTAAAAATGCCTGATAGCTTGAATGTTATATTTTACACTTTTTGAAACTGCTGGGGCAAAAGTAATTAAATTTGGTTACACATTTAAACAGAGACCTGGTTGTGTATTTTAAATGTGTGCCTGTTTAAAAGAACACTTACAATTATAATGATTCAAATCCAAAGAATAATTTGTTGAATGTAAGACTACACCATGCACTTCATAGTTGGATAAAAATCACTGGATCCAAAATCATTCAGCTGCCTGCCTGAGCCAGAATCTGGATCAGATTTTTGGAAAATGTGGTCTATCATTAAAGTTCTGAATTGAAACTCAGTTAAGAAAATATAGACGAACTAAAAATCCAATGTGAAGAAGAGAGGAAGAATATTATTTTAAAATGATAAAGGAGTTGTGTTACAATGGAAATGGTTTAGTTCTTGATTGTACCATAAACCATCTCTCTCTCAACCTAATGGCCACTCAGTACTGCCTACCCCAGCATGCTGCCAGAAGCACAGGACAACCCTGCTGCCTCAGGAAGACTCTCAGAAGATGGGGAAGACTGGCCACTTTGCTCTCATGCCCGCCTGTCCCAGCCTGAGACCTGAAGACTGCAACCTGCTTTACTCAGCCCTCCTAGTGGTAAACCAAGAGTCCCTTCCCCAGTCAGTGGGCACAGCCTGGATTTCTCTCTGGAGCTTAGTGATTATCCTATCCAGCTCTTTTCAGCCCCATTTCTTTAGAGGTGGCACCCTGCTCCATGCACTAGTTAAGGTCCTCTTTCAGTGTCTCCATTCTTGATAGATTTCTTAGACAGTCAGCAGAGGTCCCTGTTCAGCCTGAATGGTTTCCTTTGGACCACATTCTCCAGCACAGCACCATCATCTGTTACCTGATCGATCAGGAAATCTTGCACACAGCTCCCACCTCTGACTCACTTCTCTAGGCCACTTTCCACAGCATGGCCGGAATGGTCTCAGCCACTTCTCTGCCCAAAATTCCTAAGAGGTTTCCCATTTCCTCTCTGGATGAATTACAATACCTTAACTCCTTCTTTGATTTCACTTCCTGTTTTGCCCAATATAATCTGTGTGCTCAACTCCTCTTGGGCTATTTACAAACCCCTGAACACAGGTCCCTCCTGCTCTCTAGCCTGTGGAATTACCAAAGCTGTAGACACCTTAGCCTGTGATGCCCTTTGCCCTGGCTCTAGGTTGCTTTTTCTAAAAGCCACTTTCCCTAATACCAGTTCATCTATAACTTAACACCTTTTAGACATTTAAATTTTTGAAATACATTCTATGACTTTTAAGCCACATTTTTGATACTTTAAGATTTTTCTCCCCCAACTTGTCTTAAGACTCAAGTGAATTACTTTTGCATTTTTTTAATAGCAGGATTTTATGAAAGATGAGATTTTTTTTGCAGATGTCTCTTGTGGTTGAATTTATTTTTGAACACCTTAAGAACATTCAACACTTAAAAAACTTTTTAAACTAGCAAGTGATACTTCTTAGCTGTGTACAAGATAAAAATCACAATAACTACTTGTCTTTTATATTATTTAGGCTCTGTCACTAAAGTCAGTAGCCAATGTTTGACCAATATTTTGGTTGATGAATATTCTGGGATGAAGCCAAGAAAATGTCTTGAGATATAGAAGAGTCATGGGAACAGTCCTAAAAAAATGAAAGAGAGAGTGAGAAATGATTTCACCTATTATGCAAATGTGTAACTGCACTAAGTACACATTACTAAATACCAAATTTCAAGGAAAGCTTGAAATTCCAGATGGATTGACTAGTATTTAAGGAAACTTTTTTGTGTATGATATATTTTGATTTTCACTATAGCACCGTGAGACAGGTCTCTTATTATCTTCACTTTAGAGAAGAGGAAACTAAAATTCAGACACACACACATTAAGTGAAATGCGTGTCACACAGCTATCATGGACGGAGGCAGGATTTGGACCAATATCTTTCACAAAGCTCACTGCTCTTTCCACTATGTAGTCCATATGTCTTGACATCCGAATGACGTCATGAGTTCATGAGTCCAAGTGACAGAATAGAAAATGTCACCCCGATGTCTTCTTCATTTTTGCATAGTTGGATAATTCGGAAGGAAAACAGATTTGAGAGAGGTCTGTAGCCAAAGAGGGCATTGTGTCAGGAAAACTACAACAATACTGTGTAACAAACCACCCCAAAGCTCAGTAGCTTAAAGCAACAATAATTGATCACAGCTCACACAGAAGTGCAGATCAGTCGGGACTTGGCTAATCTAGGCTGGGCTTGGTTGAGGCAGAAATGTCTTTAGCCTGTGGTATCAGGGGAGATTCTGCTTCAGAGGCAGTTCAATGGAGGCAATTCAGCTACAGGATGAGAGTCTGGCTTACTCAGATCTTTTCCCTCTGTCTTATTCCATAGCTCAAGCTAAAGGGGCAGTTGTGATTTAGGGATGTGCTTCTTATGACAGCGTAGGAAATGGAGGAAGGCAAATGTCGTGAGCCTGAAGGCCAAGGCCAGAGACCTCATTGTTACTTCCACCTGTAGGACATTGAACAAAACCAGGGCTGAGTCCCAAACCAAAGGGAGAAAAAGTGGACTATGTCCTCAGTGAGGTGACATCAAGGCAGAGTTGCAAGAAAGGTAAAGAAATAGAGCGAGATATTCATTCTGCTCTCTAAGAGGTTGCTCTCTAAGTAAGCTTTGATTTGAAAATCTGAGATGAGGTACATACTTTGACAGTGAAAATAAATTCACCTTTCTTCCTTCCATCCATCCTTCCATTCATCCATCCTTCTGACAAATGTCAGCCTACTGGGCCAAACAGTGCTACAGGCACTGGAAATGTAAAATGAATAAAAAATGTTATCTGCCCTTCAGATAAAACATGAACAATATCTTCGTAGCATGTGGGAACTTTCATACACTAAAGGGAGAGTAAATTGGAACAATTTTTCTGGATGTTAGTTTGAAATATAAATAGGAAGTTTTGAAAAAAAAGTTCATATGATTTGACACAACCACTTTTCATCTCAACATTTCATTTAAGAAAATAACTGAAGAAGTATACCCAGGTGTACATACAGGGATATTGATCAAATGTTGTTCAAAAGAGCAAATATAGGAAAACAGCCTAAATTCATTAGTATCCAATGAACTTCTGGAAGGAAATACACCAAGTATCAAAAGTAGCTATCTCTGGTTGGTAGGATTAGAGATGATATTTTTCTTCTTGTTTCTGTTGGTTTCTATTTTGTCTACAGTGACTAGGGGCTATTTACATAAAAATGAATTAAATTAAAAAGATGACTAATCCAATGCAACTTGATATCATAGTTTGATTATCACTAAAACAGAAAAATCAGGGTTGCCAATGGACATATTAACAAATAGTTAAAATGTAAAGTGTAATTTGGATCATGATAGCTTGCTGTGTACCAAGTACAAAGAACCTAACTCGGTCCTGGGGAGGGCGAGTCTGAGGGAAACTTGACAGAGGAGATTCTATAGGATCTAAATCTGGAAGGACATGTGGGAGCTTGCCACGGGGAGGAAGGGCAGGGAGGGTGTGTTCCCGGTGGAGGGTAATCCTTTGTAGAGGTCACGAACAGTTAAGGATGTAGAAAGGAGGACAATTCACATTTCCGTCATTATTCAAAACCTTTAGTGAGATTGAGGAACTGAGGAAGACTTGAATACGTTTATGAATTCTCACTAGAATGTACTTAAGTCATCACATCAGTACATGTTTGTCATTCAGGAGGCACCACTGAAGGAAAGAAGAATGTGTTTTATTCAGAGGAAGTGAAGGATCTTAGATTATGCTATTGAGGAAATAGTTGTAAATTGCGTTCACTTTTTCACGGTCCTTAACTAAAGGTTTGACTCAGCCTTAAAAAGCTGAGGTAGCAGGCTTCCGTGGTGGCGCAGTGGTTGAGAGTCCGCCTGCCGATGCAAGGGACACGGGTTCGTGCCCCGGTCCTGGAGGATCCCACATACCGCAGAGCGGCTAGGCCCATGAGCCATGGCTGCTGAATCTGCACATCTGGAGCCTGTGCTCCGCAACGGGAGAAGACACAACAGTGAGAGGCCCGCTTACCACAAAAGAAAAAAAAAAAAGCTGAAGTAACTACTGAAAAGACTGTTGATTTGAATAATGCTTTAGATTTGAAAATGACAGCTCTCTCATAAGCAAGACATTTTTTCTTGGGAAGGCAGGATAGAGTTTTTTAAAACCATTGGGAGGATGTGGTCCATTGACTGATTTCCATTTCTGGACTTATTCTGGATTTATAACCATATGATTTCATCAGATTTGGGCTTGAGAGGAGAATTTCTGCCAGGCAGATATTTTAGACAGGACCAGATTGACGGACATCATCAAATTTCAAGATTGTTACACTTTCCACCAACTATCATATTCATCCATGCTTTGCATATGCCCACTGTTTTTTTTTTTTTTTTTCCTTTTCCTAGAGCTTTTTTATGGTGATTATTTTCTTCTGTTAATGTAGAAATTTGAATTTCCTAAACTTCCGGTTTTTCAGAGTCAAGCATATTTTGCTTCCCTCCTCAATCAATAACACTAATGGAAAGAATATGAATACAAGACCAAATTTTAAATTGTGCTACAAATTATAAATTTTGCTACAATTTCATTTCTATTCTAGAGGATTTATATTTGATTTCTGCCTAATTATTTCATGTGTATATCTTATCTCCTCCTTGCAAAAGGTTAATTATTTCTTTCAATGCAGAGCCGAAGCACATACATGTTTTGTCTTTTTGTCCCATTCCCTACCTCTGCTAACAGACATATATAGCACTAAGCTATGTAATTTAGTGAAGTTGATGAATCTGGAGAAACTCATGTACACTCCAATCTCTTTGCTCTTCTAAAATATTTATATCCATATATCTTGCATTTTCAACATTTTAGTAAAGTTTTCAACTTAAATTTCTACAGTAAAAATCATTTGCCAGGTACATTTGCACCTAAATCTTACGTTATTTCTTGACGGATGTAAAGAGAGGCTAAAATAAAATTTTAAAATATACACACAGCATACGTAGAAGGAAAGTAAGTTAAAGCTCTTTGTTTAAATGGTCTTTCAACTACATCTATATTTCAGTTGTTTCTGGTTCTCTTTAGACCAATAGTTTCTAATCTTTTCTGGACATTACAATCATCTGAGAAGCTATTAAAATACCCATAACTCAAGTCTCACCCCAAAGCAATTAAATCTGTATCTATGGGGGTAGGATCCATCATGAGTATTTCACACATCTCCTCAGGCAGTTGTAGGGTCAAAGTCATACTTATTGAATCAGACTTCTCCAAAAATAGTAAAGGTTTTGATTTATTCAAAGAAACCTAATTGATAGTCAAATTAATTTTAGGCTCAATATGATTTGAAGAATATAGTGAGAATTGCCAATTAGGCACAAGATATGGAGAGAGCCAACAGGAATTTTAAGACCCAAGGGTCAAAAACTATTATTCCAAAGAGTTTACCACTTCGGCCATAGCAGTCCACTGTTCTTTCAACTTAAGGCCATAACACCCAGACTATTCAGCTGCCCATGTATTTTTCTGACTCCTTTACATCTGAACAAAATGTGTTTTCAGATTAACCAGGTGATCTGGTATTAGACTCAACCCTCCATTTCAAGATGAACACTGGAAGCCTGTCACAGCATCCCCTCAACCCAGAGCCCTTTCCCAAAGGGTAACCTCACAGCAGATCTGAAAGGGGGCTGGTAACTCTGCCAACACAGAGATAAACCCAAGAAGGAAACTGGATTCCCAACTTGAGATCTTGACCTCTGTGCCATTTTGTTTAGTATGAGCACTTACTTGTGTTTTTCCTTCTCAAATACTCCCTCTTCTGAGATGACATGCCCTCTGGCTTCAGATTACAAAAAAAAAAAAAAGGTTTTTTTGACCCACTGTTTTCCATAACAGTTTTATCTAATATCTTTTGAAATATTTTAAATGCTAACTAGTAATTGTGTTTACATCATCTCTGAGAATGGCACACAGTTCAGAGAGAAACAGCCAAAACAGTTCAGTGCTTTTGGCTTATTGTTTGACTATCTGAAAACATTGCAGCTGGAAAGAATTCCATTAATTTGTGGCTAGCATCAGTACATCAGCCTCAAGAGCTTCCAAGTAAACAGAGGGAAATTGGCATGGCTATCTTGTGGCAAGAAGCAAAGAACAGAATGGTACAGAGTTTTCCAAGAAGGAAACATTAACCCAGATGTGAACAAGACAATGAATGAATTGTTCATCGGAACTTTCAACCTTTCAGCTGTGAGAGGAAATTATAATCACCAATGCATCCAAACACTCAAAAGGAGACTTAAACCTGAAAATTATCCACTGTGGCCCAGGCACAATTATATCTCATTGGTCCATGAAGTATAGGCATCCCAATTTAACTCAGACACTTAACTAAATTAAACTTCTCTTTAGGGGAAACCCAGAAGACCGTGTGGTCCTTTGACACACACACACACACACACACACACACACACGCACACGCACACGCACACACACACACACCCTACACTAAAAAAAACAACTGGCATTTATCTTGAGTCAACTCTTCATCCTTATTGCATAACACTCCCTTCACTCCTAATCAGAAAGGTAATTTTTCTTCTAATATAGTAAACATAATTTATTTGCAAATCTACTAGAAGGGATTACAGCTATTTTAGGCTTCTGACTTCACGAAGTTTTGTAGTACCATAACTTTTTTGTCCTGCCAAAGTACAGAAGTGTTTGTATGTTCTTTGCCTAGATGCTAAAGTTCTGATGCATGTGTTTTTTAAAATTGAATTATAGATGATTTACAATGTTGTATTAGTTTCAGGTGTACAGCAAAGTGATTCAGCTTTACATACATATATTATTTTTTTCAGATTCTTTTCCCTTATAGGTTATTACAAAATATTGAGTATAGTTCTCTGCACTGTACAATGTGTCCGTGTTGGTTATCCATTTTATATATAGTAGTGTGTATATGTTAATCCCAAACTCCTAATTTATCCCTCCTTCCCCCCCTTTCCCCTTTGATAACTGTAAGTTTGTTTTCTATGTCTGTGGGTCTATTTCTGTTTTGTATATAAGTTCATTTGTATCATTTTTTTTAAGATTCCACATATAAGCAATAGCATATGATATTTGTCTTTCTCTGTCTGGCTTACTTCACTTAGTATGATAATCTCTAGATCCATCCCAAAAAAAGCTACTGTAAGTAGCTTAAATAATTTTACACAGTGACCAGATAATCAGACAGCCTTCTCTGTTCTAGGTGTTCAATTAGTCTTTGGTTCTCTTGGAATTTCTGTATCATGTAAATCCCAAATCAGATTGTTTTAATGTTCCTCTTTTTAACTGGTTGTGTTTTTGCATCACTCATAGTTCAGCCAAAGTGTCCCCTCCCATGAGCCATCAGGAAAGTTCCTTCTGGCACATTTAGTTTAACTGATCAATAATGATTGAAACTGTTTTAATATCACTTGTATGTATCTTCCATAAAAATTGTTCTGATGTCACGTTGCTACATATAATGCAAAAAAAAAAAAAAAGACTTGACTATATTATGTAACCTCTGGAAACTGTTCTAAAGTTATTAACTGTTAAAAAAATCAAATCTATAAAATATCTCTACTAATTCTACTAATTATTTTAGGAATGATTTTAGATATGTGTAAGGACATATGTAAAATACATTCATGTATATTAATATAGAATGTTCACAAAAACAAAACCAATGAGTTTTTGAGAAAAGGAAAGAAAAAGACTACTGCAAATATTATAGCTTAGGGAAGAGCCAATGAAGCTTAAGTTATGCTCAGGTAAGTTAGAGCATAATGACTGATTCTGATAATACCTAATACATTATTACTTTATTTTTGAAAACAACATTTTATGCACAAGCTCCTAGTTATAAACGTAGTACCTCATGGGCTCTTGGCCCATAAATATTTCTGTAAAAGTGCTCTTTTAAAGTGAACAGAATGAAAATCCGAACAAATTGCATATCTTAGGATATTTTGATATAAGAATTCAAAGCTGTAGGCTTAAGTTATTCCACTTTATTTTTATGAGAAAGAACCTCAGTATGGTAAAAGGGAATTCTCTGCCCTGTTCTCTTCAAATTTTGGCTTTTGCCAAATGTGGCAAGCCCATGTGAATCAGATGGTAAACTCAATAAGTATGTTTCCAATCCGTTTACACTCAATTAATAAAATGTTGATTTGTAGAAGAGATTTCATGCCCAAGAGGTTTTATGGGGGAAGTCTTAAATCTGACTTTCTCCTTAGAAATTGGACATGACACTTTTGTCAGAAGAATGTCCAAATAATGGATGGCTATTGCAGTTCAGGAATCAAGGGCAACATTTCCAAAATTCTATTTTATACTCAAAATCTCATATTTCCAAAAACTAAACCAGGTACCCACGTGCCAGAGGAAACGTGCTAATGGTGGATTTCCTTTTGTGATCCTTGTATAAATTGTGAATATTGGTTTTTGTGTAGAAATCATAACACATAATATCATGAATTTTCATCTCAAATTTTGATATAAAATATAGCCTAGGACTACTGGAAGTTAAGACATTTTTCCTCTTGACATTTCACAGGGAGTGAACCTCCCTTGTGTGTTTTTCCTTAAGAGTGTATTCTAAGGTGTATTCTAAAGCAATGATTTTCAAACTTTTGACTGGTAGCCAATGCAAAAAAACAAAAACAAAACAAAACAAAACCCCTGCATTTTACTTTGACACTTGGTACACACATACATGTATATGTATAATTGAAACATAAGTTTAACAAAACAAAACTTCCCTTCATTACAAGTATTATATTATCTATTCCACTCCATTTATTTCTGTTCTTATTCTGTTTTATTTTCGCATGTTGGTTATGACCCACTATATTAATTTTATGAACCATCCATGGTTCCTCATCCAGATTTTGGGAAACACTTCTCTAAGAAGAATCTTGGCCCTTCCTTCCTCTGTGTTGGAGTTGGAAAGTCCTTTATACACTCATGTCCTCATTAGGCTCTCCATTATGATTAGGACCCCAAAAGTGTAAGTACAATCCAGGCCCTTAACAGAAAATGCAGGTGGAAAATCACTGTTGTTTAATATATAAAATCTTGCCTGTGAGAAGCTGTCTTTGTGGAGATTGTCTGAAGGACTGGCAGACCATTCACAGAAATGGTTCACCTTTGACCCGTGGAGGAAGCCACACCAACAAAATTCATAAAGTAGTTTTCATCAAGGTTCCATCAGCATATGTCTCCAAAAGTTGCTGAGAGAATCAAGTCTCAGGTAGAAGTGTATCTAATTTAGGGATGCTCTGGTCCAGGGCATCTCACACTTTAAAAAATGTGATTCTGCATTTTTAACAAGCTCTGAGGTGAGGTCAGTGCTGTTGGTACAAGAAACACACTTCGGGTGACAAGGGTCTATAAGAAATTATGTTGTTCCTGAAATTAGGCATTTCAATTTTTTCGGGGGGCTCTTGAGATAATTTGTTTTGGATATGTATCAAGAATTGTTATTTTCTTGATCAATTGCTTTGCATTTGGGAAGAAGTTGTTACATTTTATTAAATTAGTGTCATTCCTGGATGACCCATACATTCCATTGATTTTCCACTGATTTATTTTCTTTTTCTTTTTTTGCTTTCTCAGCTCTTAATAATTTACATTCTGATTCCACCTCACTTGTACATATTTTTAAGAAATATTTCATATATTCAAAAAACAAAACATGGATGAGAAAACATTGTTCAAGACCCCAGGATCTATGGGAGAGCTGAATCAGTGTCCACAGACCCACAGTCTGTGCTGCACTGGATTTCTCAGTGGTGCATCTCATCAGCACCAAGTCCTGCTGAACTTTTCATGGATGCCAAATGAGAATTTCCCTTTGACAGAGGCCAGCATGCCACCTGGCCTGTACCTGAATACTCGAGCCTTGAGCTTCTAGAGTGAGAGAGGGAATGTGGAAGGAAAAGTTTCATTTTGCCTTCATTTGAGGATACTGGGCACTCAATGAAACTAGCTTGAGATCCCTATTTCCCAACCACAATCATGGGAAAACACCTGTCCCTCTGTTAGATTTTAAACGGCAGCATGATTACAGCTAGGCAAAAAATTATGCATGCCTTTGCCCAGGATGTGAAAAAAAAAAAATCACCTTATGTATTACAGTGGTAATTGCTTTGTTTATAATTCTCTGCTGTGGTTATAATATCTGCACAAAGAATTAAATTTAAGATGACTTTTAAGTTTAGTCTGAATTAATGGTAAGGATCAAAAGCTCATAAATTTAAATTTTAACAATAAATAAGATGTACAGTGGTGAACAGAGAAAAAATTTATTTGTAGACACAAACCTCAATGGTGTCTTAAATTCATGAACTTATCTTTCAGTTGAAAACTAAAAGGTATTTCCATAAGTGAAACATATGTCAGCCATGTTTCTGCACTTTAAAAAGAAATAGCATATTAAAATATGCACATGGGAATCATGGAACATTCCTCTGAGTGTACTTGGTGTAAGTCAGATCCTTATTTAATTCTTGCTGATTCCCACACAGATCAATGTTAGAGAGATGCTACCAAGGATGTGACTCTAAAGAGAAAGAAAATAACATGTCTAGCTTGTCCTTTTTAGCTTGGAGAAGGGAATATTTAAAGGAAAATGAAAAGCTTTTATGACCTAAAGTGCTTTCCCCATAGTGATCAGCAAGCAGCTGATCCTGTTCTCCATCGAAGAAGAAATGGGAAACAGGATTAGAAACAAAAAATAATTTATCACAGTGGAAGCAGGTGGCATTTGGAGCCGCTGGACTCTGGTATCTTCTGTGAATGGTCAACCTATAGGCTGGTTGCTCCTTCTTGGTAGCATGACGGGGCTATGGCACTGGCAACTAGGATACCCTTGGGAATAACTCTCCATTTCCATTTTTACCAAAGAGGTAAATTAGACTCAAGATCTAACACTTGGCGTTTCTAGATAAAGTACCACCTGAAGTTCAACAAAATCCAGGATAGGATGGATCAACAGCTCTCAGAGGATTAGGTTTCTGTTTTTATTTATTATTTTTATTTTATTTATTATTTGTTTTAATCAGCAGCATCTCATATTTCATATCACTCATCCACACGCACACGTGCAACGTGCACCTGCACGAACACAGCCAAGATAAAACAGTTTCCACATGAACTTAAGAAAACTTTATAAATGCTTTCCATCTATTTCCTCATCTGTAAAATGAGGGTGTTGGATCAGATTAGATCACCTTTACGATCTCTTCTAGCTCTAAGGATATATCAGCTCAGTGCTGTCAGAACAGGAAGCGAGCATGTGGGGAAAACTGCATGTGGTTCTTTAAGACAGGACGCCACAAGCCCCAAAGAAATGTCATCATGGCCCTATTTTGACATCTCTAAGTTTCTCTCTGGCCCTTAAGCCCAGTGAATACTGCATTGTAATCCTTCATTTTGTGAAAGTTCACAAGGTCTTTTGAAGCCTAGCCTTGGAACTGGCACACCCTCACTTCCACTGCATTCTTTTGTTCAAAACAAGTCACAAAGTCAATCCAGACTCAAAGGTTGGGAAAATAGACTCCTCTCTTGATGTGAGGAGCTACAAATTCATGTTGTGAAACACCTGGATGTAAGGAAGGGTGGAGAATCAAGGGTATTTTTGCAATCAGTTTAACCCATGCATCATACAACCATTACAAAAAAAAATCTGCATGCTGCCAGTAAATGTCTTCATCTTCATTAATAGGGTTTCCAGCCTCGTTTTTTAAGTCCATGAGGACTCACATTCCATTCCAAATACTGGGGTATGTATGGTTGTAAACTGCCCAAAGTCAAACTCATGGACTCACTTCCTTTTATTGTTCAACCTTTGTAAGCTAACCATAATATTCTCCACCCCTGAGTGCTCTTGACTGGTGGAGATGATGGAGTAAAAGTCATCAAATCTTACTGTCCAATATATCTCTCTGCAAACTAGGCGAAGATCTCTATATCCTGACCATTTCAAGATCTCAGTCTTCTATAAAATTAATGGTCAGCCAAGGGATGTGGGAAGGAGTGGTAAGGGAATTGTTCTAAGCCCCACTTTGATTTCTGTAAGGAGTCTTGTGCTTTCCTTAACCTCACACATTCATTGGTGTCTGTATGGTAAATCTTCCATTTTTCTTTTTGAATTAAAAATTGGGCTTCCCTGGTGGCGCAGTGGTTGAGAGTCCGCCTGCCGATGCAGGGGACACGGGTTCGTGCCCCGGTCTGGGAAGATCCCACAATGCCGTGGAGCGGCTGGGCCCGTGAGCCATGGCCGCTGAGCCTGCGCGTCCGGAGCTTGTGCTCCGCAACGGGAGAGGCCGCAACAGTGAGAGGCCCGCGTACCGCAAAAAAAAAAAAAAAAAAAAAAAAAAAAAAAATTAAAGTTCCCAAGGGAAATTATGCAATGGGAAATTGACACTTCAGTGAACTTGGCTCACACATTTTATTGATTATGGTAAATCTAATTATTGCAATAAAGCCTGGGCAAAAAAAAAAAAAAAAAATATATATATATATATATATGCTTTCATACTCCAGTGGTACATGTTTCTTTCTATTAGGGCAATACCTGTCTGATTAGAGTCTACTTCCTCAAAAGTAATAAAAAAGTCAAGAAGTCATTCCAAACTGAGTTTGCCTTAAATGTCTCACAAAAATCTTGATGACTTTTTACCTATTTTTTGTGGACTGATAGACACTAACTATGGTAACACTTTTAATACTCAAACAAGCATTCAGCTTAAAATAAAATGCATGAAAATATTAAACTGAAAAAAGTTACACTCTTGATGCTACTTAGAACTCTGGATTCTAGCCTCTTTTTTGTCTTCTACTTTTTTTTTTTAATTAAAAATACTTACGTTGTGCCTGATGCAAATTTTATGTTCCTTGTGGCAACTGCCCTGTGCTCAGTGACCTGTAAAAAAGGCAGACCCCTGGACTTAGAAAGCTTCATTTCACTTCACGTCCTGGGTGTGTGTTTTCTCTGCCCTCTGGCCTATCTCTCCCCCACTGCCCCCATCTTCAGCAGGTCACATCGAGAGGCCATGCCCTGAGGTTGGAAAATAAGGCTGACAAACAATGTCCACCAGAAGTGAGGAGACCTCTTTCCTTCACCAGTGTTGGAGGTTTAATTTGCTCTAAGATCCAAGTTCTTATCCACCTTTGAAACACAAACCATTTCCTTTTTTCCTCTAACCATTTTTTTTTTCTGGAATAAAACAGAAAAACATGATGGAATACAATTTTATTGCCTTTATGACAAACAAACAAAAGAAGAAAACCCTCTCAGCTATTCTACTTACCCTGATGTGAATGATCAAAAGTAAGTTTTTAAATTCTGAAACCTCTTCCAAGGAAAATATCTGTTATGTTACAGATCATTGATTCAAGATTCAGTTAAGATAACTTTAACATTACTTCTTCAGCCAGTCAAATGTTCTACCACAACAATGTTGCTTTTATCTGTTTCTCAAAGCGGCATTTCTTAATAAGGTGAATAATAAAAAAATAATGAGAGCAAGCTGACATAGAAATAAAGAATAGGGTACACTTGTATTATGTGCATGCAAAGAGGTATGTAGGAAGTCCAAAAGCATAAATGCACTCCACTCCTCGGTATACCATGTGTTAATTGTGAATTTTTAAAGAAATTACTTAGTTTTTTTGAACCTCAGTTACTCTTGCATAACAAGGAAATAATAACAAACATAAATGTAAAATAAGATAATGAGAAAAGCATTCTGCATGTTTTACACTGTGGTAAAGCAGTATAAGAATTTTATTTGCTGGAATTGGAAAGTATTGTGAGCCCAATAGTAAGGCCCTGACAATGGAGGATAATTTTAAATGGCCCAACAGCAACTCAGGCCCCGGAGACACACTTCACTATGCAAAGTCAAGACAAAACAGATTCTTCTTGTGTCTATCATGAAAATACTGGATTCTGCAAGTACATTATAGAAGTCACTCAATACTCAGTTTGACCTTGGAGGCGCCACAGAGATAAAGAAGCAGATCTTGGTTTATATCATTCCAGTTAAGGGAAAAATAAATGATGTAATCATATTTCCCTGTGTATTGGCAGTATAGACTGCAGTTCTCAAGCGCTGCTTTTTGATTGTTTTTAATTGGCATCTATCATCTGGTATGCAAAAAGATTCTTAATAAAGGTTTTGGACAAATTAAAATCCAATCTTAAATATTGTTTTTTAATAGTAATTTCTATTAATTTGAGTCATCTTTTTTTCTTCTACTTTCTATCTTGACATTCTTAAGGCAGGGCCATATTTGAGACTCTCATAATTCATATGGGTTCAAAGTTTTGCCACATTTATTCCTTTTAAGGGTGCTACAAATGTAACCATAGAAAACTATTGTTTTCATAACTCAAAATTCCACAACATTTACTGGATATGGTGCAGTGATAGTGAAACATCCTGCAGTTGTCAGAATTGGATGTTGACTTTGAAGAGGAAATTGAATATCCTTTTGACGTTTAAGATGAGGGTGACAGTCAAAAGTCAATGTCAAATATGTTGTTTTTAATTCCTTATACTCCAATATAAATGGAAAAGAGAAGTTCTATTAATTTCCTTTGAGATTCAAATGGAAAATAAAACAAATTTGAGATGACATTTAAAATCAGGAAGAGCCTACTTGAGTTTTTGCTAGAAAGAAATTATTTTCTAGAATGTGAGTTTGTCAGTGAATCAGTGAATCTTTTCTCTCCATTGCCTTGTTAACCACAGATACCATCAATGCTCTTTGAATTTTATTTCTCTTCTCATGAAGTTTTCTCTACCACCATGTTGGATAATTGGTCACTGCAGCAAATCTCACTGCTCCTCATTGCTTGGCAACAGAAAACAAGAAACTAGTTAAAAAATTCCTGCTTCCTCTCAGCAAACCAAAGGCTGATACTATTACTGTGACCTGGAGTATCAGGAAGCAAATCTAAACCTAGAGCACTGGTATCCCTTCCTTCCCCATCTAAGACACTGTCCCACCTCCCATAAGATGCCAACAAGACCCATCCACTCATTTATTATGAAGCATATAACCCAGATTAAAATACATGATGACAACTTGGTCAGGGAACCACCAGTGGTCCCTCTATGGTTCCTTCTGTGTGAATTCTATTGCTCATTTCTTGGAACTAACCAAAGTAAAATGACTTAATAAAACCTTCATGGCAGAAACAGACAAACTAATAGCCAGAGCATTTCAACTAAATTGCCCTGACAGAAACTTGTTAGTCTTCAAATCCAATTTATCTTTCAAATCCAGTTGCTCCCCTTTATGCAGAGTTCTTTTTAAAGATTTTTGGAGGTTTGAGACCAGAGGAAACCAGCAGGATACAGAGGAGTAGAGTAATCACTCTTTAAATAAGCAATTACATCTCTGGCATTGTTGAAATAAATTCTTTCCTCGCGAAGACTTAAACCTTGTGTCAAGTGAGGAGGCCAATGAGAAGTTTCTGTTTCATGAAACCACCTAAAAAGACACACATAGCTGGCAGGCTCTTGACCCTGGCATTCAGCTTCAATGTTGTT
This sequence comes from Grampus griseus, assembly GCF_964374135.1. Lineage (NCBI taxonomy): Eukaryota > Metazoa > Chordata > Mammalia > Artiodactyla > Delphinidae > Grampus > Grampus griseus. The sequence goes on from NC_139008.1 coordinate 54,284,113, forward strand.
TTGGTGGCAGGTCTTCTCTTTCAGTTCTGTGGTTTTGCTTCCATATTAACTATTTTGGCTGTAGAGCAAGATGAGAACAACAAAGCCCTAACGCTCTGTGTCGCAGCATCTCCATGTGTGCCTCCACTTTGTATGTTAGGTTGGCCGTAGGCCTCACCAGCCATGAGGAAATGATGATTTTTTTTCTCAGGAATTGTTTTGGATGAGGAAAGAGAGTCCATGACTTCCTTGTTAATTCATTCTAAGACCCTGAAGTGATTATTTAACTTCTCAGAGCCTTACATTCTAACTTTGGAAAATAAAATCAAACACGTTTCCTCCAGCCCATGTGCTGGACTGTTGTGAAGTTTGATTGAGTTATGTAGAATGTTTTAGAAATTATAAAGATTTATGTAAATAGAAGAAATGATGATATCACTTGGTCATATTCACTTCCTGTCAATGTTACATTATTTAGTCTTCTTACAAGGGGTCAGCCATATTCTCGTGATGTTAAAATCCCATTAGAATTCACTATCTGAAAGAAGCAAGCCCTTTTCTGACATCATGAAATTTCAGCAAATTCTGAATAGTTTTTACTCACTCTGAAATTTGTCTCTACAACATACATAAAATATTTATAAACTAAGTATTTCAACCCTGCTTTGTCTTTCTTTCTGTTTAATGTACTTAAACCAATATTTCTGTTAGTCTAAGAACCATTCAGTTTCCTTAGATTAGAAGCCCTTTCAACTGCTCATTCACACTCTGATGAAAATTCAGTAGTTGATATTTCTACATCACATTTCTCTTTCTCTCTTCCTGATCCTATTTCCTCATTTTCCCTCATAGTCTCACATACCTGCAGGATAGATACAGCATTTGCTCACTCACATCTAGGAGCTCATTTCCTGGCAAGAGGTTCAGGGTCTCATTTCAGAGTCTACACCCCAACCCCCAGCCCGTTAACAGCTCCTGCTCCCAGAAGCCGAATTAATCTTTGTAGTTGCATATAATACAGATTATTCACAGGTGCGTTCTTCCCAGATTCAATACTGGGGGACCTCATTTGAGTCATATTCCTCATTAATTATTGAAATAAGAGGAGGAGTCATTCTAGATCATTAAAGGACTGAAGTGGAAGAGCAGGTACTAACATTGCTCTGGATGTGAGAGCACAGGTGTGCATACTTCTTCCTTCACTACAACAAAAGTGTATATATATTAAGAATGCTTATTTTAGGTGTAAATCTGCCTCTCAAGTTCTCCAACCCATAAGAATATTTGACACATATGCTTTATATTAGTTACCTCAGTCACCTCCAATAAGAGGCGATTCATGCAGGGTTCTAACTCAACACCCAGGATCTTTTATATATGCCTTAGAGAGCAAACAGTATTGAGTCATCCAAGCTTCTTGATTTTGCAGCTTAGAGGCATCGGTGGGTAAACTGCTGTGATATCAAGTGCATGCATGGGGAAAGCATATTGTTGAAGATTTTTATAAGGAATTAGTCAATGTAATGGCGGGCTGTAAAGAGATTGTTACACAACCTCATTACATGTTGTAAACACTTCATCACATGACATCTTTCTGTGTCATAAATACATCATCAGAGACCATTATGTTCTCTAAGAATGACTTCTCACACCCATTCATCATACAAAAATGAATAAATGCCTAAGGAAAATGTAGTCTGTGAAGTTTTTCACAGCTATGATAACTCCATCTGTAGATTTCTTATGATGTTGTTATATGCTGTTACACAGCCTGAAGATAAGTGTATTTTCTCTTTGCTCTGTATTCTTACAACCAACTTTAGCTAAAGGTAATAAAATCTGACCTGGATAGTTTGTAAAAGAATATTTAAAGAAAGAGGAGAAAAAGAAGAAGAAAGGAAAAGAGGAGAGGGGAAGGAGGAGGAGAAGGAGAAGGAGAAGGAGAAAGAAATGGAAAAGAACAATTTAAAACTATTTAAAATAATTGTGTACTACAGACCTATCCATGTTAGTGGGCACATGTTCATTCTCTTTCAGACATGTTTGACTTTAGATGTGTTTTATGATTAATTTACATAAAGCACTACAACTGGTCACTCTCTGTGCTTAGTGTTTCAATTTAATTTCAGTTTATTCTCTAGGGCCACACATTGTATATTGTCATTAATTCACAGTTTCTCCCTTTTTGCACCACTCCTTCTCAATACCCAGTTTTTACAATGTGGGACAGAGAAGGACATCTATAAAATAAAATCAGACTAAAGAAATGGTTTCCAAGCTTGTTCTATGAAGCCATGCATTATTCTTGGGTCTCCAAAGCCTCCAAGAGAGAGGCTGGTGGGCAAGGCAGTCTCAAGGCCCCCCTCCTACCCCAACCACAGAAGTTCCACTTTCATCTGTTCTCAAATTGATGAAAACAGATGAATATCAGAGTGTAGAATCCACTGACCTAAGTAATAGTCATATTTCTTTGGGCTTTAAACTCTCAAGATCTTTTATTTTTATATGATTACTAGGTATCATCTGGGAACGGTGGTAGCAGGCAAAAGGAGCTTTCAAGGAGGGCCCTTGGCCTATGACTCCCATTTATTAATGCCTATAAATTTAGACTTTTGAAATTATCATCAAGTGAAGTCATGTATAGCCATTGTGCTTGTGTGTGCCCATGTGTATGTGTGTTGTGTTAATTTCTTAAACAAAAACATTTAAATATCCCATAATTTCTGTGACCCTGAATTGGCATTGCCTCATTTTCAAATGTATAGGGGTCTCAAACCATGGAAATTGCTTACTCACTTCTTGACCTCTAGGGGATTCTGATGATCAACTAGCAATACCCCAGTAAAATCCAAGCTATGCCTTCCATCTTCAAGTCTAGGAAATCATCTCTGGGAGTTGTGAACTCCTTTTGAGAATCAAAGCACTCTCCAACACCAACTGGGCTCTTCTTAAGGACTAAGAACTGTGCAGATCACTTTTTGATCCCAACAACAGCCTATTATTATTCCTACTTCGCATAAGGAAAGTGAGGTTTAGAGAGGTTAAACAAGCCAAAATCACACATAGTAAATGGCAGGGTCATTCCAGCACAAGCAGGCTGCTTCCAGATACCAAGAGACTAACTACTGAGTTCCATCTGGATTAAGGTTAATACAAATTACTGCACTTTTCACTTTGGAACATATTGGAAATGGCCAAGAGTTAACCCAAGAAAGGAGAAATTTGCTTCTCGTTGTTTATGTATTTTTGCTTTATGTACTCTAATTGAGGATGGTAAAATGAAACGAAAAATTAAATTTAAAATTAATTTTCTGAAATTCATGAAATAAACATGTATAAATGAAATTTAAATAATTAAATGTCTAAATGATGTTTTTGGTTAAATTTGCAATTATTTAAGCTTCAAACTCACTAAATCTTTTGAATTTATATGCATCTGTGTGTATATATGTGTATTTTATGTATAGATACATGTATGTGCATATATATACAAAATTTACCTATAAATATACATATATAAAATAACCTAAAGACATAGTAAAATAACTTCTTTAAAAAATGCATTTAGATGTAGCATGGAAACTTATGACTAGGAAGAATCAAAGGTCAGAATACATAAAGAACACCTACAACTCAAAAAATAAAGAAACAAGCAACCCAATTCAAAAATGGGCAAAGGACCTGAACAGACCTTTTTCCAAAGTTGATATACAAATGGTCAATAAACACATGAAAAGATGCTTGACATCTCTAGTGATTAGAGAAATCAAAATCAAAATCTTGATGAGACACCATTTCATACCCATTAGGAGAGCTACTATACAAACAAAAGCAGAAAACAGTAAGTATTGACAAAGATGAACACTTGTACACCGCTGGTGGGAATGTAAAATGGTACAGTTGCTGTGTAAAAGAGTTTGGGGTTTTCTCAAAAAAATTAAACATAGAAATATCATATGATACATCATTTCCACTTTTGGGTATACTGTATGCCCAAAAGAAGTGAAAGTAGGGACTCAAGTACTTGTATACCAATGTTCATATCAGAATTATTACAATAACCGAAAGGTAAAACAACCCAAATATCTATCAACAGAATGGATGTATATGCACACAGTGTGGTATATGCACACAATGGAATATTATTTAGCCATAAAAGAAAAGAAGTTCTGATACATGATACAGCATGGATGAACTGTGAAAATATTATAAGTGAAATAAGTCAGAAAATAAATGCAGTAAGTCCCCTACATACGAACCTTCAAGTTGCAAACTTTCAAAGATGCGACGTGCGTTCCATCAATGTCAGGCATGAGTGAAACTGCAGCTTGCCCTCCATTTCCTATTGCTAATGATCCTTCAGCTCTACCATCTGCCACCTCCTCTCCCTCCTCCAGTCAGTAACTCTTCTTGCCTGTTCACTCGGAGTCAGCCCCTGTATGCCAGCTGTTGTACTGTACTACTGTACATTTCAAGGTACTGTACTGTAAGATAAAAAATGTTTTCTTTATTTTTTGTGTTTGCTTTTATGTATTATTTCTGTGAAAAGTATTATAAACCTATTACAGTACAGTACCACATAGCCTATTGTGTTAGTTGGGTACCTAGGCTAACTTTGTTGGACTTACAAATACTGTCTAGGAATGGAACTCATTCGTATGTAGGGGACTTACTGCACTGTAAATTCCACTTATACAAGGTATCTAGAATGGGCAAATTCAGAGGGAAAAAGTAGAAGGGTGGTTGCCCATTTCCAAGGGCATGGGGATGTAAGGGTTTATCATTTAATGGGTACAAAGTTTCTTTTTAGAAATGAGGAAAAAGTTCTGGAAATGGATAACAGTGATAGTTGCACAGCTTTGTGAATGTACTTTAATGCTACTGATCGTATACTTAAAAATGCTTAAAATGGTAAATTTTATATTACGAATTTTATATTGTATCACAATAAAAATAAAGAATTAATGGTGAATATTTGTTCAAAGATTTCTTTTAAATAATCAAAATTATATCCTCTAATTCATAAGCTTATTATTTTTAAAAATTCTGGCCATATAAATGGCCACCATACTTCTAGGTGAGAAGTTCAGCTCTTTACTGAATAAAGAAGTCTTGATCTACCTCATACAGTCTCCTTGCTTGTTCTCTGTACATTAAGATTATAACGTTACCATGAAAAGGAAATATTATACCCTAAAAATAGATTCATTCAGTATGCACTGGGCATAACACATTTCTAACTAGGTTCTTCCTTCACAGCACACTGGAGAGAGAGAGAGAAGGAGAGAGAGATATTGAGAAAAACTTAGAAACGAATCACATTGAAAGTAAATAGCCTTATTTTCCACGCATCCTTAAATTTGAAGAGCTAAACCCAAAGGACTGTATGGTGACAGAAATAAAGTTTGACTCAACAGGAAAAGCCTGACTCATTAAACTCAAAACCCTGACTCTTACAGAAGGTGTTTGGAGGCAAATCCTTGATATGTTGATTCCCTAGAAGAAAAGAATAGATGGAGAATGATCTCACACACCCAACATGTAGTGAAAGGAAAAAATGAGTGAATCCATCACTATGTTGATATTTGGAGGAGCTGAAAATATGCAGTGTTACTTAAGAAATAGTCTTAAATAATTTCCAACCAGAATTTATAGGACCCAGAGGTAATTCCACTCATCAAGGTTTTTAGCTTGCTTTGTAACACTGCCCAAAGGCCCTAAATAACTGCAATGTGGTTGTACAATATACATAATGATGGGAGAAAATAATGTACTAAAACTGATCTGTGACCTGTTTCACCTCCTAGCATATTTTTTGTGTCCCCAATAAAGGGAACAGTAAATATCCTTTTCTGTGGCTTCTCTCACAAAATGGAAAAGAAAAAAAAAGGAAGTGGGTAGAAAACTTTGCTCCCTGTGTATGTGATTTAAGGGGATTTGCTTCAGAGCAGACTTCAATACCCTGGCGAATGGACAGAGGCAATAAACCAGCACAAGGCAATGTCCAAACCTTCCACTCACACACATGCCCACACATTCACTCTCTCTTGCCGTTTTTCCTCCTTCTGCTTGCTCTGCAGCTTTTCTGTACTAATCCATTGATTGCCTGCTTTAGTGTGCAGGGAACATATACCCTCTCATAAAACCTTTCTTTCATGTAAAGAATCCTCATCAAAGCATGAGGAGCGCTCACTGAAGTATTCTGAGGCATGTAAAGGTGACAGTGATCACAGAGACCACAATAAGAAGGAATCAACTCCTAGCTTTACTTCTAGGTAAAAGAGGAGAGGTTTACAGGGCCTCAGACTAGATTTGCATTCTCTGCTTTCCTTTCTACCTACACACCCAAATTAGAGGGTAGCTAGAGGAGCCTCCCTTACTGGGAAGAGGTGATAGCATTGCTGTGGGCATTTTTGCAAGAATGTTTCAGAGGAGGAAGGGGCTGGGCACAGGGCAAAGGAACTCCGGGGCGTGGAGCGGGGTGGGGGTTGGGGGGGTTTGTGCATGTTTCAGGAGTTCAAACCTCTTCCACAAATTAAGTGAAATATTTTAAAAGGAAACAATATTCCTTATGTTTTATTTGTTTCAGCTACTTGGTTACAACTCCACACGGGCCCAATTAATGGAGGAAATAGAGTATTTTATAAGCCCAGGACTCTCCGTCAATCTGTGACCAAGGAAAATTCTTTGCCTTAATCACCATACATTCCTATCGGATAGCTTGTTATGTTGCCAAAGTAATTATCCCAAGCTTAAGAAAAGATTTTGAATGGTCACTCCCCCAAAAGTTTTAACGGTTGGGTAGTAGACTGCTCCTGTTCATAAATTAATATTGAACTTTGTCCTCTTTCATAATATTTGTACGTGTATTTTTAAGTAACTCTTAATACTGCACTATTTTATGTGTATTTATGTGCACACACATGTGCACACACACATGGGCCATTGAAAGCCAAGTTTTCTGTAAATCTGAGAACTGAAAGGCAGCATGGATGCCCTGAAAGTTCTGTTTTCAGGAAATGAATTCTCTTGCTCAGTCCAGATGTTATGCTCACCAAAAAAAAAAAAAAAAAAAAAAAACAGCTTTTAATTGATCATGCAAATAACAAAATGTCCTGGAAACTAGATATGTTAAAAAGTAAAGGAAAGAAAGCAAAAGAAGCAAAAAAAAAAAAAAAAAAAATTCAATTTCTCCAAATTTTCAGGAAAAGAAAACCAACTCTAAACATTTCTGAATGGAGAAAAATATCCAAAGTTAATGGGAACGGAATGCTGGAGATTTCCATCATAAAGACTTTTTCTTTGCATTCTCTTCCATCAGATGGAATAATGACAGACATTTCACAAAATTCCTAATATTCTCAGAGCTTTCACAATTCTAATTTTCCAAAATAAACTGTTTGAATATTTTTTTCTTTCTGAGAAGGATCACCTTAAATATATGTCTTTTATTTTCCTTCTGTCATACGCAAAGAAAACCAGAAAGAGAGATCTAAAGTTAGTACCTAATGAAGGTAAGGGGTCAGCAATCCCAGAGTGATTGAGATAAGCAAGGGTGTCATTTTGAGTGTTACCCCCATATGCATTCATCCCAATTTTCTATTCAGACACCATAAAAGGCAGCCAGTCCAAGTTCACCAGCTGAAGTATACAGACTGTGTGAACATTCCTAATCTCTGAAGAGCATGGCAAAATAAATAATCATTCGACCCACTTTTGTTTCTGCTTTTCCCTTCCCTCCACACCTATAAATATAGTTTATTGTATACATAGCTTTTAGGGTCAAGTATTAATGGTGAGAACCATTAAGAGGGCAAAGGTCAGTGGCTTCTGACTTCAGTGACCCTTAAATTTAATCTAGCGTGGTAGGAATAGAATTAAAAGTGATGAACTTGCAAAGTGTGATAAAACCTGCTTTACTTACACAATTGAGCAGCAACAGAGGAATGAAAGAAATTTAAACAATAAAAATGAACTTTGTGATCTAATTACAGCCCCAGAGTTAAAGGTGAACATTCACAGCCAACAGCCACGCACGAAGGCCAAACTCTGACATCTTTAAAATATCATGTGGTTCTGGGATCCAGCCGCCGTTTCAGAATTTTATCAAACAAACACTGATCTTTATTTTTATTTAGCTTTATGTCCACTTCAATAAGAGAGATGACAAGACAGCTTTTTGGAAAATACAGAAACCAATTTCTTCAGCCCAGTTGAACTTTATCATTCAAAATAAATCCTTCAAATCAGTCATATTTACACCTATTTTTTTATCCCTTTCAACTTGAGAAACTCTTAGTACTCTAGTCTTTTCTTTTGCTCACCTTTCCTCCACCTGATTTTATTTAAATAACTAAGTTATTTTCCCTTGTGATTTGAAAGATAATTTCAATTTACTCATTTTTTAAAAAATACCAGCAATGCTTTCTTTCTGATTTTATATTACTATCCTTTCCCATCAATAACTCCTTTCCTGAATTTTTTAAACATAGTTTAAAAAACCAACTTTCAAGAGGCTGATTAATTTGAGTGGTTTTCAACTTTTTATTTTGTTAAGTTTTTTAAAAGTTGCCAGAATGAACACTGTGGTGGTGTGTGAAATCAGAGATATCAGTATAAGTTCATGGTTTTACATAAACATATACAGATGGGTAGATACAGAAATAGATACACATGTTTTTGTATATATGGGTTAGTATACATATATATTTTTCCTAAGTAGCAATAAGGCATTAAATTTCCATATGTACCTGGGTCTGTTCCATGCTTACTATTCTTTTCCATTGGGTAATTTGTCTATTCATGCTTCGGTACCACACTATTTTAATTTTCTAAGTTTTACAAGTATTTTTTTAACTCCTGTCAGGGCTACTTTCCCCTTGCGTCCAGATTCTTCTTTGAATCCATGGGCTGTAAACTTGGGCTACATAAAGGGCCAAGAAAAAAACACAAATGAATGATACTGACAGAGTTTAAGTAATAGGGAGTCGTGGAGACTATGGAAAATAGGAGAGTTTTCTGCATGTCCAAGCTAAAGGAAATAGCTGCTCTTCACCTCCAGCCAACTGCTTCCCAGTGGGAATATAGGTCCAGTATATAAGATTTAATTTTTCAGGATGAGAGAAAACAACAGATTTTTATGAGAAAACTCCCAATTATAAAATGTTACCTCATTGGCAATGAACTGCAATTTCTTTCAGTTTTATGTTAAGCACTGTGCTGAGCCAAAAAGTAGAGCCATATGTAAGCTATGTATGGCCCAAAGATTTCTAGTTTGCACACTCAGCTATGCACAAGAAGCTGCTGAGGAGTGATATAAACAGAATTTTCTGTTGAATTTCACCCCAAATTGTTGAATAAATCAGCTTTTCAAAAGGCTCATGCACTCGTCTCAAAGGTGAACCAAGGGAACAAAAATGTCACAGGTTAGAATTCAAATGTGTAAATAGTTCCTATTCTCAAATTTCCAGAGGAAAAGGTATTAATTATCCTTATGAATGTTGTCCGATTGCTGTCTCAGAGTGTTTATTACACAAAGTGAAAGTGGTTAATTGCAAAATAGCTTTGAATGGAGTTTTAGTACTATTTATAATTTAAAATGAAATGTATATGTGTCTTAAGCCATCAATACATGGGAAAAGAGAGACTAATTGTATTTTTTATTTCAGATTATTTTTCAAATATATTTTAAAAGTTTTTCATTGTAAACCATGAAAACAAAAACTGAATTTAATGATACCGTATGGTACAAAATATAAAGTATAAAATCTCTTTACCTCATTCTCACCAAAAACAGATTCTTATGAATCCTTCTTGCATACATACATAAGACAAGCAAGTTAATACACTATATCATCATGAATATATTGTTCTGTATCTTGCTTTTTTTCACTTCCATATCAGTTGATATGGAACTGCCTCATTCACTGTATTGATGCAAAATATTCCATTATAAGGATTGTATTTAATTAATCCCTTAATCAATGGATATTTATATTATTTTTAGCTTTTGCTATTTCAAATAATGCTGAAATGTTAATCACAATGGCCAAGATATTATGGAAACAATCTGTGTCCATTGACAGATGAATGGATAAAGACATTATATATGTATGTGTATATAATGGTATGTATATATGTGTGCATACATGTATGTCTAATGAAATGTTAAAAATAGAAGAACACAACATGGTTGAACCTGGAAGTCATTATACTAAGTGAAACAAGCCATGCAGAAAGTAAAAAACTGCATGATCAAACTTATATGTGGAATCTAAAAAAGTCAAATACATAGAAGCAGAGAGTAGAACAGTGATTACCAAGGATGGGTGGCAGGGAGGTGGGGGAAATGGGGAGATGTTGGTCAAATGGTACAAAGTTGTAGTTATGAAGGATGCATAAGTCTATAGATCGCATGTACAGCATGATGACTGTAGTTAATAATTACTGAATCCTGGAGATTTGCTAAGATAGTAAATTTCAGGTACTCTCATCACAAACACACACACACACACACACACACACAAATGGTAACAATGTGGGAGGATTATATGTTAATTAGCTTGACCATAGTAATTATTTCACTATATATGTATAGAGAGAGAGATACATAAAATCATGTCATACACCTTAAATATATAGTATTTTATGAAAGAAAGTTAAATTATAAAGTTACAACGTCTGCAGTAAAAAAATATACTTAGAAACTGCTGTTTAATTTCACATAATTTATGTCAATAAAAACAATGCTTAACTTGATAAGAAACAGTGCTGAAATGAAGACCATTTACATGCACATGCAAGTGTATATGTTGGGTAAATCCTTAAAGATGTAAAAACTGGGGCAAAGGATGTGTATAATTCAAAACTTTTATATTTATTGCCGCCAAATAAGATAAAATGATTAAATATACAATTTGTATGGCAGATATTAAATTGAGCATTTTTCTGGAAATTGATTCCATAGGTTTAAATTTATTATTTAAAGATGAAGTATGGCTATTATTAATTACAGATATATTCCTGCTTAAAAATCATGTACTATAATAATTCTGCATTTAATTTTGAAAAGGTATTTATTATTATAACATTTATGTTTATTATCAAAGAAATTAGAAAACGTAGATGTAAAAAAATCACAGAAATTTCACAACATCCTACCAAATAACCACCAGTAGCATGTTTTCTACACATACTTAGTAAACATACAAGTACATGTATTAGTAGATATGCTAAATTGACCAGAATGGTCCCAGGATATAAACTATTTCATAGAATTCACTAGCGACGTCATCATAAATATCTTTAAATTTTTTTATTTGTAAAATTATTTTAAATGTCAAAGTTATTTTCTAATATATAGAGTCACACTGTAGTAAGCCAACCAATTATTGTTCAGTAATTTCTTAGTTTCGAATTCAAATTTTTCCTTGTTATAGACATGACATTAACTTTCTGAGAGCTGGGACTGACTTTGCATGTTGAGGTAGTTCCGTGAACATAGTAGATGCTCAATTAATATCTGCTGTATGGGCAAAAGAAGCATTAATTAAAATACAATGAAAAATTTTGTTTCTGCTAAACATTTACTATTTCCTTAAGATAAAGGCCTAAAGTCCTGGGGATTAAGACTTCCGAGATCTCCTCTGCCAAGATAGACTCTCTCAAAGTGTTGGAGACCATAGCTTCCTTAACCTAACCCTCATTAATATTGAATGTTATGTCATCTTCGTGTGTACAGTACATACAAATACATGTTTACGCACACACACATATACTATTAGCTTGTAGTGTGGTAAGTGATATCTCAATTTTATGTGTTTTTCTTTTTCAAATTAAGAACAAATATAAAAAATTACAAACGATTACAAAATTTGTAACAAATTTTGTTTATCTGCCATCCTAAAATGAACACAATTGGGTCACATGTGCTTTAGATTTTTTTTTTTTTTTTTTTTTTTTTGGTACGCAGGACTCTCACTGCTGTGGCCTCTCCCGCTGCGGAGCACAGGCTCAGCAGCCATGGCTCACGGGCCCAGCTGCTCCGTGGCATGTGGGATGTGGGATCTTCCCAGACCGGGGCATGAACCTGTGTCCCCTGCATCGGCAGGCGGACTCCCAACCACTGCGCCACCAGGGAAGCCCCTTTAGATCTTTTTAAAAATAAAACATTACAGTCAAAAGTGAAGTCCTTTTTACCCCCCTACTCAATCCTCTCCTCCTCTTCCCCCTTTCTCAGGTGGAAGTATTGTTGTAAATTAGTATGTATTTGATGTATGTTTTTCTATTTTTATCTCATGTATATGAATTCAAAACCATATATTGTATTATTTTATGTTTTCAATTTTTACATAAATGGCTTTTATGCTGCAACAAGCTTTTAAAAATCTCAGCATTGCTTTTCTTTCTCCCATGCCATAAAATAGATTTCAGATGGCTATACTACAGCTAACTTACCTTAATTTTAAGTTATTTGATTATTTTAAAGTAATAATAGACCTATTTTCATAATTTTACTTTCTTCTTGTATAAGCTATCCATTGCTCACAATTATCTTCTGGCATTTAGTGTAACAATCAGATGACTGACACAATCTTGAATTTTATAATTTTATATAAACTTGTCCTTTTATATCTTTTCCATATCTGGATGCTTGAAGAATTCTTTAAAGTCCTCTAACATTTGACAGGGTGAAACTAGTGTGGGCCCCTTTGCACTGATTTTTCCCAGAACATGATAGTTATTCATGAGAAGGAAAATGATGATTTCTATTTTTCTGGAAACTCTCATCCTCAATATACTTCTTATCTGCTTTGTTTTGATTTGTAATTCTACCTTATCATACATCCCTTTCCTTATAACAGTTGCTTTTAATTATCAGACTATATGCCAGCTTCATGGAAAGCATGTCTTCTTAGATTCTATGAAGGATGCAAATTTTCTGAAATGTAATTATATATGTATATAACTTGCTTACCTTCCCACATCTGGAAACATGGGACTTTGTGCTTTGTCACAAGATTTATATTTTGCAAAATATATGAAGGATGCAGCTGGAAGTCTTAGGCCTCAGATTCTGGAATATACTCAATTATCTAGCCCTAAGTATTTCAAATTTCAGCCATGTTTTTACCATGTCTACCTGCACATATCAACAGTCCTTCTGGAAACAAAAACATTTAAAATCTCCTGGTCTTGAGTCATTCTTTGAGGAGACTACACACTGTGGATGCAGTTTCTATTTCTTCAATTATTTGGACCATTCTTTCTTACAAGTCAATCAAGAGGCCCCTTCCACTTGAAGATTTCATTGTGTAACATAAAAAAGGAAGGGAGCCATGAAACTGAAATTTATATATTTTGTACATTTTAAAAGAAGAATTGATTTACTGTCATCCTTCAAAACCTATGTAGCAATACCCTCATGTGAAACGTTGGAGGGCATTGGTTTTAAGTCTGCTTCCCACCAAGCATTTCAGTTAGAAACTTTCATGTTGTTAGTGTTTTCTCACAAAGAGAACCCCCATCTTGCTTCTCCCTAAGGCCAATTTTTTCACACCTTTTGTGCTTCCTCCCATCATACCCAGGGATGTGCACACAATGAAAAGACTATTAGGTGGGCATTTACAGCCACCATCACCTTGTTACTGAAATGCCCCAGGTGTGGGAGAAAGATAGATATCACTAAGCTTCAGAGACAGAGGTCCATCATCAAGAGCTGCAAAGATAAAACCTGGAAGAGTCAGAGTTGGCTTAAGACTGACTAATTATCTTTGCCCTTACCCAACCAGCTTATCTTGGTCCATTGAGGAATTTATCTTCATTTTGTCTCTTGTATTTAGCTTGTTTGAATAGGAAATGAACTGCTTGAATTTCATGGGGCTGAGTGTTAAACCTGAATGGAACCACATGGACTAACTGCAAATCCTGAAAAGCTGACGGTGACTCAAAATAGGAGATTCTTGAGTATTGCACTTGTAGCTAAAGACAGAAATACAATTTATACCAAATTAGCTAGTTTAAAGTTATGTAAGTTATCCACATGAATTACATATGGCCTATACATAAAATAAGAGGTGATCAACGTTGCCCTTAAAGAAACCAGGCAGTGTGCTTAAAAGAAACTTTAATGACTTTTACCTCATATATAAATGAGTTTCTTTCCTGGGAATTGGGGTTTTGGAGGAAAGTTCTTTATGTGTTGGCTGTGACATGCCATGTCCCTACAGAGTCAGGCCACTGGACAAGAGGAGAAGGGCAATTTTGACAGAGAACAGGGATATCAATTGTGTTATTACCCCAATACCAAGAGACTTTTTTGCAAGGGGGTTTGGCTCCATCCATCCCAACAGTGTAAAGATTTGAAGCTCAAAGTCTTCCTCAAGATGGCTGCTCTAATGCAAAGGGCAAGACTGTTTATGTTCTTCACCAGGGTAACTACAAATAACAGGACAGAGAACTTGTGTGTTGAAGTGACATGAGAGGCAAAAGGGCACTTTCTCTTCCTTAAAGGAGAAAAGAACAATTGCTCTGTGGGTAGAAGACAGAGGAGTCAATGCCTAATGGATTGTTCAATTGCATCCCCAGAGCATAATCAACTACTGTGATTGATTATGGTCGGACAACTAGAAACTAAAATAATCCTTGTGCAAACAAGGGGCATATGTTACTTGCACTACAAGATACAGGCAACTGGCAGGGCTCAAAAGATTTATCCAGCCCAGGAGTAGCAACCACCTGATTTATTTCCCGGTATTTCCAAGAGATCCTCCCCTTTTCTGCAGACAAAAGATCAAAATGAAAGATACTACTTCCATGTTGAAGGAGATGGATGTGTTCTTGCCTCTCATGACTAAAGATGATCAATTTGAACAATCCATTTTAAGCCCCGTTAAAAACTAATCACCTCTTCTCCTCTCTATGACCCCCAGACAAGCAAGACCTAACAAACTCCCAAGCATGTTAGTACCAGGCAAAGAGACCCACCACCTCTTCTGTCCCCTACATAGAAGCCTCTTCTTCTCAATAACCTTTCCTCTGAACTCTTGCTCAAATAGTTAATACCTATTGTACAATACATTTGATTTCCAAAGTCTGATGATAGGTCTCAAAGAGCAAAACTCACATTCATATTTCAAAACAGAGTGGTTTTTAACTTTATCAAGATTATAGCTCATAGAATCACAGAATTCCAGAGTTAAGCCAACCTCTCTCATTTGACTGTCAAGGAAGCTGAGGTCTAGCACAGTCAGATGACTTGTTTAACATCATATAATCCTAAAAATAGAAATAATAATTGTTAATATTCACTGTGTGTTTACTACATCTGGCACTATTCTAATCACTTTTGTGAGAACTACCTCATCCTTCATGACAGCCATTGATTGAGGTACTGTTATTATATCCATTTTGCAGATGAAAAAACTGGAGCATAGAGAGCTTAAGTAACATGCCCAAGGTCCTCCAGCAAGTAAAGAATGGAACCAGAACCAAAACTCAGGCAATCTGAAACCAGATCAGAGCCTCAATCCTAATTTGAAGTGTAGCAGCAGAGCTGGGACTGGAAATGAACCTTTCTTTCTCCCTCTTCAGTCTGCTTTGTGTCTGCCATATGCCATCCCAGACCTCTGAGCTCAGCTGAAGTAAGAACATTTCTGTTAGGAGCTGAAGAGACCTGAGATCTCATTAACTTCGCTAGTACTTTTTCAAATGTCTTCATGGGTCCCCATAAGTATTATTTTATTTCTGGCTCATAAACTTTCCACGAAGACAGGACACTGCATTGGTGAGGCCACTAAATCTTTATAATAAAAATGTTATGCTAATGGAAATTATAAGTCTATTGCTTGTTCCCCCAAAACCATCTGGTGGGTTTACCTGGCAATTACTTTGAGATGTCATGGTGGATCTTAAAGCATAAAGAATATAGGGATTCATAACTTTCTCTGAGCAATGGAGTTTTCCATGTGGTAACAAGCTGGCATGGCTGGACTATTGGATTTAGACATAAACAGGATACTGGAAAAGACCTGGGGAGCGCACACGGCAGCACTCAGATTAGAATTCAGGTGGAAGAGTAGAAAGCATAGGTATTTCCAAGCCCAAGGCTTTCTACGGATAGAGTTTGTTGCCAATATTTTGATTGCATTATGAATTTCTTTTTAAAATGGCTTGCTCTTTAATATCAAATAATAAAACATTGGTATTAGAGCCAATTTATTCTAATTATTTAGAATAATTAGAGTCTTAAGTAGGCAGCACATGTTCTGAGCAGAACAATCCAAACAACAGTGATGTCAGAAGTTTTTGGTTTAAGTCTATTTTCTCTCTCTCCTCCCTGTGGCTCAAACGCGTGGTGTAGTTTCCCTTCCTGGAGCCCAGTTATCCAGTAACTCCTGAAATGGCTGGAGAAACGTTAGCTGCCGCACACATTTAACCTTGAAAGCACAACAATCTGGGATTTTAATTCAAACAAATGCGAAAATGGATTATAAATGGGATCCAGCTGCATTTCTAATAGTGAAGAGGAAAAAAAGAGCTGAGACTTAAAAGTAAGAAAAAAGAAAATGAAAGCACCTTGCCTCTCTTTTCCTTGTGGCCTCTCTGTGCTGCAATCATCGCCCTGCTTAAGGAGGCCTCAAGAAGGTCTAAAATGTCTTAATTATATTTAATTAAGTTGTCATTTGTTACTTGGCTTCCTGAAAGTTCTGCCTAATTAAACCAGGCCTCATTTTCAGATCTACCTGGAGCCCAGCATTTGGTAGAGGAAAAAAAAATGATTAGCCGAGGCTGTCTTCCTGGAGACTTCCCATCCTGCTGCCGACACTACAGTTTATATATTCTTAGCACAGACATTGGCCAGCACAACCCAAAGCTTCTGCAGGGGTGTTGACAGAGACAACTGCTGCCAGACCCCTAATAATCCTTTACTCTTTCTCACAGTAGTTTTCATAGCAGTCGATATTTTAATATGAAAAAATTATGAGCAATTCATTTCAAATCATTAGCACCCCACAAAAATGGAATGATGTTACCTACAGGCTGGATCTGCAGGGAAATCCAACCCTCTTAATTCAAAATTCATATCAATAGACAGTATTCCTGTCATTATTTGTTGAACATCAACTTCTACCAGATGATTTAATTAAGTCTGGAATATCCCCTACAGGGCTACTGTGTATGACCATGCAAGTTATGCTTTGCACAACCATAGAGGGCTCCATCCATGACAGAGTCATCATTGGTTTGTATTTTTACTTTGTTGATTTTCCGGCAGATGGCAGTAAAGTGTCTTGAGGAAAGGGCCCTGATTTCTAATTCATGAATTTGACCTAAGTCAATGCTGACCCATTAATTTTTCACTGGCCTGAAATTTCAGCAAAGAATATTTTTCTGTCAAGTGAAAACACTATTTATTAATAAATCCCAGTATATAATCATAGGAAACATCAGGGGTTTTCACATTGACATACAACTCCTGAATTTATTTAAAAAACCAAAAACGAAACAAAACCTTCACCTCAGAATTAAACAATTTTGAAGGAATCCATTACATGGGTGCAATGCTCAACAGAATACACACCTCCCCTTTCTGTTTCTTTGACTTCGCATTTAGAAGCCTCTGCTCCTCCCCTATCTGCTCACAAGAATCAACAATACAGGTCAGACACTGAATTTGCCTACAATGGCAAATGCTTTCCAAACATTTCAGCAAACAGTCCCTAAGTTTGTCTACTCCCTTCCAAGTATTGTTTGCTTCACCTGCAAACATTTCCAATGTGAAATGTTTATCCCATTCATTGTGGAGACGCAATAATTTGTTTGAGAGGAAGCTTAACTAGATAGCAGACAATTTTGCAAACATGCCAACAGATCAACTGTGACTCAAAAGCCTCCTGTTCTTCTTTCCTATCTCCTTGAGATGTTCCTTTCTGGAATTTTAGCACATATTCTTGTGGGGTCTCTAAGACGCATTTACATATCTTTTGCACAGGCAGGACTGTCCAGGCCATCTCCAAAAATATGTGCATGGCCTATAAAACTATAACCTCTAGGGATCAGTTGAAAAAGCACAACCCAAGTCCATGTGTGTGGCATTGAGAACCCACAGCCCCCAAGGTCCCCAAGACATTTCTATTCAAAGACACCCACAATTCATTGTCAACAGGAAATAAACCAGGAGAAACAAAAATGAAGACAAAGACCAAAAAAAGGTAGGAGAAAGGGCCAAGGACATCAGTAGATAAGTTTCATATATGTTAAATACAGGGCTGGTATTTTAAAGAAGGAAATTTAAAAGATGTCAATATTGCTGTGACTGAAAATCAAACCCCTTTCCTCCTTTTAAATGAACTGTGAAGTTAATCTTATTAAAATTTCTTCTAATGAAGGCTAAAACATAAAGATGATGAAGAGGCAGAGGAAGAGGAAAAAAGAGATAGAAAGGAAGGAATGAAGCAAAGGAAAGAAGGAGGGAAGGAAGCTAAAGTTAAATTTGGATAAAAGTTCTGGAGGACCCCATGCATCAAAGCCATAAACAAGGCAAGCTCTTTGCCTCATCAGTTCCACCTCCAGTAACTTATGCTATAGAAACAGGAATATGCAGGAAACAGATACATAATTTATGTATAATAATGTTTCCTGCAGCATTGTTAAAATAGTGACTATTGTTGGATGTCCAACATAACTGAACTATGCTATAAGCCCCTGCCCACTCTTCCTCCCCCACAGTAGCCACCCTGCCCACTAACTTCATCCACTTCATGGGTCACGTTAGAACCTTCACATTTCCAAGTACCTCTTCCTCAAACGCTTTGTCCCATAACTTCAAATAGCCCTTCCTTCTCATCCATCAAACTCAGCTTTATGTCACCGTATGCTTTCCCCATTAATTATACAACCCAACATTCAGTGCAGTCACTTCACAATAATTTTGCCCATTGTAGTTGCTTATTTATGTTTTTGTTTGAGTGTTTATTGCCCAATTCCTCCGTGATGGCCAGGACCATATCCATTAAATTGTACCTGGTATCCACTATCACCTGCCCCATAGAAAGAGCTCAAACATGTTTGTTGAAAGAAGAAATCTATAAGAATATTAAACATGATATTGTCATTTTAGGACATACATAACTATGAATAGCCATTACACATGATACTGTAGGAGATTATTGAAGATCAGAGAAATAGTAAGTGAGGAAATCACAATATAAACTGATATCTATAATATTGTCAATATTTAAATTAAAAAAAATTTCTTCATGTATATTCCTGAATTTTTCATGTCTTCTACATTAAACATGTGTACCATTTTTAGAATCAAGGGGAAAAGTTTCAAAATGTCTCTTATTTAATTCTATAATCTACTTATATGCTCCCTATTTCCCAAGGTCCTAAGTGGTATGAGGATCTTATTAGAGTAGCTTCTCGGTTGATCTATGCAACCATCTACATTGATGATTTTGATATTTTTATTAGTTACCTGTTAATGTGTGACAAACTATCCCAAACCTGGTAGCAGAAAACAACAAAAATCATTTTGTTATCCTCTTATGGTTCTGAGGGTTGACTGTTCTCAGTAGGAAGTGCCTGGTGAGGGTTTTTCATGCTGTTGCAATGGCAGCTGGAATCCAAGAGCAAGCATCCCAGTGGAACCAAGAAAAAGTTCTATCACCTTTATGATCAAGCCTTAGAAGTCACAGATCATCACTTTCACCTTAGTCAAATGCTCATAGATTCAAGGGGAAGAAACATAGACCCCACTGCTCAAAGTCACATTATAAAGCAGCATAATGTGGTGGCCAAATTTGGAAATATAGTCAACCACAATCTCTTCAAACTTTAATCTGTAATTCCCCACAACTATCCTAAATCCTCATAATATATAAGGAAAACTCAGTGGAACATTTTAAAAAGCTGACATTTTTATGTCATATATTCATAAATATTATTGATAAGCATTAGACAGCATAATTAGCACTGAATTAGTTGTCTGGAGCCCTAGATTTTCATTCAAGGACTATCGTTGTCTAATCTTGCATCTTTTACCCTCATTTTTATAATTTGTCTACCAAATATCAGCTTGTGCTTTCAGAACAAGGTAGTTTTGAGAATAGAAAGAATGGGGAAAACGTAGCATAATGAGTTCTATAAAGTGTTACATTCAGGAAATGTTATAAGTGTTACATTTTGAAAAAATTAGGAAATTTGGGGTTGCTGCACTTAATGTGCACATCAGAAATCTACAAAAGATGCATAAGAATTCAGAAAATCAAACAAATAATGGTAGTTTTAGCCTTTCCACATTTTTTTGAACAGGGAATCATTTTTATTCTTATACAGCATCTTACAAAACTCCTGTTGTGTAGATCTTCAGTTGGATAATACCGAAGTAATATAATGTATGACAAATTTTTACTTAAAATGCTGTGATATGCTGTTTCCATTGCTCAGTACATTTTCTGTGAGAAGTGAGCAAAGTATGTGCACGTAGGCATGATATATGTCCTTCTGAATTACAATTTTTTAATCTACTAAATAAGGAGAAGTACAACCATTTTGAGTATATGATATAAAGGTGAACATCAATATATGTAATGTACCCAGAATAATATCTGAAACAAAATAGGCCCTCAATTGGTGATAATTATTTATACAGAAAGAAAATAAGATTTTGCCTCTGAACTCAGAGAGCATAAATAAATGTTATATAAATACAAGGTATTAATCAAATGGTCTACTGCTTATTTTCATATCTGCCTTCTTAAGTACACCATGATAAGTTGATATTCATTTATCACTTTTTAAATGAACAGAATACTAGAAAAATTCCGTCTGCTAGCCTAGAAAAATGGTAATAAAATTTTTTTGTCTATCTTAGGCTCTTAGTGGATATCAAGGCTCAAGGTGATATTAAAACCACAAATCTAGGACATGTGCAAGTGTAAGATTTCAATTTATATCCCAGGCAAATTGGTAGAATCCAGTCCAGGGTACTGGCCCAAACCATGAAGCTACTGGGCCCCTGGCTGACATAAGGAAACATCTACAACCCATGGTGTCTCTGAAAGATGGGTTCACTATTAAAAAGTATAAATCATAAGAGGAAATTAAGCATTATTTGGCAGAGTCACTGGAATTAGCATACAAGACAATTAGCACCCTAAAAGTGAAAAAAATTATAAAACAATCTAAAAGTCTACAGAATAAATGTGTTTAAAATGTTTAAAGAGCCAGAAGTAGAAACAGCAAGTAAGTATCCTGAAAAAAGAGACATTCTATGAATAAAGAACACATATACTTTAAGAAGCACTAAATGGAAACGCTAGAAATAGAAAAGGGCAATGAACCCATAAAAAGCAGGATGCAAGATACAAATTGGTAAACATATAACAATGCAAAACCCAATAATTATACACTTTCTAACTTAAAGGCACTTGAACTCAAGGAGGGACTAAACAACAAAGACAGGGAAGATGGGAGTGAGTTGATCAGTATTGTTCTTAGTTCCTTGTGTTGTTCTGGATGGCAATTTGAGATATTGGTAACTCTAACTTATCACATGAATAAAACATGTGCAAAATACAAGGGTAACCACAGCAAAAAAAAAAAAAAAAAAAAAAAAGTATAACATCCAAACTAAAGGAAGAGGAAATAAATGAAGAAGTCAATTATAGAAATGAAGAAATCTCAGTAATCCTGATAGAAATCAAGGAATAACAAAAAATATTCAAGATAAAGAGAAAACTTAACATTAGTTGGTAGAAGTTAATCAAAATATAGCAGTGGTCACCATATATGAAACTTCCTTGTAAAATGGCAGATATCTCAGAATGTATTTTTTCACATTTCAATACAAGTTTTTTACAAGAGATACCCCAAAAGGCATTGCTAGTTTTCCTCAGCTTTATTGTTGTTCTTAGTCATTTACTTTTCAATCTGGTACATCCAGTTAATTCTAGACTTTCCCTGCTTAGTCAAACATTAGAGTTTGAATGAATTCAATATACAACAGGGCTCCCTTTTAACTCATTACATCACAGTTTTTAGATACATAAAGAAGACTCATTGGGGTTTAATCTATCTCTGAAATGAGGACAGACATTCTTACTCATTTCACAGAGTGGTTGAACTTAGAATAAAGCGGGGGAAATGGACACAAACAATGGTGAAGTCATAAAAATCTCATTTTAAAGTAAAATATTCAAAACCAAATAACCCAATTAGAAAATGGGAAAGAGACATGAACAGAATTTTTATATAAAAGGATATACAGATAACAAATATGCACATGAAAAGAAAATTCAACATCATTAGCCATTAGATAAATGCAAATTAAAACTAGAATGAGATATCAATAAACACCTATTAGAAACTAAAAATGGTCTTACCATGCACCCTAGCAATTGCAATCTTGTGTTTATCCCAGAGAAATGGAAAATTATGTTCTTGCAGAAATTTGTATATTAAAGTTCATAGAAACTTTATTCATAAAATAAATAGATATCTTTTAATGGGTGACTGGTTAAACAAAGTGTGATACACCCATACTATGGAATATTATTCAGCAAAATAAAGGAAGACATACTACTAACACAGCCAACAACTTGGATCCACCTCAGGAAATTATACTGAAAGAAAACAGTCAATCATATAAAGGTTAGTTACTATAAGATTCCATTTATATAACATTCTTGAAATAAAAAACTGATAGAAATGAAGAACAGATTAGTGGTTGCCCGGGGTTTGGAATGGGGGTAGGAGAGATGGTTATAAAGGGAAAGCACAAGGAAGAAAGACCTGTGTATCTTGATTCTGGTGGTGATTACAAGAAGCTACACATGTGTTAAAACTGCATAGAACTACACACACATACACACACACACACACACACAGACACACACACCCCACGAATGCATGTACAACTGATGAAATGTCAGTTTCCTGGCTTTGATATTTACTATAGTTATATAATATGTTAACACTGGGAGAGGCTGGGTAAAGGGTGCACGGGACCCCTCCTGTACATTTCCTTGCAACTTCCTGTGAATATATACTCATTTCAAAATGAAAATTAGAAATTAAAAAAAGGAAAGTATTGTTTCCTCCTCTTCTTCTTAAGACATTGTAAGGTTGGCTATGGCATTGGGCTAACTGGCATCAGATACCAAAAGTAGCCTTTGTCACTCTCTCTTCTTTTCCTCTTACTCTCCTCTGGAAACAGACCAATAGGACTACTCATCAGGACCCCTTAATTTAGTTCTCTTTGAAGGGTTTTAAAATCTATTTGTGTATTCTAAAGGAAAAATTCTATAAAATGCTGTCTTTGGAAAAATTTTGAAAAAATTTTAAATTCTAAATGGACATGTTGGGGAGGAGGCATGGGATGGGCAAAGGCAAAGGAAGAATTGATAAAGGGAAAAATCTGTCATGACCAACCGGTTTTTGGAAAGTTCTATTAAAGAACTTAACCGAGGACGTTCCATATTTGATTTTTCTCTGCCATTCTCACATTCTTGCACTTTTCCTTTTTTTTTTTTTTTTTGCGGTACGTGGGCCTCTCACTGTTGTGGCCTCTCCCGTTGCAGAGCACAGGCTCCGGACGCGCAGGCTCAGCAGCCATGGCTCACAGGCTCAGCCGCTCCATGGCATGTGGGATCTTCCCAGACCGGGGCACGAACCCGTGTCCCCTGCATCGGCAGGCGGACTCTCAAACACTGTGCCACCAGGGAAGCCCACACTTTTCCTTTTCTTTCCCCAGATGTCCTTCAATTTTTACTTATTTAATTCAAGTATCGTTTATCTTCAGGGGAACCCCCTTGTGGTGACAGGCTTGCCCCTAATTTTCCCCCTATTGCTGATCACCCAGAGGCTTCAATCATTTTTTCCCAATCATCCATGATACTCACTGAATTGATAACTTCCATTTAGCACTAGAATTGTTCCAGCCCCACACTGGCTGAACAAGGTCCTGCTCAAGCCTGTCCTCTAACTCCATCTTCTTAATGTCCTCCTCTCACTAGGCTGAGAGTGCGAGCATCTGTTTAAAAAGCAAAAATAAAAAATACAAAACTCAGAACACTGCACAACCCCACCTCTTGTAGAAACTGAAAAGAAGGGATTAAAAGACCCCAACATGAGACTCCAGGGGACACCAGCGTTCTCGATTGCATCGCTAGTCCACTTTTGACTTAGGCTCTAAGAATACTAACTAGTACCTCTTTTTAAAGCATGGTTAGCTTTTTTTTCTCCATTATATATTCCATGTTTATAATAAATCATTATTTTTCCTATAACAGATTAATTTTCTCACCTCCTGCACCAGTTCCTTCAGATCTGGGTCCTTCCCCATTAAGCTCTTAGCACTAGTGTTTTGTATACTCCTTGCATTCAGTACATGGACGTCATACCAGCATTTCCTCACAAACACATTTTCGTGACCCAGCATCTTCTCCCATAGTTGATTGTTGATTTTTGTCCCATTCAGAGATATTTAGACAGCAAGAAACAGATATGCCTCAAGCTATCTCAAGAAAAGAAGGTATTTAGAACCTCACAGAACTCAAATGTTAAGAGGTTATCAGACAGTCTTCTGGCTGACTGGAAGGCTCTCTCCTTTTTATTGTATGGTCTCTCATCTCAATCTCTACTCATCTCTCAGCTATGAAAACTAGTTTGGGAATTTTTTTTAAATTTTATTTCCCCCAGAACTTCAACTTGAACATATGTGACTTGGGGTTGCTATAACCCAACACTGAGCTCAATCTACCTGAACTTATTGCTTCTTTCTTAATTTAGGTTTCCTCAGAGGTGGACTCTGAAACAGTATTTTATTTGAGAGGTGATCCCCAAAAATATTGATGAGGATGTGGGGAAGCGAGACGGGAAAGAGAAGACAACCAATGGCATGTGTATCAAGCCAGTCGCTATTGTGGGTGACTAGAACTTAGTCTTGCTGGGAAACTCTGGAAATCAGCGTAAAACATGCACGTCAGAGCTGCTCCAGCCAAAGGGCAAAAATGCTGAGATGTTTATACATCAACTCCTATAAGTTATTGGGCAAGAGCACTTCCTCAGGGCAACAATTGTCTGATGCTTCTGGCCTGCTGTGACCATGGACAAAGCTGCCTTTGGCTACTAGAAAAACCTTCAAACTTTGGGACAGGTAGCCATAGTTCTCTGCCATGGCAAGGTCCCAGGGCTTTGGATAGCACATGACAGCATCTGATATTCACTGCTTTTAGTTTCTGTGTATCTTAGTTCAGATTTGAGGAAAATATGATTGGCTCAGCTTGGATTATAGGTCCTTTTCGGTCCAATGAATGTTAGCCACTGGAGCAAGGTCATTTGATAAGAACATGTGCACATAGGCCTATCCCTTCAGCAGTGGCTTTGGGCCACCACCAACGAAGGTGAAAAACCCTGGGAAAACTTCCGAATGTGTCTAAGAATACAACACCCTCAGCCGCCATAACTAGCTCATGTTTTACCCCCTCTTTATCTCTTTGGTTGTCAAGTTACCACAGAGAACATCCATACCTGCCTTCACAAACAAGGCAATATTCTCATGAAATGATCTGCCTACGCTCTGCACAGCCTGTGTAATTACTCACGTGCATGGCTACACACTCTCTTGTGAAGCTCTCAGAATCTAAGTTCCCTTGGGCAAAGATCATCTTAAAGAAAAACAACACCTTCCCCCCCCCCCCAAAAAAAAAGAATCCTATAAAAGAAAATAGTAAGTTTGACCACTGTCTTTGAGCCAAGCCCTGAATCCATTCCTGTCCAATATGCATATGGACCTTCCCCATGCCCTTGGATATTTTAAAGTGCCTAAAGTCAATTTCACTCTTTTCAGCAGTGGTTTACATGTTTGATGGAAAAAAAGACTAGAAATTTCACTAGTGCAGAAGGAGGATCAGATAAGCAAAGAGGAGATAATTTCCACAGTTTACCTCTGTTATGGGTAAAAACATAAGCAGGTCTGACTATCAACAGAAACTGACAGCAGTGTCATGTTATACAGCTTCTTGTTGACAAATGAGAATGATGATATGAGAGAAAGACATGCCAAAGATACCCAAAGTTTGTACTGGAACAAAGGAGCTCCCTTGGGAGGGCTTGCAGTTATGAAAAGTACAATGACATCCTTCTTGACCCTGGGTTTAAGACTTCCTCTTAAGACAATCATCTCAATAATATTGAGCTTTCCCTGGGCAATGGTGCAAATTATTTAATTTCATTGACTCCACAGGGTTTTAATCATCTCAAAATTTCTTAATACAAGTGAAAGTGGGTTGTCTCTTATGTTATTAGGCCCCCAATGGAAGACAATGATCTAAAGGGAACTCAGCTTGTAAAGTCAGATAAATCCGAAGTTAACAGCTCCAGTACATCTTCCTAAGAGGGAAGGGTCATCTTTAAGATCTTCATCCAAAACTTACTGTTGAGAAATCAGCTAGAAACAATTTTGTGCTGCATTAGAAGTTCTAATCATCTTAACAGACTTCAAAATGTCCTTATAGTTTCAGAAAAGTTAGTAATTCAATATCATCTGAGCAAAATACTTCATTTCAAAATAATTTTTTTGTCATATAGACAATTTAACACTTCTTAAAATAAAATTTCTCCTACATCTATAGGTTACTCAATGAGTTTTGAAATTTTTATAACCAATATTTTACCCAGCTGAACTTCTCAGCTCTCCTATTTATGTACTCTTATACGTAATTCATTTTTCAGGGAATATATTGGAGATAATGCCAATGAAAGTGAAACAAACTAAGATTTAGGTTTCAGTTCTCTGAAAAAAAACAAGATTTATTTTTCAATTCTCAGATCTTAAAGAAAAATCATATAATACCTGTTACCATCACAGTTTTTCTGCTGCATTACCTAGAATAGTAAACTTTAATAAAGCTTACTTTCAAAACAAATAATAAAAAGCTCTGGTGTTCACTCTACTGGAATTCTGCATTGTAACCCAGCAGAAAATTTACATCTAACTTCTTTACCAATAAATAATAAGATTTTAGGTTAAATCCCATATTCTTTCATAATTGTTAATGTTTTGGAGTCTAAGATTTAGAAAATTGAGATTGACAAAGACCATAAAAATAACTATATTCCTTATACATGTTTTCTTAATTTGGGGAGAGGGTCCATTGATTCAAGCTTTCTCATACATGCCTTTCTAAATATGTTTCCTTTCTCTGGAGGTTAGTCACACTGTCCCCTTGTGGCACAGATACACTTTGTGTTCATTTGTTCTTGAGGGACTTTGTACCAGGGACTTGTCTAATGACTGAGGATATAGAATAAGACATGTAAGACACTCTTCTCATGAATTTTATATTTTCATGGAGAGAGATCAATAACAAATAAATGTGCAAGCAGCATAATTTCAGATAAGTGCAATGAAAAAAGTAAACATAGATAGAAAGTAATTTGTAGTCAAGGGGGAGGGGCAACTTTAAGAGTGGCAGTTAGGAAGGATCTATATCAGTCAGGATAGCAATCCCTAAAATGTCAATGGCTAAAATCAATAAACATTTAGAATTTCTCACTTAGGCAGAGTCTCGCATGGGTCTAGGAGATTCTCTCGGTGTCCCAATCACAGAAGAATAAAACATTGTAAAGCTTCAAACTGGAAAGAAAATGATTCTTCCTGGAAGTTGCAAGTGTTACTTCCACTTCCACTGCATTCACCAAAGCACGTTACCCAGTGTTCTCTAACCACAAGGGGTCAGCAAGTTATGATCAATCCCAGAAGGAATCAGAGAACGAAAACTGGAAATGTTGACAAGGGGCTGCTGCACTTATTCTGACACCAGAGTATAAGGAGGAGTCATTACTGAAGACTCTGAGGGAAAAGCATTTCAGCCAGAGGAAATAGCAAAGGTGAAAGTCACTGGTGGGAATGAGCATGGAGTGTTGAAGAGTGGAGATGAGAGGATGATGAGCCTGGAGGAGACCAGGAGCAGAGTCTGAGGAAGTCAGGGGGCACATCGTAATGGCCTGGTACCCCTACGAAAGGGTTTGGCTTGTATTCTAGGTACATTGGGAATCACTCATAATATTTCAATAAGAGAATGGACAGATCTGAATTACACTGTCAGATCATACACATCTTCCTGTACAATGCCTCTCTACCTGTCAAGTCCAGCTCAGAGGCCTTCTTCTCTTTGAAGCTTCCTCTGGCCCTCTCAGCTAGACTTGAGCAATCCACTCTCTGTTCTCTCTCTTCTTGGCTTAAGACTCCATTTAATCAATGATGGATTTACCTCTCTTTCTCTTCATTAGACAGTAAAATCCTTGAGGGCAGGTATCTTATCTTTTTGTTTCTTTTATCCCAGGGCCACTTGTGATACTCATGACACTGGAGTATGAGAACTCCTGAGAACATTCTCCTGAGAACGAATAAACTCTGAACCTGACTCCGATGCTCAGAGTCATGAAGGACCACAGAGCTAGAGGGGAGTTTCAGGACCAGTTAGTACAGTGGCTTCCAAATGGTTAAGGACAGCAGTTGTTCAGAGTCATCTACAAAACCCCAAGTGAGAAAGAATTCTAAGTGAAGGGGGCTGTGTAGGGAGTGGAGTCCTTCTCGCTTTCCCTACTTGTCTGCCAAAACTGAGGGGGCTGTTGAGATCTTCTGAGGTTTCTAAGGACTGCCAGAGCTCTGAGGCTCACAATTTTAAAGCTACTGATTTAACCCATCACCTATATTTCTTCAAATGAAAAAAAAAAAAAAAAAACCTGAGAGAAAGCTAGGCCAAATGAGTTCCTGGAGTCACAAAAATAATAGCATGGTACGGTCATGTCACGGTGCCTATGAAACTCAAAATAGTTGAGGGCTGAACCTCCTTGCTCCCTTTGTAAGCAGATCTCTCGGGAGTAATGCACCACTCCCCTTCTGGGTCCTCAGAATTAACGTTTAGAAATGGGAGGCAAGATATTCTCTGGGTGAGGCCAGGACTTTGGAAGTCCTCTCATTTCGTGTTCTGACAGGTCACATGCTTGCTGCCACTCAGGCCCCCATCTATTCACGCAGGATTTTGCCAGAGGGAGGTGTCTGACTCTGTTTTCTGGGCCTTTCCCAATCCTGTATGTTTGCTCAGATCTCTATCCAGCAGGGAAGCCACCCTCCCACCCTAAAAATAGAAGAGAAGTAGAAGACTTACAGAAATACATCAAGATTTCCTCCCCCTTCACAGCCTGAGAGAAGTGGGCATATGCCCTAGACCTAGTTGTCTCCACGCTCAAATGAGAATGGAGAATTGTGCCTCCACGTGTCTGGAACCACCCCTCCTATGCAATTATTTTCAAGTTGGGCTTACCTAGTTTGAAAAGTGCCTTATAAACAGAATCATAGTCGTGTATTAACTGCATCCTATATGTTATCATGGCCATCATCCACTTTATCACCGATAAACTGTTATATAGTAGAGCAGACATGACAAATTCTGAGGAGATATTTTTTCCTCTTCATTTTCTTGAGGGAAGGAGACTCTATTACCGACTCCAACTACTTCACACTCCACCCTCAGTCCAATGTCGTCCCGACTCAAAGTAATGATAAAAAAAAAAATCCTATTTTCCATCCAAAGATTTTAACTATAAAACTTTGCATCAAGATAGTGAAGTGGAATTTGACAAAGTTTCTGCTTTCTCAGGAAATTTTTCTGCCCAACTGTGATCATTTAGGCAGCCTGGATACCAACTGTTGTTACTCACACAAAACCAAGGACGTTGCCACCCATTAAATTTTTTTCAGGTGGTTAGAAAAGTCCCCAAATCTAAATACCACCACAAGGATCAAAAGTGATCAAAAGAGATTACCAGGTTCAGACTCTGTTTTACCCAAGAAAGTTTTAGAATCACCAGGATGGAGAGCTAGTCTGTTTTTGTTTTTGACTGGATTTTACAACTGTGTTCCCTTGGCCACAGGTTATATAAAGATCTTTTCATGCAGTACAACATTAACTCCCCACAATGAATTTGTAGGTCAGGACAACTGTCTTCCTCCTGGTACAAGGCAGAAAACTACCCCAGGCAAGCCTCCTAAGATCTTATGTCCTTCACCATCGTACCAAGCTGCTGCCCTCAGTCATCTTCTCTAACCAAACCTCTCTTTGCCTAATCTGACCTCCTGCCTCGAAGCAGGAGTGGAGCAATGGTTTCATTTATCAGTGCAGTGGCATTTTCTAGAATTGCCGCCAACTCATCTTCATTGTCTAACCTAGACTTCCTATAATGTAGTAAAATAAAGGCTCAAGTCCTAACGCAACAGAGACCCAGGTAGATGTCTTTTCTCTGGCCCTTATCAGAATTTGGTCACATTACTTAACATCAGTGAGCCTCATTTAGCAAAGTACTTGAAACTAGGAGATACTTAAAAGAATGACAGCCATTATTATTATGCATTCAGATATTGCCCTTTAATTGTAGACTGCTGGGGTTCACAATATTTGCACACTGTGTGATGTAAAATTTCAAAATTAAACTAAATTCTTATTGAATTCCTAAGTCATTTGATAGCTACATGTATCATATATGACTGAAATAATATCTTGGTCAGAAAGAGGCACCCGTATGATGTTCTACTCATTTCAAAACCAATATCAACATCCTCCATATTAGAAACAAATCAGAAGATTGAATCTTTCAGAAATACACAGTGCTCAGTGTTAAAAAAATCAATCACCATTTGTTACATTAACTTATTTAAAATGTTGTATATCATTCATTTATCACTATATTTATAGCCCTGTAGTTTTTAAATCACATGATTTTATAATAGGCAGTCCTAATTCAGACTGTAGTAGTTTAGATTATTGTTCACTAAATATTCACTCTCTCCTTTGCACCTCCAATGGAATTGCCTTTCCCCACTTTGACATTGGATTTGATCAAATGACTGTTTTGGCCAGTGCAATGTTAGTGAACAGGACATAACCAGAGGCTCAAACTGTACTTATGTTGGGACTGCTATCTGGCATTTTTGTCAGTCACCATGAGAAGAGCAATATACCCTAAATAGCCACCTGTCCAAAGAGAATGAGAGATTCATGGGGTAGACTTGATACAACCTGAAGCTTGGAACAAAGCCCAATCCAACCCAGTTTAGACTAACCCAATACCAGCTAACTCACAAATACATAAGAAAGAAATGACTAAAAAAAAAGAAAAAGAAATGATTATTGTTGGATGTCTCTTAGTTTTTTAGGTATTTTGTTATGCAGCATTATTGTGGCAATAGCTGACTGATACACAGGATCTACAAAAGACAGTATACTAATCAGAGCACTTTCCATTGCAAATAACAGAAACCTAACTCAAATTGTCCTGTGTAAAAATAAATCAGTTAATTACACCTGTCACTTTAGGTAAAGCTTGACTTAGATCCTCATTTAATGATATTCAAATGGTATACTTTTACTGTCTCTCAACTCTGCTTTCCTCTGGCTTGGCTTCATTCTCAGACAAGCTCCCTCCATGTGGTAACAAAGATGGTCTCCAGGAGTGCTAGGTTTGCTTTCTACCAGTATATCCACATTGGTACCGGTATTTCTACTTCTAGATATCTACATATCTAGAAGAAGGACAGGACCTCTTTTCTAAAATCTCTAGCAAAACACCTAGGTCTAACACTCCCTAATTGGATGGTAGATCATGATCGATCTGATTATTGGTCTAATGGGTCAGGTATGTGTTATGTAGCCATCCCAGCCCAGGTATGGGCTGGTGGAGGTGGAAAGCAAGTCAGTTCCATCCAAACCTCAGGGACTGAAAGGGAGGAAGGAATGGGTCCCCAGGGAAGAATAACACAGTTCCCAAAGTGGTACACAGAAGCAAAGATAACAGTAGATCATAAGAAACAGAGCTATTTAGTACTTGAATTTTTCCTGACTTATGTAAACCACCCCTACTTTAGAGCTTCATATGCAAAGTGCGTCAGGCCTCTGGAGACATTGCTCAGGCTGTCCCAGCATCGGTTTGAGCTCCATGCCTCAGCTTGGCTGCTCTAAACGGCACTCTTCATTTCACTTGCCCTGGTATTTTCCTAGTGTCTTGGCCTATTTAGGTTGTGGTTGTTTGGTCAGAACAGAAGGCTTTAGTTCTCTCCACACTAACCAGAGGGAAATGATCAGACTTAAGACACTAAAAAAAGCTAGAATTCAACCTCTGCCAATTTTGCATAAATTAATCTAAATGTATAGCCAAATCTTGGATTGAAAAGCAGCAAATTATAATTCAGCATCTCTGAGCTGTTCTGGCCAAGCACAAGAAATGAGCCTCCCTCAAAGCATGGTTTTCAAACCAAGCCTGGATATTGGCCACCAATTTTGTAAAGAGCTCTGCCTTCGTGACTTCTCAAGAGTTACTCTGCCAATAAGTTATCACTCTATTTTTAAAACAGGCACAATATCACTTTGAATCAAGAATCATCAATGCAAATTAGCCTAGTACTATTAATAATAACCATCATGAAATTAGTACTGGGTGAATCATCCCACGGGCCTGGATACCTATGCCGCACTGCTGCTCCAGAGGCCAGCACGGATGCAGGCAAGTGAAGATCACAGCATCAGCAGCCAGTTGGTTTCTTCTCACTGGTTGGAGGAGGTACTGACAGCCTTTTAGACAACAGTGATCATTTTCTTCCTAAAGACAGAATCATATCTTAATTCCCTTTGTTTTCCTTCCAGTACTTTAGCCAGTTTTGCACACAGTAATATGGCAAATCGAATCTCCCTATGATGTTTCTCTCCCCACAATCAAACAAGATGAATGATTCAGTCCCAGAGTAGATGAGCTACGCTTTTTGTTGATGAACTCTTTTAATAAATAAAGAACAGCGTAACCTAGGCTCTAAATGATAACATGTGTAAAATATTTATTGGCTTAAATAAGCACACAGGTTTAGAGACAAGGCAGCCTTCATTTTCAAGTTTTTCCAGGTCCAAACCTACCACTGTAGGAGGTGAGAGACCATTATGAGTGTTTCTAACCACCCTCTGAACTTTTTAAAAAGTCCTAACTAAGACATAAATAGATTTAAGAGAGGTGTTTTTTTTGTCTGTTTTTTTTAACGAATGAGGTTTATATCACTGGGTATTGGAAGAAGCAAGGAGTATTTGCAGGACTACTCAAAATTTTATCTGCTATACCCTCCATCAACCACTTTTTAACACCATATTCCAAGAATGGTTATTAAGAATGCTAATCATAGGTCAAGTCCAGGATATTCTTATCCCACAGAAGAGGAAGATGAGATTCTAAATCATTCAGGAACATCCCTGTTCCTTAGTTATCATCCAGGATGAGAACTTAGAGTTCTCATACCCTTTGACAGATTTAAGTTCTTCCCTGACAGAGGGCCAAAGGATTACAGAGGGCAATTTCCCAATGACCAAATTATTTTTATTTTGAACAACACTAATAAAAATTATAAAGTGCTGGCTTAAATAATTCTTACTGTTTACAAAGACTTTCACATGACTTATTTATCAGTTAAATGATTATCCCATTTAAAACATTAACTAGGTAGTCTACATAGAAAAAAACCAGGTACAGATAGGCATCTATATATACATTTACCTCACTGCTCACACCCTCATTATGGGAGTAGTGGAGTCACTATCTTGTCTTTGAAAAATACCATGACTTCACATGTATACTAGTTCATCCATCTTGTGAGATAGGTAGATATTAACTATCATTAAGACCCTGATTTTGAAGTTAGAAAAACTGAGACAAGCCAGTCATTCAATAAGGCAACCAAGATTATTAATAGTAAAGGAAGGAGGCCAGGCTGCTGGCAGTCCAGTGTAGAGAACACCCCTTCCCAGTGGAACAGGACTGGCTGGTTGATTACAGACAAACCCAGCAGGTGGGTCAAGATAGCAGCTGCTCATACACTTGTCTCTCCTTCCTGCTGACATACTCACCCCATCTCAGCACCACCCCTGCGGGAGCTATCCGCTATTAAGTTCTCATTACATATGCCAGGCACGACGCCAAACATCTTGTACATCCTATGTCATCGAATTCTCACAATAACTCTATAAGCTGGGGCCATAATTTTGTCTATTTTATAGATGGAGAACTGAAGCTCAGAGAAGTTAAGCAACAAGCCCAAGATCACACAGCCAGTAAAGTTGCAGAGCTGGGATTTGAACCTATTCTGTGACTGCAAAGTTTGTTCCTGTCCCTTGACCCCCATAAACTTCACTGCCCACCTTTGCTGCCCACATTCTTCCTTCCTTGCTCTCCTTTCCACCACTTTCCAGAATCAGAAGGTATAATAGAAGCAAAAAAAAAAAAAAAAAATAGCTTTTCCTGACAAAACCTCCTCTTCTCAATTTTATTCTGATGAGAATTTTTTAACAGAAACTCTGGGGAAACTTTAAGTCTCATTAAACTCACTTTATGTCAATCAGTAACTCCCTGAGTTAATTTAACACACACAATGGCTATCAGCTTACATCCCTGGCCCCTGCTGAGGTAGGTCTTGCAAATAAACCAACCTCATACCTGCAGATAATACTAACTCTTGCAGCAAGCTGGCCTTTTGTCATTGTTGCAATATTAGTAAAGAGTCAGGCAGGACAACTTGTGAGTGAGAGTTCTGTAAATGCTGCTTTGCCTACATATGCTTATGCAAAGTAACATCAAAGGGGATGGGTATCTTCTGGAATCTAAAACTGCTTAAAAAAGGGGAGTTTGGGGATTAACACAAGGAAAAATATGTGCAAAAAAGGGAAGAAATGATAAGAAACACTTTGTGCTACAAGATTTTCAGTGGGTTTTCTCACCCTTTTTTTATTGAAGTATAGTTGATCCATGATGTTGTATTAGTTTCAGGTTTACAACAAAGTGATTCAGTTATATATATATATATTATATACATTATTATATAATACATATATATGTATTTTATATATATACAAATATATATATTCTTTTCAAGATTCTTTTCCATTATAGGTTATTACAAGATACTGAATATAGTTCTCTGTGCTATACAGTAGGCCTCTGTTATTCATCTATTTTATATGTAGTAGTGTGTATCTGTTAATCCCTCAGTGGGGTTTTTAGTTGTGTTTTGCTTTGTTTTCTTATTTTCCCCACATCTGCTGCCTAGCACGGGCTGTTTTCTGTTTCTCTACATTTTAGGAGGGTTATTTGGATGTTTAGCTCTGGACACTGGCCCAACAGAGGTAAGCAGCAGCTCTTCTAGGCCCAAGACAAATTCCAAGTTCCCCTCTCTCCTACTTTCTATAGCTCCCCACTTGCCCAAAGTCTAGAACCACAAAATATCTAGTTGGAAGAATCATTTAATCTCCAAACCAAGATTCTTAACCTTTATTGTGCCAGGGAGTCATTTGATAATTCACTGACTGCTTCTCAGAACAATGATTTTGAATGCATTGAGTAAAATGCATAAGATTATTAAGGAAAACAATTATATTGAAATAGTTATAATAATATTTATAATTGTGGTAAAGTAATTGTTAAATAGAAAGATCTAGTAGTGGGTCTAATCTTTACCACAATTTCAAAGTAGTGATACGAGCATAAAGAAGTTTGAGATACCTGTGACAACTAGCTGTAATGTGATGTGTGACAGAGGGCTGATATTATCATACCATGGGGATTTGTCCATATTTATAATTGATGGAAAAGTTATATTTCAACTAAAGCGTAGGAAACAGAAAGAAGTAATTTTTTTCCTATCTAAGTTCACGGACACTCTAACTGCTACCCATGGATCTGCTGATGGATCCCAAGATAAGAACCCCTTTTGTAAAGATCTACACACTGGTTATTACTCTCCCTTAAATGTTTTCACCGCATGAGTTCTGCAGCCTCTCTGCCCTGCACCTTGACCTGAAGAGCAACCCTTTCTAAGTGAGGAGCTTATGCTTCACACCTGGATTTCTAGCACCTGTCAGTAAGATTGTTTTAAAACAATCTTTACCATTGATTATGACTGAATTGATTATGACTGAATCTCTAGGAAACCTGAAATGGCAAATTTTTGTTATTCTTCTCCAGCTATTAAACTTAGAGTTTTGGAAATAGAAGTCAGCCTCCAAAGGGCTTAACAGTGAAAAAAGTCCATCTGCAGGTAGCTGGATTAAACCAAACCAAGGCTTTGCCTACAAAAATGAGGTGTTGGGGCTTCCCTGGTGGCACAGTGGTTGAGAGTCCGCCTGCCGGTGCAGGGGACACGGGTTTGGGACACGGGTTTGTGCCCCGGTCCGGGAAGATCTCACATGCTGCAGAGCAGCTGGGCCCGTGAGCCATGGCCGCTGAGCCTGCGCGTCCGGAGCCTGTGCTCCGCAACAGGAGAGGCCACAGCAGTGAGAGGTCCGCGTACCGCAAAAAAAAAAAAAAAGAAAAAATTTTTTTTCAGAAAAAGGGAAAAGAAAAGGTCAAGAAAATAGCAAAGAGAAAGAGAGAAAGCCAGAGAGAGAGAGAAAGAGAGAGAGAGAGAAAGGTAGAAATAAAAGGAAAGAAAAACAAGGAGATTTTAATAAGACTCTTAAAATATGACAATCCAACATTAGAAATCGCCCTGTCTTCATTGTCATTGTTACTTAGCATTAGTCAGCACACAGTTCTGAATGTCAGCTTTTAGCTTTGCAGCAGGACAGGGTTTGAGATCAGTCTCCCTAGTATGAAGAGGACGAAGAGGACTGTGCAGAAAATCAACCAACACTCAAGTGAAAATTACACTCCTTATCTCAGAGGAGTCTATGAAATTCGGGCAACTTCAAGTTTGAGGGCCAGCTCTCAAACACAGTGTTTTTGGAAAAGACTATCTTAAACATATATATAGCTATGCAAATTCCACGTTTCCTTTCATGCTATTTTCGGATTGTTTTTCAAATTAAACATTAGACTCTGCAGCACACAGAGGATGTTAGATTAGAGGGCCGGGTGAGTTCCACAAGGTTTGGGTTTTCCGCACTTGCCTAGAAATAGCTTTTCTCTGGGTGGGCCAGGTGAAATGCAACAAAGTTATTGTTACCTCACTTCCCTTGGCTTTTTGGGTGGAGAAGCCAGATGAAAGAGAAAAAGAGAAGAGGAAAAATAAAGGAGCGGCCAAGGAGAGAGAACAAGGGAGGGAGATGCCGTTTTGGATTCAATGAGGTCAGAGGGATCTACCATCAGATTTTTGTTGTTGTTGTTTAAAGAGCAAATAAAGAACAGGTTTTAAAAAAACTGGGCTTATAACAATGATGAGAGCAGAAATGTTCGCCTACCGCATTGGACGTCAGTGCTGGTTTGCCCAAGATGTGACGAGCAAGTGCAAATAGACCCCACGCATTCAGGTCACCACTGGCTCCGTCCTGTCAACCAGCTGGGGCTTTTGGCTGCACTGAGTTCATTTACACAACAGCAATGAGCCTTGGCTGGGAGTTAAAAGAGAAACTTTCTGCTCGAGTGCTTAATATTGTACCAAAAATGAATGCACCATCATACTTTTTCAAGGACTCCTTCTACAGTTTCTCCATTAAATTATATAACCTGGCACAACTAGTCGGGTTTCTTTCATTTAGAAGAATGTACCAGCAGACTTCTTTCCAGCTAGAGGAGAATGCTTCTAATTATGTGACCAGTTCAGTTACTGAAATACACTGTACTATTAGCCAGGTGATTGAAGAGCGGTTTTGACAAGCTCAGAGCCTGTCAGGGACAGGAACATAAGGCCTTAGGCCAACATCCAACTCTGTCCTGCCTACCTAGAGCCACTATCTGAATAATTCACGGTTTCCATATGGGGGGGAGGGTGATGTTTACATATTTCACAGACCTTATTTTTAGCAAATTAACAATAACTGGAAAAGAAGCAAGGGCTTTGTACTTCTGCAAAAAAGCAGTGCTTCCAAAAAGCCCTTCCCTCCGTCTCCTGTTATAATTTATAGTATGACGAAGCTATAAGTCAGTCATCATACCAGTTAATTTTTTTTTCAACAGCTATTACATCTGCTACTTTTGCTTCAGGACATGAAGGGACAAACACAATTGTTATCAAGGAATGAATTGTGTGGGATAAGAGCTTTGCGGTGCTGCTTTCTCCAGGAAGATATTGATGGCAGGTGATTCTCCGGGACTCATACCACCTCCTCCAGCAGCACCCGGAGAAAGTCCGCACTGGCTCAGAGTCAGATACAGATGCTCAAAACCACATCTTTCAGAGATCCCCAAACAAGGACATTTCCCTCGGCCTCTGGCCATCCCTCATTTCCTTGGGTTGTTGCTGCTTCTGTGAAGTATTTCACAAAGCTTGAGGCTGGAAACCCCCTCCCAGGGCGAAAGCTTGCTTCTTTCCCTGTGGCGATCACCTCCTAACTTCGAAGCACCTTCTTTCTGAATTACATGCATGCCTTGTTTACCCCTTTCTTTCTGTCTTAAGCACAGTTTTGAATTCCTTTTACTCCATCTGCCATCTGGATCGGCACAGCCTGGGGCCTGGGTGGTAACTGGCTTTAGATGCGGTCATCAGAGTGCTGAGCATTTTTATATCCAAATGAAAAGGGTTGTTCTCTCAGCAAAGCTGAACAAGTGATGACATTCCTTGGGCTAGAAGGAGTCAAGCTACACGGGCTAATTTTGACCCCAGGGAGTGACTACAGTTTCCCAGCTCTCTTCACCTCCCTTCCCACCCCCAAAAGGCCTTCATGGTAAACAGAACCCTGGGTCTCCAGTGTCCCTGTCCTGTACGAGAACATGGCAGGGGCTCAGTCAGGGGCACTGGGCTCCCTGCTGGGAAACACCTTCAGTCCCAGCTCCTCTAAGCCCCTCCCGAGCAACGCCTGAGAGGGGACTTCATTTCTGTGAGCTCCTGTGTCCTCATCTGCAAATCAGGAGGATGAACTCCTGGGTCCCCAAGATCCCCCCTCTCCCCATTACTAACCCTAGTAACCCACAATGAGACCTACAGGATAGATTGAACAGACATGTTTGTTCTTTTTCTCTATTTTTGACAATATTTGAAATGTTTCTGTTTTTATTTTTTTAAATCCTATTTTCTTTATTTCCTGCTCTGAAAGGGTAAGGCAGGAAATAACATGCCTACTTTAAAGAAAGGAAAAATGTTAGCTCCCACAATAAGGTGAGATATAGACATAGATATAGACATAAATTCACTTATTTATTGAGTTCTTAGTAGATGGCAGATATGTGCTAAATACTACACAGTTGCAATTGCTGGATTACTTGTATACATTCTTTTGTTTTGTTTTTTTTACTTATATACATTCTTTTTTTTTTTTAAACTTATTTATTTATTTATTTTTGGCTGTGTTGGGTCTTCGTTTCTGTGCTTGGGCTTTCTCTAGTTGTGGCGAGCGGGGGCCACTCTTCATCGCGGTGTGCAGGACTCTCACTGTCGCGGCCTGTCTTGTTGTGGAGCACAAGCTCTAGATGCGCAGGCTCAGTAGTTGTGGCTCACAGGCCCAGTTGCTCCGCGGCATGTGGGATCTTCCCAAACCAGGGCTCGAACCTGTGTCCCCTGCATTGGCAGGCAGATTGTCAACCACTGCGCCACCAGGGAAGCCCTACTTATATACATTCTTAATCAGCCTTACCACCTAATCAGAGCAAGCAAATCGTCCCTGATGTGTCCTAGAGATAGGATCTGGTGTAAACATCACTGGGCTGGGATTTAGGAGACCTGAGTTCAGAGCCAAGTGCCTCTCTCTCTCTCTCTCTCACTGGGACCTGACTCTCAACCAAATACACTAATTTTGGGCTCAATCACTGAAATGAATCTGTCCAATTCTTTCCAGCTCTTAAATTATACCATCTGCAAAAGACTATTGCAAAATAATATTCAACGTCATTAGCCATTGAGGAAATGCAAATTAAAACCACAGTGAGATATCACTTCACACCTGTCAGAATAGCCAAACTAAATAACAGTAACAATACCAAATACTGGAGAGGAGGCAGATTATACTAGATCCATTCTACACTGTTCGTAGAATATACCATGGTAGAGTCACTGTGGAAAACAGGTAGGCAGTTTCTTATAAAGCTAAACATGCAACTACAATACAAGCCTGCAATTGGACATTTATTGCAGGGAAATTAAAACTAAGAGTCACGTAAAAACAGTATATGGCTATTCAAGGAAGATTTATTCATATTAGCTTAAAATTGGAAACAACCCAGATGTACTTCAGTGGGTGAATGATTAAACAAACCATGATATATTCATACAAGGGAATACTACTCAGCAATGAAAAGGAACAAGGTACAGATACACAATCTAGTGGATGAATCTCCAGGGCATTATGCTGAATGGAAAAAGACAATACCAAAAGGTTATACACTGTATGAGTCCATCTTTGTAATATTCTTGAAATGACAAAATTATAGAAATAGAAAACAGAGTAGAGGTTGCCAGAGGTCAGGGATGGAGGAGGGGTGAAGTAGGACAGGGAGGTGGTGATGGAATTTTTCTGTATCTTTTTTTCAATGTCAATATTCAGGATATTGTACTTTCGTTTTTCAAGATGTTACCATTGGGGGAAACTGAGTCAAAGTTGCAAGTTAGGCAGTACACAGGATTTCTATTATTTCTGATGACTGCATGTGAATCTGCAGTCATCTCAAATAAAAAGCTTAATAAAAAAAATACTACTGCCTATTCTGATAGTATTGTGTTTCCTTGTTCCATCTTGAGCCCTAATGAAAATCTGGGGGAAGTCTGGGGAAAAATAGGCAAGAGGTTGACAAAATGACAACAAGGTTCTTGCCCAGCCTTTGAGCCCCCTTTGTGATGCCAAATGCTAGGAATGTGTGTCTGCCTTCAGCAGCTGTGTGAAAGCTCAGGACTGAGCAGAGAGACCCTCTCAACTTTTAAGAGGCAGGTGGCCTCTCCAGGGAGAAAGTGTCCCTTAAAGATAATGCAAAATAGCCCCAAGCTGAAAAGAACTTTTACTGTCCTGACCATTTGAAAAGCTATTGACAGGCAGGGCTGTGCTAATGAAGTTAAAGTGCTTTGCTTCTGCTGGCGGAAGCAGCAAATCTGGTTCTAATGGCTTTTCTTCAGAGAAATCCAGGTGCTGTGCACACAGGACCCTCACAGCGGCAAATGCAGACTTATTGAAGCTAACACTCCACCCCTTTCTAGTGACAATATTGCAATAAGAGATGTAAAGGCTGAAAGGCCTGACCAAGAAGGCTCACTCGAAGTCTACGGAGGGAATACTGGAGGTAACAGCAGTTAGTATTTATCCGGCACTCACGGGGCACTATCATGCAGTATCTCATTTAATCCACACAGGAACCTGAAGAATTGGGTGTAATTATCTTTATGGTTTACAGATGTGGAAGTTAAACTTCAGAGAGGTTAAGTGACCTGCCCAAGGTCATAAGGGACAAGCTGAGATGTCGCCAGAGGCAAAGCTGAGTTCTCCATCCCTGTGTAGGAAAGCAGTCTTCCGGATGGTGTGTAGTAGAACAGATCTGCTTGAATGGGGACAAGGTGTGCCCAGAGACATGATCAGGTACATTTTATAGAGAAAATAAATCATAACCGACTTTTTATAGCCATTCAAAATTTACAACAAGGACCTATTGTATAACACAGGGAACTCAGCTCAATATTCTATAATAACCTAAATGGGAAAAGAATTTGAAAAAGAATAAATATATGTATATGTATAATTAAAACACTTTGCTGTACACCTGAAACTAACACATTGTGAAACAACTATAGTCCAATACGAAATAAAAATAAAATTCATCTCAAAAAACAACACAAAAATTTACAACAGCTCAAGTTACTATGGCATAGAATTTGAATGGTCCCTTCTATCAAGTTCCCAAATTTAATAATTACTCTTTTGTGGTGTACAGCTTTGATACCTAACACTCACCTCCAGAGAAGGCTCCGGAGTGGCTGCACCATGTGGTGCCCTGAATCCTCCCACCTTCACACTGTAATATTCCTTTGATTATGACCTTGGTGCCCATTTGGGTTAGTATCTGGGAAGTTCTTTATTTAGCATGCGCATATAAAACCTATACCTTTGCTTCAGATATAATTTGGTCTTATTTCACATTTTTTCTTCTGCCTACAGAAGGTATGTGTGACTACTTATTATTGGTATTATTATCATCTATAAATAGTTGCTCCTCAATGCAAAAAATCATTTTATTGTATTTCTCTATTGTTGCTTAACAGTGATAATTAAAGTCTGACCCTTGATAAAAGTACAGTAAATTACAATTTTCTTTAAGAAATGAAAAAAACAAGATGTGTTTCTAAAAACAAAAGTTAAACACTATTTAGTTTAATTAGTTAATTAAAGAGAACCATAGCTTTCCATGGCCTTAGAAAACGACTATTCAAAATAGTTACTGATTACTGAGGAGTGTAAATATTTTATGACCTTTTCATAATTTTAATTATTAAGTTCAATAAAATTATATACTTCAATAATTTCTTGGATGCTTACTCCATGGTTAACTTTTCAAACTTTCTTATGACTTGTTTCAAATATTCTGAAGAAAGCAGGCATTTAAGTTTTTTAAATCAATTATCTGGCTCTTTAAAAGCCTATGTTTCCTTTCAGTAATTTATATTTTAAATTGACTTTAATTTGTACAAATACTTACTGTGAACTTGTAAAATCAGGAGTTTGGCAGGCTATACACGGCAATCCCTTCCTTCCAAAAAAAGATGTAACTCACTAGCTAGGCAATCCATTGAAGACTATCTCAAATTTAGATTAGCGTAGCCTGGTAATCCTTCTCATCCTCGTTTAAATGTCCTACTTGTTAGGAGAAGTTATCAAATTAAGCCTTGGTGGCCAAGCAAACTACGTCAGCCGCTACCACAAAGCATCCAGTTTACCCAGGGGGAAAAATATTGGAACATTTTAAAACATCTGCAAGCACAAAATAAGAAAGTATCAGATCAAAGAGAGGAAGCTAGTTACAAGGTCAGTGGAGCAATTAATAAGCAAATACAAGAAGTCTCATAAAAGTCCAGAAACGTTCATTTTCCTTTCCTGCATGAAAACTGTCAAATTCATGCTTGGGAGCTATAACAAAGGAAATAGAAAAGGTGCCACTTTTGAATAATAGAATTAGTAGATTGGTGTCATGCTAGGTAAATAAAGACAATTGATTCCAAAGATTATTCCTGAAGTATGGATGACTCTTTGGAAATCAGTAACCATGGTCAGTTAATGGCTTTGTTGAGAGTCTCTGGCAAGAACTCTTGAAAGAACATTATTCTACAGAATAATAACAATTAGAGTCATGTTAGTAAGTTAACTGAAAATTTTTAAAAAGCAAAATTGTACTCAAGAAGAACTACTCAAAGAAGTAAATGAATAATTTGAAACACATTTAAAATATTATAGAACAGCTGGAAAGTTTGCAGCTGCGATAACACAAGTGTAAAGGTTTACATCAAGAGTTTGTTTTGAAAACTCCAAGATTCCAGTTTCTTATTGTTTTATTCACAGAGAAACTCACTGTTTTGAGAATTCACATCACATACAAATGACAAGTTACCAAACTCATTTCCCCATCAATTTCCTGATCCAGATACTGAGTGATGTTTCAGCTTACTAACCCCAGGCAACAAGAGTGTATATTTAACTTCCAGTTGTGTAACTAAGGAATCAACATATATTGATTGAGCAACTATTATGTGTACCTCCTGAGTCAAGCACTAAGAATATAGTGATGAATAAGACCAACGGGTTCCTGACATCATGGAAGTTACATTTTTTTTTTTAGCAGCAGAGACAACATTAAAGACAATTAATTACAATTGTGGTAAATGTTCAGAAGGGGAAGTACCTGGTGATATGAAAGTGTATAATGTGGTCCAGATACAGCCAAGGGCATCAGAAAAATTATCCTTAAAAAGTGACATTTGAACTAAGTCCTGAATAAAATCTCAGGGAGATCAACCAGGTATTGAGCAGGACAGGGTGGCTGGGGGTGAAGTTGGGGAGCACTCCAGGCAGTATTAATTCT
This sequence comes from Grampus griseus, assembly GCF_964374135.1. Lineage (NCBI taxonomy): Eukaryota > Metazoa > Chordata > Mammalia > Artiodactyla > Delphinidae > Grampus > Grampus griseus. Next base: position 54,328,111 of record NC_139008.1, read on the forward strand.
AGAGACACTGTAATGGCTCCATGACTGAAAGGAGCATGATTCACTTATAAAACGCAAAAGAAAGTCTATGTAACTATGGTCATGTGGAAACCTCTAGCAAAAGATCCAGGACTTGGATCACGATGGCAACAGTGGTGATGAAGGGAGGTGAATGAATTTGAAAGCTATTTTCCAAGTTAAATCAATTAGGCTTGGAGATGGCTTAGATGCAGGCATTCATACAAGGAGATGAAGGTGTCAAGGATGGTTTGGGGATTTCTGGGTTGCCCAGCTAGACTGGTGTCATTCGGTGATGAAGTCACATATTCAGTTTTGAACATGCTCTATCTGAGAAAGCCCCAAAGAGAAGTGTGCATTGGAGATATAAATTTAGGAGTCACTGATGTAGAGATTACTGAAGTTATAGGCATAGTAAAATAACCTAGAAACAGAATATGGAGCTAAAAAAGGAGAGTCTGACTCACTCCTGAGGACTTCCAACATTAAAAAACTTAGCGATATTTATCTAAGGAGAGATGACAGAAGTGGAAGAAAAGGCAAGAGATTAACAGCATCACCAAAGTCAAGGGAAAACTTTGAATTAAGCCAAAATCCCAGCATGCCTCACAATTCCAGTAAATGTCTCTTTGTGGTTATCTAGACACATGGTTTAAACAGTGCTTGTGACTATAAATAAATAGCATTTTTGTTCACTTTTGGGTTTGTTTTTGTTTTCCCCAGGAACTATAATTTGGATGAAATCTCTGAAGGAAAATATATCCTAAGTTCACAGTCCAATATGGTAGTCACTAGCTCCCTATGGTTATTTCAATTAATTAAATTAAAATAAAATTAGGTTAAGAATTCAACTTTTCAGTTTCACTAACCACATTTCACATGCTCAGCAGCACATGTGCCTAGTGGCTACCATTTTGGACACTGTAGATGTAGAACATTTCCATCCTTATACAATAGTTCTGTCTGATAGCTCTAGTCTAAGAGAATCCTATGTCCATGAGAAGACATGATTAAGTGAACCAAAAGTGAAGCAATGTCCCAGGTATTAAAATATTTCCCCCATTCCAGGAAGTCAGGAGGGAGAAGAAAGGATGGCAAGGGTCAGAAAAAAAAACAGGATGCAGCATTTGCCTCCATTATAGATGAGAGGACTGGGACGGGTGATGAATGTGTTTCAGAATCTCTTCAAAGGGGAAAGGGCAGAAAGTTAGTCTGAGGGACTTTCAACTAGAGACCAAGGAATGCAAGGTCTTTAAGTTCAAGCTCTGACATGAGCGGGAGAGAGTTCCTTCAAGAAGGGAGATAACCCCCACTATAGGTGTCCTTTTGACACGCTTGCCTAAATTAAGCTTCACCTTTCTAGATAAGTTAGAAATTCTGCCAATACAACCTATTGAAGGACACATTTTAACTTTAAACCTTATGCTATGAAACCTAGAAAAGGACCTTAATAATGATGATGAAAGGAGTTTTCCTCACTCTCAAAAACTCATGGAAGATATGTTTGGATGAAGTTTTTTGATTTAAATTCCAGGCATTTTTTTTCTCACCCATCTTGCTACAGCCAATGTTCTCTCATATTAAGGGGAAGAGATAACTGAATACTCCAGAAACATAGCTTCAAATATTGAAATTAGAGTGTTTCAGGAAAAAAATAGTTTTTAAATCTGATATCGCTGCTCACTCACTGAATGCTATTTATGAGTGTACCAGATATGAAGAATTGAGTTACTTCAGTGAAACTATTTTATTGAATATGGGTTAACATGTTTGTAAGTCATTAAAAAGTGGAGTCCCTATATTTTGCCCAAATAGCAATAAGTGTAAAGGCCCCATCCTTGTTTTAGAAGATATAATAAAAACAGCAACAACAATAATTAACATGAAATGAGCCCTTACTATGGGCCAGGTTCTTTGTACTTATTAGCTCATTTAATCATCACAATAATCATATGAGGTGAGCACTGTAATTATCCCATTTTACAGAAAAAAATACCAATATTAAGACATTTTAATAGGATCAGTATAATAGAATAACAGAGATCAAATTTCCATACCTAAACTGATCAACAGAACATTGATTCAACTATTCAATTGAGCAATAAAACTAGAAATGACTGTGGAAGAAAACTTCCATGTGGGCCAGACTGGTTGTGAAATGGAATTTTTTGGAGTATTTTTCAAAAGAAAAATTTGCTAATTCATGTATTTAAAAATAATTTATTGACTGGTGTATACTGGGCACTGGACTATAGGCTGGAGATAAAAAGCTGAATAAGATAAAATATAAACCCTACATGTATACAAAAGAAAAAGGCAGAGAAAGGGAAGAATGTTCCAGATAGTTGTGCCAAAAAAAGACTCTCAAAACAGATGTGTGACTGATCCTCATTCTCTCTCTCTCCTTCCCTCTCTCCCTCTTTTTTCCTCTCCTTCTCTCTGTCCCTTTCTGTCCTTGCCTCTTTATCTCTCATTCTAGATACTTCTACATACTTCTAGAAAGATATGTGGTTGTAATGAGATAATCAGTGCACCCATATGTCTTCATTTGTCTGAGACCGTCTCAATTTATACCTACTGCTAAGGTACAGTTATAAACAGTGCTTCACTTTACTCTCAAAAGTGTCTTGATTTGGGTGATAAATAATATGATCATCCTACAAATAATATTTGCTTTTGTAGAAACTGAAACAGGGAACAGGGAGGTATACACTTTCGTCAACATACCTACAGTTGATCATCTTCCAGAAAAAAATTTTTAAAAAATTTGACTTTCTATTACTGGAAGGAAGTTTTGGCAGGAAACTGCTTTCCACTAAGTGAGAGCAGCCAGTGCTTAGACACAGGTGGCAGAAGCAGAATTAGAAGATGGAGAAGGCCAGCCTGGAAGATAGCAGTTTCCACAAATGTCCTGTTCAAAAGATCAAGATTCTAGTTTCCTAAACTTTCTCAGCAAAATCTCCTCCAAATCCTTGATGACTCCAAGTAAGCCATCACCACCAACCCAACTCTTTCTATAAACTCTGCCTCTGCATTTCCAACCACCTATTCGACATTTATGTCCAGTGCTCCAAGAGTATTCAAAGTCATCATGTCCACCTTGAATTAATGATGCCCTTCCCCCCCAAGTTGTTCTTCCTCCTGCCCATCCCAATCTCAGAGAATTGCAGGTCTTTCTATTAGTCACACAAGGCAGAAAGGAAAATTGACCTCATCCTTGATACCGCCTACTCTTTCATTTTCACATTGGATAAATGATCAGTTTCTGTAATACCACCTCCTTTCACAGTTCTTTCTCTCCAGACCTACTGTTAGTTTGGGGTCTGGAGAGAAAGTCTCTGTTAGTTTGGAGTTCCCTTAAAGCTTCCTTGAGACCAGGTTTAGGGACAAGTAGTTTATCTGAGAGGTGACCCCTGGAAGAACAGTGAGGGTATGGGGAAGGAGGAAGCAAGTTACCACTGTGGGCAGCTGGAGCTCACATCCATCAGTGCCCTCTGACAGGCTGTGCTGAATATACCTCAGAAAATCCCACCTGGAGGTGAAGGTGCAGGAGTATCTTTCCACCAACTCCCATCCCTCACTGAGGCTTATTCCTCGGACATTATCTCTCTCAGTACCTTCAGACTCTGCACGCTGGCCAAGCATCCTCTTTCTGTCAGAGAAAGTCTTTAGAAGAGAGTCAGAGGAAGCCTTTGGTGTGATCTGGAACATTATTCACTGCCTTCCGAGTGAGTGTATCATGCTGGTCTCTACACCCTTACCTAGGGCTCTCATGATGTCAGGCCTAGATTCTGGCAAGGGGGACCTAATGTATCTCCTTATCTCCCATCCTTGCAATTCCTCTTCAACCTCCACACAGCAGCCGGGGATGATTCTGAACATAAAATGTGGATGTGATCATGTCCTGCCCATCACAGAGTCTTTAACAGCTCTCCAAGGGCTCAGAGAAATGCTTCAAACTCTCTCGGCGGGCTCCTGCCCAGCTCTCTCTGTACCTCCTGCCCACCCCCTCACCACCGCCACTTCCACACGGTGCTTTTTTAATCCTCAGCACCTTGCATTCTCTGCCGAGAATCCTCCCTTTCTTTGCTCGTCCCTCCCTGGCCCTCTCGTCCCCTTACCCGAGCGCTTTGCCCACTTGGTGGACATGTTCTTGTCCTCTGAAACTAGTTTTTATATCACCTCCCCCATCAAATCTTTCTCCACCCCTCATGTAAGTTGACCCTGTTATGTTTTATGCCCCCAGTGTGTCACGTGTGTAATTCTGACTGAGTCCACCACATTGCAGAGAGCCCTTGAAGTAGCACCTTGCACAGGGGTTCTTAGTGTCTGGGTGCCATGAATCCCTTTGGCAGTCTGGTGAAGCCTTGAACCCCATCTCCAAATAATGTTTTAAATGCATAAACTAAAATGCATGAGATTATAAAGGAAACAAATTATATCGAAATATAATTATTAAAATATTTTCCAAAAAGTGTGGTATAGCAATATATGTGTTTCTTTATTAATACATTAAACAAACTACTGTGTTTTCAAGTATGTAGTGATGAATATATACAATAATATTAATAAATAATCATAATGTGATATAAGAATATATCCTTGTATTACTGCTAATGTGTTTTATTGCCTATATTTATAATTGAAGGAAACAATGTTCAGGTAGAGGTTAGTAAAAATAAATGTGCAATGTTTCCTTCTCAGTCCATGACACAAAGAAAGACTTGTATCCATAGACCCCGTGTGGTTCAGTGGACCCCAGGTTAGGAAGCACGTTAGCAGCGTGTACCTGGCTAAGAAAAGGTGTCCAAATGTATTTGCTGAATGAGCTGCCTCTCTTTGTATGTGCTGAATGAATGAGCTTCTGGCCTGGATTTCAGATTGCTCTTTCTCTAAATTTCCATGATTTTATGCTTAAACTGTTCCCCAGGTTTCTCCAGCTTGTGGTGTAAAAGCATTACATTAATTGTAATGTCACCTTTTACTGGCAAATTTTCGTGCCCCTGTGCAACCCAGTATATTGCAGACTCCATCTCAAGTTTTCCTCAGTCATTTCTGAGTCCCCACATTTGTTTCACTTAAACTCAGAAATAGCCTGAACCTGTCTTCCTCCCTGGCCCCTCTTGTTGATAAACACAGCTGGAGAAGCCACTGAGGACCGTGACATTTAGCGTCTGCCGGAGCTGATATTCATGGCGAGGGTGATGCTTCCCAGCACTCCCTAACTTGGCAGCCCTCAGGGGCTGTGGCGAGGCCTCAGTCTCTTTCGTGAACATTCTTACTGAGATGGAGAGGAGGCAGTGTCCCCATCTTTGGGGCATGTTTTGGCATCTGACCATCAAGTAAGTGTTGCTTGGTGCCCTCATCTCAGTGTCTCTAGAAATCAGCGTCTTCATTTCAGTGCTGTGCCAGAAATTTCTACCTCCCCCACCGGACTCCTCCACAGCCCACCCTGCTTTGTGTCCCAAGACCCCAGTGTGTGTGGACTGAAAAATTAGCTCCCATACCCTCCAGCTGGTACTCCTTGCTCAGTGGGCTATGGAAGGGCAGGAGAGAGGAGAAACGGGAGTATTCCTTTCCCGGCTCGCTCTCCATCAGTCTGTGGTTTGAACAGTCCTCCACTAACGGCTCCTGTCAGGCAGCCCCCTCCCAGCACTTGGGCTCTTCTTCCCGGCCTCTTCAGTCCTGCAAACGGCAGTGGCTCTCTGCCCTGCTTAGAACTAAGGAACTTGCCATTCCTTTTTGGTCTCTTATAATCTGCCCACGCTTTTGTAAGTATCCCCTTCCCTAAACTCTCCTCAAATACCCCCCATGTGAGTGTGCCTTCGCTTCCTCCTCCAGGGATAGAAGCGTGTATCCATGCATCAGACACACCCAGATACGTCTGAGTCCACGGCAGATCTGCTACTCACCCCTGGTCCTCCTACAAAGAGATTTTGACCACCCTCCTTTCTGTCTACTTTGACATTGTATTTATTTAGTCATTCATTCGATAAATGATCCACATTTTTTTGTACTTTAAGCTGCCTGTGCTCTTCTTAACTGTCAGGGAGCACACAGATTACAGAATTTGGAGAAATGTAGACATTTTTGTCAATTACTGAGAGAGGAATCTTGGGCAAGTTACTGTCCAACCTCAGTTTCCTCAATGGCTCAGGATGCTGTTGTGGAAATTAAATGAGCCAAGGTGTGAAAACATGCCAAGAGTCACATGGCACTGTGCAGAGGTCATAGGTCAGACTTCTGAGGAAATCCACTCTCGAAAGATATCTGTGTAGAGTCATTGCAGAGTGTTCTCAGTATTAACACATGTCGGGGAGGGAGCACAGGACTGCACAGGGAGATAAGATGCGGCAAAAGCCTTAGCCAGCCCTGAGGGCAGCTCTGAAGCTGAAACAGTCAGTCCTTCTGCGTTGTCCCACTTGGAGGTGCTGTCCATCTTATGCTGACATCCACCAGTCATGGATATGGGCTCCCCTGAGGAAGGGGACATAACTTGGGTGTGAGGCTACTCTCCATCTGCAGGCAAAAAGACCAGAGAGGTACGAAGCTGAGGGAAGTTAGCTGCCAACACTTCCGGCAGCTGGGGGATGAATGCCTGGGGCGTCTAGGCAGGACGCCACACTATCCACTGCCGTGAGCATTAACTAGCCACTGGCTACCCCCATCGGCTCCTTTAATTTGCATCTCTTAAGGAGTGTGAGGGCAGGATACCTCTGGAGAGCACCAATATCAACTGGGATAACCAGATAAAATGGCTTTTTGGGTAGTGATTTCTCAAAATTGATTTGCAAGGCTAGAGGTAAAAGCCATCGGCACTTGAAGAGAGGTTCTCAAACCATCCTTCTTAGAATAGGGTGGGGAGAGATCAGAGGAGAGATGTTCTTCTCATTGATGAAGAGTTCCAAGCTCCAGCTCCATGCTTGATTTTATGTATGGTTTTTCTAAAGATTTGTCTTCCAAAGAGCACCCTCCAAGTTCACATATGTTACCCAGGATGGGAGGAAAGGCCTTCATTTTTCTTCAGGCTGTGGCTACTGAGGAGGACGCTAACAGGCCTGGACAATTTGGCTGTGTCAGCAGCAGGCTCTCTGCCCCTGCTTGTTCCTCAGGACCCCATTAGCAATCAAGGCAGCAGGCTGGTGGGGCTGGAGGGACAGGGATGGCATATGCAGGAAGCTTGAATCGAAGAGCTCACAGTATTAATTGCTCACAGGGTCTTGTGTCTCAAATCTCCACTGTCATGAAGAACAGAGTTCACAGAGACTCAAGGCCCTCCCCGGAACCTTACGCATCAGCAATAGCCGTTCTCAAAGGCTCCAAGGCAGGACTGAGCCCACAAGGAGTATTTCACAGTTTCTGGCAGCCTGGATTCCTGTGGATAAGCCTTCCACTCAGAATGGAAGCAGACCCATGGGAAGCAGCACCTGCCCAGGGAAGGGAAATGCTTGAGGAAGTTCCAAGCAGAGAACACAGGTTTACAGTTGGTTTATTATATACGCATGCTCTGTTCTCTTTCCGAACAAACAGTGAAATTGGGACTGACAAGTCATCTCAAGGATTTGAGTGTTGGAGCAAAAGGGTGGGTAATTCACCTAAAACTAAACAAAATCAACATTGTAAATCCACATTATTTTGTCCTTAGGCTATTTGCTTTTGTTCTGCCCCATCCAGGAACATCCTCCTCCCTTTTTTTCCTTGCAAAGTTTGCTATCTTCTAAGATCTAGCTGAAAGCTCTGTCACTAACTCTTTCCCAACTACCCACACCTACACCTGCCTCTCTCATCTAAAATCTTTCCTTGTATTTGGGTCAAAGAATGTTCAGAGTCGTCATTACCAACATAGCTGACATTTATTAAGTGCTAAGTATATGCCTGCACTGTGCTAAATACTTTACATGGATTAGCTCATTTATTCCTCAAAACAAGTCTATGAGGGAGGTCATTTTATTAACTACATATTACATATAAGAAAGTTATTGGCCCTAGGACTTTTCCTTCTCTCTCTCCATACCCTTAACCATATGAGTTCTCCCCACTAGAGATGGAGTGTGTTTTCCTTGACATTTGTCTTTACGCTCAGCCATGTGACTTGCTTTGGTCAATGGGATATTCACATCCATAGTGAGCAAAGTCTTGAAATGGATTTGCACAGGGAGCTTTTTTTCTCATGCTGCCACCGTTGCCATGAAAATATTATGCTCCAGCCAGACTACTAATCCAAGTGGTATAACAGACATGGAAAGCAGACCAGAGTCCAACTGTCAACATGTAACCCATGTCAGCTAGATCTTCAACTCGAAGCACAGCTGCCTGGCCTAGATCTGCTGAGTCCTGTGTAGTCACATGAGCAAAAATAAATGATTGTTATTTTAAGTCACTGAGTATTGGGTGGGTTTGTTACTCAGTGATAACTAACTGATACAGGCACTAAGAGGTTGAGTTACTTGCCCGAGTTCTCACAGGTAGTGGAGGAAGAAGATTCCAGCACAGATTGGTTTCAATTCAGCTCTCATCTTTTTATCAACTCTGGCTTCCATAATTACACCACCACTTTCCCCTCCTCCTCCTCCTCCTTCTTCCTCCACATCAAATTACATTTACTGAATGTTTACTATGTGCCAGACACCCCAAGAAGTACCATCTGTGTATTATCTTATTGAACACATCAATAACCCTCTGATGTAAGTACTATTACTGACCACAATTTACAGGAGGTTCGGTGAAGTAAGTTGCTTGCCCAAGATCACACAGCTAATAGTAGACAGAGCCTGCATTCATTTCAGATCTGTGGCACCTCAGAGTGTTCCAAACTGCCATGCTTTGCCATACACTGCTACCTTTTGAGAGAAATCAAAACCATCATTAGAGAAAAATGTTAATGATAAGACATTCCAAGAACTTCTTCTTGCCCAAGATTTTCTAAGAAGCTACCTCAAACCCTAAAATGATTGCTTTAATTTTTTTTTTCTTGCTTTGGAATAGCTTTATAAATATTAAACTTAGTTTTTAGGTATCTTGGAAGTTTGTTTTAAACTATTATTTCAGAAATGAGACATCTGGAGCTTTGAGAAATAAATTTACCAATTCATCACATGCAGCAAACGAGTAGGATATCAAAGGCCATGATCCTGAATGCTCAACTTGAGGCTTCCACTTGGGAGGGAGATGAACAGCAGCTCAGCTGTACTGATAGACATGGAAATTTGGTGTCCAACTTCTCCTTACACACACATTTAGCCAAAATTCCTTTTTCTACCCTTACTTTCACTCTCACATCTAGAAGTATCTGAAGGCAGGGCCGATTTCATGGGTATACAACCTGTACAGAGACACAGGGCCCCACACTTAGAAGGTCCCCATGTGTAGTTTAATGCTTTATTGTCACCATCTTTAAATCCTTAATAATTTTTTTTAACAAAAGGCTCTGCTCTTGCATTTTTCACTGAACCTGCAAACTCCATAGCCTGTCTTGTGCAGATATCTAGTGCCTCCAGTAGTCCACAAGCCCAAGAAGCAGAATATTAAGAGGAGAATTGAAGCACAGTCATGACTCAAACAGATCCAGTGGTACCTCCATGCAAATCCAGCCCCACTAACTCTGGGTTGAGGTTGGGGCTAAAGGTGGAAGAATTAGTGGAAAGTCTAAGAAGCAATAAGCTTCCCTGAATAACTCATTTTCCCCTCTCTTGGACTATGTCATGCCCTTAAAGAATAGAAAGGGTGAAACATAAATTGACTGCAGTTGGGTTTCATCCTATTGCTTCTTAATTTGGCTATTCCTTCTCTCAGGCTTACGTCATTCTTCCCACAAGTCTATCTTGCAATGAAGTTATTCCAAATTCTCACCATCCTAGAAGCATCTTATCTACATAATACGTCATCTTGAATGAAGAACACTGTTGTGATCCATGAAACAACTTATCTACGTAAGAAGTCATTTTGCATGAATAACACAGAATAATCGTGAAGTTATTTTAGTATGAACAAATCATGAGTTAGCTCCTGTCTCTACTTTGTCTCCACCTTTATAAACACCAGAGTTAATATAGGGCTTTATAATAAAAAATATCAGGGCATAGTAAGATTCATACAAAATGTCAATCTTAATATCACAGGGGTATGAGCAATCTAATTTTCCCTCTGCCCCAACCTTGTTCTTATGTGTGAAACAGTAAGAAATGGAGAGATTAAGTCAATAGAAACACAAATGTTGATCGTGGAAAAAAAAAAAAAAAGGTGACTTTTTACCCCACGAGATAGGACAGACTAAAACCTCTATAAAGGTAAACTAATAGGAAACCATAAATGAATTTGTGTTGCCACACAGAGTCATCTGAAAAAGTTTTATTAAAAATACCTCCAAAATATATTGCCTTTTATATTATACCAAGTGGAGCTAGAATGAGGGAGGGAATTTAGGAACTGTTGGACACAATTTTATTAGAAGGATTATTCCCTTGATTATAATAAGCAGAGAAATAGAACTTATTGGTTTGGTTATTTGAAACACGCACATGCACATTCTCACACAAATCCAGATTTGAGCAGGGTAAAAGTTCTTTCCTTCAGCTGGGAGTGAGCTTGAAAATGTTTTATTACTATTACAGGAAATCCAATTTAAGTATCATCTTTTATGAAATGCTCTCATTGTTAAGAAGCACTCTTCGTTTCATTTTCTGCTATTATGATGGTAAATACTGATTAAACATGGGGGATTGTGTAGCCCTCAAATGATTTAAAATCAGAGGTAGATAAGACATTTTAGAATGTCAAGGTATTTTGCCAAACACAACATGGGGAGAGGGAGAAGAAGAAAGGCATGCTCTTTTATGTTTCATTCCATAAGAAGAACATCTAAAACATGTATCGATTTAACATGGCTCAGAAATTAAAGTTATGATATCAATAACATATACCTAACCACATGTTAGAATGAAGAAAGATTGTATCTTGGAATACAGGAGTCTTCCTTGTGCAAATCGCATTAGAACCAATAGGGAGTTATTCATGCATCCAAATCCCTCTCGTCCTTCCCCTCCCCACCCCCAGACACAGACACCCTTGTTCAGAATGATCCGTATATTTATCTATTTCACATAAATCAAGAATTTAATAAAAAAATCTACCAACACGGCCATTTGAGACATGAATCATGAGTGCTGTATGTATAAATCATATAGACCTTAAAAGCATTTATGATACAGCCCCTTTCATGCAAACCGCCCAAATGTTTTAGAGACTTAAATCATAGAGAATAAGGAAAATATAGTAAATAAAATGGAAAACCAATGGTTAACCAAGCTAATGAACAAAATGCCTAGATGTCTCTCATCTCTGAATGGATTCCTTAGAAATTTTAACTAGAACAGGATTTTCAAGGGGCCATTACATTCAGTAAAGTAATTGAATATGTTCATAGTCAAAGATTTCTTTGAGAAATGCTTCTGGAAAAAAAATTTAAAACTTCTATTAAGAAAATAAAGGACAATGGATTCGGAAGAACATGTCAAAAATAAAAAGAGAGAGTTAGTGAAAAGGGCAAAAATAGTTACTTGATGTTACCAATGTGTTACACAGAAAACGTATTGTTTACAATCCAATTCCAAATCTTCCTTTTAAAAAAACGTGTTGTTTTCTCTGAGTAATTATTTTTAATTCACTCCCTTTGCCCAGAAGAAGGTCAATTGCACTATAAAACCAAGTTTTCAATTATTTACCATAAGAAATAGTAAACTCCTAAATTTTGTAAACTCTTAAATTGCTGGTGATCTGCATATCTTGTTAAATTATCAGAAAGAAGACCTTTTATCTCACTGGATAAGGGTGCAAGTGCTTCCCATCTTTTTTTGTCAACAACATATGTGCATATGTTTATTTTTTTGTTATTTCCTCTCTATCTGATTCCCTTATTTCCTGAAGCATTTAGCTATTTCTGAGCTGATTTTGTTTCTATGTTCATCTATTAATTTTTTGTCTCCCTCACTAGACTGAGCTTCCTGAGCACAGGGACTTTGACTATCTTTTGTCATAAATGCACCTAATTCCATCTAGCACCATAGGTGCTATAGGTAAAACAGATAGATAGATAGAATAACTAATTGAGTAGAATGAATCAATAGTTGGGCAGCAGCTATAACTGGTCAAGGACCATCTTTTTGGATGCATCTAGTTTCGCAAGCAGAAAATGAGGTTCTTAATCTGTACTGTGCACAGCCCTCAGCCAACAGCCTCTTCAAGTGTTGGCTTAGCTGCAGCCCTACCCAGGGTAGCCAGGTCCAGTGACTGGTATGTGGACGTACAAAGGCCAGGCATCGTAACCAACTTGGGACGGCTTCGAAGGGTCATTTAACTCCAGAGCCCCCTGTGAGCTTGATCAAAGCTGCTGACGGGCCTGTAGCATAGCTGGACTCTTTCTCTGCAATAAGCATCCTGCACACTGAACCAAAGAGTCTAATTTGCAAAAACACAGAAAAGCTGACAAGCAGAAACTCAGGGACAAAAATGACTCAGGTTCCTTCTTTTGGCCATGAAGTCAAGCACCTTCACCTTCTGATACTCATGACTACCAGTCAGTTACAAGGACAAAGGAAGCATTGGAACGGGTATGACACAGCTGTAGATTTCAGAAGGGAGATGGTGGGTCTGGGTTATGAGTAGACAGGATATGCTCTTAGGCCCAAGGCTGCAAGGTCTAAGGTCAGAGAATGTGGCCCTTGGAGTCAATAACCAACCTGCCTCATCCTGCCTAGTTTACAGAACTTGCTGGAAGACCTCTGCTTGTAAACAAGCACCTATATCTGGTCTCATCAGAGAAACAGGGGCCTCTTACGAGTGTCTCTTCAAATGCTGCACCTGCCCTAGTATGTCCTCAGGCTCTCCTTCTAGTTCCCAGGGCCTCAGTTTACCCACCTGCACATATTTTCTACATTACTTCAAAGAGGTGCTGGGAGATTTAATTAATGTTTGTCAAGCATGTCTTTTATAAAAGGAATCATGTGCAGTGAGTTCAAAGTCATCTTGGTCCTGCTGTTTCTTTCATGAGTGCTTAGAAGATTTTTCAGCCTTGATAAGAACTCGAAAAAAAAATTACTTGCTCAAGTGCTTGGATTGGGGTATTCACATTATGATGCTCTTCGTATTTTCTTCGGATACCACAGGAAAATGAATAAAAATCAATCAAACGATTGCTTCCACGAATGGCACCACTATTCTCTAGGTGGTTAAGGTTTAAAAACCTGAGAATCATTCTACGGTTCCCCTATTTTGTCACTGCTCCCCCTGCCACATGCAAGCACACCCATGCATCACCAAAGTTTAGCAATGATTTCTACTACTTCAATATTTTCCTCTGTCCCCTCTCTTTAGTTCCCCTGAAGTCACCAGTCCGGCGAATTTCAGGTCAGGCAAAGCCCGCACAATGATGAGAGCATTTCTTCAAACATGCATATCTGTTTATGTCCATCCCATGCTCAAGTCCCTTATGGGATTCCTGGTGCTTCAGTCTAAAATCCAAAATTTTAGGAAGACCTTCAAGGTATGTCATAATATGGCCCCTACATTTCCAATGTCATCTCCCATCACCCCAGCCAGCACACACAGCTCTGATTTGAGTTCTCCAAGGTTTTAACATCATCACCTCTACAGCTATAGACACAATGCTTTAGTCCTCCTTCATCATCTAAACCTTGATTTTCCCTTTCTTCATCAGTACTTATCATACCCCTGACCCAACATATACCCCAACTTTCCTAACCTATGCATACATTTACCATGCCTGGATTGTAGAACAACCATTTTCTTATTCAACTTATGTACTAGTCTGTAAATTCCATAAACCAGGGATGATATTTTTCAACTCTGTATCCCTAGTGTTCCTAGCAATCTAGAGATGTTCAATACCTATTTATTGAATAATAAAAATGATGAAGCAGGGAGAGGGAGATGAGTTCAGGCATTTCTAAAGCCATGGATTTCAGAAGCATCCTTGTTTCTAACCATAAATGAACAAGTAAACCAAGAAAGGGGACTCTTGGTTTGTTTGTGGATGGACAATTCCAGAAGAGCTGAAATAGAACGGGATGGGAAATCTTCTCATTATTTTAATTTAAAACTTTCTAAGAAAAATTTTTGCAAAATATCATCAAGTTTCACTGGCAACATACAAGGATGGCAGGCAGGGGAATCAGCTAGTTTATCAAGAAGGGAATAGCAGCTGATTAATTCATTTGCAGCTAAATTCAATGCAGGGCCAATCAGTGTGGGCTCCCATTCAGAATGGGGCCCTCATTTATTGTAGAAATGAGGAGGAATAGAATCTAGATTACAGCTGTGCTCTAGGCCTCAGGTTTCCAAACCTGGTTGACCATTGTAATCTCTGGAAGTGGTTGAAAACTACAAATCCCCAGGATCCATTTGTGACCTAATGGATGAGAATCACCAGGGGGACAGCCCAGGAAACTGTATTATAAGAAAGGGCTGCCAATTGATTCTGAAGATGAACCAGATTTAGGAAACATTGACCTATGCTTCATTCATTCATTTATTCATTCAAAAATTGACTTATTCACTGGTTCTTCACCCACATATGCATGTACCCAATGAAGATTGAGAATAAAAAAGAAGGGAAAGAAAGAGGTTAGAAAGAAAGAACAGCGCCTCATCCTCTTTCCTGATACACTCTTTTGTCTAGGTCTGTTCTTCAAGCTGCTCCTCATTTTCATTGTTTTTTTCTTTTAACCCTTTTTCTATTTCTTAAGGCTGAGATGCTTCAAAACCACAAACCCTCTTTTCTTTTTCCAGGATTACCTTCCCTAAACAGTGGCCTGAAGGTCAGTGCACGTTTTCCCAGTGTCAGAACCTTCCACAGCAAAATATTCACAAATCTATGAGCAATTATACTCACCTCTATTTTCCTTTCTTTCTTCCCTTGCCCCAGGTTGGCACTGAGGTTCTGCAGCCAGAGTGGTCTGAGGGAAGAGGAAGAGGAAGAGGAAGCCTCAAATTACAGTGAATAAATGAACACTTCACAGGCTGGTCCTGAGAGGGTGTCAACACTTGCTTTAATCATTTAGATTGAATGAAATGGATGAGTCATAAAACTCATGGAAGGTTCAACCTAAAGGGAGGAAAGCTGGAGTAAGGAGGAAGAGGACTTTTCAAATAATTAAGGGAACCTAATAGAGCAATGTCTAGTAAACAAGACTTGTACTGGGTAAGGTTTCCACTTCTTACCCTTCATGAAGATTTCCTGCTTCCTGCCAAGAAGCTGGGACTCCACCTCTCCAGAATTCCAACACATGTTGATTATGTAGTTGAGCACCTAAACTCTCATTCTCTAGTTAAAAACCTGTCAAAGAGAGTGGAGGGTAGCACCAGGAGCAGGAGTTATGAGATCATGGACTGTACCATAGGAGACATCCTGGCGAACAACCACTGCACCTCCCACTTTGCTGCTGAGTTTCTGGCTTCCTTTTAAATGAGAGATGTACAACAAAGTAGTTATTTCCTTTAATTTTAATTTTATAGTTGATTAACAATGTTGTATTAGTTTCAGGTGGACAGCTTAGTAGTTATTTTTGAATGGGTAGTAGTAATTATCTTTCTACTTGAATGAAAATAATTTAACCTAATCTTAAAATTTTCTAAGGGAGAAAGTTTAGTGTTTAATCAATATAATCCACTCAGTTTCCAGAGGGATAAGAGGTCCAGAGAAGGTAAAAACCTGCCCAGATTCACATGGTCAGTTGGAAGTGGTCCCCATACAAAACTTAAATATCAAAATGCCTAATTCAGTGGGAGGTGATGCTTGTCAACTGCTATATGAGCCATCCATGTGAGAAAACATAAGTAGCTAAAACTCGTGTCTAGTTGGGTTTGGAGATTTCACTTGAACTTAAACCTCTTGGTGTCAAAAGTTAGCTTGACAACATGCAGCTTCTAAACACTAAGTATCTAAGTCACTGAGTGGGGCTATAAAGCTCATATAAAAGGGCTCTCAAGATTCTATGGGCATTCCAGAAACCAGACAAAGACACCACAAAAAAAGGAAAATTACAGGCCAATATCTCTGATGAATATAGATGCAAAAATCCTTAAAAAATTACCAAACAAAATTTGACAATACATTGAAAGGATCATACATCCTTTCCAAGCGGGATTTATTCCAGGTATGCAAAGATGATTCAGCAACTGCAATTCAATCAGTGTGATACACCACATTAACAAAATGAAGAATAAAAATCATATTATCATCCAATAGATGCAGAAAAAGTACTTGACAAAATTCAACATCCTTTTATAATAAAAACTCTCAACAAAGTGGGTGTAGATGGAATATATGACAAGCCCACAGCTAACATCATACTCAGTGGCAAAAAGCTGAAAGCTTTTCCCTTAAGATTAGGGAGAAAACAAGGATGCACACTCTTGCCACTTTTATTCAACACAGTATTGAAAGTCCTAGACAGAGCAATTAAGCAGGAAAAACAAATAAAAGGCATCCAGATTGGAATGGAAGAAGTTAAACTGTCACTATTTGCAGATGGCATGACTATATATATAGAAAATCCTAAATACTCCACCAAAAAACTATTAGAACTAATAAACAAATTCAGTGAAGTTGCAGAATACAAAATCAATACACAAAAATCTTTTGTGTTTTTACACACTAACAATGAAGACAAATTAAGAAAACAATCCCATTTACAGTTGCACCAAAAAGAATAAAATACCTAGGAATAAATTTAACCAAGGAGTCGAAAGACCTGTACACTTAAAAACTATAAGACATTGATAAAAGAAATTGAAGAAAACAGAAATAAATAGAAAGATATTCCATTCTCATGGATTGGAAGAATTATTATTGTTAAAATGTCCATATTACCCCCAAAAATACAGATTCAATACAATCCTTATCAAAATTCCAAAGGCATTGTTCATAGAAATAAAACAAACAATCCTAAAACTTGTGCAGAACCACAAAACATTCCAAATAGCCAAAGCAATCTTGAGGAAAAAGATGCTGGGGGCATCATGCTCCCTGATTTCAAGTTATATTACACAGCTACAGTAATCAAAACAGTATTGTATTGTCATGAAAACAAATACATAGATCAATGGAACAGAATAGAGAGTCCAGAAATAAACTCATGCATATGTGGTCAATTAATTTACAACAAAGGATGCAAAAATATGCAGTGGGGAAAGGACAGTCTTTTCAATAAATGGTGTTAGGAAAACTCAACAGCCACATGCAAAATAATGAAACTGGACCACTATCTTACACCATACACAAAAATTAACTCAAAATGGATTAAAGACTTGAATGTAAGACCAGAAACCATAAAACTCCTAGAAGGAAACATAGGTCCTCAACATCACTCTTGGTGATATATTTTTGGATCTGATTCCAAAGGCAAAAGCAAAAATAAACAAACAGGACTATATCAAATTTAAAAATACCACACAGTGAAGAAAATCATCAGTGAGATACAAAGACAACCTACTGAATGGGAGAAGATATTTACAAGTTATATATCCAATAAGGGGTTAATATAAAATATATAAAGAACTCATACAATTTAATAATGGAAACAATCAATTAAAAAATAGGTAGAGGATCTGAATAGACATTTTTTCCAAAGAAGACATACAGTTGGCCAACAAGCACATGAAAATATGCTCAACATCACTAATCACCCCTGTCAGACTGGCTATTATAAAAAGGACAAAAAATAACAAGTGTTGGAGAGGATGTGGAGAAAAGGGAACCCTTGTGCACTGTTGGTGGGGATGTAAATTGGTGCAGCCACTATGGAAAACAGTATAGAGGTTCCTCAAAAAATTAAAACTAGAACTACCATATGATCCAAGAATTCCAATTCTGGGAATTTATCTGATGAAAAACAAACAAAATAATTTTTAAAAATGCATCCCTAAGTTCATTGTAAAATTATGATATAGAAGCAACCTAAGTGTTCATCAATTGATGAATGGATAAAGATGTGATGTTTTATATATATATATGATGGAATACTACTCAGTCATAAAAAATAATAAAATCTTGTCATTTGCAATAACATGGATAGTCCTTGAGGGTATTATTCTAAGTGAAATAAATCAGAGAAAGACAAATACCTTATGATTTCATCTATATGTGGAATTTAAAAAACAAAACAAAGGAGCAAACAAAACAAAACAAAATGAAACTCATAGATACAGAGAACAGACTGGTGGTTGCCAGAGTGGAGGTGGGTTTGGGAGCTGGGCAAAATGGGTAAAGGGGATGAAGAAGTGCAAACTTTCAGTTATAAAATAAGTCATGGGGATTTAATGTACAGGATGGTGACTATAGTCAATAATATTGTACTTATTGTAAATTTGAAAGTTGATAAGAAAATAAATTTAAAAATTTCTCGTCACAAGAAAAAAAAAATTGACAGTTGGTAACTAGACTTATTGTTGTGATCATTTTGCAATGCACGCAAATGTCATATCATGTTGTAACACCTGAAATTAATAAAATGTTATGTCAATTATACTTCAATAATTAAAAAAAAGATACCATGGGCCGCAAGTAGCTCACACAAAACAATGTTCTGCAAGAAAAGGAATCAGAACTATAGGGATTCAGTTTTCTATGTATAGTATTACCTCCCTGTTCCCTATCAAACCTTGTTCTGAAAGATCATTGAAGGAGAAAAAGATTGAAAGACCTTCTGGGCATTGCAGGCTCGGGTTTTCTTTGAGCCCCAGATGTTTATGAAAAAAATTAGGAATATTAGAGATAATATGAAAACATGTTCATGATGACTTCACTTTATACAAAAACACACATTTCTAAACTTAACCATGTGATTCCCAAAGTACATATTTGTTATCATTAACCCGAGTTGGCTAAGCCCAATGGAGTTGGCAACCAAATGATGAATCGACACTGATGTTCTGAGCACCCAGTTTTTCAGTCTTCAGCTTTGTAACTTAACAGATATAGGTGTGAGCCTTAGAAGTGAATGAATCTAGGACAGAACTAGATCTTTTTAGTGCCTGTGATGTGAGAGCTCTGCAATAGAGGCGTTTCCAAGAAATAAGATACAATTTTGAAATCATCCCTTGAAGTAGCCTGGCTTGGTGGGCATGCTATGGGCTTTGGAATTATTCTGTCCTGTTTTGCTCTGAGAACGTCCACCCATGGCTCAGTGACCTGATTTAACCTCCTATGCCTCAGTTTCCTGATCTGTAAAGCGTGGATGATAATAAAACCTACTTCTTGGGTTATAATAAGGATTAAATGTGTTAGTACAAGTGAAAATGCTCAGGATAATTGTCTGACACAAAGTAAGGACTTAATACTTATAAGTAAGATCTTAATAGTCTTTTTACAGTTAAGGAATTTGAAGCTTAGAGTTGATAATTTGCTCAAGACTTTAGTTAAAGTGGCAAATCCATTTGTAGGGCTGGGTATTGTTGCGGGGGTGTGGTCTCTCTTTTTCAATTCACAGATTCATTTCCATTTAGATCTGCAAGAAATGATATAGCTAGTCACATTATAGAAAATATGAAAATACATAAAATGTTATGCTATTGTAACTTTGGCTAAAATTTGCATTGTTTCCTTTTCCCCCTTTCCCCATACATTGTTTTACAAAGCTGTAAACTCAGTATGCAAAGAATCTTGTGTTTGACATGTTATTTAGCACTATATCATGATGATTTTTGCATTATATCCATAACCATCATTTTTCAAGGCCCCAGAAATTCTTCTATCTGATGACTACACCACGATGGGCATAACCATTTTAGAGGTTAGAATACTACTACCCTATCCTACTCCCAGCACACCCAATTTACAGACAAGTTCATCGACAAGAAAAGTGAGATTTGCCTAGAATGACACTTGAATTATTGCCAGAAGCAAAATTGAAACCTTGATTCCTCTGCTAGTTCTCTTAGCTCTGAGACAGGCTGGGACCTGGGACCCAGGACCCTTAGCTGCAGTGCTTGCACCTGGACAAATGTCTCCTCCAGCAACAAAATACAAAGAAGCTATAAAGGACTAAAAATACTTCATGCATGTGCAGTTGGGGCAAATTATGGACAGCAAGATACAGAACGACCAAGAAAACCCACTGCCACTTCTGAAGAGTCTGGAGAAAAAGCAAGGTACTGCGCATGCACCCCTGCTTACAACACCACCAAAGGGATAGGCAAACAACCTAAGCCACCCTTCTGGCCCGACCCCTGGACACACCCCTATCCTCACCCCATGTAAGGAAACAGCTCCCCCCACCTCAGGGAGTAGAGCAAGCAAGGGAATCTGCTGTTTGTTCTCGCTCCCCCCTGCTGAAGCAGGGGTCCCAATAAAGCCTTGCCTGAATTTCTTGTCTGGCCTCTGATCAATTTCCATTGTTTAAGGAGGCCAAGAACCCTGGTTAGTAACAGCTCCACTCTTAAAAAGTGCAGTAGGAACACGCTGCCCACCTCGCCAGGTTGATCTAAATGTCTCATGAGATGATGCATGCACTAAAACTGGAAGAATGTCATTGCTATCTATTTTTTTTTTTTTTTTTTGGTGGTGGTGGTTTTCCTATGCTGGTGTTCTCAAGAGGCAAATAAAGATTTAACCAGTGGCTAGTGCTGTTGTGCTATGTAGCAGACAATGTGGAAAGTGTCATTGCTCATTCAGAGTCCAGAATATCCCCTCATCAGCTATTTAAAAGAACATTAGCTGAAGCTCTGAGAAACTATGGGAACCATCAAAAAAAAAAAAAAAAAAAAAAACAAAACCCAATAGTTGTTCTTCTTGGTGGATGTCGGTTCAAATGCCTGTAGTTGTCTTGGGCCTGCAAATGAACAACTTTCTAGCAGAGTTTAGAAGCGGCCTTCCAAAGCCATCAGGGAGGAGAGGGGAAGATGCCCAACTCAAGGCAGTTGGATCTTGCTAACAAACAGTTCTGCATCTCTGTCAACCACTTAGCTCCATGCCTAGGCCCTGTCCCCCATTTTCCCACAAAATCTCCCCTTCTGATTGGCACTCTAGCCATGTTGTGCCTCGCTAAGCTGGCCCTGGCTGCCGACTTCCCTGTGGGGATCATGAAGAGCTTGTACCCCTCCTCTGCCCCGTCATGGAGGAGCACCTTCAACCACACAGCCTGGTCTGGCACGAGCACCCACTTCCAGTCTAGACGGCAGCCTAAGAGGGGCTAATGCTAGGTTTCACCAGACTGAGCCTTGTATTTGAGCCCGTAGTCATGGCTCTGTCTACGGGGAGTCCTTTGATCTTGATCCTAGCAAACCACAGTCATCGACAAAGGTGGAATGGATTCCTGCTTCTGAAAATCTTGGATGGAAATTCCCTTGACTACCCATTCCCTCTAGCCTCTTTCTGCTCCTTCAGATTTACCTCCAACATTCAACCCTAAACCCAGCTGTAAATCTAGCATTAGAGAAGCTATCAAGCCAGCATGAATCACTTGTTGCCCTGTTGTGGATCCCCCGGGCCACAGCTGACCCGTCTGGGAAAGTACGTGATCATCTTTACTTAGCCAGGCATCCTAATCATAGATTCCATGCTCAGCATTCTTCATTTAATTTTCTCTGAGAACTGGCTAGGCTGTGATCTGATCCTCAGAGAGGGGCAATCATTTCTAAAGGGCAGATTGTTAGAAAAGTTTGCAATTAAAAACAACAACAAATCTATGCAGGCTCTTTGTGGTTCTGGTGAAGGAATGTGCCTGGCATGCAAGCCACTGTCATCTCCAGGCCCGTCTCTAAAAACAAGACCTATTCCCTGGGCTCTTTGCAACACTGTGTGCTTTTTGTTTCCTGTGTGAAGAAAGAAACGAACTTGAGATAGGTTTCCCTGGGTCCTAGGCTTCAGGTTAGAGCTGCTGGCTCCCCCATGTAAGTATGGCCAAATTCAGGGAAATCATAGCATTTTGGAGGTGATGTCTAGCCCTCTCATTTTACAAATGAGGGCACTGAAACTCAGCAAAGGAAAAATCATGCTGGAGGCCCAAATGAGTTAGCAACAGAGTCCATGTTGAACTTAGTTCTTTTGACTCCCAAGCCAGTGCCTATGTCTCCAGCCAAAGGGCCAATCCAACAGGCAGCGGTGCCGGAGGCAGGGAGGCCAGATTGCTGATAAAGCTTTTCATCCGGGTCCTGTGAAACGCCCATTTCAACTCATTCCCAGAGCTTCGGGGTCCATTTTCCAGTGCCTTCTCACTGGGGTCAGCCTGGACCCAGCACACCCAGAAATGAAAGAATCGACATAGTAACGTTTTAACTCAGGACTGAGGAGAGAAGAGGGCCAGCGCTTCTGCGTGCAGATTTCAAGTTTCTCAAGACCCAGATGACAGATAAATACACACATTCCAATCCCTTTCCTCACCACACCTCACGCACACAGTCCACACCACGGGCCTGCCCTCTTTCCCAAAACAAAAGAGTGGGCATGTGGTGATTAACAGCCTCACTTAAGAAGAAAATAAAGACATCATCACTTCTGCTTCTGGGCACTTTTTTTTTTTTTTTTTTTTTCTGCCAGAGAGAGAGAGAGAGAAATAAACTTGCTTAGGGATCAAAATATTTGCTGGAGAAGGAATTTAGGGGGATGCTGGCAGCTGGCTCTGTGGAGGGAGAACACAGTAGTGTGAACCATCATTCTCTTAGCAGGAGTACTGGAAAGGGGGCGCAGGAAAGTGGGCAGTGCAGCATTTGACAGATGCCTGGCTCTCACTCCCATCGCCAAGGCAATTGTCAGCTCTGCTCTGCTTGACTCCCTTGGACAACAGGTTGGGAGCCAGCTGCTTTCTGTACTTGGCTCTGAAACGTGCAGGTCTCTGCTGTACTCAGCCGTGGCGTCCCCAGCAGGGAGCCGGTTGAGGTAGTAGCTAAAACCTTCATGCCTCAGAGTAAGAGCTTACTGAGGACGCAATTTCCTTCCTGGAAATAGGAAGGCCTTTGGTCAGAAAAGAAGATGATCTTGTCTCTTAATGCTTTAAAAAAATGATCTCCATGCCTGGCAAAGAGAAGGATCTTAATATTAGTGGTGCTCTGCACAACTTTCCCTTCTCTCTTGCTCCCATCATGCAGTTACAAGATCAACATGGGAAGGATTGTCCAACAGATTCCAGTGTCAATATTGCCCCCTGCCATCCCACCAGTTTTGCCTTGGTCCCTATGCATGATTCTCTATCATGACATTATGCTTGTTAGTTGTTTCTCTTTTTTTGCCTATTCTTCCTTCTCAATGTTTATACTCTTGAGTTACTGATTACGGTTGCCTTTCCCCAACTCCTTCACTGTAATCAGATTCCTCTGGAGGTCATTGTAACTGCAGGGCAGGCGGGAGGGCAGTGGATCCTAGTCTTTGACTTTTGCCCTCACACAGTGAACACCTTTGGTCAAGAGACCATCACCCACACAACACTGTAAAACAACTATATTATAAAAAAAAAAAGATAAAGAACTTTATCTTTAAGGAAAAAAAAAAAAAAAAGAGAGACCATGACCCAAATTGAAGTGTCAATCCCTGGAAGAAAACTGGCCCCTCTTCCTTTGGAGAGGCCAGCTCGGAGATGTCTAGGGCCAAAAGTACCTGCCAGTCAGAATGGCCATGTTACAAATTTCAACTGTATTCCATATGGGACAGTCACTTCAGAACTTCACCCACTGGAGGCCCTAGAATTTTACCTTTTAAAGAGTCATAGTATATAGACTCATAAAAGTACCACTAATTTTCTTGATTTCTTGCAAGCTCAGCAACTAGCAAGCTTCTTTTTAGCATCAGAAAAATCTTCTTTAAACAAAAAGTTACTCTCAAGAGATAAACCAGGGATCGCCCTGGTTGAGGAAGTCCATACATTTTGCCTTATGTCCCATGAAGCACAATTTGAGAAACTAATCTGTCCCAGTGTCTCCCTCTTTGGGGCACTTCTTCCTCTTATGCACCCCTCTTTAGATTGTTTTGTTTATTTTGTGAAACTTTAATTTATTATGACTTTTAGAAGAAAAAATACATGCAACAATTTTACTTCCTTTCCAAGCTTTTTAAAAAGTAACTGTCTGTTACCCAGTGCAAAATGAACACTCCTTATCAGGTTCTTTATATTTTCATTCAAAGTCTTCTCTTTATTCACCAGTCCTTCCTGGGTGGCATGCTTTCTCTTCCTTATGTGACACTCTTGCCGTCCAGCTGGGTCCCGCTTCTAAATCATCCCTTTTTAGCTCTCTCATCCCACAGAAATGGTTAATTTAGTACTTTGTGGTTCAGATAAGTGAAATGACTTGCCCAAGATGATACCACTCATTAGCGGCAGAGTGAAGCCAGAACTCAAGCCTTGGGAAATCTGCTTGTCTGACTCCATCTTTCCTCTGCCTCTTCTACTGGCTTTCTAGACTTCACTCTGGTCCACATCTGTATCGGTTCAGTCATTTGGCTCCTCTTGATATCCTGAATTCCTCTATAAAATAAGTGGATTGCCCTAGGAGTTTCTAAGGTCACCTTCCAGGTCCCTCTTTCTATAAGGGATGGAAGGGGTTATGATCATTGACCCTGGCCAAACTGTTCAGGTTCAATTTCATTAGAGGTAAACCTCTTTTGACAATTCTCAAGTATCCAGGTAACTTTCTATTAAACTATTTCCTCTTGCACTTATTTCTGTCTCCGGGCCTGGCCAAAACCCAGGCATACAGAAGTGGCAAACTTCTTGGAGGAAGGCCTTCCCAAGATCTTGGAAGTTTCAAGAAAGACTTGTGCGGTATTTCTGGCCCAGCCAGAATCAGGAAGTACTGGATCACTCCCAAGGAAACTCATTCTCGCACAATTTCCAACAACCCCCTTTCCCTTCCACCCAAAGCCTTCTGCACCACACATTCCCTCCCCTTCCTCAAACATGGGTTTTTGCAGAGTCAAAACTTTTGATAGTTCAGATAAGGTTCAAATAAGCTGCTGAACTCTCGAGGGCTGGAAGTGAACCTAGCATTTTATTTTTCACTCATCCTCAGTAATGAGTATAGCAGGCTGTCGCTGTCAAGGTGGTTTGGGTCACACAGTGAAAATGGACGTAATTGAAAGCATTAATCAACGAACAATTACATATAATGGTACAGAATGACTAAGTGTGGGCCCTTACATGATTCTGAGCAAGTCTGTCTGTGGTAAGAACAGGAGGCAAGCAACTGTATCACAGGTTTTTGAGAAATAAACAGTGTCTTTTTTCTTTCAGATACTTTTGAAGGTGGGGACGAGGAGAATAAGATTAACACTTAGGAAGCCAATGAACTTCAAATTATCTTCCAACTGAAAAGTGCATTCTAGTCATTTTTCTAGGTGGGGCAAATAACAGTTTTAATATATTTCATCTGAATGATGCTTCTTAGGTTTTTCTTTAAAATGCTTCCTTTAGAAGACAGACTTCATTATCCTTTAGTTGCTTTCAATCATCACAACTTTGGGGTTGATTTCAAAATACTTATTTTTCTCCTGAACTTCGGGAAATAGGGGAAGCAATTAGATCTTGTGATTTTTAAGGCTGTACTGAGGATAAGGTAAGAAAATATCATAAATTTTATTTCATGCTTTCTTGCCAATTGACAGAAATGTGCAGTCCATATGAATTCATATGACGAGGGTGGAATGTTGGAAAAACCAATAAAGATTTTGTGGTCTGACCTATAATAAATGTAGTTTGATTTAGAGTCTGTTTTTCACAACATGGCAAAATGAATCATAAAATAATGAGCCCTGAAACTCCTGCATTTTTTAACAATAGCCTGGGGACAGTTTACGGTGTAATGAATTGTAATTAACCCACCTTCAAAATCTTTTATGAGTATTTTGCCAATTAGCTCCGCATGCTTGCTAATGGCTCATGGCAAGTACATGTCTTTACAGAACTGGATTTTACAGCACATGTCTCCCTGTTAACTCAGCACAAGTGTGCAGCATGATAAGGGTGACACAGGTAGATTGGAACACCCTTGACAACATCCCCACTTTGCCAAATCAGTGGACTCAGCCATCATTCCTCCAAGCCCAAGATAAGCCATAATGGCTTGTGGTATCAGAGGGCTTTGGTTTCTGATGGATTGCAAGGAATGCTTCAATCCCTGTAGACACATCTGTTGTTACTTAGCACTAACATATATAATGCTACTAATTGTGGAGCCATCTTTGTTTTCTTTACTTAGCACTCTGGTTAGCATTATTTTATCTTCGTGGTTCATGGCTTTCTGCCATTGACAACATAAGTCCACTCTAGAGAAAATAAAACAACTACCAAGCTGTCTCCTTTCATTGCTTTCCTTTAAAATTAGAGACCGTGTATAGCCAAACTTCCTTCCTAGGATCCTAGCTCTGACCTTGCTATGTCAAGAGTTGGTTTTTCTTTGCCAACACTGGTGCTTCCACTGGGCTGTGAGCCGGCTAAGGGTACTGTGGTGAGAAGCTGGGGTCTGGCTTTAAACTTCATGTCTTGAGAAAGTTCACTGTAGGCAAGGTCAAACTTTCTCAACTCCTTCATTCTTCAGGGGCCAAGCCAACAAATTCTAAAGCCAAATGAAAAAAGCTAACTGAAGGTGACAAAGGAGTGACTACAATATTTCCTCAATTATGTATAAAGAATGTTGAGGCTCTATAACGTTACCAGTATTTTTCTGCCAGCCAGGCCATATGCCAGAATGAAGACATAGAGATTGATTTTCAGGACCATAATACAATAATGCTATACTAGGAGGAATCTAAACTATATAGGAAGGGTTTCCTCATGATGCCAGCAAAAATGAACAATAGCTTTTAAGCTTGCATCTTTGAGGCAATGGTGTTTCTAGAATAATGGAGAACTCTTAGCAACTGACAAAGGTTTTGCTGAAGAAGAACAGAGACAAAAGAAGAAATGTGAACCCCCTTGAGGGGCCTCCATGAAGGGTATTGCCTTAGAATGAAGGTGAGTAGAGCTCCCTGAAAATGGGCAATAGATAGAATAAGAGGGGAAGAGATCTCATTGCAATACTTGAATCCTTTAGAATCCCCATGTATGAACCCAACAAGAAATTTCTTCTTTCACTGAGAGGTTTAAGAGCTATTCTTTCCATTTCCCACTCACCTTCTAGGGCCAGCTCTTTCACCCAAATATAAAGAAAGAATAATGGGAACATGACTTTTCTCTTGCCAAGACTAACTAAATAAAAGTGACTATAGTTCCAGGCAATATAACATTTAATGAGCCCCCATAATATACAAAGGCATGAAATGGGGACTTAGGTAGCTCCTTCCTTGGCTTTGGTCTTTATACAATTGATAAGGGCAACCTCCGAGCTGCAGAGAACCAAGGCATTAGGAGCTGACTGAGCATCTGAGAGGAAGAGGATGGCTGTATGTCTGCAGGATCGCTATCCTCTTCCTGATCCAAGGCTGCTCTAATCTAGTTTAAGTGTCTCTTTCCTTCTCTCATTTATTGATTGACATTGGACATTTTAACAAGTCATTGTCTATCTAGCAACTTAGGAGTGATGAGCTGAATCAACTTGGGTTATGGCTCTTGAGAATTTTAATTAAGAAACACATAGACTGTTGTGAGCTAATGCTGGACCATGTGGAAATTTGAAAGCAGAGAAAACTAATTGAAGGAAGTAAGAAAGAAGAAAGAGCTGGAGAGAGTTACTTGTTATAATGAAAGAGATTTTGG
This sequence comes from Grampus griseus, assembly GCF_964374135.1. Classification (NCBI taxonomy): domain Eukaryota; kingdom Metazoa; phylum Chordata; class Mammalia; order Artiodactyla; family Delphinidae; genus Grampus; species Grampus griseus. Next base: position 54,355,800 of record NC_139008.1, read on the forward strand.
CTCCTAACAGCTTTCCAGCTCTCTATTTTTAGTTTTCAGTTAACCCCAGCTGGGCTTTCTGTCCTTGTGTAAATTAGTGTACATTCCATTCTTTGGAAATAAGGTAGCCTTTCCTGAAACACCAGTATGTAAGGAAAATGCTCTGGAGTCAGACAGCCTGGGTCTGAATCCCATCTCTGCCATGCACTAGTTCTGTAATGTGCACAATCTACAACCCAGTTTCCTCCTCCACAAAGTGGGGCATCTACTGTTCCTCAGCCACAGGGGTGTAAGAATGAAGCCACATAAAGCACAGTATTTAAAGCAAGTAAATGCTGGATAAATGTTGTTTATTGTTAACAGACTTCCTTTCGTCCCTCAAAACTGCTTATTTTTCTCCCACTACAACTCATTAAATTGAGAAAGTGACCTCCCGAATTGATAATGAGCGTTCTTTAGACAATAGTACCTATTCTGTGTTTCCCACATACATCACCCCACTACCAGCCCAGGGAATCAGCCGACTGATAAAAAAAATCACATAAAAAAATTACTTAAACTGTTAAATCTGAATTAACCCTATTGATCCATATCATAGACTTTAAGCTTCAAGAAAAAAACAATAGTGGTAGATTTGCACACTTTATTGTTTCAGATTAACATTTGCAAAGACTAAGTTTGGGGATTCATTTTGTGGTTTGTAAATAAAGTGAAATTAACTGCCATATTGTAAATGGACTATGACCTGTACATTGTCTAATTAACATCATTTCAGAGAGTATAAGGAATGAACTTGAGCTCAGTATTAGTTTAGTGACAGAAGAGCAGATCAGCCATAAATAGCCTTTCCTCGATCACTTACTTCATTCCTTGAGGCTAAGCATCAACTTTCTGTGTTCAGAGTGGTAATGCTGTTTGCAACTGGATAGTTTGTCAGTTTCATTTGAGAATGTGTGATATCTCTACCTATTCTACTAGGTAATCAGTCTAGATTAGCTTTCAGTGCAGTTTTTATAAAAATTAGTTAATTTTCAAAACACCTATATTGATAGAACCTGAAGGAAAAAATATATCATCAATTAATTCTCACCCAACATTCAGAGATAGAACAAGGTTTGAGAATTATCCGGCTTCTATTTAGTTTCCTCTGCTTTGCATAATTCAAAGACACATGCACCCCAATGTTCGTTGCAGCACTATTTACAATAGCCAGGACATGGAAGCAACCTAAATGTCCATCAGCAGAGGAATGTATAAAGAAGATTTGGTACATATATACAATGGAATATTATTCAGCCATAAAAAGGAACAAAACTGGATCATTTGTAGAGATGTGGATGGAACTAGAGACTATCATACAGAGTGAAGTAAGTCAGAAAGAGAAAAACAAATATCGTATATTGACGCATATATGTGTAATCTAAAGAAAAAAATGGTATAGATGATCTTATTTGCAAAGCAGACATAGAGACACAGATGTAGAGAATAAACGTGTGGACACCAAGGGGAGGGGATGAATTAGGAGATAGGGACTGACATATATACAATACTGATACTATGTATAAAATAGATAACTAATGAGAACCTACTGTATAGCACAGGGAACTTTACTCAGTGCTCTGTGGTGACCTAAACGGGAAAGAAATCCAAAAAAAGAGGGGATATTGTATACATATAGCTGATTCACTTTGCTGTACAGCAGAAACTAACACAACATTGCAAAGCAAGTATACTCCAATAATTTTTTTAAATAAATAAATAATTTCCTCTTGTTTGGGTTAACATTTAATTGTTAGCACTTCAGGATTTAAAAGACTTCAATTCTCTTAAATTCAAAACACTAGTATTTCCTCTGGACAGCTTAAATCATTGAAGTTTCTCATTCATTTCAATATTCCGACAAATATAAAAAGTTTTTACATGATTGTAGTTTAACTCCTTTACGTAATTTAATTATATTTTGTTTCACTGCATTTTGCCCTGAAGGTAAATGGAAGAGAAGACAGTCAGCACACTTCATATTATAGCTCGTTTTTCTAAAATACACCAGAATACTTTAGTTTGTTGGTCTGTTGGGAGAGGGGGGAATAACTGATGACTACTGCAAATCAACAGTCTTGTTGCTACGGGGGTAAAAGCTAAAAGATTAAATCAATCTCCAAAAATGCTATTTATTATTCCAAAGCATTTAAAACTTTAATAAAAACACACAGATCTTTCCAATTTGAAATGAGAAGACTAGTTTCAGGAATGAGATTTAAGAGGCAGCTTTTTCTAAGTATGCAAAAATATTCATGTTTGAATTAAAATTTTGTTTTTATTCAATAATGATCTGGATGTATACATATACAGTTTATAAAAAGGAAGAATCTGTTTTTCCTTTCAAAATATTGAAGTGCATGTTAAATCGATTTTAGTACTCTCTGTATTTCTGCTCTTTTACATAAGGTTCAAATTAATGCAGGTTTTTTAGGTGCATTCCTTGATATTATGTACTTCCACTTTATGTGACTTTATTCAGAGCCACACTATATAATCACACCATATAAATAATAAATAACCATATAATCATTAACCAATTTTTATGAACAAAATTGGGCTTAAAATCATTCTAAGGTATATTATAACTCAAAGGGTATAGACTTTGACACAGCCCTCCAAGAGCTTAGAGAGAAAAAAACTCTCAATGCATTAGATTTGCAAACAGGAGAGAAATTTAAAACCAGTTCAGCAAAGGTCAGCGAGGTATTCCCATCATTTACAGGTCAAGAGGGGGTGTAATTAGAGGGAAGAGATAAGGCTGAGTATGTAATTTGGATGGAGATGAGAGAGTAGATAGGAGACTCTTATGTAGGTAGTGATTGTGTTGGAGCAAATTTTTCCATTTCAGGGAAATATTTTTATTTCTTTTATTTAATGGGTTTTTATTTAGCTTATGCTGTGTGCACAAAACAATAGGTGCTGAGGGACGAGAGCAAGAATCTATCAGATTCACTCCTTATGTACTACACGCTTTTAATTTAACAGGAAGGATGAGGATAACATACTGAGTAGTCACGTAAAGCTTTTGAAAACATTGTGTGAGATCATGTCTTGTTCTAATAACAGTACAAAGAGACATATAGTAAATATCCTAGAATTAAAACTAAGAAACATAGAAAATAAAAGCAATATGGTTTATTTCATCATAGATTCGGTGAGACCAAGAAAGAGTCCTCGACGTGGTGGGACTCCCCAGATAAGGAAGAACTGAGCACCCAAAGTCAAAGAAGGAAGAGTTTTCCAAGTCAAAGAACAATATATTCTCACCCCAGTAACATTTTGATAAAAGTTTTTAAGTGCAAACCACCTATTGGATATTTGTTTCAGAAGGAAGATATATGGTATATTTCCTACTTTGAGAGAATGTGGATAAATCTTTAACCGTGAACTTGTCTTCCTAGGGACAGTCTCCTCCCCTTGCCTTGTGTAGGTAGCAGCCAAGAGGTTTGGGAACGACTGACCACAGTTACAATCCCAGGGTAAACCTGGGTGATCCATCCCAGAAACAAAGAGTAATTCAGGAGTTGCAGAAATAGAACACAGCTTAAGACATTTTTTCAAGGATTTGACAGAACAACCCTTTCTTTCTGCATGACTTAATATTCAGAATTTAATACACAAATTTTCCAATATTACAGAAGCAAGTCTGAAAACAAGAAATAAACATAAGTGAGGAGAAAGCAAGAGAATCACACAGAAATGAAACCATGGTGAAACTTCACCTGATGCCCATCCTAACTTTGACCTTTCAATAACGAACTAATAAACCCTTTTATTATTCATGAATTATATCTTCTACTACTTGCAATAAAAAAAACACAGTATTTATATGTGTTAAAAGTTCCTAGGATCCCAGTTTATAAATAAAACAGTTATATAATTACAAATACTACAGAATAATTTTTTAAATTTCTCTTCAAAATATTTATAAAGACAGTTGAAGATATTACTCCTCTCAAAAACATCGATAATGAAAATTGATGGGCAATTTAGAATGTAGAATGTAAAAAGGAATTGTCACTAACTGAAATGTTGATGAAGTTGGTTAGATGAAAGGAATAAGTGATCTGCTTACCTGAACAAAAGGTAGAAATAAATCCTACCCTGCCTTACCATTTGCACCTAGTTTAGAGATACCCAAGATTTCTTTACTGATAAGAAAGTTGGGCCACTCAGTAGATAAAATGATCACCCATGTAAAGCATTTACCACAATGTCTAACACATAGCAAGTGCTCAGTGAATGTTGCTGTTGTTATTATTGTTGTTATTACATTGTTGCTGGTACTTAAGGAAGCTAGACTAAGTTTAGTACAACTCTTATATTTTTGCATTTATTTCTGGTTCCCAGCAAACAAAATAGAAGTTGGTATAAAGGAATGGATAAAAGGGGAAGGAAGGCAGAAAGATAATTCACAAAAGTAAGTTATTAGAGGCACTGGAAGGACTACATGCTGGGGTTATAAATGTTTTTCTGTAGTCATAAAAGAGAGCAGTACAGCAAAGCCTAGACCCTGGGAAGAGGAAACAGAATACCTTGGCCTAGACCATGTACGGATAAACCTCTACCTTTGTGTCTGAGAATGGACAGTACCCAAATAGACAATAGGTAAAATCAAAGGAAAGCCACATTCCTTGTCTTTGGTAAAAGCAAACATTAATTGTGCCTATCAAGAATGAATAAAAGGAATGAACGTGGTCTATGAAAATGACTGTGATAATAAATATTCGGGTTGAATCTAATGGAAATGTGGATATTTGACTATTTTTTGGTCTTAAAAATGATCATTTTGTATGATTCATACTAATAGAAAAGAAACATCAGACTGGAATTTCAAAAGATACTCTCCCTGAGAATTACTTACTATAAAAACTAAAATAGCATTTAAACAAAACTGGTGGCATCTCTACTAGATCAAAGAAAAGACTGTTAAAAAATGAGCAGAAGGGCTTCCCTGGTGGCGCAGTGGTTGAGAGTCCGCCTGCCGATGCAGGGGACACAGGTTCATGCCCCGGTCCGGGAAGATCCCACATGCTGCAGAGCGGCTGGGCCCGTGAGCCATGGCTGCTGAACCTGCGCGTCCGGAGCCTGTACTCCGCAACGGGAGAGGCCACAACAGTGAGAGGCCCGGATACCACTCACACACACACACAAAAATAAATCAATTAAATTTAAAAAAAAAAAAAAAGTGAGAGAAGACGAAGAATTTGACAGACTGAATTCAAAGACTCTAGGATAGGATAAAAAGGGAGGGCATCCAGGTAAGGAACAATAGGAGGAAACTATTTCTAAAAAACTGAATAAGTAAAACTCACATTGGAAGGCTGGAAAGAGTAAAGTACTGACTTGATGCTGTGAGAGACTGAGTTAGTAATATTCAGTTAGGGTATCCAGATTGCCTCAGATTTCCCTGGATTTTTCCAGTTTCAGTACTGAAAGTTCCATGTCTCAGGAACCTGTCAATCTAGGGCTAATTGGAACAACTGGTCACCCAAATGGAAGACAAATTTGCAGTTTACCTCAATGTGGAGGGCAAGAAGAAAAGGAAAGGAAAAATAAAGGAATGATGATCCAACCAATGACTTAAGTGTATTCTCAAGAGAAAAATTGGTAAAATTGTAACATAAGCAATCACAAAAAGCATTTTAAAAATGTGTAGATTTGGGGGAAAACTAAGCAAGTAAATTGAAACAATTCACCAAGTTTAGTGAAAAGAGACTGATACACAGACATACCTGGCAAACAAGTCAAACAAATGCCTAAACAGGAAGAAAAATTCAGGGAATGAATTTTAGTGAGCTAGAAAGTAGAAAAAAATTGCAGAATTGATTTCTTTTTAATTCTAAGGACTCTTAATAAATGTTAAAACTTGAAGAAATGAACACATAGCTATAACTGAGACAGAATATTTTTACATTTAAAAGAGAAATCACATGGCCATATGTAAAATTTGAAAATATTTATATGACAAATAATGTGGGGGAAGATAAAAATGTTGGCAAGTGAAGCACCAAAAATAAGAGTAAAATTGAGGAGTTATTAAAGATTTGCTTCTAACATGGGGTTCTGATTAGTTATTTTACTGTGGGTTTCCACTAAACAATTATAGGAGATAATTCCTACACTTATCCTCTAATCCAAAAATATGCAAAGCTAGCCAATTAATAGCATATTGTTAGCATAATGCTGATATCCAAATCAGACAAATATGGCCCCAAATAGGCCAATCTCACTTAAGAATAATACAGATTCAAAAACCCTAAAAAAAGTACTGGCCGATTGAAATCTACAGACAGGCAAAGTGTGGGATGTATGCCCAGCCTTGAGCCACCCCTTGCTTAGAAATTGAATCTCCTGGGGTGAAGTTCCAGGCTGACACATTTGTATGACTACGGGTGATTGAATCAGAATGAAGGCTTGAAACAAATGCGATTCTCTCTCTTGCGAATCAGACTGACTGATGAGGCTCAGTGACTTAGAGTTCGGGGCTGACATTTATTCAGAGCAGGGTCCTCAAAAGAAGTTCCCTCTCTCTAAGGTCCTTGAACTTTGGTTGTCCAACTAGTCCCGGTATACTAGTCCTGGGCTTGTCTTCAGATCCATTCCTTATACTTGTTATGTTCTTTCTTTGCTCTGCATCATGGTGAGGCTGACTGCCTTGGAATCTGTATCCTAGCATTCCATATCAGCACTTTCCCTTCTGGGTTCAGACAACAGGAGGCACTGGTGGAAAAATGGAGGAGAGTGTGATGGAGAAACCAGGGTATCTCTCCCTTCTCATGCCCACTCCTCCTGCCCCAGGTGACATCTCTGGCAGTGGCTATATCTCCACTCTGACCTCAGCCCCTATAAGGCAAGCGTACTATGGTTCTAGCTTCTACTGGGTGAACCTGGTCCCTGGGTTCTGATAATACTCTTTGTTCTTCCAGCCTTTGGGATGATAATGGCTTCCTGTTGTTGCTATTATCTGGGTTATTTCAATATCCAATGTTTAGCTTCTTGGCTTTTCCATGATCTGTGTGACTTGTTTTTTCACTGATATGTTAATCTGGATTATAAGCAATAGATAATGATGGGTGCAGGATTTTTTAAACTTCTAGAATAATGATGTCTTCCAAATGTCATAGGTTTTATGATATATGGACTCCTTAAGTATTAACTTATACACAATTCATTATCCTGTCTTTCTCTTGCTTGAAACTCAAGTGGTCTTGATTTGACATTCTTTGTCAATGTACTTCTCTGTCAGCACAGACTGCAGATAAACATTCAGAATCAGCCGCTCACCTTAACAATGTCAATAAAATGTGTGCAATGCAAAGGTAATGCTTTGAGTAAGGTATTTATAAAATCCAATAACTGGAGTGGATATAATAGGAGGCAGACAGGAGAAAAGTGAGTAGGAAAGAGAGAGATTCCTAATTTTCTGAGCCATTTATATAAAATATTTGGGCTAGATGTTATCAATTTTTTTTTTTAATATTTCCTGACAGTTTTTTCCTTAGGGCCTATTATGTTGTAATTCATTTACCAGTTTCCATTCTTGACTTCTGTTGTAAAATTTATGCATTAACTAAGTCATTATGTTGAAAGAAAGATTCCAACTTGAGGAAATATATTTGAAATATCTCAGATTTGCTCATGGAATCCAAGTGATTCAGTCACTTTGTATCGAGTTAGGAAAACAGAAACGACTTTAGTTATTTACAAAGGGGAGAATTTAATCTCTAGGATGCCACTCTTTTTATTTTGGCTGATATATTTTCATAATTTCTTTGCATTCATTCTAACTGAACTCAAATATTAGTTGCTCTCAGTAGCTGCCCTTGACCCTCCCTTTGCTCAGGAGAAATATTAATTATTCCTGCCACAATTAGGAGAGCACTTTGATACTACCTCTGTGCTAGAATGAGTACTACTACTTTGACTATTGCTACCACTACTACTAAAATGTTCTCGTTGGGAGCCGATTCTGATGAGGCAGTGTGCACAGTGCTTTTCCTTTAATCCTCAACCCCTCTACATTAAGCATTAATATTCCCAAATTACAAATCAGGAAATTTTTTTACAAGAAGATCTAAACCTGTCTAACTCAAACATGTGATTTTTTCACTGTACCTTGCTGCTTCTCACACACATATGCATTCAGATATTTATCCCATGCATTTATATATTTATGATTCCTGCATTCATCACTTTGTGTTTATAACTCTCTGCTTCTCCTGCCTCATTTCCTGTCATTCTCTCCTTGTTCTCCTCTAGCCACACAAGCCTGTAAGTTTATCTTCGAATATTTCAAGCATGTTTCCATTTCAGAGCCTTTGCATATACTCCTCTTAGCTTCTGGAATGCTCTCCTCCCAGATATCTGCAGAGCTCGCTCCTGTACTTCATCATGGTCCAATGTTCTTCCTTAGAGATATTGTCTGAGACATTCCAATATCCCCACCTCTGTGTATTCACCATCTCCTGTCCCTGCTTTATTTTTTTATCATGGCACCTTTAACCTTCTGATTCTGCCAGAGACAGTCCCTCCTCTATGAAATACTGAGCACTTTCTTTGTACCAGACACTTTGCTAGATACTAGGGACAGAGCTGGGAAGGAAATACATCAAGTCCCTTCCCTCACTGAGCTTACATTCCTCACAGAAGACAAGGCAGCGTTAGAAGTGTTTGGAGCAAGGCTGCAGGGCTGTGTAGGAAGACAGGAGGAAGGTTCGTGTATGCCATAAATGTAGAAAAGTGTCAGTAAAGGATTCAAGTGCCTGTAGTTTATATGAGAGATGATACTAGGAAACACTAATATAGAAAGTGAGAGAAGAAAGAGAAGAAAGTCAAAAAAGTATTGTTATTGAGTAATCTATCGCCGTGACCAAATAGAGCTTTATCCTCTGAAAAACACTCAGAGGTAGTAAATCCACCTCTGAGTTATTTCTTCTCAGTGGGAAGAGGGAGCGTTGGTGAGGATTTCTTGAGGGCAGCTTCCAGGGGTAGGTGAGGAGAAGCTTAACTCTTGGGTATTTCTAGGCTGCTCCACTGGGGACCTAGGTGGGCTCTGGCAGGGAAAAAAAAAAAAAAAAGCCTTCAGGAAAACAGTTGCAGGTGTTTGCAATTGAAAACCCTGTTTTTGGCCATGCAAGAAAGCAGTGAGTGCCAGAGTATATGGGTGGGGCCCCAACAAATGTCTGCTACAGAGTCTGACAATTGAAGACATACATTGACTGGTGTGAATGTAAATTGGTACAACTGCTTTGGAAAACACTTGGGTATTATCTAGTCTACTTCAAGATGTGCATACACATGACCCCAAAATTCTACTCCTTTTTATGTAACCAAAATAAGGTAGCTTGTGTGAACCAGAATAAACACTAAAAAACAGCCAAAACAGCCCCAAACTAGAAGAAACTTAAAGGTACACCAATAATAAAATGGAGAAATATATTGTGATGCATTCATAGATCAGAAGAAGAATAAATAAATCAGACCTAGAAGGAAAATGTTGAACCTCAGAAAGCAGAATAAAGACCACTTTATAAAATGTAATGCAAGAAAGGGAGAAAATCTTATAGGTCTTGAACTTGTAACCTAATTGTATCTCTAAGAGTAATATGCTCATTAGACAAGAATCGGTAGTCATGAAAAGGTATCACTCTGAAGACAGTAGAGGGTTCTTCAGGATCAGAAAAAGTCACTGAAAACAGTGAAGAGCAGGTTGTATATCATAGAAAATCAACTGACCGAATGAGAAGATAGTCCTAAGACATTCTCCCATAACATTAAAGGAAGGATAAAGAAATGGAAATCATGAAAGAAAAATAGAAGGGAAAAAAATAAGTCATTGTGAATGGCATAAATAATGAGCAATGACTATTTCTTCTCTGAACTCAAGTAGTCACATCAGATGGGTGATTTCCCTACTGGAAAAAATATTTCTATAAAATATTACACATCCGAAAGAAAAAAGAAAAAAAAAAGAAGTAATCAAAAGTAGAAATATAAATACATACCAAACATTTGGGTGAAGAGTATTTAAATTTTTAGTGCCTACTGTTTGCATTTATTAGGTTATTAGTCCACCCAAATGTCCACAAATCTACTTAATCCCAACTGTAAACTCAAATTATGTTTAGACAAAGAAATTTACTGAATTGGACATTAAAAAGGTGTTATTTTTTGCATTTATTTCCTGCAAATTTCCCCAGAAGAATCATGGTAGCATAGATTTAAAATTGGTTTATAATTGCTACAGATTCCATTCAGTAACAAGCCAAAGTCCAATGGTAGGACATTTCATTTCCTAAAATCAAGAGAAATATTTTAAACGTCTATGAGAAACGTCTCTTCCCAGTAGAAAGACTTCATGTCTTTTGGTGGCTTTGCACACTGTGTTCATAACAAATCCCTTAGTAGTTTATGTGATTTGCAGTCAAAAACAGGTATTTGTATTTTCCTTCCCTGTCCTACATTGTGCTGAAATTCCACTATAAAAGTGGTATTAGACTAAATTATATAGAGATTATATATCAGTTAGCTTAATGAACTTTATTTCACATATCCCTAAAATGATCTAGAAAAGATTTTTTTTAATTTATTAAGGTGTTATTGATAATGATAAACTACATACTTGCAGGCATAACTCTGAGTGAGTTCCATTCCAGACCACTAAAATAAAGTGTATATTGCAATAAAGCAAGTCACACATATTTTTTGTTTCCCAATGCATATAAAAGTTATGTTTATACTATACTGTAGTCTATTAATGTGCAATACCATTAGGTCTAAAAAAAGTCTAACACTATTTGATAGCCCTTTACCCACATTAGAACTTCTTTCAAGATTGGAGTCAATCCTCTCAAACCCTGCCACTGCTTTATTAACTACATGTATGTAATATTCTAAATCCTCTGGTGTCATTTCAACAATCTTTACAGCATCTTCATCAGGAGTAGATTCTATCTCAAGAAATCACTTTCTTTGCTCATCCACAGGAAGCAACTCCTCATTCATTCAAGCTTTGTCATGATATTGCAGCAATTCAGTCACATCTTCAGGCTCCACTTCTCATTCTAGTTCTCTTGCCATTTCTACCATATCTGCAGTGATTTTCTTCACTGAGGTCTTGAAGCCCACAAAGTCATCCATGAGCATTGGAATCAACTTCTTCCAAACTCCTATGACAGCTATAGCCTTACAAAAATATTTCTTTAATAAGACTTGAAAGTTGAAATGATTCCTTTGTTCACTGGCTGTGGAATGGGTGTTGTGTTAGCAGACATGAAAACAACATGAATCTCATTATACAGCTCCATCAGAACTCCTGGGTGACCAGGTGCATTGCCAATGAGAAGTACTATTTTGAAAGGAATCCCTTTTTCTGAGCAATAGGTCTCAACTCTGGGTTTGAAGTATTCAGTAAACCATGCTGTAAACAGATGTGCTGTCATCCAGGCTTTGCTGTTCCATTTGTAGAGCACAGGCAGAGTCAAATTAGCCTAATTCTTAAAGGGCTTAAGGTTTTCAGAATGTTAAATGAGCACGGGCTTCAACTTAGAGTCACCACCTGCATTAACCCCTAACAAGAGATTTGGCCTCTCTTTTGAAGCTTTAAAGTCAGGCATTGACTTCTCTCTAGCTATGAAAGTCCTACATGGCATCTTCTTCCAATAGAAGGCTGTTTCATTTAAATTGAAAATCTGTTGTTCAGTAGAGCCACCTTTATTAATTATCTTAGCTAGATGTTCTGGATAACTTGCTGCAGCTTCTACATCAGCCCTTGCTGCTTCACCTTGCACTTTTATGTTATGGAGATGGCTTCTTTCCTTAAACTTCATGAACAAAACCCTGCTAGGTTTGGACTTTTCTTCTGCAGCTTCCTCACCTCTCTTAGCCTTCATAGAATTGAAGGGCCTTGCTCTGGATTAAGCTTTGGCTTAATTGTTGTAGCTGATTTGATCTTCCATCCAGACCTCTAAAACTTTCTGCGTATAAGCAATAAGGTTGTTTTGCTTTCTTATCATTTGTATGTTCACTGGAGTAGCACTGTTAATTTCCTTCAAGAACTTTTCCTTTGCTTTCACAACTTGGCTAATTGGTGCAAGAGGCATAGCTTTCAGTCTGTCTTGGCTTTCGACCTGTCTTCCTCACTAAGCTTAATTATTTGTAGCTTTTGATTTAAAGTGAGAGACGTGCAACTCTTCCTTTCACTTGAACACTTAGAGGCTATTGTAGGGTTATTAATTGGTCTAATTTCAATATTGTTTTGTCTCAAGGGAGTAAGGAGGCATGAGGAGAGGGAGAGAGACAGGAAACAGCCAGCTGGTGGAGCAGTCAGAACACACACAACATTTATCGATTAAATTTGCTGTCTTTTATGGTATGGCTCCTGGTGCCCCCAAATAATTACAATAATAACATCAAAGATCACGGATCACAGATCACCATTACAAATACAATAATCATGAAAAAGTTTGAAATATTGCAAGAATTACCAAAATGTGACACAGAGACACAAAGTGAGCAAGTGCTGTTGGAAAAGAGCGCCAAGAGACTTGCTTGATGCAGGGTTGCCATAAACCTATATGTTGTAAAAAATGCAATATCTGTGAAACGTAATAAAGCACAATAAATCAAGGTATGCCCATAAAGTGTGCAATATGATGATTTTTGACATATCTGTACATATGTGAAGCCATTAGCACAGTCAATCAAGATACCAAATATTTCTACTGCTTCCCAGAATTTCTTCAAACCCAGTTCAATCCATCTCTCTTTCCACCCTTGTTCCCAAGTAACCACTCTCAGTTTTTTCACACTTTCCAGAATTTTATATGAATGGAATCATACGTTTTTGTGTGGCTTATTTCACTCAGCACAATGATGTTGTGATTCATCCAGGTTGTTACATGTATCACTGGTTTGTCCTTTTTATTGCTGAATAGTACACCATTCTATATAGACACCTCAATAATCCCGACTTTTAAAAAAATCATCTCATGAGACCAGAGCTAATGAAAACCTGTCCCTGAAAATTTAAATCTGTTGATCTTCAATGAAGAATTATCTATTTAGATAAATAAAGTTAAAACTTTAACATCACAGAGAGTGCCTGGTATTTAATGGGCACTCAATAAATATTTGTTAAATGAATAAAAAACATATTTTATTTAGACAATATGCATACTAGAGTCACTAACATGTTATCCCATTAGACCTTTCAGAAGCCTGAGCGGCTCCCAGAATTTCAAGTCCAGGCACATTTTATCAGTTTTATCAGCAAGATCTGATTTTAAAAGACAAAACCAATCTAGCTAACTTGGTTAATCTAATCACAGTAAAATAAGGGCAATATCAACCTCTGCTGAAGTTAGTTTCTCTCACTTTCATGAATAAATGCTGTTCCTCTGCATTGTCTATTGAGTTTGTGTCAGTTCAATTAAATTCCATTAATCATCACATTTAATTCTCACAAAATCCTGTAAGGGAAATATTATCTCACTGTAAACATAAAGGAGCTGTAGCCCAGAAGAGTTATGTGACTTTCTCAGAGTTACACAGCTAGTAAGTATTGGACATGGAATCCACTCCCAGGTTTGAGTTCATTGCACCTTTTCCCAAAACTCTTGGAGTGAACTCTTTTGTACTGGTTGGTGGTCAGTGATGTGCTCACAATTTAAGAGTGAATAAATAATTGGCTTAGTTTATAAAATGCCCGTTTCTGAGAAATAATTTAGGAATATATGTCTTTGAAAGTATATTATTTGTATTACCTTGTATATTACTGTAACCTAGTCATCTATTGCTACATAACCATGTTATCACAAACACAACAACTTACAACAACACATATTTATTATCTCAGTTTCTGGTGGTCAGACATCCATGGCCTGACCGGGTCCTCTGCAAGGCTGCAGTCCAAGTAGCAGCTAGGGCTGCATTCTCATCAAGGTTCAACTGGGGAAGGAACTGCTTCTAAATTCACATGGTTGTTGACAGAACAACCTTCTGTTTCTTGTGGGCTATCAAACTGAGGGCCTCAGTTTCTTGCTGGCTATTAGACAGTGGCTGTCTTCGGTTCCTTGCTATGTGGCCTCTTCCAACAGGGCATCTGACTTCGTGATGCCAGAAAGGAAGAGAATCAATGGAGAAAGTCTGCAAACAAGATGGAAGTTACAATCTAATGTAACACAATCATTTAAGTGGCAAACAATCCTCTTTGCCATATTCTATTGGTTAGGAGCAAATCACAGGTCCTGCCTATATTCAAGGAGAGGAAATTACATATCACATAAAGACCAGGAGGTGGAGATAATTGCCGGCCATTTTAGAATCTGTTCGCCACACCCAGTGTATGATGGCTAGGAATCAACCATCATATTTATCCTTCTAAAGATAATGTCTCACAGAACATAAAGAGAAGAAATGTGTTCAACACGACCTGTCGTTATGAACATTTCCAGAGCCAAAGTGTGCCACTGAAGGACCTCCTTTAAAAAGATCAGGTCCTCACTGACTGCCAACTGGAAGGCAAATCCACTCAAGGTTGTAAGAACGGCCATGACTCCTCTCATATTTCATGTTTGGTGTTTTGAGGTGCTTTGAGATACAGTGGCATTTCATTGATCTCCCCAATAACCATGCATATTAAACAACGTTTATTACTAATCCCCATTTTAACATAAGAAAGCAGAGAACCAAAGAGGATAAAATAACTTGCTCAAGGTCATACAGCTACCTGAGCCCTTGCCTGGGGATTGCTGTTGGCTGTAAAAACCTCCAGCCAAAGGTCTCAACCCCTCCCCAGGGCGGCCTGCATCCAACGACTGGTCCATGCAAAGGGTACAAGGCCCAGCTATATTTCCATAAAATACATTATTGGAAGTGAAATTACTAAGTAAAAATGTAAGAACTCTTTTCAGCCAGTCAAATATATGACTGGGAAGCTACACATATTTTCCCACTTGGAGAAGTTATCCACAGCAGTGCTCCTGAGCTTTCTTACTTTTTGGAAATTGTTATCTTTATGATGTCATAAAAGTAAAATAGGTGCAGGAAGTGTAAATTAGCTAAGAATATTTTTCAAATTGTCAGAGTTCTGAAAACCCAGATGGTAATATACACAGGATTCTCTTCATCTCATGAATGAGATGTGCTGGGCCTTTTATCATTCTGTTTAATAATTCATTCATTCATTCATTCATTTGGTCAGTTCCTTTCATAATTTCTAACCTCTCTAAAGTCAGTACTACCCCCAACATATAATATGTTGTGGCCTTAGGCAAATGACTATATTTCCTGGATCCTCAGTTTTCTCATCCATAAAATGGAAATAATGACAACTATCTAAGACAGTTACTATGATGAGTTAATAGATACAAAGTATATAGTATAGTTTCTAAACATTATAGAAAGAAAATAGTTCTATGACTTTCCTCCTTTCTTTTGAGTGAGTTTTTAAATTTACTGTTCAGTTAATAATTCGACAAATTTGTATGAGATAATCTCAGTTTATGCTGTCCTGGATAATTATCAGTAGCATTTCCTTTCACTCTCAAAAATGCCCTGGTTTCAGTGATAAATTACAGAGTCACTCTACTAATGGCCCACCCAGTGTTGAGGCACAAAGCCAGAGGATTTTCTGTAAATGTGTTCCACACATAGATTATTTTGGATCCTTAGGTTGGGGCAGCTTTCAGGAAGTCAAGATTCAGGCAGTGGAAAGGCACATTGTCCCAAAAGTCAGGCAGTGGAAAGGCACATTGTCCCAAAAGTCAGCAGCCATTGGGAATTTCTCTCTGCCTTCTAAGAAAGAATGGCCCGCAGGGGAGAGTCAGATGGGAAAGATTTTGGAGAGGACATCGGTTGGGGGAAGACATTATAAACTCTTAAAATCTTTTCATCTTACACTATATTTTTCTCTTTTCTTATGCATGTAAATGGTCTCTTCCTGAACTATCATTACTATAACTGGTTATCTCATGCCTAGTGATGTTTTGACACCTTCTTGATTACAAGTTTCTAGTTTTATGCTGTAGAAGGGAAAGCAAACCAGGAATAAAAGGCTCTTATTCTGAATTTTATTGTCGTATATCTCAAGTATTCCAATGAACTGATGAAATTGCCAAAGGCTATTGAAATAAGATAGAATCAATAATACTGGATTTACAGAGGACAAATTTCAAAATGGAGGCAACAAATGGAGCCATGATCCATAAAGAGAAAAAAACAATGTTTTAGATCAAAATTTAAAAGTTCACACATTAAAAAAGGGCTAGGAGAGCATTCATCCACTTTGTATTATGTAAAAATTTTAAAGTTCCATGACACGGAAATCTGTGAATTTATTCACCCTGTTGCCTGGCAGAGAGGCACCTTAATCAAAGTTCATCTGTCTTAGATAAAGTAGAGCCTGGGTAGATGTGTTTCTTTAAAATCTGAGGGTTTAGTTTTTTTCTTTTCTTTCCTTTCCTTTCTTTCCTTCCTTTCTCTTTTTTTTTACCTTATTTAAGCTTTAAGTTAAGGAATGGCTCATATCCATCAGGATCATAAAGGGGACCAGAGAAAGCAGCACACTTGTTGATTTATGGCTCACTCTGAAACAAATCCCCACCCCAGGAAAACCTCATCATCCTGAGTACCATAAGCTTTCAAATGAGCTTCCAAAAGGATCTTTAGAAACTTTTCCTAATGAGAAGAAGTCTAGAAAAATAGAATCGTGCTATTTTTAAGGGGTTTTTTGAAGGGTGAGCAGATGTCGGAGAGGCAAGTCAGCTAAAGCCAGCCGACTTCCATTCATTCCGTAACTAAAACTATTCCACCAAGCACATCAGCCTTTCTTCTCCTTCGTGATGACAACAATAATAAAATGTATATAAGCCTGAGAAAAAGCAGGAAAAAAACTATTTTAAAATCTCCAAAGTGGAACTCTGGGTCTTTGCAATGTGTGCTCTACAAGCAGGAGGGCTCTAAGCTACAAGCAAAATATCCTGATTTCAAGGGGAGGATGGCATATAGGTACAAAATGACCTCAAATTGGAGGCCTTTAATTAGGTAAATCTTGCATAACCAAAAAACAATTCATTTCATGACTGCTTGAATTCACAAATAGGAGATTCCTAAGACACGTAGAGTATTTTAAGAGAAACATGTGTATATTGTATACATAAGTGTAAAAGCACACAGGCACTACCTTAAGGGCTTTATGTAGACTGATTTCTTTCATCCATATCCCTTGAGATGGGTGGAATTATTATCCCACTTTGTAGATGAGACAACTGGGGCTCAAGCAGTTTAAATAACTGGCCCTAGGTCATATAGCTAATAAGTGGCAGAGCAGGAATCTGAACTCAGGCAGTCGAGTTTCAAAGTCCATACTTTCACCACATTATCTACAGCCTGTACATCTGCTCAGCGTACAGGCTGCAGATAATTTGTTGTTACACAAATTGAGGGGCAAATGATGAATTGAGGAAATGCTTCCTTTTTTCTCTTTTGCTCTTCGTTGTATAACATGGATTCTGAAAGGCTGACTCTGAAACTTAATGTCTAGGGTGCTTTGTAGGTGGGCGAATGAATAGTGTCGGTGTGTAGGAGGTAAGGAAGGCAACTGAGTATGAAATGGTACACTATCTTGTGAGGGGGATGATAGCCTTACATTTAGTTTTGCTTCCCATAGAGATCATGGAATGTTCAATATATACATATACAAAGAGAGAGTAAACTTAAGAAAGTATCTCTTCATATAAATTCCTATTTTGAAATCAATCATACTCAATTTAAAAAAAAAACAGAGTTTTTTTTTTAATTGAAGTATAGTTGATTTACATTATTGTGTTAGTTTCAGGTGTACAGCAAAGTGAAACCGTTATTTTTTTTAACATACTGGTAGAAGAACTGTAAAGATTATACCTACTTTAGGCATTTGAGTTAAACTAGATCAGAACAAACATCACCAGAGTATATATCCATTTTATTGACTACTTAACTCTGCCTATTTAATTTGTTTTCCAACTGTTCATTCACTTGAGCTTTTACCCAAATCTCAGAATGAAACAGATGTTTAATCATCTTAGAAGTAAAATGCACCCCAAGCTGGAGACTTTCAAAATACCCATTTTTCATGGTTTCCATCCACAACATAACACAATTAGTGCACTTGAAAAGACTCACATACTCGGGGGTTTTAATCAGCTTGGGCTGAGTTTCAAGGTCTTGGTGAAGTTTAAAGCCAGGTTCCTCTTGCCCAGTCCCAGGTCAAATTACAAAAGTTTCACATACCCCTCTCACCCCTACCCCCCATGTAAGAACTGGGGGAAAATATCAGCTCTTGAGTGGTAGAACTGGCATTCCCTCCCAGAAGCCGGGAAACAGTTCTCCTAAACCACCCTTGATTTACAAGGGGAATAGAACAGGAATTCTGTGACAAGGGTGGATTTGTACAGCTGTCATTCTCCTAAATGAATGAATACTGTTCATTCTATTGACAGTACCATTGTGTTCAGATAGATAATGCAGCCAGGTCCTCCAATCCACAATTTGTAACTAAACCAAATCTTCATTTTATGAAGACAATAGCAAATTCAGTTAGAAACTCTAAGTTCTCTATGGATCAATCAGGTCATATACAATTAACTTTAATTGGTACCTCTCCAGAGAGGTACATTCTTTACCTGCAGTCAAGGGATACTCAGAGAGGTGTAAAATTCTTTCTTGACTTTGAAAAACATCAAAGCAATTCCTTCTAATCTAAGCCTTATAGCCAGCCCTGAGCAGTAGCTAAAGCTCCAACAACCAATAAAGAAGAACCAAGGATTTGAAAGAAAGAAATTCCATCTAAATTTTCTAAAAGAGCAAATGGGATATTGATCAAGAAATAGACACTTAACTTGCAGAGTTTAATTTCCAACCGCTAAATGTCCTTCAAGAAATACTAAGCTTACACCCCAGATGGCAAAGATGATATTGTAGGCATTTCAAGGAAGACACCATGAGGAATTACCAAATAACCTTTCAATCATTGTCTTTCAGAGCATTATTTTGTAAAGATAATTAACTACAAACAAATTAATGATAACATCTAGTGCCTTGCAGCTGGAATGAAAATGTGGCTGTATGGTCCTTTTGGATAATCAGGTACATAATTTAGACTCTTTAAGAAACAGTAGGACTTAATAATAACTTATTATAATAACGATAATAATAAATAGACTTATTGTGCTGATCTTTGCACACACACACAAAAAAGGAGATGAAGAGACAATTTTTAAAGAAACTATGTATATTCGAGAAAGACTGAAGTTGTAAATTGAAGTCCTTTCAGTAGCAGAATGTCGAGTGAAGCAGCACTCGACTATGACCTGGGCATCAGATCTCGGTTCTAATCCCAGGTAGGTAGCTGAGCAGGACATGAACAATCATTAATTACACCAAGACTTGGTGTTTGCATCTGTAAATGAAGACATTGCAGTAAGAGCAATCTCCACAGCCCCTCCAGACTGATGTTAGGCTATTAGAAAGCACCATAGGAAGTTTGCACAGGGTCAAGCTTTGTACAGTACCTCTTCCTTGCAATGCCAGAAACAAAATATGAAATTGAATGTTTCTACTTTTATGGAAACAGAGGTGGGAAGGATAAAAGGAATCCATCATGCAAAAGAAACAGTTTTTGTTTTAAAT
Source organism: Grampus griseus (assembly GCF_964374135.1). Taxonomy (NCBI): domain Eukaryota; kingdom Metazoa; phylum Chordata; class Mammalia; order Artiodactyla; family Delphinidae; genus Grampus; species Grampus griseus. The sequence continues at coordinate 54,375,492 of NC_139008.1, forward strand.
TTCAAACCCAATAGAAATTCTAGCCCTCCAAGGATGTTATGAGGCTGTAATCTTAGCCCTCTACTTACCTGACCTTTAGCAGCAGGGAGTAGGCAGCAGCAAATAGGGCTTGGAAGTCTACTTCCTAAATCAGTCTCACTCCCTCCATCTCCTGCCCTTTTTGTGAGTTATTACACCAGCTGGCACCAGGAATATTATTGACTCTGGAGCAGGTAGCTTAATTTTGCAATAAATTTTACAGACTGCGAACTGAAAAACAAGAACAAAAATGAACTACTAGGTAGTTGAAACCGCTGACTCTCACTGCTCCTTCCTGCCCCTGGGTAATTTATGGCAGCAGAGCTGGGCTCCCACACTGCGGCTGCCACTTGGGCTTGGCTGCTCTGCTTGCCGCGCGTGGGGCAGTAGGCCAAGGAAGGAAGCCATGCTCCCTTGTCTGTGGATTTCAAACCACAGTGTGCCTGCTGGAATTCCCACAGCTGCCCCTACAGTCTTAGCTCCTGAGATCTCAGAGGGAAAAGTAAGTGAGAAATTTGGGGCAGTCATGATGTTTGGTAGAAAGAGAGGAAAGAAAAAACACTTTGCAATAGATTGGAATTTTCCTTCCATTTCTTCTACGCTTTTCAGTTCAACATATGTTTACAGACCACTCATTATATGTTAAGTACCTTGCTAATGTGCTAGAGTAAAAAGTTGCATAGGACGTAATTTTTAATATCAGGTATTGCTGTGTAACAAATCACCCCAAAACAGTGTTTGGGAAGTCAGCCATTGGGCCAGCTAGGGGCTGGATGGTAGAGGATGGTTTTAGTTAGGACAACTTGGTTCTGCTCCAAGCAATCTTTTTTGCTCCAGCAGGTTGGCCTGGACTTGTCACCCTGTAGTAGCAGGAATCTAAAAGAGAAAGTAAAAATGCACAAGAACTTTTCAGGCCTCTGCTTACATCAAGTTTGGTACTATCCCATTGGCCTGAATAAAATGCAATGGAGACACACAGTCAAGTCCAAGTGTGGGAGGCCACTACCAAAGGGAATGAATACAGAGAAGCGTGAAAAAGTGGGGTCTTTAGAGCAAATCAGTTTACCACAATAACGTTGAAGAACTTGCAGTCTAGAGAGGAAGTAAGCATGTAGGTATTGTGTGTTCAATGAGAGAGGTCAAATAGAGAAGCACCTCCTGTAGCTTAGATGGGTAGAAAGTTTGCCTGCCTACAGGGGCAATGCCTCTAAATTGAGTTTTGAAGAATGCATGGGAGAATATACAGTGGTACAGCATGGTGAGGAGTCAGAGAGAGGAACAGTGAACAGAGGGGTTAGATGCTCATCATGTGTATATATCTACAGGACAGCCTCAGTCTCTACTACCTTCTATGTTTACTGTGTTGACCTTCTAAAAACTACCTCTTTCTTTTCCAAGATATGATACTCCTGTTGCTCCTCCTTCCCCCCGACCCTATTCTTTCTCTATGTCCTTCACAGACTCCTTTTTATTTGATTTATTTTATAAGTTGATGATTCTAGCCCATTACTGCCCATACATGGGTAACTTGCCAGAACTTTGATTATTCTTAAATCTGTCTTTCCTACAAGGACATCTTCTCTAACCTCGACTTGCATGTCTCACGGCCTTCTGGATAGTTTCCTGAGGATATATTTCAAGAGCGCTTCAAGCCCATTATCTTTCCCTCAGTCTGGTTTATGCCTCACAGTTCACAGATCAGTCATCAACACCAGTATCTGCCCAGTCACCCAAATTAGAACACAGAATCCCATTTTTATCTCTGCTTTTCCTCCCATTGCCCTCACATCCAGTCAGTCCACAAGTCCTGCTAACTTTGACTCATGAAAATCTACCAGCTTCCCCTCTTGCTTCCCATCACAACCGCAGCTTCTTCAACCCCACTCTTCATCGTTTCTCACACTTCTGCACTGATCACAGCAGCCCCCTTCCTCACATTCATCACCAACCCAGCTTTTAGTGTGATTTATCTGAAATCCAAATCAGACATTCAGCTCCTTTACTTAAAGCACTTCATGGCTTCCCATTAACTGTGAGCATCTTAGCAAGGCCCACAACACCCTCCAGAAATTACCTCCACTGATCTTGAAGTTCTGTTTCCCACCTCTCCCTGCAGTGCTCTCTACATTCTGGCAGTACTGAACTTATTCCTTGCAAAGTATTTCTTATCTTTGTTCTATGCTCTTGAGGTTTCCTCTGTCCTAAATGCCTTCCTCCCACCCCATTTCCCTTTGGTCAGTTCTTAACCATGCCGAGAAACTCAATAGAGACATTTTTTTCTCCAGGGTCTCTCTGATCTGTGTTCCCTGTTTTCACCTCCTTTTGTGCCACCTACCTCCCCACTCTCTTCCTCTCATTTCTGTGCATGTCTTTGTTGTCATATTTAACATTTTTGATCATACGTATGTTTATTCTTCTCATGGACTGTGTCTTCTATTAGAATACTTCATGTTTTTAGGGCCTAGAATGAATGATATATCGGGAAGGAAGGTGAGGGGCATAATTAGTAGTGTGACCTGAAACTAGTGGGTCCTGAACCCACCATGTGAATGACTCTGAGCAGGTTTCTTAACCCCTGAGCCTTGGTCTCCTTACCTGAAACATGCAGACACTTAGACTATGTATCTCACACGATAGTTCTCCAAAAGAAATGAGCCAATACAGGTAAAGTGCTTAGCACAGTGCCTTGGACATGGTAAGTAATCAAAACCAACAGGCTCTCTTTAGAGTATGTAGCACATTGGGGTTACTAGCTGAATGGATGGATGGATTGAAACAGACTGATCAATGCCAGTGAGAGATGAAACAGCATAATATATGCAAGGAAACACAGCAAGGCTGTTATTATAATAGAGTAAAAAACTAAGAAGGAGGGAAAATAAAATATCTGATTTTATCATTTAGGGACCCACAACCATAAGTTGTAGCCTCTTATGTATCTTTCCATTCTCTCTGTGGTTCACATTGATGTTCAGACTTTTAACTTATAGGCATCCTTGGTGGTCACGTCTGTCTCCAGCTTCAGAGAAGCTCAAATTCAGCAATGAGTGGAGTTAAGGATGCTGTAAGTCTTTCCCGCTGTGAAGGGGAGTCCTTCCAAACTAGAAAGCTAGCTCTATGGTTTGACAGGCTGTGCCAGGCTACAGTTCTGTTGAATATTGTCAAGTGAAAAATATAAGACAGTTCTAGAACCTGAAGGCCAATGCTTATTGCCTTAAAAATCCAATGGGGGGCTTCCCTGGTAGCACAGTGGTTGAGAATCTGCCTGCCAATGCAGGGGACACGGGTTCGTGCCCCAGTCCGGGAAGATCCCATGTGCCGCAGAGCGGCTGGGCCCCATGAGCCATGGCCGCTGAGCCTGTGCGTCCAGAGCCTGTACTCCACAACGGGAGAGGCCACAGCAGTGAGAGGCCTGCGTACCGCAAAAAAAAAAAAAAAAAAAAATCCAATGGGTATAACCTCTGCATTTTGCTGAAGCAAAGAAAAAGAGGCAGCACAAATGGTGGCAGAAATTGTTCAGAGGGGAAGAGGTCAAGCTGTAACAAATGAAACATAGAATGGGGAAAATATTTCATATATTTGAGAGAGCTGCTAATTAGTATTCCCTGAAACCAAACAAATGCATTTTTGTTATTTTTGTCACTAGAGAAAAGGCTGGAGGAAGCTTTTCATGCCAGTAATGGGGCTGAAAAGCCATACCAAGTGTTTGCTTTGTAAATGGGTACAAAGCAATAGGGCCACTGGTGTCGGGAAGATGCCACCCCTGGAACCAGGGGCCCCATTCCAAAGGCAAGTGGACTGAGTCTTCCTGAAGCTGCACAGAGGCACCGATCAGGCCTGACACCACTAAGGTTCCAAGTAAGAATAAAACTGGAGTCCTGATAAGTGCTTTCCTTAATATATAAACGAGTACCTGCACTGCTTCTGAATAGACACAAGAAGAGAGTTCTTCCTGTGAGGTTCTGTGATATCAGTTACATGGCAACAATGAGCAGGAACCTAGATCATGCCAAGAAAAAGGCAGGTGATTGAGAAGGACCAGTTTCTTCAAAACACTCAACTGCGGTCAAAGGTTTCTCCTTCTTGGGCTCTTCTTGATGACTCCTGGGGAGCTGGTCTCCAACAAGAGTTTGTTATGGTGACCTTCTAGTATGGTTACATTTATAGAACAGGGATCGACAAAATTTTTCTGTGAAGAATCAAATAGTAATTATTTTAGGCTTTTCAGGCCATATGGTCTTAGTCACAATTACTCAACTTAGCCACAGACAACACATTAACAAATGAACATGTCTGTGTTTCAATTAAACTTTATTTATAAAAGCAAAGTGTGGGTTCAACATGGCCATAGTTTGCCATAGTTACCAAACCTTGCTTCATAGCATCAAGTAATATCTAGAATTTGGTAGAATCTTTTCCTATTAAGTCATATACTATCTAGAAAAGTTTAACTTCCTAAGATTTTCATTGAGATTTCCAGATATCATAATCATTTTTCAAAGGGTAACTGACATAATTAACTAGTGATACTTATCACCTCATATTATAGATACCACCCTTTTTCATCTGTCTCTCTTACCGGACTATTGCATATTTACCCTATTGCTTCAAATCTAGGGACTCTGCTTATGAGGGGTTGTTGTTCAAAAAGATTTTTTTTGAAAGAGTGAACAATATCGCAATGAATCAAATAAATGCATATGTAATAACAGCTGCTAGCTGAAAATGTTCACCCATAATTTTACTAATCCCAGAAATTGAATTAAATTTTATGTCTACTCATAGAAGTGATTCTTATATTACTGAATTCATAATGTAGATTTATTTTTGCATCCTGCCATTTACCATTTTCAAACTCCACAGTTTTTGCCAACAAGTTGGGGAGAAAGTCAAGTTTCCAATGAAAAGTGCTGGTCCCAAGCTGCCATATCTTCTGCGTGTTCAGTTGCTCCCTTCATTGTCTGCTCTTATAATTGTGGAATCATCAAACTGAACAAAGTCCTGGGAGAGAACACACTCTCTTGTCTCCAGATGGATGAGCCAGCTGAGTGACAAGACAGTCTGCTCTATCTAGGGCTGCTGGGATGAAGGCTGTGAGTGGCAGACCACCTGCTTGGCTCCAGCAGTACAGCCAGTCCATCTAAGAATTCCCACTCCTGGCCTACTCCGAAGGAAAGGAGCATGGGAAACAATACCTTAGCCCACTGCTCCTCAAAGTTCCCTGTGCGTATGAATCTCCCTGGGATCTCGCTAAAATGAAGATTCTAACTCATTGGTTCTGGACTGGGGTCTAAGATCCTGTATTTCTAACAAGCTCCCAGGTAATGCTGAGGTTGCTAGTCTGTGACCACACTTTAAACAGCAAGGTCCTACAGGACAATGATAGTGATCAAACAGCATTAGCATAAAAAGAAACACCTTTATAGCTTTTTAAGTCAATCACTGAATCTTACAGAAGAGGAAACTGAGGCCCAGGAATATGAAGCTGTAAGTCCAAGATCCCCCAGAAGTGAATGGCAGCACTGATCTCAAGTATGACCAGGGACCATTAACAGGAAACCCGACAAGACTCTTCTTTGGACTTTTGGACACTTCTCTTCCCATGTAGCAAATGATGCTGTTTCTCCACCTATATTCTTCAGCTTTATCAAGTCATTGAGCACCTTCTTATTTCTAACTGCAATATTTGCATCTCTTTGCTTACAGGCATTTTCCAAAGCCATGGAAGACCACTCTGCTCATTATTTGCCTTTAATTGTGGTGCTTGGAAATTAACAGACTGGGAAGAAGTGCTCAGCATTGATGAGCAAGAGTTGGCTGATAAATATATTGGCTTCCTCACTCCTCAGATGGGACAACTTTGAGGCATATTCTACACAGTTTCCCAGATGGCCCAGCAAGAAGGAGCTCCAGTTGCCCGCAGTGGGTACCTGTTCATCACCTTGCCTGGTATTCACTTTCTTTCCCTCGTGGCTTCCCCACTTCCCTCCCACTGATTCCTGCACCTCCCAAATAAACGACTTTCACCCAAACCCCAGCCATTACCTAACATTTAAAATTATGTGGTCAATTATTTTTTTCATGTATTCCTGCTACATTATTATTCCTAAAAGAATATTAAAGAAGACATTAAATTTGTTTAGTAAATTTAAAATATTAAAGATAGATAGATACTCACATTATTAAATACATGCCTGGAGAACTGAAGAGTGAAGAAACTTGTCACACAGCTAAGAAGTCACATACAAAGCCCAGTGTTTTTGATACATACATACACACCTTGGAAATGGTGTTTGAACAACGATTACCCCCAAAAGAAGAGCATGTCCATATGACAAAGTAGGTTCATGAATAAAATCAGTTCCCAAGAAGTTAAACTTAATTTATTGCATGCCAACTTTCTCAGAGTCATTTGATATCTCTTAATCTCTATGCCTCAGTATTACCTTTTATCATATTATGTCCCTTACAGAAAAATCATGACACAGATCATGCTCCTTGGTTACTGCTAGTTTATATGTTTAAAAATCCCTCATTTAGAAATAGAAGGTTACTTTTGGTGATCACACACAAACAAAAGCTTAGCTCTTCACAGAGCTGTGGAGCAAAGCCAACTGCAAAAATTTTTCTGAGAACAATTTCATGCACTTATCCCATCTCTCCGTGATTTAAAAGAAGACCAGTGTAAAGCACCAAAACATCAAAGAAAGATGCCTCCGCCATAAACTTTCTTACGTAAGCTTTCTATTGAGGTAGTCTGGAAGAAATACAAGAGGCTTCCAAATTAACATCTGACCTGATATAAGGTCACATCAGAATAACTTAAATGTGTTTCAAAGAGGAAGAAAATCCTAAAGATCTAAGTGATAGATTTATTTATCAAATTGTGCATTTTTGTTTGAACATTTTAAAAAGTGGTATTAGAGCTTCTTTTTGTCTGTAATCAAGGACTTTCCCTAAAGCCACTAGGGTCCTATGAAATCTTACCTAAGTTAAATTCTGGAAAATGTAAACATTTACTTGAATTTTTTTTCACCTGTGATGTTATTTAGGAAGCTCTGGTTAGTGATGTTTTTCCCAAGTCAATTCTCACTGGGAAAATCATTTAAGCTCTAACCTAGGGCTGCACTGGCCAAAGCAGCATCCACTAGCCACATGTACCTATCTAAATGTAAGTTAACATTTCATAAAATTTAAAAGGCAGTTTTCTAATCACACTAGGCACATTTCAAGTGCTCAATAGGCACATGTGGCCACTGGCTACCATATTAGGGCAGATATAGAACAATTCCATCATGGCAAATAGCTCTGCCCTAGGACAAATGTCTGAAAAAATGGAAACGGAAATGAAGGAAATGGATTATCTTCTTTACCTCTATCCCAAGTTTACAAGTACATGCTCTCTTTACCAAATACATCCTAGACAGCAAAGGTTGTCGCTGCTGGCCATATCCTGAAAACAAACTGGGTTTCAGCACCTCATTTCTATTCAATGTAAAAATCCCTTTCATTGCTCTGCATTTTTGTAAATACCTTATTAGGGAAATAATGGCCAAGATACATCGCTGCCTTCCTCTATGCTTTTCTTCCACCTGTAATTATTATTATCGGCACCACTGAATATTATGGTGCTAACTAATTCACACTGAATACTTGCAAAGGAAGCAAACAGGTTTCAGAAATAAACTATTCAAGTCTGCTCAGTGACCAACAGAACCTGGATTTTCAAGATTTAAAAATGTTAGAATTTCATTGATTCATAACAGTGTTTAGTCTTCGAAAGTGTACAAAATTTTAAAATCACTGGGTAGTATATCTTTGACCACAGTTATGCATGAGAGACATCAGTTTTGGTCAAATTCAGTCAGAAACAGAGCACAAATTGTAATCATTGTTTCACTTGATTGCAAGCAAAGGAAGGAAAAGAAAAAAGATGTAAATAATGATAACATGCATCATAATGTTTAGAATATGCTTCTTGTAAAATCTATATATGGGAAAATTGTCCATGTATTTTTGTCCCCAAAAGAATCCATTTCAGTTTAAATCATCTCTCTCTTTCCTTAAACTTCCCAGTTATTCATTTTTCCCCCACTGGGTATCCCTCTCTCTCTCTCTCTCATTTTGTTTTCAATTCTTAATGAAAAGTTAAATATGTTCTAGTTTCTGGGCCCATCAGCAATGACAACATCTTGAAATTTGAAAGGAAACAGCACCCTAGGTGTGCATATCAGAAGATTACCCTGGGATGCTTGTGACAAGCCTTCTACAGAGCATGCTGCGCTCTGGTGACATTTTCTCCTCCCTACCCCAGGCAAGCACTCTTCTAGTTCTCATAGGATTCAGAAATCCAGCCATCAGAGAGGAGAGGCAAACCAGAGAACCTGCAGTTGTCACCAGGGATTCAATGACCCTTTGCTGCCAGGCACTTCTGGCCAAGGTCCCCAGCAAGCTCTGCAGCTCCCAAGCTTATGTCTCAGTCATAAGTGACAGAAACCACTCCAGGAGCAGAAGCCAGCTTGCATCCATACTTAACCCAGACTTCCTAATGGTATCACATCACAAAAACATACCATAGTGCATCTGGCACACATTTAAGGCCAAGTTGGCAGTATTTGATATGAAAAAGAAACCCAAGACTGAATTAGCATCCCACAAGGTTGTTTTTGCAAGTCATAGATGTAGTGCAGAGGCACATGGATTGAAGCCCACAAACGCCCACGAACCTTTCCTTAAATGAAAGCGGGGCTGCCTACATTCAATAAGCTCCTGGGGAAACACAGCCAGCAAGCAAACCAAATGCACAGAAACAACCTCCACCCCCACCCCCCGACTTTATCTCCTGAACTTTTGCTTGCCCCAGGGAAGGTCTTTTTACCTGGACACTTTTTTTTTGGCTTATATGGAACAAGTATCCGAGCCATCTTTCAGATGGGAACCTAAATTAGGAACGACTCAAACCCCTTCCTTAATCAGTAATTCCAAGTCACTCTTACCTCCAGTTTCCAGAGTAAGCTAGGTCTCATCTCTTCAAGTCTGGAGTGCCAAGGGGAAGCCTTGCTTTCAGGAACCACTGCGCTGTATCAGAATACAAATTCATCATTTATAGGTCGGATTCAAGCTGTGTTCTTATTCCAGAGAGTCACCTTCCAAAACACTGAAATAGTGATTGGAAAGTTGATATGGAAGCATGAATCAGGAAGGAGTGGGAGGAAAAACAGTAGAAACAGTTTTGAGGGATGCTTAATTAATTCAGACCATGACACAGCTATGTTGTAGTAACTAGAATTATTGGCAATAGTTATGCTTTTTTCTAAATTGAATTCTGGTGGAATAGTCTGATACTAAGATGGAATATTTATAATCAGAACTTTCCTGGGAAAGAGACATATGTAAACAAGGAAATCCTAGAGCTCTTAGAAGAAAACAGGGATGAACTTTTAATAATTTTGGAGCAGGAAAGTCATTCTGACAAAGAATAAAGAAGCCATAAAGGAAAAAAATTGTTAAATCTTAAACAAGTAAAAATTGTTTACAGAATTAATAAAATTTTTATTAAATTAAAAAATTAAAATCAAATGGCAAAAGGAAAAAATCTTATACGTAAGCTGTGACATAGTCTCAAAATTACTGTCACCATGTTAACATTTTATTCAGACTCCTCAGTTTCATTCAATATTGCAAAACATGTGACAAATAGCTAATTTCTTGGACTTCATTCTCCCACAAATCAATAGGAATGAGTCAAACAATGATCTTTAAAAGATACAAAGAAAGGGCTTCCCTGGTGGCGTAGTGGTTGGGAGTCCGCCTGCCGATGCAGGGGACACAGGTTCGTGCCCTGGTCCGGGAGGATCCTACGTGCCGCGGAGCGGCTGGGCCCATGGGCCATAGCAGCTGGGCCTGCGTGTCCGGAATAAAAAGATACAAATAAGTCAACTTTTGTAGAAAAAGAAATACAAAGAGCAAATAAAGCTGTAAGAAGATGCTCAAAATCACTTATTTTTTAAAAAGTCAATGAAGACAATAAACTAAAAGCTAAGATTTTTACTATAAGTTTAGCAAAAATTAAAATTCCTGTCCTACACTGCTGGGGTCCATGTAAGGGGTACAACATTTTTTGGGGCAATTTAACAAATTCCCTCTAAATGTGCATTTTTTTTCAACCTAGAAATTCTCTTACTAAGAACTTATCAAACAGATAAAGTCACAAAAGTATCCATATATACATACCTATCAATATGTATGTTCGTTTTAGCATTGTATATAATAGCAAAAAAATGTAGCCAAATCAAATGTGCAGTAACTGGGACTGACTAGATAACATTTCTGTGTATCTGTTGCATTAAGGCCATGGCAGCACTGGTTTGAAAAATGAGCTACATTTACATCCTGAGATATTAGGTGAAACCTAATTTCATATAGTTCAATCTAATAGAAAAGATGTCCCAGATGTATTATTGGATGGGGGAATAGATATATTAGATATATTAGATATAGATATATATTAATAATAATAGATATATATTAATAATATATATATTATTATAGAGAAAAATGTAAAGTACTATATATAAAGAATCATTTGTATTCTTTTAAAGAGCATGCATAGGTGTGTGCGTGTATATTCTCTTCCCCCAGAAGTATACAAGAAATGGTTCGTGATGACTATGGGGTTAGGGGCAAAAGGAGTGGGTATGATTGTTATTTTTCATCTTGTTCCTTTCTGTACAGCTTGATGTTTTTAACGTTTGTATGTAGTATTTGTACTGAAAAAATAACAAAAATAAAATTCCCCTGGCAACCTTGCTGAAATGCTATTCAGTGAGAAAGAATTAAATCAGGCTTCAGCTTGAAAGAGCTGTCTTCTGGTGAATGGCAGGGCCACAAAAGAAGCTCATTACCAGCTCCTTCAAACACAATAAAAGGGGTAAATTTGGTTCTTGAGCATAAACAGTAATTATCCATGCATTTCCCTTGCAACTTCTTTATAAAATTTCAAGAGAATGAATTACAGTGGATCGAGTTTCATGTAGCAGTGTTTGCCCAATGCAGGTGAAATTCTGAGCCATCTTTGATCCAAGTGGCATAGAACACAAAAACCACAACAGCTAGGCTACATATCTCATTAGTTCCTAAACCTGCCAAAATAAGGAATTTACCAAGGGAGGTAAAATTTCCAGGTGGTAAAATTCCCTTTCTTTTCCATGTGTGGCTTAGGAGAATAATTCCTTGACTTTAAAAAGAGATGTTATGAAACCAAATGCATATTCAGGTCTTCTGATTTTTAAACTTAGTCTCATGGTCGTGCCTTTTTAAAAAATATATTTTAGGATATTTTAAAACTTTTATTTAAAAATAAGTGTAAGCTCATGGAAAAGTTGCAGGAAGAGTTTTTAAAAACCCATATAATCTTTATCCAGTTTATGCATTGTTACTATTTTGTCTCACTTGCTTTATCATTTGCTTTTTTATAGACATGGTTTTTAGTCCCCCTCTTTTCTTTCTTGCATCAGTAAGTTGCATACATCCTGGCCCTTTACTCCTAAATACTACTTCAATGTGTATTTCCTAAGAATAAAAATATTCTCTGACATAAGCACAGTCAATTACCAACTTCAGTGAATTTAATATCGATACCGTACTCTTCCTCTTCCACTGTCTCTATTCCAGTTTTTGTCAACTGACCTAGTCATGGCCTTTGTAGCATATTTTTCCCTCCAGTTCAGGATTCAGTCTCAGATCCCATATTGTGCTTAGTTGTCAAGCCTTCAGTGTTGTACTGGTAAATGTTTAACAATCAGTGCTCTGGTGGATAAATTTCTCCATTTGTAACAACTGTCACTGCTGTGATATGAACACTCTCACTGTAACCAATTTCAAGTTATCAAAATGGTATCACTGAACGTACAGGTGGAAAGAGCTGTGCAAGCTTGGCTCTTTCAGACGAGCACCAGCTGACTGAAAGCCCTGTTAATTTGCTTTAATCTGAAACGGTTCCTCAGTCTTTATCTTTTAGGACTGACATTTTTAAAGAATATAGTCCTGAAAAAAAATTTACTGTTCCTCCTGTGGGGCTTCTCTGTTTTCCTTCACATTTAGATTCAGTTTATGCAGCCCCAGCTGGAATATTGCAGACGATGTATGTCTTTTTCAGGATATCACACCTGGAAGACATACAATGCCCATCTGCCTACATTTACGATATTATTTTTGATCCCTTCACCAAGGTGGTAACTGAGTTCTCCACTCTGTACTTAATATTTTTCTCTTTACCTAAAGAAAAGACACTTTAAGACTACATTACTATCCTTCTCCTCCTCATTAACTTTCCCCAATAGCTTTTAGGCTTAAATATTTAAACAGAAAGATCTTGGAATCCAAAAGAAATTTTTTATCAGAATTGTTTAAAGTATAAAAACTGGTAAGGTTCTACTCCGAAAAGAAATGTGTGGATATAGATTAATATCCTAATGGGAATCAGAGTTTAAAAGTGGCAAAACCCAAAGCAGTAGATTTTCAGTATGTTTGTGTTTTCCTTTAAATACTAAGCTACAATATTGTTTTTAAAAGTGGTGTCAACAATACCTAACTTTTGGGGGCAGAGTCAGGATGCCTTACCAGTAGGACACGGATTCGCATCTCCTCACAACTAGGGCACCTACCAGGCACAAGTGGGGGACCATGGACACGTAAGGGGCTGGGAGGAAACCTCAGTGACCCGGTAGGACGTGGGGTGTGGGGGGAGTGAAGGGGGAGGAGAAGTGGAGGTAGGATGTGACTGGCCCCCTGAGGGGCGGCTGGGGGAGGGGAAGGGATTCCCATGCCCAAAGGGGGAAATTAGGGAAACACTGGTAGAGCAGAGGATCAAAAGGGAGAGTGGCAAGGTTTCTCCTGCCCACTTGGACCCCCAGGAACCTGTTGAGATCTCGGGCCTGATCCTCTGCACACCGCGGCCCCCTCCAGCCACATGGGTCCTGAGGGAGCAGGAGGGAGGGAAGGGGGAGCAAAAGTAAAGGCTGGACATCCAGGACCAGCACCCCTGAGGGGTGGCTGGGGGAGGGAAGGAGTTCCTACACCCAGTGGGACCCACCCATGGTTAGGGCGTTAGGGGTCCAGAGTGGATGTGGGAGATCCTGGAGGAGATGGTGGGGGACGGGCATTAAGGAATGGAAGGGAACAGGGCCAGTGCTTTCCCTGTCCACTTAGGCACCGGAGAGCCTGCTGAGCTCCCAGGACTAATCCTCTGCCCTCAGAGCCTTCCTCCTGCCCCGCCGAATCCAAGCCCCTCCCCTACACCTCCACCCAGGGCCCTACCTGTACACTCGGAGACACCCTCCAATGCGCTGGGCCTAAACCCCACCTACACACCCTCACTCAGGGCCCTACCTCCAAACTCCCGAACTCCACACTCCAGAGGCCCTCCCTTCCATGTGCTGCCTCTCCCCTTCCACAAGCAGAGGCCCCATCCCACGCTTGAACGTCGCCCCACCTAGGCACTGCCGCATTCTCCAATGTCATTCCGCACCTGCCTAGGTCCCAACCCACCCTAAACCCCGCACTTGTCTAAGTTCCAACGCCTGTCTAAACTCCGTCCCCATAGCCGAGGTCTTTTTCCTTTTTTTTTAAAAAAAATTTCCTCTTTTAGATTGACGTTCTATTTTACCTCGATTCATTATTGTTGATTCTTTATTTTTATTTTTCTTAATAAATCTTTTATTTTGCTAATTTTATTTTATTCCTTATACTTTGTTAGTGATTTCTTCTTTTGGCTTGTTGCCCACTCTCCCTCTTTTTTTTCTTTTCTCTGCTGTAGTTTTATTTTACCTCATTGCTGTTGTTTCAATTACACTTTTATTTTTCCTAATGTATTTTTTTATCTTTCTAATTTTATTTGGTTTTTTATTCTTTGATATTGTACTGCTCCATTTTTTATTTCTTTCTTCCTTCTTTTTTTTTACTGTGCCATGAAGCCTGTGGGATCTTTCTTCCCAGGCCAGAGGTTGGGCCCAAGTTCCTGTGGTGGGAGCTCCAAATCCAAACCACTGGACTAAAAGAGAACCTCAGACCCCTGGGAATATCAATCGGAGTGAGGCCTCCCAGAGGTCCTCTTCTCAGCACCAAGACCCAGCTCTATCTAACTGCCTGCAAAATCCAGTGCACAGACCAAACAACCAGTAAGACAGGAATACAGCACCAACTACCAAACAAAAAAGGAAACAACCAAAAAATATGTTAAAGATGAAGGAGCAAGGTAAAAACCTACAAGACCAAATAAATGAAGATGAAATAGGCAACCTCCCTGAAAAAGAATTGAGTAGTAGTAGTAAAGATGATCCAAAATCTCAGAAACAAAATAGAGAAAATACAAGAAACATTAAACAAGGATCTAGAAGAACTAAAGAGCAAACAAACAGCAATGAACAACACAATTACTGAAATTAAAAATACTCTAGAAGGAATCAGTAACAGAATAACTGAGGCAGAAGAACGGATAAGTGACCTAGAAGATAAAATAATAGAAATAACTACTGCAGAGCAGAACTAAGAAAAAAGAATGAAAATAATTGTGGACAGTCTCAGAGACCTCGGGGACAACATTAAATGCACCAACATTCAAATTTTAGGGGTCCCAGAAGAAGAAGAGAAAAAGAAAGGGTCTGAGAAAATATTTGAATAGATTATAGTCAAAAACTTCCCTAACATGGGAAAGGAAATAGTCAGTCAACTCCAGGAAGCACAGAGAGTACAATACAGGATAAACCCAAAGAGAAACATGCCGAGACACATATTAATCAAACTATCAAAAATTAAATACAAAGAAAAATATTAAAAGCAGCAAGGGAAAAGAAACAAATAACATACAAGGGAATCCCCATGAGGTTAACAGCTGATATTTCAGCAGGAACTCTGCAAGCCAGAAGGGAGTGGCAGGGCATATTTAAAGTGAAGAAAGGGAAAAACCTACAACCAAGATTATTCTACCCAGCAAGGATCTCATTCAGATTGTATGGACAAATTAAAACCTTTACAGATAAGCAAAAGTTAAGAGAATTCAGCACCAACAAACCAGCTTTACAACAAATGCTAAAGGAACTTCTCTAGGCAGGAAACACAAGAGAAGGAAAAGACCTAAAATAACAAACCCAAAACAATTAAGAAAATGGTAATAGGAACATACATATCGATAATTACCTTAAATGTAAATGGATTAAATGCTCCAACCAAAAGACATAGACTGGCTGAATGGATACAAAAAACAAGACCTGTACCTATGCTGTCTGCAAGAGACCCACTTCAGACCTAGGGACACATACAGACTGAAAGTGAGGGGATGGAAAAACATATTCCATGCAAATCAAAAGAAAGCTGGAGTAGCAATTCTCATGTCAGACAAAATAGACTTTAAAATAAAGACTGTTACAAGAGACAAAGAAGTACACTACATAATGATCAAGGGATCAATCCAAGAAGAAGATATAACAATTTTAAATATTTATGCACCCAACATAGGAGCACCTCAATAAATAAGGTAAATGCTAACAGCCATAAAAGGGGAAATGGACAGTAACACAATAACGGTAGGGGACTTAAACACCCCACTTTCACCAATGGACAGATCATCCAAAATGAAAATAAATCAGGAAACACAAGCTTTAAATGACACATTAAGCAAGATGGATTTATTGGATATTTATAGGACATTCCATCCAAAAACAACAGAATACACTTTCTTCTCAAGTGCTCATGGAACATTCTGAAGGATAGATCATATCTTGCGTCACAGATCAATCCTTGGTAAATTTAAGAAAATTGAAATCGTATCAGGTACCTTTTCTGACCACAATGTTATGAGATTAGATATCAATTACAGAAAAAATTTGTAAAAAATACAAACACATGGAGGCTAAACAATATAGTACTTAATAACCAAGAGATCACTGAAGAAATCAAAGAGGAAATCAAAAAATACCTAGAAAAAACGACAATGAAAAGACAAAGCCCCGGGGCTTCCCTGGTGGTGCAGTGGTTGAGAGTCCGCCTGCTGATGCAGGGGACACAGGTTCATGCCCTTGTCCAGGAGGATCCCACATGCTGCGGAGTGGCTGGGCGTGTAAGCCATGGCTGCAGAACCTGCGTGTCCAGAGCCTGTGCTTCGCAACGGTAGAGGCCACAGCAGTGAGAGGCCTGCATACCGCAAAAAAAAAAAAAAAAAAAAGATGAAGCCTCCAAATCTATGGGATGCAGCAAAAGCAGTTCTAAGAGGGAAGTTTATAGCAATACAATCCTACCTCAAGAAACAAGACACATCTGAAATAAAAAACCTAACCTTACACCTAAAGCAATTAGAGAAAGAACAACAACAACAACAAAAAATCCCCAAAGTTAGCAGAGGAAAGACACCATAAAAATCAGATCAGAAATAAATGAAAAAGAAATGAAGGAAATAATAGCAAAGATCAATAAAACTAAAAGCTGGTTCTTTGAGAAGGTAAACAAAATTGGAAAACCATTAGCCAGATTCATCAAGAAAAGAAGCAAGAAAACTCAAATCAACAGAATTAGAAATGAAAATGGACAAGTAACAACTGACACTGCAGAAATACAAAGGATCATGTGAGGTTACTACAAGCAACTGTATGCCAATAAAATGGACAACCTGGAAGAAATGGACAAATTCTTAGAAAAGCACAACCTTATGAGACTGAACCAAGAAGAAATGGAAAATATAAACAGACCAATCACAAGCACTGAAATCGAAATTGTGATTAAATGTCTTCCAACAAACAAAAGCCCAGGACCAAATGGCTTCACAGGCGAATTCTATCAAACATTTAGAGAAGAGCTAACACCTATCCTTCTCAAACTCTTCCAAAATATAACAGAGGGAGGAACACTCCCAAACTCATTCTATGAGGCCACTATCACCCTGATACCAAAAACAGACAAAGATGTCACAAAAAAAGAAAACTACAGGCCATTATCGCTGATGAACATAGATGCAAAAATCCTCAACAAATATTAGCAAACAGAATCCAACAGCACATTAAAAGTATCATACACCATGATCGAGTGGGGTTTATCCCAGTAATGCAAGGATTCTTCAATATACACAAATCAATCAATGTGATACACCATATTAACAAAGTGAAGGAGAAAAACCATATGATAATCTCAATAGATGCAGAAAAAACTTTTGACAAAATTCAACACAGATTTATGATAAAAACTCTCCAGAAAGTAGGCACAGAGGGAACCTACCTCAACATATTAAAAGCCACATATGCAAACCCACAGCCAACATCATTCTCAATGGTGAAAAACTGAAACCATTTCCTCTAAGATCAGGAGCAAGACAAGCTTGCCACTCTCACTGCTATTATTCAACATAGTTCTGGAAGTTTTTGTTGTTGTTGTTTTTGCAGTACGCGGGCCTCTCACTGTTGTGGCTTCTCCCATTGCGGAGCACAGGCTCTGGACACACAGGCTCAGTGGCCATGTCTCGTGGGCACAGCTGCTCCGCGGCATGTGGGATCTTCCCAGACCGGGGCACGAACCCGTGTCCCCTGCATTGGCAGGCGGACTCTCAACCACTGTGCCACCAGGGAAGCCCCTAGTTTTGGAAGTTTTAGCCACAGCAATCAGAGAAGAAAAAGAAATAAAAGGAATCCAAATCAGAAAAGAAATAAAACTGTCACTGTTTGCAGATGACATGACACTACACATAGAGAATCCTAAAGATGCTACCAGAAAACTACTAGAGCTAATCAATGAATTTGGTAGAGTAGCAGGATACAAAATTAATGCACAGAAATATCTTGCATTCTTATACACTAATGATGAACAATCTGAAAGAGAAATTAAGGAAACACTCCCATTTACCATTACAACAAAAAGAATAAAATACCTAGGAACACCTGTATTCAGAAACTATAAGACACTGATGAAGAAAATTAAAGATGATACAAACAGATAGAGAGATATACCATGTTCTTGGATTGGAAGAATCAACATTGTGAAAATGACTATATTACCCAAAGCAATCTACAGATTCAATGCAATCCCTATCAAACTACCACTGGCATTTTTCACAGAAGTAGAAAAAAAATTTCACAATTTTTATGGAAACACAAAAGACCCTGAATAGCCAAACACCACTGAGAAAGAAAAATGGTGCTGGAGGAATCAGGCTCCCAGACTTCAGACTACACTACAAAGCTACATTAACTAAGACAGTATGGACTGGCACCAAAACAGAAATATAGATCAATGGAACAGGATAGAAAGCCCAGAGATAAACCCACGCACCTATGGTCACCTTATCTTTGATAAAGGAGACAAGAGTATACAATGGAGAAAAGACAGCCTCTTCAATAATGGTGCTGGGAAAACTGGACAGCTACATGTAAAAGAATGAATTTAGAACACTCCCTAACATCATACACAAAAATAAACTTAAAATGGATTAAAGACCTAAATGTAAGACTAGACACTATAAAACTCTTGGAGGAAAACATAGGCAGAAAACTCTGTGATGTAAATCACACCAAGATCCTTTTTGACCCACCTCCTAGAGAAATTGAAATAAACAGTAAAATAAACAAATGGGACCTAATGAAACTTAAAAGCTTTTGCACAGCAAAGGAAACCATAAACAAGACAAAAAGACAACCCTCAGAATGGGAGAAAATATTTGCAAACATAGCAACTGACAAAGAATTAATCTCCAAAATATACAAGCAGCCCATGAAGCTCAATATCAAAAAAATGAACAACCCAGTTCAAAAATGGGCAGAAGACCTAAATAGACATTTCTCCAAAGAAGATATACAGATTGCCAACAAACACATGAAAAGATGCTCAACATCACTAATCATTAGAGAAATGCAAATCAAAACTACAATGAGGTATCACCTCACACGTGTCAGAGTGGCTATCATCAAAAAATCTACAGATAATATATGCTGGAGAGGGTGTGGAGAAAAGAGAACCCTCTCGCACTGTTGTTGGGAATGTAAATTGATACAGACACTATGGACAACAGTATGGAGGTCCCCTAAAAAACTAAAAATATAACTACCATATGACCCAGCAATGCCACTATTGGATATACCCTGAGAAAAGCATAATTCAAAAAGAGTCATGTACCACAGTGTTCATTGCAGCACTATTTACAATAGCCAGGACATGGAAGCAACCTAAGTGTCCACTGACAGATGAATGGATAAAGAAGATGTGGCATGTATATATAATGGAATATTACTCAGTCATAAAAAGAAACGAAATTGAGTGAGTTATTTGTAGTGAGGTGGATGGACCTAGAGACTGTCATACAGAGTGAAGTAAGTCAGAAAGAGAAAAACAGTTACCGTATGCTAACACATATATATGGAATCTAAAAAAAAAAAAAAGGTTCTGATGGACCTAGGGGCAGGACAGGAATAATGATGCAGATGTAGAGAATGGACTTGAGGACATGGAGAGGGGAAGGGTAAGCTTGGACGAAGTCAGGGAGTGGCATGGGCATATATATACTACCAAATGTAAAATAGATAGCTAGCAGGAAGCAGCCACATAGCAAAGGAAGAGAAGCTCGGTGATTTCCAACCACATAGAGGGTTGGGATAAGGATGGTGGGAGGGAGATGCAAGAAGGAGGGGATATGGGGATATTCATACGCATATAGCTGATTCACTTTGTTATACAGCAGAAACTAACACAACACTCACTGTAAAGCAATTATACTCCAGTAAAGATGTTAAAAAAAATACCTAACTTTGTGAAAATTCGAGCTATATTATGTTCCCCGGAGAGTACATTACAAGGCTCAGTAAATTGGAGCTAACGAAAATATGTATTGAAGATACTTTACTTTCCATTAGAATTAAACATCCCATTATAAAACTACAGGAAGGTAATTTTTAAGGGAAAAGGGATCAAAATCAGTTTAATAAAATAAGGATGAATGGTTCTGTGTATAGGGAAGCCGTGGACCATAAATGTGGGTAAGATATTTAGGATCCCTGGTTAAACAGTGAGTTGATACATTTTAATTGTTCTTGGGAAATACTGGGAGCTGAAGGACAAATCTTAACAATTTTGGAAAAGTCCAAAATCCCCTGGAAGAGGGAATCTAATGTATCAATAAGAGATAAGTTCCCAAGAACAAAATAAGGAGCACTAAAGATGAAATTTAAAAATGATAAATTGGACTTCATCTGAATTTAAAACTGCTGCTCATCAAAAGACACCATTAAGAAAGTAAAAAGCCAAACCAAAGATTGCAAGAACGTATTCATAGTGGATTTATTTGACAAAGGACTTGAGACTTGCATTAGTTTTCTATTGACGCTTTAACAAATTACCACAAACTTAGCTTGTTAAAACAACATGAACGTATCATCTCACAGCTCTGTGAGTTGGATGTCCAGGTGGGCTGGACTAGTTCCTCCCCTCTGGCTCTCACAAGCCCCAGATCAAGGTGACAGCCATCCAGGGCTCTTACTGGCAGCTCTCAGGGAGAATCCACTTCCAAACTCATTCAGGTCACTGGCAACTCTCAGTTCCTTGAGACTATTAAGCTGAAGTCCTCATTTCCTGGCTGGCTGTCAGCCGGGAGCCTCTTTCAGCTCTGTCAGACTGCCTCTATTCTCTGTCACATCGTCCCCTTTATCTGTAAGCCAGCAAGGAGGTGTCAAATCCTTCTCATGCTTCAAATCTCTCTGATTTTTCCTTCTGCTTCATCTCTTCTGCCTCCAGCCAGAGAAAGTTCTCTGCTTTTAAGGGCTCCTGTGATGAGATTGGCCCACCCAAATAATCTAAAATAATCTCCCTATTTTCAGGTCCCTAACCTTAATTCTATCCGCAAAATCCCTTTTGCCATATCATGTAACATATGCATAGAATCCAGGGATTTAGAGCATGGACATCCTGGGGGTGGGGCATTCTGCCTACCATAGACTTGTATCCAGAATATATAAAAATCACATACTACTTAATAAAACAACAACCCAGGCTATTTAAAAGGGCAAAAGGCTCAAGTCCTTTGAAATAAACACATGGAAGCATCATCAGAATCATGACGATTAGAGAAATGTAAAGTGTAGCTACACTGAGATACTACTCTACATGCCACCTCACATCCACTATAATGATTAATACAAGACTGGTGAGAAGGTAGAATAATACAACCCTCATATATTGCTGGTCAAAATGTAAAATAATGAAATCACTTTGAAACACAGTTTGGCAGTTCCTTACAATGTTAAACTTACACTTGTCTTATGATCTAGCAGCTCCAGAAGAAATAAAAGCCTCTGTCTACAAAAAAAACTTGTATGTACGTGTTCATAGAGACTTTATTCATAATAACCAAGACCTAGAAACAATCCAAATGTTGATCAGCAAGTGAGAGAACAAAAGAACTATGGTAAATCCATACTAGCCCACTTAGCCATGAAAAAGAATGAACTACTGATACATTCAGCATCAGTGAATCTCAAAAACACTATACTTAGTGAAAGAAGCCAAACTGATAAAAAATATATACTATGAGTTCATTTATTGAAGTTCAAGAACAGAAAAAACTAATTTCTAGTGCTAGAAATCTGATTAGGGTTGCCTTGGAGGGTGGGGTTCGGGAGGTGACTGGAAGAAGTCACAAGAGAACCTTCTAGTAATGGAAATGCTCTAATCTGTTACATGGGATGGGTGCCTACATTTGTCAAAGTGCATCAAACAGTACCATTAAGATATATGCATTTTACTCTGAGTATCCTTCAATAAAGTCTATTTAAAGGAAAAGAATAACAGAGGAGAAACAGCAGCCAAGTCGGAGGGTAAAGCTAATATCAAGCTTCTTAATTGTTGAAAATTTTGTATCTATAATCATCTTTTGTTGGCTTGATTTGTCAGTTTCTGAAAGAAGTGTGTAAAAATATCCTTTTATGATTATGGGTTTGTCCATTTTCTCCTTGTAGTCTCCAGGGGATGTTTTCTCATCTCTTAGTTTTTCTACCTGTTTCATCATTTCACTTTGTTTGTCTATCTTATAGAGACAAGATGTATTACTAACTTGGCTGGTTTTTATTGTTGTTATATACTCATTTTGAATAGTCAAGCTAATAATTTTATATAGGATAGTTTAACCTACTTGCATTTATTCTGGACCTTTAGTTCCTTCACTTGTCAAAAAGGAGAGCATAATATAACCTACCTCAAAATTATGGGAGGATATTAGATAATCCTTAAACAGTGTTTTCCTGGAACATTGCACACAATAAACTTTATTTTGTTTATTTATTCGACATATATTATGTTTCTTTAAGTGTCAGGCCTTGGTATATAAAAATAACAAAACGGCTAAGGTTCTATCTTCATGGAAATTCTTTTCTACTGCGGAAAACTGAAAAATGAGTGAACACACCTAAATAAAATAAATGCAAGCATTATAAAGGAAAAAGTCACGATTGGGACAGAGAAAAATAGGTGGGGAAATCCTCAGAAATGTTCTGGGATGAATAAAAATTGAGTAGGAGTTCCAGTAATTTATATATAAAAAATTGTCAGAAATATATTATATATAGATATATAGATCTATATAGAGAGATATAGATATATTGGCTGAGGTTAACATTAAAGAAAAGCTCTGAAAATCTAAAAGCATTTGTAAAATTTCAATCAAATAGCTAAAGTGGTGAATCTTGGGCTGAGAGTGAAGGTTGCCTGAGGAAGAGGGGTCCAAAGTTAATTGGGTTTTCTGCCCTTTTTGTTATCCGCTCACAGGGATACCCAGGAACTATCATTCACTTGGAGAAGGCTCCAAAAAGACCTATTGGTACCATATTAATGTGGTACTAATGAGTAACTTCTACTTTCCTGATTTACCCTGTGAGATTAAAATTTGAAATAGAAGAACATTTTAAAGAATATGTGCTTCAACTCTCTCGGTTTTACAGATGAAGTGACTGAGATTCAGGGAGGCAAAGAATTTGCCCACAGTCACACAGCAAAAAACTCAGGACCTTTCAGTAGTCTCTCTGCTCAACTCACTGGCAAATGGAAGAAACAACATAAGATTTCCACAAACTTGCCATTTATGTAGTTTATGTGAACCTCCAAGAGACAAAACTTCTCAGTATTTATAAACTGATCAACACACATTTGATAGCAGAAGATGTGAATGAGTAACTACAAAGCACATTACATTCCTTAAAATGGTACTGGGCAGGGCAAGCTTGTAAAGCACAATTTATTTTCCCATGAAACACTAATGTAGTAAGGGGTCTGAGGTCAAAGACCAAATGCCAATAATCATAAATATGGTACTTACATGCTCTAAGTGTAAGTATTCTAAGATGCATCTAAACTGATGAAGGCATACCTCATTCTAAAATTTATTCTTTGCAAAGAACTTATCATCCTTTGATAACACATTTTATTACTTCCTAGTATCAACCCCCCCCCGAAGTTTCATTTAATTGGTGATCAAATTCCAAGAAAAGTAAATGCACTTGATTATGTAAATCTAAATACAAATAATTTGTCATCTCAACTATAACCTAGAAGGGGATTATGGGTACATGTATGTATATATCCTTAAGATTTAGTAGGAGTGATTCTTACATGAAGATGCCAGCAAAAGGATGTCCAAGCATACAGTGATTGCTTGATGAAACAAGTCTGTTAATTGATAGATGTTAATGCTTAACGGTGACAGGTAATGGCATTTAATAAGAATTGTATGCATTTCTAAACATGGATTTACTCAATCTTTAAAGGTAAGTTAGAGAGTAGCATCGACATATATATACAACCAAATGTAGAAAAGATGGCTAGTGGGAAGCTGCTGCATAGCACAGGGAGATCAGCTCAATGCTTTGTGATGACCTAGAAGGGTGGGATAGGGAGGGTGGGAGGGAGGTTCAAGAGGGAGGGGATATGGGGATAAATGTATACATATAGCTGATTCACTTTGTTGTACAGCAGAAACTAATACAGCATTGTAAAGCAATTATACTCTAATAAAGATGGAAAAAGTAAGTAAGTTAGAATTTCTAATATTGTCTAATAGCAAACTTGTGTCTCTCATTTGAAATTTTATGTAGCACATAAAATGTTTTTAAGAATCCTATGAGTTTCTAATCATTTATTTACTTGATCAAATAATTATATGTGTTTCTGAGACTTTAGCAAAGTTTTAAATGTTTTAGTATGTATTAAAATGGTTAAAAGTTGGAAAAGAACCCAGAGAAGTAATGGAAGACATGCTTCGGAAAGATGAGAAGGAAAAATCATACGGATCATAAAAACTGAAATTAACCAGTGATTAGGACACAAACTTTTGAAGGAAGACAACACTTGAAGCTAAAAACAAGACTGCCATAGGAATTAAATAATAAAAGTACCAGGGATGAATAATCAAGACAATTCAAAACATAAATACATACACTAAATATCGCCATGATGTACAGCTTTCATCTGACCTACTGCCTATAAAGACCCCTGAGTTTATAAAAGTAGCTTATGAGAACAAAATTGCTGAAGACAAGCCATTGAGCATGTAATTGAAAGTACAGCCCAGTAAGGCTTGGCCATCAGTGGACCTCACCCCCTGAATCCAGTCATGGCCATCTCTACCTTGTTTTCTGAAAATTACAGCATGGTAAACAAATGAATACATATAGAGTTAACCTTTTAGTAACAACTACTACAAATTAGTGAATCAAAACCATCACTGTAGCACTGTTTATTTATTGGCCTTTCACAATGACTATGCTATGGAGCCATATAGTAATAAGACAAATCTTACAAGCTACCATTATTACATATAAATATGCAAGGGAGTTCTGTCTTTCCAATTAGCACCTTGGAATTATATAAAATATAAAATTAGTATTAATTATATGTTATTTAATATTAAATAAAATATATTATTATTCTAATATTAATTATCTCCCCACTTCAAATCCTTTAAAGACACTATCTTTTAAAATTATCAGAACAACTCTAAAATATAGTAACTACCATGGTGGGAGTGCATAAAATGAACTAAATATAGTAGCAATAAATTATTGTTATCATTTTAGCCACATTAATTCTAACATATATTTTGTGCCTATTTTACACAAAATCCCATAGTAAGGACTTTAGAAACACTATTTTAGTTAATTATTAACACAACCCTGCACAATAGTAATTATTACCATATCTTACAGTTGAAAAAACTGAGACTCAGAAAAATAAACCTACCCACCAAAACCTCATAATTTATAAGTGATGGGACTAAAATTTTTCTTATTATTTGATACAACCACTCTAATGTATTTCAGTGGTACTGCCTCTGATTCAAATAGTTTTGGTATTGCCTGAACCTGTTGCAGAATAAAATTAACCTTGTTATTGTCAAACTCTCCTTTGGGCCTCTCTTTCTTCTTTCTCTTACACGTTCCCTCTTCACAAGTGTGCCATGGTAACCCCTCTACCACCTATTTCATGCCTCCCTTCATGTGAATGTGGTTCCAGAGGCACAGACTGAGGGTAGAGAAGATACACCCTCTCTATTGTGCTGACAACACGATTGATCTGGGGGGGTGGGGGTGTCAATCAAATCATAGTGACTTCTGGGAATTCTCTGAGAATTCTGGGATAGTTCCTCTTATGCTCTGGGTGATGATGCAGGATGTGAATGTGGTGCCATGGTAGCTCTTTTGGTACCATGAATACAAAAACAACACACAGAAGAAGACTGAGAATCACTGAGAAGAAGAGCTTGAGCAGTGAACAAACCAGACTTGAAGCTTATAAACTTTCCAGATGTGAAAACCAATACCATATTGTTAAGGCCAGTTTGGGGTGGGTCTTCTCTCTTAATTGTAATGAAAAGCATCTTGATAAACTCTCTTGCTCTTTTGTTCAGCATATCGTCATCCTCCCCCTTCCTTCTTTTTTATAAAGATGAGCTTAAATCACATTCCAAGCACCACCTAGAAAAAAGTTATACTAAAGTTGTGGTCCCAGGAAAGCAGGGCTGTGCTGTGTGATAGCCAGGCATGCACCATTAAAGGTGCAGGATGTTGTATGCTCTATAAGCAACACTGATTGAAACTCAAATAGAATTTTCAGCTACCAGGAGTCCAATGACCTTCAAGTAAGAGATCTCCGGCACTAGTTCATTTCTCTATCTTTCAAAAAATTCTTACTGAAAGCAACACTTCCTCCACCTCACCCTACCCCCAAATTCTCACTACTGGAAAGCAATACTAAAGATTAAAATCCAAGTCTTGGTCTTTATAATTTCTCTGAAACCTTTTGACCAAAGATCAAAAAGTAAAATGAGGTCAAAATCTAGGTCAGGGTAGAATACTGCTCCCAGTCCCATATTCTAAAACATGGGGCTTTCCACGGGTCAGCAGTCAAGAATTAAAAAAATAAAATCAAGAATATTTCCTTCAAAATTTTAATATGTTGGAAAGAAGGCATTGCTAGAAACCCTATTGTTCCATTCCAGAAGTATCTATGGCAACCTTTTTGAGCTACTAACTTTACAGATAGTTATTTGTGTCACCAACTGACGGCATTGTCCAGCCACTCCTTAATATTGTCTAGACACCTTTCCCTTGGATTTCCTTCAGAATGTTCCCTGGCATACTTGCCTCATAAATTTCCACTCTTCCAACTTCGATTGTGGTACTTTCATTAGTTAAAGTACAGCTTTCCCAGCAAACAGATCAGCGTTGCATTTGATTCCGCGTTCCCCGATCATTCCAAACAGCCCAAGTGCTATTAGTATTTCATATTGCCACCTAACTTTATTGCAGCCTAGTTATTTATGGCCTCAGTTGGCTCTTCATTTTGTGAAAATGTGCTCTAATGCCAACACAGTGAATCTTGTGAGGCTCAAATGAGTATTCAGACCCTACTAGAACCAGACTGGAAGCGTCTCAAGGGAACAGATGGCTTTGCCAATGGATTGCCTGAGTAGGAGATTGGAAAGGAGGAGAGAGCTGCCAAAGTAATTATCCCTACAGCCTCCTGGTGAGTTATTGTGGGCTAGCTATGTTTTCTTCAAACTTTCAACTCCTGTCCACTGACCCTTTCTGCACAGCCATCTCTGTCCTCCATTCTGATAGCTGCATCTTCCCGTTGCCCCTTCAGGCCAAGGATTAATAACATAGACCCAAGAATATTACACAAATCCTACTTTCTTTATACCCTTTCTACTCCTTCGTAAATAGCTCTTTCACTATACTCACCTCAAATTATCCCAATGTGAGTGTGTCACCTGTTTCCCTCTGGGGAAATAGCAACTGCTTTTTAGGCAACATGATTACACAAAGGTAATGACAAAATAGTAAGTCACAAAATAGTGACTTACATTCTGAATATAGGTATCTGGGTAAAATATGCATTTTTAATGCTTAAAATAAATAAAGCAACATGCATTACAGTGTGTTAGGGCAGCGGTCCCCAACCTTTTTGGCACCAGGGACTGGTTTCATGGAAGACAATTTTTCCACTGACCCGGGGTGGGGGGATGGTTTCAGGATGATTCAAGTACATTACATTATTATTATTATTTTTTTGCATATTCTTTTTGTCTATAGCTAACTATTTTTTTTTTTTTTTTTTTTTTTTTTTTGCGGTACGCGGGCCTCTCACTGCTGTGGCCTCTCCCGTTGCGGAGCACAGGCTGCGGACGCGCAGGCTCAGCGGCCATGTCTCACGGGCCCAGCCGCTCCGCCGCGGCATGTGGGATCTTCCCGGACCGGGGCACAAACCCATGTCCCCTGCATCGGCAGGCGGACTCTCAACCACTGCGACACCAGGGAAGCCCGTACATTACATTTATAGTGCACTTTATTTCTGTTATTATTACAGAATATATTATATATAATATATAATGAAATAATTACACAACTCACCATAATGCAGAATCAGTGGGAGCCCTGAGCTTATTTTCACCACCACTCACTGATAGGGTTTTGATATAAGTCTGCAAGCAATTGATTTATTATGGTTTCTGTGCAGTCAAACCTCTCTGCTAATGATAATCTGTATTTGCAGCCACTCCCCAGCGTTAGCATCACTGCCTCAGCTCCACCTCAGGCCATCAGGCATTAGATCCTCATAAGGAGCACACAACCTAAATCACTTGCATGCGCAGTTCACAGTAGTGTTCATGCTCCTATGAGAATCTAACGCCGCCACTGATCTAACAGGAGGCAGAGCTCAGGCAGTAACGTGAGCGTTGGGGGGGCAGCTGTAAATATAGATGAAGCTTCACTCACTCACCTGCCTGCTGTGCAGCCTGGTTCCTAACAGGCCACAGGCAAGTACTGGGGGTTAGGGACCCTGGTGTTAGGGCATCTAACAGAAAACAAAACATTAATAGTATCCACACTCTTAATTGATATTTCTTGATGGTGCTCAGTTATGTGAATTGTATTGATCTGGGCTCTGGCAGGAATGTGCTGGAGCCAGCTTGCCTCCAGAGAGCTCATGGTGCCCATCTCATGCCACTCTAAGTTTACTTGTATCATGTTGGTAGGTTGAAATTGGCCACAGTGGAAATATTTACACCACAGAAATTGGCAAGTGCTACAAATCAGGAGTTTTCCTTGGAAGAGCTGATAACCAACACACTACTGCCTGTGTGGTTCATATAAAAGTTGCAATACTATCCGTGCCCTCACATGTGATGGTTTGCTTTGTTTGGGTTCTTCCAAAAGTATAACCTGAGATAGGATTTGGGTGCAGTTATTTATTTGAGAAAATAGGAAAATAAGAATGATCCCAGGAAAATGAAATAAGGAATGAGGGAAGCCACTTACCAGGTGAATTAATCTGTTTACACTGTGGGCAATGGGGCTCCATCTTGTGGGGACCCGCTAATGAATGTCATAGAACAGGCTGTGGCTGAAATCCAAGGTCTTCTGAGGGACTGTGTGACACAAAACTAATCCCTACACATTAGAATCTTCCTGGACCTGGTATAAAATGTACTTAAAAAGTGGATGCTCTTATTCCTGGAATATGGAACTACAAAGCCAGGGCCATTTCATTCAAGAAGATGATCTATGAATATTACATGTGAAAGAACCCGAAGCGTGGAATGTTCTTCTTCATATTAACACCTTGCTCTCTGTCCTGAAATTGTGTCCTTGGAATTTCATTATATATCTGCTAGACAAAAGAGGAAACCCACCTCCCAGGGCCTCAAATGAGAAAGGAAAAGTGGTAAGTAGAAGTCACCAAGGTCAACCATCTGCTTATTAAAGAGAGAGTCCGGTTTCCTCTGTCCCCGGGAAGCTGTAACTTGGCCGTGTCCACAGATCTCCCCAGTGAATTAACTTCTGTTTTTCTTTATTTAAGGGGGTGAGGGGTGGGGCAGGTCTCTAGTCTGGACATTTGAAACAAGAGGAAGAAGGCTCTCCAGCAGAGGCTAAGGATCCCACCAAACTAATAGCACCTGATCATAACCTGTATTACTTTGAGCAGGAAGTAAAAGGGGCTTTATGGGAGAGTCAGGGGACTGGGAACATTTTGTTTGACTTTTATGCCTTAGAATGTATAGTTTTGAGCCCACTGCTCAAATTATCAATTGATTAACCAATTGATAATTAATCAGTTAGAGGCTGGCCAAAAGAATTTATTCCTCCCTGATAGTCACAAGAATTTCTGATGAAGAGGACTCATGCTCTTCTATCATCACTAATAATTTTAAAGAAAGAAGTAAAAGAGACTTTAGAAGATGGTTGCAGGGACTGAAAACAGAGATGTACTGGGGGCGCTATAGGGTTTTATGTGTTCCTTTCTTCCAGTAAATAATTTTGAATATTTACTACCTGCCAGGCATTGCCCTAATTTCTGGAGATGCAACAGTAAAGAAAATAGACACATATGTGAACTTTTTCTTCACTTTTCATTTTCATCTACAGGATACCAAATTGTGCCAAATTGCTCGTAGGGCTGTTTCAGCATTAACCTGGGGTTCTCAGGCCCCCCTTCTGTGCCTCTTCGTGCCTAGAATCACCAGGTAATCCTCTTCACAGCTCACCTGCATCTAGCCTGCTTCCTCCCCTCCACCACCTCTGCAAACTGGCAGAAGGACCCATTTACCCAAGAGATGGCCCCTCTCAAGTTTTTGTGGCTCTGTAATTAAGGTGGGCCCATGCAATTTTCAAGGACAAATAGATGAGTGATTGAGAACTTATGTTGTCCTCAGAAGAACATTAAGAAAAAAATGACAGTCAATGCAAACACCTTGGGAAGTAGCTAACAGTGCTTGGACAAATGTATTTTCTGTTTTGCTTTTTAGAACCTGAGAAATATCCTGAAGAATATTATGCAGCAAATAGACCTACAGTAATAACACAAATTACCCCCCTTGGGGGGAGGGAGTTCTAGCTGGCTTCCTCACTGGCTGGCGATCCACTTCAGATGGAGAGTGCTGTTCTGAACCACAGCTCAGACAGGCTCCTGATCCTGACTTATCTCTGCCCAAAAAAGGCTGGATTGCAGACACTGGGAGGGCTTTACCTCTACATGTATGGACTTTGCTTATGGTTGCCTGCCATTGAGCACTGCCTCTGCCCAGAGGTCCCTAAAACAACACCCTCTCCTAGCACATTGGATCCCCGGGCTACTGAGGACTGTCAATATGGTTAATATACCACCCTTCTCTCGACTTAATTGCTCTCTAAGTTCTTTGTGGGCCAGCCCTGGAGAGCAGCTCAGTCCTGCTAGCCTCAATCTTACCCCTTGCTGAAGACTTATTCCCTTTTTACATCATGTCTTATTTAAAGAACTTCCTCCCTCTTGACAAAATTAAAGCTTCCCAGGTGATGGTTGTGATTGAGCTTGAAATTCACACTTGCTACTTTCATTCCTGATGTGAAGCCTCTCAGTGGTCATCCATCATTGCTTCTAGGAGGCTGAAACAGGCCTGAGCACAGTAGTGCATCATTTCCCAATGTGATAAGTTGTTAGAAAATTAAACTAATCCTGGGCAGAGTTCCAGAGATTTTTGCATTCAAATTATGGCCCTGGGAAAAAGTAAATGCTTCAGAAAAGGTGAAAAAAAAATGACTATTCTTTGTGGGGTCCCAGTCTTTTTTGTTTTTGTTTTTTGTTTTTTTTGCGGTATGTGGGCTTTTCACTGTTGTAGCCTCTCCCGCTGCGGAGCACAGGCTCCGGACGCGCAGGCCCAGCGGCCATGGCCCACAGGCCCAGCCGCTCCACGTCACGTGGAATCCTCCCAGACCGGGGCACGAACCCACGTCCCCTGCATCGGCAGGCGGACTCTCAACCACTGCGCCACCAGGGAAGCCCAGGTCCTGGTTTTAAAATAAGTGGGTTGCACTATTTGATCAAGTGTTTTTTGAACTCTTTGGCTAAATCCAAAGAAGGTGAATTTCTAATATATATCATATATCATATATATCTATATCTATATTACTCATTCCTGATAAGTCACCCTAAAATTTAGCAGCTTAAGACAATAACAATTATTTATTTTGTTCATGAAGACACAACTTGAGATGGGGTTTGTTGGGGACTGCTTATCTCTGCTCAGTGAGACTCAGCTGGGGTATAGAAGAGGCATTTTGGGGTTGCTGACTCCCATGGCCAGCTCAGTTTGGGCTGGATATTGACTGTGAGCCTAGCTGGGGCTGGGACCTGGGGGCCATGGTTCATCTCAACGTGGCCTCCCAATGGCTGCTTGGGCTTCCTTACAGTGTGAACATCCCAGATGCTCTGAAGTACACATTTTTATGACCTAGCCTCAGAAGTCACATAGTACATGCTATCATTTTATTTATTCCCTGAGACAATTACAAAGCCCCATCCAGGTTCAGGGAGTGGGGATGTAGACTTCACTTCTTGATGACAGATTTTCAAGATTCCAGAACATGTGGGAAGGGAAATATCAGTGCTGTCATCTATGAAAAATACAATCTGTACAAATATCAAATGATTTTTATGAAACCTGATTGCAAATGGTTTGGCCCATGATAGCAGTCAGGTATTTCCAGGCGAACTAAATGAGTAGCATTGCTCAAATGAGGTTGAAGATTCAGAGCAGAGATGTGGGTCTTCCTCTTTTGAGATCCATTAAATTGCTACAGAAAACTTCTTGCTCTTTGAGTGCTAGGGAATATATGTAAAGAAATATGAGCAGTAACTCAATTTATCATTAACATGAGAAAAGGAATATGAAGACATTTGAATATAGTCAGCAATTCACGATATGCTTCAGTTCTCAGAGGAAACTTAGGAAGGTGTGAAGGAAAACAGAGAAGAAAAAGGAAAAGAAAGAAAGAAAGAAAGAAAGAAAGAAAGAAAGAAAGAAAGAAAGAAAGAAAGAAAGAAAGAAAGAAAGGAAGAAAGGAAAAAGATAGAGAAAGAAAGAAAGGGAGAGAGAGAGGGAGGGAGGGAGGAAGGAATGAAGGAACGAAGGAAGCAAGGAAGGGAAGAAGGAAAATGTCAAATGTTCATATGTGTAAAACTGAGTCACTTTGCTGTACAGCAGAGATTAGCACAACATTGTAAATTCACTATACTTCAATTTAAAAAAAGAAAAAGAGAAGGAAGGAAAATGAGAAGGAAGAAAAAATATATAGCAAGAGGGAAGGAGACAAAGGCAGCAAGAGGGAAGGGCAAGAAGTGCAATTTTATCAGCATCACACAGGTTTCCCCAGCTAGTTTTTTTGTTTGTTTGTTTGTTTTTTAAAAAAACAGACATTTATTTTTCACAGTTCTGGAGGCTGGAAGTCCAAGATTAGGGTGCCAGCATGATCTGGTTCTTATTTTTTTTACATCTTTATTGGAGTATCATTGCTTTACAATGGCGTGTTAGTTTCTGCTGCATAACAAAGTGAATCAGCTATATGTATACATAGATCCCCATATCCCCTCCCTCTTGCTTCTCCCTCCCACCCTTCTATCCCACCCCTCTAGGTGGTCACAAAGCACCGAGCTGATCTCCCTGTGCTATGCGCCCCAGCTAGTTTTTTGAACAACTACCGAAGTCCAGGCTCCACACAGCCAACACATACTCTTTAAGCATGCCACCTTCTGTCCCACAAGGCTGATTTCCTAGAATTTTGAGCAAGGAGAACTGGGCAGCCAGTAGCAATCCCTTCCCTTGTTCAGTGAAGGAAACTCAGTGACACAAACCCTAGCGGTTTCAAAGATTTGAGGAGTAAAAAGTACCTCTGTATTAAAATATGACTTGGGATGTGGACACCATGTGATGCCCAAAATCCACCCATTCCAGGAAGAATTCACATGATTTGCAGAGTGCTCATTAGTGTGAAATGTTTGAGCATATCCTCTCAGAGTGGCATGAGGAGCCATGAGAAGTTGTTAGGCAGAGAGGAATACATCTAATTCAGGTTTTAAAAAATTCAGAGTGGAGAATCAATTGTGATCAAGTGGTGAAGTTAGAGGGAGCAGCAGGAATAAGGCAGAAAAAGGAAGAGTACTTAAAATGTTCTTGCAATAATCTAGGCAAGAGGTGATAGGGGCTTGGGAAAAGATGGTAGGATGGTCCTGGTGAGATGTGGTCGGATTCAGGATTTTTTTGATGTTGCTGGAGATCCACATTATATTGGTTTTTGTTAGAATTGTTTGATTTGATCTCTTTAGAAATTTTGCCCCAAAATATCAACAATGGGAGTGGAATTTAATATCAGTTTAAGGAGAATGAACTAAGTAGTGTTTCTCAAATTTCACTGTATCTACAGATCATCTGAGGGTCTTGTTAAAATGTAGGTTCAAATTGAGTAGACTTGGGGTGGGGCCTGAGACTCTACATTTCTACTTTCCCAGGTGATGTGATGGTCCAGAGACCACAAAATAAAAGAGGAACTTACTAAATGGCAATTGGCCACATAAAATCTTGAAACTCTGGTGTAGATGCTAAAAATCTCATGTTCACTTGTGACTTCATCTAAAGTTTCTGAGGATAAATCATGAGGACATTGTGTTGCTGCTCTTTACATTTTGGTAAGTAGGTTGATGTGTAGATAGATTGCTGTGGATTTCTATTTTGCTCCTTTAAAAGTCAAGGCTGATTTTTAATTTACAGATGCTTATCTATACAAAGGCTTCTTGCACAAATTAGTAGCAATAAGTTACATGAGTTGAGTGTGCAGATAATTGTACAACATGGCAAATTCAAAACTATGCATACGTATTTAACTCTTAAAGATCACAACACAAATGTGAAGTCAGAGCTCATTAAATTAGAGACTGATTTAACCAAATGATCTGTGCAGCCATTACACAGGTGTTCCATTTCAGAAAGTGTTAGAGCATAGTGCCGGGGGCCTCAAAGCTAATTTCTAACCTAGACTAATCATGCCAGAAATAATGACCTGCAGTTACTGCCTTGTGAATCAGACCCTATGATATTTAAAATAATTAAGATCAAAGCCTAAGTAGAAGGTCACTGAATTCACCAGTCATAAAATGTTAGTACAAAACTGTAGGCTGTACTTGTTTGCTTAACAATCTTTAACGCTGAAGTTATAAAATGGCATTAAGAGGGAAACAAATATCATCTTCAAAAATGTTGCTCTCCCCAAAGGAACTGCCAGCGAGCCCAGGAAGCCTCTCCATGAAATGGTTACTCAAAAGCCACTATAAGCATGAAAAGACCTGGTAACTGAAGAGATGGGCTGATGGGATCTATCAGCTTGCTGGCTGCAATCCCAATAGATGAAGTGTAAAGAAGATTTGCTTCCCAATTGTAGTAAGTTGGAAAAAAAGTGTGAAATGAATTGGTTTGTCTGGGCTGAGTTCCCAGGAAAAGGGTGCCTTTCATACCAAAAGCTCCCACCCAAACTGGCAGGGTGCTTCAAGCCAAAGATTTAGATAGTCAAATAAGTGCTAATTGAGTTAGAGGTTTGGTTAGGAAGTGGGTTGACAATTAACTTCAACTCAGGCCCTTTAATGGCCCAACCACTAGTCTTCGGAGGCTTTGGTATAGTGCACCAGTGCAGAAGGCGGCTTCCTAATCCACTATTAATGCTTTGATTGAAATCCCTAATCTTTGGCTGGAACAAGTGTGAGACAGCAAAGAGATAGTGGCCCATGGTGGCCGAGGTAGAGGAAGTTATGAAGCTGATACGGAGGGATGGATCTATTCACAAGATTCTACTGGAGATATACCAGTTTGCAGAACCACAATGGGGAGCTCTGAGAAAAAGAATTGCATCTTTGAAAGAGGACAACACTAGTCAATAGCTTTATGCTTTATGCTGCTGTTCCCAGCAAGTTTTACTACTAAAAAATTACTCCCAGAAAGCACCCCATCCCCACACAGTATTTTAATTTAACAAACACGTTTCATCAGGCTTATTATTGCCAAACACTATTCTTACTGTTTTGCAAACGTCACCTCACTTATACCTCATAACAACCCTCTGAAGTAGATAACACTATCATGAATTTACAAATGAGGAAACAGGCTCAGAGAAGCTCAAGAACTAATCAGTGGCACACCTAGTGCTCAGAAATGGTGGTGGGGGCATCTGGGTTAAAATGGATGAAGAGCATGTTACAGGAGAAGAAAGGAAGCTCATTTTTATTCTATTTGGAAGGAAGGAAGATATATAAAAACCAAGAGAAAATTTAATAGATCTTTTCACTTACCTTTTCCCACAAGGGCCAAAATGAAAGCCAATTAATAAAGCTTAAAACTGAAATTTAGTACAGATAAAAGCAAACTTCATTACCCAACATGTAATTACTGGAGAATTCACAGCTGGGGGACATTACTGGGGAAGGACGAGGCTTGCCGATTCAGGCTGCTGATTTTCAAAGAAGGTGTTAAAACCAAGCCACCGAATCTCTTCCTTTGCAGGTTGAAGCATCGGCCACTCCACCATACATGATGGCAAGAAAATTAAATGTGGAAAACAGATCCTAAGAATCTTAAGAATTAAGGAAACGAGATCAAGCATGTGTCCCCCTGCTAAGCAAAAGCTGCCATTTTACAAGTTCACTCCTTTCAAACCCTTTGTCACTTTCCTAAGGCAAGACTGTTCGATCTCCAGCCACTCATGGGTGAGTTCAACATCAGCTGCCTCTGTGCTTCTCACCACCACCAACCTCCTACAAAACTCCCCCTCCATCAAGCCTATGACACCTAACTCCATCACTTCCTGTCCCTCCTCATGGTTGATACCTACTGGCTCCTAGAATACTCCCTCCATCCACTGAAGACTTTGGTACCTGGATCACAGTCTTCTTTTTTTTTTTTTTTTTAACATCTTTATTGGGGTATAATTGCTTTACAATGGTGTGTTAGTTTCTGCTTTATAACAAAGTGAATCAGTCATACATAAACATATGTTCCCATATGTCTTCCCTGTTGCGTCTCCCTCCCTCCCACCCTCCCCATCCCACCCCTCCAGGCTGTCACAAAGCACCGAGCCAATATCCCTGTGCCATGCGGCTTCTTCCCACTAGCTATCTACCTTACTGCGTTTGTTAGTGTGTATATGCCCATGACTCTCTCTTGCCCTGTCACAGCTCACCCTTCCCCCTCCCCATAACCTCAAGTCCGTTCTCTAAGAGGTCTGCGTCTTTATTCCTGCTTTACCCCTAGGTTCTTCATGACATTTTTTTCTTAAATTCCATATATATGTGTTAGCATACGGTATTTGTCTTTTTCTTTCTGACTTACTTCACTCTGTATGACAGACTCTAGGTCTATCCACCTCATTACAAATAGCTCAATTTCGTTTCTTTTTATGGCTGAGTAATATTCCATTGTATATATGTGCCACATCTTCTTTATCCATTCATCCGATGACGGGCACTTAGGTTGTTTCCATCTCCGGGCTATTGTAAATAGAGCTGCAATGAACATTTTGGTACATGATTCTTTTTGAATTTTGGTTTTCTCAGGGTATATGCCCAGTAGTGGGATTGCTGGGTCATATGGTAGTTCTATTTGTAGTTTTTTAAGGAACCTCCATACTGTTCTCCATAGTGGCTGAACCAATTCACATTCCCACCAGCAGTGCAAGAGTGTTCCCTTTTCTCCACACCCTCTCCAGCATTTATTGTTTCTAGATTTTTTGATGATGGCCATTCTGACTGGTGTGAGATGATATCTCATTGTAGTTTTGATTTGCATTTCTCTAATGATTAATGATGTTGAGCATTCTTTCATGTGTTTGTTGGCAGTCTGTATATCTTCTTTGGAGAAATGTCTATTTAGGTCTTCTGCCCATTTTTGGATTGGGTTGTTTGTTTTCTTGTTATTGAGCTGCATGAGCTGCTTGTAAATTTTGGAGATTAATCCTTTGTCGGTTGCTTCATTTGCAAATATTTTCTCCCATTCTGAGGGTTGTCTTTTGGTCTGGTTTATGGTTTCCTTTGCTGTGCAAAAGCTTTGAAGTTTCATTAGGTCCCATTTGTTTATTTTTGTTTTTATTTCCATTACTCTAGGAGGTGGGTCAGAAAGGATCTTGCTTTGATTTATGTCATAGAGTGTTCTGCCTATGTTTTCCTCTAAGAGTTTGATAGTTTCTGGCCTTACATTTAGTTCTTTAATCCATTTTGAGCTTATTTTTGTGTATGGTGTTAGGGAGTGATCTAATCTCATACTTTTACATGTACCTGTCCAGTTTTCCCAGCACCACTTATTGAAGAGGCTGTCCTTTCTCCATTGTACATTACTGCCACCTTTATCAAAGATAAGGTGTCCATA
This sequence comes from Grampus griseus, assembly GCF_964374135.1. Lineage (NCBI taxonomy): Eukaryota > Metazoa > Chordata > Mammalia > Artiodactyla > Delphinidae > Grampus > Grampus griseus. Next base: position 54,413,239 of record NC_139008.1, read on the forward strand.
TGTGCATGGGTTTATCTCTGGGCTTTCTATCCTGTTCCATTGATCTATCTTTCTGTTTTTGTGCCAGTACCATACCGTCTTGATGACTGTAGCTTTGTAGTATAGTCTGAAGTCAGGGAGCCTGATTCCTCCAGTTCCTTCTTTCGTTCTCAAGATTGCTTTGGCTATTCGGGGTCTTTTGTGTTTCTATACAAATTGTGAAATTTTTTGTTCTAGTTCTGTGAAAAATGCCAGTGGTAGTTTGATAGGGATTGCATTGAATCTATAGATTGCTTTGGGTAGTAGAGTCATTTTCACAATGTTGATTCTTCCAATCCAAGAACATGGTACATCTCTCCATCTGTTTGTTTCACCTTTAATTTCTTTCATCAGTGTCTTATAATTTTCTGCATACAGGTCTTTTGTCTCCTTAGGTAGGTTTATTCCTAGATATTTTATTCTTTTTGTTGCAATGGTAAATGGGAGTGTTTTCTTGATTTCACTTTCAGATTTTTCATCATTAGTATATAGGAATGCCAGAGATTTCTGTGCATTAATTTTGTATCCTGCCACTTTACCAAATTCATTGATTACCTCTAGTAGTTTTCTGGTAGCATCTTTAGGGTTCTCTATGTATAGGATCATGTCATCTGCAAACAGTGACAGCTTTACTTCTTCTTTTCCGATTTGGATTCCTTTTATTTCCTTTTCTTCTCTGATTGCTGTGGCTAAAACTTCCAAAACAATGTTGAATAAGAGTGGTGAGAGTGGGCAACCTTGTCTTGTTCCTGATCTTAGTGGAAATGCTTTCAGTTTTTCACCATTGAGGATGATGTTTGCTGTGGGCTTCTCATATATGGCCTTTATTATGTTGAGGAAAGTTCCCTCTATGCCTACTTTCTGCAGGGTTTTTATCATAAATGGGTGTTGAATTTTGTCAAAAGCTTTCTCTGCATCTATTGAGATGATCATATGGTTTTTCTCCTTCAATTTGTTAATATGGTTTATCACGTTGATAGATTTGCGTATATTGAAGAATCCTTGCATTCCTGGAATAAACCCCACTTGATCATGGTGTATGATCCTTTTAATGTGCTGTTGGATTCTGTTTGCTAGTATTTTGTTGAGCATTTTTGCATCTATGTTCATCAGTGATATTGGCCTGTAGTTTTCTTTCTTTGTGACATCCTTGTCTGGTTTTGGTATCAAGGTGATGGTGGCCTCGTAGAAGGAGTTAGGGAGTGGTCCTCCCTCTGCTATATTTTGGAAGAGTTTGAGAAGGATAGGTGTTAGCTCTTCTCTAAATGTTTGATAGAATTCGCCTGTGAAGCCATCTGGTCCTGGGCTTTTCTTTGTTGGAAGATTTTTAATCACAGTTTCAATTTCAGTGCTTGTGATTGGTCTGTTCATATTTTCTATTTCTTCCTGATTCAGTCTTGGGAGGTTGTGCATTTCTAAGAATTTGTCCATTTCTTCCAGATTGTCCATTTTATAGGCATAGAGTTGCTTGTAGTAATCTCTCATGATCTCTTTTATCTCTGCAGTGTCAGTTGTTACCTCTCCTTTTGCATTTCTAATTCTATTGATTTGAGTCTTCTCCCTTTTTTTCTTGATGAGTCTGGCTAGTGGTTTATCTATTTTGTTTATCTTCTCAAAGAACCAGCTTTTATTTTTATTGATCTTTGCTATTGTTTCCTTCATTTCTTTTTCATTTATTTCTGATCTGATTTTTATGATTTCTTTCCTTCTGCTAGCTTTGGGGTTTTTTTGTTCTTCTTTCTCTAATTGCTTGAGGTGCAAGGTTAGGTTGTTTATTCGAGATGTTTCCTGCTTCTTAAGGTGGGCTTGTATTGCTATAAACTTCCCCCTTAGAACTGCTTTTGCTGCATCCCACAGGTTTTGGGTCGTTGTGTCTCCATTGTCATTTGTTTCTAGGTATTTTTTGATTTCCTCTTTGATTTCTTCAGTGATCTCTTCATTATTAAGTAGTGTATTGTTTAGCCTCCATGTGTTTGTATTTTTTACAGATCTTTTCCTGTAATTGATATCTAGTCTCATGGCATTGTGGTCAGAAAAGATACTTGATACAATTTCAATTTTCTTAAATTTACCAAGGCTTGATTTGTGACCTAAGATATGATCTATCCTGGAGAATGTTCCATGAGCACTTGAGAAAAATGTGTATTCTGTTGTTTTTGGATGGAGTGTCCTATAAATATCAATTAAGTCCATCTTGTTTAATGTATCATTTAAAGCTTGTGTTTCCTTATTTATTTTCATTTTGGATGATCTGTCCATGGGTGAAAGTGGGGTGTTTAAGTCCCCTACTATGAATGTGTTACTGTCGATTTCCTCTTTTATGGCTGTTAGTATTTGCCTTATGTATTGAGGTGCTCCTATGTTGGGTGCATAAATATTTACAATTGTTATATCTTCTTCTTGGATCGATCCCTTGATCATTATGTAGTGTCCTTCTTTGTCTCTTTTAATAGTCCTTATTTTAAAGTCTATTTTGTCTGATATGAGAATTGCTACTCCAGCTTTCTTTTGGCTTCCATTTGCATGGAATATCTTTTTCCATCCCCTTACTTTCAGTCTGTATGTGTCTCTAGGTCTGAAGTGGGTCTCTTGTAGACAGCATATATAAGGGTCTTGTTTTTGTATCCATTCAGCTAATCTGTGTCTTTTGGTGGGAGCATTTAGTCCATTTACATTTAAGGTAATTATCGATATGTATGTTCCTATTCCCATTTTCTAAATTGTTTTGGGTTCGTTATTGTAGGTCTTTTCCTTCTCTTGTGTTTCTTGCCTAGAGAAGATCCTTTAGCATTTGTTGTAAAGCTGGTTTGGTGGTGCTGAACTCTCTCAGCTTTTGCTTGTCTGTAAAGGTTTTAATTTCTCCATCAAATCTGAATGAGATCCTTGCTGGGTAGAGTAGTCTTGGCTGCATGTTTTTCTCCTTCATCACTTTCAGTATGTCCTGCCACTCCCTTCTGGCTTGTAGGGTTTCTGCTGAGAGATCAGCTGTTAACCTTATGGGGATTCCCTTATGTGTTATTTGTTGTTTTTCCCTTGCTGCTTTTAATATGCTTTCTTTGTATTTAATTTTTGACAGTTTGATTAATATGTGTCTTGGCGTATTTCTCCTTGTATTTATCTTGTATGGGACTCTCTGTGCTTCCTGGACTTGATTAACTATTTCCTTTCCCATATTAGGGAAGTTTTCAACTATAATCTCTTCAAATATTTTCTCAGTCCCTTTCTTTTTCTCTTCTTCTTCTGGAACCCCTATAATTTGAATGTTGGTGTGTTTAATGTTGTCCCAGAGGTCTCTGAGACTGTCCTCAGTTCTTTTCATTCTTTTTTCTTTATTCTGCTCTGCAGTAGTTATTTCCACTATTTTATCTTCCAGGTCACTTATCCGTTCTTCTGCCTCAGTTATTCTGCTATTGATCCCATCTAGAGTACTTTTAATTTCATTTATTGTGTTGTTCATCGTTGCTTGTTTCATCTTTAGTTCTTCTAGGTCCTTGTTAACTGATTCTTGCATTTTGTCCAATCTATTGTCCATTCTATCTCCAAGATTTCGGATCAACCTTACTATCATTATTCTGAATTCTCTTTCAGGTAGACTGCCTATTTCCTCTTCATTTGTTAGGCCTGGTGCATTTTTATCTTGCTCCTTTATCTGCTGTGTGTTTTTCTGTCTTCTCATTTTGCTTATCTTACTGTGTTTGGGGTCTCCTTTTTGCAGGCTGCAGGTTTGTAGTTCCTTCTGTTTTTGATGTCTGTCTCCAGTGGCTAAGGTTGGTTCAGTGGGTTGTGTAGGCTTCCTGGTGGAGGGGGCTAGTGCCTGTGTTGTGGTGGATGAGGCTGGATCTTGTCTCTCTAGTGGGCAGGTTCACGTCTGGTGGTGTGTTTGGGGGTGTCTGTGGCCTTATTATGATTTTAGGCAGCCTCTCTGCTAATGGGTGGGGTTGTGTTCCTGTTTTGCTAGTTGTTTGGCATAGGTTTTCCAGCACTGTGGCTTGCTGGTCGTTGAGTGAAGCTGGGTGCTGGTGTTAAGATGGAGGTCTCTGGGAGATTTTCGCCGTTTGATATTATGTGGAGCTGGGAGGTCTTTTGTTGATCAGTGTCCTGAAGTTGGCTGTCCTACCTCAGAGGCAGAGCCCTGCCTCCTGGCTGGAGCACCAAAAGCTTTTCATCCACAGGCTCAGGATAAAAGGGAGAAAAAGTAGAGGGAATTAGTAGAAGTATGAGGAAAGAAAGAAGGAAAGGAGGGTAGGAATGAAGGAAGAAAGAAAGAAAGAAGCAAAGAAGGAAAGAAGGCAAGAAGGAAAGAAAGGAGGGAGTTAGGGAGGGAGGAAGGAAGGAAGGAGGGAAAGAAGGAAAAAAGACAGAAAGAAAGAAGATACAGTAAAAATAAAATAAAGCATAATAAAGTTATTGAATTAAAAACTTCTTATTTAGAAAAAAAAAAAAAGGGACGGAAAGAACCTTAGGACAAATGGTGGAAGCAAAGCTATACCGACAAAATCTTACACAGAAGCATACACATACACCCTCACTAAAAGAGGTAAATGGGGAAAAATCCTAAATCTTGCTGTCAGAGACCACCTCCTCAATTTGGGATGATTCGTTGTCTAAAGGAGGGAAGGAAGGACGGAAAGAAAGAAAGAACGAAGGTAAAGTATAATAAGCTTATTAAAATTAATTATTAAGAAAAAAAATTAAAAAAAAAACATGGACGGATAGAACCCTAGGACAAATGGTGGAAGCAAGACTATACAGACAAGATCTCACACAGAAGCATACACATACACATTCACAAAAAGAGGAAAGGGGAAAAAATCATAGATCTTGCTCCTAAAGTCCACTTCCTTAATTTGGGATGATTGGTTGTCTATTCAGGTATTCCACAGATGCAGGGTACATCAAGTTGATTGTGGAGCTTTAATCCGCTGCTTCTGAGGCTGCTGGGAGAGATTTCCCTTTCTCTTCTTTGTTCTCACAGCTCCCAGGGTTAAGCTTTGGATTTGGTCCTGCCACTGCGTGTAGATCGCTGGAGGGCGTCTGTTTTTTGCTCAGACAGGATGGGGTTAAAAGAGCCGCTGATTGGGGGCTCTGGCGCACTCAGGCCGGCGGGGACGGAGGGGCACAGAGTGCGGGGCGGGCCTGCGGTGGCAAAGGCCGGCGTGACTTTGCACCAGCCTGAGGCGCGCTGTGCGCTCTCCCGGGGAAGTTGTCCCTGGATCCCGGGAACCCGGCAGTGGCGGGCTGCACAGGCTCCGCGGAAGAGGGGTGTGGAGAGTGACCTGTGCTCGCACACAGGCCCCTCGGTGGCGGCAGCAGCAGCCTTAACGTCTCCCGCCCGCCTCTGGGGTCCGCGCTTTTAGCCGCGGCTTGCGCCCGTCTCTGGATTCCGCGCTTTCAGCCGCGGCTCGCGCCCGTCTCTGGATTCCGCGCTTTCAGCCGCGGCTCGCGCCCGTCTCTGGATTCCGCGCTTTCAGCCGCGGCTCGCGCCCGTCTCTGGGGTCCGCGCTTTCAGCCGCGGCTCGCGCCCGTCTCTGGAGTTCCTTTAAGCAGCGTTCTTAAACCCCTCTCCTCACGCACCAGGAAACAAAGAGGGAAGAAAAAGTCTCTTGCCTCTTCGGCAGGTGCAGGCTTTTCCCCGGACTCCCTCCCGGCTAGCTGTGGTGCACTAACCCCTTCAGGCTATGTTCAAGCCGCCAACCCCAGTCCTCTCCGTGCGCTCCGGCCTCAGCTCGCAGCCCCGCCCGCCCCGGCGGGTGAGCAGACAAGCCTCTCGGGCTGGTGAGTGCCGGTCGGCACCGATCCTCTGTGCGGGAATCTCCCCGCTTTGCCCTCCGCACCCGTTGCTGTGCTCTCCTCCGCAGCCTCGAAGCTCCCCCCTCCGCCTCCCGCAGTCTCCGCCCGCGAAGGGGCTTCCTAGAGTGTGGAAACTTTTCCTCCTTCACAGCTCCCTCCCACTGGTGCAGGTGCCGTCCCTATTCTTTTGTCTCTGTTTTTTCTTTTGCCCTACCCAGGTACGTGGGGAGTTTCTTGCCTTTTGGGAGGTCTGAGGTCTTCTGCCAGCCTTCAGTAGGTGTTCTGTAGGAGTTGTTCCACGTGTAGATGTATTTCTGGTGTATCTGTGGGGAGGAAGGTGATCTCCGCGTCTTACTCTTCCACCATCTTCCGCCTTCTCCTCCAATCCTTTTTAATGCCTCTCCTTCCGCCGTTCGACAGGCCTTTCTCACCCTCCGTAACGCTCTGATATCTTCTCCTTCCCTTCCACAGTCTTCTTAAATCAATTAACAACATGCAAGTAAATGACACTGCCGCTATCACATAACCATGATGCTCTGTCTGCTTGAACCCCATGACTTAAATTTCTACTGCCTTTGCTAATCTACTTCCATGACGATACTCTGAATTTCAGGATTGTTCCACTTCTGAAATTTTAGTTCCACACACCCTTCCTTCGGAACACATTCTTCCATCTTCTCCATCTTTCCTCCTGTCCTAGCTGCTCCCCTTTCCCTCCATTCCAAGAGCCTCTTCCTTCTGGCTTCCTTTTCCAAGCAGCCTAGCCATCCTGGGTTGTCCTTTCAGCTTCCACTTTACCTATTAACTCCTTTTTGTCTCTGCTTTTACTGCACCTCCAACCCTAGATCAACCATAAATTTCTCTCCTTTTATACCCAGGCAGTCAAATACTGGGGGGAAAATACCATGTAATTTTGCAGATGGGTGACACTGTTGAGAGTTACAGGACTTTGAAAACAGATCTATAGAATTATACAGTTTTCAGGAAACATGATTTAATCCCTGGCCTCTGGCAAGAAGTGACTAATTAGCTCAAGCCCCCCTACCTCAGTGCCAAAGCTCATGGGAAGTTAGGCTCAACCCAGGTAGATAACAATATTACACTTCAGATCACTTGGGCACAGTCCAAGTTCTCTTATACAATAAAATCTCAGGTTTAACCAAGTTACTTTATAGTTCTAAAATTTTATTGTATGCAATTCCATGTAAAATTAGTGACATTTGGGAATATTTTTGCATTTTAGTGGCATTTGTTTGAAAAGAATTTGACCTACAGTGGTAAATAATGTGCTTAATGATGGGGTCCAGAGATGGTAATGAAATGGAGGTAAAAGGCATGCATCACATAGACACAAGCCGAAATCACAGCTTCAAAGGGTTGGGGACCATTCTCAAGGCTTACGTGCAAACATTCTCTTACTTAACAATATTACTTTAAAAAAAAAAACCCTCCTGAGCCTGTATTAATCTCTTTCCAAAATTGTTTTCAATTTCAAATCCAACATTTTTTGTGCTAAACAACTCATAGTAATAGCTCATGTATCCAAAATCATTCTACATTAGTCATTTTCCCACATAACTGAAGACTTCCATCTTTTAGTATTATTAAAAGGTATATCGGTTAGCCACCTTTCTAAGTTGATTAAATTATTCTCTGCCATCTTAAGGATAACATATAAACGTTTAGCTCTTTCTAGATTTTGCAAAATCCTCTTGTTAAAACTCAATTATAGAACTTGTAACATGTTTGGCTGCTCAAAGAATTTTTATGATTCTCTCTAGGTTTTTGTCTTTTTTCCCAAAGCTGAGGTGGCTAGAAAAATATCCTACAGATAAATTTGTTGCTAAATTATAATAAATATGTACTATTGTCTCCGAGGTATCAGGAAGTTTAATAATGGCCTCAAAACATTTCCCTGAGAGGTTTCTCTCTCTAGTTAACACCAGAAATAGTCTCTCAGATGTACCGAGAGTAACATATTTCACTCAAAAATATGAATAATAACTCATTTGTCACTTTTAAACCTTCTCACATCACTTTTGGCTTCAGTCACCAAGTTGTTAGCAGAGCCTGGTGATCAGGGTGGGATAAGGTCAAATGATTTTACCTGGGTTTAAGGTACCTCAGCTATCAACTGAAAGTGAGACTCGCATCATCTCTGCTCCTCCAGATTCCAGAGTCCGAGGTTCAAATGCCATAGTGCACGTGGAAGCCCTCTGAATGGAATAATGAGCTGTATCAATGGCAGAGCAAAGGCAACTGAGACCCAGAGGGCTTTTGGTGACTGACAGGAACATGATTCATCTTTCACCACTTCTCACCCAGTATATATCAGGCACTCAGGGAATGTTTAATGAACAGTTGAATGAAGGAGCTTGCTTTTTTTTTTTTTTTTTTTTTTTTTCTGTACGTGGGCCTCTCACTGTTGTAGCCTCTCCCGTTGCAGAGCACAGGCTCCGGACGCGCAGGCTCAGCAGCCATGGCTCACGGGCCCAGCCACTCCGCGGCATGTGGGATCTTCCCGGACCGGGACACGAACCCGCGTCCCCTGCATCGGCAGACGGACTCTCAACCACTGCGCCACCAGGGAAGCCCAAGGAGCTTGCTTTGATGTTAATGCAAAACAATTTTGCCCCCAAAGCTAGAAACTTCTTTTTATAAAATTTGATGTATGTTTAAATCTGACTTGGTCACCAGAAACCTCTTTGGAAAACAGAGTGGCAAACTCCCAAAATTATGCCAAAGCGTTTTCCTTAGGAAATTGGTCCAATAAATTGAAATTATCAGCTCCACAAGTCAACATGTTAACTTTCAGAAGGAAACTAATTTTAAAAATTAGTTGCTCATCTATGTGAAACCCTAGCATACTTAACAAGATAAGTTATTCTGAAGATAAAATACTATACTGTTAATTACTGATAGCAGAGACTTCAAGTACTAGAAAGAGGAAATATATAAAAGTCTTGACCATGTCACATGAGAATTTATTGAAGAGACTGGGGTAGGTTTAGCTTGTAAAAAGGGGGGGGGGAGGAAAGATAGAGAAACATGATAGCCTCCAAATTAACCTCTCTTCACAACCAATAATGCTGGAGAGGGTGTGGAGAAAAGGGAACCCTCCTCCACTGTTGGTGGGAATGTAAATTGGTGCAGCCACTATGGAAAACAGTCTGGAGGTTCCTTAAAATACTAAAAATAGGTCTTCCCTGGTGGTGCAGTGGTTGAGAGTCCACCTGCTGATGCAGGGGACATGGGTTCGTGCCCCAGTCCAGGAGGATCCCACATGCTGCGGAGCGGCTGGACCTGTGAGCCATGGCCACTGAGCCTGCGCATCCAGAGCCTGTGCTTCGCAACGGGAGAGGCCACAACAGTGAGAGGCCCGCGTACCGCAAAAAACAAACAAGCAAAAATCAAACAAACAAAGAAAAACAAAGAAAAAAAAAACTAAAAATAGAGTTGCCATATGATCCAGCAATCCCACTTCTGAGCATATATCTGGACAAAACCATAATTCAAAAAGATACATGCACCACCTATGTTCCTAGCATCACTATTTACAATAGCCAAGACATGAAAACATCCTAAGTGTCCATCAACAGATGAATGGATAAAGGAGTAGTAATCTATTATATATAATGGAATACTACTCAACCATAAAAAATAATGAAAAATGCCATTTGTAGCAACATGGATGGGCCTAGGGATTATCATACTAAGTGAAGTTAAGTCAGAAAGAGAAAGACAAATACCATATGATATCACTTATATGTAGAATCTAAAATATGACACTAAAGAACTTATCTATGAAACAGAAATAGACTCACAGACATAGAGAACAGACTTGTGGTTGCCAAGGGGGAGGTGGGGGTAGGGGAGGGATGGATTGGGGGTTTGGGATTAGCAGATGTGAACTAGTATATATAGATGGATAAACAACAAGGTCCTACTGTATAACCCAGGGAACTATAGTCAATATCCTGTAATAAACCATAATGGAAAAGAATATGAAAAGAATATATATACATACACATAACTGAATCACTTTGCTGTACAGCAGAAATTAACACAACATTGTAAATCAACTATACTTCAATAAAATAAATTTTTAAAATATGTCTCTTAATACAGAAAAGGGAAGAGATTTATTCTAATTAGCTCCAGGAGGAACAAGTAAATGTTAGCTAGATGCAGATTTTAAGAAACAGCATGTTAACAACTGAAACTGCCTAGGAATGAATCCTTCCCTTTGGAGCAGTGACCTCCCTTTCATGGAATCAAATTACAAGGGATAAGAAGCAGCCAGGTGGGGATTCATAATATACTCAACCTAAGGACTTTTCTTAAAAGCATTTGAAAAACCAAATACTTTTCCCCAGTTATGACCCAGAAAATGAAGAGGACCAGTGTGAGATACCAGATGAACAATGTTCTCAGAGTCCATAGCATAGACGTTTCTTCATTTTTTGAAAACTGACCAGGTGAGAACCAGTTGGCAGACACAACAGGAACTAAATCTCCAGAAGGCTCCAGATTTGCGGTTCCCTAGCACACAAAACTAAAGCCCTTCTTTGCTCTAAGCACAATAAATACTTACTGAATTAAAACATAATCAGAAATCAAAGGCAGGCAAAGTGAAATGGTAGGAACTGCCCTCCCTGACATTTCTAAATAATGCCAGAGAAACTTTCAACTGCATGTTATAACTTTATAAATTGTGTGTAAACATGACCTCTGAAAAAATGTCGAGGTCGATGATGCTGAGAGTGACTTCTTCAGTGAATCATAGTCATGTTCGAACTCTGCATTCAATTTTCCACATCTTTTCCAAAATAAGCAGTGTAACAAGTACATGCACGGTCCAGGTGTCCTCCTGCTGGCTTCCCATCCCCCCATCACACATCATTTTCCTGGTAATAATTCTCTGCCTTGGCTCAGAATGTCCCACCTAGCATTCCTGGCCTTTCTTTTTACTCTCTTTCCTTCACTACCGGAACTTCTATAAACCATCCACGGCATTCTATAGGTAATTTACAAATGGGAAAGCAAGGCAAAATCCTACCCACTCTTTCATGCTAATTTTGATTTCTGCCACCGATATATTGACTCCAGCAAATGGAAGAGACTTGGGGAGTTTAGTGAGACTATCTAGGCTTTCTTGCCTGAGATATTTTCCTAATAATGCAAAATTTTGGGAGCACAGATTTGTTTTGACAACTCTATAATATGGGTTCTATTAGGATTTCTATTTGAAAAATAAGGAAACTTTCCCAAAGTTTCAATCCTAGGAAATGAGGAAAATGAGATTCAAACTATATGTATTCATTCTACAGATCAGCATCTAATCATTACATTACCTTTCAATCAACCCACAACAGTTTAAAACCTCAATTCCTCCCTTTTTTCTTCCTTTTCATTGTCTCTTCCATATAAATGATTGGAAAGTCTTGTTTTTCCTCTGAATTTCTTGGGGACTGTCTCATCTTTGACTTCCACCACCATGCCCACTCAAAACATTAATTCCCTGTGGACTCCAGAATGGAAATCCTTTTTTTTTTTTTTTCTTTTTCAACTGTTACTCAAGATGCTCAACGCTACAGTTGCACCACAATTTGAGAGTTACTGCCCATCATTTTTCTTCGATTGGGTGAACAAACTTTGTTGGTCCAGGGTGGAGACACATGGCGTAACAAGGGGTTTTTCTTATTACTGATTCACAAATTTATTTGGATAAAAAGACAACAAAACGGAATATGCGAAATTAGATTGGCCCCACATGTCTGGGGTCCAAACCACTCTATTCACTCTCTCTAGAACATTTCTCACACTCAGGCTTCACACTCATCACTGCTTCTTAAGAAGGCTTCCTCTCACTGAAGATGTTGGAATCATACCCATCGTTCAAAGCCCGGCCCCCTTTTCTGCCCACATGAGCTTGTTGCAGATCTTCCAAGCAAAAGTTAATCCTTCTTCTTCTCACACTCACTTAGGGTTAGTTGCACTTGCTCAGAGCTTTCTATCTATTGAAATTATTATCAAATATTGTATTTCCGATTCTGGATGGTAAACTTAGAGGGGAGTTAGATCAGTTAGATCTTAGACATTTGTAGCCCATTTTTCACATACCATGAAAGTATTACAGAATTAACAATTCTGTAGGTATTACAGAATTAATTATTTAAAATATAATAAATTGCTTTCTGGTATGGTATCATATATGAAATAGCTAGAATTTTTAAAAAAAAAACACAACTAGACTGCCTATTTCCTCTTCATTTGTTAGGCCTGGTGCATTTTTATCTTGCTCCTTTATCTGCTGTGTGTTTTTCTGTCTTCTCATTTTGCTTATCTTACTGTGTTTGGGGTCTCCTTTTTGCAGGCTGCAGGTTTGTAGTTCCTTCTGTTTTTGATGTCTGTCTCCAGTGGCTAAGGTTGGTTCAGTGGGTTGTGTAGGCTTCCTGGTGGAGGGGGCTAGTGCCTGTGTTGTGGTGGATGAGGCTGGATCTTGTCTCTCTAGTGGGCAGGTCCACGTCTGGTGGTGTGTTTTGGGGTGTCTGTGGACTTATTATGATTTTAGGCAGCCTCTGCTAATGGGTGGGGTTGTGTTCCTGTTTTGCTAGTTGTTTGGCATAGATTGTTCAGCACTGTAGCTTGCTGGTTGTTGAGTGAAGCTGGGTGCTGGTGTTGAGATGGAGATCTCTGGGAGATTTTCACCATTTGATATTATGTGGAGCTGGGAAGTCTCTTGTTGACCAGTGTCCTGAAGTTGGCTCTCCCACCTCAGAGGGAGAGCACTGACTCCTGGCTGCAGCACCAAGAGCCTTTCATCCACACGGCTCAGAATAAAAGGGAGAAAAAGTAGAGAGAAAGAATTAGTAGAAGTAGGAAGAAAGAAAGAAAGAAAGAAAGAAAGAAAGAAAGGAAGGAAGGAAGGAAGGAAGGAAGGAAGGAAGAAAGAAGAAAAGAAGGAAAGAAGGAAAGAAAGGAGAGAGGGAGGGAGGAATGAAGGAAGGAAGGAGGGAAGGAAGGAAAAAAGAAATAAAGAAAGAAGATACAGTAAAATAAAATAAAGTATAATAAAGTTATTAAATTAAAAAAGAATTATTTAGGAAAAAAAAAGGGACGGAAAGAACCTTAGGACAAATGGTGGAAGCAAAGCTATACCGACAAAATCTTACACAGAAGCATACACATACACCCTCACAAAAAGAGGTAAAGGGGAAAAAAATCATAAATCTTGCTCTCAAAGTCCATCTCCTCAATTTGGGATGATTCATTGTCTAAAGGAGGGAAGGAAGGAAGGAAGGAAGGAAGGAAGGAAGGAAGGAAGGAAGGAAGGAAGGAAGGAAGGAAGGAAGGAAGGAAGGAAGGAAGGAAGGAAGGAAGGAAGGAAGGAAGGAAGGAAGGAAGGAAGGGAGGGAGGGAGGGAGGGAGGGAGGGAGGAAGGAAGGAAGGAAGGAAGGAAGGAATGAAGGAAAGAAAGAAAGAAAGAAAGAAAGAAAGAAAGAAAGAAAGAAAGAAAGAAAGAAAGAAAGAAAAGTATAATAAAGTTATTAAAATTAAAATTAATTAATAAGAAAAAAAAAAGACGGATGGATAGAACCCTAGGACAAATGGTGGAAGCAAAGCTATACAGACAAAATCTCACACAGAAGCATACACACTCACAAAAAGAGGAAAAGGGTAAAGAACACTCTTGCACTGCTGGTGGGAATGTGAATTGGTTCAGCCACTATGGAGAACAGTATGGAGGTTCCTTAAAAAACTACAAATAGAACTGCCGTATGACCCAGCAATCCCACTACTGGGCATATACCCTGAGAAAACCAAAATTCAAAAAGAGTCATGTACCAAAATGTTCATTGCAGCTCTATTTACAATAGCCCAGAGATGGAAACAACCTAAGTCCATCATCGGATGAATGGATAAAGAAGATGTGGCACATATATACAATGGAATATTACTCAGCCATAAAAAGAAACAAAATTGACCTATTTGTAATGAGGTGGATAGACCTAGAGTCTGTCATACAGAGTGAAGTAAGTCAGAAAGAGAAAGACAAATACCGTATGCTAACACATATATATGGAATTTAAGAAAAATAAATGTCATGAAGAACCTAGGGGTAAGACAGGAATAAAGACACAGACCTACTGGAGAACGGACTTGAGGATATGGGGAGGGGGAAGGGTGAGCTGTGACAGGGCGAGAGAGAGGCATGGACATATATACACTAACAAACGTAAGGTAGGTAGCTAGTGGGAAGCAGCCGCATGGCACAGGGATATCGACTCGGTGCTTTGTGACCGCCTGGAGGGGTGGGATAGGGAGGGTGGGAGGGAGGGAGATGCAAGAGGGAAGAGATATGGGAACATATGTATATGTATAACTGATTCACTTTGTTATAAAGCAGAAACTAACACACCATTGTAAAGCAATTATACCCCAATAAAAATGTTAAAATAATAATAATATCCAAAATAGCAAAAAAAAAAAAAAAAAACAACTAATTTTCAATTCTTTTTTTCAGAAAGTGCACTTTATTGATTTTTCAAGTCAATACCAACTTTCATTAAAATAGTCTCTTCCACAAATCCCATGAAATAGTGAAAAGATATTGGAAATTTCAATATTTGGCATTAGTCACAGCAGCTAATAAAAACTCCCTTGTCAGAATACATGCCCTGACTCTTGGTTCATGAATAAGGGTCGATGTAGCAGGGCATGTTTAACAGGTGGTCATCCAGCTTATAAACCATATGTCCTGCTTCAGAATAGAACAAAAGTCTCTACCCAAAAGAAAAAACTAGCATGTGTCCATACAGACTTGTGCAGGAATAGCAGCTTTATTTTTAACAGCCAAAAACTGGAAACAATCCAAATACCTATTAATAGATGAAAAAATAAACAAATTGTTATACATCTATTCACTGGAATACTAATCAGCAATAAAAATAACAGTAATAAAAAGGAATAAACTGTTGATACATACAACAAGAATTAAAAAAAAAAAAAAGAATAGAACAAAAGCCCCCAGACAAACAACCAAAAATCCTCATGATTTTCCAGGGCTTTATCCAATATAACCAGCATTCTACATAACTAGACATTGCCCAGCATGAGACCAGGAGCTGTACTATCAGGGCATTCACAATTTATTAACCTTTCATAAGAATTCTCATCTGAGTCCCATTTCAGCTGGGAGTAGAGTAGAGCAATTGAGCTGTCACCTGGCTGCCACTGGCCTAGGGAGTCCTGGAGAAGAATGCTGCCGTTTCAAAGATAGAGATCAAACACCCATTCCTCTGCCTACTACCTTCCCGTCCCCCTTACTCCCTCTCTCCCCAAAGATGCTCCCAGCTTCCCTTAAGGAATAATTTTTGGCAAATGAGTAGAAAAAACAGCATGGGATAGGATGAGAGTCAGAGAAACCATCATCAGAGGGAGCATGTAATGTACTTGAGGTACAGTCTACAGACTGCCTAAACAAAGGATTTTAAATCAAATCTGAAGATAAATGTGCTACTTGAATATTTAATAGTAACAGCTTCTTTTTTATTTTTAAATATGGAAAAGGAGGAAATAACACTTGAATAAATTTAATATGCCAAGATGGTAGCTTCCACTCAAAAGGTTTGTGCTTGTAGAGAACAAGGTTCTATGATAACCTGCATTTTATTTCATTTCATTTTTTCTTGCACATTTACAGAGAGAGGGATCAGAAGGAACCTTCTGTTTGGGGGCACTACATTCTGTGGTTTGGCATTAAGGGAATGTTTGCACCTGCTTTATATCTCACCTAATTACCATCAAATTTTGTATAATTCTACAATCCATCCAGGAATATACATAATGAATCAATATTCCTGGCTATTGCTCTGAAAGTCTGATAATTAATCTGTAACATTCTAATAATAAAAACTATCATTCATTGAATGCTTTGTCTAGGGCAGGCAGAAGTTAAGCCTATTATGTGCAGCATTTGTCTAATCACTCAATCAACCCTATAATGAAACAGAATCATTAGCATCCATATTTTACAGATGAGGAAACTGAGACCCTGGCAGGCAAAAGTGAACTACCTGAGTCACTGAGCAGAAAGTGGTAGGGCTAGAACTCTCCCCCAATCAGGATTCAGAGCCGACGTAAGTAACTAGTATGTTATGTGTCCTTCTCAAACAAAAATTACCAAGTGTTTAAAAATACCAACTGTTGGGTTCCCTGGTGGTGCAGTGGTTGAGAGTCCACCTGCCGATGCAGGGGACACGGGTTCGTGACCCGGTCCGGGAAGATCCCACATGCCGCGGAGCGGCTGGGCCCGTGAGCCATGGCCGCTGAGCCTGCGCGTCCGGAGCCTGTGCTCCGCAACGGGAGAGGCCACAACAGTGAGAGGCCCACGTACCGCAAAAAAAAAAAAAAAAAAAAAACACACACACACAAAAAAACAACTGTTAAAAAAAAAAAACTTGGTCCTGGTGGGGATCAGGACCAAAAAAGTACTCACATATGGCTCATGGCCATGTCACTTGATGTAGCTATCTTTAAAAGCCATATGACAATACTTATTAAAATTAATAGTGCACATAGCCTTTGATCTTGCAGCCCTACTCTTAGGACTTAATCCTGTAAATGTAAAAGCATATTATGCACAAGGGTATAATGTGAATTCTACTCCACAAGGGGAAATGTTGAATAAACTGTGGCATAGTCATACTGTGGAAAACAACACAGCTATTGAAAGGAATGAAGAGGCTCCACCCAGCCAGTTGACTTGAAGCTACTGAGAGAAAAGCAAGATGCAACATATATCCAATTTTTGTAAAAACATGATTAGAAATTTTAGGTCAGTGAAACTCTTCTGTTTGACGCCATTATGGTGGATACATGTCATTTCATATTTGTCAAACCCCATAGGATGTACAACACAAGAGAGAACCCTAACTATGGATTTTAGTTAATAATAATGTATAATAATATATCAACATTGGCCCATCAATTGTAACAAATGTACTACACTAATACAAGATATTACCAATAGGGGAAAGGAGTTGAAGGGTATATGGAATCTCTCTGTACTTTCCACTCAATATTTACTCAAAAAAATCTATTAATTAAAAGATGATTAGAGACCACTATTTATTTAAATATAAATTTAAATATAATAATGAGCATAGAGAAAACCACAGGTTGTCAGCCTCAGTTGCAGGGGCAGAAGAGAAATGGATAAGGGAGTCAAGCCAAAGAAGTGTTGGTTTTTTTTTAATTTTTAAACTTACAAGAGGAAAACAATAGGTACTCTATTCTATGATCTAATTCTTGTAAAATTGTGGGTGTGTGTGTGTGTGTGTAGAAGGGAAAATATATAGTTGGACAAACCCAGGTGAAATTTTTTTCCAAATGCCTTTAGAATCCTTACTTCTATCACTTCATAAATGTTCCTTTCTTCAACTCACCTTCAATCCATGAAATAGAAATAATAATTGGTAAGAAACTATCATTAAATGAGGAGGTGAATCTTTAGACTGTGCTTTGCATCAAACAAAATCAAACGTGAATTTGAAGTTGGTAGTGGTAGAAACTTTAGTCATGTTTTTTTTTTTTTCTGTTTCTTCCTCATTCCAAAGTCAACACAAAATAACAGTGAGTACAAGACAGCCTCAGAATTTCTACTGGTGTTTAAGTCAGCATAGAGTTCTTTGCTTTTGATTTATTTTAAATAAGATTTTAAGATCTTGTTTGGGGAGTCTACGTCACACACACACAAGCACGTGTGCGTGGACCACCAATGCACTAAAAAAAATCCCCACCAAAATAAAAACCTCAGATGTATAGATATGTAGTAATTTAATTCACATGTTTGGAGAGTGAAATCCTGAACTCTTTTAGCTGAATCTACTTGAATAAGCATGGCCCCTAAGTGTAGCGTTCTCACCTAGAGCTGTGGCAGGAGGTTTCACATACCTCAAGGGACAATTTCCAACCATATCCTTCAAGGAACATTTTCCTCTAATTAAACTTAATCCCTATTACCTCCTGGTGGTCTCTAAGGGCTCAGTTTTCAAGAGCCACTGTGTTGTCTGGTTTGCCTTCTGAGATAGTTACAAATGCTGCAGGTCCCACCCATGCTCGACCTGCTGAACCCTGAAAAAACGTGAGCAGGAAACAGCCAGGGCCTCCTCTGCAGGGTTTACGTGATGAAATGCAGCTCACAATTAGTTGCCCCTGCAATTTTCACACCTGGGGCTCTCAGGCTTTGAGGGTGCAGGTGGCCTAATGCAGGAGTAATTAGTTCCATGTCATTAATTATTTATATGGAGCTTATCACCCTGGGCTGGTGATTTTTGTTGACTCAGAACTGCAGGTGCACAAAGGAAAAGTGCATTTTGAATGCTTGGCCTCTTAAAAGGCAGAAAGAAAGTTCGGTGTCTTAAAAGGTAGACAGAAAACGATGCCCTTTGGGGCTATCTTTGGGGCACGCTCCAGGAAGGGCAGTTTCATTCATAGTGACCACAGGTTTCTAAGAGTTGACAAGTAATTTAAAACGGTGACTCATCATTGCTGCAGGTGATTCTACTTGACTCACACAAAATTCTGTTTTTAGTATGTATTTTCCCATTTTGTTGTTGAAGAAAAGTAGGGAATGAGAATCCACTGTCTTATTTGGATCTAATTATTCCTGGAAAACTCAAAGTAATTGAAAGAACACTACCGGAAGTTCTTATTAACTCCACCTTCAGAAGGTCCTGGTGAATCTAATTTCAATGACGCTTATCAATACATAACTTCATTCTTACCAACTAGATACCTCTAACCTTGGCTTAAGCAATTGTTGAGACAAACTTTCCTGACTGACATGATGTATTCCTTATGATTTTAATCTCATTAACCTTCCTCTATTTTCTCACCCTGTTGTTGGTTTCCCATCTATTTCCAGTTATGTATTTCTCAAAGTGAAAGAGAGTGTACAGGTCATCCCTCCCACCCCGCCGAAGATTTCTGGTTCAGGATTTTATCGTGTACTTAGAACACAGAATTGAACACAGTTCAGATCAATTTATGGTACACTTTAATCTTCCTTCGTAATGGCTTGAAAGCAGAGACTCTCTGAAGCTAATATCTCAATAGGAAAGACTTTTTTGATGCCTCCTCCATATCAAAGTAAACTTTAGTGCTGCCTCCACTTCAGTGACTCAGTTTCTTCTGCAATCACTCACTGTAGCAAGTTGACCAGGATCGAGTTAGGAGGCTCTCACAGGAGCCCTTGCATCTCCTAACTCTGCATTTCCAACAATCTCCAGACTACACTCAAGGTTCATGGGCACACTTTGAGCAGCAAGGTTCTCAGCATAAATGGAGAGGCAATTTCTCCCTTCCAACTGGATAACCTTCCAGTTTTGCTGTCAGAGTGATCTCCTGCCCCCTGATGGGAAAAATGACCAACCCAACCCCACATCACACTACCTTCTTCTGTGAATTTTGTATTTCAAACTAATTTTCTACTCTACCCCTCTTTTACTATGAGAAACTCTGGCATAAATAAAATAAATTATATATTAAGAAGATAAAGTGAATGGTTGCAGCTGGGGAGGTGCACTCTCCCATCTCTGTCTTCCAGTATGAAAACGTCATTTTAAAACTTTGAGTGTCAGAGGTTCTTAAAGTGAGAGCATCACTAACATCACGAAGCATGCACTGCTTAGTCAAAAATCTAGCGGTTTTTGTGTTTGTTTCACTCCTCTGAAATCATGAATAGCGTCAGTATAATAAATTTAACCCTGGCTTGGAAGTTAGTAGTGTTCATCTCTAAACTCTGCCATAAACTTAGTTTGATCTACTTAAAGCCCCCCGTGCAGCTCTTTCAAAACTTGAGGTTCTGTTCCCTCATTAGTAAGGTAGCTCTATAATTTATCCTTTAAACCAGAAACTCTTGAGAGTGAGAGGAGATGCTGTTATAATTACACAGAGACAACAGGCATACATTGGGACTGACTTAGGCAAACTGAAACAAGGTCCTAAGCAAACTGAGACTTTACTCTTTGGAAAATAAAGATTGGTTTGGACAAGACAGAATTGGCTCAAGTGTCTTCCAGGTCGAATGTTTACATCAGGAACCGTACAATTTCCAAGCAGGAACTCATGACCTGTGTCTTTTTTCATAACTCTGAGTAAGAGGAATGAATGCACCTCTCAATGTGTCAATACCTCTTCAATTGTCTCAAAGTGAATTTGAGGCTTTAGGATATCAACCTAGGGGACAGAGTGGTCGGGGTAAAATCTGCAAATCCAAGTCTCAAATTCCTGGATGCAAAAAATTGCTACCTCAGCAGCTAAAACACTTTACTAACCATGTGTTACTTTGACTTATTCAGAAATAGCAAAGATAAATATTCCGTCTAAGATTGTTGTGCTGTGTTTCATCAGAGGGTTTTATATTTTTGTTTTGTTTTGTTTTCCCTATTAAAAAGCAAGGGTTATGTAATATCTTGAAAGGTGAGGGTACTGGTGTGCTCAAAGGTTTTCAGCCTAATTTAAAAGTTTCAACAGACTGGAAAACTGTACTAATAGTTCCCCCACCTGATCCCCACAAAGAAAATTAAATCAGAATGCAAATGATTATCATAGAGATAAACAAAGAGAAATTCAGAAAATAGCATCTTTCTTTTCTAAATATTTCTAACTCATAAACTGCAATGTATGTGTGTGTTCCAAATATTGGGGATATTTTCTATTTCACTTAACATCATACTACAAAAAATAGTCCTTAGAAGTTTATCATTCTCAGCCTACCTTCAGGTCTAACATTAATTTAGGAGAACCTAAAATACATAACTTTTCTCCAGGAGATCCATGAGTTTCTGTGACTTCTTAGGGATTTTATTTTCCAGTAGGCCTCCTGGTCTGAAAAACAACTTTCAAAACTTTACTCCCAATATCTAAATGATAGTTTTAAAGAACTGTCCCAAGAGTGCTGGAGAATCAAGAAGCAAAGAGGCATTTCATAAGCACTTAATATGTTCGTAGTAGTGATCAATAAAAATGAAGTTTACTTTTAGGTTTCATGTTTTTTTCATCATTAAAGTATGTTTTTCCTAAACAATATTTTTTTAAATATAAAAATGTTTGGTAATTTATGCTATTAATTATCCATTCTGACTGAATATTACAGCAAGATATACTTAGGAAGAACTCATAATGTGCAAAACAAAATGTGAATCTCATGATATGCAAAGTAAAAATATGAAGTAAAAAGTCAACCACAAACTGATATGTAGAAATAGAAGAAAAAAATATTAATAATGTTTTTTTGTTTGTTTTTTTTTTTCAGTATGCGGGCCTCTCACCGCTGTGGCCTCTCCCGTTGCGGAGCAACAGGCTCCGGGCGTGCAGGCTCAGCTGCCATGGCTCATGGGCCCAGCTGCTCCGTGGCATGTGGGATCCTCCCAGACCCGGGCACGAACCCATGTTCCCTGCATCGGCATGCGGACTCCCAACCACTGCGCCACCAGGGAAGCCCAATAGTGTTAATTTTTGAGAAATAGGATCAGTGTTTCTCTTTTTTATACTTTTTATAAATTTACCTGTTTTCCATAATAAGGCATATATTATTTGAAAGTGGAAAAAAATCATAAATATTGTTTTCAAATTGTATGGTACAGGGAGATGAGGAACTGCCCAGCAAAGATGTCATATGTCTTTCATCTTCTATTTAACAAGTGCCTTTGATCAAATCATCAGAGGTCATTAAGAAATGGAAAACACACACAAAAAAGTTACAGTCTTTGTAATAATGTGGTACATTTCATAATTTTAATGTTTACCAGTTCCTGGAACCTCAAATAGGCAAACACAGAAAAACTTGGTGAATATGCATAATTCTCTCTTTTGCATAACAGTATCGGCTGCTATATATTTCATATACAATTTGAATATAAATTCAGCTACTCTTCATCTACAATTAAGCCTTCAATTAAGACCTCACTAATTAAACATTTATCCAAGGGCACAAATTTTTTTTTTTTTTTTTTTTTTTTTTTTTTTTTTTTTTTTTTGCGCTACGCGGGCCTCTCACTGTTGTGCCCTCTCCCGTTGCCGAGCACAGGCTCCGGACGCGCAGGCCCAGCGGCCATGGCTCACGGGCCCAGCCGCTCCACAGCACGCGGGATCCTCCCGGACCGGGGCACGAACCCGTGTCCCCTGCATCAGCAGGCGGACTCTCAACCACTGCGCCACCAGGGAAGCCCCAAGGGCACAAATTTTGTTTGCTCTGATTAAATATTCACAATAAATCACTTTTTTGTAACCATATTCTTCCACATTGATTTTCCCTCTAAAGTTAACAAACCATTTCATCAACTTTGAAACTGAACTCATTTATTCCCCAAATTCTGGAAATATGTTCTTAAGTGGCAAGAAGCAAAAGTCTGAGCTCATCAAAGAAATCCAAACGTTCAGATACTTTTAATAGGAATTCAATGACAGTTGTGAATAACCATTTGTTTACGAGCTCATTCCTTCTTGCCCCACCCCCATGAGTAATTCTATAAAATAGTTTGAATATTTCCAAAAACCCAGGGGCCCTCTCTTCATTTGCTAGTAGACCAAACTACTACAGAGATAAAGCAGAATATGTGGTTTTGAAAATGATGATTGTAATGACCAAACAATTCTACACTCTGCAACAATCCTCTTTAATGTTAAATGTCACCATAATCAGTTTTAAGTCAGAGGTAATTTTCCTTCATAATTCTTTTTATCCTGTTTTATTCTATTTCATCTCCTTCAGATAATTCTGTTATCTGGGTCTGAGAAAAAATATATATATATGATTTTGCTAATCATTGCTATGTGTTTCACTAGTCCTCAAAGCAATCCAGAATCTGGAGGTCAAATGAGGATCTAAGACATGACCAAGGTTAGCAAACTTCCTCTGTGTCCCTTGCTTCCGATCTATTTGAAAAAGTTAAGGCATCACAACTAAGAGTTCAAGTCATCATTATTTACAGTAGTGCAGTCCCCTGGTGTAGATACACACACTCAATTTGCCTTCCCTCGCAGCTGTTCATGTGTGTCCAAAGATTTGTGCTTGATTCTTGGCTAGATTTGCACACTATTTGGATGGGTTCTTGGTCAATCTATACTTCAGAATTGTCCTCCCTAGAATAGCAGAAGCTGTGATCAAGCTCAGGGATGTTTTGAGGTCTAGCAATTAGCACATAAAGAAGTAATAGCCATAATTAGTTACTACCATGTATTCTGTAGTGTCTCCTAGGCAGAATCATTACCCTATTTAACAGATGACTGAATGGAAATGCAAAAATTTTGTGACTTACAAGAAGTTTAAATGTCAGTCACAGGCAAAGCCAAAGCCGTAGCTCGACCTCCTACAATGAGCTTTTTTAGGTGCAGAGGTAAAGACAGCTTCCACCCTCTTAAAAATATGACAAGTCGTTGGTCTTTGAGAGCAAGTGAAGTGGGAAGGGCCCTCCTGGGTGACTGGAATTGCATCTCAGGAAGATACTAACAGTTTGGATTCTAAGTGGGATGGAGGCAAGAAGTTCTACAAAATTCTCACACTCCTGCTTTCAGACGAGTATGAAGGGATCATGGTTTAGAGGTGCCCTGCTAAGGCTGTGCCTACAATCGTGACCTCACGTTTTTGTATTATATTATCTCTCTTGGTGCAATGTGATGGTTGATGTCTCACTAACTT
Organism: Grampus griseus; assembly: GCF_964374135.1. Lineage (NCBI taxonomy): Eukaryota > Metazoa > Chordata > Mammalia > Artiodactyla > Delphinidae > Grampus > Grampus griseus. The sequence continues at coordinate 54,436,754 of NC_139008.1, forward strand.
ATTAAGTCTATAACAGAATTTGGAGCTCAAAGTAGACCCAAGCACAGGGCAAACTCATCCTTACTCATTATGGCTTGTCGCATCCATAGCCTACAAAGGATGCCCTTCCAAGGGTCTGCATCTTTATGGAGTAGATGTTCCCTCAAGAACACATGCTCCCAGTTGACCTTTTCTCAAATAAACTTCCTCCTTGAACCTGAAAGAGAGCTTGAGAGACTCACTGTGTGTGTGACAAATCCAAGCATGTCCATTCTGCCATATTGTCTGTCACAACTGTAGCTCTGAAATCACAGAAGCCACTGCAGGGTTACAATTCCCTCTCTTTGAGATAGTATCCATCAAGAAATGGGACTCCTTATCAACCAGCTGGGAGTCAGGGCCAGTGAAGCCCTCTGACCACAGCTGCTGTCAGCTTTCAACACCATGGATTCTGTTGTTCTTGCATGTTGGCAAATAATCCAGTCACCCCTTCCCAGCTTTCCAGTTCTCTACTTATCAGGTCAAATTAGTTAGCACTTGCTAAGTCTTCTAAGTAATAAAGTATTCCTTGCCACTTGCTTTCAGAGTTGTTTAAAGGGTCTCACAGGCAAGTCAGAAAATAACTCTTTAACAAACGCTGGGAAACCACCCTTCCCTTGATGTAAAGGAAAAGATCTGCAGGCTGTTAAAAGAACTTCCTCTGATTAATAGAGCACTGAACTGTGGTGCAAATCAATGTTGATGGCAGAAAGAAAATGACTTTTGGAGAGGTGAAGTAGAGTGGTAAAATACATTTCTTTTTAAATAAGTGGAAGTCTTTTCTCTTTTGCATACAATGGCCTGCCACCCTCCTACTTATCTGCAGAGATCTTGACCTCACGTTTTTTTGTTCTATTGCACTCGTTGTTGCCACCTGCTGGTGACATAGCATGATTGAAGTACAGGGTGTGGGTGTTCATATGGGAAGTACAAACTGTAAGCTTAAGGCCAAATCAAGAGTCCACGTACACTGGAGACTCAGTCTTCCTTGAGACAGGAAAAGAACAGTCCTGAAAGCAGAGGGAAAAAATCCAATTCACACTCAACTTTCAAGAAGTTCTGCTATGTTTCCGTCCTATTTTGTCACCAATGCAAGAGACTCAGTTGCTTGCCATTATCCTTCTCTCTATAGGGTAACGTGGGACATGCCTCCTTCTGATCACTGGAGATATCATTTGTATCTTGCTATATTAATTTTGTATTTTGAAGACTAAAAGTTTTCAACGTAATGGAACTTGATCTCAAATGAAAGATGGCTTTTAGTTTTCCCTAAGCAAACTCTCAAGGCAAAGGGTAACTTCTTCTGTTCCCGAGGAGCCTAAGCGTGATAAGGTTCTGGCACACTACATCACTTGTAAAAGAGCCCTCAGAAGTATGTATATGCACCAACACACCCAGAGGACTCAGGATAAGCAAGTTGTTTGAAGTAAAGCAAGTCTAGTTTTTAAAGACCCATACTGAGCTATAATTTGCGAAGGAATATGAAATGGAAATACCTTTCCTTAGGTTTCTCCACACTCATAAATAGCCAATGCCATGGTACATATTTCCTTGGAAATTCAGACACATTGGAAGCTACTGTGCATAGCTATATATGTGTAACCTACAAATTTATGGTCATACAATAAGAAGGTTTCAAATGAAAGTATGCCAAGTATCAGGAAGTTCAAGAGTTAAGATCCTTTCACAATCTTAACACACACCCAGTGCACAAATGCCACATCATAAAGAGATTTAAAAGCTTTCTTCAGTAGGAATGCCTAATATTGAATAGGCCCAGCATGGACAACTTAACACTTATATGTATTTTGTGTTTTAATTTGTAATTTGAGTTGTGTTTTAATATAGATATTTATTTTTCATTCCCTGGTCAAGTTCACAGTAATAACAGCAATGATGAGGGGCCCAAGGCCATGCCGGCACCCTTCTCTTCTGTATACACTCCAAGTTACCTTGTCTAATTCCACAGCCTTTAAATGCCACCTATATTCTAGAGATTCTTACATCTCTTTCCCCATTCCTGATTTCTCCCCAGAGCTCAAGATTCATAGCCAATTGCCCATCTGAGAAGTAACCAGCACCTCAAACCTAACATGCCCCAAGCAAAACTCTTAATTATGTTACTCCAAACCTGCTCTTTTCTCTAAATTTCCTCTTCTCAGTAAATGACATTAAAATCTCCCTAGATACTCACATAAAAGTTCTGGGAGCTAACTTTGATCAGACTCTTTACTCTCACTGCTTATATAGGAATTCTTGCTAAATCCCTAGGCATCAAATTCTCTAAAATTCTAATTCTCTCTGTCTCCACTGATCCCACCTATATTAGTCATCTATTTGACATAATGAATGATTCCAGCACAGAGTACTATAAAAGAACAAGCATTGATTATCTCACAGGGTTTCTGAGGGTCAGAAATTTGGGAAGGGCTTTGCTGGGTGGTTCTGGCTTCAGGTCTCTCATGAGGTTGCAAACTGTCAGCCAGGCTGCAATCATGTCAGCTGGGGAAGGATCCATGTCTGAGGTCACTCAGGTGGTTGTTGTCCTGCCTCAGGTCTTTGCTGGCTACTGGCTGGAGGTTTAAGTCCATGGCTACATGGGTTTCTCCTTAGAAACACATGGGAGTTTATTTCTCTCAGAGAGAGAGATCCAAGGAAGAGAGATGAAGATGGAAGCCATAGTCTTTTATAACCTAATCTCAGAAGCAACAGAATATCACTTATGCTGTATTCTGTTGGTCACATTGACTAATCCTGGTAAAATGTAGGAGGTGACCACAAAAGGATGTAAGTACAGGCATATCTGGGAGATTTTGTGGGTTCCATTCCAGACCACTGTAATAAAGCAAATATCACAATAAAGCAAGACACACAAAATTTTTGGTTTCCCAGTGTATGTAAAAGTTATGTTTACACTATCCTGTAGTCTATTAAGTGTGCAATAGCATTAGGTCTAAAAATAAAATACAAATACCTTAATTTAAAAATACTCTATTGCTGAAAAATGCTAACCATCATCTGAGCCTTCAGTGAGTTGTAATTTTTTATTGGTGGAAGGTCTTGCCTCGATGTTGACTGCCAACTGATAGGGGGGTGGTTGCTGAAGGCTGGGGTAGCTGAGGCAATTTCTTAAAAGAAGACAATGAAATTTGCCACATGGATTGACTTTTCCTTTTACCAATGATTTCTCCGTAGCAAGCAGTGCTGTTTGATAGCCATTACCCACAGTAGAACTTCTTTCAAAATTGCAGTCAATCTTCCCAAACCCTGTTGTTGCTTTATCAACTACATTATATCATATTCTAAATCCTTTGTTGTCATTTCAACAATCTTCACAGCATCTTCACCAGGAGTAGATTCCATCTCAAGAAATCATTTTCTTTGTTCATCCATAAGAAGCAACTCCTTATATGCCCAAGCTTTATCATGATATTGTAGGAATTCAGTCACATCTTCAGGGTCCACTTCTCATTCTAGTTCTCTTGCCATTTCTACCACATCTGCAGTGACTTCTTTCACTGAAGTCTTGAAGCCCACAAAGTCATCCATAAGGGTTGGAATCAACTTCTTCCAAACTCCTGGTAATGTTGATAGTTTGACCTCTTCCCATGAAACACAAATGTTCTTCATGGTATCTACAATGGTGAATCCTTTCCAGAAGGTTTTTCAATTGACTTTGCCCAGATCCATCAGAGAAATCACTATCTACGGCAGCTATAGCCTTACAAAATATATTTCTCAAATAATAAGATTTGAAAGTTGAACTAACTCCTTGATCCACTGGCTGTGGAATGGATATTGTGTTAGCAGACATGAAAACAACACGAATCTCATTGTACAGCTTCATCAGAGCTCACCTGGGTGACCAGGTGCATTGCCAATGAGAAGTGCTATTTTGAAAGAAATCCTTTTTTCTGAGCAATAGGTTTCAACTGTGGGTTTGAAGTATTCAGTAAACCATGTTGTAAACAGATGTGCTGTCATCCAGGCTTCGTCCTTCCACTTGTAGAGCACAGGCAGAGTCAATTTATCCTAATTCTTAAAGGGCTTAGGGTTTTTGGAATCTTAAATAAGTGTTGACTTCAACTTAAAGTCACCAGCTGCATTAGCCCCAAACAAGAGAGTCACCCTGTCCCTTTGAAGCTTTGAAGCCAGGCATTGACTTCTCTTCTCTAACTATGAGTCCTACATGGCATCTTCTTCCAATAGAAGGCTGTTTTGTCTTCATTAATTATCTCAGCTAGATCTTCTGGATAACTTGCTGCAGCTTTAACATCAGCCCTTGCTGCTTCACCTTGCACTTTTATGTTATGGAGATGGCTTCTTTCCTGAAACCTAATGAACCAAGCCCTGCTAGCTTTGGACTTTTCTTCTGCAGCTTCCTCACCTCTCTCAGCCTTCACAGAATTGAAGAGATTTAGGGCCTTGCTCTGGATTACGCTTTGGTTTAAGGGAATGTTTTGGCTGATTTGATCTTCTATCCAGACCTCTAAAACTTTTTCCATATCAACAATAAGGCTGTTTTGCTTTCTTATCATTTGTGTGTTCACTGGAGTAGCACTGTTACTTTTCTTCAAGAACTTTTCTTTTGCATTCACAGCTTGGCTAACTGTTTGGGGCAAGAGGCGTAGCTTTTGGCCTATCTTGGCTTTCAACATGCCTTCCTCACTAAGCTTAATCATTGCTAGATTTTGATTTAAAGTGAGAAATGTACTACCCTTCCTTTCACTTGAACACTAGAGGCCATTGTAGAGTTATTAATTGGCCTAATCTCAATACTATTGTGTCTCAGGGAATAGGGACATCCGAGGAGAGGGATAGATTTGGGGAACAGTTGGCTGGTGGAGCAGTCAAACATATTCAATTAAGTTCGCTGTCTTATACGGGTGCAGTTCATGTTGCCCCAAAACAATGACAATAGTAATATCAAAGACCACTGATCACAGATCACCATAACAAATGTAATAATAATGAAAAGCTTGAAATATTGCAAGAATTACCAAAATGTAACACAGAGACACAGAATGAGCAAAAGCTGTTGGAAAAATGGTGCCAATAGACTTGCTTGACACAGAGTTGCCACAAACCTTGAGTCTGTAAAAACGCAATCTCTGCAAAGGGCAATAAAGTGAGTGCAGTAAAATGAGATATACCTGTATGAAGAAGAGAGAATCATTGGGGGCAAATGTGGAGGCTGGCTACCATATCATACTAGCCCACGCTTCTACCCTCGACTACCTGGTCGCCTGGAATAGCTTCCTAATCCATCTCCCTGCTTCTCTTCCTGCCATCTCCATTTATTAACCACTCAGAAGCTAGAACTATCTTTTTGAAAACATAAATCAGATCTTGTTATTCATGTACTTCAAACCCTCCAATGGCTTTCCATTTTATTTAGAGTGAGATTTAAACTCTTAACCTGGCCCTGCCTACATGTCAACCTCAATGACCATCACACCCAGCCACCATGGATATGTTCCTGTTCCTCCAACATACCAGGTTGGAAGGATTCAGATCACAGCTTAAATGTCATTTCTAGAAAAGCCAGCCAACACTACCTTATCTGAAGTACTCATTCAGATACTCTCCTGCCCAACTGTCATCCCTGCCCCAGCCCCACACACGAACACAAATGTACTTCTTACCTGCCAAAAGAATCCTGATTTTGTGTTTAAGAGCAAACAAAGAGATCTTGGTTTCAGGGAACGCGGACTCCGCTCATCTACATGGATGACACATGGCTGCTCTGTAGCAGGCGTGGTAACCATTTCTTTCAAGGATGAAGCAAAAGGGTCTAGAAATGTCACGTTGTCCTAAACTGAGTAATGAGAGGTGAGGGGATGTCTACTGGGGGCTTCCTTTCCCTTGGTGAAGACAGCATCGTTTTCTCCACTAGTTTTCTGAATGTGATTGCCATGAGGATGTAAGTCCAGAGCTATGAAATAAGCAATCATCTTGTGACTATGATATAAACAGCAAAATAAGAAAAACCCAACAACACCCCAGAATCATAAAATAGGAAGATACAAATTGCCCAGGACTCTGATCTTTGAACCACTACACCATTCCTGGTCTACAAATCTTTAGACTCCCTGGCATGTAAAATAATTATGTATCCTTATCACTAAGACCCTGCTGGTTGGGTCTTTCTGTTATACACAGAGGAAAGCATTCCTAATTGATAAATTTATTCGTAAAGAACCTTCCCGCTAAGTGAGATGGTTCACACATTAAAAATCTTAGACTCTATAACATAGCGTACACTGACAACAAAGTACGGTATTTTGATGACAAAGTACCTGATGACAAAGAATCAACAGAAAGACTGAGGCCTATAATTTTCTTGCTAAACTTTCTTGAAGATCTTAAGCAGTAACAAATGAAGGCTGAATTATAAAAATAACTTGTTTTATAAGCATTTCCATGGAAAAGCTTTCTTTAATAAATTTAAGAATTATGAAAATGAATTTTTAATGAGTCTGACTACTACTGAAAAATAGTAAGTGTTTCACCTCAATGATCTGCGATTGTAAATGATCTGACCTAATGAAAGAGCCAGTATTATTAACCCCATTTCACAGATGAGGAAACCGAGGCTTTGGGAGGTGAATTTGCCCAAGGTCATCCAGCTTGCAAGACAGAGCTGGAATTTGAATCCAGGTTCATTGACCTTGTATCCACAAGCTTAACTCCAGTACCAGCCTCCAACCTCCAGCAGCAATGCTCAGCCCATCATCAGCTCCCTTCCTTCACTTCTCTTTTGATCTACAAAGTCAGAATGTGTAGACTCTGGAATGTTCTCATCTGATCGAACTGTACTTCCATGCCTGAGGTGCATCTTCCCCCCCGCCCCCGCCGTCACCTTTTGTCGTCTATATCTTTTTGTGTGTGTGTGTGTGTGGTACGCGGGCCTCTCACTGTAGTGGCCTCTCCCATTGCGGAGCACAGGCTCCGGATGCGCAGGCTCAACGGCCATGGCTCACAGGCCTAGCCACTCCGTGGCATGTGGGATCTTCCCGGACCGGGGCACGAAGCCGTGTCCCCTGCATTGGCAGGTGGACTCTCAACCACTGAGCCACCAGGGAAGCCCCCTGTTGTCTATATCTTAAAAAACACACATTGAAGAAAGTTTAGATACAGTTGCTGTTACTCACCCAGAGGAATATTTTAAACCTTCTAAAGCTTATTAAATACCCATCATGACAAGGAGAAAGGCTTGTGCCCTGAAGTTGAGATTTAGTGCCATAGCTGTTTAGTTTGAGGTAGCTTTTCCTATTCCCTGCCATTTGTCTTGGTCAATATTCAATTTTAGCATAACCCTTGACCACTTAGCTGACCTCCCTACTTGCACACTTCCATCACATACTCCTGACTCTTCTCCACATAACAGCCAGAGTGATCCTTCTCAAATGTAAGTCAGAGTGCCTCATCCCTCTGCCCAAATCATTTCCTGGCTTCATACGTCAGCAAGGTTAAGTCTTTACAGTGTCTGACCAGGTCCTCTGAAATGCTTCCCCTTTTGCCTTCTAACCTCATTGCCTAAGACTCTTCCCTTTGCTGGCTTCTCTTGGGTAAATTTGCCTCTTCACTGTTCCTTAAATAAGACAAGCACTCTTGTACCTTAGGGCTTTTGCATATGCTGTTCCCTTTGCTTGGAAAGCTGTTCCTCCAGCTACCTGCATGTCTTGCTCCCACAATCCATGTCTCTGCTCAAATGTCTTAATATCAATGAGAACTTCATTGCATGCCATATATAAAACAGGAACAGCTTCCCTCCAACACACACACACTTCCTCTCCCTTGTGCGGCATTTTTATGCTTATTACAACCTGATACAGTATAAAATTTGTCTACTTGCTTACTGACTTTCTTCTTCCCACTGTCATATAAGCTCCTCAAGAACAGGAACTTTGTCTTGCTCAGTGTGTTTCCAGAATTCAAGCATGCTTATCATGTGAGAGTTGCTCCGTGAATCCTTGCTAAATGAATAAATGATGAGTGAATGAATGAATGGACAAATGCATCTTGGGCAGTGAAGTCTCACTACTGCTCTGTGACTTAGTTTCCTCATCTACAAAACAAAGGAGTGAAGATTCAAGGATTTCCATGCTTTATCCTTGCTCTCTTGTACCACATAAACTAAAACACAGGCCTGTCTCCATCTTGAGAACCAAGGGGATGAGCATTGGCCCAGAGCCAAGAACTCTGGGCCTTCCATCTCTTGGTTTCCTGGGTGGCCCTGGGCAAGTCACTTAACTCTATTCTTTAAGTTCTCCATTTATAAAACAAGGCTAACACTTAACTTCCCTCACTGTAGAGTTGGGAGCATTAATTAATGCTTATAAAGTACTCTGGTATTTCTCAATTAAAAGATTCAATTAGAGTAAATTGTTACTATTAGGCAAATGGAAACGAAATAATGAGACTGTTCTAGGCACTATAATTCATACATGAATTCCAGCTTTAAAAAATAAGAAGAACCACTGCCTACATTCTAAAACAATCCACAAAATGTTTTACTCAAAAGACAGTTTTTCCAAAATTTAATGGTCTAAAAAGAAATTCAGTTCCAAAGAAGTAACATGCTGACTCTTCCTAATCTAGAATGTTCTTGGTTGTCAAATCTAGTTCTGTATATATGATTAAGATTACAGTTCAAAAATTTATCATTAAAGAAAAAAAAATGAATATATTGTAGCCCATTGCCCACCTTATGTATCTTATCTTTATAGACAAAAGGAAAATAAATATTTTAAAGCACAAAATCTTACAAAGAAAATGTATTATAGCTGTTCGTATTTGTGACAACGTCCAAGATCATTCAAGAAAAAGAGAATACAAGGAGCTATATTTTTAAACACCAACACTATGAAATAGAGCTGGAGCTCTCCTAACTGGGTAACTTCAGGCAAGCTGAGACTTTTTATTTAAAGAGCTTTATTAAATTCAACCTCAAATCATTTTTAATTCACCCTGCCCAAAGAGAAAGCTTGCCCATGTCTCAGCTGCATTTTAAGCAAACATTTTGTTTTTCAGTATTATTGCCTTGGTATTCTCCAAGCAAGAGACTATTATGGCATTGCATGTCCTTCCTTCACCCCTTCCTTCTGAGCTATCTTCCTTCTTTCCCTCTCTCCTTTTCTTCATGGTCACGAAGGTCTGCCTGCCCACTGCAGGAAACCGGGGAAACTTGTTTAAGAAAACAGTTGGCCTCCTGGGATATTGGGGTGATTGGTGCTGCCCAGCAGGGACTGAGATTTAGGAGCCAGAAACACTCCAGAAATACTCATGAACATGGCGGATGCGGTGTTTGGAGGAGAAGGCCCCTCAAGATTTTATGGGCTCAAAAGGCAAGGAATCATAATGGAGTGTGAAGCTAAGCTAAATCCTTTACATTTTCTTCAGACCTCATCTCTGAATCTTCAGTTTACCCATTCTTTTGAGATGCTAAGAAGAACACATGTGAAGAATTTGCTAAGTAGTAAAAATATCTATAAACTTTCAAAATTATTATCTACTTTCTGGGAAATGGCTTTCTTTGGTATGCAAATTAATATTATGGTCTCTCTTCCCAGAAAAATGCACATAGATGAAGAATTTTATATATGATTTTGGAGTTTTGGGATGTCTCTAAGATTCATGAATCCCAGACACTGCAGCCAAAGGGAACCAGGTTAAGAAAACTATCTGAGGAGATCTGCAGCTGGGCTCCAGGGGTACCATGAATTCCCCACATTAAAAGAAAAATTTTCATAGAATATTTAGTTATCTAGTAAGCTTTTTTCCAACAATTCATGAGTCAGGCAGCATCCAATCTAGAGATAGTAAGGTGCTCCAAATAGCTGTACAAGGTAAGAGATTTTTATAGAAAGTGAGCAGGATAAAGGAAGTTATACTAGGCATTTGCTAGCTGGTCAAAGCAGGGTTACTTTTCTCATACAGAGTAAAGGGAAGTGTTGGAACCAGGTCAGGAGACTTGTGCTAAGCAGGCAAGTGCTGGATGACCTAGAACCAAGGTCTTATCGAGCTCATGTTAACTCCAAACTGCTGCCACCATTTACAGAGACTTACAAGGGTAGCAGCTTCCTACCCATATGTGTGTGACTACTCCGAGGAAGGGCTGAGACAAGATCTTAGAATTTCTGACTCTTTTCTAGTCTCTTTCTTGTCTACTGCTCTGTCACTCTATCTCTCTTCTCTAACACGAAGACTTGACCTATTCCAAACCTCCTTTGGAAGAAAACATGTCAAGACATAAGAATGCCACTGGGTTAACATTGTCAACAGGGAAATTAAAATTAGTCTTCTGCTTGAAATAAACTTTTGTCAGTTTAAAGTACAGTAGAAAAGTACAGTAGAAAAGGCATCTAAGATCTGGTTACTTTAACATCCAAAATTGTGAACATTTTCCTGAGGAATTTTTCTTAACTTCTGTAATGCTATCAATGGGGCCGGTGACCCACTTGAAGTTAAGAACATCTGAGTTAGGGCTACTTGAAACACTAATTTTGGTCCCCTGGTCAGAGTCTGAATTTCTCAAGGAGAAGGACATGTCTTCATCATCTTTTTATTATGTTTGGTACATAGAGTGTTTAATATATATTTATGCAATGAATAAGTCAATTAACCAACCAAAAGCCAAGCTGATTCAGTAGAATAGGTGTTGGCATAAAATAGAAGAAAAAGAAACATCAAGCAGAGAATAGAAATATAAGCAGATAATCTTATTCATTTTATTTCCTGGATAGTTCCAAATATTTCCCAGAGTAGGCATTTAAGTCATGTGAGGTATATTTTAAGCTTTATCAGCTTCATAATAAACATTTCCATGTGAAGAAGTATTATAAGATTCTCAAATGTTAATGTGTGTACACTGCATCCAAGTATCTTTTATAAATGTTGGTTCTGTTTAGGGTGAGGGCTTGAAATTTACATTTCAAACAAGCTCCCAGGTGATGCTGATGTGAGCAGCTTGCAGATCACACTTGGAGGAGCAAACACATGGTAAATCGAAGAAGTAGCTGTTAAGGGTTCTGTTCTTCCCCACCCATTCACTATCTTTGGGACCAGGATATAATAGCCACTTATGGATGGATTTAAGGTAGAGAAAAGGCCCATAACTGGGTAACTGAATAGACTCGCATGCAGAAACACCAAGAATCTCCTCTACAATCCAGCTGAAACTAAGATTGGATTGAATGTAAGGTGAGACACTGATTTTCCACTCTCCACCTATTTATATTGATATAGAATAAGCAAAGATATTTCACTTGTATTTGTATTTAGGTTTTCATTGACCAGAAACACAAAAATCAGTCATTTAAACATTTTATCAAACTGTTCAATCTGATCAGATTGTCAGAGAACGTAAAAATTCTTACCCAAAAGGAGAATTTCAGGGCAGAATTTTTTCTACATAATTTAACAATGATTTACTCTTCTTTCTCTCAATCCTTTTAGTCCTGGGCCATTTAGCCCCATCTTCTCACCCTAGAAAATTACTAGGTGAGGTCCTATTACCCTCAACTTTCTCTTTATGGTTTCTCAGCGCTCCTGAAATCCACTTACCGAGGAAAGGTGTTCATTTTCATCTTATGTACTTGTAACTCCCTACATAACTGTTCAAAGTTCTTGAAAGGGCAGATTTTAAGAGCCTTCATACTCTTACTTCAAGTTCATGTGTTAATGGGTGTCAATAAAACCAGAGTTTCAGGGGTTTTCTTCTATTTGCAGGATCTTTTATTGAAAATAAATTCCAAAGGTTCTCCTTCCTCCTCGCCTATGGTGAATTACTTTTCTACTGTACTTTAAACTGACAAAAGTTTATTTCAAGCAGAAGACTAATTTTAATTTCCCTGTTGACAATGTTAACCCAGTGGCATTCTTATGTCTTGACATGTTTTCTTCCAAAGGAGGTTTGGAATAGGTCAAGTCTTCGTGTTAGAGAAGAGAGATAGAGTGACAGAGCAGTAGACAAGAAAGAGACTAGAAAAGAGTCAGAAATTCTAAGATCTTGTCTCAGCCCTTCCTCGGAGTAGTCACACACATATGGGTAGGAAGCTGCTACCCTTGTAAGTCTCTGTAAATGGTGGCAGCAGTTTGGAGTTAACATAAACTCGATAAGACCTTGGTTCTAGCTCCTACATTGGCCCATGTTACTCTGAGAGGATTTGTTTCTCTGTAACTTCAGCTTCTGCTGTGCAAAGAGGGAATTGTATTAGTTGTTGTCTACTGGTGATTACAGCTCTAAATGTTGCTTCTATTAGAATCTACCTGGGGGCAATTAGAGAATCTAGATCAGCAAGACCAAGTTAGTTCTCAATGGGTGCCCACCCATAACAAAGGCATGGGGAGCTTTATTTTTGCCAACTTCTTTTATCAATTATTTGATGACAGTGTGGCAAGTAAAATTTGCACTATGTGTTCCAATGTTTTTCCAACAGTTACAGAAAATTAAAAACAAACAAACAAAACACTCTTGCATCTAGCTTAAACTGAGTTTTCATAAAGGTAGAGGTCAAAGATTGTTCAGAATTTATGCTGATGCTTTATCTCTGGCAGACCACGCCAGAGGTCTGTTGTTTTTCTCTGCAGCCAAGTACAAATGCCTGGTAGCAGCACATCAAGAATGAGAAGTTACCACCTTGATGTAATTGTCTGACTTGGGTCCATTTTGTCTCAAAAAAAAAGTATCTTTATTTATAATAAGATAAACTATAAGGTAAATTATAAGATAAACAGTAATAAAACGATGCTCATAGTTTTTCATGGTTTGGTTCAGTGCCAAAAGAAAAAAATTACTCAATTTCTGTTCAGTCCATCAGAGGGACTCTGATCTACACTCCCTTTAATAAAGATTAGTTTGATATCCACACAAACTAAATACGTATTTTATTTCCACAAAACCCTCTCAAATTTCAAATGATCAAATTTGCTTGTAAATTATAACCCAAGTTCATAGTTTGGTAGGTTGAAGGCGATTTAACAGATATTAAAAAAAAATAATAATAGTACTGGGCATAAATTTAAACTAAATGTAATTAAAACATATTATTTTGACAAGAAAACCTCTTATCAAAATAAGTCTGAACATTGTGACTTTTTGTTCCAATGTCATGAACATATATATTTTTTCTTTTTGATTTGCTAATAGCCAAAACCACATATTGCTACACTGTAACTGTAATGAAGATTTTCAACTAGTCTCTTTCTAGTGTTTAATTTTATTTTCCTGTTACAGTATATTGGGCACAAGGGGGCACTGAAGGAGTGAACAATCCCATCTACCATACTGCAACTGAGACACCTAAGTGTTTGTTCACCTTTCACTCTGCCACATTGTAGTAGTTACTTTCTTTCTTCTTTTTCTTTCTTTTTTAAAATAGCTGTAAGGAGTTTGTCCAGCTTCTCTGGTCATGTGAGGGAAAACGTAGACATGGACATTTTCCAGCCCATGGATAACACCATCTTGAATGGCCTTTTCTGAGAATATACATCTCGTGTCATCATGAAATAGCATCATGTTTCACTAAAATGCCAAACATTGTGTCAAGAGTCTACCAGTTACATCCTTCCTTCTTACTACTTCTTACTATTCTTGGAGGCAGCTACAAACTGCATTTCCCAGCTTCCCTAAAAGATCATTGTGGATAATGAGAGGGAAGAGGAAGCTGCTGTTGTCGCCATGTGTAGGACATCTGGGAGAGTTACCCAAAGGCGGCTGAACTGGTAGGAGTCTTTTTCCTCTTCCTTCTTCTTCCTGCCTAGAGAGTCAATTCCATTGCTTGTGATGCAGCAGCCATGTTTCAATTCTAAAAAATGACAAAACAGAAAGAAAGAATACGCTTATGACCTTGGTAGGGCTTTTCCACTTCACCCCTGCACTGCTTCCTTCCAAATTGCATGTTATATGAAAGATTAAAAAAACAAACAAACACAAAACTCTTATCTAGTTTAATTCCCTATGATTTGAGTCCCTATGATTTGAGTCCCTACAGATTTTAAAATAAAAGTATATGAAAACTACAATTTCCAAATGATGCATCCTAAAAATATCATGGTTGGCATGGAGATTCTTTAAGTGTATATAGCAAAGGAATTGAACCAAAGGAAATATTTCACTGAGCTTCCATATAGTCCCATGAGAGGTAATACATGATTATGAAAAAGCATGAAAAAAAAGCATTTTTTAATTTAGCTGGACAAATATAAAATATCAACTCATAGTCCCTACAGAAAAGTTATACATTGATTACAATAAATTTGAATTCTCCTCTAAATTACTGCTGCTTCATCTATAAAAGCAACTGCCCTTGTCACTGGGGTCAGTGCAAAGCTTTGTTCATCTCCATTGTTCAGTAGAATGGGCAGGCAGTTGCACTTTAAAAAAATTTACCGTCTCAGCACCCTGGTCAGCGGTCTCACCCTGAACTGTCACCACTCCCAACACCCTTAGCTCTCACCCCACCCTCACCAACGACCTTGCCTCCAATCTTTCTGGTAAAAGAAGACTAGAGAAGCCAAATATTCAAAAGCAGCTCCTTCTAGAGAAACATCCTGAGTTCCTGAGTCTATTTTGTCCATGAAAGATAGAACTGTTTATTTTTATGACGTTGGTTAATTGAAATTTTAAACGTCCCTACCATTTGTACTATTCTATGTTATCTCAGTAGGTGGAAAATATAATCTAGAATTTAAAAAAATGAGTGTAAATTTTAAAATGTGAATCTTTGAATTATCAAAGTTGATGCTGTGCTTTTGGACAGTCCAGTCAAAGGACATTGTTATTGCAAAGTATTAGACATTGTTTTACCAAATAAAGGAGGAGGATGAAGCTCTAATTATTAGATGAGGTCCAAGACAATGCCCAATTCTATAGGAAAATGACAGTGCTTAAGATTATAGGCCATAATATTTTTGATACAGAGTTTGCATCATTGAAAAAAATCCATCTTTAATCCAAGAATGCCTTGATATATTGAAAGGAAATGACATGGCTTATGGGAAATAAATCATATCCTACTGTGACTTCTTTAAATGGATAGTGGATTTATATATTATCAAACTCAGCTGAATCTAGGGAACAAATCTTTTAAATTGCAGAGTAGACACAAAGAATTGTTGTTTTTTTAAAATATTTTGGTTAGCTTTTTAAAAAAAAAATTATTTATTTATTTATTTATTTATTGGCTGCATTGGGTCTTCGTTGCTGTGTGTGGGCTTTCTCTAGTTGTGGCGAGCAGGGGCTACTCTTCGTTGTGGTACGTGGGCTTCTCATTGTGGTGGTTTCTCTTTTTTCAGAGCACGGGCTCTAGGCATGTGGGCTCAGTAGTTGTGGCTCTCAGGCTCTAGAGCGTAGGCTCAGTAGTTGTGGCACACGGGCTTAGCTGCTCCACAGCATGTGGGATCTTCCCAGACCAGGGATCAAACCGGTGTCCCCTGCATTGGCAGGCAGATTCTTAACTACTGCACCATCAGGGAAGTCCTAAAGAATTGGTTTTTAATCAAAAGAGCAATTAAATACTGAACAGGCTATGTTAAATAAAGTTATATAATTTCAGGTTGGGGGAGCTCTTTTAAAGTCAAAGCACCAGCCATCAGTCATAAAAAATGGCCAAGCAGGAAGTGATTTCCTCACTAGAGATGCTTTTACCTGTGTTTGTTTAGTATTCTAGATCTGCAACTCAGATCTCAAACCTTGATATGAACAGTTTCAGCGCTGTGGGGTTTTTATAATATCAAACCAGAAAATATACATGTATATATTATAAAGAGCAACATAAGTATTTTCACCATAGAAGTATTTTGTACATCTGTTCCAACTAGCTTAAGCCTATTTATTGAAGGAACTTATTAACATGAAGTTTCCCACCACCCTCTGACACTTTATTTTTGTGAAGAAACTGGAATAAAGGTATTTTCAGCTATTAGCACAAAAAGGCAGAGGGGAAATTCCATGTCATGACCACTCCTTCTTTGGTTCCCAATACTGATTGCGTTACACTCTGGCTTCTCAATGTATAGTCTGCAGACCAACGGCAGCAGCATGACTTGGGAACTTGGAAATACAGAATCTCAAGACCCCCCTCAAACCTACTAAATCTACAGGATCCCCCAGGGGATTCATAGACTCAGTGAAGTTTGAGAAGTTCTCCTTCAGGCTGCACCAACACCTAATTGAATCACCACATTCTCCTAGAAGTTGGGTGATAATGCAGTGAGAATCTATCACCTCTCCAAGTATGGATGTTACAAAAATGCAAGTTAATGCCAGAAATATAAGTTTATACCTCATGCAAATTTAACTCAGGTGCTGACTTTAAAACCTCACTCTCTGTAAGATGAGACTACCATTTATTTCTCTGAATCCTCATGAGCAAGCAATCAATTAACATAAATTAACATTGAAGATGCTTAATATTAAAATAGAAAGAAGTAAACCAGCAGACAAGAAGAGCACATTAGCCTCATCCTCCATTCCACTTTCACCACTAGGAATGTGTTAAAACACAGATGGTTTGGCTGCAAGATTGTCTGTGTGAAGATTCTTCTTTAACCTGTTCTTTTGGTCTTAGTTGTCCTTTAAGTTTAGCTGTAGTAAAGATTATTGTATTTTAAACACACACATACACATATTCTTGAGGAATGATGTAAGAGATTTTCAATGGCCATTTTTACCATTCTCTATTTTTACTTTAAATACAAACTTGAGAACCTAATTCTATGTAAGCTGTTATCTACTTACATTTTTGGAAAATTATACAAATACCTATAGGTTTACCAGTGCTTTCTTATTACATGTCTTGTCCTAGGTTGATTGTGTCACTGACAATAGTTTGGAAACACGGAAGCAATAATTAAGCTCCATGAGAGATGACACTAATGCCTTATAAACTAAACAGATGACTCAACTATGGAAGGAAAATGAGTATGAATGTTTAAATAGGTCTTAACTGGGTTGGAAAGGAGGTGGGGATGTTGAGGAAGAAAGAATAAAAGAGAATGGGTGTGAGAAAGGAAATATCAATGGAACGTTGAGATTGCAAATGAAACCCACAGAAGTCAGGAAATTCAGGAGTTAAGGTTCCCACTGCTCCCTTAATTCTGCCCCTGGTGTTGGGCAAATGCATTGTGTATGTATCTTTCATTACCAGATCCCATAACACTTAGCAACAGAGCCCATTTAGGGCGGTGATGAAGAAGCATATTGCTCCTTATGAAATGAGTTTTAAATACATCGAAAGGTTAACAACTAGTATAACAAGGTACTTTTTTCTATAAAATCTTAATGTTAATTATAAAATCAGATAACATTGTTATGGCGTGAAATATGAAATACACAAGGCAGCACTCCCCTGGGGCACAATTGATGTGCACTCTGTTCACAATGGAATTTTCCCACCTTCAGAGGATAAAAGTGTAAATAATTCTTTCTCCCTGGAAAACTAATATGAAAATTAGCTAATGTAGCAACATTTCAGAATCTCTGCTTTACATAGGAAGGATACACGTCTGAGGCTACAAACTATAGTTAAGATAGCCATGTATTAATAAACTAATGCGAGGCAGGAGATGGGGAATAACAAATAATTCCTACCTCCCACCAAAAAAAATTAAAAAAAACATTTTTGGCCAATTTTGGAAAGCTGTGTAAGGCATTATTTTCCTTTAGATTTATCTTCCTAATGATGTTTATTCTTGTTAAATGAATGCCTCTCCAAATGTACTCAAGGTTAAGAAGTATCCCAGGAGTGTGTTCACTTGGAGATTAAAAACAAAGCAGTATAGGATAAAAAGGTGCACAAAATATTTATAAAATGCCCCTGAAGTTGCAGTAAACAGTGAGTGAACAGTGAAGAGTGAACTGTGTAGACACAGCAGTTTAGTGGTTATTAAGGAATTACAGAAGCTTTTGAAGAGTAAATTAACCCTTCCAGGAGTGGCTGTATCATTTGTGGGGCCCAGTGCAAAATAAAAATATGAGACCCATGTTAAAAATATTATTAAGAACTTCAAACAGATAAACAACAAAGACCTATGGCACAGGGAACTATATTCAATATCTTGTAATAACCTATAATGGAAAAGAATCTGGAAAACTATATATATATATGTCTAACTGAATCACTTTGCTGTAATCTGAAACTAATACATTGTAAGTCAACTATACTGCAATAAAAAATAAATAGGGCTTCCCTGGTGGCACAGTGGTTGGGAGTCCGCCTGCCGATGCAGGGGACGCGGGTTCGTGCCCCGGTCTGGGAGGATCCAACGTGCTGCGGAGCGGCTGGGCCCGTGAGCCGTGGCCGCTGAGCCTGCGCGTCCGGAGCCTGTGTTCCGCGGTGGGAGAGGCCACGGTAGTGAGAGACCCGCGTACCGCAAGAAAATAAATAAATAAATAAATAAATAAAACATTTAAAATTTAAAGAAAAAAAATATTAAGAACTTCAAGATGGTGTCAGTAGAGCATTAAACCAAGTGCAAGCCCTTCTGAGCACAGGGTCCCGCATGACTGCATAAGTTGCACACCCAGACCCCTTCTTTAGTTAAATGAACACCTCTCCTCTGCCTTTCTTATAGCACCTATCACTTTCTATTATTCTTAGTCCTTTGAGTCTCATCCTTAATTCTCCCTCTGGTCTGGACATTCCTTGTGGGCAGGGACTCTGAAAAGAGCACGGACTCTGGAATCAGATAAATCTGCCTTTACATTTCCAGCCTCCACCACTTTTTAGTTATATGAACTTAACCACATTACTTAATTTCCCTGAAACTCAGTTTTCTCATCTGCAAAATGAAAGAGGAAAGGATTGCTGTGAGGATAAATTAATTTCGCAGTGTTTGGCCCATAGTGAGTACTTAAGAATAGTGGTTGTTCATATTATTGCATTATAAGGTTGCTGTGAGGATTCCTGTGAGATAATAGAAGGAACTTCACAATGTTTAATGCTATGGGGCTGGTTGAAAATCGTATGGGAAGTTCATACAGTGGTGTGTCCAGAGCACTCTATCAATGGTACACCAATTAGCAACAACAGCAGTACCTGAGAGCTAGTTAGAAATGCAAATTCATGGACCCCAGCCCAGACCTCCTAAATCAGGAACCCTGGGGGTGGTGCATTGGGTGTGCCAAGCCTCCAGGTGATTCCAATATGCTCTCAAATTTGAGAACCACTGCTCTACTACATGAGTTGGATCTGTGAGCTGACGAAGAAAGTCTTCTATGCTATATTTTTATTAAATTACAAAGCAAGGTGCAGAAGGGTTCCCAAACTGATTTCAAGCCCAGAGATTTTCCAAAATTGAAGCCCATTTCTCCACCCTGGAGACGTTAATGATGGTATTGCTCTGGCCAGGGATGGAGGAACTAGTCTCACTCCTCAAACTTGTACCCGTTTCGCCTCTGGGGAGAGGAGCCCTTAAAGATTTTCCTTTTTCCATTTTGACTTTCTATACTGTTAGAATTTTCTTAACCATTCATATACATACATATGTGCATGTATACACACATATATATATATACATATATAAATCTTGTCATGTGGTTTTTAAAAACTATTCCTCTTTATTTTTTTAACAATTATTTTAAAGTAAATAAGCACATGCATTCTAAATATGAAAAAAGCATGGTTCTGATTAACTAGAATGAGGCCAGAATAAAAGGTGTTTGAAAATCAGGCCAAGTAGTAAGGGCTGTTCCTCTAGAAGCAGAGAAATAGCCATAATCTGTGGACCTCTAACCAATGGAGCCAAGCAAACCCTCCTTGCCTGGGAAATCCTGACAGCAGGGCCTCTAATTTCATGAAATAAGCCAAGTTGACCTCAAAAACCGTTGGCAAGGAAATTACACAGGAGCCAAGGTACTTCACACAATCTCTCTTCGGGTTTTCATTCTTTTAGGGTTGGTTTCCATGGAAATCTGCACCTGCCAGTTCCCTGGGGTCTCTAAGCCTGAGGACTGTGAGGAAACAGGGAGGAGAAAAGTGGAGACAGTGCAGATTTTATAGGCTTCTTTTACTTAGCATTTTCACTTACAGTGTTCTCAGAAGCCTAATTGTGAGGCTTAGAGAAATTCCATTTGTAATATCCCCTTTATTTACCACTTTCGTGCTTTCTGGAACCTTGAAAACATAAGATAGCAAGGCTTCAGTGCATAGTTATTTTGTGTACAGATATGAAATTGGGTCAAAAGCCAGGAACAGTATTGTTTTCAGAATGTTTTAGTAATGATAAGAATCCTTTATATTTACAAAGAGAAATCCTTACCCAAAGACCCCAGAGCCCTTTAAATCTTTGAAATCTGCCTTGAGCCAGAGAAGTAAGAGCACATATTTCTACAACTTTGAATCCAGAGTGTTAAAGTCACTAAGACAGGTGGTCACCAGCTGGGAAGCAGTGAGCACAGCCAGGTGACCTCTGAAAACCCCTTCTGAAGTAAGAATGTGTGACAATTGTAGTTACAGACCAGAAGTGTCTCTGCCGACCCATATGTGAAGCTCAATCCTGATCGGCTACATGGCTCTGTGCCTTCTCTCTCCTCCTGTAAAAATTTAGGTTGAGAAAGGATTACATGAATTTCTGCTCCAACTGAGAGGGCACCAGTCAACTTTGACTGAGTTCTGTTTGTGGATTACTGAGGGGGCCATAGGAAGGTGATAGCAAATAAATAGAAGAAAGTACCTAAAGAAGCTTACAACTGTTTAGGAATACACAGTATATGATGCACCTAATATATTCAAAGGGCACTTGTGTTACTTTTACACAGCAAAATTAGCCTTGTTTCTGGGACACCATTTCAAAATTGACCAAGAGGCTCAAGGCCAGGTTGGTGTTAAAAAATTGGAGGTATAATATCTATTTTTTGTATCTGGTTTGCTTGCTTGATGGTTGATTGGTTTTATGTAGAATATCTTAAATAAAACAGTTTTACTGAAGTATAACTTACATACCATAAACACCCGTTTTTAAGTAATTAAATGAATTTTAGTAAATTTATAGAGTTGTGCTACCATCACCACAATCCAGTGTCAGCATAATTCCATCACCCCAAAAAGATTCCTCAGGTCCGTTTGCAGTCAGTGTGTACCCCAGACAACCAATGAACTGCTTTCTGTCACTATCGATTTTCCTTTACTGGGCATTTCATATAAAGGGAATCATACTATAAATATTGTCTTTTGGCTCTGGCTTCTTTCATTTAGCACAATATTTTTTTAAATTGATCCATGCCGTAGCATGTATCAGTAGTTTTATTGCTGAAAAGTATTCCATTGTACGAATATACTGCATTTTGTTATCCATTCAATAGTTGATGGGCCCTTGGGTGGTTTCCACTTGGGGCTATTATGCATAAAGCTACTATAAACATTCACATAAAAGTCTTTGGGAGAACACAAGTTTTAATTTCTTTTGAGTAAATACTTAGGAGTAGAATTACTGGGTTGTATGATAAACTTATGTTTAACTTTTTAAGAAACTGTCAAAATGTTTTCCAGAGTGGCTGTACCAATTTACATTTTCATCAGCAATGTATTAGGGTTCCAGTTTTTCTACATCCTTAACAATATTTGCTACAGTCTGATTTTTTTTTTATTATAGACTTTCCAGGACTGTCTTATTGTGGCTTTGATTTGAATTTGCTAAATGACTAATGATGGTGAACATCTTTTCATGTATTATCAGCTATTTGTATATCTTCTTGGCAAAATACCTAATCCAATAATTTGTTCAATTTTAAATTTGCTTGTTGTTCCTAGTATTGAATTGTAAGAATGCTTTCAATGTTATGGATACAAATCCTTTAACAGATATATGTTTTGCAAATATTTTTATCCAGTTGTGATTTGTCTTTTCATTTTCTTAACTGTGTCTTTGAAGTGCAAAAGCTTTTCATTGAGATTTATGAAATTTTTCTTTATGGATCTTGATTTTGGTGACATATCTAAGAACTCTTTGCCTATCCTAAGATCAAAAAGATTTCTTGAATGTTTTCTTCTGGAATTTTTATAGCTTTTTACATTTAGATGGTGTGGTACATTAATCTATTTCCAGGTATTAAACTAACTGTGCTTTCTTAGAAAAAATGCCAGTTGGTCATGGTGTATAATCCTTTATATATGTTGCTGGATTTGGTTTTCTAATATTTTAGAACTTTTCATCTGTAATCTCAAGGGATATTGGTCTATAGATTTCTTGTAATGCCTTGTCTGGCTTTATTATCAGGGTAATAATGGCCTCATAGAATGAGGTGAAAAGCATTCCCTCCCCTATTTTCTTGAAGAGTTTGTGAAGGATTGGTAATGTTGGCTCTTTAAACATTTGATAGAATTCACCATAGAAGACATGTGAGCCTGGGCTTTTCTACATAGGAGAGTTTTAATAACCAATTCAATTTCTCTACTTGTCAGAGTGCTAGTCTGATTTTCTATTGCTTCTTGAGTCAATTTTGGTAATTTCTGTCTTTCTTGGATTTTTTCATTTCATCTAAGTTGTCCAATGTGTTATGTAAAATTCTTCCTAATATTTCCCCTTATAAGCCTTTTTTATTTCTTCAGGGTTAGTACTAATACCTTCTCTTTCATTCCTGATTTCGGTAAGTAGTGTGTCTTCTCTCTTTTTCTCTCAGTCAGCCTAGCTAAATAATTGTCAATTTTGTTGATTTTTCAACCTTTGGCTTCATTAATATTCTCTATTGCTCTTCTGTTTTATGTTTTACTGATTTCTACTTCAGTCTTTATTGCTTCCATTATTCTGCTTGCCTTGTGTTTAGTTTGCTCTTCTTTTCATAGTTTCTTAAGGTAGAAGCCTCAGTTATTGATCTGAGATTTTTCATCACTTCTAATATAGTTTTAAATTTCCCTCTAAGCACTTCTGTGGTCGCATCCCACAAAGTTTTGGTTTTCATTCTATTTAAAGTATTTTCTAATTTCCATGTGATTTCTTTCTTGACCCATATATTATTTGGAAATGTGTTCATTTCCAAATTGGGGTTTTTCTAAATTAGTTTCTGTTGTTGATTTCTAATTTAACTATGTTATGGTCACAGGAAATAATTTGTATGATTTCAATTCTTAAAAATATAGTGAGTCTTGTTTTATGGCATAACATATGGTCTTTCCTGGAAAATATTCCATGTGCTCTGTTGTTGGGTGGAGTATTCTACAGATTGTTAGTTGAAGTTGGTTGATATACATTATATCTTCCTAATTAATTGGCCCTTTTACATTATAAAATGTGAAATTTTGTCTCTAGCAACATTTTTAAAGTCTATTTTTTTCTGATATTAATAGAGCCATTCAAACTCTCTTACGGTTATTCTTTGCATAGAATATAATTGTCATGCTTTTAATTTTAACCTATTTGGATCAAAAGTGTTTCTTTTATAGGCAGCTGGAGCTTGAAGTTTTATTCAGTCTAATAATCTTTGCATTTGATTAGTTTTTAAGCCATTCACATTTAATGTAATTATTGGTATCATTTGATATATATCTTCCATTTTACTTTTTATTTTCTGTTTCATGTCTCTTTTTTTCCTCTGTTCCTGCATTACTCCTTTTTTTTGTGGTAAATCGATATTTCTAGTGCATCATTTTAATCTCTTTGTTATTTTTTTTCTTAAATAGTTTGGGGTTTTTAAAGTGGTTGGTTTAAGACTTGCACTACAGATCTTAGCTTATTTCAACCTATTTCAAATTAATACTAACTTAATTTTTATAAAATATATACACTTAGTCCAATATAGTTCCATTTCTTCCTCCCTCCTTTTTGCTATTATTTTCATATATATTACGTCTTTGTGTTATAAGATTAGTAATGCAGTTTTATGAGTATTGTTTTATGCAATATTACATATTTTCAACCAGTTAAGAGGAGACAAGAGAAGAAACTATATTTATACAATTTCATGTATTTTCCTGTATATTTAATTTTGCAGTGTTATTTATTTCTTCACATGGGTTCTAGCTACCATCTAGTATAATATATCTAGTATGATTTCCTTTCAGTCTGAAGGAATTCCTTTAGTATTTGTTGTAAGATAAGTCTGATAGCAACAAATTCATTCATTCTTTATTTATCTGGTAATGTCTTTAATTTTGGAATGCCAGTTTGGGATTGTCCGTTTGTAATGGATTTAGAAATCTTAGTTAGCAGTCACACTCTTTCAGCATTTTGAAAACATCATCCCATTGTCTTCTTGTTTCCTTTGTTTTCAATGAGAAGTCTGTTGTTAATCATAGTATTGTTCCCCTGTATGTGATGTGTCATTTTTTTCTTATTCTTTTCAAGATTTTCTTTGTCATTGGTTTACAACCACCATTTGACTATGACACCTCCAGGTGTGACTCTCTTTGTGTTTATCTTCCTTGGAACTCACTGAGTTTGTTGGATATGTGGACTAGTTTTTAATAAAATTTGGAAAATGTTTGGCCATTATTTCTTCAAAAAATTTTTCTGACCTTTTCTCTCTCCTCTTTTTCTGAGACTCCCAATATACATATGCTAGTATGATTGATAGCATCCCATAGGTCTCTGAGGTTATCCTCATTTTTCTTGATTTTTTTTCTTTCTTCTCCAGCTTAAATAATTTCTACTCATTCACCTTCAAATTTGCTGACTCTTTCTCCTACAATCTCAAATCTGCTATAGAGCCCCTATGGTGATTCTTCACTTCAGTTATTTTACTTTTCAAATGAAGAATCTCCACTTAATTATTTTGTATTTATTGAGATTTTATTAATCTAGACTTTATTAAGAGTCTCAATTTGATTAATCATTGTTATCATAGTGTTCTTTAATTCCTTGAAAGTTACTTTTAGTTGCTTGAATGTATATATAATAGCTGTTTTTAAGTCTTTGTTTAGTCCAACAACTGGACTCCTCAGAGAGAATAGGTATTCATTTTTTTTCCTGAACATGGGTCATAGTTTCCTATTTCTTTGTATGCCTTACAATTTTTTTTGTCAAAAACTGAACACTTTAAAACTGGACATTTTGTGTAACATGATACAACAACTCAAGGTTTCCTATTTTTCTTTCCTGGAAGCTATTATTGTTGCTGCTTTTTTGTTTGTTTCTTTATTTGTTTAGTAATTTGCCTGGACCAATTCTGTGGAGTCTGCCTCCCCCATAGCATTTGACCACTAGTGTCTTTGCTCAGATTTTTCTTCATTCTTGCTTTTATTTGTTGAGTTTGGCTTCCTTTGATTTGCTCTTGCGTAAGCGTGGCTTAATGGTCAGCTAATGCTTGGTCAGAGATTGTACTCAAACACCTTGAGCCATTCTACCACTTGACAATAGAGCTACGTGTAGACTGGGAAATGTATTTAAAGTTTAGGTGGTTTACAAAACTGCCCTGACTTACTGTCTGTGTGTTCAAAACCTCACAATCAGCCAAAATACATAGCTAGGGACCTTTCCAACCTCTCCTGAGTATGTGTATAGCCAAAACATGCAGACAGCTTTCCAGATGACCAGAAATATCTTGGAGCTTATCAAGGTCCATCGAGCCTATATTATTCTCTGGCTCTCCCTGTAAAAATTTTCCCCCAAGCAAGATCACAGCTTCAGGCTAGTTGAATTATTGGCCTTCTTTGTTTGCCACCAAGATCACACTATTTTCAATAACACTTAGGGATGTGATTTTTTTGCACTCTGTTCCAAATCAAGTAATTCCTTCCAGCAGTGAAGCTGCTGGTCTTCTTATCTTAACATGCCACAACAGAACTTCTGTACTAACTGAAATGGAAGCATCCCCAGGCTGAAATGCCATCAATTTTCACTGTTCTACCCCAAAGTTCTAAATTTGTTTTTATATCTTTGGTAGATTTATTTGTTCTAAATAGTTGTTTTCACAATTTTGCCCAATTTTATCATTGCTTTCTGGGAAGGGGATTTGCCTTGCTCCTTACTTCTTCTGTCTGGAATCCCTGAACTCTAGAATAAAATTGTGTGTCTTTGGAATCCCAGCAAAGAGATTACTGATGGGGAGAAATCTAGAAAATATCACTTTATTACAAAATAAAATAAAAATAAACAACCTGGAGTTGATTGCCCCTCCCAAATTGGTACTAAGCCCAGAGATTTCCCAAAACTGTACTCATTTATCCACTTTGGCAGGTGGCACTAAGGGTGCTCCCCAGGCTGGCCAAGTTTACCCACTCTGGTGTATACTGTTTGTTGATATGTGTGCCTTTTTACCAAGCCTCTAGGAAATAGCCTCTCCAAGTGAATCAGGATGTTAAGGGATATATTGGCTCTTACAACTGAAAAAATCAGGGTGAGGATCAGGTGTGGTTCAATCAGGCTTCCTATGAGGTTCTTGCCTCTTCTCATCCTTACCTTCATCATCAGGCTGCAGCAGTTTCAAGAATAATACCTGCACAGCATCTCAGAGAGAGGGAGGAAAGGACTATTACTTCCTCTGGCTCTCTCACTAAAGAAAAAACTCCTATTACCACATTTCCTTGAAAACATACCCATTTCTGAGCCAATTCCTTTGGTCAGAGGAATGCCATATGCTGATTGGCTATAACCTGGGTTTTTAAACTGACCCTTGGCAAACTTCTCAAAGTTCCATGTACACATGAACCTTGTGGGGATCTTGGTAAAATGCAGATTCTGAATCAAGAGATTTGGAGTGGAATCTGAGATTCTGCATTTCTAGCATCCCAGGAAACACTGAAGGCCTACATTCTGAGTACAGAGGAATAGTGGCTATGTGGACTAGATATAGAAGGGCTGTAAGCTTCCTGAAGATGGCAACTTTGTTTTTATTCACCATTGAATTCCCAGGGCCTATAATACTACCAAGTACATAATAGGTATCCTATAAATATTTGTTGAGTTTTGAAGAATTATCTTCCAAAAAACTGGGAAATTGATGGCTAGGCAGGTAACAGATCTTCCTAATCCATTAACCCTCTCCAAGCACAACTGTCAACCTTTGAGCTTTTCCAATATTACTTAAAACACCCAATAAATTCTGAAAGCCCAGAATGAATAAGTGATACAACACTTGCACTTTGAAATTGGAAAGTTACAGAAGTCTCCTTTCCTTGAGAACTTTGATAAGAACAGCTCAATAACCCCATTGAGACATCAATATTTAGACAGAGGGATCTATTTTCTAGGTGCACAAAATTTTGCAATTAGAAGTATTATATACAAAGATTATTGAATGTTTGAGCCTCCAAGAAAACTGCATTATTTTCTGCAAACTTTTTAAAAATTGAAGTATAGTTGTTGTACAATATTATATGAGTTACAGGTATACACTATAGTGATCCACAGGTTTTAAAGGTTATACTCCATTTATAGTTATTATAAAATATTGGCTATATTGTACAATATATCCTTATGGCTTACTTTATACCTAATAGTTTGTACCTCTTAATCCCCTACCCCTATATTGCCCCTCCCCCTTTCCTTTTCCCCACTGGTAACCACTAGTTTGTTCTCCATATCTGTGAATCTGCTTCTTTTTTGTTATATTCACTAGTTTGTTGTATTTTTTAGATTCCACATACAACTGATATCACACAATATTTGTCTTTCTCTGTCTGACTTATTTTACTTAGCATAATACCCTCCAAGTCCATTCAGGTTGTTGCAAATGGTAAAATTTCATTCCTTTTTATGGCTGAGTAGTATTCCATTGTATATACATACTAGCTCTTCTTTACTCATTCAACCGTTGGTAGACACTTAGGTTTCTTCCATATCCTGGCAGTCATAGATAATGCTACTATGAACATTGGAGTGCATGTATCTTTTCAAATTAGTGTTTTGGGGTTTTTTGGCTATATATCCGGGAGTGGAATTGCTGGGTCATATGGTAGTTCTATTTTTAATTTTTGGAAAACCTCCATACTGTTCCACAGTGACTGCACCAATTTACCTTCTCACCAACAGTGTGCAAGGGTTCCCTTTTTTCCATGTCCTTGCCAATATTCGTTATTTGTGTTCTTTTTGATGAAAGCCATTCTGTCAGGTGTGAGGTGATATCTCATTGTGGTTTTGATTTGCATTTCCCTAATGATTAGTGATCTTGAGCATCTTTTCATGCATCTGTTGGCCATCTACATTTCCTCTTTGGAAAAATGTCTATTCAGTTATTTTGCCCATTTTTAAATCAGGTTGTTTGCCTTTTTGATGTTGAGTTGAATGAATTGTTTATATATGTTAGATATTAACCCCTTATTGATCATGTCATTTGCAAATCTTTTCTCCCCTTCAGTAGGTGGATGGTTTCCTTTGCTGTGCAAAAGCATTTAAGTTTAATTAGGCCCCATTTGTTTATTTTTGTTTTTATTTCCTCTAGGACGTGGGTCAAAAAGGATCTTGCTGTGATTTATGTCATGGAGTGTTCTGCTTATGTTTTCCTCTAAGAGTTTTATAGTATCCAGTCTTACCTTTTGTTCTTTAATCCATTTTGAGTTTTTTTTGTGTGTATGGTGTTAAAGAGTGTTCTAATTTCATTCTTTTACATGTAGCTGCCCAGTTTTCCCAGCACCACTTATTGAAGAGACTGTCTTTTCTCCACTTTATATTCTTGCCTCATTTGTCATAGATTAATTGATCATAAGTGTGTGGGTTTATTTCTAGGCTTTCTATTCTGTTCCATTGATCTATGTGTCTGTTTTCATGGCAGTACCATTGTCTTGATTACTGTAGCTTTGTAGCATAGTCTGAAGTCAGGGAGCATGATTCGTCCAGCTCTGTTCTTCTTTCTCAAGACTGTTTTTGCTATTTGGTGTCTTTTGTGTTTCCATACAAATTTTAAAATTATTTGTTCTAGTTCTGTGAAAAATTCCATTGGTATTTTGATAGGGATTGCTTTGAGTAGTAGGATGAGTTTAACAATATTAATTCTTCCATTCTAAGAACATGGTATATATTTCCATCTGTTTGTGTCATCTTCAATTTCTTTCATCAGGATCTTGTAGTTTTCTGAGTACAGGTCTTTTACCTCCTTAGGTAGGTTTATTCCTAGGTATCTTATTCTTTTTGATGTGATGACAAATGGGGTTGTTTCCTCAATTTCTCCTTCTAATATTTTGTTGTTAGTGTATAGAAATGCAACACATTTCTGTATATTAATGTTATATCCTGTAACTTTACAGAATTTATTGATGAGCTCTAGTAGTTTTCTGCTGGTGTCTTTAGGATTTTCTATGTATAGTATCATGTCATCTGCAAACAGTGACAGTTTCACTTCATTCCAATTTGGATTCCTTTTATTTCTTTTTCTTCTCTAATTGCTATGGGTAGGACTTCCAAAACTATGTTGAATAAATGTGGTGAGAGTGGGTATTCTTATCTTTTTCCTGATCTTAGAGGACATGATTTCAGCTTTTCACCATTGAGTATGATGTTAGCTGTGGGTTTGTCATACATTGCCTTTATTATGTTGAGGTATTTTCCTTCTATGCCCACTTTTCTGGAGAGTTTTTATCATAAATGGATGTTGAATTTTGTCAAAATCTTCTTCATCTATTGAGAAGATCATATGTTTTTTATTCTTCAGTTTGTTAATGTGGTGTATCTCATTGATTGATTTGCAGATATTGAAGCATCCTTATATCCCTGGGATAAATCCCACTTGATCATGGTGTATGATCCTTTTACTGTATTGTTGGATTTGGTTTGATAACATTTTGTTGAGAACTTTTTACATCTATATTGTTCATTGATATTGGCCTTTAATTTTTTTTATGATATCTTTGTCTGCTTTTGGTATCAGGGTGATTCTGGCCTCGTTTAATGAGTGTAGAAGTATTCCTCTGTAATTGTTTTGTAATAGTTTGAGAAGGATAGTAGAAGTGGCCTGCTATAGGTGATGTCCTATGTGTCCTAGCAGTGCACTCCCCTCTTGTTACCCAAGCTATATGCTCTAGGGGTTCCCCTAAGAGGGCTGTATGGGTCCTTCTATTGTAGTGGGATGACTATGGGCATGATCTGTTAGGCTTGTTTGGACCCTAGCCTGGTTGGTTGCCAGGCCCTGCCTTGTGCTGATGCTGCTGGCTGTTGGTTAGCAGGGACTGGTCATGAATGGCTGATTGCAGAACCCCAGGGGGCTCCAGGGCTAGTGCTGGCTCACTGGTGAGTGGAGACAGGGTCCAAAAGACTCCAGGGCTGTTGCCCTCCCACTGGTGGGTGGAGGCAGGTCCTGGGGTTAGTGGCAGACTACTAGCAGGTAGAACTGGGTCCTGGAGTCTGGCTGCAGGGCCCAGGGTTCTTACAGCTGGTGTCAGATCAATGGGGGTGGGGGGGGGAGGGCAGAGTCCAGTTCCTGACATAGTTGGGTATGGGGTCTTGGATGTCCCAAAGCTTGTGTTGGCTGGCTACTGGGCAGGGCTGGGGCCCAGTTGGTCCCAGGGTAAGCTCTGGCCTGCTGTGGGTGGGCTGGATCAGCAGGCTATGGAATTGTGGTTTTCTTGCATCTGGTGTCTGCCCCCTGGTGGGTGAGGTTGGTCTAGAGGCTAGTGCAGGCTTCCTGGAGGGCAGGGCCAGTGCCTGCCCCCTGGTGGATGGGGCTGGGTCTTGGCCCTCTTGTGGGTAGGACCATGTCTAGACATGGTTGTGCGTTTAGGAAGTCTTTAGCCAACCTGTCTGCTGTTGAGTTGGGCTGTGTCCCTACCCAATTAGTTGTATGGCCTGAGGCATCCCAACACTGGTACCTATAGGCTGTTGAATAGGGCCAGGTCTTGGTGCTAATGAACTAGAGGGTGGATCCCATGATGGCGCCTAATTGCACCAGTGTTTACACAGTAGAAACCTCCCAAATATGGTTGACACCAATGTCTATGTCACCAGGGTGAGTCTCAGCCGCCTCCCCCCACCCTGTCCCTCTGGGAGACTATCCAAGACCAGCAGGTAGGTCCGGCCCAGGCTCCTATCAAATTACTGTTTTTGTACTGGGTCCCAGTGGGCATGAGATTCTGTGTGCACACTTTAAGAGTGAAGTCTTTATTTCCCCCAGTCCTTTGGGACTCTCAAAATTAAACCCCACAGGTCTTCAAAGCCAAATGCTCTGGGGGTTTGTCTTCCCAGTGCAGGACCCCTGGGCTGGGGAGCCCAACGTGGGGCTCCGAACTCTCTCTCTCCTGTGGGAGAACCTCTGCAGTTAGTCTCCAGTTTGTATGTTGCCCACCTGTGGGTATGGGATTTGATTTTATCATGAGTCTGCCCCTCCTACCCATCTTGTTGTCGTTCCATCTTTATGTCTTTAGTTGTAGGTTCTGGTATGTTCTGGTCTTTTTCATCGATGGTCATCTGCAGATAGTTGTGATTTTGGTGGGCTCATGAGAGGAGGTGAGCTCAGGGTCTTTCCATTCTGCCCTCTTGACTATCCCTTTGCAAATTTTTAACATGCCTTCTCGTATGGGACAAGGGTAAGTGGCATGTAAAAATGACACAAACTATCCAAATTCATATTGAAATATAGAAGTGAAATGAGATATTCTTTTGTTAACACGATATACTCTGATTCATTAGAAAATATAAGAGCAAGTGATTTAGATTTGAAAGGACTTCTAATACTTTCTAAGAAGTTATTCTGAAATATTTTTACATCTTTCTAAGTGTTTCTTTCTGATTGCAGCCCTCAGCAGTAGCTCTGCATTCTGTAGAAGGAGTGAAGCCACTTGGATCGATGCCTTCCTGAATTCCATGCATTCACCCAGACTGATGGCTTTTGAGAGAAAACATTATCTCCAAACGAAAAACTTCAAATGGAAGACTGTAAAACATAAAAACAGCCAACCAACCAACCAAACAAACAAAACCCACTCAGACTTGTGACCCTTGGTACTTCCCAACTCTAATACCCTAATGAAGCAACTTTTCTGAAGTTAGAGGGAATAACAGCCATCCTCACAGCAGTCAATGCCAATGTAAAGTCTTCGTGGACCCCACCTGCTTGGTAGTAGATCTCAGATGACTGTCATAGGCCCAGTCAGTTCCTGTGAAAGGGCTAATACCCAACCCCCATTTTCTTATCCCCCTTCTCTTATCAGGGGGAAATGCATTTATTCCTTCTGGGGACTGGTTTGTGGAGGTGACAATTAGCCTCATGGAAACAAATGCAAACTTGTAACTGAGACTTCTCAGTTGCCCCTAAACTCCAAGCCTGCCTCCTGACAAGCTCATAGGATAGAAGGTTATTCTCTGGCCAGGAAGTTTATGAATGACTGTTTTTTTTTTTCATGAGAGAAGGATATATAGGAATAAGAAAAGAGAAAGCAGGGGACAAATGTTATCATCCATTTTTCCCTTCCTCAAGCAGAAAATGGTCTGTGCTTCACACAAAGGAAGCATAGGGAACAAGACCTATTGCTTTCCCTGGCAATGAAAGGGAAAAAAAGAGCATCATGCACCAACTGAAACAACTTTGAAAGCATCAGTGAAGCCAGTTCTATAGCTGAGGGGCTGGAACACACCATGAACAACTTAGGGGAAAAAATCTCGGTAGCTAAAATGTCTACAAAAGCCTAGAAATTGCTGCCTTCAGTGAGATATTTTTCCCATCAAATTCTGTGGGAAGACCAGGGGACAGAATTGAAGAGAGACACAAACAGTAAGTATCCCAGGTAGAACCCCAAATCTCTGGGTTAAACCAGAACTGTTATAACTCTTGGGTATTCTTGGAAGAAAAGAGAATTTTCCATAGGAATGACTATACATATTCTTCCCTGCCAACCACCCTCTACTGTGCCCCTATATTCTTTTTAAGCACTTATGCATTTTCGGACTTCCCTGGCGGTCCAGTGGTGAAGAGTCCGTGCTTCCTGTGCAGGAGGCAAGGGTTCAATCCCTGGTCAGGGAACTAAGATCTTGCATGCCGCGTGGCACAGCCAAATAAAATAAAATAAAATGACTTATGCATTTTTGCTCTTCCTGCAATGTATGCCAATCTGAACCCATAAGAACTGGATGAACCAAAATGGCCACAAAATGATCAAGGAGATAGTCCACTTCACTTTTCCTAAAAGGTTCTTCCCATCTCTTATCCCCTCTTGATTTTAGACTCAGGAAGTTTTGAAGAATGGTGGTAGCAATCAAAACTAAACTAGGGAATGAGGGGTTCTGAAAGCTCTAATAGGAAATATATTAGAATTAGGGAATTTTGCTTAGGAAAGGTAATTCTCTGAGCTCATCATTGCCTTTGCTGTGCTGGAAATCTTTCAAGAACTCTAGATAATGGGTTTTAAGAGAGTAATCCAAAATAGTTTTTGAAATACTAGGCAATCTAGAGAATGTACAGGACCAAAAGTGGTCAGACGAAAGTATTACAGACTTTCATCATTGCAAAGTGGTGATTTTCCCCATCCTTCCCATTTCTATGCAAATCCTTAATCAAGGAAGTAGTAGTGATTACTAAGTGTCTCTTAAACTTCTGGATACAGTGTGAATAATCAAAGTCACTCATTTAAAAGATGAGACATAAATGAGTAACTATGAAGATCATATAATCAATCTGTGGAAATTAACAACATTTCAAAGTTCAGTTGAATCCCCCTGAAAAGTCCTAGCTTTGTAATTCTAAACAGTTGCTGCTTCCAAGCCAAAAAGTAATCCTTTAGTTTTCTCTTTGGTAACTATTCCTTCCTACCTCACCCCCACCACACCTATTCCCAGTGTTTTTCTTTCTAACAAACAGAGAAAGAAAAAGGAAAAGAAAAATAATAACTGTTTAAAATTCCAAGGTTTTACTTCAAGCCAAGGTCACCTTTCTAACTAACTTTGATCAGGTAAATTACCTCTAAGTGTCTCAATTTTTCCCTCTAGAAAATTGAAATAATGTATCACCTTTGATCTGCAAATTTGTAAGGGCATTTAGAGATTGAATGAAACCTACCTGCTGGGATTTCTGTTTCCAGGAAGATGGAGTAGCCATCCTTCTACTTACTCCTCCTGCTAAGTTCAACTAAAAACAACTAAACTAAAAACAAATATAAGAAGATCCTAAAGTTGATAAGAGGAAGACAGGCCAGCTAGAGGCCTTGGGACCTGAAGACCATAGGTGGTAAGTTCCCTGAGGTTTCTCGGCACTTCATGTATTCCAGACTGAATACTGGAGATGTGGCACCCTACCAACACCATAGATGGAAAAAAAAAAAAAAAACAAAGGGAAGCCTGCTCTCTCTGGCCAAAGGATAAGGAACAGAGTAGTCTAGAAAGGTAAAAAACTTTTAGATAACAACCAGTCTACACCAGCTAAGCAACACAGAAATAAACTGCAGCCCAACCCCTACCTCCACCAGCAAAGGCCAAGTGGAGAGCTTAGACATCCACCCTTGGCAGGTTGAAATCAGGGGCTCCAATCCTCTCTCCCCCAGCGTTTGTCAGAAGAGGGCTAATGGAGAGTCAGGATTTTCACCAACATTAAGTGGTAACAATAACACCCCAACCCACAGCATTAGTGGAAGCCATTCAGGGACCCTGAAATCCCACCCCAACCAACAGCAACAAAGATCCCCTCATCCCCTGGGTGTCAGTGGAGGCAGAGGGGACAACCTGGACTCCAATCTCACCCAGCAGTAAGGTGGTGGCACCCGCCACCTTCACCCACCAGAGCACTGTCAGAGGAGGGCTGCTACAACACAAGATCTGAATAAGATCTAGAATCTTATAACACACCCAAACTGTCTGGGTTTCAATTTTTAAAAACTCACTTTTTATACCAAGAACAAGGAGGAGCTCAAACTGAATGACAAAAGACAATCATCAGATGCTGCCCCAAGATGATACAGATGTTAGAATTCTCTGACAAGGATTTTAAAACAGCCTTCATAAAGCTGCCCCAATGAACATTTATAAACATACCTAAAATAAATGATTAATAGAAAGTTTCAGCAAATAAATAGAAGACATGAGAGAAAACCAAATGGAAAATTTAGAACTAAAGAATGAAAATAACTGATATAAAAAGCTCAGTGGATGGGCTCAACATAAGAAGAAACAAGGCAGAGGAAAGAATCAATGAACTTGAATAGAACAATAGAAATTATCCAATCCAAACAACAGAGAGGAAATAGACTGGAAGAAATGAACAGTCTCAGGGGTATGTGGAACTATAACAAAAGACCCTGTCATCAAAGTCCTAGAAGAAAAGGAGAAAGAAGATGAGAACATACCCAAACAAATAATGGCAAAAATTTTCCTAAATCTGGCAAAAAAAAGGGAGGTTGGTGGGGTCCAGTAGATTCAAGAAGCTGAGTGAAACTCAAACAGAAAAAAAGAAAAAGAAATCCATTCCAAGACACATCATAGTCAAACTTCTGAAACTAAAGACAAAATCTTGAAAGTAGCTGGAGATAAATGAGGTATCCCTTAGAGGAGAGAAACAATTCAAATGGCAGTGTATTTCTCACCAGAAGCTATGGAAGCCAGA
Organism: Grampus griseus; assembly: GCF_964374135.1. Classification (NCBI taxonomy): domain Eukaryota; kingdom Metazoa; phylum Chordata; class Mammalia; order Artiodactyla; family Delphinidae; genus Grampus; species Grampus griseus. Next base: position 54,472,164 of record NC_139008.1, read on the forward strand.
AGGAAGGGGCAGAAGATTTTTTTAAGTGCTGAAGAAAAAAGAACTGCCAACTCTGAATCTTATACCCAGTGAAAATATCCTTTAAGAATGAAGGGGAAACTTTAGACATTCTCAGATGAAGAAAAACTAAGAATTTATTGCCAGCAGATCTACTTTGAATGAATAGCTAAAGAAGAGTGCTGGCTGCTCATGCGGTGTGGGACAAGTGCTGGCCTGGCTGCCTTGCTCTGTGGTGGACTTGCAGCCATTGCAAAGGCCAACAGGGAGCTCCCCTCCTCCTTCCCCATGGGCAGCAGCAGCCCCAGGGTGAGGGTGCATCCAGACCCCTCCCCAGCCAGCACTGTAAACAGAAGGGAAATGATAAAAGGACTCTTGAACATCAGTAAGGAAGAAAGTCCACAGAAAGAGGAAGTATATGGGTTAAGCACAAGACTTTCCTTCTCCTTGATTTTTCTGAATTATGTTTGATAATTAAAGTAAAAATTATAACATTGTCTAATGTGATTGTCAATGACTGTAGAGGAAATATTTAAAACATCTGTATTACAAATGGGGATGAGTAAAGTGACATTCAGGGAGGTAAGATTTCTTCACTTTAGTTAGGGATGGATGGAAAAAGATATATGATGCAGTATATTTTATGCCTGTGATATACATGAAAGCAAAAATTGGTAGACCTGCAAGGAAAAGTCAACAAATCCACAACTATAGTTGAATATCTCAACTCCTGTCTCTCAACACTTGATAGAATAACTAGACAGAAAGTCAAAGACAGAGAAGAATTCAACACCACCATCAACCAACAAGGTTTAAGATCTAAAGACATTCACAGAACACTCCACACAATGACAGCAGAATTCACATTTTCAAGTACTCACATAGCATATACCAAGATAGACCAAATCTTGGCAATAGAACAAATGCTAACAAATTTAAAATATTTGAAATCAAATACAGTATGTTCTATGACCATAATGCAATCAAACTAGAAATCAATGGCAGAAAGACAAAGTGAAAATATTCAAACACTTGGAAACTAAAAAACATACTTCTAAATAATCCACGGGTCAACAAGGAAGTCTCATTGAAAACAATAGAATGAAAGTTAAAATAAAACATATCAAAATTTGTGAGACACAGATAAAGAAATGTTGAGAGGGAAATTTGTAGCACTAGATGCTTACATGAAGAATGAAGAAAAGTCTCAAATCAATAAACTAAGCTCTCACCTCAAGAGCATAGACAACAAAGAGCAAAAATAAACCAAATAGGAAGAAGGAAGGAAATAAAAAAGAACAGAAATTAATAAAAATTGAAAACAGGAAAAAAATAGAGAATCAATGAACAAAAAATTTGGTTCTTTGAAAAGATCAATAAACTCTATAAAGTAAGTCTGACAGAAAATAAAAGAGAAGACACAATTAAAAATATCTGGAATGAAACAGAAGATATCACTGCAGACCCTGCAGACTTCAAAAGGATAATAAAGGAATATTACAAGAAACTCTATACATAAAGTTGACAATTTAAATGGACCAATTCCTTGAGAAGTATAAACTAGCATAAATCACTCAATATGCAGTAGAAAATTTGAGTAGCCCTATAATTATTTTAAAAATTGAAATTGAATTCATAATTTAAAACTTCTCCAAAAAAGAAATCTTCAACCCAGATGGTTTCACTGAAGAATTCTACCAAATGGTCAAAGAAGAATTAATGCCGATTTTGTACAATCTCGTCCAGAAAATTCAAGAAGAGAGAACACTTCCTAATTCATTCTATGAAGCCAGTATTACCCTTATAACAAAACCAGACAAAAATAGTACCAAAAAGAGAAAAAGGCAGACCAATATTCCTCATGAATATGGATGCACACATCCTTAATAATATATTAGCAGACAGAATTCAGCAATGTATAAAAAGTATTATACAATGACCAAGTAGGGATTATTCCAGTGAGGCGAGGCTGTTTGAAATTTTGAAAATCAATGTAATCTACCACATTAACAGAGGAAAGGAGAAAAATCATGTGATCTCAGCAATTGAAGCATAAAACACATCTCTTCTGCATGTTAAAAACTCTCAAAACACAGGAATATAGAAGGGTTTCTTCAACTTGATAAAGAAACATCTTTTAAAAAATACCTACAGTAACATTCCATATAGTGGTGAAAGGAATTCAAGATAAGAGAAACATGAAGATGAGACAGGCTGCCTGACAGTTGATCAATGTTAGAGAGAAGATGTGCTGGGGAAGAGGAGCCAGCAGGACCCAGGAGGAGAAGGGTCTGAAAAATGCCCCCTTGCCTTTGTTTTTTTAATTGAAGCATTAGTCCATCTTCCATTTCAGAGGGGGAAAAGTGTATTCCACCTGGTGAATGTTTTAAGTTCCTAAAAAGTAAATAACTGTTTCAGCCTTTGAAATTTCACATGAAATTATCAATGAGTCAGGAGAAAAATGCTAACGTCAAAATTAAAATCAAATGAATCATGGCTTCTCCCTGCAAAGCAGAAGCACTTTGGTCTGTGCTTATACTCTGCTGATGGACAATTGGCTGCCAGCTCCCTCCCACCTCACCCCACCCCCACCTGCCTGACTGGCCCTTCCCCCCAGCATCCCATAGGCTGGGTTATGGAGAGGAGCAGAGCAATTCCTCTCCCACCATGAGCATTTTCCACGAGGAAAGGCTGTGGCATTACTCCTTTCCCCAAACTCAGTCCTACAACCCTGGAAAAAAGGGAAATCACGATAGGATTGTGTTCCCTGTCCAAGCTGGCGTCTCAGAAGAGACCTTCAGCAGAGTTACACTTCGGTTCAGCAAACTCTCAGATTGGTGACAACATAGGACCAATTCCCTCTCCTTTTGTGTCAGATCAGGTTAGCTTTTCTAGCTCCTTTTTCCCAAATGCATTTCCTCATCTCCCAGACTGTCCTGGTACCCGGAAGAAGGGAGAAAGAGAGAGAGAGAGAAAGAGAGACAGAGGGAGAGCTGAATGTAAAACAGAAGTATAGGAAAATTCTAATTGGTTTTTTGAAGATTATGTAAGTGATGGGGACAAAATATATCAATTTCCACTCCTGCTAAACAAGGACCACCACTTGACTAACCTCATCACTGGACAGCCTGTGATGTCCTTTGGGACCCAGAAGTCAAACCCCCACAGATCCACTTGGCAGGAGCTTTGAGAGAATTGTGTTTTGGCAACAGCTGCTATGGAGGGAGGCTCCTATTTTTACACCACTGGGGCTGAAACACAACCATCTCCCTGAACTTCCTAGAAATGGTACATAATATGTGGTTCTAGGAAGGGGGGATCCTTGAGACACTGCCCGCCTCCCCATGTTATGAGAATGCACCTGTATTTTGGGAGTATCTGGCAACCCCCTCTCTGCTCCTTCATGCCACACCCTTAAAAGTATCTTAGCAAACTCATGAGTACACCAAGGTACAAAGGAACATCCAGGCCTCAACCTGACCCAGTCAGTGAAAGTGATATTCAGGTATAAAAGGTACAAAAGAGAAAGGATCTAGAGTTCACTTAGATGTTATTCCCCAGCAAGGCAGAAACACATTTTCCTCTGGGTTGCTACTGTTGGTAAGAGGATTCTAGAATTCTTAGTCTCAGCTCTTTTTCAGGTAACAAAACTGAAACTCTTTTTCAGTTTCTCCACAGTTCAATAAAAAGGGAGGTATCAAAAGTCACTTCTGTGCCTTCTCTGCACAGGTAAAATACTCTGTAGCATCACCAAGGAAGGAGTTACTGTGCAATGGTGGTATTTGAAAATCACCCTTCTGCTCATAAAAGCTGCATTGATCTCAGTCACATATGTATTTCTTTTCACCACAAAACAATGCTTAACTTCTCCAGTTCTCCCCATTTTCTTTTATTCAACCAAGTGATCTTCAGGTAAACACACAGCAAATCCTTTGAGACTAGAAAATATTGGAATTTTCTCCTGGGCCTATTTTCTTATTTTTGTTTAGCTCACCCTTTGATTGTCATGAGGTTTGCAGTCTGATTCATTTCAGGGCCTTGATGTTGAAACATCATTATTGTCATGCCTCCTAATATTGACAAGACAAATGTGCTAGTGAGGACAGTAGGTTTACTGGTGAAGCCAAGTGACTGAGCAATGTTTAAGTAAGTCAGTAGTAAGATTTCTTTAGAGGAGAACATTTTATCAAATTGGTATGTACAGGCCAGATGGGCTTCAGAAGATCCTAATTTCCAAGGCAGTCTACGACGAACAAACTTCAGGGCTCCCTGTTTGATTCCCATGCCAGGAAATCCTGCCTGTAAATGATTCAGAAAAGCTGATAAAGTTTTCCATGGATTTGACTGAATTACAGCACAGGGAACCCTGCGAAGAGGAGAGGCAGAAAGACAGCATCTCAGAGGATGGAGGAGGGAAAAGGGTAGACCTGAAGTGAGCAAAGCACAAGCACGTCAGCTACAAATTGTGTACACATGCAAGATGAACTTGTGAACACACGTCCAACTTGGCAGATGTTTAAAGATTGGGTATTTATAATGTGCTCCTGAAACATCTTACTGAAATGATGATGGTTTAAGTGACTTTGATTTAGAATTAGACTTTTAAGAATTTTTAAAAGCATTTCCAATGTTATCTACCAAAAACCAAATGCAGCTTCATGGAGATAGGATTCTCCATAAACTGACGTCTTGTGTTTCTGAATGTTGCCTCCAATCTTTTCTCTACCTCTTTGCCTTGCAACAATTGAAGCAGCTGGGGGCTGGAGCTCACTTTATTAGTGATTTAAAACACACCCTTGGAAACTAAGCTGGCTTTTTTTTTTGTCCATCCAGGTGGGAAGCGTGTTCCAGCAAATGGGAACAACACTTAAGAAAGTTCTCAAACAGCTAATGCTTTAAGAGCTCAACTTCAACAAATCTTCTACCAGCCATCTCGGCAACAAAAGACCAGGGTAACCTGGTAAGAGAACTAAGCCTTCCATATAAAGACAAAGATAAAACAGCTCAGCAGCCGAGATTCGACATCTTTAAAAATGCCTTTTCAATCTTTAACTTTTGTCTGGTTGGTTGTCTAGCAACCAAGTGCCGAAAAGAAACTCCACCCAAAACAAAGTGAAACAATGCAGACACTTATTTAGGAGTGTGTGTGTATTAAGGTTCTCAGGGTGCAAAGATAGAAACTTGCTTTCAGACAATTAAAACAGAACAAGTCCTGATTGTAGATGGCAGGAAAGGAAGTTGGGAGTGAGGAAAAAGCAACTCGAAAATGCGTAATGTGGGATGAGGGTATAGTTTCCACACACCGGGCTAAAGCAAGGTTTACACTCTTAAGTAATAAAAACAAACCATTAAGCTCGGCCCAGCACTGTCAGGAAGTATAAAACAGTTCTTGAAACTTTGCAGTGACTATACAAAGCTTTTCATAAACTCTGTTTCCTGATCTTCATTAAATGTTCACATCAAGTTGCCATGGGGCAATTAGCTTGCCTCCTGAAATCAATAAAGAATCAACAATTTGGAAATAGTTGTACAGTAAAATAGTTCAATAATTATTCTCTCATCGTGTTGTGGCCAAGCAGTTCCAGTGTAAATGCAGACCAGATGCGAGCCTGTTCCTCACGAGGGGAGCTTTCAGCAATGGGCGGTTTGCAGAGAGAGCTGCTCATCGGCACGCACTGCAGCGAGAATGCAGTCCTGGCACTGCTTGGAGTGTGGCCCAGAAGGCAGGGCAAACACGGGCTGGAAGTGGCGTTCAAGTCAATATCTGGCACACTGCTCACGCACCTCAGAAGGACTCAGTCCAAAGTGTGGAGACCTAAACGAAATGATAGACCCAATGGATACAAAATTAGGCACCCTACACTCAGCATTTGGACCCCAGACAGGAACAAACCAAGATTTTTTTTCCCCTGGGGTATATATATCTGCAAGAGAAAACGTAGGTATATCTATCTATCTATATATCTATATATCTGTGTGAGTATATCTATATCGATATATGTCTACGTTATATATGTATATAAAGAGTGTATTTGAGATTAGGATTCATTCATTTCAGCATTTCTTCAACAAATATTCAAATCTGAGTTGCTTGTAAGAAACCTTCAAAGTGCTCCCTTAGAAAGTAAAATGAGGCTACTAAACAGATGACCTTCCTAAGATGTTTTGCTACAAAAGAGGGGCCAAGACAAAGTTCTTTCTTTGCTGACCCCCTTTGCAGATGGAAGTCAATTCCTTTAACTTTTTCTAGTCAGAGCCCATTCACTTCAGCACCTTCTTCGAAGCCAACCGTGGCATCACAAATTCCAATATCCATTAAAGCAAATGTCAAATACTAGCTTGGGAAGCTTTATATCACCCTCTAGGCTCAATGGTGCTGTAGAGTGAACTGTCTTAGAACTTGAAAAAAAAATAAAGCATCATTTTTAGTATAAACAAATGCTTCAAATGTATGACATCTATTTGCTGCCTTCAAAGGGAAAACTTTTAACTCAGACGCTTGGCACTAAGATCACACGGGATCAACTCAGTGGACTGACTTAAGTGTTAAAACTTTTTAAAAGTACGTTAAGGGCTTGCACCTGCTGCCCCATCCACATAGATGTACTGACACGTATTTGACTAAACTGACTACATACATGCCCAAGCAAGCAAGCTGAGCAGATTTTACAAGATAAGCAACCAAGTGTTTTCATGTCTGAGGGTGGCTAGAACACAAAATTGCCAGTCATCTTGTGGGGGAAAAGAATGCCTTTGAAAAAAATATGTAGGGCATCATTTCAGATAAAATGTATCCAAATGCCATCCTGTATACAGGTTTTGTTGTTTTGTTTTGTTTTTCCTTTTAGTGCTATTTCTTAGCAAGGGGCCTAAACTTAGTCCCGCTTTCTGCTGTTGTGATTGAGAATTCTTACAGCCTTGCTACTCAATGTGTAAGACCTTAAGCCGGTGGGTAAAGGCAGCTACACCTGGGAATGTGTTGGAAATGCAGAATCTCAGGCCCCACCTCAGACTCATGGCAACAGAACCTATGTTATAACATGATCCCAAGGGGTCTGTATACACATCAAGGCTGCATTCTCCTGGAGCTAGTATTGGTGATTCGCATGCACATTAAAATCTAAAAGTTTTATTTAGAGCATTGGTCCCCCAAGTTAAGTAGAAGTTCACTTTGAAGTTTGCAGGGCAGGGAAACAGTGAGAAAACTCTGCCATGGAGAAAACCATAAGGCTATAATTTATGTCAGTGGGGTGCAGGCAAGAGGAAAAGCAATTTACCTGAGTGAAGCAGACCTGCATTAATCCCATCTCACCCTACCTGCCCCCTGCAAAAAATAAAGCAGAAAAGGAATAGAATAGTGCCAGGGCAGTCCTACTTCTTTGTGATTGCCTATCCATGTCACACTTATTTCTACACTTAAATTGTTCTTTACTGCAACGCTAGGTTCCTTTTGCCTTATAACAGACTGGGGGGCTGTGGCATCTAACACTCCATGAATCAATATTTTAACATTAATATGACTCTAGAATAGAAATACACTATTTTAAAAAGTGCTGTGAAATGCACAAATGATTTTTCCACCTCCAATAAAAAGCTGAGGAAAAAGATATGGAACACTTAGATTATACAGTAATGATGTAGCCTGCTACCTAGACCAGACTGATAGATCATCTCTCCACTCTTGGCCTCCTGAGGTACAATTTAAAGCAGCAAATGGAGTAGAAATTACACAAAAATGGAAGCACAGAGAAATTTGTAAACGACTCATCTTCTTCTTCCCCAATTTTGAAGGCAAAAAATGAACAGAGCAATCTGGACCTGCCATACAGGTTAAAACCATGCCAGGGAGGTGCACACAGCCCAGACAAGCACAAAACGAGATGACACAACTTAATTTTGAAAGGTGATTTCCCCAAATTCAGAAACTTACTACATTTTTTGAAAAGCCAACTCTAAAAAGATTCAAAGTTTCCTATAGAATAGTGACTGAAAACTGAAGACATTCAGTGCCATGGGGTTAGTTATGACACTTTTTTTCTCAGAATGAAGAATGTGAGACAAAACGTCTATAGGAATGTAGAATATATGTAAGAATATTATGTTTCTCAAATGAGCTGCCAAGAGGGTCAGAGTCCTCAACTATTAAAAAATCTCTGAAATTAAACTGAAAATGCCGTCATCTATATATATGTAATACTAATCACATATATCTTCATATGTATATTTATACATATTACATATATGTCTATATATATTTACACATATATTTATATGTATTCACACATATATTTGTATATTTACCCATATATTTGTGTATATATTTATATATATTCACATATATATGTCTATATATATTTACACATATATTTATATGTATTCACACATATATTTGTATGTATATTTACACATATATTTGTGTATATATTTATATATATTCACATATATATGTCTATATATATTTACACATATATATTATGCACGAACCATTTGAGAACCGTTTGAGAAAAGAACATTTGAGAATCATTTTAACCGAGAAAATCAGACCCAATGAAGCAGAGAAATAAAAAGGGACGGAACTGCCAAATGTATGGAAATTCTTGTGCTGTACTTTTACAACTCTTATCTAGAGTATTTGGAGATGAGAAAACGTGGGTTATTATTTTTTAAGATGTTACGACTGTGCAGCCTGCCCCTCACACCCATGGCAAGAGAGGGTGAAGAATGCCAAGGGACAAAGACGATCCCGCCCTCCACAGGGGTGTCTAACACCAATGATACATAAAGAGCAATAGAATAGGGATAAAAAGAAACTAAAAGATTTTAACAGTGGAAGGAATAAAAGATAACTTGTACTAATTTTTTAGAAAAATATGATCTACGTAATTTCAAAAAGAGGGTTAAATCTATCACACCCAAAATATAACCCAAAATGTAACAGGGTCATTGCAAGTTAATTCCTGGGACGAATCTGATGATAACACTCTGTTCCTTTACTAACACACTTTTTTTCAGCCGCATCAAGGAAGGGCTAGGAAAGGAAATTAGAACTAGGCCTCACCAATCACAGCAGGATCAGAGGTGACACAAAGTCCTAGAAATTGACCTTAAAATACTTCCAGTAAAATTGTGGGGTTGTGGGTCCCCTGGCCATACAAGCATACCCACCGAACCCTTCCTTGGGTCTGATTTCAACCCAGAGCACAGAAGCCCTGCCACTGGTATGTGTTCATTCTGAGTGGCCTAATTCGACTTCATTCTGCTTGGGCTTCAGTCCAACTGGCAGATGTCCTTGTAGAAGCTTGATCTCAGACACTTTCCCTTTCTAATTTTTTGGCACCATTGCCTCTACTGCATGGGATATCATCTCTGAAACTTTATCTTGGGTTCCCCAGGTTTGGCTTGATTTTTGTTGCTTCGGTTTTCTCTTAAATCTTCCTGCCCCAAAGAGGTTCATGTGAAATACTAAATCATTGATTAATTCCTAGGAATTAGCCAATGACTTGCCTGCAAATTTCCAACTATTCCTTGCCTTCTCCCTACCTCCCTCCAAAATGAGTAGCCTCAGAAGCAAAAATGCAAACACAAGGTAATCTTTGTGAACGCTGTACAAATGCACCATTTTCTCTTACAGGTTGGCCTTTATAGAATGAAATGCCAGAGCTTTGATATTTATTATCTGAAATAGGTTTAACATTTGGAGAAATGTGTTCAAACACATAACCTTGGAAAGAAAAGCAAGCTGATGGAACAGAGAACAGGGGTAGGCAGAAAACAATTTTGCTGTGGAGAGGCAGTTAGAAAATTGAGTCCTTTTGAGCATAAAGAGCTCTTAGGTGAGGTAAAAGTAAAATACAAATCAATTTTCAACTCTTCATGAGGGCCACTAGATATCAATTTTAAATATACATGACCACAATATCAATAATGACGAAATCTTATGTTTTATTTAATACTTTGGCCAGACCAGCCCCTTTGAAGGGGTCACTAGTTTAGGAAAGAAGAACAACAAACCATCATTCACTTTCCTGCAGGTTCATCTTTTCTTAATTATTTCTATTGGTCCTGCTTTACTCTTTCTGCAAACTAAGGGGTGGGGGGTTTCTATATTCGATCAGCAATGTCTGGTTCTTATCCAAATATTCCACCTAATAAGGATGTAAGTTCTCATGGACTGGACAACCACTCTGCAACATTCCTGAGAATTGAATAATATAATAATCTTGAAAGTCAGCAGAGTGGATTATCCACTTTTTTTTTTTTTTTTCTGGACATGAACTTGTGACCTTAACAGTAGCACTGCAAAAAAAAAAGCAAATGTGCTAAGCACTTTGCCAGAGTAACCTTCCATGTAGACTTTTCATCTTAAATACACACGACTGAAAACAACTACAATTTTTGGAAAATTATGTACAAACCCAATACTTCTTTTGATTACATATAAATACAAATTAGCTATTTTTCCTAAAAAGTGGTTATAATAGTAAATAAATACAAAATAAATCTGACCATTATACTTCATGTGCTGGGGTTGAACCCATATAAAATGTACAACTAAATACATTTTAAAATCTTTAAGGAATAATTCTCTGATTAAAATATTTGTTTTCCCAACTTCTTTTCGTAGATATAAATATATTTTCAAAATAGCTGTTTTTTTTTTCTCCATTCCATTCCATAAATAAAGTCTTCATTGGGAAATATTAAAGTGTCAACTTGATTTTTTTTTTTTTGCTTTTTTCTAAAATATATATATATTTATTTATTTATTTTATTTTATTTTGCTGTGCTAACGACACCCACAACCCTCGACAACCATGTCCTGATAGTTCTTTAATACCACCTTTTCATTCTCGTCAAGGTACAGCATGGAGATGGCACTGAGTTCTGTTGGGACACAGCACGCCTTGGGAATCTTAGAGTTAACTGAGTTGACCAGCGTCTGGACGATGGCGTGGTTTGTGGAGTTCAGGTGATCAGCCAGGGGGAAAGGGCACTCCCCGTGGCAGTAAAAGGCATGATACCCCGGGGGGGCGACGATCCAGTCATTCCACCCCACGTCACTGAAGTCCACGTACAAAGGGTGTCTCTTACAACTGGACTTGAGGCGTTTCCGCTGTTTGTGTTTTGCCTGACGCTTTTCTCTTTGGTGGAGAGGGTGTCCTTTCCCATCGTGGCCAAAAGTGACCAGCAAAGGCCTTCTCTGTGACCAGCTGTGCTTGTCTTGGTGCAAAGACCTGCTAATCCGCACGTGCCTCTTGGAGACCCCGTGGCTGTCCTCTGGGTGGGCCACCTCCACCACAAACCCGTGGTTGGCGAGCCCCTGCGCTGTCCACCTCATCACGGCAGGGGTGACATCAAAGCTCTCCCACCTGCTGGCATTCTGAGTCACCAACCTGGTGTCCAGAAGTCTGGTCACAGGGAACTTGGAGTTGGCTGTGGCAGGTTTTATAATTTCATAAATATTAATTCGGTGATGGAAACTGCTATTGTTTTCCAAAGTTTCCTGCATCTGTTCCCGAAAGACCTGAAGTTCTGCTGAGGTGATAAACTCCTCAGTGGGGATAGAAGTTAAATTAAAGAAGAATCTACGGGTTGTTTTTCCACTTATTTCTGGCAATTCTTCCAAAGATTCTAATTTAATGGAAAAAAGTAGAAAAAAAGAAAAATCATTCAGTAAGGCAAGTATGACAATTTGATTGTATATAAGGATTTATATACATCACTTCAGGGTTTGATTTAACACATGTAAAAATCTGCAGCCAGAAAGTTAAAATTTGCCCTTTAGATAAAGAAATGATCCTCCCTTTTCTATACATTTATGTCAATATACACACCATGAAACAAAATTTCACAACTCACTGTTACGTGTTTAATCTAATACGTGAATACTGCTTCCAGGTGGCTATAATGATGGGGGAAATGGTGAAGCATTTCTTTGGAATTCACAGACTTTAGGGCAAAAAAAAAAAAAGTCAGCACTATAGTTAATAGAGGTCTAATGAGTGAGGATTTGAGGAAATTATTGCATTTCTTAAAAAGAAAAAGGCTTTAATGTCAATCCCTTAAGCAGTATTCTAAAACATTACTCTGCAATTTAGATGATTTACAAATCTCGATATACAGATTTCAGTTTCCTAATTAAAGACTCTGAAACTCAACATCAACGATGACATTTTGCAAAGTACACCCTACTATTTTACTCAAAAGTCCAGAGACAAAGGCATTTACAGGGATCTACTTCTTTGGAAACGTAAGGGTGGTACTAGGACACTGTAGTAATTAAGGCTGGATGATTTCAAGAGAAATAACTTCCCAACTTTGTCTCTTCTCTCACCTCTTTATGACCTCAAAAGCAAAATCTCATTGCAGATGCTTTTGGGAAAAAAAAATAATTCTCTTCTGTTTGTAATTCCTTTATCTTTAAAAAAAAAAAACCATATTAAAATTATACACCTACCCAATAATAGGCTACAGGATACAGATAAATCTCCCCCAAATTTATAAAAATCTACAGAAATGTCATTATTGACATTCATGATGTAAGGGATAATCTAATTACAGAATAATCATTTTATATCTATTATCATTATTTTAAAATAGTCATTCAAGTGGGCTATTCATAAAAGTTCTTCCTGATTTAAAATTCCAGAATTTCAATTTTAAGGAGTACTGCTTGTCAAGCAAACAATAAAATATAACATAGCACCTTGAATGTATAGTCTGCAAATCATCAAAGGTGCACATTATTATTAAATTGATAGTAAACAGCACTAGAATTTGGGATATTTGGGTTTACTTTCTTCTAGCTTTATCACATCCTGTTATTTCACTGTCAACAAATTTTACCTGCTTCATTCAGGATCCAACCTGAGTGCTAACAAAATCTATTTGGCCCTGTCATCACCATAAGAGGAAACCATATTTTCATTAATTTTCTGGTTGTATTTCTCCTGAACCAAACGGCTATTCATTGTTCACAAAATTTAGACATTTTAGCAAAGGATAATCACTTCAGATCGCTCACTCAAAGATTCTACCTGTGTAAACCTTCATCATCAAAGCAACAGTCATCACTGCAAGCTAAGGTCAACAGGGGTGGTTTATACCAAATTATGGAGGAATGCTTTAATGGGACGTTTCTCAAACTTCAGCCTCTGTGCAAAACACCTATAGGACACCTTAACTGTTCAAATGCAGATTCTGATTCAGTGGGTAAGTCTGGGGTAGGGCCTGAGATGCAGCATTTCTAGCAGCTCCGAGGTGAGGTAATGCTGGAAGCTGGTGAACTGCCCTTCGAGGCTAAAGGTTTTAAAGAACGTTTTTCACATGCAAGTATAAATTGCCAGGAACTTTTTTTTTTTTTTTGCGGTACGCGGGCCTCTCACTGTTGCGGCCTCTCCCGTTGCGGAGCACAGGCTCCGGACGCGCAGGCTCAGCGGCCGTGGCTCACGGGCCCAGCCGCTCCGCGGCATGTGGGATCTTCCCGGACCGGGGCACGAACCCGTGTCCCCTGCATCGGCAGGCAGACTCTCAACCACTGCGCCACCAGGGAAGCCCCAGGAACATATTTTAAAGTGCCTTTTTGTTAAATAATATAGAAATGAATAGAAGAACCATTAGCGTTGGCCAAGGAGTAAGACTTGAGGCCAGGGGTGAGCAGCCAGACTCAGAACAGAAAGATCTAAATCGCCTCTCCTTGGACAGGGAGACCATCAGGCCAAGAAGGGAGTCCCCCACTGTCCCCTCAAGCCTGCTAACCGGTACCCGTACGGATACCTTTGGGGAGCCGCTCTAAACCCCGCTGCTGGCTAATGGTACTTCTGGCCAGGCACTATTTTTAAAATAATCCTCCCACCAATCAACCAGAGCTCTCCTCTGTGGCTCCGACAAGTATCAAGGGTTGTGTTTAGCCCCTTCTTTCCTTTCCTCCCTGCAATTCAGGAGCCCTCTGATGTTTTCCCTGAAGGCATTCTTTCAGCAGAGAAGCCACCAGCTACCAGAGAAAAGAAGGGTGACCTAAAAATCTGCACACCCATCAGACACAATGACACAAAGCCAAGGCCTGGACCCGGGCAACTGACTTCGCTGCTCCCGGCACACCTAAAAGCGCTTTCTCTTCTTTTAAGGAGAGGAAGGAACGGCACATTATCCAGGGCCTTTGGGGAATAGCTGTATTAACAAAGGTGCCCAGAGAAATCATACACACACACACACACACACACACACACACACACACACACACACAGACACACACACACAGACACACACAGCCAGGAGGAGGATGAAGGAACAATCTCCCAGGTAAGCACGAGAGACAAGTAAATGAAGTAAAGAGGATGGGTATAAAAGGGGCATTAAATAGAATAACCCTCCAAAAGACTAATATGAGACTGAATTATACAAAACTACCACCATTCAACTGGATTTAACCTATAAAAAAGCAGTTTCATGTGCTTCAAAATCTCATTGGAGGTAAGTGGCCAAAAGGATAATCACTTAGCAAAGGAAAAAATTACACTATTAAACATTAACAAGTAATGTGAAGATCCCTCTCCAACTGTGCAGTTTCATCTCAGTCAGCCTAATCCCTGAAGGACCACTATCCCTCCTTAATACAAAGGCCTCCATGACAAGATCCCTGACTGCAGACTCTGGTCACAGAGATAAGTCAGAAAGTCATAAGAACCCCCAAACCCAGGAAAACAACTGACCAAGGTTAGGGCACCTACTACCCTCTCCTTTGATCTTCAAGGGAACATGAAATTTTTCTAGAAGGCAGAAAAAAATCTGAACGTTTTGAAATGAAGTAAAGAATCTGCAAATCACCACAACAAGCCTAGGGATTCTGAAAATATGGAGTATTTACCTAAGTAGGTAATGTATGCTTTTCTGGAGGTATATACAATTATTAATTCTCTGTAAATAACCCTTATTGAATAAGCTGCACTTGCCAAGGGATCTGAGGATTCCAGCCTATCTTAGACATGGGTTCTTGAACCTCTAAGTTCTTATCCAAATAGATGGAGCTATGGCTACAAAAATGTGGGAAAGTAAAGAAAAATAAGGCAACAATGACATTTGACCTCTCCTCCAAAAAGTGAAGTTCTAACTTAATCATCTACGCTGTCAATTATTCACCTACATTCAAAAAGACAAGATTGAATTCCCTCAGCTAGCCTAGGTCCACTTTGGCCTCCTCTTCCCTAGACCAGGGGAGAATAGGACATAAAGAAACAAGTCATCACGATAATGACAGCAGGTGTGCTGAATGGTTGTTTGTGCCAGGTCTGGCACTAAGAACTTAATATGAATTACCTTATGACAAATCAGTTAGAGAGGAACTGTTACTGGCTCCATTTTGTAAATGAAATAGTTGGAGCTCAGAGAGGTTATGTGATTTTCCTAAGGTCACAGAGCTAGTAAACTAAGAACATAGCTATGAACTTGAGTCTACTGCAGCTCCCAAGTTTCTGGCCACTAGACGGCACCATCTAACATAGGGGAGGAGTCAAAAACTCAAGCAAAAGTCAAAACCATTAGAGGCAGATTTATATTTAACACAGTGATAACGGTAGGGCAAGTTCTGTCCCAGTTAAAGGGATAGAAATGGTGGAAGAAGCAGACAGAACAGAAAAGTAAAGCAGAAAGGTAAAGTGGCAGGGGCCACTGGGACATACAGATCTTGTGTGGAACCACTGATATTTTGTGACTGCCTGTTTGTCCTACAGTATGATGAGGACAAGTTTTGATGGGTTTTAGCAAAAAGTGAGTTGTCATTACATTTTGAGAATTTTGCAACACTCTTTAGACAAAAAATGTCCATTAAGAAAACAACAATAAAAACCTGGGAATGTTCTAGTAAATCAGTAAGGTTGGAAATCACTGCCCTGAAATAAAATGAAAGTAGTGGAGAATAATAAATAAAATTTTCCAAAATATAAAATAATGGTTAGAGAATTGATGTATCAAGGAGAAAAACAACGATAAAATACAAAAGGTTAAAATGAATCAGTTAAAAAAACAAAGACAACAAAGGAGATGGCAGCTAAAAGAAACAGCATGGTCGTTGTCACCAACCCTGATTTGGCCTCTACCCACTCTCTTAGCTCCAACACCTTTGGAATGATCCAGGGCCCTCTTATTGTTGCTTATTTGGTGAAACACACAAAGGGAAAGTCTTAAAAAGACAAAATAGCTCAATGAGGAGGGATCAAGGGGGAACAGAGAGGAACCACTAAAAACGAGGCAAAATGGAAAACATAAGTGCAAGAACTATCTCTGGGCACCAAAGCCTCAATCTCTATGAGCATTTCCAAATAGAATGCCTGTTCTACCTAAAGGGGGCCTTTCACAATCACAATGAAATACCTGGGGACACTAGGGAAGCACCCCAAGTGAGCACTGGTTTGGGGGGGTGTATGTGTCCAAATCCTTTGGTTGCACTGGGAATTTGTGATACCAGTGCTCCATCACAGAGCAGTGGTTGTTTCTTGAACTTTCCTTTTAAATGAATATTTTCAAGAAAATTACATTTGTGGGAACGGGGTTAATCTCTATTTCAAAGCTTTAGTCATAGAGGCAAATAATTCAGTTATTTTGGGCAAAAAGAGAACTGTGTCCTTCAGAGTCTGGAGAGCGAGCGCGTGGTCCTTCCATATTCCAATCTGACAGGAAAGAATGAAGATTTTTTGCAAGGCCAATCAAGTCAACCAATTTCAATGTGTTTTTAACTACAAGCAAAACACAAAACACTGTTTCCAGTTGAAGAAGTGATTTTTCTATCCTCAGTGGCAGTTCCGAAGCACTTTTTAACAACTTTGAAAAAAGAAAAATTTTCCAGCGCTTGGGCTCTCCCGAATAAAAGCCACTGGAGAAAGGACTAGACAAAACTTAATAGGAGAAATGACAACTGATAATTTCTGTGTCAGATCACCTATGATGTAGACCCATTATCTTCACACATCGGTTGAAAGAATGCCATCATGATACTTCTTGTCTTGTATTTCGCCAAATCACCCAGATCCCACCCGCAAATAAAACCAACAGGTAATTCTCGTAATCAGGTCCTTTACCAAAAAAACATCCACAAAGGCTCTAGGAACCAAATTCTGCTCTTAAACCTGCAGCCTTAATCACATGGTTTATTAAAAGATTTTTTAGTGCCATGCATGGATGTTTTATAAACAAGAATATTTACAAAAACCAAATTCTGGTTTACGTAAAAATGAAACGGTCTTCAAAAAAGGGCAATTCGTAGCTTAATGATTATATGCTAGTCTTAAGAAGAAAAGGAATGGGTTTGTTGAAATTTGGGGCAAACATTACATAGCTTTTTTTAATTATCTAATTTCATAAAGATCTGAAGTTATTATTGCAACTTGATTTTAAGCAAGTTGGTAACTTCTGCACTATTTGGTGCATAACATTTACACGTTTAAAGACATAAATTCTGACTTATAAACTCAAGCAGGCTCTTTAAGTTAAAATTATACACTCCAATAAGTTCTAGACTGTTTAGTTTTGGTCGAGCCACTTCCAGAGGAAGGAGAAATATGCAGACTTCACTGATGGAATCCTCATGCAACTGAACGTTTTTAGGTGTCAAATGCCTTAAATGATCTATCTTCCTTTAAAGTTCTAAGAGACACACACAGTGCCTTCTTGGCCTTAAAAATAAAGTTCAGAATGGTTTCCATGCTATATCTCCAGGAGAGGTGGCTGAAATAGCAATTCTTATTACTTTTCTATCCAGAGAAACAATTCTAATCAGCAGCAGCTGGGAATGATGAGCTGGATCTATAATCTCCCCAAGGTGGTGATGACAGAATGTACAGGAACAAGAACATTTCTGCATGACAACAGACAACTTCTGCTTTCAGTGGATGAATCCTGAAGGAGTAAAATGAGATCTTATTTCCTTTCAAATATGATTTCTGCTAGCAGACAGCACCTCACTTAGAAATGTGCTGAAAAATGAATTGATTTTTCAATTCATGTCCCCTTCACTATGTATAGCTGCCTTGATGAAGTCCCTTTTGTTATGTGACCGGCCTTTAGGACCCCTTCCCACTATTGACTGTTCTCACAAGTATAAGTTCTCCTTCACACTGGCAGAAAATGCCTGGCTGTGACACTACTGATTTGTTTATATCAGAGGGTAGATTTCCACTTGAAATTGACCACCTCAGCAAGGCAAGGCAAGAAAACCAGAACAATATCCCAGTTCCCTGATATCCTACAAGTGGCTGCTCTGTGTATACATCTTTGGACCATTCTCTAGAACTTGAACGAACCTGAGCTCATTTAGAATGTGTTAAGCCAAAGGAGCATTTAAAAGTGTAGAAAAAGAATTGAAGTGGAAAATATTTTTGACCAATTGCCCTAAGAACTTGGGTGCAACAGATCTCACTAGCTGCTCTAAGACATTTCAAATCCACTAAATGCCTTTCTGATGAAACAAGTATAAACATCCTACCTTAAAAGAACCACATCCAGTATCATAAAAGAAAAAAAAAACCCCACATTTCAGTGCACATGAAGGAAAACAGGCAGTTGCTGCAAAAGCTTTTATCTGAAGGCTAGCCTTGTCTCTACTCCGGAGTTCATCTCAGATTTAAGCACAAGACAAGAAAGTCATTGTGGAAACAATAAGATTGATTGTGGAATTGATCTCCCACGAGGATTAGATAGGGATTTGAAATCTTCCAAACCAGGTCCAGATCTACTGTAAATTAGAAAGACATTGGAGTCCTGGGCTTTGATTTTTCAATACTATCTCTGAAAATTCTGCCCTTGGCTCTGTCATGCTTGAAACCCCGGCTTAAGCAAGAGAAGCAGATTTACAGAGCAAAGGCTTCCAAACAGACCTAAAGAGATCCCAATCTGCCCCCCTCCTCATTCTTCTACTATGGAATTCTTGCACGTTTAGCTGACTAGGGGCAAGCCTTTTGCCCTCATCTTCCCCATCACTTGATTTCTCTCCAGTTCCTGGAGGAGGAGTCGCTCTTCTGGCTGCAAGCCAGGAAAAGGGTGCAGATTTACCAAAGGGGAATCCCTGGCTCTCCCGCCACACAGGCAGTGAGTGAATGTCAGGTTCGTAAAGGTTCTTACAGAGGCAAACAGGGAAACGTCTGCAGCGTCCCGGCCAAGCTGCCCTTCCAGGGACGCCTGCTGTCTGCCCACTGTGGGGCGCTTGGATGGACGACTCCCCGCCCCCGTCTCCGCCCCCGCGCCCCGGCTCCAAGCCTCACCTTCGTGGTGGAAGCTGCGCACGGTGTTGGCGAGGCTGGCTGCCCTCTCCAGCCGGTGGTCCGGGGCGGGCGCGCCAGGCTGGCCCGAGTGCCGGCGGTACAGGTCCAGCATGTAGGGGGGCACCACGGCACCCCTGCTGGGGTTGGGTCTCTGCTTCAGGCCGAACATGCTAAGCAACCGCAACTCGAACTCACTCAGGACGTCGTCCGAGGGCTGGGACGAAGACCGGCCAGCAGACACCGCGAACTTCCTCCGGCCCAGCTCGGGAATGAGGCCGGCCGCAACGCCCAGGAGGACCTGGGGAAGCAGCAACGCTAGAAGACAGCGGGTCCCGGCCACCATGGTCGACCTGAGGACAGGGCCGACGTGAGTCACGGAGTTCTCCGCCCAGCCCTCCCCCCTTCCGCCCCCGCGGTCCCGGCTCCCGCTCGGTCCCCTTGCTTCCTCCTCCAGGGTGCCCACCCGGCTGACAACACTCGCGGAGACACTTCAGAGGAGCTGAAGCTCAAACGTTTAGGAGAATGGAAGACCCTTAGTTCCTGAGCCAGATGGATTTCACCCTCCCATTCCATTCTCAATCCGTCTGACAAAATTTGACCCCCACCCCCCACCCCGCGTCAGTGACTGTCACCTTTTCTTTCTGTGACACGCTGACAGCCTGTGCAGGGAACCTGGGGAAACCACCGTTTGGTCTCACACCCCTCCGTCCCCTAAACTAACCCAATCACACAGCGCTCGCTGGCATATAAACACAAATGGTGCATGTGACTTCCTTAGAGGCACTGTATAGAACTTCCTGATACACACACACGGTCTATAACTTCCAGAGCCAGTAAACTCAGGGGCACAACTTCCGAAGTCACTTGCAACCTGTGGCCCACGTCTCTAACCTCAGAGGTGTCAGGGCAGGCCACTCCATCCCCGAACCCCCTCCCCCCAATGCAGTCAAGATACGCAGGTATCTTCATAGGATTACGTAGATGGCTAATATCTATTAATTCCCGTGTCAGCACAAGGTGGCACGAGAGAACTGCCCCCTCGCATTCCTGGAAACAAACAGGGAGAATCCCAACTTCTAATATTTTCCCAAATGGGACGCAGCTCTGAGTACAGAGTGCAGGTCTCCCGGAGAAACTTGAAAAAGTCAGAAGGGATCGCCACGGCAAGGTGTACAGGTTGGCAGCTAACGGGTGAAATCCAGGGGCCACCCTCTCCAAGGGATTTCTTTGCCTTAAAAATAAAATCATCTAAGTGTTAACAGCCCTAATAAAATGCCGAAAAGAAGGGAGGGAGGAGGGGCGGAAAAGTGCGAGCCGGGAGTGCAAAGCCGACGGTCGCCCGGCGGCGGTAGGATGGGGGCATCCCCGCAGGAGCTCGGCTGCACGTGGACCTGCTCTGTTTACGTCCGGCCCAACCTGGCCCCGGGAGGGGCTCATCCGCCGGGGCCCCGCGCCCACCCACAGCCCCGGCCTCGGCCCACGTTGTCTACCTTTAGGAGACCGCAGACCGTCTAAGAAGCACGCGGGGACACGTCCATTGAAAGAGCCTCCACATGGAAAAAGCTCTGGCTGAAGGACCTGGCGCAGGGACCGGGTTCCCTTCCTTCGCCTCCTCCTTCTTCTCCCGGGTGCCGGCCGGGCAGTCTCTCTCCGCACGCAGGGAAAGGCGTCTCGGGTCGGGCCCAGCGGTGGAGTGGAGGGGCGGCGGGGTTCGCAGGCGGCGAGGCTGGGTCCGCTGGGGCAGAGGCACCGGCGCGAAGTGGGGAGCGCAAGTTACTCTCCCTGCAAGTTCAAGAAGTCTCCAGCCAAGTGCTGACACACAACAACAGCGAGCAGGGGGAGGAGTGCGGAGCAGGGAAGGGAAGGGAGAAAGGAAAAGCTGGTGCTGTCGTCGTCCTTAGGAACCAGAGCCCGCGGGACGCGTGGCCCCGCGGGGGGCTGGCTCCGGGACTGTGGGGGCGAGGGTCGGGCGCTCGGCGCTAGCTCCGCCGGGGCCCATGGCTCGGGCCAGCCATCCTGGGAGACGCCGGGTCCGGGGAAGGGCGCAGCGGCGATCTTGGTGCCGGGCGAGTTGCCCCCCCGCATCACTCTGCCTTCCTCCAGTGCACCCCCATTAGCGCTAGCCAGTTGAAACCACCGCGGCTCCGGCGCTCCGGCGTCCTCGGGCGCATTCTCCAGAGAGTCGAGCCGAGTTTCGGGCTGCCGAAGCGGGTGGCTGCGCTCTCCCCTCGCTCTCCTCGCCCCCGGGCCAAGCCGCTGTGCCCTTTGTGGCCAGCCTGGGGTACGATCACACCTCGGCCGGCACGTCCCAGGCCCCCGAGCAACGGCGGGAGGTGATCGGCATCGCGGCGCTCGGGCTCGGCTCCCGGCTCCCCGGCGCTCTGCACGCCGGTCTTAGGCTCCGGCTTGGCCCGGGCAGCCGAGGCCACGGCGCAGCGGCGCGCACGGCCGGGTGCTCCAACCCGCGCAGGGTCTGCGGGCGCGGGTGCCTCGGAGCCCGCAGTAATCCGCAAGGCGCTAGCGCCTAGGTCGTCCGTGTGGGCGGCGGAGCCTGTGGCGGCCGATGTCCGGCGGCGGCTGCCAATCCCCGGCCGGGTGTGGGAAGCAGAGCGGCGGGCGCAGCGCGAGCCGGGCGCAGCGCGGCGCGGCGGGGCGAGGACTCCGGCGGCGACGGCGGCGGCGGCGGCGCCGGCGCCGTGGCGCGGCGCTCGCGGCTTTTAAAGGGGACGCCGCCCGCCGTCTCCCTCCCGGCCGAGGCCGAACACCTCCCCCTCGGTGGCGCGGCTCGCCGGGGATCCCCGAGCGGGCGGGAGCAGCGAGCAGGGGTGTGGACGGCGCGCCGGGACAGCCGCGGCGGGGTGGGGCCGAGGGCGGGGACTCGCGGCCGCAGAGGGGGCGCTCGCGCCTCCAGCCCCTGCCCTCAGAGGGGAGATCCGTGGGAGCGGCGGCCCCTGGCTGGGGCTCCGGGAGCGAAATCCCGGACGAATGCTGGGTCGGGCCTTATTTCCCCTCCCGGCCCGTTATTCAACTTTCAGTTTGAAGATGTTCAATAATAGTCGATTAAAAGAAGAGCTCAACCAAGTTACAAGGCATCTTGGCATAGGCTTGGGGTACACACTTCTGTGTTTCCCCGGGATGGGAGGAGAATTAAAACAAAACTAGAGATTGGACATTGGGTGTTACTTAAACTTTAACACAGAGAGATGTATTCATTTACATATGTAAATGTATTTATATAAATGTGCACTATTACTCCAATAAGTATATATGTAATACACAAATATTCATATATGTAAATATGTACTAACGAAACCACACATTTCTGTAAACTTATGTCTATGTGAAATGGATGTCCTGCTATACGTGACATGTGCATTGTGGACTCTGTTTACGTCCACGTGTGTGTGTGTGTGTGTGTGTGTGTGTGTGTGTGTGTGTGAGAGAGAGAGAGAGAGAGAGAGAAGAGAGGATGAGAGGGATTTTATTTCTTCTTACGGTAGCAATCACTTCATACCTTGTGATATTTATCTTGCCCAGCTCAAAGGCAACTCAGAGGAAGGTAAAATAACGCACAGTGTGAGCCAAGCAGACAGGACAATTCTGGTCTGAGACCTTAGAACCTTCTGCCCCACCCACTTACACCAGGCCCCAGCAGCTGATCTGTGACATGTGGTCAAGTGACTTGTCTTCCTCAGCTGAGAGAGTCCCCAAATCTGCTGCACCACAAATTTCAAGGCTAAGGCTTTCAATCCTTTCCAGGATTCCAGGACCCCCCATGCACAGCTCAACAAGTTTACCCAAAGGGAGAAAAGTTTTGGAAAAGACCAGATGGGCAAAATCAAGTTCTCTTGCACAGACCCTTCAGCCTGCAGAGCAGAAAGAGAAAAGCCTGAAGCAGGAACTCATAACAATCTATTACCCATGTGTATTATTTTTTCAGTCGGAAAGCTAAAATAATTCTAGGTTCCGCTCACGTAAATCGGATTAGTAACTCACAGAGGGGAATTAGGCACTCGCTGTTTCTGCAAGTATAAAGGTCAAATAAGGTATTTATGAGGAAGACTGCCTACTAGGAAAATAAATGGGGGGGGTGGGAAATGAGGAACAAAATATTCAGGAACATGGTACTATTTTTCCCTGAAAATGCACTATGGAAGCTGTTTGCCACTCTGAATCATTGGACACCAAACAAGTTGGCAAGAGAACATGTTCTCTTCACAGACACTTTAAGTCAGAAAGTGTTTATTGTGCTTCTGAAACAATTTCCTTCCCTATCAAGTTTAATTGAGGAGTTAACAATAGTTTCTGTCATCAGTGAGATTTAAAAAACAAAACAAAACTTATATGAAACCTAAATCAGTGTGTAGCTTTTAAAGAGGAGGAGAAAGCTGACAGCTATTGAATGTGCCTCAAGTAAGGATGAAAAATAAATCTTTGGTGTTGACATCAAGGATGTCTCACAGCTGCAGGCTTTCATAACTTGGGAGCCTTGTCAGTCTGTGAAATAATCTTTGATCATCAAGAATCGGAGGGAAAGTTGGCACTTCTGGACACTCTATCCCATTTCAGTGTTGCCCATCACAGAACCTCTTGTGTGTGATATGTGATTACTCGGGGGCTGCTGAATGCCCTGCCCAAGCATAACTTCCTAAATGTTGGCCCTATTTCTCTTAAGATCCAGGCTCTCTGGCTGTTTTTTAGAGATGGCTGCCCTCTTGTGGTGGAAATGAGTTTGAACGCTTGGGAGAAAGAAGTCAATAAATAAAGAAGTAAATATGTAAGTAAATAAATAATCTGAAAAGACTGATTTGGGGTGCGAAGTACAGGATGATCGAACCTACCCATTTTCTAGGCATTAGGAGTAGTTTGAAACAATAAATTTAAATGGAGATGACCTCTTTTTATTCTCTTTGTGCACAGCTACCTTCCCACCTGCAACTCAGAATGCAGGGTTATTACTTTGAGGTGACAGTGTCTATTTCCCTTGAAAATATCACTTGCTGCTAGCCATGGTCCATGCTACCTTCTTCAAAGGTTTATTGCAAGTTTTTCAGCCCATAAGGTGAGAGTCATTCTTTCTGGGTGTATCAAATTTAGTGTATGTGCCAGATGTGGGGAGTGGTGAAAGTTGGGGTCAAGGGTCATTTGGGGAAGGTGATGGTAGCTGAAAATTCAACTCCCTCAAAGGGGACACACAAGTTATGTAAAAAAGCAAAGCCGGGCTTCCCTGGTGGTGCAGTGGTTGAGAGTCCGCCTGCCGATGCAGGGGACACGGGTTCATGTCCCGGTCCGGGAGAGATCCCACATGCCGCGGAGCGGCTGGGCCCGTGAGCCATGGCCACTGAGCCTGCGCGTCCGGAGTCTGTGCTCCGCAACGGGAGAGGCCACAACAGTGAGAGGCCCATGTACCGCAAAAAAAAAAAAAAAAAAAAAAAAAAAAAAGCAAAGCCTACCAGGTTAGGATTCTATATAAAGGAGGTTGCTGCTATTCCCTTCCAGTCACTTATTGCCAGTTTTTCAAGAGATACCAGAAATCGCATTTGATTGAATGTGGACATGACCTGGGATGAAATTAAGTGCTTGAACAGTCATACTTTGGCAACTTTTCCTTTAGCAGTTCAGCCCAGATGATGTTTAATTTTTTTGCATCCTGCAGCTATTAGCATTCACCATTGTTCTTTCAGACCTACCATTATGCAAATTAACATTAAAATAATGACTCTCATATATTGTAAAGGTCACAGCAGGCATGAAATGATCCATCTACCTTATAATTGTTATTCCACTGAAACCTACAACAACTCCTCAGGGAAACCTCTAGGCTTGTTAGCATACCTGTCACCTTGTAACTAGTGTGACACTTAACAGCAATTCCACTTACTTCACCTGGATGAAGTTCTTTCACAGGAACCAGGAGCCACAGCAAAGAGCAGCATGTGGTCAATCAAACTTTTAACTTTTACCTATGTGATGTATAATTAGATGTGGTGGAAGGATGGGTGGGGTAAAGTGACTTATTTGTCAACTAGTAGGCCTAGTATTCTGAGTCTGGGTTATTCCTTTCAGGCAAATACTGACTACTCCTTAAAAATTTAGAGACAATAAATTTTATGCATTTAACTAGATTGTATTGTATTGTAGGATACGCATAGTAGGTGCTCTATACACATGTTGCTTATGGCCCAAGGCATAGTTGGGTGACTTACATTTTAATTCTGGTTTGGATGGCTGAATTTAAAATGGCCACCTCTTGGCCTCATCTATTAATCGGGGTAAATAGATATGTTCTACCTGCCTCAGATGGCATGATAAAGGTCAAATGCTTAGCATGTGTGGACTTGGAGAAGTAAAAACTGCCATACAAACACAAGGTTTCGATTGCTACTTACTCATCTATCTTTAAATGTATTTCTTGGCCTTCTGCCTGAAATTTTATGGCCTGATTTTGAGATAGACTTCGTATGCTTTTCTTCTTCTTTTTCTTTTCTTACAGTTTTTATCATCAGAAAGTTTACCACTGAGGTTGATTAAGCCAATAACAAATTCTGATAGTCTCAGCTCCCTCATGAATAATATGTAGAGATTA
This sequence comes from Grampus griseus, assembly GCF_964374135.1. Lineage (NCBI taxonomy): Eukaryota > Metazoa > Chordata > Mammalia > Artiodactyla > Delphinidae > Grampus > Grampus griseus. Next base: position 54,497,997 of record NC_139008.1, read on the forward strand.
ACTGCTTATCTCCTCACAGAGCTGTAGTGAAAAATAAGTGAGAATACATGTGTCAAGACAACAAAATTTGCCCAATTTGAATTACTACACACATGCAATTTAATGTCAGTGGTTCTTGGAAGATTCGTTTTGTTTCATGTTATTTTCTTTTGTACTTGGCAGACAGCAAAAATCAATGTTAAATGAGCACACGCTTCTGAAAAATAATTATAAGCTTCCTAATATGTTGTTTTAGATATCCATTAAATATTATTTTATTATATTCATATCAATATATTTGCATATCTTGTCAATGATATTAAAATCTGTGTTAATTATATTGTGAAGAGTCAATGATAATATTTGTCTTTACATATCCAGTCTGCAAATATGCTTGAGCAGCTATTATGGCCATAGAACTGTCCACTTTGGGCCCAGAAAATACAAAGATACAAAATCTCTGCCCATAATGTATTTAGAATTCAGCAGAAGAGATGGTGTTGCAGGAAGTGGGGCCCCTTCCAGGGCCCGGGAGTGGGATCTTGTCTAACACTCGGAAATGAATTGTCTGAAGAGACACCTGTGCTGACAAAGCAAGAGATTTTATTGGGAAGGGGCGCCCAGGGGCGGAGAGCAGCAGGGGAAGTGAAACCAGGAGGACTGCTCTGCCATGTGGTTTGCAGTCTCAGGTTTTATGGTGATGAGATTAGTTTTTGGTTTGTCTCTTGTCTGTTGTTCTGACTCAGGGTCCCTCCTGGTGGCACATGCATGGCTCAGCCAACATGGATTCCAGAGAGGATGATAATGAGAAATATTATCTTTGACTCTTCATAACGTAATTAACACAGGAGGTTGGTAGGACATACGGACTTGAGTCTCCTTTTGACTTTCCTGAATTCTTCCAGTTTGTGGTGGCTTATTAGTTCCCTGTTCCTTACCAGGACCTCCTATTGTAAAATAACTCGTGAAAATGGTTACTGTGGTGCCTGGTCAGGGTGGGCAGTTTCAGTCAGTGTTTCCCCTAACAATGGGACATGTTTGCAGGTAAATGAATATAAGACATATGAAGTAAGAACTTTAATAAGAGAAGTGAGAAACAATTTCTATAGGTTTAATGGAGAGCAATCTCATTTCTGAAAAGTGGACTCACTAAATTCATAGACGTGAGAGAACTTGAGAGAAAAATTCAGGGTGTGTAAAATTTCAGTAGGATCAGTAGGTGTCTTTATGAATGAAAGCATTAGCAGCAGCAGAATTTCCACCAACACCTTTAGTTACTGAGTTTCATGTACTAGATGCTTTCCACTTATTTTTTCATTTAATCATCACAAGACCCTTGCTCAGTGGGTATTATTACGCCCATCTTACAGATAAAGAAACTGCCTAGAGAGGTTAAGACAGTTTCCCAAGGTCACACAGGTAGCAAGGAGCACAGTCAGTAGTTTGTTCTAGAACTCATGTTTTTGTTTGTTTGGATTTTCTTCCCCCATCATGCCAACAGTCTCTAGATTCTAGACAGTAGAAGCAACCCAAAGGCAAGACATCAGGTGGGAAAATGTCGGATTGTGTTCTGTGGAGCATGGCTGGTAGTTTAGATTTGGAGGTGGGTTTGGATAGGATACTAGGAGGTAAGTTTATTCTTTAGGTAGGATCCCAGCATGAAAGTAATAGTAATAACATTCTTTAAAAAAGAATTTAACAAAGTTTAACAAAGGGACATTTACTCAAGGTGTGGGGAGAGTTGAGGAAAAATAACCAGGGATAGTGAAGTACTCTGGCCCTACATTAGGAATCCAAACCAGAGGCTTTACCAACCTTAAGTCTACAGGGGCACAGGAGGGACAGTTACTAGCTCCCTGAGATGGCTGTAGCTAAAGAGAAGCCATTGGCAGAAGTTGGGGGCAGTGGGGAGCTCTGGTAGGGTGTCAGTTGGCAAGAAGCTGGCAGGGAGAATAAGTATCTCAAGATCTCTTTCCTCCTACTCTCTGAACAATCTTGATATATTCTATTGACCTAATTTGCCCAGAAGGACAAGGGTATTAGTTAGCTATTGCTGTGTAACAGATTGCCACAAACTTAGTGGCTTCATGCCCATTTCTTATCTCATGTGGGTCAGCAATCCAGAGCAATTTAGCTGGTTCTCTACCAAGGATCTCACAAGGCTACAGTCAAGATGGTGGCCAGGACTGCAGCCTCATTTAAGGCTCAGGGTACTCATTTAAGCTTATGGGGTTGTTGGCAGAATTCATGACCTTGCAGCAGCAGAACTCACTCATGATCATCAATGCCAGCAGGAGAAATCTCTGACTACTAGACTGTCTTCTAAAAGAGATCAACGTGTACACACTGCTATATTTAAAATGGATAACCAACGAGGACCTACTGTATAGCACAGGGAACTCTGCTCAATGTTATGTGGCAGGCTGGATGGAAGGGGAGTTTGGGGGAGAATGGATACATGTATATGTATGGCTGAGTCCCTTTGCTGTGCACCTGAAACTATCACAACATTTTTAATCGGCTGTACTCTAATATAAAATAAAAAGTAAAAAAAAAAAAAAAAAAGACTTACCTGATTATACTAGGCCTACCCAGCATAATCTCCCCATTGATTAGCTCAAATTAAATTGCTTAGGGACCTTAATTACATCTGCAAAAATCCCATCACTCTTTGCCATACAACATAACCTAATAAGGGGAGTAATATCCCTCCATTATATCCGTACATCCAGATCATACTCAAGGGGAGGGGATCCTGTAGAGGCTGGGAATGTCAGTCCATGCAGCCATAGAGATCAGCCTCTCAGGCACAGAACAAGGTGAAGAGTGGATCTGGGTACCGATATTTAGTATATTTTGAAACATAAGCACACTTCAGGACCTCAAGACTCTTGAGTGCTAGTCTAAGGAGTTTGAACTCTATCCCATGTAAATGGATCACTGTGAGATGATTTTACCAGAGGAGTGCTCTGGTTGGAGGTGCATGTTAGGAAAACCAATGTCATATTTGGTGGAGTATAGTGGTAGGAGTAGAGAGTACAGACAGAGACTGGAGATGAAGGAACTGGATAGTAGCTTCTGTAATTATACACTCAGGTGGTAATGGGGGCCTGAAGTCCACATGAAGAACAAAACAATGTCGTTGGGTAGGGGAAGAATCAACAATATCTATAGGGTTAGGAGCCCAGGTGACAAAAACCTAGTGGTGCCCTTAACAGATAGGAGTGTGTGCAGAAGCCAGATGGGAGATGCAGGGGTGGTTCTTTTTGGAATTACCTATGAGGCTCTGGTCAAATATCCTCGTGGAAGTCTAGAGCAGGTGGGCCTGGAATTCAGGAAAAGGATTAGGTGCATTGCAGATTTCTGAGCTAAGGCTTAACCATTTGGAGAGGAAAAGATTGACAAGGAAGGGCATAGATGTAGAAGGAAAAGTTTCAGAGAAGTGAAAAACAGACAATAGTAATTTGTCTTAGAATTCATCAGAGAAGAACTTTCAGAAGAGGAATCATGTCCACAGTCCTAATGCTTGTGAGGTCTGGGGGACAACTGAGAGACTGGGAATTAACAAGAGCTCCTTGGCGATGTTTCTAGATGACAGGTATAGAAGAAGAGTGAAGTGGGGAGGGGGCTGCATGGAACTGAGGTAGGAGTACTGAGGAGGTTGAGTAAATGAGTGAAAGAGAAGGATTTAGCAGTATGTGAAAAGTATCTCCAAATAGTTCATGAAATAGTAGAAGTTCTCTGGGAGGCTTATCAAAATCAATAACAAGTTTGTATAATTGGCTTTGTTGGAGTTTTGTGTGGTCATTTGCTTTTTACAAGAAGGAATCTCCTAGTGGAATAGTGTATTTTAACATTGTAATTAATACCTAGAGCTTCTTCGTCTACTTAAAACTTTATTTGCATATTTCTTTCACAGTTTCTGGGAGTACAGGAAGCCTGAGAAACCTGGCACAGTTATCACTGAACTGTCAGTCATGTTCATCTCTCCACCGCAAATCCTTTTCATCTTGGTTACCTAGGAGTTCAGTAAGAGAATTTTGCAAAGGCAAAAGGGGTTTGAGGGCTGTGACTTTAGAATTATGATAAAATTCATTTTGCTATGAATAGTAGCAATCCAAGAGAATCACTCTGACTGGTGACTCTTAAGGGATATTCTCATGCTGGGCATATTTCACAATTGTCTTAATTAGACACGAAAGATTTTGCTTCCTGCCCTAACTACTGCAGAACTTGTTTGCTGAGCAAATAATGTGGGGTATATGTGGCTAAGAGATTTTGGAAAATCATATCATATTATTTCATCCTCTCATATTTACAATGACCACTCAGTGTCACCAAAGACCAAATGCAGCCCACATGTCAATGCCCTGACCACACCAGTACACACCTGATTGCCAATTTCCTCCATTTGGTGGAGTTTGCTTTGCCCACATGTGCTGCTGGTCAGATGTGCTAGGGAGTTAATACCTCCCAGGAACAGCCCTCAATCAATGACCAATGGGACTTAGTGAGTGAGTACCTCACCTCCCTCACATCTCTGGGAGGGATAACTCTGGGATGCATGGTGATCTGAACTCCCACAGCCCCTGTCACCCCCAGTGTAACTGGCTTGATAATGCATCCTTTACTGGCCTTCCCTTTCCCTCCTCACTTCCCCATTTCCCTAATTGTGTTTTCTCCACCTTCATGTAAACTACCTGTACTAAAACCCTTGTCTTAGTGTCAGCTTCTAGAGGAACTTCAAATAAACCCTGGGTATTCTACTGACCTAAGATAGCACCTCAGATTCAGATTGCACTATGTCAAGAATGAAATAAAATGGTTAGCTTTAGCAACCTACCTCCTGCATTTTGTTCAATGACTTTTACTTTTATTCATTCAATGACTTTTACTTTTCCAGACTGCTAAGTTTCTGGGGCTACAAAGATGAATACAGTGAATTATGCAAATTGATCAAATAGAAGCTTACACAAGGTCCAGAATGTTAACTAATAATAGAGTTACCACCTTCCCTTGTAGGTCAGAGGTTTGCTGGGAGGACATAATACTTGAGTTAAATCATGAAAACTGAGCAGGTGTTGAGCAGATAGGAAAGGGGGAAGGGAATTCCAGACAGGAGGAACAGTAGGGGTAAAGGCAGGAAAGCATAAAACATCAAGATGCATTAGAGAAATGGTTGACAATTTACTGTGGCTGGACAGAAGAGGAGAGAGAGGTGCCAGCACTTTGCTGGGTAAAGGAATTTGGACTTTTCCCCATAGAATCTACTTTGAGAAAAAGCTTTTTGGTAGAAGGCAGCATGATGCCTTGGAGAAGCGCCATACTGATGATGCTATTTTTTCTTCTGAGCAAATTAAAAGGTTGTTATAATTATTTAAGCAAGAAATGGGGCGTCCTTGAACTCAGCAGATGCATGGGGTGAAGGAGAAAGCTATAGGAGATTGAAAAGATAAGATCTGATGGCACTTAACTGCCCACAAGGAATGAAAAAGGAGATGTAGAAAGTGTAGGAAGGGCTCAACTTACATGAGAAAATTCTTGATAAAACTCATGTGGCTTCCAGGATCCAAAATTTCAATTTTAAACTAACAATGATTATGTCCTTAAGATTCAACTATCAGTGATTGTGTTCTTAAGCTTATTCCCTCAAGGTCATTCATGCCAGTAAGTATATATCCAGCAGTAAACTAAGTCTACTTACAGTGTGAAACTAGTAATTTTAAGTTATTAGTGTGCCATTTTGTGTGTGAACAATTAATAAAAGACCAATTGGCATGCATGAAGTAGCTAAAAGATGGGCAATATTTGGTCTAATCCAGGGTAGAAAAAGTTATAAGACAATTAAGGAAAACAGCCATCATTACATTCCATGCCTTGAAAATTAATGTTAACAGTAGTCCTCCTCCTCTTCTAACAATTAATTTTTGCTAACTCAGCAAATTACTGTTTAAGCATCTTATTAGGCAAGTAAACAGAAAATGCATACAGAAAAGATGGGGACTTAGGTGACTTAGTTATTTTAATATGCAGATGAATGGACCTATCATATGTATTGTTTCAAAAGTAAACTCAAAATGCAATTTTACATTTTACTTATTTATACATTACATATAATTATAAGAAAATGTCTCTGAGCATAATTTAATCTATTTTTGAAAATTTTAAGTTTGCTTAGTTTTTTATAATGAAAACCTCAGTACCATAATACTTGATAATGACCAAGTATTATCCTTGTACCAGCTGTTAATCTAAAAATAATATATAGAAATTGCATCATATTTGTCTTAACCATTTGAGACACTATGGAGTGGGTGTTGCAAAGAGAGAAGAATAAAAGGGAGGTAGGAAGAAAAGAAGGAAGGGAGAGAAGGAAGGAGGGAGGGAGGGGGTAAGAAATTAGTTCTACCTGCTATTCATTCATTTGTCATGAAAGTAGTATAAAGGAGTAAAGATCTCTGGTTGTTTGAGTGTTCTTGTTATTTGAATTCAGGGTAAATTTAAGTTTGCTTGACTTTAGCTAAAGAGTTAATACAGTGTCCCAAAGTGCCAAACATAGAATCAGACAGAACCAGAACTATTTGGCTATTTTCAGTATAAGTGCATTTTCTATAATTTATTTCATTTATGTATACTGAATGATTTTCATTATGGCACTACCAAGAGATGTCTGAATTGCAACCCCATATGTCCTCCTTCATTTTCAACAATCAACAAATGAAGCACTTTTAGATAGGAAGAAACTTTCAGATCAGCTGACTCTTGCTTTATGTCCTATGTCAGTAATTAAAAATCAAAACTGGATGCTTTTCCCATTTTGTCAATTTGGCTTCTACCTTTCAGTTAAGCCACAATGGAAGTTGAATGGTACCAGCTCTTCAGTTGTCTTTCTGTTTTTGAAATAACTTGAGTAAGGTGAACGGATCTTAAAAATGAATGACTAATTAATTCTTTCATGAAATCCTGCTTTAATGAACACTTTCAGAAGTGTATTCTAAGTTGCTTTTCCTTTTCTGCTTTATACTATTTTCAGAGCTCTGTGGTCTCTCCTCCAAGTCCACATACTAGGAAAGCCTCCAGGGATATCTGTTTTTAATGGAGTTTAAAGATTTCACTTCGGAGAAGGAGAACTAGGGGAAGAAGCCATTGTCTTGCCATATGGACCAGGTTACCATCAGGGGAGAAAGAGAATACCAAGAGCCAATGATAGCCTTGTTTAACCCCCAGATCACTCCTTACACTATAAACTGAAAGCATTGCTCCCAGTTTACAAAATATCTGAATAATTTATGGAATTCACTTTCTTTTTAACATAAGAGAAGTTTATTACCTATTAAAAATTGAATAATGATGATACCACATTTTATTTTAAATATTTTAAACCATTTTTAATAGAGAAAAGCAGAGAAAGAAATTTATGATGACTGATGATTCTGTTACCCAGATAACTCCTGTTAACTTAAAAAATGATCCACATGTATATAAAAAAATTAAACATTACCAAAATGCATAAAATGAAAAGAAAGGTCTCCCTCCTCCTTTTCTACCCCAAAATGACTTTTTTAAAGGTAACCAGTGTTAATGGATGCATATGTAATCTTATGGCAATCAAGACATTACACATATACATACACATTTGCACGTATGCATGTATATGTATTTGTGTGAAAACATTTTGCACAAAGGACTGATATCCTACACACTGATATCCACATCTTTTGATTTTTAAAATACATATATCATGGAGATATATGTATATATATAAGACAGAGCACACAGATCTGTCTTACTATAAAGGTAGTATTATTGCCATGATTTCTTTAATCTGCCCCTCCTGATATTTTAGATATTTTCAGGTTCTGTTTTGTTTTGTTTGCTCTTATAAGAATGTTTTAATAAGAAATTCATGTAAAAGTTGGCAAGTATATTCAGAGGGTACATTTCCAACAATAAATTTTCTCGGTCAGAATATGTTTATTAAAAAAAAAATTGAAAGAGTATAGCTGAACTGTCCTTCAAAAAAGTATATACTGATTTACTCTACCATCAACAGAATCCTTGTGAATCTTGTGTGTCATCAAATGTTGGTAAAATGATTAGGTACAAACACTATATTACAATTTGTATTTCTTATTATGCATGGTTGAAAGTATTACCTTATGCTACTGGCTATTATATTTCAATTTTTGGTCACACTCTTTACCTATTTTTCTAGATTGTTTGTCTCTTTCTCATTAACTTAAGCAAGCAAACAGAAAAATATTATAATACTATTGTTACACTTAAATTTTTAAATTAATTTTCACATGTTCTTTACATATTAAAGAAATTAGTCTTTTGTCAGAAATGTGTTTATATATTTATTCCTTCTGTTGATGGCTTATGATTTTATGATGCATTTTTTCTGTATAGAAATTTCAAATAGTTTTGTAATTAAATGAATTAAAATTTAATTTAGTGACTTTTGTGTTGTATGTCTTACTTCAAAAGGACTTTTCATACTGCAAGATCATAGATTCACCAATGCTTTCTAATAATATTTTAATGGATTTCAATATTTATCTTTAAATCTTTGACTCATCTGGAATTTTTTTGACTTGTCAGTTTCCCATAACATTTATTGAGTTATCCATCTATTGTTACTGGTTTGAAATGACATCTTTATCATGTAATTTCTCATTTATATTTGAGAATCTTTCATTGATCTGTTCATCCACTTCTTTTTTTCTTATCTAATTGCATGGCCTAGTCTTTTCCTACTAAATTTTGAAGGAGCAGGGATCTTATATGCCTTGTTTGTAGTTAAATCCACATCACTTAGAATAGTTTCTGACACATAGTAGGTTTTCAAAAATACTAGTTGAACACATGAATAATAAAAAGCTCTATTTCTTCATTCATTACTTTTAGATGTAATCTTTTGATTGTCCATATAAAAATGGGGAGATTAGTACACAGACACATCTCCTTAGCTCTGCCTTTCATCTCCGGATTTCCTGTTGCTCTATTATTATTTTTTAAATTTCAATATTTAGAATATTGACTTTCTGAAATCATATTTCTCACGTTGATTTAATTTTTGTTCTATGTGTAAATAGGTTCAGTGCATCCACCTGTAGTCTGATTAGGGCTTCTCCTAAGGTAGATTTTATTAAAAAGAGCTCATGGGTTTCATGAAATTTATTTTATTCTTGTTTAATGAATTAACTAACACTTACATAGTGCTTTCTATCTGCCTGGCATTGTTCTATGTGCTTTGTAGATATTAAGTAACTTAATCACAAAAAGGTATTGTTCTTGAACTTTTGCATATAATTTAATTGACCTTAAATTTATATACCCTCTTGACTTGGTTTAGGATTTTTGTATCAACCCCTCCAACCCAAATAACTTGAAGACAACAGATATTGCTGTAAAGAAGTCTGAAGCCAGCTTGACTTTTACCCTTATACTTTACTTGCTTTTTCTATCTGTATTCCTGAAGAGAATCATCTTGATCCTTGACGTTCAAATTTTAGCTGACATGCCTGTGTTTGTCATTATTTATTAGTTTATCTTAGAACACATTACATAACCCCTTTAATAGATTTGTTAATTTAAATCATTTTCATTTAGGTGACATTTTCTCCTGTGTATGTCTTAATCCCCTTCTCTCTTCCATCTGTTAGGATTACTTGTCAGGTTCTTTTTTTAAAAAAAAATTTAAACTTTTAAAATTAAAGTATAATTGAGGTATAATTGAGGCTAGTTTCAGGTATACCACATAATGATTCAATATTTGTATATATCACAAAATGATCGCCACAATAAGTCTAGTTAACCTCTATCACTTACACAGTTACAAAATTGTTTTTCCTTATGATGAGAACTTTTAAGAGCTACTGTCTTGGTAACTTTCAAATTTGCAATACAGTACTATAACTGTGGTCACCATGCTGTACATTACATCCCCATGACTTCTTTTTTTTTTAAATAAATAAAGTGAATTTATTAAAAAAAATAAAAGAACCCCTGCTCTTCACAGGGAATAAAGCCAATATTTTATAATAACTATAAGTGGAATATAACCTTGTGAATCACTATGTTGTACACCTGAAATATATAATATTGTAATCAACTATACTTCAAAAAAAAAAAAAAAAATACCAAACAACCCCTGATCTGGAACGTTACAGGTCATCTTGGTCAAGAGAAGCAAGTGTAGCCAACCAGACACTGGCTCTTTTATGTTGTTGTTTGTTTTTGGCCACACCAAGTGGCTTGCAGTATCTTAGTTCCTGTACCAGGGATCGAACAGGAGTCTTAACCATTGGACCACCAGGGAATTCCCAAGGCACTGGTTCTTAAAAGCATTTGCCTAACAGTGACTCATCAGTTTTGCTCCTCTTCCATTGGGCAGAGCCAGTCACATGTCCAAGCCTGCAGTGATGGGACCATGCAGCATAATCCTCCTGGGAAAGACAGTGAATATTTGAACAATAAACAATTTACCTTGGGGTACATCTCTGACATAGAAGTTTTTCTAAATTGTTATTGCTCCATTTTCTTTCTTGATTCAGACTGTAATTTTATATCTTCCTGGATGATCACCATTTTATTGAGTCTTCTAAATTGATTGTGGTAAAGTCCTACTTAATAATCATGATTGAGTTTGTCTATTTGTTGCCCCCTTTCTCCTTTCCAATGTCTATTAAAATGGTTCTCAACCAGGTACAATTTTATCCTCCTCCCCCCCAGGACATTTGGTAATATCTGAAGACATTTTTGACTCTCAGAACTGGGGAGGAAGGTGCTACTGGCATCTAGTGCAAAAGGTCAGGGATGCTGCTAAACATCTTACGTGCACGGGACAGGGCACAGCAAAGAATTACCTGGCCCCAAATGATTGTAGTGGTGAGATTCAAAACCCTGGCCTATTGGTATCTTTTCTTTGAGCAAACCTCCCTTTTTAATTTTTTTTTTTTTTTTTTCCAGTACGCAGGCCTCTCACTGTTGTGGCCTCTCCCATTGCAGAGCACAGGCTCCGGACGCGCAGGTTCAGTGGCCATGGCTCATGGGCCCAGCCACTCCGCGGCATGTGGGATCTTCCCGAACCGGGGCACGAACCCGTGTGCCCTGCATCAGCAGGTGGACTCTCAACCACTGCGCCACCAGGGAAGCCCCAAACCTCCCTTTTTAACAGCCATTTTTTGTTTTTACTGATCAAGTGCTGTTCATCTTCATTTCTTCTAGTTTCTTGAGTTGCATATGGTTCGCTTGCTTTCAGCCGTTTGTTTAAAATGAACTGAAGTTCACAGACATTCTTCTGAAAAGTGACTAGGCTATGGGCTTTGATACATGGAGCTCCCCCTGTTTATCTCTTGGGAGTTTGTAATTGGATTTTTTTTTTTTTTTGAGAGGAAAGTTACCAAGTTTCTTTATTAATACTCCTGAGATATGTTGTGAGGAAACTCCCCAGGAATCTTCTTCACTGGGCATCTGAGAAGACAGGATCCAAGTTGGGTTCAGTTTCTGTGATGAGTCTATCAGAAGTCTAGTCACAGCTTGACTCCTCCTGGATCTTTGGGTTCCCCAGAGGTGATGCTCAAGACCCTCAACCCATGACTTCTTTATGAGAAGTTTTCTTCACATTTTCCATGGATGGCCTTCACACCCTCTGAGTGCACATCACTACAAATTTGAGATAGATGTCCACTCATAGTCTTTCTTCCATCTGTTTGAGCTTGGGTAGAAGTGAAGGGTCCATTTGGGAGGTGGGGGGATGCCAGAGTTTCTAGTTTCTTTCTGATTCTGACTGTTACATTTCAAAGGTGTTCCTTTAGGTAGTGTGCCTTTTCCTTTTATTGATCCCTATCGGTATATTTCTTTCCTTCTTTTCTAATTATTTTCCTTTTTTTTTAACTTATTATTGTTCTGTTTCACTCTGCCATTTTACTTTAGATTCTGCATATCAACTATTTATTTACCATGTGCTATGTCATGTGTTTTAATTTGCTTGATTTAAAAGCAGATGCCACTGTGTAAGAATAGCCTTAAAATCCCACGAAGTTCATTGACAATAAAAACTTCCCCATGGCCACCAGATGATTATGTTGAAGGTAGGACTTATCCTACTTTTTCAGTTGTGGTGGCTAGAGAAAACATGTCAATAAATTGGTAAGATTATCAGAAGCAGACAATAGCATAAATGATAGCTATATTTATTGAGCATGTACAATGTGCCAGATACCCTACTGGGTGCTGAGCATGAATGAACTCATTTGCTCCTCACAGTAGCACCATAAAATATGCACTTTAATTATCCTTTCTTTTATAGAGGGAAAATAAAAGGCACAGGATGGTAAAGTAATTTTTCTAAAGCTACCCAGCTCCAAGTAGTAGAAATAGTACTCAAATCTTGGGGGTCCAGTCCCAGAAGTGGTGATTTTAACACTTACTTTATACTGCCAAGTCACATGAGGCTTTCTGTATTGCACATGTGACCTTAAAAAAAATTTGGTTGTCCTAAGAAGACTGTGCTAGCTTTCTAATTAAGTCAACTCCATCCGTTCATTTAGATACTCCATGTACAGCACTCCTGGTGGCTGGGTTTACAAAGTTCTTATTGAATTGTTTGGATGATTCGATTTCATATTGGCTCATCCTTAATCAATAAAAGCAATTTTATTGATAGCTCCTTTTTGTCTGCACATTTAGAGGTTGACAAAGAAAATGTAACAGTGAACTGTTAGGCTGCAGTGAGCCATCTTTTGTCTACTTATGCCTTGGTGAAGGAGAAAAGGACGGATTTGGCAGCCAGCCATGTAATTAGAATTAACATTGTCCGTGAAGGCACGATAGATGACCCAGCCAGATCACTCCAATGTTTGCCTCTTTGCATGTGCAATTCCTGTCTTAGACCGTGGCACAGAAGGAAATGTTCCTCTTCTGAAAATTTTCTCTGTATACCAATCAAATTGTTCCCTCAGGACACATCATAAAGAAACGTCATTGAATACTCTAATTGAGGCATTCACCAGAGCTATTTTTTAAAAAGCAACACTTGGTCACAAACTCAGATTTTAATCAAAAACAGAATTCTGGTGAGTTGAGTGGTTTTTCCAATATTTTTCAGCTTAAAATTTTTGATAGTCACTGGCCCCATAAATCGAACGTGTTTTCAAAAGATTTGAGCTAAATTAGTTCAGCATTTTACAGTTAAGTTAAAATAGAAAACCTGCATTTTTCTCTGAGTACAGCATACTCGCACACACACCAACATCACCTTACCGAAATGCTTTTTATTCTCTCCACTGAGTATTACTCAAAAGTATCTGAAAGTTTAAAACTCAAACTTGGCCTCTCAGGGGAGGAAATTCAGGAGAATTTAAAGAAAATTGGCTTAGCAATGTGTTTTGAATATAGGCAACAGAACATTTTCTATTTGGGTACAACTACATCAATGAAACTTGAGTCAGTGGAAGTCTTGTCCGATGCCATTTAGAAAGTTGTCAGAGCAAAGGGAGGCGTTAGAAGAATACCAATTGGAACAGAAAACTGCCTTAAGGAAAGACTCTATTTCCTTCCATTTCCTGTTGTAGATAAATGAGGACCAAATATAGGAAACCATAAGGTCATTTCAGCAAATAAAAACCAACCCACCATCTGGGCATCATATACTGTGGTCATTGCTGCTGATACTTTGCTCACTGTGATGGCTTCAAAGCATGGTTGCAAATACTTTGACACTTGGATACCCCTCCTGCACTGCTGGATCTGATTGGACTTGTCACTGCTCCAAACAAGAGACAGAAGAAGTTTCACTAGGTGACTTCTGTTGCCAAATCCTAAAAGGCCAGGTAGCTTCCACCTTGTTCACTGAAACACTCATTCCTGGAGCCCAGAATTGCCAAGCAGTAACTGAAAATCCTGGCTCTACCTGGCTGTTTAACCTCAGAACTATTACTTAATCTCTCTGTCTCAGTTTCCTCATTCATAAAATGATGACAAATAATAGTCTAGGGTAAAACACCTGTCCTCTTACCTGTACCTTAAGCAATTGTTTAAAGGGTCAAATGTCTTAATAGCTTAGAATAGTGCTGGCAAATAATAGATAAAAATGGTAGTATTTGTTAAATAAAACACACACGTCCTTTTGAATGTGCCTTATAGGTTTAGAAGCAGATTGTACTCAATACAGTTCAAAAGCAAATCATTCTGCAATTTGGATTTCAGAGAATGGATCCCCATGGTAGCAAGTAAAAAGGTTGTTCAAAGCTCTAATGAACTTGAGCAATTCAGCCCAAAGAAAATGGTAGTGTCTGAAAAGCAGGGATGCTTCTGAAAAACTCTTTGGCTTGTATTTCCCTTCTTACATTCTAGGCTGATGTTTGCCGTGTTTACATGATTGAACCAAGTATTTCCCTATTCGTGTTCTAGCACTGAGTAAGATATTTGAACTTATAAAATTTACAAGTCTAAAATAGTTACCAGCATATACTCCCCCACTCTACAGCTTGCCTTTCCCTGTGAGGGATTAGGTTATAAAAATGAATGAAATCATCATTCTTGTTTACTGGATAATCCCAAAGCTAAAATTAAAAAAGGAACTTGGGAGACAGCAAGGAACATTTAAGGAGAAATGAAGATATATGGGTACAGAGAAACCTCGCTAGATATCTCGCAGGGTAAATTACTGGCAAACACATCACAGCCTGATCGTCTGTGGTTTTCCTTCGCTCATTTTTCAGAATGAAAATGAATGAAACGGGAGCTAAAATTTGCTCATCAAAGCCCACTTAAGATATAGATCAATTAGCTAATGAAAATATACATGTCTTCAGAGATGCCAAATGTGCTAGTCATTTGTCAGCATCAATGTTTCCCACACTCTGCTCTGGAAACTACATTTCCCAGGCTCTCTTGCACCCTGGCTTCCTGGTAAGGAAGGGAGGGAGCCAAAGGGAGGCTTTGATGGAAGACTGGGGGGTGGTAGATGCGAGAAGCCAGGATATTTCTCCCCTAGTTCCACTGCTTCAGACTACATCATCTCTGTGATTTCAGCTTTCACTGGGAAGCCCTCACCATGAATTCTAGCTTCCAATAGATGAACCCAGATGCTGGTCCTGGGAATCACTTTTCCTTCTGTTAACCTTAGAGATGGTATCTGCTTCTCGCAATTAATCTCTGGATTGCCTCACTATCCCCTGTAGCACTTCTTACTTCCTCCTCATCTCTGCCATTGAGTTCCTCTATTAAATCCCTTCTGTTTGAAACACCTAAAATGATTACAGTTTTCCTTACTGAATTCTCACAGATACCCATAAGCAGTTTTTGTTTGTTTGTTTGTTTTTTATTGTTTCTGATATAAAGCTTGCAGGAATAGTGTTGTTTTATGGGCCTGGCATTTTTATAGACAGAATGTACCATTTGCCTATATTAAGGATGTTATGACACTCATGTTAATTTTTATTTTCTCCTGATCTAAATGTGCTGTTTTTCATACACATGGACGTATAATTCTAGTTGCTCATTTAGAGGACATGAAAGTTGAGTTGCTCAAGAGAATGAATTATATACTCAGATGCAATCAAATTCTCTTTAATTTACCTTTCTACGGGGTCCTCACTGTACATTCTGTTCTGTCAAGTGTGCAGTACGTCAAACTCATGCATGTCATGTAATGCATAAAAACTCATCACCCATTAGAAAAAGCTACTCTCACTACCATGATTTAACAGATAATTAATCTTTAACACTGATGATTCTTTTCCTCAAATAACATTTTTTTATTGACCTCAGGACCACCAAGACCTGGTAGCAATACTTCCCCATAAACCATTTTATTTTCTTGCAAGGTATCAATCTGGGGGCCTGAATATAGAACATGCATGCTGGATTCCACCAGGAAATGCCACTGCACCCCCAGGGATCTGAACCTCAGTAGAGAGGCTACGATCTGCAGTCAGAGCTGACTGTTTGCACAGAGGCTTTATTGCAGCTGCAGACTTAGCACATATGAAAAGGTTTTCTGTGCTCGGTTTTTGGATGAGGCAGATTGCATCACTGGGAATTCCCGTCCTCTAACACATAGTGACCAACATGCCTTAATAAGCATTTGCCTTTTTTATTTTCAGGTTAATAACGTCATGCTTTCTGTTCATTATGGAACCAGTTTGTTTTTAAAATTCTTTTTAAAACCAAAGGGAAAGACATAAAATAATATTTCCAATGCTGTGACTCTGGTATGTCCCTGTGCACAAGTAGTCAGCCAATGTAACTCAGTGCAAACAATGGGCAATGTTCAGGCAGGGTTTCTAAGGCATGGAGTCTGGCAAGAGGGGTTGTTGTCAGGGGAAAAAATTTGTGTATCCTTCCATGAGGTAGATGCCCTTGGAGGGGGTGGGAAATTGGCCTCACACTGTCAAGGACAGCATCCTCTTAGCAAAGAAGTCAAGGGTTCAAAGTTAATGCACTTTGGTTGGAAAAACTGACAACAGAACCTGAGGAAAGCAAATGCAGCAAACATGACGCAGACAATTTCAGAAAGCCAGAGGATGTGAGTCCAGCCAGCAGGCCAATGCCAGAACCATAACAGCCCCAATCAGACAGTCCAGACACAGAGGGAGGGGAAATAGAGGCAAGAGACTGGCTCATGGGCTACTTTCAGAGTTATCCTATTTCCTTATGGCATTCAGATACTGTAGGGTTGTGACATGTCCCTCCTAGGAGCAGGAGCCACAGGCTTGCTCTGGAAAACCTTAAAGTACTGAAGGATGTCTTCTGACATACACAATCCCCTATACTTATCCCTCATTTGAGGAGCCTTTATCTCTATAATGATAAACAATCATTTAGACGGATTTTCTTACCGGATCAATGGATTGTGAAATCCCAAGATTCTCCTTCGTGTTTAGCACACATTATGCTGCTGTCAGTGAGATCCAGGCGAGTGCTTATAAATCAGCCATCGACTTATACTGCTAGTAAAGAGGCACCTGGAAAATACTTACAGATCACGTGAGCCAGAGGTTTTCAATGGCTGTGCCTAGATGACTTTGAATCAAGGATAAATTAGAGTTTGGCAAAATGGGAATATAGTTCTAGAGATATTTTCACACAGTAATGGCAAAATGCACAAGAAAGGAGTTAAATCATGTAGACAAAGACTGGATGTCAAGGATGGTATCCTTAGATAATGATGCTGTGTGTGTGTGTGTGTGTGTGTGTGTGTGTGTGTGTGTATGTAAGAGTGGAGTATTTGTACATGAGGATGATGGGGAAGAGGGGACCCTGAGGCATAGGAAAAAGGTGATCAGGAGTCAGGATTGCCCCCAAAAGCAGTTGAGTAACTTCTTAGTGGCTTCTAGAACATTCTACAGTTTCTGTACTTTATCATTGTAGAAGGAAATTGGAGCAGCCAGCCCTCTTCTTACTCCATGTAAAACTCTGCCCAGTGGCTTTTCATTCATGGACTCATTGAGTCTAGTAGCTGCTAACTGATAGCAGTAGGTGATATCTAGCTTAAGAAGTGTTAGATTTGGCCTATGAAGAACATATTAACTTTTGCAAATTTGTGGCCAATATCTAAATTTGGAAAAAATTCCATAAAAACTTAGAATTCCTGCTTTTTGAAAGAGACAGATTTGAAAACACCAAGTCTTCATTCCCATATAACCCTAGCATGCTGGGCCAATGCAGTGGGGTGTCTCTCTGGGGATATGTGTTCCCCAGTTTTCCACAGACCCCATTACTCCCTATTGTCCTTGGGCTCTGTGGCCATTTATCAACACACTCACATATTGCTCCATTTAAATATAGAATAAGATAAAAGTAAAATATGTTTTGTATGAACATCTCTATCAACTGTAAGAAAAAGACAGACCGAGAGCCTTTATGAATGCCAAGGAATGTTTTCTTATACCTGTTTTACTTCACTCATGGCTGTTGTAGGCATTTGAGTTTGAGAGTCTAAATTATACTTATTTATACTCGAAGGGTGAAAATGACAGTGAGTTTGACAGTGGTCAATCTGTGGTACACACATGGTCACTTGTGGAGAATGTTATCACTTCCATCTTTGTTCTGTAATCAGTATATGGATCTAGACATAAAAACGTATGAGGTGGCTGGGCTCAAGAATTTATCTCCTCAGATCATTAGGATTTATTTGAACCATGAAAACTCCACTTTCATTTTTGTAAAAAAATAATTTCTGGAAATAGCTTTTAAAGGGTAAATGCTACTATCCTTAGTGAATTGTGTGAATAACCACAGAATTTTGTATATAAAGAGTGAGTTGAGGAAAGAGTCATCGACCTCTTTGTATCTGACAGGATTAGGGAGACCCAGGTGAGAGGGAAGCTGTTCTTGTCAGTCAAGACTTCTCAGCACACAGGGGCACGTGATGCCTCAGTACATGAAATTCTTAAGTGACTCTCCCAAAGCTATAAAATATCTCTTTTTAAAAAACAGATGGAAACATTGTACTGCGGAAATCTGAGGACTTTAATACATTTCAGGTCTTGCAGATTTTTTGTAATGGACTACAGAGGTAGTTCAAAGGGGAGGGGAATGCTATTAGAATGGAACAGTTGAAGACCCTTAAAATATGAAACACACACACGCATAGACAACAGCAATGGCATTTACCAAAAGATACATTTTCGAAGAGAAAGAAAATAAAGGCAAGCACTGGATAAGACCAAAATCTAAATAGGATCATATAAATCAATAAGGTAACATCGGACATTTTTCCCTTGGTGGGGTGTTGAAGGAACTCTAAAGTCACATTATAATAATAGGCATTCTGCCAATCCCAGGTGTAGATTTTTTTTTCAGTGCATCACATTGAATTTAAAGCATAATTAAGCCCAAGAACAAAACACACTTCCTCACACTGAGATCTTGCCCCACTCTTAACAATTATATTTTTGTACAATTTCTTAGTCTGGATCTTCTACAGGAAAAAGAGGCCAGAGGTGGATTCAATAGATTGAATATAAGATTGAAAATTCAAACGCTGGTTGGTTATTCTGTTTGTTCCCACACCCACCCCCTGCCACCCCACCCCCAGTCCACATTCCTCTTTGTTCTATCCTGCTTTATGCCCCATGAGGTGATATCTATGGATGGAATCATCCCATGCCTGTGTCCTGAGGCTTGGCTTCTGGGAGGTACTGACAGAAGATTGGAGGGCAAGACAGAGATAGAGAAATCACAGTATTTGTTCTCGGATTCTCTTCCTTCTGGGCCTCATGTCTGAGAGTGGATATGATCTTATGCTGTGCTACAGCTCCTGTGTAGCTTTTCTTGCGCCTTCAGAATTAGGATGGTAAAAATTCCTTCCTGTTGGTGGATTCTGGGTATCTCAATATCCCTTATTATTTCCCTTAACTATCCAACTATCTTCACTCTTTTGCACATGGTCTAGGCATTAAACTCTCTGTAACCAGACTCTTTGTATATGGACTACCTGCTCCTGCTCAGATCCTGAAAAATATAATTTCTTTTCCTAGAAGTCCTGAGCAACTCTTTAAATGTTTGTGGCATTCTGGTTAATAGTAATAATGATTCTGATAGCAAAGTTAATTGAGATGTTTTTGTAGGTCAAGCAGTGTATTTTATATGCATTGCCCCATTTAAGCCTCATTCACCCCAGAGGTAAAGATTTTTTATCATCCCTATTTTTCATATATGAAAATTGAAACTTAGAAAAATTAAATAATTTGTTTATGGTTCCACAACAACTAAAGAATGGACCTGAGACTCAAACTCAGCTTTCTCTGAAGCTATCATAGAAAGACAGAGTGGACAGCTGTCCTGAAGTCTCTGAGAAGCTGCTGTAGAAGACCTGGACTTTTTTTCTGTGAGGACAAAGGGCAGAATCACACCCAAAGGGTAGAAGCAGTGTTGTGGTGATAAATATTTAATAAGGGTCTCTCACTGTGGGAGGGGGTGGGGAGAGAAGCCCTGATTTGTGGCTTTTGGCAATTTCTGTAGTGTAAACACACCCACCATAGTTGATTTCAAGGTGCCAACTTGAGGTCACCAAGTGTGGAGTTAGGAATAGATGTGCACAGTCAGCTCTTGAGTTGGTGTGAATAAGCATGGACCCACTCTAGTGCACCATTGGGTAGAAGTCTCAAGGAAGAAGATTTTTTCTAAATAAGAGGAAGAGCCATCCAAAATGGCTATCAGCTGCCCTGTGAAGGAATGAGGTAGTCATTATTGTAGGTCACCTGAAGCACAGGGAGCTGTCGTGGACCTCATAGAGGGAATTCCTGTACTTGATAGGGCATGAGTTGACCTCTTAGATCATGTCTAAGTCTAATATTGAAAGATTTATGTCAAGGTTACATGGATTCTAGGTAGGAGAGAAGAAAGAGTTCAGACTTTGGAAAAAGACAAGCCCAAGATTCTGATTCCAATTTGTGACCTTGAACAAGATAGTAAACCACTTTGAGCTTTTGTTGTCTCATCTCTGTAAAATGGACATAATAATACCTCTTCCTCTTGGTAGTCACATGATTAAGTGACAGAGCCTTGGAAAAGTTATCAAATGCACCTCTAACATTCCCACTCATCCCTCTCCTCCTGGGGGCAGAAAGCAAGCATCTATATGGGAACCTCTTTATAAGCAAATCAGGTTACAGGATTAACATCTAAGATTCCTACCTCATGGTCTGACCTGTGGCATTAAAAATACATATATAATGCACTGAGCTGTATTACAATGTGGTTCTATTGAAACTGGCTAGAAATTAAAAAGAAAAGAGAAAGGGGATTCTACCAGAATCTTGACCACTAAATCTAACTAAAGGCTGTGGAACCTTTCTGAGATACTCATATCAGAAGTCCAGCCAGCTGGAATATATTTTGTAACCCTGCCTCCAGTGTAGCATTATCAGAGGAAACAAATGAATGACCTGCCAAATTAGTTTTGGACACACCAACACACCATGGCACAGCACAGTAAGGTTCAAGAAGAAGGAAAATAGAGGCCACGATTCCAAGCCCTGAGTCACTTTTAAGGGCCACAGTCAATATGTGACTCCAGAACTTGCCCGTCCATTGAAAAAGGACAGGGAAGAGCAAGAAAGCCCTAAGACAAATCCTTTCCTTATTCACTTTCCTAAGAGCCCTTATGGAAGTAGACATGTTGGAACTTTAATCACGTACTTAAGACCAGAGGTGGATGAAAATTGTATTGTCTGCACTTAAGGTACTTCTATCTAGTGGGCTGAGCAGACAGAAAAATGGAGATTACATAGAAAGCTGTTAACTAGTCTTGCCTCAAAGAAGATTTTGCTGTTAAGGGGCCTAGTTAGATTTCAGAAAATATAGTCTTTTTAATTTTAGTTCAAAAAAGTTATTTGTTGGAAAATGTTATTAAATTTATTTCAAAATTCACCATCTAATTCAGGATACTGCTTGATTTCAGAGAGGCTGACAAAGAAGGCTTGGCCAATCAAAGATCTACAAAGCTGTTTGAGTTTTATCCTCTTACAAGACTGAGAAATTGAGACCTCTTCAAAGAAGGAGAGTATGGAAAAAGGAATGGACTTTTCCAGCACCTACAACATGTCAGACACTTAGCTATCTATTCTTGTTAAATCCTCACTACAGCTCTGTTCTTTCTGTATATGTGGAAACTGAGGTTCAGAATCATAAAATAACTTCTTAAGATTACAAAGAACCAAATTGGTCTGTGTGAGATTCAAATCCAACTCTAACTCCAAGAACCATTTTTTTAAACCATATTATTCAACTTCCTGCCCTATTTAACGTCTTAAGTCTTGAGTGTTTTTTTTAATCAATATCAGGCATCTAGGCTAAAGCTCTTGGGCATCATAATGATTGGGCAAAAAGTGCAAAGTTCAGTCCAATCCGGGCACAGCCTGTATTCATGTGAACTCAGCCCGGTGGATTTGTGTGGGTATACATGACCTGCTGAGTTGGACTCTGTCCTCAAGGGACTCTGCCACCAGTTGGAAAGACAGAATAACACAGGAGAAACATTTAGAGCATAACACTACCCAGTGGCTAATCAAGCGTAAATGGGGTGGTTCCGTGCATAAATTCAATAAGAACTCGACAAAAGGAAAAGTCCATGTTGGTGGGTGGAGGAGGTGATGTGGGGATATCATTATAAGAAAGATAGTCTTTGCAGAGGGAAGACTGGTTGGTCAGTTTGGCCTTTGCTAGGTTAAGGGATGATTGGAAATTAACTGAAGCATAGAAATGAAAATGGGTGTGGAACATGCAGAGTCAAATTACAATGCAATATCACTACCTGCGCCCCAAAATAACTAAAATAAACACTGAACATATCAAGTACTGGTGAGGATATAGAGCAACTGGAACTCTCATACATTGCTAGTGCGAGAATAAATTAGTTACAGCCAGTGTGGAAACTGTTTGGCAGTTTCTACTAAAATTAATCACATGCACACTCCACATTCAGCAAGTCCTCTCCTAGGCATAAGCCCAGCAAAGATGTGGACATATATTCACCAAAAGACATGTATTAGAACGTTCATAACAGCACTATTCATAATAGCCGACTGGAAATTGCCCTAATAGCCATCAGCAATAGAATGGATATAGACTTTTTGGTGTACTCATACAACGAATATCAATAGCAAAGAGGGTGGACAGTCTGCAACTACACACAATAACAAGGATGAATTTCTCAAGCATAATATTGAGTGAAATAAGCCAGACATAAAAGAATAAATGCTATATTATTCCATTTATAGAAACTTCAAAGAAAAAGATTAAACTATAAACTATGGTATTAGAATTTAGGATAGTAGATACCCTTGGTGAGATAGTAACTGGGTGGGGTTGTGTGTGAGTGGCTTCTAGGTGCTATTGATGTTTCATTTTATAATCTGGTCTCTTGTTACACAGGTGTGTTCAGGTTGTGAAAATCCATCAAAATGTACGCTTACAATAAGCACAATTCTTCCTATGTGGATGATATGTCAATAAAAGTTTAAAAAATTAATACATGGAAGGTGACAATCCAGATTGGAACGTCTAATCCCCAGCAATGTTTAGTTGCTCTTGTTAAATGGGAAGGGAGGCTGGCCTTGTAGAAAGATGTTCTCCATCTTTACAGTCCCCATAGTCATGAGGATGTTCGTGGTGGATTATTGAAAATCTAGCAATGCCTGCAGATAAGTGTATATGTGCATATACAAGAAGAAAAGCCACTTCTTCTGCTTCCCCCTGCCTTCTGCCTCTCACATTTCCAGCCCCCAATCAGCCTCCTGCTAAGTATTAGTTAACCTCCTAAATCAATACATCTTGATCTAAACCTAATAAGAAGGAATGTTTGCTTTTGTATCTGGGTTCAAAGTACAGACTACAGTAGTTGGCTTTTAAGTTTATGTTATAGGATTAATTTTCTTGCTCAAAAATGAAATGAGGAATACATTAAAACTGTGAAAGGAAAAAACACATGATTGATGAACTGGCTTATATGACTATAGTTCCTCTAGCAACAAAAACATTTGGTACATTCCCTTATTATTGAGATCAAGCAATGTGCCTGGATCTAAATGACACGAAAATGGTTTGAATTAGAGTCAAATAATTGCCATTCTTAGTGAACATAAACTTTTTGGAGGGGGGTGGTAGATGGGAATAAAAAATAACTAATAAACTCTGAAGCAAAAGCTCACATCTGAGCCTTAAGCTTCAAAGCTCTTAAAACGAAGGCTTCCCCCCCCCCCACTGCCGTCGCCAGCCCCCAGCCCTTAAGAGAGAGAGTGAGATGCACGCAGCAGGAGGAGTGGTTTTCCCAAGCTGATTTTTCTTAAGGGGTGACCCAGCCTGGGTCGGAATGTTACCATGTGATCAGCCCAGACTGTGGCAGCAAAACAGTCTCAGCACAGAAGTTAGGACTTTCTGCAGCATCATTAAAATAATTGGGAGAGAAAAAAAATGTTAAGCTCCACAAGCTTGAATCACAAGCCTCCTGGAAAGGTTAATAAGTTTGCTGCTCTGCACCCTCCTCCCCTTTCTTCAATGCCTTGCCACCCCACCCCTCCCTCTTGCGGTGACAGACTGGTTATCAGTTGGGAAAGGAAGCTTCAGAATAAAGCTTTTCTTCTGAAGATGAATGGCCCCCATTCCAGTACTGGTGTTGCAGGATTCTTGTTTATGATGATGCCGTGCAGATCTAAAAGGGGGTCTCTGCTTTTGTTCTCATGACTGGAAGCTACTGAGCTAGGAGGCTCTTGGGGTCCAAAAGGAAGCCAGTCCTGCAGGATAAAGGTGAATCTGTCAGAGGAAAGGAGAGGAACTGGTGAGTGGGGTGGAGGCAACGCACAGACTGAGGTTGGATTCTATTAATGAGAGGTGAGAAGCATAGGTCCAGCGAGGGAGACGGAACCCTCATTAACCAGAGAAGCAGAAGCAATTGTAGTGCAGCTCACAGAGAAAACGTTAAGAGCATGGAGTAAATTCAGTTGCCATGGGTGGTGTGCCAGCTAGGGGAGGGCAGCACTGGATAACTGGATTTGTGTCAGGAAAAAGAGTGAGAGTAGAAAGAGAGAGAGAGACAAACAGCTGCAAGGGATTGAGCTTTCTTCTTCCTACTCTTTGGCCTTGGAATACCCTGCAGTCCAAGATGGACTTTAGCAGAGTCATATGACTCAGGCAACCATCATCCCCCTCAATGGTCTGAAACTTGAGGCTGGGGTCAAGGTATGGTTAGAAATGAGGGAACAGCGCCCTCTCTTCCTCACCATCAGTGAGCTTAAGAAAGTATAGTTGGTACCAATGCTTGTTACTAATGGAGGCTAAGAGGGTAGTGTGCCTTCCCCAAAGAGATGATGACTTTTCAAATTTTGTTAAAACTGGTGGATTTAGGTGAGCATAGCCCCTAAAAGAAAGAGAGAGATGCTTAGTCCTTAAGAAAGATATTTCAGAAACCATATCCAGGGGAGCAACAGAGCCACAAAGGTAATCCTCACTTCTCTGTATTAAATGAAAGCCTTCCTTAATGTGTAGGAGTTAAAGTGTGGACAACTGTTTGGATTTGGAGCTTATCCTTCACATAGGCCACGTTCCCTGACAGATACAGTTGACTCCTAATTGAACTCAACCTTCTCAGCTGAGTGTGTATCAGTGAAGCCACCCCAGGTAATCCTACCCGGAACATTTGGACCTCTCCAGCTGAAGTCTTTGCTCAGTTGTTTAGCCTTTTATGCTTTGCTCCATTCTACACCCTAATCTCAATGACTAGCATACCATCAGCCCCTTTTTAGGGACAACTGTTCTCTTCCAGCCCTGCAGAATGGACAGTCTTCTGATATAAAAACAACCCCAAAGTGTTAATCCTTTAATGCTTATTTCTTACAGGAATCCTTCCACATTATCAGTCAGTGACCCAGGCTCTTTCCATCTTGTGGCACTGCCATTTTTGGAGTCTTTGACAGGAAATTCGACCGTAGAAAAGGCACCAGCATTTTAACCTTTTTGTTTGGAAGGAATACACATAATTTCTGCTTATATTCCATTGGGGAATCTTAGTCACATGGCCCAGCCTAGACTCAGGAGGGACTGGGAGTTGTGTCTTCTCTCTAAGAATGGACATCTCAGCCTAACAGCAGCTTTGCTCTAAAAGCATGACTCAGTATGTGTGACTTCCCATCAGCCATGGCTGATTGAACCAAGGGTATGCGCCTGCCTATGCACCTGCCCTATTCATATACTGGCCACTGGCACCAGATGTGGCTCACTGTAAAACTATATGCCTTAACTGGCACAGTGACTTTTAGCTGAGTCAAATTGATGCCAAATATGGAAAGCAGACAGGTAAGTAAAAAAATAGACAAGCAAAAAGAAATGAAGTCCCATTCATGGCAGAGCACAGGGAGAGATATCTACAAAGCCCTGCTGATGGACACTTTACCCGTTCCAGCATTCCCAAGACCTACCTGTTGTTGAAGACATATAGTCAGAAAAGAATGGAGCTAAGATTCAAACTTAGATCTTCCTGGTACTTAAAGCCTGATTTTTTTAACCTCATTATAATACTTTCCTACTTGATGTTTTAGATGGAACATTCTGGTATTTTTGTAAATTGGTTCATTGTCTTAATTCTCATACCCTTCCTATTTTAGAATTATATTGGATTGGCCAAAAAGTTCGTTCAGGTTTTTCTGTAACAGCATATGAAAAACCCGAACGAACTTGTGGTCAACCCAGGATATTCACATCCTTTGCCCTGTAACTTTGTATTTTGTCTCCTAGAAGTGGAATTAATTTCTCTATCCACTGATGATGGAGCTGACCACTGATGAACTTTAATCGGTGAAATGTGGGTGGAAATGACTGTGTGCAGTCTACAGAAAAGGTGGTTTCATTCATTTCCTTCTGCTCCTATGATCACAATGAGAAAAACACTACCCAGGTAGCAACAGCCTCATATAACTGAGTCCCCCAAAAGTGACACATGGAATAGATTTGAACCCAACCTAAAGCCCAAGCCAAGTCTAGTCAATCCCCAGTCTAAAGCAAACAGTCCTAGCTGACTTATAGACCCATGAGTGAGAAACGTAAATGCTGTTGTAAGCACAGGAGATTTGGAGTATTTTGGTATGCAGCTCTATGGTGGCAAGAACTGACTAACACAATGCCAAAAAGCAAATACATTGCTAGTTAGCACAATTGTATATATCTGCACATTTTTAGCACCTACTATGAACATTTAATACAACATATTATTATTTCTGATCCCAAATGTAGTAAATAATGCCTGCTTTAGCCCAAATGGTAATCTACATCCTCTGTGGCTAGCAAAATTGATGTTCTTATCACATATAAAAAAATGTTACTGTTTAAAACTAAAAAAAAATTTTTTCAGCCCAACAATCACATTTATTAAAGCTTAAAGATTTAAGACTTGTCTAAGGACTTTTCATATGGATCATGCACTCATGGGTTATACACTGCAAAAGAGGGACCGCCATTTCTCTTGACTCACCAATTAGGTGTGGTTTCTCAGTCCTGGCTAAGACCAAAGATCTCTTTGCTCAGTGCTCTGTCTAGTTCTTAGGTAAACAAGAGAAGCAAATCAACAGTTAAAAAGGATGACACCATCATTTCCTCATTTAAACACCTTTCTCTGAGCATCGGTCACACAACTTCTGTTTGGGACACACGAGAAGCATGGAAGGAGAAAGAATGCTGAAGGGAGCAGAGGAGTAGGGAGGTATTGAATGTGTTTACATGGAAGGGACTTGCGATTTCAGAAACAAATTATAATATGTTTCCACAGTTTATGACTTAAACTAGAAGATAGTCTTTGAGCCCCTTACTTCTGTGTCAGGGTAAAAATATGATTACGGAGATGAAGCATGATTGGGCTAGAAGTGCCCTGAGTTGTAGTTTGATCCACTATGTACTCCAAATGAAATGCTCAGGTCTTTATTCAATTTAATCAGTTACTAGAGAACTCCATTTGATATGTTAATTGCTTGAATGAACATTTTGCTGAGACCAGAAATGGCAAATTCATAATGTCTGTGCTGACACTCTCCTTCCCCACTCATCACAAAGGTACTACTGTGGCAGACATTACTAATCCTGCTAAGCCTGGAAGTGGCCTCAGGCTCTTTCTTAGTACAACACTGTCAACAGTCATTACCAATCAATGAAGTTGTCACCTGAGATGATAACTAGTTACCTCGCTTGACCTAAATATTTTTTGCATTTCTGATATTGTCGTTGTTCTATGTACATTTGTCAATTTCTGTCTGTCAAACCACTGCTAAAATAAAATCAGTGCAATTGTAAAAGGACAGATTGGAAAACAGATAATACTTTGAATAGTTATTTCCTTTTGTTCTTTTTTTCTTTTTCTTTGACCTGAAATTATCTAAAGATGGCAATACAACATGATAAACAAAGGCTCAGGGAGAATCAAAATCATTGACTAAAGAGAACTAAGAAAATAAATAGGGCACAGATCTTCTTGGTCTGTTAGAAAAATTCCTTAAGAAGCAGGTACAGTCACTGCAGCGTCACAGAAAGCAGTGGAAAGGCCTTAACAGTGGCAGAAATGCTCTCCCTGATTTAGCTACACACTGGGGGAATGTGGTCCAAAAACAAGTGGCTGCTCCTTGGGCAGAAAAGCAAATTTTGTGTTGTGACTCTGTGAGATTACTCATAGTAAACACAGTATAGTTTCAGACCAACTGGGGAAAATGTGTTAAAGAGAAAATACATATTAGCATAAGTGACTCATGGGTGTTTTCAGACTGAGTGTAACACACAAATCTGAATTTATCAGCTCAGGGCTCCCTATGCTTTCCTTCCCCTCTCCTTCTTCTGCCAGGCACCCCCTCCAATGTTCCCTTTTCTCCTATTCTGAATGCATCAGTGTCCTGGAAATTCTGGCAGCCCTCCTAGGCCAGCTGCTGCCTCTGACCTGGACATTCCCAGCCTTCTACAAGGTCACAGGACATGGTGTATTCTGGGATTCTTGTAATGGAAGCTGGAAAGGGCTTGAAACTGCATATCCCCACTGTCCCCATGACCCTCTGAGTCCCTGGCTGGTGGGTCCAGTTTTAAACATAGGCTTTGACTTCCAGCCCTGCGATCGAGCCTCTATGGATTTGAATTAAATATAATCTCGAATTTATAAATCCAGTACTCCACTACCTCCTTACCTGACAAAATAGTTCATGGAATAAATATCAACACTCCTATTTTCTAAAGGAAAAAAAATATAGACAGGAATAACTGATAGGAGTGCTTGAGTTTAGATAGAATGAATTTAATGCATTATTCTTATATTCCAGAAACAGAAATTGTTGCCTGCAAGGAAGAATGTTCACATATTTTTTGCACCTTCTTAATGCTCCCTTTTCAGCTTTCCTATGGTCTTTGCTATGTAGTCCTAAGGGTACTATTTTAGTATGAGGTTGACAGGCCTTTGTCAGTTACATCTCTTAGCCTTCTGAGGAAAAGCCTCATTCTTTACTCACTCACAGATTCACTGGGCACCCCCAGAAATGTGGCTGTGGACCCACAATGAGTGTCCAGTCATTCTTTTCTGGCTACACCAATAATTTGGGCCTAACTGCAATTCTGATCAGCCCAGGGCAGGCACATCAACAGAGAGAGATGGTATGCTTGCCAGGTGAGAAACATTCAGGGAACTCACACTGCCAGCCTCATCTCCTTCCCTTTTTTCTTTCTGGGGTGAAAAGTAGGTAAAGGGTTGGAGATCAAGCCCAGGTCCATAAGAAGAAACCAAGTAAAGAAGACTTACATCCATACATAAAATGAGAGAAAATGGGGGCGATTTGAAGTCATCAATAAGGAGGAACTCTCAACTTCTGGCACAGACTCAAACCTGGAAACCCAGTGAGGTTTGCCCATCACTAATGATCACATAATAATATGTTCCCAGGGGAGGGGCTGAGAAAGGCTATTAAAATATCACAGCTCTGGTTCTCTACTGGGAGGGGAGCTTTCTGAAATGTGGACCCTGTCAGGTTTCCCTTGAGACTCAAAAAAAAAACGACTAGAGTTTGGCTCTTGCAAGGTAAAGTATTGGGAAAACTAGCTGGGAAGGCTTCTCTCCTCAGCCCAGGGTTGAACATGCCTGCGTTCTCCTTGTATATTTTAAACGTGGTGATGGGCCAGCTTGTTAAGTGTGCTGGCTGGTTGGCTGGCTGCCTGGGTGACTGGTAGGCAGCTGTAAGTGAGAGGAAACTGAACAATTTGTGGGGTATGAGGTGGCCGAAGTAGCCAGAACCAGGCTTTTGTGATGTCTTCAATCAAAATAGTTATTTCAAAGATGTTGGCAACTCTGCATTTCCTTCTAGGGAGATATGGCTCTCCACTGGGGTACATGTGGGTCTTTGGGCATCTTGACTGATCACTATGGCTAAAGAAAAGCCCTAATTTGACCTTATTCTATGGGTTACACATGGTAGGGCTCAGTAAAAGTTTTCTTTTTAATCAGTTTTCTTGAAGTATTGATATAGTTTAATACAATTAAATTACCCATTTTAAGTGTGCAAAGAGTTTTTGACAAATGTATACATCCATCTAACTAACCACTACTGAAGTCAAGACAGAACATTTCCATCACCCTAAAATGTTCCCTTAGGCCCCTTTTCAGTCAGTACTATCTACCAACCCCAGAAAACCACTGATCTGTTTTCTGTCACTATAAATTAGTTTTGCCTCTTCTAGTATATCATGCAAATAGAATCATACAGTATGTTTTCTTTCGTATTTGGCTTCTTTTGCCTAAGACAATGTTATTGAGTTTCATTGATGTAATGGGTATCCAGATATCATTTATTTTTATTGATGGGTAGTATTTCAGTGTATGAATATGCCACAGTGTATTTATCCATTTACCTGCTGTTGGACATTTGGATGTTTTTAAACAGAAATAGGATACAGTTTTACAAAGAGAAAAGAGAGTAGAGAAGACAGATGAAGGAGGTTAAGACAGTTATACAAATATAGGCAAAAGACAGCTGGCTCTTCACAAAGACAATATCCAAATACCCAACATCTGCAAATTAAAACTAAAATGAATTACCATCATACCCTCACCAGAACGGCTGAAATGAAAAATGCTGACAGTATCTAGTACTGGCAAGGATGTAGAGCAAACAAAACTCTCATGCTGTGCTTACAGTGGTGTAAATTGATACCACCATTTATGAACACTGTTTGGCAGGATGCACTGAAGTTTAACACATGCAAACCTGCGATCTGGCAATTCCATTCTGAGGTTTATGCACAGTAGAAACACATACATGTTGCACCAAGGGACATACACCTGAATTCCCATATCAGCACTATTTATAATAACCCCAAACAGAAAGTTATCTAAGTATCCATCAACAGTAGAATGGGAAAGTAAATTGCAGTATATTTACATCATAGACTACCACCCAGCAATGAGAGTGGGCATTATATATATATATATATATATATATATATATATATACACACACATATGTATATTTCATAAACATTATGTTGAGCAAAAGATGCCAGATGCAAAAGAGTACAAACCATAGCATACATTTTTATACATTCCTAAAACTCATCTATAGTGTTAGAAGTTACGAGTGGGTGCCTTTGTGGAGGTAGTGACAGGAGCTTCCGTGGGGCTGGTAGTGTTCTGTTTATTGATCTGGTTACTCAGGTGTGTTCAGTTTGTGAAAATTTATCAATGTCTGCACTTAATAATGTGTCCTTTTTCTGTAATCATTCAATAAAGACTATCAAAAATTAGGAAAGCTTTTATATTCTTAATCCTTCACCCTCATTTACACACATACACATATTCACACAAATTCGCACACATTACAGGAACTGAGAACTTGTTGGCAAGTCATGCTGCCAACTGTGGTTCATAAAATGGGGTCGTGGGGCAGGAGCAGGTGCCTGGCAGTCCAAGTCATTATCAAGAAGGCCAACGTAATTGTGACACTAGATTGAGGTATGCTAGGTATCACATCAAGACCCACTTGTAAGTGGAGATGCCTAAATAATCATGTATCATAAAAATTGGTGTGACTCCTTGGAAATGCTCAGGAGGGTTCTTGTCCTCATTTTAGCAGCATTAGAAAGGAGACATGGAAAACTGAACTCGTCAGCACATGATCTCCATTAATCCCTCACACCAGTTGGTTGTTCATCCTGGTTTTTCAAAAAGTTAATTAAGGGGAGGTCAGGAGAACTAATGGAGAGGTTGTGGTCCTGGTTCCAATCCAAATGGAGCAATATTAAGGGTGACATAAAGATCTTATTTTTTAAAACATCTCCTCTGGTATTGTCTGAAATAGCACTCTTGTAGATTAATTCATTTTAGTTAAGACTTTTTATCTGTTTTA
The DNA here is from genome assembly GCF_964374135.1 of Grampus griseus. NCBI lineage: Eukaryota > Metazoa > Chordata > Mammalia > Artiodactyla > Delphinidae > Grampus > Grampus griseus. The sequence goes on from NC_139008.1 coordinate 54,529,844, forward strand.
AAAAATGTCTCATTTATGAAAAGAACTACCAGTCATAACTAGCCAACACTCCCACTCCTTATTCCAACAGTGCCAAATTTTACCTAGTCTCCAGGCAAGACAGTGGCTGTTATTACAACCATGGTTGTTTCTAGAGGCACTCAACTCTCCTAGCTCTGCTGGTCTAGGTGGAGATAAAACAGACAAACACACAACCTTTCCCTGTCTTCTTTTTCTCAATATATGCAAGACCTTTTGAAATCTTTCAAAAGGAATCGTAAAATTAGTTGAAGAAATTACCCTCCCAAAATAATAAGTACACAAAATACTCATCTCTGATTTTTATATACCTAAAGGATGCCTGGGTTTCTCTCTTTGTTTTGCTTCTATTCCAGTAAACAACTATAGTTCAGTGAAAAGAATTTTTGAGTTGGTGTCAAAAGACTTGGATTTGAAGCCCCAGTCTTAGGTCAGTGTTATGTAAGCTTATATGAGACCCTCAGTCCTCACCAGCCTCAGTTCCTTCACCTGTCAATGATGAATCATGTGAGACTTAACTGAGATAAGCTGTGTGCTGGTGTCTTCTGAACTGTAAAATGCACTGTATCAGAGCTCTCATACTGGACCAGCAACATCATGATTTCTTGGAATTTGTTAGAAATGTAATTTCTTGGCCCCATCCCAGACCTACTGAATTGGAAACTCAGGTGGTGGGGACCAAGAATCTGTGTTTGAACAAGCCCTCCAGGTGATTCTGATAGTCAGTCAAGTTTAAGAGTTACTGTGCTACTCGGACACGTGGCTGCTTTTAATTAGAGAAGAGCTCTTGTCTCCCAAGGTCTTGTTTCAGACTCTAACTAGGATACTCTGCCTTCTCAGAAAGTATGAGGAGGAAACTTCTGCCTTTCTCCCCTGGCTCCTCCCTAATCCCTCCATCGCAGGTAGGGAATGACTGAGTTGATAGTGAGTTGGGACAGAGGAAGCTCTCCATGTGGACTGGGCTCCTGACTCTGTCTCTGGCAGGTCCCTGCTCACAGCTGCCCATTGAATTTGTTTTGCTTCCTTTGAGCAAGTACATGTGTTGCAGGTCAGGTGGGGCTGGCCTTTTAGAGAAAGGCCTAGAAATTTGGGGGTTCCTCCCTGAGATGTGAGCCAGGCAGGCAGTGACTACCACTGCATCTGCCCAGCTCCACAAACCCAGGCCTTCCTGCAGGCACATTATAAAGGAAGGCGTGAAGGAGCATGTGAGCAGTTCCCCTTTGCCTTCAAGCCCAAGCCACGTCTTCCTCAGACACAAAATACCAGAAATCCTCCATCTGGAAGTCAAAACTCTGATACTGGATTGAATTCTTTTCTTGTCACTTGGATTTGTTCTCCATTGATTTAAACCACAAGTGAAAGAGGCATCATGAATTGGCACCTCGAACACCAAACTTCATCTCCTACAGTAGACCCGCCCGGGGACTAACTTTGACATTGGCTCTGATGGTGGGTACCAACTTCCCTGTGAATCTATGCAGGGCTCTGTCCAGTCTTAGGTGTTCCCACTTTGTTCCATTTTCTAGTCTGCTGGGCAAAAAAAAAAAGCTTTTGATTTGTCTTGCATTTTGGAAAAGATGGACACACAAGTACACTGAATGTTCTTCAAGGCTACTCAAGCCCCTTTACAGCTCCAGTTCTCAACTCCGCCCACATTTAAAAAATTCTCTGTTCCTATTCCCTACTCTTGTAAGTTTCTGCCATCAAAAGATCTTCCCTATAGGTGTATAATGAACCCTCCAAATCTTAATGGCTTAAAACTACAGTAGTATTTTTTGATTACAAAATTTTAATTTGGACAGGGCATGAAGGGGACAGGCCATCTCTTTTCCATGCAGCTTCAGGTGAGTGACTTGACCAGGGCTGTACTCTCAAGTACAAGATGTACTCTCAAGATGATTCCCTCACATGGTTGTCAAGTCAGTGCCGGCTGTTAGCTGGAAGCTCAGTGGGGGATGTGGGCCACAGACTTTTATTTCTCTCCACACAAGCCTTTCCTTGAACTGCTTCAATTTCATCACGACATGGTGGTTAGATTCCAAGAGTGAGCATTTTAAGACAACAGGAATTTTTCAGTACATGACATTTTTCAGATCTGTCTTTGGAAATCATGTAGCATCACTTGCATCATATTCTATTGGTCAAGGCACTTACAAAAGCTGCCCAGACACAAAGGGTGGGTACATATACTCTACCTCTTGATGGAGGGTGGCAAGGTCTTAGAAATGCCTTTGGGTGGGGGACATTGTCGGTGTCATCTTTAGAAAATACAATCTGTCACTGAATTCTCTCAGAGCACCTGTAATGTAATTTCACTAAAACGCAATTATTCCTATAAAGGTAATATGATCAACTATTATCAGTCATTAATGTCCTTTTGAGAATGTGTTTATTAGGCATCCAGCTAAGAGGTGAAAAGATATATACTGATTAAAGGTAATGACAATAGCTTCTAGTTGTGAGTACTTACCATGTGCCAAGAACTGTACCACACATTTTACATGCGTTGTCTTATACTATGCTTGTAGCAGACTTATGAGGTAGTTATTATTCCCATTTGACAATTGAGAATCCCAAGTTTATAGAGGTTTGGGGAACTTGTCTGAGGCCATACCATTTGGAAGTAGTAGAGCTGGGATTCCAACACAAGTAGCCTGGTTTCAACTCTTGTCTGACTTTGAGCCCTCTCTCTACCTACAAAGTAAAACATAAGAAATCTTTTTGATCATACAATGATCAAAACAGAGGAATTGGCACTGGTACAATATTAACTCAACTACAGATGTTTTTGGATTTCACTCATTTTTCTAATAATGTCCCCTTTATGTTCCAGGATCTAATCTAGGATCCCACATTGCATTCAATTATTACATCCCCTTGCTTTCCCCCCATCTGTGATGGTTCTTCAGTCTTCCCTTGTCTTTCATGACATCTTCAACTTTGAACGGTACTGCCCAGTTATTTTGTAGAATATCTCTCCATTTGGGTCTGTCTGATTTTTTTTCTCATGATTAGATTGGTGTTACAAATTTTTGTTAAGAATATTGAAAAAGTGATGTTGGGCCCTCCTCAGGGTATCATGTCTGAGTAAGTTATGATGATATCTTATTACTACTGTTAACTTTGAGCACTTAAACAGATATCATTTTTAAAAGAAGAGGTTGGACGAAAAGAAACACATGGAATTGACAGGGTGGTAGGCAATTCTATGGAGAAATGCTGTTATGAATAAGACAATGTATAATTATAATGAAATCATGTGCCAGACATAAAATTTATCAGTTTTTTTTAACGTCTTTTTTGGAGTATAATTGCTTTACAATAATGTGTCAGTTTCAGCTTTATAACAAAGTGAATCAGCTATACCTATACATATATCCCCATATCTCCTCCCTCTTGCGTCTCCCTCCCACCCTCCCTATCCCACCCCTCTAAGTGGTCAAAAAGCACTGAGCTGATCTCCCTGTGCTATGTGGCTGCTTCCCACTAGCTATCTATTTTACATTTGGTAGTATATATAAGTCCATGCCACTCTCTCACTTCAACCCAGCTTACCCTTCCCCCTCCCCACGTCCTCAAGTCCATTCTCTACGTCCGCATCTTTATTCCTGTCCTGCCCCTAGGTTCTTCAGAACCTTTTTTTTTTTTTTAGATTCCATATATATGTGTTAGCATACAATATTTGTTTTTCTCTTTCTGACTTACTTCACTCTGTATGACAGTCTCTAGGTCCATCCACCTCACTACAACTAACTCAATTTCGTTTCTTTTTATGGCTGAGTAATATTCCATTGTATATATGTGCCACATCTTCTTTATCACTTTTAAAATGTACTAATTGGATATTCAGAAGAACCGTCTGGGATGTGGGTGATTTCTCAGGGCACTGGTCTCATGGCCTTGTAGGGAATCTGGTGACACAGTCAATGTGTGGGTGTCAACACCCCATTCCTGTGGGGCTTAGGGAAGTCAGAGTGGAAAGAAGGTATGTTGAGAGGGATCTGGGTCTTGTAAGAGTAGATCATTGTTTCTGGACACTTGCTGAACCCTAGAGACTGAAATTTCAGTCTTTAGTGCATGGAGCTTCTTTTCCATTTTCCATTGAGAGACAGCCTGGCTGGATGGGAAGGAGGCCAGGGTTTGTGGCCTGGAGACTTGGCTCTGCCTGCTAGCATCCTCACTTACTACCATGAAAGGGATCTCTCCAGTTTCGTCTCCATTTACAAGATGGTGATGTTTGCCCGTGAACAGAAGGCTGTGAGCACAGTGCTGCAAGGACAATGCTGAGCACTTCCGATTCTGCTAATACTCAGTATGTGAAAGCTGGCTTTTATGGTATGAAAAAGAAAAACATAGAATTTTCAATTTGGACAGTCCTATTTCCCAGTCTCAGCTCTGCCAAACTCACAACATCAATTTCTGGAAAATATTGAGAAACATCCCTGGTAGGTAGGGTATGTTAACAATAATGTATAGACAGTTCTTGGCTTATAATGGATGTCCCACACCAGTAACCTCTATTTTTTTTATTATTGTTGACTACATCTTTAGCTAGTTAGTTCAAATCTTGGTCTCTTTCCAGGCCAAACCTTCCTTTTAGGGTGCCCTCATGACCATGAATCCAACTACGTGGGTTCTTGGCTCTTGAACTGGGTTCCTGAGTAGAACTGAAAGATTCAAGGGAAATCAGTGGATTTCCATGGTACCAGGATAGAGCAGCAATGAGTTTTTTTGTTTGTTTGTTTGTTTTTGTTTTTCTCAAATGGCAGAACCCTTGGCATCAGGGCAAGGAAGGGAACTTGACTATGACTCAGCAGTGATTGTCTCTAAACTCTCAAAATGTTTGCAAACTTCTGTACTCTCTATGGATACAAAGGCCTTGGTAGGTTTCTAAAAGAAGTATTGATGCAGAACGTAGGCAGTTTGAAAATGGCTACTTGCCGAGATGATTAAGGTTTTATGATAACAGTTGGACTGGAATGGATTTTCCTTCTTATCATATACTTGTTGGTGGCATTTCAAAGTAGAAGAGAAATCCTGGCTTAACGTAAAACAAAGCTGTTAGGAGAACATCTTGAGCGGACCGGAGTCTGTGTTGAGACTTACTCCTGTGAGAGTGAGGGGGTACAAGTTGTGCGAAGTGATGTGTCTTCTACACAAATGCATATGAAAATGAACCATGGTGTTCATATGTTTTGATTGTAGGGTAAGTGTAAGTCACTAGGAAGGAGGAGACTTGGGTCCCAGGCCCCCTTCTGCCATTTACTGGTTATATGACACTAGAAAGATAAGAGTACCTGTCTTGGACTTGCTTATCTCATCTAGAAAGTGGTGAGAACAATTCCTATGTACTTCAGTGCTATGGATATATCATGTATAACCTCCAGGTAACTGTGGCCAACAGATGCACATAGTGGGTGCTTACAGAACACTTAATGAGCTCAGTAGAATTCAGACCAGTCCATGCTTGGTCTGGTTGCCCTTGAGCACATCTCGGGACCTTCCCTGTAAGCTAAAGTGGCTTTATTGAGCATTAGTGGCTGCAAGGGTTGCTCTGCTTCCAGACATCTCTGTACCTTGATCTCCATGTCTGTGCCCATATATGTACTTGGATGAGCATTCCACAATGGCTGCCAAGTCCACATTCTGCAGTACCAATCACCTGTCTGAAAGACACACCCTTTTGATTAGATTGAAAGCCTAATGTCCTTTGTTTTGTACCTCCCAAAGCCAAGTGCTTCCCAGGAAAATGTAAATAATGGAATATAAAGTTTCCACTGCAGCTGCGTTTAACACAAGCAAAAATATTTTATTTAATCAAATGAGAATTTGTATTTTCCCTCTCTCCTTAAAACAATTACAACCATTAAACATCTCAAGAGAGTTTTCCCGCCAAGCTAGAGCTCAAATCTTTGAAACAAATAAGAGTCAAAGTAAGTTTCACAAAGAGCATTCTTAGAGCAATGTTACTTCATTCATGACAAGTCATAGGAAGGCAGATGTTATAATACTGAATACTTTTTTTCCTGCATCTTCATAGGAGATAGAATTTTATCTGTCTTTCATACTCATGGAGGTTTGTAGCTTCAAGAAAGATAATCCTACTCTAATTAAAATTAATTACAACAAAATCATCAGCAGGCATTTCAAAAGATACTTCGCTGCTTTTAGAAATCTGTTTCAGTGTATTCATTACCTAGGGCTGCCTAACGAGGTACTACAAACTGTGTGGCTTAAAACAATAGAAGTTTATTCTCTCATAGTTCTGGAGCTAGGAGTCCAAAATCAAGTTGTTGGCAGGGCCATGCTCCCTCTGAAACCCATAGGGGAGAATCTTGTTTCTTCCCAGCTTCTGATAGTTTGCAGCAATCCTTGACATTCCTTGGCTTGCAGCTTTAATCTCCACCTCTCTCATCACATGGCTTCTCCCTGAGTCTGTCTCTTCTCTTCTTTTAAGGATGCAAGCCATATTGGATTAAGGGCCAAGGTTACTCGAGTCTGACCTCTTTTTAACTACATGTGCAAAGACCCTATTTTCAAAAAGCTCACATCTGAAGTACTGGGGATTAGGATTTCAACATACCTTTTACAGACACACAATTCAAACCATAACATTCAGATACCTGAAAACACCTATTTAATAGGGAAAATAAAGCTGAATGTATTTGCAAGGAGTTAGAGAAACAAAAAAGTAAGTGGTGGATATAAGGGAGCCAACATATTTCATATGATGATCATAAATCATAAGGTATAAAGTTTATACTTTAAAGGGACAGTAAAAATCTATTGGCCTAACTTTTTATCCCATGCATCATGGGCTTTTCCACAGCATATTTGTTGTGTGGTCATTTAAATTCTGCTTGAAAATTCCAGTGGTGGTTGTTGTTGGGAGGTGGTCATTTCATGAATGTTACCATTCCATTGTTGGACTTTCCAGGCTGTGGAACATTGTTTTCTTAACTGAGCAAAAATCTGCCTCTAGATTATCCAGCAACTGTCAGGAATCTTGCTCTCTAGACTGACCCAGGACCTGGAGGTGTCACCCCACCCCCTTGTGACAATCTTCCTAATATTTGATGAGAATTAGGAGTGCTACGTTATATGCTTTTAGTTTCTTATCTTCTGGTCCACACGACTCAGCTGCTGTAGAACTTAGTGTCCAAAACCATTCTAGGCCATCTCCTGTGAGTGTCACCCTAAGCCTAGATTAGCCAACTTGCTCAGAATATGTGAAGAAATAGGTTCAGCATAGGTAATGAACCTCTTCTCTCCAATGTCCCCATTTTCCTCATCACAGTCACATGACATCCTCATTTTCATTGACATCTGCAGTATTGGACCATGTGACCACCTCTTCTTGGACTGTTTTCTCCTTTGAATTGCACTGTAATTAATTATTCTGGTTCTTCTCTTTATCTCTTAGATTGCCTTTAAGTTACTTCCTTTCTTCCTTCATCGGTTTCTCTTTCCCCTCCAATTAGAAATCAAGTGCATGATCAGATCTACCTACACAATCCCAGCTAGCCCCACTGTGCTGCAGTGCATTATTTGTTTATAATATCTCATTCTCTGCCATGTCCTTGCCATGCTTGCCCACACCACTGACTACAGGCCTGGCCATATGACTTGCTTTGGCCAATGGAATGTGAGTAGATATTATACATGTCACATCTGAGCATAGGTTTTAAATGTGCTTATGTGGTTGGCTCTGTGCTCCACTTACTCTGAGCTTTCACCTTGAGAACAGTGTGTACCAAATCCACATGTAGCCTGGAACAGAGCAATAGAACCACAGAGCTGCAGCTGACTTACAGGTGACATGTTAGTTAGGTGAGCAGCAAGAGGCTTCTGTTGTTACAAGTCACTGAGACTTGGGGGATGTTTGTTGTGCAGCATAATCTAGTGAAATATGACAAACACAGTCAATCTCAAATCTACTATGGCTTCTTCCCAATACCACACAGCCCATATTTCAGACTGTTTTGTTGGCATCTCAAAATTAGTTTGTTTAAAAATTAACTTATCGGGGTTTTTCTTTCTTTTTCTTTTCTCTTATAGAATTTCCTCCTTCTGACTTCCCCATTTCTATAAATATGACATAGGTTCTTATGCTAACTTGGACTTCAAACCGTGGAATCAGCTTCCAGCCTCTCTCTTTCTCACTAATTCTATATTTAGTTAACTGCCAAGCCTGTTGAATTTTTTCCTTTATTTCAACAAATGTTTATAAAAACCTACTAGAGATCTAGCATGGCCCTTCTTTTTGTGAGATTTACAATGGGATAAGACACAGCCCCTGCCCTCAAGAAGTCTTCAGTCTGATCTGGGAGTAGGATCATAAAGATGACTTCAGCACTATACAATTCATGCTGTGATAAAATTATCTTGTTGGTGGAGAGGAGAGGCACATGGCCCAACCTGGGCATTCTCAGAAGGATGCCTGGGGGAAATGACACCTGAGCTGGCATTTCAGGAATGAGTAAGCAGTATCAGGGAAAGGGGGATGGGACATAGCTAGCAGACAAACTCTTCTGAGGAGAACCAGGAAGACGTGATTGAGTGTGGTGGAGCTGGGGAGCCTACGTGTGGTTCAATATTATCTGGGCTTAAATTGTGAAGTTAGGGGTGGTAGGAGATGAGACGGGAAAATTAAGCAGGGTCTAGACCATAGGAAAGTTTGTACACCATGGATGTATGCAGCTTAGCATTTAGCCTACAGAATTTGGGAAAGAGACATGGCTAGATGTCTCCTAGTAGGGAGGGTGGATTATTTTTTAACTAAAACAGAAAACATTAGATAGCACCTATTACATGCCAGATGCCATTCTAAGTGCTATACAAACATTAGCTCATTTAATTCTCCTAACAGCCTTAGTAGATAGGCTACTATGATTTACAATTTTACATATGAAACAAGAGAGACAGAAAGAAATGAAGAAACTTTTTCCTGGCCATATAGCTAAGAAGTTTGAGAGCCCTGACAGTTTGATATCAAAGACCAAATGTTGAACCACTATACTATTTGTTATGGCTAGATGGGGAGAGACCAAATAGAAGGCTATTGCAAATGTTAGATGAGCTAAATAGGGATAGCGGAATTGCCACAAGGATTAGATTTAGGAAATATTTGTGTGGATAGATAAAGAGAACTTGAGGTTGATTGGATAAAAGAAGGCTCAGCAGAGGAAAGAGCTGGCTTAACTTGGAAATTTCTAACTGCTGGCACTGTAGGTGGTGTCATAAGTGAGATGTGGACAATATGGGGAGAGGTAGGTTTGTGAGAAAGACAAATTCAGTTTGGGCTATGTTGAGTAGAGGAAGCTAAATGACAGTAGGTTGAGAATTGACCTAGAGGCAAGAAGGTGGAGATGACAAGCTCCCATTATCACCACGGTAGTTCAGGTACTTGTACCTGAAATGCATGGCAGTATCTCCTAAAGGACTTGCTTAATCACTGTCCTTCCCTACTCCAACAAATTCTGCATTCCTCCTCAGAGTAATCTTTTGAATGTGCATTTTGACTATATCTTTTTCCACTTCACACCTTTTCCAAGGCTCCCCACTACTCACCCAATGCCTTCACCTCCCCAGTATGGCTTCAAAGTCCCCCCAAATCGATCTCCACCTACATTTGTAATGTTTTTCTCCTTCCATTGCTCCATGCAAAGCCCATCTTCTAACTTCTTGTTCCCAGTCGTTCCTTGTCTTTCCATGGCTTTGTGTCTTTGTGCATGACACCTCCCTCTCTCAATGTCTGACTAATAAAACCCTGCCTTATTTCAAGACTCATACAAGATTGTCTTCCTTCATTACCCTTCCCTAATTGCTCCATCCAGAAATGGTCTTTCCTGTCTCTCAATCCCAACCTTTGGATATAGTTGACGCCTGATCTTGCATAGAGTCATGCACAGTGGTTATTTTACCTGAGGGATTCATTTCTTATTACAAGGCTGAAGTATTTTGTGCATATGTTGTATTCTCTCTATCTATAAAAATGTATTAAATGAATACATCCATTAAGATAAAGGTTAAAAAAAAATCATGGTTTTGGGTGCACCAAACTTAAAAACAGCTTACCTTGGGGCTTTACAGACCAATGCCCATATTTTCCAAACTCAATCTTATTGACAGATGCATCAATTAACATTGCTTATACCTTTATTATCTCAAACATGATATGGGAGGGAAGGGGGAGAGGAGGGAATCATATTTTGAGCATATTCTCCAAAAGTTCCACAAAATTAAAAGTAAGATGTTAACATGGTGGTTGTTCAGCTAATGAAGAAAAGGTGTTAGAAAAGGCAATGTGATAACAGATGTAAGAAGGAATAAGAAAGACATTATCTCCAACACAAGTTTTTCAGCTCAGATGCTTGTAGCTGCATCAGTCCCAAGTTCGTTCCTTTCTACAAAATCATAGAACATATTTTGGTAACATCAGTCACTGGAAGCTAAAATGCACATTGCTTGAAATGTTGCAAGCATGTTTTTTTCCATGATTATTCCAATTTTCAAATGTGCATGCATAGTGTCCCAGAACTAGATCAGAGATTTATCTCTGGGCTGTGAGTTCCCTGTAGGATCTGGAAAAGGAAGACTTAAAGGAAGTGTTTTATGGATTTTCACCCTATGAATATCACTCATCCCTAAAATCCCAGGCATGTTCTTGGGATCAGAATCTACTGTGAGAAGAAAATAGTACCCCTAATGAGATAATTATCTATCAGTTATAGATTTTAAAGAACTTAGGCAGGAGAAGGGTGAATGAAATCCTTTTTAAAAAATAATGCATTATTTATTTTTATCCTGGGGAAATTGTGTGTGTGTGTGTGCATGTGAGTGTGTGTGTGTGTGTGTGTGTGTGTGTGTGTGTGTGTGTGAGATTCAGGTCCAGTTTCCTATACAGCATGCATGTCTTGTCTAGCAGTGCTAAAGAAATTCCCTTCTGTACATCTGTATTTAAATGAGGCACAAGCTAAAATTGGATATCATTATCCTAAGCCTCAGCTCACACTTAATGAAAGAGCCAGTATGAATTATTTACCGAATGTCATACTTCAGGTTTTAAATTCAATATATTGTGATACATATGCTACATAATTTAAGAGGTGGACAAATTACAGTGTGGCACCTGCCCATGCTTCTCCATTTGGTCATCTCTGCTGCCTGGGTTAAAGTCTCCCCCCCGTCAATAATTTAGCAGAAACCCTCCAATTCTCTCCTTAAAAATAAGCCAGCATCGAAAAACCTACAAGGGGAAACAATCCATTCAACTTGGGACAAATCTCGTATGTTGAATGATTTAACAGTCCAATTCTAAGCTTCAATAAGTCATTGAAATGCTGTGAGCAGAGGGATCAAATGTGAGAACAGAAAGTTTCCCCGACAAGCTTTATTCTCTGTCTTTCTTTTTTGCTGTCATTGGGTCACTGCTCTTTGGTGTGTTAGATTTTTTTCGATAGCACTTAACCCCCAGTTTGTTTCTCTCTTGTGGGCCAGAGTCCATTCTGCCTGTCTTTCCTGCTACTTTGCTTTTTCTCTTTCCTCTGTTTTCTTTCCCATTAGTAATTATTTATTAGTCTCTGAGGTGCAGCCCAGGATTTTTCATGGTATTTCTCCCACTTCCTCCAGCCCATTTGGTCACTGCTGAATGTTCAGAGGGGAAAGTAGGCTTTGACATGTCTGTTACATGATCTGGAGCAGTACACTGGAAAGCTATACAATTACCGGTTCCCTGGCATGGTTTCTTCCCTGCTCTTTGGCCAGGAGGGACTGACTGGTTAAGGAGGAAATATGGTTCGATGCTTAGAAGGCAGAGTGGTGGAGGAGTCTGCGCCCTGGCCCTGGCTGCTGGTTCCCCAACCAACTCCAGGTCTGAAAGCAACGTACCCCTTAGGAAATGTCTTTTTCTTGTCTTTTCCCTCTCTCTGCAGTCAAGGTAAGAAACCTATTGGTCACTGACACTCTTTCAATGGGCATAAATAACTGTAAGACAGGGATCGATTCATTGATCCTACAAGGAATTAAAACTGGTATTCTTATGGTGCTTTTATATCCTGAGTTGAGAGTACCATTTTATTATTCCTTGGAGAAGTTTAATTTCTTGAGTGCTTCTAGAATTTTAATTGGCACACAAATTACCTGAGGATCTTGTTAATATACTGATTTTGATTCAGGAGGTTGGGGCTGGGGCTTGAGATCCTGCATTGTTAACAAGTTCCCAGGTGATGCTGATGGTCTTAGATCACACTTAGAGTAGCCTGGTTCCAGAACTCTCCAGCCCCGCCCAGCTGTTTCCTTCCCCACTACATCCAGACTGTCTTCTCTGGCCAAGGCTCCTCTTCTCTCCACTCTCCATCACAACTTAACAATCCTATGTCCCGTTGGCTCAGATCCCCTGTTCTACATCATTGTGATCGGTAGCCTTTTCATGGCTCCAAAACTTCTTTTTCACCCTTGCTCATCCCTCTTTGAAGTTCAAGCCACATGACTGTATCACCACCTCCCTGCCCTTGTCATTGTCATTTGCACTGATACATCCCATCATTTGGTGAAGATTGGCACTTGAAGCATAATCATGATTTCCAATCTACCTCTTGTGATCAGTCTAAGATGTCCATATAGCTAGTCTTTCCAGTACCTGCCCTCTCAGTTCCTTACTTATTTTTTAAAAATGTAAATGAACTTTACTTCCACTCCATTGCAGCTACCCATTCCAAGAGCGATGCCCTAGACTTAGCTACTACCCAGAATGGTGTATCAGAGAACTTAAACCCTGATATTCTACTCTCTGACCTCCTGTCCTTCCAAGTCCCTCTGCTCTCCCAGCATTGATCCTTGATCTTTCAGTGACTCCATCCTTGATGTCTCCGCTGTCTCCTGACCTCCTGTCTTTGTGTACATAGCCTGGGTCTTCTATATGATTGTCCCAACTTTTCTCTCACAAGTTCTCAAATTCCTTGTGTTCCCATTTTTTTTCATGCTACATCTGGAGCAATACCGTCATTTGCCCTTATTTTTCCTAAACCTGGGAAACTGAACATGGTTAGAGAAAATTACCCAACTGTGCCAACTGGTGCCACCACAACCGGGATCTTGCACAACTCGACAATTCATTCATTCATAGTTGCTCAGTTCCTTGAGCCACTCTTCCGGACTTTCACCCCTTCCTCAAATCTCCAATTCAGTTCATGCCCACACTCCTAATCTCAATGAATAGGCTCTTTCTATTACTTTAAAATTAGAGAAGTTCTCCTAGGTGAACTCCTTCTATCTTCCACCATCTATAAGCTTATCTTTACCCACACCCATCTTTACTTCCTTCTTCCTCTACATTCTCAGATGATGAGGTGTCTCTCCTTCTGCTAAGGCCAGACCAAACCACCTGAGCACTGATCACTTCTGTCTCATCCCATTTCTTCCAGGCTCACATCAGTGATCGCACCAGCTTCTTTATCTCCAAACTCTGCCTCCCTCCCACCCCCTTCCCCCATACCTGCAACTCATTATATGTAATTATCTTATGTAATTGTCTAGCCTCATCTCCCACAATTCCCTGTGTGGGTGGAATTCTGGTGATTTCCACTCTTCTCACACATGATGCTGTTTCATGGCTTAGTAATTTTGCTGAAGCTGTCCCTTTAACTGGAATATTCTTTCTCTGTTTTGTAGTATGGAGAACTTCTACTCATCTTACAAGACTGAAATTGGGTGCTGCCTCCAAGCAGGCTTTCATGACTCCCACAATCCTAGATAGTGGCCTTGCTTCCAGGTTGCCATCTACACTTTAAGGTTGCTATAGCAACCTTATTTTATCATAATTACTTATGTGCTATCTCCCTTGTAGGCTAGATGCTCTTTGAGGGCAAGTACTTTTGCTTTATTCATTTTTGTATTCCAAGTGACTAGAACAGTTCCTGGAGTAATGTGGTTGAGAAATAAATACTAGTTAAACAAATGAATTAATGAATAGGAATTCCTCATAAAGTGAACACTTTGCATACATGTCACCTTGGTTACAACTGGCTTCATTTCACAGAATTTTGGGGGCATATATGTATTTTATCACAGGACTAGCTTTTAAAGCTCATTCTAATAATAATAATTTTGACATTACACCAACAGTTTATTGAGTTTGTTTTAGGCACTTTGCTAAATGATTCACATACATTATATAATTATGTCTTTATGACCACACTCTGAAGGCAATAACATTATAATTTTAGAGGCGATGAGGTGAGAATCAGAGAGGTTAAGTAACATACCCAATGTCACACAGCCAGGAGGTTGCAGAGCTACTTTAGGAAACTTAGCCAGGCTGGCTGAGAGATTCATGCCCTGAGGAACACATTCCTTCCTTTCTAGCCCCTGTCTGCTCTTTCCAGTCCCTGGTCTCTCTCCCTCCTTTGTCAAGTGCATTGCTTTTCCTGGGCCTGACTTGCCTCTGCAGCTTCAGCACGCCCCTGCCTCCATCCATCTCAGAGCACTGTGAAGATTGTGACCTTCTGTTTTATAGCTGTCTATCTAATCGACAAGGTGTAATGATTGTTTCAAAGAAGCCCAAGGGTTGAGAAAATTCATTTCTTAATAATCATTAAGTAATGAAGTGCTACTTAGCACTATATGCCTTAGATAATTAGGATGCTACAGAAGTGAGGCATTCTGTGGGTTGTTTTCACTATCATGCAGTTTGGAATAGTTAGAAATATTGAAATTTAATCGGTCATATCTCTTCTTCCTTTGTCACTAGCAACACCTTAGTGTAGAATAAATTCTGCATATTCTCTTTTAACAGGGAGTGAATGAAAACCCAGGGCCAAGGCTGATTAGAAAGCCAAGGGATTAGATACCCTGCTTGTGTAAGCCTGTTGGAAAGTCCTCTGTGCATGTCTAAGTAAATGGGAATGAAAGTCTCCTTTACCTGGTGACAGGTGGATGGCTTACTTTATCCATATACCTTCAGGGGCCGCCTTATTTATAGATGGCTTCAAGACTCTGGAACTAGGAGGAAATTAGGCTTAAAAGACTTAAGTGAGTACACAATGATTCTCATTTTTCTCATTGTCCGTAAACAAATAATATTTGCACTAAGCACAGAATTACAATCTAATTCTTACTGAAGTCCACATGACTTGGTGCTAAAGATTTATCATGTCCTTTTTTAGGGCCACTCATATTTCTAAACTTTATTGAGCTTTCCCTGATCTTCAATGTTATGGCATTTTTTTGTGCCTGTTGTAAATGTTAATAACATAATGCTTTAAGTGATAGTACTTAAATCTGAATTTTATTTCCCACTGATCCAACATGTGAAGCCTGCATTCGTTTGTCACAAGTATCTCACCCATTTAAATTGAAAAAAAATCTATAAATAACATGTTTTTGTATGCACATACATGTGTGTATTAATAGTAATAAAACCTTAGCAGAGAAGATGAAGAGTTGATGATTTTGAATTGCCTCAACATTTATTGGTGGTCTAAGTTAAATTACTCTTGAATGTATATTTTCTGTATATACTAGTATAAATGATATATTTATATTTTATTATTGGTAAAGTTTTTTAATCTCTAATATGAGATTGAATCATATTGTGGAATTTTATATGCCCTCACAAAGGGCTATTTTACCATTTAGAAACATTCTTTGGCAAAATGCCAACTGCTTCTAGGGTGCAATTGAGACCATCACAATTTATGATTCGCGTTTAAAGCTTTTGACTTTAACCTTCTCATTTCCTGAAATAAAAGTGTATAAAGCAAAAACTTTTTTATTTGCTCATTTCAGAGAGATATTGCCTTCTCACGAACATATATAAACAGCCCATAAGATCCAGCAAATCCACTCCTGTGCTTATATCTGAAGAAAATGAAAACACTAGTTTGAAAAGATACATGCACGCTAATGTTCATAGCAGCATTATTATTATTTTTAAACATCTTTATTAGAGTATAATTGCTTTACAATTGTGTGTTAGTTTCTGCTTTATAACAAAGTGAATCAGCTATACATATACATATATCCCCATATCTCCTCCCTCTTGTGTTTCCCTCCCACCCTTCCTCTCCCACCCCTCTAGGTGGCCACAAAGCACTGAGCTGATCTCCCTTTGTTATGTGGCTGCTTCCCACTAGCTATTTTACATTTAGTAGTGTATATATGTCCATACCACTCCCTGACTTCGTACTAGCTTACCCTTCAACTTCCCCGAGTCCTCAAGTCCACTCTCTATGCCTGCATCTTTATTCCTGCCCTGCCCCTAGGTTCTTCAGAATCATTTTCTTTTTTTTTTTAGATTCCATATATATGTGTTTGCATACGGTATTTGTTTTTCTCTTTCTGACTTATTTCACTCTGTATGACAGACTCTAGGACCATCCACCTCACTACAAATAACTCAGTTTTGTTTCTTTTATGGCTGAGTAATATTCCATTGTATGTATGTGCCACATCTTCTTCATCCATTCATGTGTCGATGGACACTTAGGTTGCTTCCATGTCCTGGGTATTGTAAATAGAGCTGCAATGAACATTGTGCTACATGACTCTTTTTGAATTATGGTTTTCTCAGGGTATATGCCCAGTAGTGGGATTGCTGGGTCGTATGGTAGTTCTATTTTTACTTTTTTAAGGAACCTCCATACTGTTGTCCATAGTGGCTGTATCAATTTACATTCCCACCAACAGTGCAAGGGAGTTCCCTTTTCTCCACACCCTCTCCAGCATTTATTGTTTGTAGATATTTTGATGATGGCTATTCAGACTGGTGTGAGCTGATACCTCATGGTAGTTCTGATTTACATTTCTCTAATGATTAGTGATGTTGAGCATCCTTTCATATGTTTGTTGGCAATCTGTATATCTTCTTTGGAGAAATGTCTATTTAGGTCTTCTGCCCATTTTTGGATTGGGTTGTTTGTTTTCTTCATATTGAGCTGCATGTGCTGCTTGTAAGTTTTGGAGATTAATTCTTTGTCAGTTGCTTCATTTGCAAATATTTTCTCCCATTCTGAGGGTTGTCTTTTCATCTTGTTTACAGTTTCCTTTGCTGTGCCAAAGCTTTTAAGTTTCATTAGGTCCCATTTATTTATTTTTGTTTTTATTTCCATTTCTCTAGGAGGTGGATCAAAAAGGATCTTGGTGTGATTTATGTCATGGAGTGTTCTGCCTATGTTTTCCTCTAAGAGTTTATAGTCTTTGGCCTAACATTTAGGTCTTTAATCCATTTTGAGTTTATTTTTGTGTGTGGTGTTTGTTAGGAAGTGTTCTAACTTCACTCTTTTACATGTAGCTGTCCAGTTTTCCCAGCACCACTTATTGAAGAGGCTGTCTTTTCTCCATTGTATATTCTTGCCTCCTTTATCAAAAATAAGGTGACCATATGTGTGTGGGATTATCTCTGGGCTTTCTATCCTGTTCCATTGATCTATATTTCTGTTTTTGTGCCAGTACCATACTGTCTTGATTACTATAGCTTTGTAGTATACTCTGAAGTCAGGGAGCCTGATTCCTTCAGCTCCATTTTTCTTTCTCAAGATTGCTTTGGCTATTCGGAGTCTTTTGTGCTTCCATAGAATTGTGAATTTTTTTATTCTAGTTCTGTGAAAAACGTCACTGGTAGTTTAATAGGGATTACATTGACTCTGTAGATTGCTTTGGGTAGTATAGTCATTTTCACAATGTTGATTCTTCCAATCCAAGAACATGGTATATCTCTCCATCTGTTTGTATCATCTTTAATTTCTTTCATCAGTGTCTTATAGTTTTCTGCATACAGGTTTTTTTGTCTCCTTAGGTAGGTTTATTCCTAAGTATTTTATTCTTTTTGTTGCAATGGTAAATGGGGGTGCTTTCTTGATTTCACTTTCAGATTGTTCATCATTAGTGTATAGGAATGCCAGAGATTTCTGTGCATTAATTTTGTATCTTGCTACTTTACCAAATTCATTGATTAGCTCTAGTAGTTTTCTGGTAACATCTTTAGGATTCTCTATGTATAATATCATGTCATCTGCAAACAGTGACAGCTTTACTTCTTCTTTTCCAATTTGGATTCCTTTTATTTCTTTTTCTTCTCTGATTGCTGTGGCTAAAACTTCCAAAACTATGTTTAATAATAGTGGTGAGAGTCGACAATCTTGTCTTCTTCCTGATCTTAGAGGAAATGGTTTCGGTTTTTCACCATTGAGTATGAAGTTGGTTGTGTGTTTGTCATATATGGTCTTTATTATGTTGAGGTAAGTTTCCTCTATGCCTACTTTCTGGAGGGTTTTTATCATAAATTGGTGTTGAATTTTGTCAAAATCTTTTTCTGCATCTATTGAGATGATCATATGATTTTTCTCCTTCAATTTGTCAATAGGGTTTATTACATTGATTGATTTGCATATATTGAAGAATCCTTGCATTCCTGGGATAAACCCCACTTGATCATGGTGTATGATCCTTTTAATGCATAGCAGCATTAGTGACAACAGTCAAGACACAGAAACAACCCAAGTGCCCATCAATAGATGAATGGATATAGAAGATGTGGTTTATATATACAAGGGAGTATTTCTCAGCCTTAGAAAAAAAATGAAACTCTGCCATTTGCAACAACATGGACAGATTTAGAGGGTATTATACTGAGTGAAATAAGTCAGACAGAGAATGACAGGTACTATATGTTATCATATATATGTGGAATCTAAAAAATAAAACAAATAAATACATATAAAAAATAGAAACAGACTCACAGATATAGAAAACAAAATAGTGGAAGGAGGAAGGACAAGATAGGGGTACAGGGTTAAGAGATACAAACTACTATGTATAAAATAGAAATCCACAAGGATATATTGTATAACATGGGGAATTATAGCCATTGTCTTGTAATAACTTTAAAGGGAGTATAGTCTATAAAAATATTGAATCACTATGCTGTACTCCTGAAACTAATATAATATTGTAGAAAAATTAAAAAGTTAAAAAATTAAATAGGTTTCACAGACTATGCTGAGCAGAGCATTCCTAAACCTCTGCAGCTGCTCTTTTGTGGTTATTCTAGATCTAGGGTTCTAGAATTCCATGGAGGAGATGGCTAGAAGGAATGAGGACAGAGGAAAAAGCAACTCTGTAGATCACAGGATCCCTGGATGTGTGTCTCTCTGATAACACTTTGATAACAATTGGTGTTTGAGTTCAATCTAGAATGCCTTACTCTTTACCCTTATTGCTAAACAGTCTTTCTCAGTGTAAACAGGATCTATCTGCCAGTGTTCTTTTTCCATCTGAGGTAAAAATATTCCAATTGTGACATCACCGTTAGTTGCTGAGGGAAGGATTAGTTATCACAAATAAAGGCTTATCGCTCTTGGAATGAAATGATGGAGCAAATGAAAGCACAAGGAACAAAATGCTCATTTCTTTCATAAATTCTCAGCCTTCCATGTGGCATGCAATAAAGACGACCTATGGAGAAGGAGGCTTCAGTTCAAGTTCTCTGGGAGAGGTTAGAAAAGTAGCAGATTAACCTTCCTGATACCTTATCAGTCAGTTTTGAGCAATCAACTAAGTTAACATTCTTGCCTTCCACAAATCATTAAATCATACACCATGGACCCAGAAATCTCCTACTTCCTCCAGCAAAGGTATGGCTGGAATGTGAGGAAATGTCAGATTAGGAGGACTTTTCCCAACAAAAGAGAGTTAGTGATTCCCTTGGAACTTTAACCCTTTTTAATCTGAGTAAAGGCCATCCCAGTTAAACCAGGAAGGTGAATTGTTCTCAATCTATGGCACTGTTTGGTGGGTTAAATTGAGACCTAATGGAATTGCACTGAGTTCTAAAAGGAACAGTGGTGCACACAATGCCAACACCTTTATGACCTCAGAATGTCACGCACACAAACACATGATACAGGACATGAAAGTGTGTTAAGCTTGGGTCCATTCTTCGTGGTTTCAATTAAGAATAGTAAGAGGGATTGGCTTGTAACTAATCTATTTCCACCCTTCCCTCTCCCCTCTTACCAAGATCCTGCTTTTTAGAGACTGCATTGATGATATAAACTTTAACTCTTGCCTCAACTTCTCCATACTTCTGAGAAATTCAACACAAAGAATGGAGATAACAAAACCTATTAGAAATAGCACAAACAGCAGCAAGAGCAAATGAAGAATTATCATACTGTGCCCAGGCAAACTAGTCAAAATGACTCCATTCTCTATTCTTCCACAATCAGCTCAGCTTGGGATATATAAAATAGACTCATAAGTTCTGGCTGAATATTTAAATATTTCTCTATTCACTGACTCATTCAGTATAAATCTTCTGCTTGTAAAAAAAAATGTATGGGTATCAGAATTAAATACAAAACCATGCAGCTTTGTGCTCTTTTATGCTAGGGAACAGAGCTATAGAGTCCACACTCAGGCTTGAGTTCTTGTTCCACACACCAGCAGAGTTTGGAATGGCTCTCCCGGGAGATTTCCATCTCCCTGGCATGCTGTAGTTAGGAGAGATTTGATTAAAATTAATACCAAGGGCAGCTTTGAAAGGAAGACAAATAATGAAGTACAATCCAAGATGGTGGACTTTTTGCAAATAGGGACTATGTCTTATTTATCTTTTTGTCTCTTTTAAGATGATAGCCAAATGTCTGGCATGAAACCGCCTTTAGGGTCTTGTTGACAGGGATGGGCTCTTCTTCTACTTTCACTGGGCAGTGGGTGCATGAGCTGGTGGTATGAGCAGCAGCAGCTGGTTGAGATGTGACGCCACCAGCATCCATCCCACAGAGCCACATACACCAGTTCTGATGAAGACGGATGGCCTAGTAGAAGCCTCAACAGCAGCAGACAGGGAAATGAATGGATTGGCCTCCTAAAGCTCAAGGCAGTCTGTACTGAGGGCTTCTGCCTTTATACTCTTCATTTTTCCAGTCTTCTCCTCAAAGAGCTGTACTTTGGGAACTCTGGTGTTTCATTCTAAACCACAAAGACTAAAATGCTGGTACTTCCTGCCTAAATCTCCCACTTCCAAACCTCAGGTAGTACATTTGAGAGGTTACAATTGTGAACCCTGCTTGAGTGTCCTAGGGCCATTCAGATACTGTGCAGTTATCTATAGCTATGGGTCACATATCACCTCAGTACACAGTGGCTTCGAACAGCCATCATTTTATTGCCCATGATTCTGTGTGTCAGGAATTCAGGCAGGGCTGAGTGGTACAGCATGTCTCTGCTTCCTGTGGGGTTGGCCAGACTCCTTCGTGCAGCTATACTCATGTCAGCTGGGCTGCGCTGGGCTGGAGGATCCAAAATGGCCCCAGTGCTGGCTGTTTGCTATAACACGTTGGTTCTCCTATTTGTGGCCTCTCCTCAAGAGACCTCCATATGGTCTCTCATCCTCCAGGGCCTCTCTCTCCATCAGGACAGACTGGGTTTTTCAAGGTGGTGTTGCAGAATTCCGAAAGTTAAAGCAAAAGTTATAAGCTTTCTTAAGGCCTGAGTCTGGAAGTCCCAGAATGTTCCCTTCTACGGCATTCAAGAGGTCAGAGCAAATCCCTAGGTTGGCCCATATTCAAAGGGTGAGGAAGTTGGCTCCCCCTCTTGATGGGAGGGGCAGTATGAATGTGCAGACTTGGGGGGAGCCATGGAATGTCACCTCTGTAGACAGACTACAAAAGACCCTGTGGTTTGGACTGCTGGCAACAGCTGCCTTCTGTTGCCAGGCTGGTATGTAAGGTGGCCCTTCAATTATTGCCCCATCTAATTGCAGTATCTCTCTTCCCCAGACCAGGCACCTAATATGCCTTTGCCAGCCTAGCCCACTCTTGGTGTGGCCTGAGGCCGACCCCAGGTGTATTCGCTCCTGGCACAGTCCCTGTTCCTGTGGTGGGCAGGGAACTTGGAGTTTCTGCCTTCCAAAGGCATCCAGACCATTTCCTAAGAGAACTGTGTTGGGGAGTGAACCCCATTCTCCCTATCTCCAGCCCTGATCTGCAATCTGGATCACCCTGCAACATTTGCATGGGCCTGGACAATTGGGTCCTTCCTAAACTAACTCTCTCAACTCCAAGTTTAAGTTTCCTTTTTACCTACTCTGTGTATCCCTGCCCAGTTCCAGGATTTACAGTGTTAACTTGTATTACCTATCCTTTCCCTAAAGCCTGTTTTTTGGTTAAAACATCTATGTGGCATGATGTGTGGGGTGGAAAATGAGAAATGGAAACTGATTAGAATGTATGGGTTCAGCCCCACCTTGACACTGACCCTTTGCTCCTGCCCTCTTCCTCTTCAACCTTAGGCCAAATTCCAAGAGATGATCTTTGCTCTCTATTGAGAAGAGCTGTGATCAACACACCCCTTAGGATGCTTTTTATGTTCACACGAGTGGATAAAAGGTCACATACTTTGTATGCAACTTAAGACTTCGGTTGAGCAGTTGTGATTATATGAGGATTACAGGACAATAAAAAATCAGGATGTGACATCTAGGACACAATTAAATATTATCTGAAAATAAATGCCTAATCTGTATGTAGAGACAAATCTATACTGCATGTAAATTTCACTTGATGTTTGCTCAAATACACATGATTCCTCTACACTAGTTCACATGACACAGTGGTTCCTAAGGGTCACAGACCATGTTAAAATATATAGTGAAAGGAGGATAAATTAACCTTTCAGAAAAAAATGCACAAGTGGGTAACACTTTGCATTCATTTCAAGACATTTGCCAATCCCCCAAGTTTTATCATCCATGAACTTCTTTAAAGGAGATGTAATGGGATGTGGCCTTTTGGAAAATCTCAAAGAAGATGAAAATCAACTTAGAATAATTTTATTGGGACTTATGTGGTCAGGATACACGTATCCTCCTTCAGCATTCTTTTTTAATTGTCTCATGTGGCTCTTATTACATAGGTGACCTCCTGCCCTTTGGTCATCTCTGCCTTTCTTTCGAAAGATCTGGTGGAAGTATCCTGTAATAACCATGCAAGCTTTCAGGTCAGTGCCCCATCCTTGCAGGGGGAAAAAAAGCCTTCTTAATCTGTGCCTCACATGAATCATAGTTCTGAGTTTGTAAGAGGAGGATCCTCTCCTGGAGGGTTTTAGTGACTCTCTAATGTTCACATGAACATAATAAGCTGAAATTACCAGCTACTATACATCCTGTCTATTGTCCAAAGAGATGCACAATCTTCTAGAGGAACAGAAACAAATCTGCCAAAGGTCATGTGTAGTTTGGGTATTTCTGAAGCCAGGAATGAAGTCTATTTTGATGGATAATGTGTGCAGGTGCTCTGCTCTTAAAGATTTACTTTTTCTAAGAAGGTCTAAGTAAAGTCATGAAATGTAACCTGAGAGTTGAATCTGAAGGCAATCGAGATTTCCCAAGCATAGCTCAGCACCTCTTCTTATGTGTATAGTTCAAATGCAATGTCTAGTCCAATAGAAATCCAATTGCTTAGGTGGTCTTCACACTACACAGTTTACAAATTTGTCTCATTTCTAAATTATCACTGGTTTGGTCCTGACTATGAAGAGGAAAATGAAATAATGTAATAACACCCTGGGCAAGTAGATTGTATTTTATCAGTGATCTCAAAACACATCATAAGCATTAATTACTTCTCCAAAGATGCTGGGAGGGAGATATGGCTATGACCACCATGCAGATGAGGAAGCAGATACTGGGTCAGGAATCAGTGACTTACAATAAACCAGCCGATCTTGATCAGGTCTGCATTAGGAAGGAGGAAAAATGCCCGGCTCTAAGACAGAGCATTTAAGCTACTTGCCCAGCTTTGCTCATCAGTTGCCAGTCAACCCTGCCCTGGCTCCATCCATCATAACCAGGATGATGATCACTATCACCATCCTTAGTCTCTTCACCAGGTGATATAAGCACCTCACGGAAGCAGATAGCTTCCCAGATGAACTTTATCAGCTGAGCTTCCTGCAGACCAAATAAAAAGGAATCAGGGGAGAACTGAATAAAATACATTTTTCAGGTCTTCCTGAGGATTCAATTTAAGAATTGAACTGAGAATTCAATTTAATTCAACCATCTGAGTTGTAAATATCAGAGTACAGTCAAACCCACTGTAGCCCTTGAGGATTCATTTTTGAGTGAGTTGCTTTTCCTGTGGGCACTAATGAGAAGATGCTCTCTGACCCCATAATGTTCCAATACATTGGGTGAAATGCAGCTAATTTTAGCCTTTCTAGTTGCACCTTCCACACCATAAACTGGGTAAGATTAAGAAAGTAACTTCTGTTCATAGAGATGTTCACTATAGTTTGCCCCCTTTACTCCTTCATCCTCATTAATCCTCTAGTTTTCCAAACTTTCTCAGTACAGCACACTTGAGCCTCAGCCCGAGATCAAAATCAGAGCGAGAACAAGGCCACATCAATGCCCACAAAGACTATTTTATCAGGGAAAATTCCAGAAGCTCCCCAACCTATCAGAGCTCCTCAGTGGACAATCCCACTATTTGATATTAATATTGATAAAACAAAAAGGATATATTATTCTGGATATTTCTGTTTCCTGCACTTCTTTGCCTTCTCCAAAATAGGCAATAAGCAAGAGATTGGACCATAAACAATGATAGCCAATATGGAATGAAGTGTGGACTACAAAATAAAATCATGATAACTTAGTTCCATGTTGCGTCACTAGAGAGAAAGGTCATACACACCTGGGGAAAAAAAAAAAACAAACCTTTTTTTCCATTGACCCACTCAAAACAAGCCATGACTCCACCAGGGCTGGATATTTCACCACTAGGGTATCATGCTCTGGAATGTAGGAATTAGAGGAAGGGGCCAGAGGAAATATTAAAATAGCCCTAACGGGTGGTCAAGCCTGGTTCACAGATCTGCTGCACTGTGTAACCCACAGCCCTCTGGGAGCTGTAGCAGCAATGTGTTTTACTTTTCTATTTTGAGCCTGTGAGTCACATTACAAATATTGACTTCTATTTCTCTATTAGCATCAGATTTTTTCTTGAATCCTCCAAATTGACTTTGACTATAACTTTGGTTAATATTAAACCTCTTGGGTCAACACACTTTTATAGCTATGAGCTGCTCCAACCACATGGAGTGGGGATTGGCAAAGAAGCCTTACAACCAGGAGCAGGACACAGAGAAGCCTCCTTCCAGGCAGCCCCCTACCCATCCCCCATCCACAGACTACCCCAAACACTCCCGCCAGATTCATCTTCCCAAAGCACTGGTGGGATCATGGTTTCCTGGCATAAAAGTCTTCCACGACACCCCATTGCCAAGGGCACTCAAGAGTATGGAAAGACTTCACCCTGGCAAACCCCAAAGACTTCGCCAAGCACATCACCTCCACACACAAACGTAATCTCTTCCTTGCTTTTATCCTCCAAGCACTTTGGGGCTTTCTTAAGACACAGAAGTAAACTTGCACATGAGTAAGTTCTCACTCAGTTCCTCCTGCCTTCTCCATTGTAGGCTCTGACGTACTCATCTTTGGACCCTCTACACACCTAGCTCCAGAGCTAGGCACATGGGAGATGATGCATAGACATTTGCTAGGCTGAATTCTGTCTCAAGGTTTATGTATTTCCTTTAGGCACATGATTGATAGTCACATGAAGTAGTTAAAATAGCCACACTGCAAGGTGGGTGTAGCAATATGTCTCGGAAAATTGGGTGGTTTTTGTTAATGTCCAGCTAAAATAACTTGTATTAGTATTATTTTTCACCTTATCTGGGCTGGTAAAAGAAATTACAGCCAAATTTGCAATAAACAAAAAGATATAAGTCAGAGAGAGAACAATAAAAATAGAAACCCACAGGGAACACAGCATCCTTTCTAGGATGAGGTAGTTTGGGGGTTACACTCAAGAAGAGAATTAGGGCATGAGATGTGTTTTCCCTTGCCTTTGCATATGTTCAGGTGGGTGATTGTAAGGAGAAAACAATGGGAAAGCAGCAGGAGGAAGCAGGAAGCAGGAAGAACAGGAAAAAATGGAAAATTAAAAAGAAATTAAAAACTAAAAACTAGGTATCTTGCACAGAAGAAAAGGAATCCCTTGACAACATACAGTGAATCTGACCTCTCTCCTTTCCTGAACTGAAAATAACCAGATAAAGTCCAGTCCCTTTGTTTGCAGAGGAGGAAGTGGAGGGCCAGGGAGGCCAAATTATTTCACTTCTTAAAAGTACAGGACTTTAACTGAAGGTGGGCATCTTGACCATGACGGCTGAGCATCCTAATTAAGTTCGTTAAAAAAAAAAATAATTGGGCACCTGTGTTGCTGATAGAGCCCCTTTAGCCTACAGGTGTTTATCTTGTCCCTCCCTACTCAACATCAGGCGATGCCATAGGTGCTGAGGATATAGGAAGGACTTTTTGATTTTTTCAAAATACATCCAAAGATTTAGATATGCCCTGTCTACGCTAAAGAGCTGAAGAAAAAGCTGATCAATTCTAAAAGTTGGTTTCTATGTAGTGTTCTCAGCAATGTTGGGCAAGATCCCTAAGTTTCTAAAGGTTTGAGAAATTTTCTAAAGGTTTGAGAATCTTTAACTCAAATATTATTGCCTATGTCCAATCATTAATTTTCATTTGCACAAATGTGGCTGTGGTTGAAGAAAAGGTGAGGAGGGATTTTCCATCAATGGCCGGCATACTGACCTCTTTGGCAGGTGCAGGCAGCCTTTGTGTTCATGGACCACCCCCCACCCATCCAGTCCTCTAGGGCTTCTGCAATAAAAACAATGGACCCTGTGCAATTTGGACCTTCCATCATCTGCTTTTTATCAACCTCACTTTTTTGAAACCTTAATACCTCTTTGGTTTTAGAAAAATAAAGGGAGCAGGAGGCTATTTGACAGTCAACCTTTCTGGAAAGTCTAGGAGTGATTTGTGAGTTTCCTTATGGTTTGTAGTAATGGACAAACAAGGAACATATATTTCCATTTTATCATATCCCCATAGATACTAAAGTCCATATTTTCCTGTTGCTAAAACTTAATGGAAAAAAAAAAAAACTAAAAAATCCCTCAAAAGGAAAGCAGCAACATGTCTTTTATGACTCATTTTTGATGTCAATAGGAAGATTTGTTTCCTCAGAAGGTGCACTTTAAAAAGGAAAAACAACTGAAAATTCTAAAACAAAATGATGCAAATCTTGCCACACATTTTAAGAGCAAGAGAATATCATTATAAGACCCAGAGAAAGTGTTGCTCACCGAAATAAATTCATTCATTCACGTGTATATTCTCACTTATTCCTTCTTTCTCTCAAAGCAAATAACTGTACCATTTTCTTTTTGAAATAGGCATGTGTGATAGATTTGTGATAAAACTGAATCTTCATGTAAGTTTGTCTGATATCTAGTCTGAAGTGTGAATAGACCTGTCTATCAGGAATTAGCAAATCTTTCTAGAAAGAGTTCACCTTTCTTCAGAAATTCAACAAGATGCATATCAACTTAGTCTGTTAATACATAGTCTGTGGGCCAATACCCAATACAATTTTGATCAGTTTTAAATAATATCAACCACTATAGTAATAGTTAATGTTTAGTGGGTGTTTACTAAGTGCCAAGCACTATGTTAGTACCTTATATGCGTGTTTCGTTGACTCCTCACATGATCTCCCTGGGCATAAATCAGGAGCTATCATCATTTTACAGATGAGAAAATAATGTTTCCTGGGTGTTGATTCACAGTGGAGTGGATGGCAGGCCAAATTTAGAGGTCAAAAATAAAGTCTGAATCCTTAGAAAAGAAACTTTTAGTGGGCTAATTGGATTATAATTTACTTTGCTGCCCAGTGCTCAAAAGAGAAAGACAGAAGGAGGTGAGTTCAGGGAGTTGTGATGACCAACTCTGAAGTCTACTGAGAAAGCCAGACGGAAGGTCATCCTGAAGAGAGGCCCCCCTCCAGGTCTCGCCTCTCACCACTGCACCCCCAGCACAAGGCATGTGCCTGGCATTCGGTGTCTTCAATATACATTTACTGGATGGAGGAAAGATTGCCTCTCTCCTGCATGCTAAGGTGATTTCTGGAAGATTCAAAGCCTCTGCTCCTAATGGCAGATGCCCCTCAAGATGAGGGGGAGAGAGATTGAGAGACTGAGAGAAAAGGAAGAGCTTGAGAAGTCCCGGCCTCGATGACCAGCCCCTCTGCTTAACTGGTTCCTGCTCTGGAGTCTTAAAGAGCTGTAAGTGTTCAAGGCAGCTCCAGGTGACGGGATGTTCTCCCTCTGGACTCAGGCCATCTATCTACTAACGCCAGCTGTTTCAAGGCTGTCGAAAAGCCTTGACAACTTCTCACTTACAAGCACTAAATAGGGTGTGATTAGCCCATGATCTATGTAGGATTAAATGCTTGGCTTCCCTTTCCTGATTTCTCTCTGCTCAGGAGATCCACAGGCCAAAAATACACTCTCCCTGCTGCCGACCAGTCTGCAGAGCCCGTTGTGGTTGCTGCCCTCTGAGTGCCCTTCCCATTTTTGACCCCTTTGGCTATCAGAAGTTTCTTTCCTGTTGAGCTTTCTAACCCAACAGCGATCATGGGAAAAAGGGCCAGCAAGCAGCTGTGTCCCTCGTGCATCCTGCGTACTCCCCCCGACCTTAAGCTCCCATCTCACATATGAGCCAGGCTCCTGCCTCCTTTTGCCCTCCCGCACCCAGCACCCTGTTCCCAAGAGAACACACCCTCTCTGGTTTCCCAGGGTCCCTCCTAGGGCTGCCCACAGGACCCAAAGTGCCCCTTAAATCAAGCCTTTTTCCAGAAATAGAGACACAGATGTAGAGAACCAATGTATGGACACTAAGGGCGGAAAGTGGCAGGGGGGTGGTGGTGGTGGGATGAATTGGGAGATTGGGATTGACATATATACACTAATATGTATAAAATAGATAACTAATAAGAACCTGCTGTATAAAAAATAAAATAAAATTCAAAAAAAAATCAAGCCTTTTTCCACTTTACATCACAAGCGCATTTCATCTAAGGAGAGTATGACCATCCAGTGTGCCTTTTCTAGATCCTGTTTTCAGATATGGGACCACAGATGCGAACTGATCAGACGGGAGCATGTCTGCTAATCGGATATTTGTCTTTTTGGCAACTTTGCCTTATCTCAGTGTGAAGCACAAATTTCCAAAGGGTCTTCAAGACCTAACGTCATAGTGGGCACTTTGACACCGTGAAAAGTCACGATCTAAGGGTATTTTGAATGCCTCCCAATCCCATCAGCAGGTGAGGGTGAGTGCTCTGAACTCTGACTGTATTTCCTGCAGCCTTGGACTTCACTGCTCCCTCTCTGCCCTTAGAAGCCTGGCCTCCCTGTGGCCCTCAGTGACAACTTGATAAACCATGGACCTCAATTATTAAGTGTGGAGCAGAAACAATATTAAACCTGACTCTCCATTCCCAGTTGAGCTATCATGTGTCTCTCAGTAACTTGGCAGGAACCTTTTAGTCACCCAATGTCCTTCCTATTACCCTGCAGTATGTCCTGATCCCTCCCAAGCAACCCCAGAAACTCAACTCCAGCTTTTCAAGAGTGAAACTGTTGGACACCTGTGCTGGTGGTTTTTGCAGGTCAGCACTTATCACCAACTGCCTTCCTTCTCCAGGAAGGATAATCACCTCGGGTCAAGAGGGTCATTCCTTCTATCACTAATCACTGTTGATTCCTGGGGAGCAGAGCTGTCCCTCCCTGAAAGGAAGCTGAGTCATCCCTGAGCAAAGAATTACTTTTGTGCTTTGCTTTATTTTAGGAAACAGAGTCTTAGAAGAGTCTAGATAGGGATTTGGAAGGCACATCTTCCCTATTGGCCAGCACAGTCTGCAGTTTCTAGAATACCTGGCTGCTGCATCATTAGCCAAAAGGTTGCCCAGGAGAAACTCTACTGACTATTTCAATAATCACAATAGCAGATCAGATATGTTTAGCCAACACTGTGTGACTCATACGTCATCAATATCATTTAATTCTTACAGCAACCCAATGCAGTAGGGACTGTTTAGTTCTATTCCAGAGGCAAAATATAGGGAAAGAGGAAGTAGTTTGCTGGTAAATGTTAACAACTGACAGTCCAGGCAAAAAAGCCCCAGCTTCTGTGGACTAAATCTTCACTTAAAGTACCAACCTGACGTCGGTGAATGCAGAGTTGAAAAGAGTTACACACGGTCAGATTTCTCAAGCAGCCTCCAGCACACCCTGGACAGAGGAGTTAAATTACTCCTCAATGTATTTCTAACACGGGGCAGACGGGCTCCCAAATCCACACTTTTAATCACTAATGAAGCATAGTCAGAACCAAGTAGAAGGGCTCTCTCTGATTTGTAGGTTGTTTGGAAGTTTTATCTTCATCAGGTAATTTCACAGATACTCACAATAGTATTTGTTGGCACAGGTGAAAAACAATGTCTTGATCATCTTTGTCTTTCCTGTAGCTAAGATAACACCTGCCTGTTGTAGGCATCCACACATGTGTGTGGAATTCTACTGACTGGCGTTAAAGGGGCATGGCATGAACTTTGGTAAAGTCCCCGGAAGACTGAGGGTTGGTATTCTGGGGAGGGGGCGGGTGGGAGGGAAGAGGCCGGAGGCCCGTGTGGCTGGGTGGAGATTGGTAGAGCAGGGTAAGGGCTGTGGAGCAGGCCCTGGAGTAGACTTTCTCCATTTGTCTTTTCTCCAAGGCTGGTCCTGGCTCCTATGCTCAGAACTCTAAGTGGAGAGAGGTTGGGGACACCCCACTGGTTGAGAACTAGTTTCCCTTCTTTGCTGCATGAGGCTACCAGTGAGTCACTCTGGTTGGGCTTTCAAGTAAAGGTGGAGGCAGGAGAGGCTGGGCATCCTTCACAGATCAATGCAAGCAGCTGCCTGAGGTATAAAGCTGGAGTGTGGGATGTCTCACTGTTTTGCATCCAAATCAAGGCATCAGATTGCAATTTCACTGCCTTCAAAATACAGACTGTAAGACCCTGCCATGAGGTAACAGTTTAGCTGACCTGAGAGATGGAGGAGGCTGGTTGGGGTGCTACTGTCATATGTCAATGTGAAAACTAGTTAAGGTGAGCTGTGGGTGGACCAAAACCCTGGCATGACAGCTGGTTTAAAAAAGTGCTCATCTGGGCCAGACATAGCAGGTTTACATACATGACCTTATTTGACCCTCACCAAAACCAAGTAGACAGATTTATCCCCATTTCTCAAAGGAAAAGAACATCCTCTAAGCATATCCTCTGGCCTGGTAGGAACCCCCTGCCCCCTGCAATGGGTTAACAGAAAAGACTTTGTACAGAAGTGTGGATGGAATAAAGGAGCAGAGCCATGGGTCTCCAGGGGCAGCAACAGGGGGAAACTTTGCTACTCCCAGACTCAGAGCAGACAGAAGGGAGCAGTGTAGCGGGAATCTGGTAAGGGCTGCAGCCATTGGAGCCAGGCTGCTTGACCAAGTTCACAGCCATTCCTGGGGAGCACAGCCACTGGGAAAACCATGACCTGACCTGAAGGCAAATGGAGGATAAATCCCCCAAACTTCCTCTGGCACTGACTGGATGCTAGGGGCAAAGGAAGTGGTTCCAGCCTCCTGGACACAGAGCAGGGCAAGGAAGAGCAGAGGATGCATCTGAGGGGACACAGAGAATAACCAGCACATCACGTGACTTTCCTGAGCTCGCAGAGGTTGTTTCTGCTGGCAGTGCGGAGAGAGAATACAACATCCCTGAACAGAAGAGAGACCCCAGGGCACAGAGAGATCAGAGTCTGTGTGGCCTTGAGCAAGCCACATCAGTTACCTGGGCCTCGGTTTTGTCATCTCTAAAGTGGGACATTGGACTTAACCATAAGGCACTGCTCCTCAAACACTTACAATCCTTAGCCTTTCCAAAAGATGCTGTGCATACCAATGCCTTGCTGAAATTGGAGTTGATTTCTCTCCTGTCTTCTTTTCTCTCTGGATACAAAATGCTTAGGACACAAAAATATGAAACAACAAAAAACACCACACTGTGGAAGCTTCTAGGTCACCATTTGGCAGCCTGGGGAACAGAACTGGTGAGGCACAGAGAATCCCTGATTCCTCAGAGCAGCAGCCGCAGCTACTGCATGACTAGGAGATCCTGCCAGGGGCACCCAGCCGGAACCTTAATGTTTACGTCAGGGCACAGGGGCTTCACGGTGTCATTAGGGCTGGCAATTCACGCAGGGTTGGTGGGTGAATGGTGGAAGGATCCAGATGCATAAACCCACACACAGCCATCACCACACTCCAAACCTGTACCACAATTCTGGCTATTTAGGACTTTAGGATGAGCAATGTGTGCACTTGTGATTTGTTAATACGACAGACAAACAGGGCAGCATGGACATATCTGAGGAGTGCCGGGAGCTCTAGACATTCTTGTCTTCATTTAACCTCTAGGCAACCAAGCCATTTCACAAATTGAAATGTGCTGAACAAATTCAGGGAGATGAAAAATGCTGGTAAGACTTTTAGATGCAGTAGAAACTAAGTCTATTCATATTTTAAAAGGAATTATTCATTACTGAGAATTCATGTAAATGATATAAAGTGATGACCCCATGTCTGGAATGCGGTTGGACATCCAGCCTCTGGGATTAATCCTCTGCCATTTACTTTCCTATCAAAGGCAGGATAATTGACACTTTTATGATCCTTTTATTTACTGTAAGAGGACCAGTTGACAGACAGATGCCCCGTGGACCAAAACATGTCTGGATGCAGAGAACCTGCTTCTCTGAGGACTCTGGCTGTTCAGCCAGTCTGTCAACCTGTGGCCCTCCTGAGGTCACCTGTAGGCAGTTCCTAAGCATACAGATGGCTTCCTGTGTTCCTCTCCACCCGAGGCTCTCTAGCCTTCAACTGTGCTTGACCCAGGTTCAAGGTATTAATGCCCCAGGAGCAACCTTTACTCCGTAAGGGATGAGTGTTGGTGAAGAAATATCCCAGATCTTTGCCCCCCATTAGGACAATTCTGAGGCCTGACCCACAGCCTCTCAGAGGTTGCATGGTGGGATTAAACCTTGGTTGTTCATAAGGGTAACCACGTATCACCTCACCCTTCCTTGACCTTCTTCCCTTCCCCTTCTCACCTCACTTCCCCATGTGCTTCCTGAAATTACTTCCCAATAAACTGCCTGCATCCAAATTCTTGCCTAATACCCGCTTTGGTGGAAGCCAAGCTAATATAACGTTTTTGTGCAAATTAGAGAAGGATGCCCTCTCCTCCAGTGTGTTGAACAAAACACAGGCTGTGTTCCAACACCTCTGCTCCCCCCACCTCCAGTGTCCTTTGTACAGTGAACAATCTGCACCACAGCACATGGGTCTCTGGTACTGCAGGCCTCGCAGGTTACTGTAAAGACTGAGTAAGTTAAGTGTGCAGAAATGAATGATGCACAGTAGCTGCTACATGTGGTAGTTTTCTTCCTCTGCTTCTGAAATTTTCTTTTGAAACACTGATTTTCTCGATATTCTTTTATTACTTTTTAAGGTTCTCTTAATCCCTGTCCTGTACACACTACAGGAAGTATTCCCCTACCTTTTAGCGGGCAGTGGGGGTAAGAGGTGGTTTGTTTTAAAAGATCACATATTACAGATAAGAAACAAGAGAGAGCTCAGGTCTTAGCTTTTTCTTTCCAACATCCAAGTATGATAAGTGAAAACCTGCTTGTGGCTGGGCTGAAGGTGGCCCGAGAAGTGGGTCAGATGGCTGGAAATGGTGCAGAACAAGCTGCTGAGAGAAAATGCTGCCTTGAGCCCAAAGCAGTTCCTGCAGGATCGCCCCGAGAGCCCAGCCCCCTGAAACAAAGGAGAGGGATCATCCTAGGACACGAAGTTTTGCCTGCTCTGGGCTACCTGCTGGCCTACTTTACCCAAACTGATTCGTTAGTTCAGTGAAACAAATGGTTTGACTAGTATTTTTTTCCCTGAATCAACCACTTATTTGGGCGTCTTGCAAACACAGGCTTTCTGTGCAGTAAGATCGGGTAATGTCAGCTTGGCACTGGCATACACAAGCAGACTGGGCACAAAGAACATTTTGAGAGTAAGGGGAAGAAGGTAACTTAAAGTTGATGATTGTTTGGGAAAAGAAAAAGGTAATTAAGCGTTTATGACTTGACCTTGGGAAGGGAATGCACCTTTACCCTGGGATGAACTGAAATGCATGGTTGTTTGCGTATCTGTTTAAAACTTCAAAAGGTCTGAATGCCAGTAATAGGATGCTAGAGCATGTGTTCACTATCTATGTGGTTGTTTCAAAAGCGTGTGGGTGAAAGGCATATGTGCTTGGGGTCTGTCTCTACTAGGATTGCCTGACATGGATTCTCAAAAGCAGACAAGCAAGAGCTGGATGCGATCACTAGCTGGGTACCACACTCTGTACAGAGGGGAGATCCCGAAAGTGGCCTTCCCTGCGGGTGGTGTAGGGGGGCGCCCGGGGCGGCATTGCTGAGCTCCAGCCACTCCTGAGCCTGTGAGGGCTGGCGGAGAGGTGATGGATGTGAGAGGGCTCAGAGCTCAGGAGCAAATGAGTCAGCAGTGGGGAGTAGGAACCGTGAAGCAGGGGTTTTCTCTTGGATTCTTGCTTATTTGGGGACAGCATGATGCTCTTCTCAGAGGGAGCGAATAAAGGATTAGTAGAGGGAGTCAGGCTTATGAAACTCATTTCTAAAACAAGTGGGCGACGTCACTGAAGGAATCAACACCTTCATTAAAGAAGTTAAATAGAATTGTTGTAAACACAGCTGGCTGCCTTTCAACTCTCCTATCCTTAGCTCTCCTGCTAATTAGCTGTGTAAATTTGGGCCAGGTTTTTGGGCCTCAGTTTCCTCCAGTATAAAATGATGGGGTTGTTCTTGGCAATGTCCCAGGTACCTTCCAGATCTGACATCCCACAACTCTGTTGAATATTCATAATGATCGCACTTTCAGTCGTAACTGCAATGACAACAGTAGCTAATATTTATTAAGGGCCTTCTGTGTGTCGGGCACCGTGCTAGAGGCTTTAAAAATATTAAATCAAAACATATGATCTCATGATTCTTCCAAACAACCTTAAGAAGTAGAGAACATTATTATCCTGATTTTGCATGTAGGGAACCTGAGACTCCAAGAGGTTAAGGTCCTTGGACAAAGTCATGTACAACTACTATAGAGTTGACTGGATTAAAGTCCCAGCAGAAAAGAGCATGTTCAAAAGGGTCTAACTGAGAATAATTTAGTAAAGGGGCTCTTTGTGGGGGTGTGGGCAGAGCTAAAGGAACCAAAGGGGGATGGCCAGGCACTGGGACTGGCAACAGCAGGGACCTAAAGGGAGCATGGGGAGAAAACAGATGTCCTGGGAGCCTGCTGAGGGCAGATGCAGAGAACAGGGGTCACCTGAGTGGGGAGAGCTGAGGGGTAGCTACCAAGGAACAGAGAGAAGCTGGGAAGAAGGGAGAGGAATAAATATCTCTCTCTTCCTGCCTTCCCACAACTTGTTAGACTCTCCCTTTGCCTGAATCCAACAAAAGCCAGAAGGTGTTGGTGCCTGGAAGAGCAGTCCATAGGGGTCAGCCTTCTGAGGCAAGAGAAGGGCAGAAAAGAAGAGAAGATTGGTCTGGGGATCAAATGAAGAAAAACCAGCAGAGCAGAGCCAGGATTACAGCACATCTCTCTTTGAGTCCAGAGACTTTGGACTTTCTCCCTAGGTCCAGCTGGATGATAGATGCATAAAAAGCAGCACTGCATGTTTTAGACTATATAACAGGACCATTGGAGCTTAGGGAGCCCTAAATTCATGGCCGCTGTCCAGGTAGCCATGGTTGTCAATGCTAATGGCATCACAACTATAGTAGCCTAACCACGTTTGAGTGTTTCCCTGGAGGCATATCAGTGGGTTACTTACATTACAGGAATGAGCATGTGATGAGGGAGGGACATTATTTACAAGTCTTTTCATAAATAACATCATAATGTTCAAATATGGAATGGAATGAAGTTCCCAGAAAGAAGCAGACTCAGATATCCACAAACACATGGAGATGTACACTCTTTGGTCTACTAGCCTTTGCACGAAACTGTACGTGCCCCCAACGCTTTCTCACCCACAGCTCTTCCCCTCCACCCACTGCACAGCGGATCCTGTGGGCCCATCACAATCAGACTGTCTCCATGCCGTCATCTTTTGCACAGGCCTCTGCCTGCGGTGACTTCTCCTTTCTTCCCTTGATGAAACCAGATTCCTTCTCCAGGAAATGGATCAAAGTTCACCTCTCCTCTGTGAAGCCTTCCTTGGCTCCCTGTTCACTTTCTTATCTCCACTTCTTTGTACTAACTTCTATTGCAGCACTTATCATTATGTTGTAAAGATTTCTGTTTGTTTCTGCACTGGACTGTGAACCTGCAAGGAAGCGTTTTGGTTAAAAGCAAAGCAAAACAAAAAAGAATAACAGTAGCTG
Source organism: Grampus griseus (assembly GCF_964374135.1). NCBI lineage: Eukaryota > Metazoa > Chordata > Mammalia > Artiodactyla > Delphinidae > Grampus > Grampus griseus. Next base: position 54,566,330 of record NC_139008.1, read on the forward strand.
ATACTTTCTTAGCACTTACTAGACATCAAGCACATGTGTTAGCTCAGATAAACCCCACAAAAACCCTAAGAGGTAGCTGTGATTTTATTCCCCTTTCACACGTGAAGAAACTGGGGCCTAGAAAGATTAACTTGCCTAAAAAGTCACAGAGCTACACGTGAACTTAGGTGTTTTTGGAAGTCATGTAAGTGTGGAATCCTTCTCTTGAGAACTTAAACTATCACTCACCCCCTACAAAAACATATGAAGTGAAAGAGATTTAGCTCTATCATCAATGTTTATTTATAATATTGTTTGACACATTCATTATTTATCTTGAGAAAATATGATAAAATGTTAATTTTGTTAATTCTGGAATTTTGCTATATGAGGGTTCGCTATACTATTCTCTCTTTTTTTTAATTAAAGTTTTCCAAATTGAGCACAGTGCATAGAATACTTACATGGTGTTTTATATGTAATGGATACTAAATAAATATTTATCAGCGATGATGAAAATGGGAAGGGAAGTTATTAACACTCACAAAAAGTTAACACAAAGCAAATGCAAGTTCATACAATAAAAGCTCCATGAATTTCCAAGAGTTGTCATGGAATAGGAAAGGATGTCTGGTGTCTGGAGTAGGCTTTGGATCAAGTTCTTGGGGTACCAAAAAAATGCTCCTGGCTCTTGAAAAATATTCACTGATTAAATCATAATTCCATTTAAAAATCCAAGTTTGTTCAATAGAGAATCATTAAACATGACACAATAGTATCGTGTATTGTTTAATGGCAAAAAAGAATAGTCACAGCAATCACACCAAATCATACACACAGTAGGTTGCTGGTAACTTCCAACTAGCCCTGAAAGCTTTAGGTGACCACACTCCCTTGAATCTGATTTCACCCTTGTTTTATAAGTGTGTGTGTGTGTCTGACTTAGTAAACAAACATGGTGTGAAAACTGAAGTAGAAATTCTAGATATCAAAAACAAGCAAAGATTTGGCTCCAAACTAAGATGAGATTGCAACACCCTTAGCAAGTGCATCTGAGAGCAGAGGCTACTGGAAGGCCTCATAACATTGAGTGCACGGGAAGGGTGGGAAAGCCCCTGCCTTGCCTCAATATTCAGTCTCTATGAGGCCCCAGTTGTGGGCTTCAAATGGAACAAAGAGGAGGTTAGCCTCTGATTGTAGACTGGGGAAGTTACCTATGGGTTGGCATAAGTGTAAAAGAGCCATTTAGAATATTTGTACACATTCTGCTATTAATTTGATTGGTGGCACAGGGTGAAATGAAACCAGACAGAAATGTGAGTAGAGGGAAATAAGAAGGTTAACGAGGTAATATTTTAACAGCTTCCTAACAATTTCTGTCTCAGGATTCTTCTCACTCTGTCTCCTTATTGGATTGTCCAACCCATTCCCAGCCCCATCCTCCTAAGAGCCAAGGGTGATCACGTATTTATAAAAGGCTTCTCAGGTGGTTTGATCCACCAATACTCCCCATTCCCAACTGGCACTGCCACTGAAATTCATTCCCCAGGGCCACCAGAGTTACCTTCACATGTCACTCAACCAGCATGAAATTTTTCACCAAATTTTTCCTGCCCCACTCCTTGGACGTTTCCAAAGACCAACCCTTCCCAGTTTTGCCTCTGCCCACATTTCAATCTTCATCTTCCAAAATGCCACCACCCCATCCATAGGTCCCTGGGAGATTCAGCATTCTTAGCAATAACTACAAAAGCAACAATCTTCTGAAGAAATTTGAGGTTTAACATTTCAAAATAAAGCATCCGATCCAGTTGTTAAAGGTCAATCAGAAATGTAGCTCGTTTATGGTTTAACACTGACGGATATCACATTGCATTTGGGACGGACTTTGAACATTGGTCCCATCACCTCTTAGATCCCCCAAAGGTCCTACTTGGGTCTTAACCTGAAGATATCAGGTTCTTTCCCACCCACAACCCTTTTCATATCCTTCTTTCCCTGTTTAAAATATCATCCTAGCCACACAAGCAGGTACTCTGTGTCTACGTGGCTTGTGCTTACTTTTTCTTGAAGACTCATCTTAAACATCCCTGCTGCTGTGAAGTCTCCGCCCAGCCTCCTCCCTTTCCATGAAATCATGGTCATGGCTATCACTTATGACCACTTATTACGTGCCTGCTCTGTTCAAAGTTCTTTGCATAAATATCTCATTTAATTCTCAAACACGTTTTTGGGTGGTGCTATTATTATCTCCACTTGACAGATAAAAAACTTGAGGTTCAGAGAGGTTGAGTAGCTTGCCCAAAGGCACACAGCTAGCAAGTGAAAGGGCCAAAGACAAACAGGGACAGTCTAGGCCCACTATAGTCGGCTTCCTGGCCTCTCTGCCTCTCGGTGGCAGCCCTCATCTCACTTTGCTGTGATCATTGGTTTACTTGTCTATTGATCTGCCTGTCTGTCTATTTCTCCCACTCAACCGTAAGCTTCTTGGGTGCAGGACCTATTGATAATTCATTGGAACATCACAGCTCAGGAATCCTGAAGGAAAGAGGGGAAAAGAAAAGGAGTTCTTCCAATAACCCTGGAACCGTCGTCAGAACCTGGGCTGACGTTCGCCAGGGCTCTTCATATTTTCCATGGTAGTCTAACCTAGTTTCCCACTTTTCCTCATTAGTGATCAATTCCATGGCAAGGAAACATCCTGACCCCATGCCGGGGAAGGCTGCATGCGTTATGGTACATAAAAAAAGAAGCCTTAGAAATAGCAAGTGTTTTGAAAACCCTTTTCTATATTCCCATTTCCCCTACCTACCTCCACCCAAAGAAAGCTGGAGTTATGAAACACATGCTAAATATTGAGCCATTAAACTTAGGAATATTGAGAGAACTGTTTTCTTAAAAGCTTATTTTTTTCGGCTCTCCTTGTTTTGCCCTGAGTGTTTTTAGCAGTTCAAACAGGTTGGGTTGCCCACAAGGAGCAGGGCCCAGGTTTTTTCCACCCCGTAGATTGAGGTATTCATTCCCACTTTAAACCTCTCTAAATTTATGTGCCAGTGTTTTCCAAGTAGATGTATTTGTAGGTATGTTCGGGATAGAACTGGACATTCACAGTATTGACTGAGCCTGGGAGATGACAGCTGGACAAATTCGAGGCTTCGAGCTTCATCCTCAGCCTGACCTTTTGCAGTAATGGAAATACTTGCACTTTAAAAAGCTTGTTATTCTCTCTGTGTGTGAGTGTGTGTGGGACAGAGTGAGAGAAAGAGAGACTCGCTTTTAAGAAAATATAATAATGTTATAATAGTTGCCAGAATGGGTCAAGCCCAAGGTTTCTGGGCTCCTGGGCTCAGAAATAGCAAGTGTTTTGTCCACTGTTTTGTCTCTGAAAGAGACACCATGACATATTATTATATTATTGTCTGTGCTCTGCATGGCTCATGACACTTCTCTTTCCAATCCCCTCCTATGTCACTACTATCTTTGCGACCTTGCATGGATCTACCATTTTTTCTTTCTTATTTGGTGGGGGTGTCAGGTTTACTGAGGTATAATTTATTGACCCTTTTTAGTATAAAATTCTAGGAATGTTGACAAATGCATATAGTCACGTGACCATCACTGGAGTCAAGATATAGAACAGTTTCCTCACCCAAAAAATCTCTTATGTTGTTCCTTTGTAGTCAACTCTTCCCCTAGTCCCCAGGCCCTGGCAACCACCTATCTAAATTTTCTGACTTTATACTTTTGATTTTTCTAGACTATATCATAGGAATGGAATTATACAGTATATAGTCTTTTGTGTCTTGCTTCTTTCACATAATATAATGTATTGGAGATTCACCCATGCTATTGCATGTGGCAGTAGTTCAGGGGTTTTTTTAAATTTTTTTTTCTGAGTAGTATCCTTTAGAGTGGATGCACCAGAGTATATCATGGTATACCAGGAATTCTTCACCAGTTGATTGTTTTTAGATTTTAGCAATTATGAGTAAAGCTGCTATAAACAGTCGCACATAGTTTTTTGTGTGTGAACCTAGGTTTTCATTTCTCTTGGATAAATACCCAGAAGTGGGATTTCTGGGTTGTACACTAACTGTACAAATATATAAAAAGTTATAAGAAACTGAAATATGCCATCTCTTCACTCATTGAAACATTTCAAGAGACATCAGCAGGGTTCCTGACCCTGTCCGTTAATGTCAAAACATTATGGGAAGAAACATGCCAATGACACGAGTATAAAACGGATCAGATAACTCACGATCCCAGACCAGTGAACGCAGGAAAAATGCAAGCACTATTACTGTTTTCCAGGGTTGTTAGGCTGGCCTTTGTCATGGAATGATGGCCTGAAAGAGTTAACACAACTCTTTGGATAACCCTGTCCCCAGGTTGTGAATAAGTCAGTCTGGCTCTTGGGAGGACCAGGCCTATTATTAACACCCATTTCCAGGAGGAGCTGGTGAGGCCTGGGCAGCTAAAGAAAGCCCTGGAATTTAGATGTTCTAGCACCTAATTCCTACTGTGACAGCGACTCACTGGATGATTCTGGTACATCAACGTGATATTCAAGACTCAGTTTCCTAAGGTCTGAGATAGGATTGCCCTGTTGACTCAACTCATAGCTTGGGGTAAAGGAGATTACAAATAGGAAGAGTGTCACACAGGAGCTTTGAAGCTACTCATCTCATGGCTTCCTGGGCCTGGGCACCCTTCTTCCCCAGGATGATAAAACCCATTATTATACCATCCTCTGGATGGAAAATCATAAACAGAGGTCAGCTGAGTGGCCCTATGAGACACAACGAGTCAGAGGAATTTAAAGAGTCCTCAGGACTCCTCACAATCTTTCTGAAGGTGTCCACTGATTCACTGAATCCCTTCCTTCTGGAATAATTTTACAAGTTGAAAATACTATTGGCATATAACTTACCCTTCTCAAAGATGTTTATAGGGGAAGTCATCTCCAAATCGGTCATCTCACTTGTAGGTGTCCTTTTCCTCACAATCAGAATTCTTTAAGAGACTGGTCCAGGATGGCCTTTAGGAGAGCAAGTGGATAGGGGGTCCTGAGATATACCTGTAGCAAACTTTACCTACCCATACTCCCTTGACTATTTGACCATTGCCATGCATGCCTGTTTGAGTTCCCATAGCCAACTCCTGCATGTCTGTCATGGGTCTGCCCTTGGGCTGCCAGAACCAACTTTGCCCCTCACACTGCCAATAGATGTGCCTGTGAATTCACCTTCTAGCAGGGGCAACTCTGACCAATGACTGATGTGTGCTGGGGCCTTTGGGCTGGGATAATACTGAGATGTGTGTTTTGCATCATTTTTCAGAGTGTTCTGTGGGCTTAAGATTCAGTCGCCTTTGTGGAAAGTGTCTTTTATTTCCTGCCTGTTCTCCTCCACGTCAACCTCAGTGCAGCTTCTTGTTCTGTCCAAATAAACTACCTGCCCTCAAATCCTTGCCTTGGCTCTGGTTCTAGGGGAATCCAAATTACGATGGTCATCAGCATTTGATATTTATATACATGTGTGCACACTTTTTTATGAGGAAGGACTGTAGTCTTTCTCAGATTCTAAAGGGAGCCTGTGACTCTTCTCGCATGATGCAGAGCTCTGCTAACACATCCTGCCTCTCCTTTGACAATCTACTTCTCCCTTCTTCCTTGCAATCCACTCATCCCCAAAGCCTCTAAGTATTTCTCCCTGGCTATTCAACCAATCTAGAGGAAAGGTCTGAAATGTATGTGCATTAATATTTCATAGAGAACAAATATTCCAGGGACATTTTGACTTGAAGTGTCATGAAAGCACAGGATAAAAGAGATAGATTTTGTATCTGTAAGGAATTCAAATAAATCTGAATATCATAGGTAAAATTTTATCAAAGAAGCAAGGGAAAAGAGTCAGGTCAATTGTTGAGTATTCTGCTAATAAAACATCAATTAATACGTTTTCATCACGTAGATGAGGCTCTGACGATTTAATTTATATATGAACACATAGTCTCATACGCACACCAAAGACAATTATAAATCTTACAAACATATAGGTCAGACACAACTGCTTTTAACTCTCTATAAAAGTAAAGGTGTGTGCCTTTATAGAAAAGGTTTGCAGCTGGGGGATGTCATTCAGATATTTTTACTTGCTGACTTATGACCTGTGATTCTTTTAGTGGTTCTTTGTCCTCAAGTTATTTCAAATGTGCTAACTACACACATGTGCACATGCACACACACACACCCACTGCTTTTAAACCAAATGCACAATATTTTTTCATATCCAGTATCAACATCAAGGAATATCAAAGACAGCGGCTGACAGTCTGAGGCTTACAATCTGCTTTCAAGGAGCTGCCAAAATGTACAAAATGAAACACTCCTATTCACAGCAGGGCTCTTTGTCAGTTTACCTGATCTGAAATTCAACACTAGCATAACTCCTAAAATTCTCACTTACTTGCCTTAGGAAAAGGAAAAAAAAAGTCATTTTTCTCAGCAGAGGACTACTGTCTGTTTGACAAAGCTTGCGTCTGATCTTCAAGTGTCTACCCTCGCCAACAAACACAGATCAAATCCTGCTTGTGTGACATGGGGAAGAAATACTACCTCATGACTTACTAAAGAAATGGTCTGAATTTGGCCACTGCAATGCGAACATTGCCAGATGGAGCCAAGGGCTTGTGAATAGAATCCAGTCACTGCAAATTAGCAGGAGGTGTGTGTGCCCGCACCAGGGCCACCATCTGCAAAGGGAGAAATGTCTGTCCCTCGTCACACCCACTTCCGTCAAGCACAACTGACAATCAGGAATCCCCTGGCAAGCTAAATAAAACTACGTTTCAAGCTGAATGAGTTAGAACTGCTCATTTGCTCCTGGGTGGCTGCATGGATGCTTAGAAGGACACATCTGTCCTCAGAGGTGCCACCTTGAAATTTACAAACATGGGGAATTCACTTGGATATAATAAGACTTGTTACAATTTCTTAGTCATTTTTTTTTGGTGCCAACTTTGATGCAGTTCTTCTGGTTCTGAATAAACAGTTGAAGTAAATTATGGGACTGGGGACTTTGTAAAAATGCAGAACTTTTTTTTTATAAACTTCACTTATTCTTAAAATTTCTCCCTTTTGCGCTCTCCTTCCCTCATTCATCCCTCCTCCTTTGCTCTTATATCCTCTATCTCTACTTTTTATTGAACCACTAAATGGACACAGAAATGTATGACATCTTAATTAATTTTCACAAAGTGAACATAGTTGTATATCCAGTTCCCAGGTTAAGAATAAAAGACAACCGAACCCAAGAAACCCCCTTGGGTCCCCTTCCAGTCACTACTTCTTCCACTAATCGTTACTATTCTCCAGGATTCCAACTCCATAGATTCATTTTGTTGGTTTTTAAACTCGGTATAAATGGAGTCCTACCAATGTACTCTTTTGTGCCTGGCTTGTCATCATTGTAGTTCAATGTTATGTTTGTAATATTCATCCATGTTATCCAAGATCTAGTTTTGTTCATACTCATTGCTATATAATACTCCTTTGTACATATGTACCACTATTGATGCATTCTACTATTAAAGGGTATTTGAGTTATTTCCAATCATTGGCTATTACAAATAATGCTGTGATCAGCTTTCTTGAGCAAGCATTTCTGATAATCATAAACACCCATTTCTTTAGTGTATATACTCAGGAGTAGAATGGCTGAGTCATGTCGTATGTTCAGCTTTAGTAGATACAGCCAAGCAGTCTTCCAAAGGGCTTGCATGCTCAGTGTTTTTCATCTTTACACATTAGCTGTTCTGGTGTGTGCATTCTTTCATTTTCAGAAAGTTTTTTGTCTGTTTTTCGTTCCTGCAAATGTAGCGTGTTCCAAAGCATGTCCTAAGCACTGGGACTGGTACAAAGAACTGGACCCTGATCTTAGAAATTTGTCTGTTAAAAGTGACAGAGAAAGAAAACAACTCATAGAATTCACAATGGTGAGAGATTTAATAAGGGTCAAATGCAGTGGATACATCAAGGAAGATTCAACCAGCTCCTTAGAGGAGATGATAAAGAGTATGTGAGCTTGTGCTAGAGGGATGAGTAGAACCTAGTGAAGGTGAATAAGCAAAGAGAGAAAGAATCAAGGTGTATTCAACAACTGGAAAAAGCCTGTGCATAGCTGGAGCACAGTGCTCATTTAGAGGAATGATGGGAAAAGTGTGTTTTGGAGAAGGGCTCGATGGCTATGACAGGGAGCTGACATTTATTCATTAGGTCTTCATGGGGTCAGAGAGCTTTTTAAAAAGGGGAGTAACCTAATCAGACTTTTCACATAAAATATTGGCAACCATATTGAGTCTACAGGGGCAGAAGAAAATACTGGTGACATTTACATCAAACTTGCTGTAGGGTTAACAGTGAAGGCTCTGCCATCTGTGACTGGGTTCAAATCCTACCCCCAGCATCTACTGACTGTGTGATGGTGGGAAATTCAGCTTCAGTTTTGTCAAATGTGCAGTAATGGTTCCAAAACTTTCTATTTTGTGGAGTAGTTGTGAAGGAAATTAGCCAAGCAAAGGCCTCAACTGAGCCTACCAAAACATAAGCGCTCTAAGAGTATTAATTACCAGGTTAAACAAGGAAATTAAAAAAAAAGAACGAGGCTGATGAATTAAGCCTTTCTTGTGGAACATCAAGGGTGTTTTATGTACAACATGGAAAGGTAATAAAGTTGACATGTAAGAAAACAGTTTCTGATTCTAATTTTGTGGTCATGTGATCAACAAATAGGTACCATGGGTGTTTTCTGTACCACGGGTGTTTTCTGTACCACATGGAATGGTAATAAATAAAGTTGATATTTTTGAAAACATTTTAATTACACATTCATGTATTCAATAAATAGGCATTAAGGCTATTACCTCCTCTCAAGGATGTAAGCCTCGTGCTGCACACCCTGCACACGAAATGAAATAGAACTGCTTCTGTTTCTAGGAGACATGATGACCCAGTATGACTCTAACCTGTAGATAAGGAAGCCCTCGATCCTTTCTGAGGTGGCCAAGAAGGATGACGGAGATGGTCAGTAAATGGAGTTTTGAAAGGCAAGCTGGACAAAGGACACAGATGTGTGGGCATAGCACGGGGAGGGGGACAACACGACAGGCAAAGAGGAGAGCATTTAATAGAAGTAGAGGTAAAAAGAGGCTATTTGAAGGCACACATTCTGTCTACCATGTGCTAATATTATGACAGTAATGATTCATCTACTACGTCATTCAAAATCTTTACCGAGGGATGACTTTGTGTCAGGAAGTATTTCAAGCACTGAGGATACAGCCATTTATAGCAGAGGTTCCTGCCATCTTGGAGTTCTTATAGTCTGCTTTGTTGAGAGAGACAACAGATAAGTAAATGAGTACATAAATAGAAAATAAGAAAATGACAGATGGCAATAGATGCTGGAAAGGAAATAGAACAGGTGATGTGCTGCTGTGGATGCTTTACATAGGAGGGATGGGGACCAGAAAGTGTTTCCAAAGAGATGACACAGGAGCTGTGGCTTTAAAAGATTGGGGAAATAATATTCCAAGAAAAAACTACAAGTCCAAGGTCTCTAGGCAAGATTGAGTTGGAGGGACTGAATATAAGTTTGGAGACATAGGTGAGGGCCAGCTCACATAGAATCTTGGGAGGGCAATGCCAGGTGAGATTTTATTCTAACTTGCAGTGGGAAGCCATTGAAATGGTTGTGGAAAGGTAAAGCAGAGAAGTAGAACAGCCAAAAATACAGACTGTGGGGGTGTATGAGATTGGAGAAGAGCAGCAGAGGAAAAGAGATGTCTGTCCACTAGCTTGAAGAGACGTGTAAGGTAAACTCCAGGGTCTCGCTTTTACATCAAAAAGTCTACACGTGAATAACACCTACCTAGCCTCCAATTCACTTAGTCCCCAAAGAGGGAGACCCATTTTTATCTTGGATGACACCAGACACTTCTGAAAACCTCCTAGGAATGTGTTGATTGTGTCCCTGAGCAAAGATGCATGCAATCAAAAACATCCATTGCTGCTTCCCTGTCAGACTCCAGGGTTGCAGCTGATGGCTCTATTATTTTTTAAATCAATCCAAAATAAATAAAAGAATGTAAAATGTTAATCATAAGTAAACAAAGGGATTGAATAAAAGGAGCCAGCCACCACTAGTGATTTTTAATGCCTTTGCTGTGGGGCCAGCAAGGGAATTTTAGATGAAATCCCCCCTTCAGCCTCCGGGAAATGGTGCTTTGTTCAAGTAAAGCAGCTGCCCTTCCCTGTGGTTCTGTGTGGTCCACTGTGACCAGGCTCTGGCTTGTTTTCATCCAGCTAGAAGAGTGTCAGAATACGTGACCCCCGTGCTGCCTCACTGATTTCTCAGTAGAAGAGACATTCACATGAACTCTCCACATTAGGGTCCCCAGGAAACAGCTACAAGAGTCACAACTTGGGAACAAGTGTTAGTTTGGAAAATGGAGGTATTTACCGCACACGTGGTTCAAATGACTTGTATTAGCAGAATCTCCAACTGTTCAGGAGAGTCAGCTTCAGAGGGATTGCCAGGGGATGGGAGTCACTGCAAAATAGTGATGTAATTTTAATTTCCTGGATTTTGTATTATGGACCTATGGCCATACAGAGGAAGTAAATAACTCCTTGCTTAAACATTGCTTAGGATGGTGGTATCACTGAAGATAAAATGAGGATCGAGTATAATTTTGGTTTAAAACACATACATGTCTTCCTGTCTTGAATGTTTCCAGTACTCAGTAGTTGAAATCAGCATATTTAATTAGTTATAACCTATGAACACACTGTTTAGCAATATCATACTGTCTGTCCTTTGTCCCTTGATAATTCTGGAAACTTGCCATTCACTGCTTATGGAGGCTTGCAAACAAATTTAAGTATTAGATTAAATAAAAGACAATTTTCCTAAAAAAATTACAATAAATTCCAAAACTGAAGAGGACTAAAGTTATAGAATATCTTCACTGCTCACCTCCCCATTGACGCAGCTTAACAGTGTTTTCTTTTATTGCTAAGAACCAAAGCTATGGAAACATCTACTAAAGTTTCTAAAGCACAACTCCTTTCAACATAAATGTTGATGCAGTTCAAACTTTGTTTCTTCTCTATAATGTTCTTATTCAGAAAGGTGATTCTTTTTCCAGACCTAATAAAACCTCAGGTCAGGGCTTCTACTCAAAGTAATCAGAGTCTTTCCTGTCTCAAACATTTCATCACCTTTTTGTTTCAAGGAAGTGATGTATTTGGAGTTATAAAATATTTATCAACAGAGTAGCACTTGACATTCTTATCTGTAATAATCCAAGTTAGTTAAGGCCTAGAGGAATAAATTCCATACTCTTTGCTCTGAAGTACGCTTCCTTAGTTGATTTAGAAATTCCAGTTGTGACTGTTGTCATTGTGAACTTGATTTTGTGCTAAGAACGTGATTATCCAAATCATTTATAAGTAAAATCAAGCTGGAGTCTGATGTTGGAGTAAAACCTCTACTTGATTCTCTCCCTTCCAATGACCTTTAATTTATGCCTCCCTATTTTTTTAGCAATTCTGCATTTTAACTCCAATATTAAAAAAAACACAACTATTTAGTCTTATATTCAGATTATCAGGCTTAGTGTAATTGAAATTAAAGGCTCAGAAATGTGCTTTCCCCAGAATGTACAGCAAAGTTGTTATGAGGACAGCTCAGAAACATAGTAGTCCTGCAGCCCCCAGTAACTTCTTTGTAATAGCCATCATTATTGTTGTTACTAAACCATTAGGTGAAGTTTCTCCTCTCCCCAGTCTTCACCTCTCATATCCCTCCCCAACCCTGCCCTACCAAAAAACCACCAACAAGAAAACCCAGACACTTTCTTTTGCAAAACTTCCCCTATTGGCTCTCAAATGACAATAGATAAGGATACAAGACTGCAACATCCTTTACGGTTTTTTTTTTAATGCTAAAAAAGGTTTAATTAAGTTTTTAATAGGATAAACATTAATCATTTTTAAACATTTTTATTGGTCTATAATTGCTTTACAATGGTGTGTTAGTTTCTGCTTTATAACAAAGTGAAGCAGCTATACATATACATATATCCCCATATCCTCTCCCTCTTGTGTCTCCCTCCCTCCCTCCCTATCCCACCCCTCTAGGTGGTCACAAAGCACTGAGCTGATATCCCTGGTTTGTTTTTAAGTGAGGAATAAAGACACATTATTTTTTTTCTCTAAGATTATATGCTAGATATGATCAATAAAACCTTAAAACTGCCAGTTATTTTTGAATAAAAGCTTCTCCAATTGAAATGTATTATTGATTAATTTGATGTCCCACAATAAATATTTTTGATAAATTTGATGTACTGTATATATGCATGTATATATATATATACACACACACACCACATAAGGGCATTTTAAATTGTGTATGCATTTATTTATTTATGCATTTATATGCTCAATCATTCTTAGAACCAAATACATGTCTTGCTTTGAGAATTTCTAGTCTGGAGGAAATGTTTACAATTGAGATCCACTAATATATGGACTTTGCTCATGGTTTTAAATCAAGTTATTTATGCTCTTACATATGAAGTATCCATGCCTACTACATTTAAGTATGGACTGAATTAATCTATCCTTCATTCCTAGACAATCTCGCCTTCATTCATGTAATCTTAAAGCATTAGCATCAAGAAAAAAATAAACTCAGTTTAACTTAACCCAAGACTTTCATCTTATAATTGAGAAAACTGAGAAGTGGGGGAGATAAATGACTTTCTTATATTCTTCATCAGATAGTTATTCATTCCATATCTTGCAACTAAGACTTTAAGGTAACCTACAGATATAAGACAAGAGGATAGAAAATAAATACAATAGGATCCAAACAGTGGCTGGGTTTGGCCACAATATGGTTCTAGGTGTCCAAGTGACAAAAACAGAATGTAATCTTCACAAAATCTAAGATACCTCTGAGCTGCCATCATATTAATATACTTGCGGGAAGCAAAGAGTTAGTAAAGAGAGCTGAGAACCATGCTTCAATCCACTATATTCTTAATTAGAAAGCAAGTAACTAACTCCCAACCTGGTTTCTTTCTGCCTCCAAAAGAGTTTTTTGTATAATATATGAGAAGCAGCCCTCCCATTTATTTCTCTTTATTTGGAAGTGATTGCTCTGTTACTCATTCCTCCTTTGTAACATTCTTGCCTGCGTGATTAGCACACACCTGTATCTTATGACTTCAATTAGAGTCTGAGCTCTAAGAGAGCAGGGAACAGGTTTACCCCTTTTTGTCTTCCATGGAAATGGCAGAGTGTCCCACAAGTAGTAATTGTCAAAATGCTAAACATGAAGGAGGAGAAGAATAAAGAGAAATAATAGAAAATATCTTTGTGTACTTTCCATTGTCTAAGGATCATGTGGCTAAAAGATAATGACTGTGCATTTGTGTTTAATCTGCAAAGTTTCATGCCCTTAAAGGCATGTGAATATAATAAAGGCTTATTTCAAATGTTAAAATACAAGGAGAAAGTACTTATTTTCAAGGGTATCTTCTAGGGGATTTAATTTTTATTTTGCTTTGTTTCAAATATTTGAAACAAAATGTTTCAACATTTTTTGAGCACTTAATCTATGCCAGGGACTATTCTGAATGATTTGCACGTACAAATTCATTTAATGGCTAAATACTTTCTTATAAGGCTTCATCCAATGCCCCCATCTGATCTGCTGCAAAACTGCTCAGAATTTAACAAAGCCCCTTCTTTCCTCTCTTACACCTTTCCCTCTGATGCTTCAAACTGTTCTCCACATGTTTTCTTTCCCTATTACTTCCTGCACCATTTATGACGTGACATTGCCAATTTTTACGTATCTTTGAGTGAACTATGATGAGAAAATCTAGGAACTATATTAATGATTATGGAGCCACACTTGCAGTAATGGTTCAATACCTGGAATTCCCTCAGTAAATTGAAATTAAGATGATGCCCTGTTGAATTGAATGCCAATATTTCTGTTCTATTGGAATTTAGAAAGGAATTAAAGGTTTACAACAGAACATTTTTTGCAGTGGTAATTTGCTACTGCACAGTTTGACCATCATCATTATAGTCACTGAATCATACTGAATACAACACAATGACCTAGACCAAGTAGAAGGCTATGCAAATAATATCCCAGCTTCCCGAGGCAAATAAATGCCTCTTAAAAAATCACTGAAGTATAAATATTTGCTACCTACCAGAAAGGATCCTATAAACATACAGGAAAATATATATTTTAAAAAAGTTTTAAGGTTCATGATACTGTATAGTAATTATCTGTAGCAGGAAATAAAATATTATAATTAAAGTTTTTGAGGCTTATACATATATATGTACATACATGTTGCATATATATATAAACATACACATATATGTTTCATATGTATCAACTATCTACAGACACAATAATGCTACATAACAAAGTCACACTCAAACTCAGTGGATTATAACATGTCTACATGCTGATGAAGTGTTGGTTGATCTAGACTGTATTTGGTTGGGTAGTTCTTTTGGCCTCCACTGGGTTATGGAAAGTGTCTGTACCAAGTGACTCATCCTCCTCCTGGGACCTTCTGGGCTTGCCTGGCATGTTCTTCTCATGAAAATGGTAGAAGGAAAAGAGCAAGCAAACCCAAACACACAAACACTTTAAGACTCTGTTTATGTCATAACTGACACCAATCACATTGGCTATGGCATATCTCAAGAGCATCCTGAATAGGAGGGCACTGCATATGTGGTGAAGAGCATGGATGTAGAAAAGAGTAGAGAATTGGGACTAACAATGCAATTTATTATACAGCTGAACCTTGAACCACACAGGTTAAAGCTGTGTAGGTCCAGTTGTATGCAGATTTTTAAAAATAAATACTGCAGTACTACATGATCCATGATTGGTTTAATCTTGAATGCAGAACCATGGATACAGAGGGCTGATTATAAAGTTATATTTATATAACTTTATATAAGTTTGACTGCGTGGGGGTCGGTGCCCCTGATCCCCATGTTGTTCAAGGGTCAACTGTACATATATATGCTTAGGTATACTGGTATCACCTCGTTTACTTCCAGGGACATCTATACATTGTCTAAAGATGATTTGAAAGCTTACTCTTTCTTCTCAATAATGAATGTTCTAGCTTCATGAGTGATAATGTTAATAATGGCTATCACATATTAGAAGTTTTACCAAATATCAGACACTATGCAAAGGATTTTTTATTCATCACCTAATTTAATTTTTACAACTTGGAAATGTTAGTTCTCACAACAGTGAAATGTAGGGGATATTAATTAATCTCATTTTCAAATCAGAAACTGAAGCTTAGTAACTTAGACAGTATGTGAAGAAGCCTGGATTAAATTCAGTTCTAAGTGATTCCAAAGTGTATGCTGTCATTTCTACGTACTTTACCTCTTATTACACTTAAAGTTCTCTCCACTGGCCCCAGCCATGCTCTCCGACATCATTCATCTCTCCTTCCCTTCCTGCCCAATAATTTCCAAACTGGTCCCATTTGTCTAAAAGATACTTCAAATCCTATCTCTTGATACCTCATGGGGAAAAATCTTTCTCACTTCTGGTCTACCACAGCTGTAATCTGTATCTGTCCTTAAGACATCTCATTGTGTTCTCATTTGAGTTTAATGAACTCTGCCAGCTGACAAGCTCTTAGAGAAAAGGAGACCAATCTTTATGTTTCTTCCTAGCACCTACATAGCATTCTGTAATTTTTAAATAAATCAATTAATAGACTTCAATTTTTTTCCTTCAAAATTTAGACTGAACACCAAATAATTCATGGAGAAGATACCTGGCCTCAGAAGGTAACTTCGTCTTACACACAAGATCCATTCAGAATGGGAGGATAACTGCTAAAAAATCCCTTTGAAGAAGAAATTTCATGCTTATAAAGGGTAGTTTATAACCAAGGAGACAAGAAAAAGGGAAACAACTAGAAGGCAAAAACACTGAATTAAAAAAAGGATAGTCTAGAATGGGAGGAGAAAGTGAAAAGAGAAGGGGGTGACAAGTACAGTTGGCCCTCTGTACTGCGGATATGAAACTGCAGGTACGAAATCGTGTATACAGAACCACGGAAGCGGAGGACTGACTGTGTCACTGGAGCATCCATAGCACAGGGTACTGGAACCAATCCCTGAGTACACTGAGGGATGACTGTATAAAGAAAAGAAGAAGAAGGAGGAAAAAGAGGGCAAGGAGGAGGAGAAAGAAGGAAAAAAAGCAAGAAAGTAGGGTGTAGGAAATTAGAAGAGCGATAACTGAGCAATATGAAACTAAGATGTTGAAAATAAGTCATTTAGAGCTAATCCAGAGAGGACAAAAGTGAGCCATCTTATTATTTCATTGTTTGGGGAGGTTTTCTAATTTATGTTAGAAATTTTACAGGTCTCATTAATATACTGATTGCAGTGAAGATTTGCCCAAATAGGAAACTTTTGCCTAAGTGTAAATACTTTTGTTTAATACAGTCCATTCTTTAAACACATTTTTTTCCTATCCAACTGAAAGAAGGAAAACACCACTTAACAATCATTCACCACTAAATAACATATGGTATCTCATTTTTTCCAAGCTTCCTTGACAGCATTAGGAAGGATTCATGGTTTTTGAAAGATCAGCAAACACTCTAGTCCTGAAGCTAACGTGAAGCTTCCAGAGGTGGGATGTGTCCCAGCAGTCCACGAGAGGCCTCAGACAAAGCTTAATGTATCTTGAGGATGGAATGTATCCTCTGGTCTATGAAATTCCACACTCTTGCAAGAGCAAATCTCCTTCCTTCCTTGGATGTTTCAGTCTTCATATACTTGTGGCAGGAATGTTTCCCTTGAAATCTTCCAGGGTTTTCATAGTCTTCTAAACGTGTCCTAAGGCAATCATTGGAAGTTAAGATGCCTAGAAGGCCAAAGGATTTGATTTCTTTAATCAGTGTATCCAGGCCCAAAGGAATTCCTCTGTCTCTTGTTGAAATTTTAGTAGGGCCACCTACTCCCCTATGGTAGCAAGACACCAAATTCAAAGATGAGGCCTCACCAGGATCCCAAGAGCGAAAATGTTCTTTTTGTAGGTGTGGAATGGAGATTTTCCTCCCGCTGTTGAAAGCAAACCAAGCACCTTTCCACTCAAATATCACGTTGCAAATTCCTCTGAAATTTGCCCTCTGTCATGTCCCTCTAGATCTTTCCTTGGCCTCACTGATTTCCAGGTTCCGAACTCCCATGGAATATCTGTGTTTCTCATTAATTTCAACAGATGTATTTCCCTTTTCTCTAAATGGAATCTTGGCATCCTGTGGTCGGTCTAGATTTCTAACCTGCAGTCCTTATGTGTGTTTCTGTGGTCTTGGAGGACATTCTCCTTTGCCTCCTCTTACCACGCTTAGGAAATTAACTTGATCAAATGAGGCAGCGTGAAGCTGAGCTCAGTCAGCAGCGTATGCAGGTTCCTTACTCACCAGCTTGGCTTCCTACTGTCGATCACATCCTGAGTCACTTGTGGATGAACCAGCCTTTCCCCTGAAAGCTTCCATCAGTGGCAACCCCTTGAAGTGCTCATGCTAATGGGCTCTGGTTTTGAATTCTGGCATACCAAAAACAACATGTTTATTGAACACACCTAACTCAGCTATTTCATTCAGGTGCCATAGGGTACAACATTCTGCCAACCAGAGTTGAAAAGCAGACATTACACTCCTTTCACAGCTTCAGACTGGAAGAGAAGAATTTTTCCATCCCCTCATAAATCCATGAAAAGTCCCACTCTGTGGGTCTACTGTAAGCTGTCTTAGGACAAATTGGCTAAATGGAATTTCCTAAATGGTTCCATGAGCTGCCCAAGGATTGCATGAAGAAAGAGTTCCATGGGCAAAAAAGATGGGGAAAATGTCCTAAGATGTCTCCCTCTTAGAGAATGAACATACACATGGTAAAGTTTCTAAGAAGATGGGAAGCATAGAAAATGATTTTACTTTCTCTAAACCAAAGTTTTCCAAACTTATTTGACAATGACTCATTTTAATTAAATACCTATTGCAGAGACACAGGAGTCTTTAGGCTTTCCTGTCTGTCTGGTCGCCCATGAGGATTTTGGGTTTTCCCACTGTTTCTTTCATTTCTCCATTCCCTGCACTTGCCCAGTGTGCTCTTTTGAGAGGGGGAGTTGAGGCAACATGATTTAGCTTAATTTTCAAGATGCATTATGATGGTGACAATTACCAATCAGTAACAAATAACTGCTAACAAGACAGCAGTTCTTTTCTAGAGCTTGGGGTATCCACAAATAGTACTTAGAAGGCTGAGTTCCTTTTCCCTTATCAAAAAAATCATTCAAACAATCATATTTCCTCTTGAGACACCGTTTATTCAGTAGTTTCACTCATTCAAGTGTGGCTGTGGGCTGAACCTCCAAGTTTTCACGTGCCTATCTATCTCCCTGTCCTCTTCAGAATTAGCTGATCCATCATCTCTTGAGAGAAACCCTCTCTTTCTCCTGTCCAGGAAATTTTCTGTCTAAACCCTTCATAGCATTTATCATCATATGAATATTTCACTGATCTGATGACTTGTTTATTGGTTGTCTCTTCCCACTAGAATAGAATTATTTTCTTGCTTTATCCACCACTGTATTTTCAATACAGTGTCTAGCTAGAGCATTTGTTAAATGAGTGAATAAAAATAAAGGGTAAGTGAACGGTCCCTGTCCTGGAAGTCAGAAAATTGGCTTCTGGGGCCGCCTTGCAGCTATGTAGGCAAGGAAGGCAGGCCTCTGTGCTCTGGGCCTCATGCACAGGGAGGGTAGCACACAGCTGGCCTCCAACAGTTCCTGCTTCATGCTTCTGTGGTCCAAGTTCTTGAGGATCTCACATGGCCTGAGGTTCAGCTTTAGCAAATCCTTATTTTATTTAAGCTAATTGTTTTTTTTTTTTTTTTATCACAGCAATTACATTCAATCATTTGAAGATCTAGGTTATAGTTTCATCTGATAAAGTCATTTGTTTGGGGAACATTGGGTCCTTGCAGACACAACTTTGTTCTCAGTCTAGTCTATCTGCCCCAGACATTGTCCAAACAGACAAACTGAGGTAAATATGACTTGACTCCATTCATGGTACTTTGCAACTTCTCTTCTCTCCCAAGGAAAGGCTTAGAGGTGCAACAATAATATAATGTATTGTCCAAACCAGGGCACTTCCGAGAGCAAAAGAGAGTTCCGTTAATAATTTCATGTAGGAAAATAGGTCACTCTTTGTTTTCTAAAGCCCAGATATTGTCAAGGAAACAGAGTTATATACCTGTTAAAATTTTATATACCTGTTAAAATTTCTTCATTGGTAAAATGAAGAGCCATCAATATTTTGGATTCTAACATGCATGTTATGAACAAAAATGTTTTGATAATGTCATAATTTTATCTGTTTTCTTTATTTTCACAATGCCTTTTTGATGCAAGTGACAATAGTCAGGGAGTGGGTAGGAAACAGAATTTCTCTGGAAAACATTTAACTGAAAAAAAATTAATATAGGGCTATGCACAGAGATGAGTAGGTTTTTTTTTTTTTACTTTATTTACATGTGTATACATATGCATATATCTCTGTAAATATCACTTTATATTCACTCTATTATATATATACATATGTGTATGTATATATACATGTCTATTAATATACTTTTAATTAATAGACTTCACTTTTTAGAGCAGTCTTAGAATTACAGAAAAATTGAACTGAAAGTATAGAGAATTCCTGTATACCTCCCCTACCAGGCACAGCTTTCCCTATTATTAACATCTTGCATTAGTATGGTCCATTTGTTATACCTGATGAACCAGTATTGATGCATCATTATTAGCTAAAGTCCAAAGTTAACATTAGGGTTCACGTTTGTGTTGAACGTTCTATGGATTTTCACAACTGCATAATGACGTGTATCTACCATTGCAGTAGCCTACAGAACAGTTCAGTGCTCTAAAAACTCCTGTGCTCCACCTGTTCATTCTTCCCTCTCTACTCTGCACCTCTAACAAACACTGATTTTTTTCCTGTCTATATAGTTTTGCCTTTTCCAGAATGTCACATAATCAGAATCATAGAGTATGCAACATTTTCAGATTGGCTTCTTTCACCTAGCTAATAGGTAGTTAAGTTTCCTCCATCTCTTTCTATGACTTGATAGCTCTTTTTTTTAATCACTGAATAATACTTCATTGTCTAGATGTACCACAGTTTGTTTATGCACTCACTTATAAAGGACATCTTGGTTGCTTCCATTTTTTGGCAATTATGAATAAAACTGCTATAAACATTCATGTGCATGTTTTTGTGTGACCATTAGTTTTCAACTCATTTGAGTAAGCATCTAGGAGCATGATTGGTGAATTATGCAGTAAGATTATGTTGACCTCTGTGAGAAACTACCTGTGTTTCAAAGTACTATTTGTATTCCCACCAACAATGAGGTTTCCCATTGCTCTATGAGTTGTGGGTAGTTTTAATGGAAGCCACAAAAGATGTCGAGCAACTCAGACTAGCAATAGCCAAAAGCTGTTACCACCCCTTAACCTGAAGGGCAAAGGAAGGAAAGCAGGGTTAGCAAAGCCCAGGGAGAACTGGAACCATGAAGGACCCATAATCATGGAGGTTCAGAGCCACTGCCAGGAAAGAGGTGCCAAGGCTGGGTGGGGCCAGGGGAATACATATCCTGATTTCTTTCTCCTCTTACCACTGTTCTGCCAGCACCACCATTAGCTGAGCCAGGTAGAAGCTAGAGAAAAAGGGAATTCCCTTGATTTTGTCAGTAAGGGTCAGTCCCCAGGGATGCAGAGCAGGGCAGAAAAAGTGGCTGATGAATCTGCAAGGGACAGGGTACACACAAGCATTACAAAATTATGGTCACGATACTATAGTAAGCAATAACGTCATGAGCAGTATTGTTTTTTGAGGAGTTTTAAAATGGTGCATCACTAGTTTTCTGTAGAGTGTGTTACTGAGTCATTTCTAAAACCTTGTGAACAGGATCAAGAGCTGACATCACCAGCAGAGTGGAGGACATCTCTTCAGGACCTCCTTTCCTGCTTGCTCACCCTGATGGGCATCCACTAACAGTCCCAGGCAGGTGGGTCTCTACGGGACTTCAGATCTTTAGGGATGAGGGAGTCTTGTCCTTGTCTGTCAGTTATAGTGCTTAATAATGCTGCCTTTGCATGATTGTTTCCAGGTGAAATTCCATTAAAATCCAGTGTCTGTCCTCTGAATCTACACAGTGGTGTTATAGTCAACAGCACTGTTGGCTGTCTTGTTAGCTTCCTTGTCTGTTAACCCCCTTTTTTTCAATCAGGCAAAAGACTTTCTTATGAATGTGGAAAAAACAAAACCCAAAACAACATTCATTGTCTTTGCTTTTTTTTTTTTTAACATCTTTATTGGAGTATAATTGCTTTACAATGGTGTGTTAATTTTTGCTTTATAACAAAGTGAATCAGTTATACATATACATATGTTCCCATAATGGTCTTTGCTTTTTAATCTTTGATATGCAGGGTCCTCCAGAGCACTGGTACAGGGTGGTATAGAAGGGAGAGGGCACTTCTTTCCTTAGTTCAGAGTTTCTCAACCTCAGCACTATTGACATTTGGGGCTGGATAATTCCTCATTGTTAGACGCTGTCCTGTGCATTGTAGGATGTTTAGCAGCTTCACTGGCCTCTACACGCAAGATACCAACAGCAACCTCCCTAGTTGTGACAATCAAAAGTATCTCCCAAAGTACCTCCAGACAACATTGCCCAGGGTCCCCCACTAGGCAAAATCTTACCCAATTAAAAACTACTGTCCTAGACAAAAGGAGGCACTAGCTTATGCCAGCCTTGTTGCCGTAGTAACTTACCATGACCTCCATTACTTGACACAGACATGGTTCTGTTCATTGTAACCAAAAGGTTTTACAACCTGGATCCCAACTGGTTACAAAGTGCCACCTTCCAGAAAATTCTGTGGGGAGTAGATGTATTTTCTGACCCAAACTATCTTTCATACTTCACTGCCCTTCTACTCACACCCACATAATTCTTGGTTTGATCCTAGCTCTCCTTAGCAGATCTCAGCATCCCTTGTGGTCATATGGGTTGGATCATTGGTGATACATCCAACTGCTATAGAATCTCAAATGGCAGTTGGAATAAAGACTTAGTGCTCTAGAATTTCTATGCTGCACACAATTAGAAAAAAATGTGGTGGTGGGGGGGGAGAGGAATACTTATTTGTGCCCTGACCCAATCATAAGTCATCAAATACTGACCCTTCATAATTTACCATATCTTACACAATGATCCTTGTTTATTTGGTGGTCTTGTTTATATTGAGAATATAGAAGCTTTGCTCTTGGCAGTCTTTATCTTCCTTCAAGCGTTGGAGGGGGAAGAAATTCTCAAATTACTCCTCCTTTTACACTGGAGGCAATTTTATTTATTTTTTATATCCTGCCTCATTCCAAAAAAGGTTTTGAAGAGAATGAAGACATTGGATGGCATGGGTCAGTGAGAGAGCAACTGGAATCGACATTCCCCAATTCAACACTATTTTCTGAAACAATGTCAAGCCCTTACAAGGATGGGAAAATAACAAAGTCACATACCGTGAAAGTCAAGGATTCTCTCTTAGGGAATAAGTGTCCTCAAGCTACTGTCTTCCCAGTACATTTGTGAGCTTAACAGTTTGGAATGTCAACAAAAAGGGTGACTGGGGGCAGAGGGACAGAGAGCTGCAAGAGGTTTCACAGTCCACTCATTGATCAATGCAAGGAAAGGAGTCAAAGCTGGAAGCTCTTTGGAAAGAGTGTGCAAACTAACCACTTTGAATCAACAGGCAAGAGAGATTTATCTTCCCCAGATATGCACAAACCACAACAAAGAATCCTGAGTAAGCAGATCTCCCAAATACAATACTCTATAGGGAATGGGGCTCAAAATCTGTTCAATAATATAGTGACACCCTGTGTTGTCTGTCTTTCAACATCCCTCACTAACCAAACTTCCAAATGTTCAGTTCAACCAGGGAGATGTAATTGGTCACTTTATTTCCAATAGTGTTCAAGAGCAAATCAGGGCTTGAATTTTTCTATGCTGACTCATAGGTTTAAGAAAAGAGTGAGCGAAAGAAAAGAGAAAGAAAAAAAGGAGCCAAGTAACAGTATGTAATGGATCCAGTTGGGATTACTTAGTCTGCCATGGTCTTTCAAAAGAGGAAGTGGAAGTTTGAAAGCCAGCCTCTAAGTGGAAGTTCAATCATCAGGGAAGGTTTCAAGCTTGTCAGACCATAGATGTCATCAGAAGCCCTTGCCACAAGTTGCTTAGGATACCCTCAGTTATTAACATGCTTCAAAAGGGTCTAAAGGAGCAGACTCAAAATCACAGGCACGCACTCTGCAGAGTCAGCTGTCACTTCAGCTGGGGGAGCAGAGACCTTGGAGCAGCCTATGTTGCTGTGACCCAAGCACCTTGGCTAGAAACAGGGCTGGAAGCGCAGGCACAACCTGGATAGATCAAAGACATGGAAAATGAGGATGTCGGTTTGGCTAGTGTAGAGCATCACTGATGATTGATATTTCCAACTGACCTAAGTCAATTCTATCTCTCACAATTACCAACTCCTTCTTTATTAATATAGGTAGCTATCAGTAATTAGAAATAAATAAGACCACCTCCCCCTAAAACTCCCCACCAGTTATTATACAACAATAAAAGCAATTCTCAGAGACAAATTTGACCCCAGTGCAAATATCTATTTGCAAGCAGGTACCAAGTGCTAGGAATTCTTGACTTAGTTCTTCACTCTGCTAGATATTTGTACAGAGCCTTAGGTGGAAGGTTCACTTGAAACAGAGGAAAAAATATTCCAGTGGCAGAACTGAGGCCAAGTTAGATAAAAAAAAATCCTTCTATAGACAACTGAGTGAGGACCATTTCATATTCCTAAGCTGAATATGTTAGTCAAATGTTTGCAGATTCTTGGACTCATCCATCCTCTTCATGCAAGATGGTACTTCTGCAGAGCATCTCCCCACAACCCACATGGCTTGAACAACCCCAAACCCACTAATGGGACACTACTTCTGATACCCATTATGCTAATTTACCAGGCTTCTGATGTTCACCAAAAACAGAGAGAGCTTAAGAGCTCATAGGAGGGTTTTTGAAGTATAGCAGTGTGCTAGCAAACTGGAATTCAAAATGGGAGTGTTTGCTGATCACCATTGAATAAATACTGTTACCACACTGATTTCAAGTTATTAACATGACACCGCTGAATGTGGAGTTAGAAAGGGATGTATACAACCAGCTCTTATGAGCTTGTTCAAGTCAGCACCTGGACACCACTTAGTGTGGTCTTATGATTTGAGTTTTCCAAATTCTGACTACCCTAAAAACACCCAATGTTAACAAATAGCTTTGTGTTCATTATCCCATGTTGCATAAAAAATTACCCAAAAAGTTAGCAGCTTAAAACCAAATGCATTTATTAACTCAGTTTTTGTGGTTCAGAAATCTTGGTAACACTCAGCTGATAATCCTTTGTCTCAGGGTCTCTTAAAAGGCTGTGATCAAGGTATTGGTCTTATTCATGGTCTCACTGGAAAGCTTGACTGGGGAAGGATCCACTTCCAAGCTCAATCCGGAGAGTATGGCCTCAATTCCTGCCAGCAGTTACAGACAGGCTGCCCACAGTTCCTTGCCATGTGGATCTCTCCCGCTTCCTCAGCATAGCCAGCATGGACAAAATGCCAGTGAAAGAGAGAGAGTGCCAGGAAGAGAGAGAGTGAAAGCAAGCTGGAGGTCACAGTGTTTTATAAACTAATCTCAGAAGTTACTCCCATCACTTTCCCATATTCCATTTGTTGGAAGCAAGTCACTTGGTTCAGCCCACACTGAAAGGTAGGGTTTCACATGAAGCAGGAATACCAGAAGGTGGGAATCATTGGGAGCTATTTAAAAAAGAACATACCATAAGCTCCTAGAGTATAGTCAAAATTAACTCCCAAGAATATGTCACATTGTTGATGCTGAAAGTATTTCAAATTAGACTATAAGCAATATAAATTAAGGCAATACAAGTTGAATAATAAGCTTAGTAAATGTTCAATAATTCTTCCTCCTCTTTCTTATCTCTATGGTGTGGGAGCATTGAAAAGGCACAGTTAGAGACTGCAACCTGGTAACTCAAGAGCTCCAATTTGGCCAATAAAAGTTGAAAGCTTTTAAAGTTCTTTAAGACACTTGGCCTCTTCTCATCACCACAGACCTCACCATTCCCTGTTGCCTTACATACAACAGATTCACACTGTTACATTGCCGCTCCGGTCCCTTCATGATTTATATAAGGGACCCCTTGACACTGATGATTGTAATCTGCAGATAAACCTCTTTTGAACACTATTTTTAATATCTTCCCTTCCACTAAGCCTATTTGTTATTCAACAAATACTTTTCAAGTACTTCTTGTGCTTAAGAAATAGTACTAGGCAAGCCATAATACATACAGCTCAGTAAAATACAGCTCCTTGGACTGACTAAATGAACTATGTCTCATTTTATTTTCTCATTTCAAACTCTGCTGTTCCAAAGATGGTCAATCTGGTGGGAGAAGCAACAGCAAAGGGTTGGGGAAATTTGAGAAATAAAACCTTATTCATTCCTTGAGCAAAGGAGTCCTCATCACACCCCACTGAAGCTTTGTAAGGTGGCCCAGGAAAACCCCCAAAGCACAGCTGATATCATAGACAAGAACAGTGGTTCTACAAGTGTGGTCCCCAAACCAGCAGCTTAGCCACCTCTGGAAATGTGTTAGAAATGCAAACTCTTGGTCTCTACTCCAGACCTTCTGAATCAGTAACTCTGAGGGTGGGTCCCAGCAATTTGTGTTTTATCAAGCTTACCAAGGGATTCAGATGGATCCTCTAGTTTGAGAATCACTGTGCTAGGACATGTCAGAGCTGAAAGATATCGTATGGATCATATGCTCAATTCCCTGACTCTACAGAAGAGGGAATGGAGGTGCTGAAAAGTGACACAACTGATTAATTTCACCTAGCTAATGAGCAGCCGCCTCCCTCAAGCATGGACATCTTGAGTCGTGAGATTTCAAGCAGGTCAGGGGCTGGGCTCCCTGTCAGCCCTGGGCTCCCGCCTAAAGCCATTCCTTGGCTCCGAGTGTACCCAGCACCTCTGTCCAGTCATGCACAGCACGTCCTGCCAGGTCTGCAGGTGTGGTTCATGTACTCAGAGGTGTGCCACTGGAAGAGTTAAACAATTACCAACCCTCGCTGGCCTTTCTGCTCTTTAATGCCACATACCTGTCGCATTACCTGCAAAGGTGAGCTCAGACAGAGGCTATGATCACACACCTCCCTGGACACACGCCAGTGCTGAGGGGCCCAGGATTGGGCTGCTGGGGCTGCCACCTTATTTACACAATTAACGTTTGGACAATAAACCTGAACCTCCCAAACATACCACACCCTGGAATACAGGATCATGGTGAAAGGCACAGAATTCCTGGTATATTTCAGGCATAACATTCTGAATCACCGTACGGAATGACCAGACCTCACAAAGGCATATTACATGAGTCGGTGAATAGGCTGTAAATAAAATAACAACAGGAAGCAGTATTTATCAGAACAAAATTTCCCTTATTAAGTAAGAAGAGGGACAGATGTTTTTAGCTCCATCCTTCCATATACATGGAGGCTGGGAGAAAGAGATGAGAAGAAAGTCCTCTAGAATTTTTCCAAAGTTATTATTTCTATGAATGGGACTAGGAACAATAATAAAACTATAAAGCATATGTCCTTATTTGGGCTACTGGATACCTTTTAAGTTTTTTTTTTGAATCCTCATGTCAATTTCCAAACATACAGAATGAGAAATAGAGGGAGGTGAGGAATGGGTTATTCTGGGTCTAAAGCTACATGTTTACAAGCCAATGAACTTTGGTGACATTTTGTAGGAATGATCTCTGAATTCATAAGTACCCATTGTAACGTGAAAGTCTGTTTTGAATAGCACTTCTCAATGGGGGGCAAGAGGAAGATCATGGTCCTGAACCTCAAAAGCATTTTAAAAAATGCAAATATTCCTCCTCAGAATATAGAGTAAAACTCCTGGGGCTGGGAATGGGGGTATCTGACACACAGTGCCGTTTAGTCTTGGCACAACCACCCCCAACTCTGCTCTGACTCCAACAAGGGTACAAAAAACGTGAATATGTAATTCATATAAATTCTGAAAATCCACAATACTAGACTGTGTTCCTGAAACAGAGAAGCCAAATCTTAATCATCTCTGAATTCTTACACCCTAAAGCAGAGATCTAGAACCAGTGGCTCCTGCTATGTACAGACATGTTTTACACAGTGTTGTATACACAGTGTTTAACTCATTTTTAAAATAAAGTTTTGAATTGGCTACTGCAGCAGCAGGCTATATTTTTCAAAGATGATTGCAACACTAGTTCCTGGCCACATGCAGTTCTAGAGCATAACCTTGTCACTACCCCATCAAAAGGCAAAACCTTGGGGCTTCCCTGGTGGCGCAGTGGTTGAGAGTCCACCTGCCGATGCAGGGGACGCTGGTTCGTGCCCCGGTCCGCGAAGATCCCACATGCCGCGGAGCGGCTAGGCCCGTGAGCCATGGCTGCTGAGCCTGCATGTCCGGAGCCTGTGCTCCACAACGGGAGAGGCCAGAGTCCCGTGTACCGCAAAAAAAAAAAAAAAAAAAAAAAAGCAAAACCTTGAATCTGGTGGGCTTTTGACTGCTTTGACCAATATAGTCTGGCTGGAGTGATACCGCATGACTTCTAAGACTGGGTCCTAAAAGGCCACACAGCTTTCTCTTTGTTTGTAGGAGTACTGGTGCTTGAAGCTCTGCCAGGAAAGAAGTCCCACTACTGGGAGGCTGCTGATGTGAGGAAGTGGGGCCACATGGGGAAGCGACAGGTAGTTGATCCAAGTGGAAGCTCTGCTCACTGAGCCTTCCCAGCCCAGGAACTAGACGTGGAAGTAAATGGGCCTTTAGATGATTCCAGACCCCAGCCTTTGAGTCTTCCCAGCTGAGGCTTCAGACCTTGTGGAGGCGACACAAGACATGCCCACTTTGCTGGTGATTTACAAGCCAAACAATCCATGAGAATAATAAAATGGTTATTTGTAAGTGGATAAGTTTTAAGTTTTTTTTTTTTTTAAGCATCTTTAATGGAGTATAATTGCTTTACAATGATGGGTTTCTGCTGTATAACAAAGTGATTCAGCTATACATATACATATATCTCCATATCTCCGCCCTTTAGCGTCTCCCTCCCACTCTCCCTATCCCATCCCTCTAGGTGGACACAAAGCACCGAGCTGATCTCCCTGTGCTATGCAGCTGCTTCCCACTAGCTGTGTATTTGACATTTGGTAGTGTATATATGTCCATGCCACTCTCTCACTTCGTCCCAGCTTACCCTTCCCCCTCCCCGTGTCCTCAAGGCCATTCTCTATATCTGTGCCTTTGTTCCTATCCTGCCCATAGGTTCTTCAAAACCAATTTTTTTTTTTTAGATTCCATATATATATGTTAGCATACAGTATGTGTTTTTCTCTTTCTGACTTACTTCATTCTGTATGACAGTCTCTAGGTCCATCCACCTCACTACACATAACTCAGTTTCATTTCTTTTGTCGGTTGAGTAATATTCCATTGTATATATGTGCCACATCTTCTTTATCCATTCATCTGTTGATGGACACTTAGGTTGCTTCTATGTCCTGGTTATTGTAAATAGAGCTGCAATGAATATTGTGGTACATGACTCTTTTTGAATTATGGTTTTCACAGGGTATATGCCCAGTAGTGTCATTCCTGGATTGTATGGTAGTTCTATTTTTAGTTTTTTGAGGAACCTCCATACTGTTGTCCATAGTGGCTGTATCAATTTACATTCCCACCAACAGTGCAAAAGGGTCCCCTTTTCTCCACACTCTCTCCAGCATTTATTGTTTGTAGATTTTTTGATGATAGCCATTCTGACTGGTGTGAAGTGATGCCTCACCTGTAGTTTTGATTTGCATTTCTCTAATGATTAGTGATGTTGAGCATCCTTTCATGTGTTTGTTGGCAATCTGTATATCTTCTTTGGAGAAATGTCTATTTAGATCTTCTGCCCATTTTTGGATTGGGTTGTTTGCTTTTATGATACTGAAAATCTGCTTGTATATTTTGGATATTGTATATTTCCAAAAGCTGCTTGTATATTTTGGAGATTAATCCTTTGTCAATTGCTTCATTTGCAAATATTTTCTCCCACTCTGAGGTTCTCTTTTCATCTTGTTTATGGTTTCCTCTGCTATTCAAAAGATTTTTAAGTTTCATTAGGTCCCATTTTTTAATTTTGTTTTTGTTTCCTCTAGGAGGTGGGTCAAAAATGGTCTTGCTGTGATTTATGTCATGGAGTGTTCTGTGTATGATTTCCTCTAAGAGTTTATAGTATCTGGTCTTACATTCAGGTTTTTAATCCATTTTGAATTAATTTTTGTGTATGGTGTTAGGGAGTGTTCTAATTTCATTCTTTTACATGTAGCTGTCCAGTTTTCTCAGCACCACTTATTGAAGAGTCTGTCTTTTCTCCATTGTATATTCTTGCCTCCTTTATCAAAGGTAAGCTGACCATATATGTGTGAGTTTATCTCTAAGTCTTCTATCCTGTTCCATTGATCTATATTCCTGTTTTTGTGCCAGTACCATACGGTCTTGATTACTGTAGCTTTGTAGTATAGTCTGAAGTCAGGGAGCCTGATTCCTCCAGCTCCGTTCTTTTTCCTCAAGATTACTTTGGCTATTTGGGGTCTTTTGTGTTTCCATACAAATTGTGAAATTTTTTGTTCTAGTTCTATGAAAAATATCACTGGTAGTTTAATAGGGATTGCATTGACTCTGTAGATTGCTTTGGGTAGCATAGTCATTTTCACAATGTTGATTCTTCCAATCCAAGAACATGGTATATCTCTCCATCTGTTTGTATCATCTTTAATTTCTTTCATCAGTGTCTTATAGTTTTCTGTATACAGGTCTTTTGTCTCCCTTGGTAGGTTTATTCCTAGATATTTTATTCTTTTTGTTGCAGTGGTAAATGGGAGTGTTTCCTTAATTTCTCTTTTAGATTTTTCATCATTAGTATATAGGAATGCAAGAGATTTCTGTGTGTTAATTTTGATATCCTGCAACTTTACCAAATTCATTGATTAGCTCAAGTAGTTTTCTGGTGGGATCTTTAGGATTCTCTATGTATACTATCATGTCATCTGCAAACAATGACAGTTTTACTTCTTCTTTTCCAATTTGTATTCCTTTTATTTCTTTTTCTTCTCTGATTGCCATGGCTAGGACTTCCAAAACTATGTTGAATAATAGTGGTGAGAGTGGGCAACCTTGTCTTCTTCCTGATCTTAGAGGAAATGGTTTCAGTTTTTCAACATTGAGAATGAAGTTGGCTGTGGGTTTGTCATATAAGGTCTTTATTAGGTTGAGATAAGTTCCCTCTATGCCTACTTTCTGGAGGGTTTTTATCATAAATCAGTTTTGAATTTTTTCAAAATCTTCTTCTGCATCTATTGAGATGATCATATGGGTTTTCTCCTTCAATTCGTTACTACAGTTTATCACATAGATTGATTTGAGTATATTGAAGAATCCTTGCATTCCTGGGATAAACCCCACTTGATCATGGTGTAAAATCCTTTTAATGTGCTGTTGGATTCTGTTTGCTAGTATTTTGTTGAGGATTATTGCATCTATGTTCATCAGTGATATTGGCCTGTTGTTTTCTTGTTTTGTGGCATCTTTGTCTGGTTTTGGTATTAAGGTGATGGTGACCTCGTAGAATGAGTTTGGGAGTGTTCCTCCTGCTGCAGTTTTTTGGAAGAGTTTGAGAAGGATAGGTGTTAGCTCTTCTCTAAATGTTCGATAGAATTCACCTGTGAAGCCATCTGGCTCTGGGCTTTTGTTTGTTAGAAGATTTTTAATCACAGTTTCAATTTCAGTGCTTTTGATTGGTCTGTTTTTATTTTCTATTTCATCCTGGTTCAGTCTTTGAGAGTTGTGCTTTTCTAAGAATTTGTCCGTTTCTTCCAGGTTGTCCATTTTATTCGCATATAGTTGCTTGTAGTAATCTCTCATGATCCTTTGTATTTCTGGAGTGTCAGTTGTTACTTCTACTTTTTCATTTTTAATTCTGTTGATTTGAGTCTTCTCCCTTTTTTTCTTGATGAGTCTGGCTAATGTTTTATCAATTTTGTTTATCTTCTCAAAGAACCAGCTATTAGCTTTATTGATCTTTGCTATTGTTTCCTTCATTTCTTTTTCATTTATTTCTGATCTGATCTTCCTGATTTCTTTCCTTCTGCTAACTTTGGGTTTTTTTTGTTTGTTTGTTTGTTGTTGTTGTTGTTCTTCTTCTTCTTTCTTTAATTCCTTACATGTAAGTTTAGGTTGTTTATTTGAGATGTTTCTTGTTTCTTAAGGTAGGATTGTATTGCTATATACTTCCCTATTGTAGGATTGTATTGCTATAAGCTTCCTTATTAGAACTGCTTTTGCTGCATCCCATAGGTTTTGGGTCATCGTGTTTTCATTGTCATTGGTTTCTAGGTATTTTTTGATTTCCTCTTTGTTTTCTTCAGTGATCTCTTGGTTATTTGCTAGTGTATTGTGTAGTCTACATGTGTTTGTATTTTTTACAGATTTTTTTCCTGTAATTGATATCTAGTCTCATAGCATTGTGGTTGGGAAAGATACTTGATATGATTTAAATTTTCTTAAACTTACCAAGGCTTGATTTGTGATCCAAGATATGCTCTATCCTGGAGAATGTTCTATGAGAACGTGAGAAGAAAGTGTAATCTGCCGTTTTTGTATGGAATGTCCTATAAATATCAATTAAGTCCATATTCTTTAATGTATCAATTAAAGCTTGTGTTTCCTTATTTATTTTCATTTTGGATGATCTGTCCATTGGTGAAAGTGGGGTGTTAAATTCTCCTAATATGATTGTGTTACTATTGATTTCCCCTTTTATGGCTGTTAGCATTTGCCTTATGTATTGAGGTGCTCCTATGTTGGGTGCATAAATATTTACAACTGTTATAACTTCTTCTTGGATTGATCCCTTTCAATATGTAGTGTCCTTCTTTGTCTCTTATAATAGTCTTTATTTTAAAGTCTATTTTGTCTAATATGAGAATTGCTGCTCCAGCTTTCTTTTGATTTCTATTTGCATGGAA
Source organism: Grampus griseus (assembly GCF_964374135.1). Lineage (NCBI taxonomy): Eukaryota > Metazoa > Chordata > Mammalia > Artiodactyla > Delphinidae > Grampus > Grampus griseus. The sequence continues at coordinate 54,598,742 of NC_139008.1, forward strand.
TATTTTTTCCATCCCCTCACTTTCAGTCTATATTTGTCCCTAGGTCTGAAGTGGGTCTCTTGTAGACAGCATAGGTATGGGTCTTGTTTCTGTATCCATTCAGCCAGTTTATGTCTTTTGGTTGGAACATTTAATCCATTTACATTTAAGGTAATTATCAATATGTATGTTTCCTATTACCATTTTCTTGTTTTGTGTTTGTTATTGTAGGTCTTTTCCTTCTCTTGTGTTTTTTTGCCTAGAGAAGTTCCTTCAGCATTTGTTGTAAAGCTGTTTTTGTGGTGCTGAATTGTCTTAGCTTTTACTTATCTGTAAAGGTGTTAATTTCTCCATCAAATCTGAATGATATCCTTGCTGGGTAAAGTAATCTTGGTTGTAGGTTTTTCCCTTTCATCACTTTAAATATGTCCTGCCACTCCCTTCTGGCTTGCAGAGTTTCTGCTAAAAGATCAATTGTTAACCTTATGGGGATTCCCTTGTATGTTAATTGTTGCTTTTTCCTTGCTGCTTTTAATATTTTTTCTTTATATTTAATTTTTGATAATTTGTTTAGTATGTGTCTTTGTGTATTTTCCCTTGAATTTATCCTGTATGGGACTCTCTGCGCTTCCTGCACTTGATTGCCTATTTCCTTACCCATATTAGGGAAGTTTTCAACTATGATCTCTTCAAATATTTTCTCAGTCCCTTTTTTTTGTTCTCTTCTTCTTCTGGGACCCCTATAATTCAAATGTTGGTGTGTTTAATATTGTCCCAGAGGTCTCTGAGATTGTCCTCAATTCTTTTTTTTTTTTTTTTTGCGGTACGCGGGCCTCTCACTGTTGTAGCCTCTCCTGTTGTGGAGCACAGGCTCCAGACACGCAGGCTTAGCAGCCACGGCTCACAGGTCCAGCCGCTCTGCAGCATGTGGGATCCTCCCGGACTGGGGCACAAACCCGCATCCCCTGCATCAGCAGGCGAACTCTCAACCACTCTGCCAGCAGGGAAGCCCTGTCTTCAATTCTTTTCAATCTTTTTCCTTTATTCTGCTCTGTGATAGTTATTTCCACTATTTTATCTTCCAGGTCACTTATCTGTTCTTCTGCCTCAGATATTCTGCTATTGATTCCTTTTAGATAATTTTTAATTTCATTTTTTGTGTTATTCATCATTTTTGTTTGCTCTTTAGTTCTTGTAGGTCCTTATTATATGTTTCTTGTATTTTCTCCATTCTAATTCCAAGATTTTAGATCATCTTTACTATCATTACTCTGAATTCATTTTCTGATAGATGGCCTATTTCCTCTTCATTTGTTTCGTCTGTTGGGTTTTTACCTTGCTCCTTCATCTGCTGTGTATTTCTCTGTCTTCTCATTTTGCTTAAGTTACTGTGTTTGGCGTCTCCATTTCACAGGCTGCAGGTTCGTAGTTCCTGTTGTTTTTGGTGTCTGCTCCCAGTGGGTAAGGTTGGTTCAGTGGGTTGTGTAGGCTTTTTGCTGGAGGGGACTGGTGCTTGTGTTCTGGTGGATGAGGCTGGATCTTGTCTTTCTGGTGGGGAGGACCATGTCCAGGGGTGTGTTTAGGAGTGTCTGTGAACTTACTATGATTTTATGCAGCCTCTCTGCTGAAGGGTGGGTTTGTGCTCTTGTCTTGCTAGTTGTTTGGCATAGGTTGTCCAGCACTGTAGCTTGCTGGTCGTTGAGTGGAGCTGGGTCTCAGCATTGAGATGGAGATCTCTGGGAGAGCTTTTGCTGTTTGATATTACATGGGGCCGGGAGGTCTCTGGTGGACCAATATCCTGAACTCAGCTCTCCCACCTCAGAGGCTCAGGCCTGACACCTGGACAGAACACCCAGACCCTGTCAACCACACAGCCAGGTACATGGGGAGTTTCTTGCCCTTGGGAAGTCTGAGGTTTTCTGCCAGCATTCAGTAGGTGTTCTGTAGGAGTTGTTTCACATGTAGATGTAGTTTTGATGTATTTGTGGGGAGGAAGGTGAGCTCCACATCTTGCTCCTCTGCCATCTTGAAGGCACCCTCGATAAGTTTTAAGTTAATTTGTAATGCAGAAATAGTACCTGGAACAGTTTCCAACATATATGCATAGAGAGATTTTCCATAACATTTCAAAGTTTCTTGAAAATTGAAGGATATGGTAGATGGATACCTTGTGTTCCTAAAGCAAGGAACTAGGTAGCAGACCTAGCAGCTAGTACACAGGAAATATACATACTCACTGGATGTGTACTCTGCAGTTTGCACAGTCACCATCCCTGACACTGTGAACTGAGTTTTAATGATTTGACTTGTTACATTCATCCTGTTGTTTTTCTTACACAGCAGAACTGTGTGCTTCAAATGGGGTAAATAAGACAGAGAGGGCCCTGAATCTTTCATATGAGCACCTTCTTGCCTGGTTACTGTACGTACTTTCGTTTTGCAACCCCTGCCCTGGAATATAGCAAGCACATAATAAATATTTGTTGAATTTTGAAATCAATCCATCCTTCTTGCTGATTTTATATTTATGTCTGGATTCTGCTGATAAAATTTTCTTTCCATGTAAGTTAAGTGGCACTTAAGACATCTTTTCTCTTTCTTCCTTCTTTTCTTTCTTTCCTTCATTCCTCCCCCCCAACCTTCCACCTTCCACCTTCCTTCCTTCCTTTTTCTTTCTTTCTCTTTCTTTTTTCATCTTTCTTTCTTTCTTACTTTCTTTCTTCCTCTCTCCCCTCCTTCCTTCCTTCCTCACTTTCACAGCTTGCATCACTGTTTGTGTGTGTGTGTGTGTGTGTGTGTGTGTGTGTATGCATATCATATATATACATAACACATTATGCACTGGCTGCCCTTTCATCTTCCACCCAGAATCTAGAATAATAAAACAATAGTTTTCAAACTGAAAAATTCTTGTTCCATAGCAGAAGTACCATTTTGTTCAAGGAGCAACTGCCTCAGAAGCATTTAGGGAGTTCCTTAAAGTATAGAAACCAAGGACCCTCCTTGCCCTTGGCAAATCATATTGAGGGCACCGAGACAGAAATCTGGACCTCAGCGAGTGCTTCACAGGATCTTGGTGCACACACAGCTTTAGAAACCAGCCCAGCCTTCTTTAAGTGGCTACAATGGAAGGTAGGCTCTACCATCAAACCCCAGGATTGCAAAGACAGATCTGATGTGACCAGGGTGACAGGTCCAGGGAGACTACAAGAAGGTCAGTGACCAAGTGGATGTTGCATTGAGGACCACGGTGAAAATGAGATGGCAGGACAATGAGAAGTTGGGACCAGGACCTCCAATAGCACAGAGACTAGGAGACCAGCTGAGTAAGGTGGGCTTAAGCAGGGCTTTTGTCATGGAGTCTGTGAACCTGGACAGGGAGAAAATTCCAACTTGTTTGTATTACTCTCTGAATGGAATGTAGCACTTCCTTTAGTTCTGAAGGTAAGCAACAAACCAAAGTAGCGTTAACAGGACCCATGCTTTGTCCTATAAGAAATCACAGATATTTCTATATCACAGAGATTTCTTATGATGAATTTTCATTCATCAATACTTCAAAATTATGATAGTTTTTAGGCCCCTTGCTAGAAATTGTTATTTAACAGATTATCTCAGAAATACATCTATTACTATGTCACGATTTTAAAAATTGTTTTGATATATAATTAGTTTCATTTGTAATCCTCAAAGTTGTATGTTATGGATTTAAAACGTTCTTCAGGATGGTGTCCACAGGTTTCACCAGACTGTCAGAGACCTGTGCACCCAGATTAAAAGGAAGAGGTGAATGATGGAGAGGACAACCTGGTCCTTACAAGACTACTAGAAGATCCAGGCTGCCACTTCCTATCCTTTGAGGGAGCAAAGGAAGGTGACAGAGAGACAAGACCCCTCAGGTACACTCAGAATCTGGGCCACTCCTCCTGGGTGCCTGCTGGGACAGACTGCAGTTTGTACCTGCGTCCACTGGTCAGCCAGGAAGAATCCACTGTGCCAGGCCTGGATTGGGACATTCAAGGCTAAGGGTCCATCTCCTCCTGGAGACTGGGCTGAACCCTGCATATCCCCAAGCCCGCAACCAACCTCTGAGGTCACTTATTCAGCCATCCTTTTAGGTAGCATTGGAAGCACCACACTTGCACAGACTGGAATAAGATAGTCACACTTGCAGACAAGTGAAGAATGTATTTCTTCATACAGGGCTTGAGAAGGATGCACACCCCTCACATTAAAACCAGTGATCCTCTTTTACGAGCTGATGGGCCAGCACTGTGCAAAGCCGTTTATTCATCTTCACAAAATCCTACAAAACAGGGGTTTCTCCCAATTTAATTTTAATATCTTCACTTTCCAGATGAAGAAAAAGAAGATCTGCAAGATCAATTGCTGTATAATACAAATACCTATTATTATTATTAAATATAAATATATTTTAATATAAAATATAAATATAGTAAACATAAATATTGTTATTAAAATAAATATAGGGCTTCCCTGGTGGCGCAGTGGTTGAGAGTCCGCCTGCCAATGCAGGGGACGCGGGTTCGTGCCCCGGTCTGGGAAGATCCCACATACTGCGGAGCCGCTGGGCCCGTGAGCCATGGCCGCTGAGCCTGCACATCCGGAGCCTGTGCTCCGCAACGGGAGAGGCCACAACAGAGAGAGGCCTGGGTACCGCAAATAAATAAATAAATAAATAAATAAATAAATAAATAAATAAATAAATAAATAAATAAAAAATAATGCTATATTATTAAAAGTATTAATATTGCTTAGTAATTAATTATAGATTATACTTATTAATGTGGATTCTAATTTTAAGATCAATACTACTTAATATTGTTTTGCTGAATTAATTATAATTACTTATTAATTGCAAATAATATTTACAATAGCTAATAATAATAGTATTGTATCTTGCTATGTACCCAGCAATGGACTATGCATTGTACTTTCATTTTCTCATATAATCTTTATACAACTCTCTAAGATGGATGCCATTATTGTTGCTGTTTTGTGGATGAAGTGGTCAGGGGCTGAAGGACTTACCCAGAGTCCCACAGTTGGGAGCTAGCTCTGTCCTTGGAGGACTGGAATTTGAATCCAGGTTTCTCTGACAGAAAGTCCATGTTGTCTCCTTTCTATCAAGGGCTTCTGGTCCTCACTGTGCGCTTATGTCAACACCCCTCTAGACCTACATATTCGTGGCTAGTTGGTATTCTGGAACCTTCCAAGGAGAGAGGAGGGTGGGCAGTTTCAATGTCTCAGAAGTGTGGAGCCATTGGAGCTGTTTCTTCAGGCCAGAATCTTGCAGACGTCCCCCACTCTACCCCATGTCTTCTGAAACTTGAGTCAGCAGCTGAGCAAAGCCACAAAGACAGTCCCAGGAGGTGTGGTGTGACCAGGAATAAACATAGGCAGGGAACATTCGAACCAAAACGCACTGAAACTTGACAACCAGGACATGCCAGGACACGCCAGCTCATGGCTCATAAAAGTTGCAACTTTTATTGTGAACATTCAGTCACTTGATTAAAATAATACTACCAATAACACCACCTGCCGACACTATTGGGGTTCTCCGGCATTTAGGGGTGCAAGATCCACTGCAGGGAAAGGGCTGTGAAACCACAGGCATATGGACATTTTCTTGCCCTTGAAGGGAGGAGATGCAGGGTAGGGTTAAAGGGGTGGAATTTCCCTGGCTCCTTCCATGACGCCAAGACCAAGGTTAGAAATGAACTGAACCACCTTGTAAAAAGCATTATATATAAAGTCATCTGTTTACCTCAGCCACTGCTGTCACAGCCCCGTGTTCCTATCAGGGGTTTAAAGCAAACACTGTGAGTGGCTAAAAGAACAACATCGTTTCTGATTCTGTCTTAAGACCTGATTCACTTATGAAATGGGCTTATGAACTTAAAATTATGGGAGGGGAGGTTGGAGGGGAAAGACAAGAACCCTTTTATTTAGCATATTATTCACAATGAAAATTGGCACAGAAGCCAACCACATACATTAACATAGCTTGGGCGAGTTTAAAGCTTATGAACACATTTCTGTGGAAAAATGTGAATATGGAAAATCCCCTCTTTTATTTTGCCCTTTCCAAAAAAGCAATGAGTTCTGGGCTCAATGTGTATCCGTAACCTCACTTAGAAACCGGGAAATGCCAAGTGGGACTGAACTGGGGGAGCCCAGGCTGAAGGGAGCCGAGGGTCTGCTACCTTGGAAACCAGAGGAGAGGAAGGCAGGAGGCCTGGGACTCCCTCACAAGTCAGATTTTCTCCTGAATCACAGAGCGGAAGCCCAAGGAGACCAGGCTGAGGCCCCCGGTGCCTCTCTGCTGATAGGGGTGTCTGTTGGGGGAGATGCATTATAATTAGAAGAGAGGGAGAGAGATCTCTTTTTAATCTTGCTCAAAATACACCAATTTAAAGGGAAGTTATAGATAAAGAATTGTACACAGCAGTACCCAGGAGTCTGGTGTGGTGATCTTGTAATTGGGTTTTATTCATACAGTGCTTCCTTAAGGACCCTGTAAGTACTTAGAAACACAAAGTAATAAATCCTCCTCAAAACTGCCTTGAAGATAGCGGCTTCTGCTGATAGTTCTTCATGTTTCAGTTATTTTGCAGGCTCTACTAGATACTTCGGCTGACAGTTTCCCTGAGGAATAAGGGATTAACTATTCATTCACAAACAGGGGAAACAGTTTAGACATAAACAGCCTAAGGAAATTGTCTGCCACTGCTGAGCACCTTCCATCAGTGTATTTGTCTGCCATCCTCTCAACCATCCATCCACCCATCCACCCACCCACCTATCCATCCATCCATCCATCCATCCAATGAATAATTTATTGAGGGTCCAAAAGACACTTGCCTATGCACATGCAAAGATCTAAAGAAGCCCTGGGGAAATACAATTTCTGAAACTCGTCCTCACTGTTTAGCCTAGAGAGTTAGAGCAGCGCTGGTTCTGGCGAGGAGACAGAGCATGCAAAGGCTGTGAAGTAGGGAAGAAATTTATGAACCAAGTGAAATGCTAAGTAAATATATAAGCAACACCTTTGCTAGAAATGATCAAATAAGGAAATCTAACAATCAGGAAACAAACGGTACATTTCTAGGAAACACTTGGCAAGTAATTGTTGAGCACCTATTCTGTGACCTACTCTGTTCTAGACCCTGAGAATACAGACAGGCTCTTTCTATGCTCACAGCTGCTCCCAGTCCAGCTGTGAAGGAGACACACGACATTGTATCCACATTGTGGTAAGTGCTGCAAGCTCTGTGATTGCTGACAGCAGAGCCCATGACCCATTTTCAGGCTCAGAGAGGAAGAGGTATGTACAAAGGCCCTGTAGTGAGACCTGGCTTCTGAGGAAAATTCTGAAGGCCAGTATGGCTGGAGAGGTTGGTCATCTAAGACATTGGACCCCAACATTTTTGGAACCAGGGACTGGTTTTGTGGAAGACAATTTTTCCACGGATGGGGTGGTAGGGGCGTGGACTGGTTCAGGCGGTAATGGGAGTGGTGGGGAGCGGCAGATGAAGCTTCACTGGCTGGCCAGCGCTCACCTCCTGCTGTGTGCTCAGGTTCCTAACAGGCCCTGGACCGCTACCTGTCCGTGGCCCGGGGTTAGGGACCCCTGATCTAAGGACTTATAGGCTATGCTGAATGAAATGTAAAGTCACTTACAGTGTAAAACAGGAAAGACTCTACCATATTTGCTTTTTAAACTATGCTTCTGGCTCCTGAGAGCAAGGCCTGTGATGACAAACGGTGGGAGCAGGGAGTTCACTAGGGCAGTCATTCAGGCAAGATGGTAGTGGCATAAGAATTAGGACCTTTCAGGTAGGGAAGGAGAAAAAAATGGGAGATGTGCTTAAAAGCTATAGCAGGAGAGAAGGAAATCAGAATCTCTCCCTGGGAAGCCAAGGAATGGGAAAGGAAGAAAATGCTTCCCTCTCACCCCAAATGGCGGCTGGAGGCATGGTGGTTGTTGCAGGGCTCAGGGTGGGAACAGAGCAGAGGGCAGGTTCCTGCCAGCAGACTGGGTGGTTGTGGGTGGGTTGCTCTTGAGACCAGCTCCCCACCCAACTTAGCTATGGGGAAAGAAGATTTGAATTGAACTAGCTTCCAGAATGCCAGATACGTCTGTGTGCATTCTTATCCTTCTTCCAGGCTACCCATTCTTTTCATGCTGTGATGTTTTTAGTCCTGAAATCCAAAAATGGAAGAAAGAAATGGGAAGTCTCTGATATTTGGAGTTACAGTTTCTCAGATCCAATTAGAATGAACTTCAGCATAGATACTGATTAATATTAAAATATTAAATTTCAAAAATAATATTAAAATTATCTTCAACTTAACTTTTGAAAATCACAAAGTAAGAGTTCTGGTGGCCTGAAATCATACTGCTATTCCCTTCGGCCCAAACAGAGAGGCCTTACCTTGTCAGAGAGTGCAAGCTTTCCCTTGCATGCACATGGAAATAGGATGTGACAGCCACCACTGTCCATACTTGAGGTGTCGCTCTGCCTGGGGGACACCTACCACTGCATTTAGAGCAGTAGGTCAGCAATTACTTTGAGCTTTCAGTTAATGAGTTTTAAAAATTACTAATCAGAGTCACTTAAATGATAAGAAGCCGGGCTTGGATATCACTTCATATGAATTTGCCATAACTTTTCTCAACTTAGTGTGTAAATTTGGCAAGTGATTTTTTTTTTTTTTTGGTAGAGCAAGTGTCATTTTGTCAATCTGCTATTCAAAGATTAACTCTGACAATCACTTCTTATAGGAAAATTGACCAAGATCTCTAAAAGTAAATAATGATAAGAATAAGTTTATATACCTCATAAACACTTCCAAATATTCTAGGTTGCTTCTGTATATGTGTGTGCTGGGGGCGAGGGAGTTATAGAAAGAAGGTAGGTATGCAAAGAATAGAAGGTGGTTCTTGTTATTTTTCAAAACCAGTTCATCTTTTCTAATGAGTCATATCCCTGTGTCTAAGCCAAGTTCTTCCATGTCCCCACTGGCCTCGGCTTTGGGAATCCTGGGTATGACTCATGGGTCATGATCCTGAAGACAGAGTCCTATATTTCTCTAAAAACAATTTAGGCCCTTCAGCCTGCGGTGCAACGATACAACTCCATATAAATCAGCGAGAGCTTTTATGGGTTGACTAATATGTTAACACCCTGTGATCCAGAAGTGTGGTTGCCTAAGCTTTTTTTAGGCTGGGTCATATCAATTGTGTCTCAAGCAGTGTTGTAGAGTTTTCAGTATCTTCCAAGATGATGTGGCAGAATGGGACAACAAATGGATAATTAATATGCTTGACTTTGTGCAATTCTTATCCATTTTTGGTTGGAAAGAGATCAATTACTGTGCATTTATTTATGTTTAATTTTTTAGTGGGTTGTTTTTTTAAATTTTTGTTTTATATTGGAGTATAGTTGATTTACAATGTTTTGTTAGTTTCAGGTGTACAGCAAAGTGATTCAGTTAAACATATAAATAAAGCTGTTCTTTTTCCGATTATTTTCCCATTTAGGTTATTATAGATATTGAATATAGTTCCCTGTGCTATATAGTAGGTCCTTGTTGATTATCTATTTTATATATAGTAGTGTGTATATGTTAATTCCAAACTCCTAATTAATCCCTCCCCCCACCTTTTCCCTTTGGTAACCATAAATTTGTTTTCTAAGCCTGTGAGTCTGTTTCTGTTTTGTAAATAAGTTCATTTGTATCATTTTCTTAGATTGCACATATAAGTGATATCATATGATATTTGTCTTTCTCTGTCTGACTTACTTCTCTCAGTATGATAACCTCTAGGTCCATCCATGTTGATGCAAATTGCATATTTCATTCCTTTTGGTGGCTGAGTAATATTCTACTGTATATAAGTACCACACTTATCCATTCATCTGTTGATGGACATTTTGGTTGCTTCCGTGTCCTGGCTATTGTAAATAGTGCTGCAATGAACATTGGGGTGAATGTATCTTTTTGAATTATGGTTTTCTCCAGATATATGCCCAGGAATGGGATTGCTGGATCATATGATAACTCTATTTTTAGTTTTTTAAGGAACCTCCATACTTTTTTCCATAGTGGCTGTACCAGTTTACATTCCCACAAACAGTGTGGGAGGGGTCCCTTTTTTTCCACATCCTCTCTAGTATTTATTTTTTGTAGACGTTTTATGATGGCCATTCTGACTGGTGTGAGGTGATAACTCATTGCATCATTTGCAAATATTTTCTCCCATTCTGTTGTTTGTCTTTTCATTTTGTTTATGGTTCCCTTTGCTGTGAAAAAGGTTTTAAGTTCAATTAGGTTCCATTTGTTTATTTTTATTTTCATTACTCTAGGAGGTGGATCCAAAAAGATGTTGCTGCAATTTATGTCAAAGAGGGCTCTGCCTATGTTTTCCTCTAAGAGTTTTATAGTATCTGGTCTTACTTTTAGGTGTTAATCTATTTTGAGTTTATCTTTATGTATGGTGTTAGAGAATGGTCTAATTTCATTCTTTACATGTAGCTGTCCTGTTTTCCCAGCGCCATTTATTGAAGAGACTGTCTTTTCTCTATTGTATATTCTTGCCTCCTTTGCCATAGATTAATTGACCATAGGTGCATGGGTTTATTTCTGGGCTTTCTATCCTTTTCCATTGATCTATATATCTGTTTTTGTGATTCCCGTGCATTTATGTCAGCTCTCAACTGTTTGTTCTTGGAACTGCCAGAACTGACCTTAGCTCCCAGGACAGGAACTAGAAATTATAATATCTGAACTTCATGACTTGTGAACACAGTGCCAATCAGCTTCTGAAGGACTGAGTGAAATCCCTGTTCATACTTTTTTCTTAACACTTAAATTTAGCTTTGCAAGATTTGTTATACAGAGAGTCTACAGGCTGCAAGAGTCACTTTTAGCCATCTTAATAAGTTCTTCCAGAGGCCAACCAATATCATTCAGTGTTACAAAGATAGATAAGAAAACACCATTTGTAAGAAAATATAAATGAACAAATCTTAAGACAAAATCAAGCTCTTTTCAATTCAACATATATTATTAAATGGGTATCATTTTGAAATTAACCCCGAATGCAAATGTGTGTTCTACAATGAAGTAGTTACTATTGGGACCACTGGGTTGATAAAGATACAGGTTCTGAGGAGAAAATATCAAACTGATTAGTAATATCTGTCATAGGCTCAGATTTGGGGAGTAGTTGTTTTAGTGCCATCTGTTTGCCATCCACACCCTAATTCCTAAGCCAGAATATTAAAAATTATTGTACTGTAAATAAGATGAAACCCAAGATGAAGATAACACATTATTTATTATATTCCCATTGCCAGAAGAGCTCTGTGCCCTTTCTTACTTGAGAAACCTCCATTACCAAAAATCAGAGAGGCTTGCCAGTGAAGAACATCTTGATACCAGATACCTAAGCTCTCTCACCTGGAATTCCCAGGACTTTGATATTCAGCATATGTTAATGATTTCCAAATGTTTATTCTTCAGACCCAGAATCTTTCCTGCACTTTGAATTATATTTTCAACTGTTTATTAGACCCCTTCATCTCAAACACAGCAAACTCAAGAAAAAAAAATTAATACTATAACAAGATCCCTCTTTGCACATTTTCTAATTTGTTAATGACATTATTATGAACCCAGACTAGAACCTTAAAGTCATTCCTCTTTTTCCTTCAACGACTTCACACAATCAGCCACCAAATCCTAGCAATTTTGACACTTGACTTCTATCTGTATATTAAACCTAACACCTTTTCATTTTGTACTAGTTTTCTATAGTCACATAAACAATTACCAAAAAATTAGCAGTTTAAAATACCCCAGTTTATTATCTCACAATTTCCTTGGTAAGAAGCCTGGAAATGGGTTAGCTGAGTCCCCTGAGCAGGGTCTCACCAGCTGTGTTCCCATCTGAAGGCTCTGGGGAGGTATCTGCTTCCAGATTCTATCATGCTGTTGACAGAATCCAATTCTTTGTGGTTGTAGAGCTGAGATCCCATTTCCATGCTGGTGGTCAGCTGGGGGCTTGTGCTCAGCCCTTTGAAGCCCACATTTCATGCATCATCTTCAAAGCTAGCCATGGAGAATCCCCCTCATATCAAACTCCTCTCACACTTTGAATCTCTCTTACTAGGGAGGTCCCAGTCCTTATTACTCATCTGATTAGGTCAGGCTCCATAGAGATAATCTTCCTTTCTTAAAGTCAACTAATTTGGGACCTTAATTATTTCTGCAAAATCCCTTCACAGCAGCACTAAGATAAAAATACTTCATTAAATAACTTATAGAAGATGAGTATATACAAAGGCATATGGATTTGGAAGGATTAAGGGGGAATTCTGCCTTCCATATTTTCTGTGGCCACTGCTTTAGTTGAGGCCCTAACTATCTCTGTGTAGACCATTACAATGACCATCTGGCTCTGTCTTGAATTGGAGTTCTCAAAAGCAGAACTTGAGATAAGAAAGCTTGGGGAGTCTGTTTGCAGGGTAATACCAGGAAACACTCATGGGAAAACAAGGAAGTGAAACAGAAAAAGAAGAAAACCAATACATGGTATTGGAGTAACTATGTTAGAATTCTAAGTAACTGGGGTTTATTACTGCTGCTGAGTATGAGAACGCTGGAGCATCATCTCCCAACTCCCACCACTATTGCTTGAGAGCTGCTCCCACTTGTTCTGTAAATGCCCTCTGAATTTTTTTCTTTTTGTCTAACTAAATAAAAACACAGATCTGATCCTGTCACTCCTCTTTCTAAAAACACCTACCTGCTTATACTGTCAACAAATAAACATTTTGTTTATTGCAAAATATGACGCGCAATGCCCCGTGATAGTCACTGCAGACTCAGTAGCGAAAAGACAGCCATGTAGGGAGCTTATAAGAGATATGGTCCAAAAAAAAGAAATCTAAATTCCTTAGCATAGCCCAGGTCCTTCAAAATCTGATGTGAACCTATTTGGGCAGCATCTTTTCTCATCTTCTCCATTTAATCTTCCATTCAGGTGACAAAGTTCTCAGTGTTCCTGGAAAATTTTGTGCTTTTTCATGGTTTCTTCAACTTTGCTCAACCTTAAATGTTTTTCCCTTTCTCTCTTTTGGGGAAACTCCTATAAAATACCTTATCCAAAATGGATTTCCTCTGTGCACCATTCTGACACCCCTGCCTCAGTAGCTTTTATCACTCTTATTACTCACAACTCATGGCTTACTGCATAGGAGGTCCTTCTGGAATAAATGCATTCAAAACCCATGAAAAAATTAAACAGTATTATATGGTATTCTTTCTGATATTCTTTCTGATATATAAGATTACTTTTTGTTTTAGATTTCCATATATGGCATTGTTCTTGGTTTCAAGTATTTGTCTATGTACATAGATGGATAGATACAGAGATACAGAGATAAATAAGCAAGAGATGGATAGATATACACCTATAAATAGCTACAGAGATATATAAGTAAGACAAAATAGTAATTTTAAGGAATAATTTTTAGTTGGTTTTTGATATTATGGGATTCAACACAAGAGCTGTGTCACAAGTCAATGTGTCCTTGGGGCTAGGTTTTTGTTTTTTTTTTTTTGCGGTACGCGGGCCTCTCACTGCTGTGGCCTCTCCCGTTGTGGAGCACAGGCTCCGGACGTGCAGGCTCAGCAGCCATGGCTCACGGGCCCAGCCGCTCCGCGGCATGTGGGATCCTCCCAGACCGGGGCACGAACCCATGTCCCCTGCATCGGCAGGTGGACTCTCAAACACTGCGCCACCAGGGAAGCCCGGGGCTAGGTTTTGTTGCTGTTTTTCTGTTTGTTGTTAGCTCTATTGAGGTATAATTGACAAATAAAAATTATATATATTTAAGATGTACAACTTGATGTTTCGATATACCTATACATTGTTAAATAATCACCACAATCAAGCTAATTAACATACCCATCACCTCACATAGTTACTTTTGTGTATGTGTTTGTGTGTGGTAAGAACATGTAAGATTTACCCTCTTAGCAAATTTAAAGTATATATACAGTATTGTTAACTAGAGTCACCATGCTGTACATTAGATCTCTAAAACTTATTCACTTTGCATAACTGAAACCTTGTACCCTTTGACACTTTGACAAGCATCCTATTTCTCCCACCCACCAACCCCTAGCAACAACAGTTCTACTCTGTTGCTTCTATGAGTTCAACTATTTTAAATTCCACATATAAGTGAAATCATGAATTATTTGTCTTTCTGTGACTGTCTTACTTAACTTAGCATAATGTCCTACAGGTTCATTCATGTTGTTGCAAAAAGCAGGATTTCCTTCTTTTTTAAGGCTGAATAATATTCCATTGTATATACCACATTTTCTTTGTCCCTAACTTCTTGATTGACCCTTGGGTTGTTCCCATATCTTGGTTATTGTGAATAATGCTGCAATGAACATAAAGTCAGAGATATTTCTTTGAGGCACTGATTTCACTTCCTTTGGATATATAATCAGAATAGGGAATGCTAAATCATATGGTAGTTCTATTTTTAATTTTTTGAGGAATCTCCATACTGTTTCCATAGTGGCTTTACCAATTTTCATTCCCACCAACAGTGTACAAAGATTTAATTTTCTCCATACCTTCATCAACACTTGTTATCACTTGTCTTTTTGATAATAGCCATCTTAACAGGTGGGAGATGCTATCTCATTGTGGTTTTGATTTGTATTTCCTCAAAGATTAATGATGTTGAGAACTTTTCATACAACTGGTGGCCTGTCATATGTCTTCCTTTGAAAAGCATCTATTCAGTTCTTTCCTATTTTTCAAATCAGGTTATTTTTCTTTTTGCTATTGAGTTCCTCATATATTTTGGATATTAACCCCTTATCTGATATATGCTTTGCAAATATTATCTCCCATTCCATAGGTTACCTTTTCACTTTGTTGATTGTTTCCTTTGATCAATAACTTTTTAGTTTGATGCAATCCCATTTGTCCTTTTTTGCTTTTGTTGCCTGTGTTTTTGGGGACTTATCCCAAAAAAATCATTTCCCAGACCAATATCAAGACACTTTCCCTATATTTTCTTCTAGTAGTTTTACTGTTTCAGGTCTTATATTTAAGTCTTTAATCCATTTTGAGTTTATTTTTATATGTAGTGAGATGAGTCCAATTTTATTCTTCTGTGTGTGGATATCAATTTTCCCAACACCATCTGTTAAAGAGACTATCCTTTCTCATGTGTGTTCTTGGCAGCCTTGTTGAAGATCAGTTGACCATATGGGTAGATTTATTTTTGAACTCCTTATTCTGTTCTATTGGTCTATATGTCTCTTTTTGTGTCAGTATCATTTTTTTTTACTACTGTAGATTTGTAATATAATTTGAAATCAGGAAGTGTGATGCCTCCAACTTTGTTCTTCTTGCTCAAGATTGCTTTGGCTAGTTGAGGTCTTTTGTAGTTCATATGAATTTTAGGATTTTTTTTTCCTATTGCTGTAAAGAATGGCATTGGGATTTTGATAGGGTTGAATTGAATCTGTAGTTCACTTTGGGTTTTATGGACATTTTAACAATGCTAATTCTTCCAATCCATGAACAGGGAATGTTTTTCCATATATCTGTGTCTTCTTTTATTTCCTTCATCATTGCTTTACAATTTTCAGTGTACAAGTCTTTTACCTCTTTGGCTAAGTGTATTTCTAAGTATGTTTTTGTTGTTGTTGCTATTGTAAATGGGATTGTTTTCCTAATTTCCTTTTCAGATAGTTTGCTGTTTGTGTATAGAAACACCACTGATCTTTGTATGTTGATTTTGTATCCTGCAGCTTGGATCTGATTTTAAAGCTGAAGGTCTTGTAGACATCACAGATGGACAAGTTCTGCCAAATTTTATATTTCATGTCAATAATATCCCTTTTCTTTTGAGAAGTAATCTTTTCAACATATCTTCATGCTTTTTTTTTTCTTTTCCTGCTAGACAAAGTATTTGGGAGTATATTGATAAGTGTATCTGACTTAAAAGGCTATATTTTTAAAAATTAGCTTTATTCCTGTGAAGCTTAATGCACACTGTAAAGTAGATACGAGTAGTTTCTGTTAAGCAATACAAAGACATTTAAAATCACAGTGGACCTACATAGAAAAAGATGTATTTTAACCAAAATATTGCCACTAAAAATGAACTCGGGGACTCAGAAATTTGAGGTACATAGTTGGGATTCCTTTTGTTTCCCTTGAGTCCCTAGTGGTTCAAGAAAACTGCCAGTTCTAGAAACATTTCTCTTACTTGAAACTTTCCTTTTAATAACTGTTATTGAATGTCTATTATAAGCTAAGCATTATGTCATGTATTAAGGTTTAAAAAAAATAAGATTGAAAGAAATGCATTGAGGAAGAAATATTACTTTGTCTCAATAAATATTATACCCAACATGCCCAAAATTTTCTAAAATCAATTAGGAAAGGCCTGACTTAATGAGGCTTTACATTTACCTGCTAAATGTAAATTTTTAGATTTCAGATAATTAGGAAGTCTATTTTCACAATACCAAAAGAATACTTTCCTGGGTTAAACTGGAAAGATCGAGGTCTCCCAGAGATCAAGAAAAGCTAAAGTACTTCCTTTTTTTTAAAGTTCCTATAAATTTAAAGAAATTAAAAATGTTATCATTTGATTAAAAAACTGCAAAATATTTTAGATATTTACCTTGAATATGGTAACACTTTTAATTTAAAAATACAATGCAATATGACTGTGATAGTCGTAAAATTAGTACATGTATTCACAAATAATATTACTTCATGGTTCATTAGAAATTATATGGTTCAGATAAAACTACACAAGTTTAAAGTTGTAGCATGAACATCTTTGGATTCACCTTTGACCTTTCTATAACAGTATGCTTGTGTGCACAACCTCATTTGGAGAAAAATGTCAAAAGACTAATTTATAAACTCATTTAAACACAGACAGTGTAAATGTGAGATCACACTGAAGGGCCCTGTGACATGCATGCCCTGGTCAAAAAGGGAAAAGTGGCTGATATTTTGGAGTTGTCATCACCTGGGACCCTGGCATACATGAGAAGAAGTGTTTTACTTCAGAAATACTCCTGTCTTTGAGAATGAAGACTAACTTCCCTCTCTGCATTCCCTCTCCTCACCCACAAACCAAAATCCTTCCTGCCATTAATCATGACAATCCTTTTTGATGTAAATAGAAAGTATTCTATTACCACCTAAAAAAACAATATACTTGGCCTATGACACATTAAGTTGATGCCCAATCAGAGGAGAATGTAGTACCAGGGTTAGCGGAAATAGATATCTGGAAGTGAAATAAGGAAGGAAGGGAGGGAGAGAAGGAAAATTGAAGAAGAGAGGAAAGTAGAGGGAAGGAAGAAAGGAAGGAATGAAAGAAGGAGGAAGGGAGGGGGGAGATAGGGAAGGAGGGAAGGAAGAAGGAGGAAAAGGAAGAAAGCAATGTCATTTCTCAAGGAAGTGAGGACAGGAGACCTTGTCTCACAGGCAGAAGCAGAAACGTGAAAAATCTCCAAGGACCTTTCTAACACAGACACTGAATCTCTGGCTTTAGCTTTTCCCAACAATGAAACGATAGGAGAATTCAGGGCCCGGGCACTGCTCCGGCATAACTGTGGACAGATTTTCCCCCATATGTTTACAGAATTCCGAAAGTACAGAAATAGCTGTTGAGCTCTAAGCAGTTTTTGTAAAATTACCCCAGCTCAGAGATGTTTTCATTCTACCCTGGGGACTCTTTGGTGAAATCTAAATAAGTGGAAAGATTCAGCTATTTTGGAGTTTTCCTTGTGCTAAATAATATTCTGTAGATTGGATTAAAAGCAGAAAAAAATGTAGATATTTTCACATTCACATAAATCAAAATGGCTGAATGTTTAAAAACAAACAAAAAAGTGCCCTCAGGCTGAAACCAATTATGGAAATTCTTAGCCAAAAGGAATAATTTATTAGATCATTTATAATGAGCACAATGCACAAATGAAAACTGGTGTCTCTGACCTCAACTACCACAAACGCTATGATGTTTTCTATCTATAAAAATGATCACAATAAGGTTTGTGGAGGCCCTGTGCAGGAGGGTTAGGCCAGGGGTCCACAGGAGCCCTGCTTGTCTGACTGACCCTGACTCCAGAGACAGTAGCTGCCCAGTGTGATGACTGTGGGGGACTTTTCTTTCTTCATTGATTCCATTGATTGATTTCACTGGATTTTAGGAGATCACTTTTTAAATTAATTAATTTGCAAAAGCACAGTGAGAAAACCTTCTTCACCTGGTGAGTTCCCTCTCATTCTTCAGAGAGCAGCTCAGACATCACTTCCTCTGAGGGGGTCTTCTCTGACCATAAATGCCCAACAAAAGCAAGCTGAATATTATGTATTACAACCTCTAATCAGTATCTGTCTCTCTCTTAGACTGGAATCCCCAGAAGTGCAGAAATAATGTCTATCATAATCGTGGTGATGGCCCCGTGCCTAACCTTTAGTGGATACTCAGCAAACATTCATTGAATGAATGAAGGAAAGAAAACTAGCCCTAATAGCTAGATAATATAATTGCATTGGTAGGAAGATTTTGACTGCAAGTAACAGAATACTGAACTGAACTTAATAAGATGCCCAGAGGTGGGGACTTCCCTGGTGGTCCAGTGGTAAATATTTTGCTTTGTAATGTAGAGGGTGTGGGTTTGATACCTGGTTGGGGAGCTGAGATCCCACATGCCTCGTGGTCAAAAAATCAAAACATAAAACAGAAGCAATATTGTAACAAATTCAATAAAGACTTTAAAATGGTCCACATCAAAAAAAAAAAAAAAAAAAAAAGATACTCAGAGGTGGATGTTTCCAGAGTGTGTTAATTGTGTAGCTCAACCATGTCAGGGCACTGAGTCTACTTCATGGTCAGGCTCTTGGTTTTCCCCTCATTATCACAAGAAGGTTGCCACAATCATGAGCACTCATCCTCAAATAAATGAGTTTAAAGCCAGTAAATATAGAGAGAAGAGATCACTTCTCAAACATCAGTCTTATTAAAGAAAATTGTGGAAGCAATCTAAATGTTCACCAACAGATGAATGGATAAAGATGTGGTACATATATACAATGGAATATTATTCAGCCATAAAGAAAAATGAAATACCATTTGCAGCGACATGGATGGATCTGGAGATTGTCATACTGAATGAAATAAGTCAGACAAAGACAAATATCATATGATATTGCTTATATGTGGAATCTAAAAAAAATGGTACAAATGAACTTATTTACTAAACAGAAATAGAGTCACAGATGTAGAAAATAAACTTATGGTTACCCAGGAGGAAAGGTAGGGGAGAGGGATAAACTGGGAGGTTGGGATTGACATATACACACTACTATATATAAAATAGATAACTAATAAGAACCTACTATATAACACAGGGAACTCTACTCAATACTCTGTAATGACCTATATGGAGAAAGAATCTGTAATGACATATATGGGGAAAGAATCTGAAAGAAAGTGGATATATATATATACACATATATATATATGCATAACTGATTCACTTTGCTATACAGCAGAAAGTGACACAACATTGTAAATCAATTATACTCCAATAAAACTTAAATAAAAAAAAAAGAAGAAGAAAATTGCTCCTTGGAAATCTTCTGAACAGACTTCTTCTTCAGTTCCCGATGACCAGCATATGATCACATGCCCTCAGACCAGGGGTCCCCAACCCCCTGGGCTGCATACCAGTACTGGTACCAGTCGCAGCCTGTTAGGAACTGGGCCACACAGCAGAAGGTGAGCAGTGGGCAAGGGAGTGAAGCTTCATCTGCCGCTCGCTCCCCATTGCTCCACATCGCTTGCATTACTGCCTGAACCATCCCCCGCCCCTGTCCGTGGAAAAATTGACTTCCAGGAAACCAGTCCCTGGTGCCAAAAAGGTTGGGGACCGCTGACTTAGACTACCTGCAAGGAAGGCTGGAAAAACAAGTGTCTGGCATTTTCCATGTCTATAATAAGGGGAGGGCTCTGTGAGCAAGAAGAAAGGGTGGACAAGAAGCTATCGGGCAGCAATCAAGATCAAGAGTCTGCCAGAGGGGCCTAGGTTGTATTCTTTACTCGCCAGTATTCTTTTAAATGTGTCATTAAAGGTGAGCCCCATGTCCTCTAAGAACATAGGAAGAGCATGTCCTGCACACAGCTTTCCCTGGTCCATGGATGCAGGTAAGCATGTGAATCCAAAAATGCTTCATGAATAATTACATCCAGTGTATGATAGAAAAAAAAACCCTGTCAACATGATGATCTTGAAGATGATTTTGAACTCCTGCTAGATCAGAGAAATGTACAGAAATGTATCCTATTTCATCTTGCCATCTATTGGCTGATGTTTTTCAACTGCTGGGCTGCTGGGCGCTAGTGATTGTCATTAGAGCAAAATGGTTTTGTTGGATCTGGTGAAGTAGTATACCATGTTTTATTAATTTTTTTATTCCCAATAAATGTAAAAATTGCTTTCATGTACCTACCAGATCAACCAAAACACTCAGTGAGCACATTAAGTAGACATTGTTTCGAGACCCAGAAGGATGAAGAGACTGCTCCATGTTAGGTATGGCATCTGACGTCTCTGTGCAAGTGTACTGAAACCCAAGATTATTGAGAAGTCAAAAGATGCAGAGACTCAGCTTATCGTATGACTGGAGTATGGGTTTTTATTTAAGTGCAGATGCTAGAAGCAGATCTTATGTCTGTTACTTCCTCTGTCCTATTAGCTCTACTTCTAAACCTGGTTTAAAAATTCCTCAATTCACGGCAAAGTGCTGAAATAGAATTCTCTTTAAGCTTTGTTGGCAGGAATTTGACATACCTGGGAATATAAGCAGCCTATACAATTGACTTGGAGATGGAGGATGAGTTCCTTCTTCAACTCAGAAAGACAGGAACACGAAGGCCCCACTCAAGGTTTTCCCAGACCCAGAAGGTTAGTGACTGTTCCTGCGAACCATTAATCAGATCTGCCAAATTCATTCACTGGTTGAAGCTCAAACTAGTCTTGTCAGAGTGCTGTAATCATGAGCTATCCTCAGCATGGGACAACTTGACACACCATGCTCCTTGGGATCACCTGAAATTTTGAGCAACCATCTGGAAAATCTGCCTGGTGGTTTGGTATTACAGGAAATTCTTACTCTATTTTGTGGCTCTTTCACAGGAAAAATATGTCAACTGTATCGTTTAGGTTTTTTTCCTAGCTGCATCATTACTTGTTATATTTTATCTTCTCTTAAACCCATTTCCTGTATTTACACACCTTGTTAGTTTCAAAAGTTTAGAACTCTACATCTCTCAAAGAACGCTCTTCCTTTTTCCATCCATCCTGCAAGGCTCCATGGCCCTGGCCCCTCCCACATTTGCAGTGATTTGCATGTTGTCTGTACCTATGATATGATGAGCCTCTCAGAACACTCACACAGATACCAATGGATGTTGGTTTGTTCACATGTATAAATATTAGATATGGCAGCATTCGTTTGGAAATTAGGAAAAGGTTTAATTTTGAAGACTTGGCATTTCTCAAAGTCACGAAAATTTCTGATAGAATTAAAGCATATTTAAGACACATTAAAAAGGAAAAACCAGGGAAAGGTATGCAGTACATTCTCTCATGTTGTCCAAAGGCCATCTGCAACAAAAGTAACTGAGGAGCTGGTTATGAAATTGCAAATTCTTGATCTTCTTAAATGTACTAAATCAGGCTCATGAGGGGTAGGATTTCAAAATATATGCTTTTTGTCTCCTTCTCTAGGCGATTCTCACACATCGTTGGAGAGCTGCTAGCATAAGACATTTCCAACCTATCAATTTTTCAGTCAGTCTGAAACAGAGGAGGTGAATGGGTCATCAAAATGAGGCAAAAGAAAGATGTTAGTTTCTAAATACCATACTGGTTATGGCTATCACTTAAACCATCCCTGTATCATGGATTTCTTTGGCAGACTGGGGAAGCAAATAATATATCTCTTCTCAGACTAACACTTTCAAAATCACAAAACAAAACACATGTGATAATAAAGAAAATTAATTATATTAAAGTATAACTCTATCTATGGGCCCCTTTGGGATCTGTGAACACCAGATTAAGAATCTTTGAGTGAAGGGACAAAGGAACCCAATCAGAAACTGCTAAGTGGGAATGAGAGATCAGATCTGGTTAGATGCTATCTGAGGCTTTCAGTCTAATTTAGGATTAGTTTCAGCAGGAGAATCTAAAAGTATTTCAGAGAGAAGAGACATTGAAGATGACAATGAAAGTGTTTAGAGATGGAACCCGTAGCAAAAGGGGAAAACACATACCCCGTCTCCTCTGTCTTCTGTTTCTCCCTTTACACTGGATACTTCCTCTCAGTCTGTAACAAGCAAAAAATGCTCTTCCATTTAAAAGTCATACCTTGGTCCTACATCTCCCTCTGTCTATCATGCTACCTCTCTCCTTTTTTTTCTTAGTGAAGTATCTAGAAAAAGCCATCTGCACTTCACTCCCCTCTCGCCTATGATCTGCCTTCTGTCCCCATTCACTGTTGCCGTTGTTTCTGCCAAAGTCACAAACATCTGACACTACCGCCCACACCCTCTGTTTACAGTCTACTAATTTAGCTTCCCAGTTCCACTTTTCCTGGTTTTTTCACCACTGCAGATGTTCCTTTTCAGTTTTTCCTCCATTGGCTCCTATTTCTCCATCATCCCTAAAATGCATCTCCTCACCAGTCTGCCCTCAATCCTCTTTCCTTCAGACATTATCTGCCCTCATCACCACTGCCACACACTGCCTTGTTTAGGCCTCCATCTCTACCATTGCTTTACTGCAGAGGTTGCCTAACTCACCTCCCTGTCTTCAGCTTCTTCTCCAATCCACTCTCTACCCTCTCTCAAGGTGGAGGCATTTCTCCTCCTTTGGAGCTGACCCTTCCCTTGTTTCACAGCATTCTTTGCCTTTCTTTTCCTCCCAAATATCCTCTTGGAATCCACTTCTGTTTAAGTGAAATATCTTTCTGTGTGTCCCCAGAGTTCCCTGAAACTTAAGCGAAGCTCTCAAAATTGCCCCATTGATGACCTCCACTGGGACTTCCTTGGTGGTCCAGTGGTTAAGAATCAGTCTTGCAAATGCATGTGATACCGGTTTGATCCCTGGTCAGGGAACTAAGATCCCACATGCCACGGGGCAACTTAGCCTGCCTGCCGCAACTACTAAGCCAGCACACCACAACTAGAGAGCCCACGTGCCGCAACTAAGACCCAATGCAGCCAAAAATAAATAAGTAAATAAATATTTTTAAAAAATTATCTCTCCTTCTAGACTATGAGCTCCTGGAGACTTCATAGGACTTAGCCTAGGCCTTTCCTGTCTGTCCTCCCATCACACATAGAGAGGGGTTTAAACGTTCTTCATCAAACTAGGAAAATCGCCTTAAGAAGAAAAGCCAAAAGACTGATATGAAAAATGAAAACATCAATCAATCTACCTAGGGTAAACATAAACTACTACCACTCATTCTCTTCCTCTTTATTTTTATTTTTTGGCCACGCCGCATGGCATGTGGGATCTTAGTTCTCCCACCAGGGATCAAATCCATGCCCCCTGCAGTGGAAACACAGAGTCTTAACCACTGGACCACCAGGGAAGTCCCTCTCTGCCTCTTTAAACAATAAATGCCATGAGAATGTTTATACAATGATATAGAACAATAAAAGACATGGTAGAGAGAAGGAGATAGTCAGTTAAGCATGTCTCCCATTTAGACACAGTGAAATAAAAAATCCCTGAATCCCTTATCAGCTGCTAACTGCCATACTAGATTCATCTCATTCATTCATCTTTTTATTCATTCAACACATAATTTTGAGTACCTCCCACATGCTAGTATGCAAGGCACTGGGAATTCAGTGGTGAACAAATATTCAGAGTTCTATCCTCAGGAAACCAAGAGTGTAATGGGAGAGGTAGATAATAAAGAAATACATGCTTATAAGCTGTGATAAATGAGTGAAGGAAAATTTTCTTGAAGGATCGATGGGACAAAGGACAAATACGCATTCTATTTCTATAAGGTCTCTGGATCCGTGGAGAGTTGAACTTGCCCTTGTCTGAGTCTTAAAGATTTCATTTGTCCTCTTTACTAAAGGCTTAATCTAGAAGTAAGCTAAGAAGTTAACTCTCTCTTCCCTCTAAACATTGGTCTTGACCTTCCAGACAGAACACTCCCACAGCATGAGGAATGCCCCTCTCCCCCACTGGAGTGAGGATATCTTTCTTCACATGCTATATTTCCTTTACCTGAATCCAACGTGACTTTTCATGATCAAGTCCGCTAACTGACAACACGGTAGGTGAACAAAAAAGCGCTCCATTTTCGGCTTCCCTGGTGGCGCAGTAGTTGAGAATCCCCCTGCCGATGCAGAGGACACGCGTTCATGTCCCGGTCCGGAAGAATCCCACGTGCCGCGGAGCGGCTGGGCCCATGAGCCATGGCCGCTGAGCCTGTGCGTCCGGAGCCTGTGCTTCGCAACGGGAGAGACCACAACAGTGAGAGGCCTGCGTACTGCAAAAAAAAAAAAAAAAAAAAAAAAAAAAGCGCCCCATTTAGAAAAATGCCCCAACCATTATTTTCATTTCCTTTACTCATCACTCTGAAAATGTTATCACTTCTTCAGTCCAAATGGCCTCATTGGCTAAGCCTAGTTTCCCTGAGATACATAGCAAGCTCCTTCTCTTTGAGGTGGGCATGACAGCAGAGGGGAAGTGTTTTTGCCCCCTTAGTTATTTCCTAGGACAAATAGTCAAGGAAACTGGGACACTGTTCTTGTTCTTTTCTTTCCTCCTTCCCTCCATGTATTTTACTTTCACCCCAGCCTCCTGGAGCTAGTATATATCATACCAAGGAAAGGAAAGAGAGAAAGAACAAGAAAGAAAGGAAGAAAAATTCAAATAACAGAAGAGTCGTAAGTAGAAAGCATGGTTTTTCATTAGCCTTCCCATAGAAAAGAATAAATTGAAACACTGACATTGAGATGGCAGGTGTTACCAGCCCACCTCACCCCCATCTATCACTCGATTGAATAAATTTTTTTTGAGCACCTGCTGTGTACCAGAATTGTGCACAAGTCCTAATATAATAAGTCCAAAGAATTGTAAAATTGTTAAAAAGCATTCTGTGAGCAGGGGAGGAGGTTACTGGTATATATGCCCCATAATTGCCACCATGGATCTAGGCCAGTGGTTCTCAACCTTGGCAGTGTATTGTCACCAGAAGAGATTTTTTTAAAAATAGAAATGCCCAGGCCCCACCCTCAGAGTTTCTGATTTATTGATCTTGGATGGGCCCAAAGCAACAGTAAGTTTTCAAAAGTTGATTTCAA
The DNA here is from genome assembly GCF_964374135.1 of Grampus griseus. Lineage (NCBI taxonomy): Eukaryota > Metazoa > Chordata > Mammalia > Artiodactyla > Delphinidae > Grampus > Grampus griseus. Next base: position 54,624,226 of record NC_139008.1, read on the forward strand.
TGTGCAGCCAGGGCTGAGAGCCATTGGCCTAGGCTGGTCAGATCATTCTGAAAGGTAACCAGACCAATCTTCCAAAGCACAAGGTAGGACCTCTTTTCTTATACACAACTCACATTCTGGAGAACACTCTGATATTTTGGAAGAATTGTTCTACCTCCCAGGTCCTCTCCTCAGGAACTAATCTTGACTTCCATTATCTCCATACTTCTAAGCTCTCCTGTGGATGCAATGCATGGACAGTGTCCTCTGTTCAGTAACGGGGTTCTCCATTAGCTGTATTCCCAACCAATATTCCTGCCCTTCTTCTCCAAGCCCTGCCCTTCACAAATAGTGTATATCTAAGACAGGTTGAAATCTTAGTTTCTGTTGGTAATCTATATAATTACATTACTCAGCTACCAAAGCTACTCCTATAAAAAAGACTTAGGAGATACTTTTTTCTGAGCCAGAAAGGTGGGACAGTGACACTCCCTTGGTTACAGCTGGGTTTGGAAGGAGCCCTTATTTGCATGACAATGTTTCTGAAAATAATAGTCCCACCTCCTTGCTGGGCCTTCCTTCTCAACTGAACAGGCGTCATCAGGAAACAAAATCCTATCCTTGATGATGGAACTGGCACTGGTTTCTAAGTAGGCCAAAGAATTTGGAGCTTGTCTAACCAGAAATTCTTACCCACTCCCAAAAAATGCATATCCTGTTCTTCCAAAGGATGTTAATTAGCACGTGCTTCTACGCTAAACTCCTGTGGGATCTGGAGTGTTACTTTCATAGTTCCTCTGATCTGTGTTGGCCACTGCACACTAATGAACCATGTCAGTCACATGATGTGCCGCCTGATCTGCCAGAGAGGGTGTCGCAGGACTCCTTGAATCTAGGTGTGACTACCCCAGCAAAACTATTAGACAGTGCTTAAGAAAGGATGCAGCTGGAACTTGGCCAGGAGCTTAATCCAATTAACTTGACAGCCATAGGTTCCTTTCCAGAAAAACTAGGGAATATTGAAGCTAAAGAAACCTTAGAAATTACCTAACCCACATGTTGCTTACATTTGGGGACTCACTGCCTCTGATTAGAATCTGCTGAAAGCAACAGAAAAATGCATGTACAATTTTTCACGAGACTTCAGGAGGCTGGGTCACAGACTCCATCAGCTGGGCCCATGACCCCGTATTGAAGAACCCTGACGTACTCTTACCCCCTACCCCCAACACACACACGTTTTATAGATGAGGACACTGCGGTCCAAAGAAACATGTGATTCTCTAAAGGAGTCACAATCTAGTGGCAGAAACACAAACTCCAAATCTGAATCTGGTCCCTCAGGATTTACCAAAGACCACTGTCCTAACACTTCCTTAGAAGAGGTTTTGGGGTATATTTTTTCTGAGACCATTGTCCTTTGTCTTAGGATTCCTATTCACACACTTTCCTCTGCCTGCAGGCTGGGTCCTATTGGCAAGATGGGCAACCATATGCCTTTGAATGGGCAGGCTCTTTCTCAGGAGTAACCAATTAACCTACTCAAAATTCTTCCAAGTTAAAGCCTTGGGACTGGAGAGCTTTAGAAACCCATGTCTTCACTAGAGCACCACCTGGTGGAGCACTGCAATAAATCCTACTTAAGCAAGCAGGAGATGCCTGTCATGCAGGGAGCAGCCTCTCACCATTTCTTCCATATTTGATACCAGGAGAGCAGTTTTATCCAGATATTTTGCTTAAGAATTCTTTTAAACTTTGCCAAATAAAACCAGATTCAAAAATTATGTTATTACTCCAAAAAAATCAAATTTTTGTTTCCTAGCTCTTTACATAATCTTGATAATCTTGTTCTTCCCCTTTAACAACATATAAATCCAAAAGCAAGGATAAAAATTTTTCTCTTGGAATAATAATTGCCAACGCTGTTTGGCAAACAGAAATGACTTCAAGTTGGTGATATTTTCTTACATCACCATTATCTAGAGACAATGGAATTCTGTTTCTACCTCTGCCATCTAGGAGCTGCATAATCTCAGGTAAATCATTTAATTGTTCTCATCTGGGACATAATCTGAGGCAATGATGGTGGCACTTACTAGCTGTCTGACTCTGACACATCATCACTTAAACTTCCTGTATCTCAGTTTCCTCTTCTCTAAAATAAGGAAGACAATAATATCACTCATCGTTTAAGATTGTTGTAAGGATTTAATTATACACTTTTTTCAGTTATGTGACATTTTATGTCCGTGGCATGATATTGGCTTTGTAGGAAGACCTTATCACAGTAACTGAGACGTGATCAATACACTTTCCCAAAGATAGCTGTTGTTAGGGAATTTATGAAATTATACATATCAAGCACTCAGTGTAGTACCAGGTTCATAATACATGCTTAATAGCTTTTGTTTATTAAAATTCAATGGAAATAACTTAGTGGTTAAAGCATAACCTCACAGATTGCAATATCACACATGAAATTGGCATAATAGAAAGACCTAGAAAATTCAGATGTCAGTTGAGGGACGGGAACCAAGAGACTATCAAGTTCACTCACTTTCTTTATAGGTGATGAAACTGAGGCTCAGAAGTACTAAGGAGTCGTTCAAGGACACACAGCTATGACAGGTAGTTCAGAATAAAAATCCAGGATCCAAGCTTTCAGTTCTATCTTTTAGCGAGACAATCAAATGAGTAAAGAAAAGAAAAGACTTTGAGGAGCTAAATGCACAGTGCAAGCCTTTTTATTAGTCAGTTTAAGTGGATCTCTAATCTTCAAACACTGGGCCCTATGTCTCAGGCTTCATCCATGGGCTGAAAAAACCAAATTCCCAAAACCCCACCTCAGTGGCCATCAGTGAGACTTCTGCTATCTGGAAAGCCCAGGACCAATTCTCATCTGTGCATGTGATCAGACCTAGATGCCCTGGCAGCATCGGGGCTCCAGGACTCATGGCACAATCCTACCCGAGAGCTGGGACCTCCTTAGTGACTGGAAGTTTCACACTCCTAGGATTGGAAAAGCAGCAGACAGAACACATAACCTAGCACTAGCATCATTAATAGTGGAAGGTTTACCAGGAAGTTTATGTGTCAAGGTCCTCACACCCTTCTAAGCCCTGGGACAGATCTCAAGAACAGTTCATATGGTCTTTTGATTTTGCAAATTTTTCCAAAAAAATATATTACTCATAATCAATTAAGACTTCTGTCTCTTTTTGTTCTGATTTTTTCTCCATCACACTTCCTTTTTTTTTTTTTTTTTCACACTTCCTTTACATTGGGTGATATTGAGTGTGTGGGGGGGTTTGGGGATCTACATGAGGGAAAATTGAATTGAGGCTCTATTTAGTTTTAATTTAGTGGGAAACAGTTAAGTGGTTCACAATCACTTTAATGATGCACATACATTATTGTTTTCCACCGCAGTGTAGGAATGGCCTCCTGAAACTTTCTCACAGCCCACTATGTAAGCTGGTCTAGTGTCATGTCAAGAAGATGTAAGACCCAGGCTGTGCAGGTCATGTCATAGTGCAAATGAGTCCTGTGGTGTAGGTACCTGACACAGGAGCTTTATGGGTGCTGGAAGAGAAGTAGGGCTTTATAGGGAGCCCTATGCGGACTGGTGAAGTTATAAGTGGAGGATTCCATTCTCATTGAGAACTTGTCAAAATGCAAGTTCACTCCTATCAGAATACACCCAATTTTCCAGCATATACAATGATAAGTGCACCTATATAATTTTTTTCTTCTTTTTTGATAGGAAACAACTGAAATAGAATTTATCAGAATCTCTGTTTTTAGGGCACAACCTGGTGGCAGTACTAGAAAGAATGGGTGTACCTATGCATGAAGTGGCATGTTACATGCATTTCAACAATAATAAAGATGAAATTTTGATCAACAATGCCAGCCTAAAGACTAAATTATCCTTCTGATCTCTATATGAAAAAATATTACCAAATCCATTGCCATATGAAGAGACAATAAAGGGAATGTAGCCAAATGTGAGGGGAGAAAAGTGTAATGCATTTAATTAAAAAACATTGCATCGCTTTTTGTGATTGTATGATGTTCGAGACATTTTCAGCTTTCTAGAATGTGTAATTTATGGTGCTTTAGTATTTGTTTTAAATAAATATCTACTTTATAGCTATTTTTATGATCATTTCTTTTTCTCCCTTGGCCCCTGAATAAAAACATTATATAAGCTTCAGCTCCACAAAACCTGTATGTGTATTCCAGGCAGAGGCAAAGATAAAGAGAGGGGAGAAAGGGAGGGGGAAGTGGAACAGACAAAGGCAGTTAGAAAGAAAGGAAAAAAGTTCCACAGGGAAGAGTCAGTCTTGATGGGATCAACCAGTTTGAATGTGCCTTGACCTCTGAGTAGGTTTCTTACTCCCCAAAAGACAAATGACCTTTAACTTTTTCCTGTCTTTTCTTTACATGTGATTTTCCCAAGAGGGAAAGGCAGGGGATTCTGGCTGTGAGTTCATTTTGCCAGTTTGGATACTTTTGAAGACATGGAATAACATCCATTTTATTTGGCCCAAGGGCTTGATAGTACACTATATTCTCCTGCAGGCATTTTCTTTAGTTGACTTTCTCAGGGTGAACAACCTCACATGCTCCATTAACTAAGGTTAGTAATTGTCCTTGTGGCTATGCAAGAGTCAGTAGGATTACAAGGCATTCCATGAGAAGAGCTGCAATGGGACAAAGGAGATTAAGCTGGCAAATTAACAAGCAAACCTTTAAAACTACTGTTCTATAGAATATTAAGAAAAACATGTAGTAGCATTATCATGCCTCAGTTTCTATTGGCTTTGGTAATGTAGACACATCTCTCAGATTTATTCTGAAGAATAATTTACTTAGTGTCTTTTTTATTGAAATTATGAAATGTTCCCTTCCTGAATTCCCTTGTGCTCTTTGAGACGTTATTACCAATGGGGAAAACAGGATGTAGTTACATAATAAAAGTATGCACCTCCCACACTATTCTACTCTTACCAAGCAAAATTATACATCAGAAAGCTCATGCTTAATGGGAGGAATCTTGCCCAAGTCATACTGGCTTCACCTGGTCCCTTATCTCAGCTCAAATTTCTCAACTAATTAGGAAAAAACAGAAAAGTCATCTTGATTCTACAAAGTGGCCACAAGCGTGGAAACACTGGCAAAGATGCAATAAATGGTTTGTTGCTATTACATGAAAATACATGGTAAAATAATATTGTCTTTCTATCAAATTTATGGCTTCAGTACTTTGGAGTACTGCAAGAAAATAATTTTGCAGCTCAACACTGCAGCATACAAAGCGTTAATACCACGTGGCATTGGGCTGATAGAAGATTGCAAAGCATAAGATTTTCAGATTTGAGCAATCATATGGTAAAGAAATATAAAAGGAGAGAAGAAGTGTCATCTTTTGGCCTGGTGCCAGGATCTGAGACAGTTGCCATATGGAGCTCTGAATCTACTCAGCAAAACTCAGTGTTGCTCTGAAGTTCACTGGATATGAAAGGAATGTCCCAGCTTGACGAGAGAAGGACAGGGAAGGCCTCCTCAGGGACTTCTTATTCCATGCCTGTGGTTTCTCTGGGAAGGACAGTTTCATGCTTCATTATCTTCCTTAGTCATGGCTTGCTTGATTGCAAGAAATGGAAATCCATTCAAACAAGCCAAAGCAACGGAGCAATATTCAGCAAAGAGAATGAATGAACTGTGACTGAACATAACTACATGAATTCCACAAGCAAAATGTTAAGCAAAAGATTCCAAAGACAAACATTGTTTGTACTTTAGGATTCCATTTACGTAAAAATGCAAAACTAATCTACAGTGTGACCACCAAGAGGAGGCCATTGTAGGTGTCTGAGTGACTTGGACAAGAGTGGAAGCAATAGAGATGGAAACATGTTGATGGTTCTGGTGCTTCTTAAAAGAGAGGTCATGGGCCAGGAAGGCAATGTAAGAGCTGTTCCCTGTACTTTCAGGTTTCTTTTCTTAGCCAAAGTAGGAAGTAGGGGTGGTGCCAGGTAGCACCTGCTGGTCCGGGGAGTGGGGGGTACCTTTATTATCAGCACTAACTTCTGCCACTCCTGCCCTCTCCTCTCATATGTCAATAGAATCATGATCTCCGAAAGAGCTCATTTGTCTATAGCCCACCAAATGCAGTGTTCTGTAATGAGGAAGTGGGAATCCTTAGAGAAACTCACAATCCAGTAGAGGAAACAGAACACTAAAAAGACAACAAACAGAAGTAAAACAAGCACGATTTAATAATCTCTTCTGGTTCAGAAAAAAATCAATCTGGGAAAGTTACACCATATTGAAGGAAGTGAGAGATACAGTCAAGTATGTATTAAGGCTCTTGCAAAGATGTTAATAATTCATAAACATTTAATAAGATTTCACAGTAAATATAAATCACTTACATAGCCATATCTTCTCTTCATACATGGCTTAGAGTATGGGGAACTATAAAAGACCCCATGAAGGTGAATAATGGAAAAGATAAAGGGGTCCTGGAGGAGAAAAGTGGGAGGAAAGAGGGGTCTACAGCTATGGAAGTACCCAGTGGACCAGTCAGTGATTGAAAGTGAAAGATATACCAATAACTTACACAATCTTTGCTATCAATTGTATGGATGCTCTGTTAACAGTCAACATTTGCACCAAGGCACCCTCCCACATATTATGACCAGAGTACTTAGTTATATTTGGGTGGGGAGTGGCAGGCCAGGGGTAAGTGTTGGAAGGTAAAGTTTACAACAGATTGTTAAATAGTGACTTAACGTGGATGAAAAACCAGATCAATTCTCTAGACCTAGTCCTGTGACATTCTGTATCTGGATGTCTTTTAAATCACTAGCAGAAAGAGGCAACTCTTCAGAAGAGTTGCGGGCAGACAGCAGAAAGTGAAAGCTTAAGAATGAATATTATAACTAGTAAACTGGGTCATTTGCTTGTTTGCTCTTAGATCCTCTCCCTGTCCTTTCTCTGTAAACTTCATTTCCTGGACTCTCTTGCCAATTGGCTTCTGGCTTGGTTTAGTCAATAAAAGGCACTGGGGAGATTGAAGATCAGGGGTAACTGGAAGTCAGGTTGTTTCTTCCCTTTTCTCTCAGCTTTGGCCAGGGTCTCTGGGAGTGGCTGTGTCTCCTCCTTGGTCTCTGCTCCTACCATGAAGCCTCTGCTCCTGGCTCTGATTCTTGGGCTCCAATAATACTAATACTTCCCTTTATCCTTCTGGTCCTACTAGTGGTAACAGTTTCAAGCTGTTGCCTCACTGGCCTTGAATTGGTTTTTCGATTCTTCCAACACCATTGCAACTAGTTCCCTATGTTAAATTCCTTCTACTAGAGTACATTGAATAGCTTCTGTGCTCATGACTAAACCACGACTGATCCAGCCAGAAAGCCCTTCTTCTGTTATAGTATGTGTGATTAGCACACTATCCTCCCACAGGAATTTCCATCAGGAGTTTTTGGAGGAAGGGGGTCAGGGAGGAAAGTTCAGAATTCCACAGTAACTGTTTTCATATTTTTAAATAAAGTTATGCAGTAACAGGAGAGGCATCAAAGATCACTGGGGAAAATGATAGAAGAGTTGGTGAGAGGACCAAGGGACTCTAGATTCTGCTGTCCACACTGAGAAAAGGAACAGATACCCTATAACAAGAAATCTGTGGGGGACCATTAGGTACCAAAAGTATACGGCTTCATAAGATGCATAAAAGCAAGTGGTACAGGAAAGGAATAAACTAAACTGTGACTTGGAATACAATGGGCAAATGTTGTGAGAGTAGAATGACTTATGTGGTGGAATACAGGAGGATTACAGACAGCTTAGAGGGCCTTTTCCTTGAAGTCACCCATAAGGAAGGGCTGAGAACTTGAAGGCACTGTTGCGAAGCTCTCCCAAACTGTATATGTCCCTCTCACGGCTGCCATTGACAGACAGAGGGCTTTCCAACCTGATTATAAATCCTCCATTATAGAGAGGAAGAGTACAAAAATCAGGCCAAATAACCTCTTTAATTTGTGGTCAGTCTCAGGCTGACTGGCCTGGTCCTAGGCCTGTTTTCCCACAGATCCATTCTTTACCTTCCCATTGATTGGCTATTTATCTTGGAAGGAAGGGATTGATCCTATCAAGCTGATTTTTTCAGTATCCCCAGCAGCTGTCTTCTAGATGAGTTTGGGCAATGAGAGCCATTACTGGCAGGTTAGAGGGAGAGAGAAAGAAACGAGGAGACTTCTCCCTCTCCTTCTCTGTCTTGGGCAGAATCCCTGCCAAGGGCTGCATTTCCCTGGTGGGCCCAGTTCTTTCTACATAGTCTGCTGTAGTCCTATCTTCCACCATATGATCCCAGTTTTTGGGTGCCAGTAAAACTACCTCTTCCCTCTGTCCTTCCAGCCTAGAGGTGGTAGAAGTTTCCAAATGTTAATTTCTGGCTTGCCTTGCTGTACCTTGTTTGGATTTTCAGAGTCCATCACTTGCTTAACTGATTTCTTGCATTTTATTCTTTCTGTTTTAAACACTCAAGTGGTTTCTGATCCTTAGTTAGACCCTGACTGATACACTAACCCTATAAAGGTGCTACACAGGCCAGAGATAATTAGGACAAGCAGAGTCCTACAGGTAACTACAGCTCTTGATCCCCGATCCAAAAAACCAAGTTCATACATTTTCCTGAGATCAATTTCATGGCTAATTCTTCTCCTTCAGTCCTCCAAACCAGAGAGCAACAAAACAAGTTGTGATAAATTTTCACATTTTACTGATTTTTCTTCCTATATCTGAGAGCCTCAAATTGTTGTTTTGAAATAAATATTTTATTACTTCTCTATTTTATGAGTAAGGGCATGGTGGAATTTCAAGGCTTAGAACACTTAGGCAGCTGTAGATCTGTATGGCCCAGCAGGTCAGATTTTAATATTATTATGACTTGACTTTTAATTTAATTAAATTAATTTTAATTTCTAAAATTTAAATTATTTAAAAAAATTAATATTCACTAAAACAGACTTTTTTTCCTTTAGGTGTACAGTTCTATGAATTGTAACACATATACAGATTAATATAACCACTACAACCAGGATTCAGAAAAATTCCATCATCCCCCCCAAATTGTCATGCCATCCCATTGTAGTCATACTCTCCACCTACCCCTAATTTCTGGCAGCCACTGATTTATTCTTCCCACTCCAAAGTTTTCTCTTTTTTGATAATTTTATATAAATAGAAAAATATGTGATGTTTTGAGACTGGTTTCTTTCACTCAGAAGAATGCTTTTGAGATACATCCATGTTGTTACACATACACTAGCTTGTTCCTTTTTATTACTGAGTAGTATTCTATCATAAGGATGTGCCACACTTTGTTTATCCATTCATTTGCTGAAGGCTATTTGAGTTGATTACATTTTGGGGCAATTATGAATAAAGCCAGTATAAATATTCACACACAGATTTTACGTGAATATAACTTTTCATCTCTCTAGGGTAAGTACTGAAGAATAGGATTGCTGAGTCATGAAACAAGTGTATGTTTAATTATATAAGAAAATACCAAACTATTTTCTAGATCTTCCATACCATCTTGCAGTCCCACCAGCAATGCATTAATATGAGATTTTCAGTTGCTCTGCATCTTTGTCAGCACCTGATATTATCAGTATTTTTTTAAATTTTGGCCATTCTAACAAGTACGTAGGGTATGTAGTAGTATCTCATTATAGCTTTAATTTTCATTACCCTAATGGCTAATCATGTTGAACATCTTTTTTCACGTGGTTATTTGCCATCCCTATATCCTTGTAGGTGAAGTGTCTAAGTTTTTTGTCTATTTTTAATGCAGTATTTGTTTTACTGCTATTGAGTTTTGAGAGTTCTTTGTATATTCTGGAATATATGATTTGCACATATTTTCCCAGCCCATGGCTTATCTTTTCATTTTTGTAATGGTGTCTCTTGAAATAATTTTTTTTATAAAGTTCAGTTCATTTTTTTTTTTCTTTCATGAATTGTGCTTTTGGTCTCATGTCTACAAATTCTTTGCCTAACTGCCCACTTTGTTCCAGGCCACAAAGATTTTCTGCTATGTTTTCCTCTAAAAGTTTATAGTTGGCTAGGATATAAGAGTCTGGCCAAAATGAGCAAAAGTATTCTGTGATGGTCAATTGGCTATATGGAATTTGTAATTAAGATTATTATATATTTTAATTATTTTAACTTTTGTGCTGCATATCCTTTATATCAGTAAAATTTATAATAAATGTGTGTGTGTACTTTTATTTCTGAAGAACTGGTTGTTAAAAACTTACCAGCACTGTCTTGAGAGCAATGCTGTGAGCTACACACTGGTGTCTTTAATTATGGATTTTGCATTTTTGTACACCTGGATTCTAGTTCTATGTATACCATTTACTGTGGTTAACTTCATGCAAGTCACTTAAACTTTCTAGACCTCAGTCTAAATATATGTATAATAGGTAAATTGACATAACACTGATTTTGCATGGTGTTTTACGGTCTGAACCCTCTAGTTTTGAGTAGTGCTTAACAATAAACTTTCAACAAATGGTAATTATTTTATACTGGTCTATTTTTCAAAACTTAATGTTCATAATGATCACATTGGATTATTTAAGAAAGGTTCTGTTTCACTCAATATATTTTATTTAAAGAGACAAAAAAATAAGTAATATGTTTTAGATTCAACCAAAGTGGTTGAAATAAAAATTCAACTGCTTAGGCACTTTAAAAAGGACATAGTATATGGACATTGTCTAGAAATTCGCTTGGGTAACAATCACAGTTTATTTCTGTAGAGCTTTATGGTTCCCAAAGTGTGTTCTAACACACCAGTCTCATCAGGTCTCCACAACCAGAAGATCCCTGTTGACCATAAGCATTTCTACAGCTATTACCTGATACAACCAGGATCTTTTTTTGTTTTGTGGCAAACCAGAAACATTTTTCATTGCCTTTAAAAATAAATTTAAGTTGCCCTAGGACTTTCTGATATCAAGAAAAGCTGACCAGCCAATGGGCAGTCTAAGGAACTCCTCTGCTGTCCTATTGACCTGTAACCAGCAGGCTGGTTGCTTTTCCTGTTTGCCAGTTGCCTTTCTACCAAAACAGAGCCTTCCCTCAGACATCCTCTGAGCCTCACTCTAAAGTGGGAGCAAGATAACAGGAAGTGAGGGAAACTGGTTTGTGCTGTGGTCGACAGTACAGAGGTTAATGTGTCACTAAAGGAAGGTTCAGAAAGAGAACATCTAAGATAACACAGTCCTTCCCCATGGTTTAGAACAGTCCCAGTGCTTTTGTGCTAGTTATGCTTATGCGGAAATACTTTCCTAATAGTTCTGACAAACAAATGCACAAGTGTATGCATTTGTTTGTATTTCTGTTTGTATTTGATATATTTGTATATGTGTTCATAATCATACCCATTCACATACATATAACATGTGAGTCTGTGTTTAAAAGACATTTCTTCTGTGTCAAGGCCAAAAGGAGTCTCTACTTGATGTGTGTGCTTACTAAAGTATGTATTTAAAGACTTGTTTTGCCCCTGGGCAATACTTAGCCAAGGCATACTTTGCTTTTTCTTATACCAAGTGTCTGAGAAGAAACTAGATACATCATTGGACAATGTATATAATGCTCTAGATGTGACATGGTCAACTTATTGTAATGTGTAGTAAAAAATGGGATATGAATTATGGAGAAAATGTTGTTTCTACTTGACTTTGGAATTGATTATGTGAGTAATGTCTTTGGCAATAAATTATCTGTCCCACTGGACATCTTCCTCTGATTGTGTAGTTTGTCATTGTCAATGTCCAAAACTGAACATAGATACACAGAAATGACCAAAGCAGTGCATGATACAGTGGGATCAAAATCACTGGGGCAGTTTAGCTTTTATAAAGCAGCCTAGAATTGTATTAGATTTTTAAGTAACTGAACTAAGAAATAATTGAATGTGTAGACAACTAAAATTTGCATGGTTTATCAGTGAAGCAAATTACCCAATCCTTACTTATGTAACTGAGATTTTGGTGCCAACATTGGATTTTCTATCTATTCTAATTAAATTAAACTTTGTTAGTTTAAGCCTACTCCACTAACTTATTGAGATCTTTTGAATCTCCATTTTATTCTATTTCAATTTTGTGTTTTAAAAGATGTTTGTGTTTTAAAAGATGTTCATTATTTGGTCTGTTCAGAATTCCCCCTCTTTTTTTTATAACAAAATCTCTTTCTTTTCATTTTTTTCTTTTTTTGTTTTTTAGAACCACTCTTCTGTATTCTTTATCCAGGTGGTTTGAGTAGAGCTGACCCAATGCCCTGGCTCAATAGGTGGGTATGTGATTTTGAGGTGGCTCATCAGAATACTCCATCCTGGCCACTGTTATTGATTCAAGATTAGATGTATAATGAAGTCAGGCTGAGTCATCTCAGGGCTACTGCTGGGAATTACTCTTCTCTGAAGTTGCTAACCTGATAGGATGTAAGAATGGAGTCATGTGAGTCATCTTTAACATCAAGAAGTTTATATAAAATGAAGTCAACAGAAAGGAAGCAGACCCAAGAGATTGTGAGAAAAAAAAACAACAGTATTTTTATCACATCAGTCAAGTTTCATAATCCAAGCTGTGCTTATAGTCCCACTCCTGAAATTTTCTGGTTGAATTTCTGTCACTTGCAACTAAAAGAGCCTTAACTATTTTTCCCCCCACTCAAATGCTTCATTATCATGTTGAACTAGAAAAGAGTACAACACTCTCTGTCAAGAGCTCAGTCTTTGTTGAGGTTCAATTCAATGTTAGCTCTGAACACAACATCCACCAGGTTCCATTTTTCTCTCTTGTTTCAAGGATTCCATGACACTCTCACAAGGACCTTGATGAATAAATCACCTACATAATATCTACTTGTCTAAAAACAGGACTGGAATAAAGATGCAGACATAGAGAACAGACTTGAGGACATGGTGGGGAAGGGGAAGGTGGGACGAAGTGAGAGAGTAACACTGACTTATATACACTACCAAATGTAAAATTGATGGCTAGTGGGAAGATGCTGCATAACACAGGGAAATCAACTCGTTGCTTTGTGATGACCTAGAGTGGTGGGATAGGGAGGGTGGGAGGGAGGCTCAAGGGGAGGGGATATGGGAATATATGTATACATATAGCTGATTCGCTTTGTTGTGCAGCAGAAATTAACACAACATTGTGAAGCAATTATACTCCACTAAAGATATTTTAAAAATAAATTAAATGATTGTCAAAAAAAAAAAATAAAAATAGCAATAAAAATAAAAACTTTTAAAAAATGAAAGAGGCAAGCAAGTCATGAATCCAATCTGTTTTTCAATTGTAGAGGACAATTGCCAATTTTTTTTGCAGTTTGGAATCCTGTTTTCTTTCCAAAAAGCACACTGATTTCCTTTTAGAGAATGAACTATAACCCTCTATGTCTGTAGCCTTGGCAGACAGGCAAACCTAGCTTCCTGCCTCAGACTATGATTGCCTAGAGGTGCAGATAATTTCTGTATCTGCCTTTACAGGGGAAAGGGACAGGCATGTGACTAAGTTTGGCCAATCAGAGCTTCTCTCGTGAAATTTTGAATTTTGAGTAGTTTACACCAGGATGAAATTATGGTTGTTTGCTCTTTTTAACTGTGGAGCACAGACCAGGCTTTTTTTTGGGGGGGGGGGGGTATAAGGTGGGTCTCCAACTTTCTGTTGCCTACAAACTAACTGGTACATGAAAGATCATTGTTTTCATAAGCTTTCACCAACCTTCTGTTTAATGATCAAACCTATACATTTTTCCAGGAATTCCTTTAATTGCTGTAACGAATCTTCTTCTCTCCTTGAAAATATATAGATATTTGATCTTTTCTGTAAGAAATCTCTTTCATATAGAAACTTCTTTCATCATCCATGGCTTCTCCAAGGCAGATGAGAGAGATTCTGCATGCCACATGTTGCCTTAATACCCCTGAATGGATTTCACTTGAAGATTTGAGTTTGTGTAAAGAAATTGGATAATGTCTTCCTAGATTCTTCTCTAACGTGGCTTCAACTTACTTAGAATAGATTTCTAAGCCCTTTATACCTTAGAGGTTATTATTTTTGTCAAGAAAATGAAGGAGGAGGAGGAGAAAGAGGAGTAGAAATGTTAGCTGTTGCTCAAGTCTGGAATAAAAGTCCTTGCCTCAGTCATGCTGAGTTTACCACTTACTTGTTCCTTAATCTTGAGCATGCTGGCTTAATCATGGTAACGTTCAAGTTATTAATCTATGAATTAGAGATAGTAAACTCTACTTTTCATGGTTTGCTAAAGGAACTGCCAATAATAGAATTTCACTCAAGGCAAGTTTCTTCCCTCCTGTCTTACAGGCAGGACATTTGTAATTTCTGCCTTCTTGTCTTTACTGCACACATAGTTCTGAAGGACTTTCTCTTGTATTTGGCATTTTCCTAGCCTGTACCAGAAACAGTCATTATCTCCTTGGTATTTGCTCTTAGTTATGAGTTCTGATTTCAGTGAGGAGTTCCCTAAAATCTTGGACAGAAGAGGAATAAGCTTGCCATTGAGAGTTTACACTATATAAATTTCCTAATGATGGTCAAAGCAGAGATTAACAAAGTCATCTTATAATGCTATAATGTCACTTGGGTCTGTGGTTCCCACACGTTGGGATTTCATAGACAAGTAAAATTTTAAAATGAAATAAGATCCAGGGTTTGTCACATTATAAATTTGCCAATGAAGGACATTAGAACTACAAATAATAAAATTCATGGAGGATGAAATCCCTCTCCCCAGAAATCAGGGAGTAAAATCGCTGATGCTAAGTATTAAATCAACCCCTAACAAGCTGTTATGTCAGAGTTTTGCCTAGTCTTTGTATTTCTGGAAGAGCAATAAGGGGATATAGCTGAGCAGGCCAGTTTCTTTTTGAAGGAAGTCCAAGCAGTCACAGTTTGAAGATGGGTGTGGATAGGAGGCTGAGGTGCTGGTGACATAAAGGAACTGATCCTGTTCCACATAATAAAGGGAAGATCTAGTGACCAAGCTTGTTTGTAGAGAGGCAACCTTGCTCATTATGGGGCAGTGAAGGAATTATTTCCTTTGTCCTTATGAACTTAGTTTCATATGTTTTAAGCTGGTTGATGATAGGTCTAACCTAGTATGAAGATGTACTTTGTTGGCCCACATGTTACTTTAAAAATCGAATGCTTTCAGACACGTAAGTATTTTTCAGCTCCAAAACAATTATATTGCTTTGTATATTATAGCTGTTTCAGTTACTCAACAACATTGCCTTTTTGGCGCTTTAGGCATATGACTCTTCTACCCTTAGTTTACACCAGGGATTGATAAACTACATCTGTAAGGGATCAGATAATAAATATATTAAATTCTGTGTCAATATGGCCTTTGTTGCAAATACTCAACTTTGCCATTGTAGCATGAAAGCAACCATAGCAACAGGTGAATAAATGGGTACAGTTGTGTTCCAATAAAATTTTATGTACAAAACAGAAAGTGATCTGGGTTAGGCCCCAAGCCCATAGTTTATCAGATCCCGGGTTTAGACTATCATGTTTTTGATAATTAATATTTGATCTTGGAAGATGTTATGTATCTTTGAAGACATATGTGAGTATGTGTGCAACCAGTCTGATTGGTCAGTCAGGCAGAAAGAATGGATGTATCTCAAAGTCATTTGACTGGACTTAGAGTGTCAAAGACCACCTTCAACACTTTACTATAGCCCTGACCTCAGGGTGGTATTCTAAACTGAACAAATCAGACATATGAAAGTGTACTTCTATTGGTGGAGATCATATGGAGAAAATTCCATAAAAAAATAGAATTTAGAAAAAGTAGTATTTTGAAGAAAAGCCTCAGCTTGAAATAAGGTGAGTAACATTAGGTAATGCACATGTCCATCAAAGAGACTATATAAAGAATTTAATTTACCAATAGCTTTTCCCTTGAGTCCAACAGATAATCATATTTAGTGAGTAATTTTATGGGCTTTCTTTAACTGTTATTATTTTTAGAAATTTGTAATCCTTATAAAGGCTCAATTGAAATTCACCAATATTCATTTTTCTCCTCTTCTGGCACACAACTAAATTACAATCCCCTTATAGTAAGGACCCCCTTGCAGTCAGGTGAAGGTTGTATGATTGAGCTCAGATCAATGGAATGTGGGTGAAGTGAGGTATGCTCTTTCCAGGACAGGTTAATAAAACATTGGCTATTTATGTTCCTCCCTCATTTTCCCCTTCTGTAGCAACCTCAGAGGCCATGTATTAAAGATGGAAGAAGCCTGAGCCCCTGAGGCACCTCATGAAAAATATTCAATCAGTCCCTTCCCAGAACTTTCCATGAGTGAGAAATACAATTTTATTGTGTTAAGCTGCTGAGATTTGAGATGGGTTGTTGGCAGCTGACCCACCAGAGCTAATACATGGGTAAGCAGCTACGACCTGGTGTTTTCATAGCATGGAGAATAAGGGAACAGACGAAGGAGTAGAGAGAACTGTGCTCTGTGACCAGAGAGAGGCAGCCCAAGGAAGTGCACTACCTGTGATCCACCCCATTATGATCCACATGTGTATGGGAACTGGACAATGCACCAAGGAGCAACTGACAGGTGGAAATCTCAGGACAGACACTCAAGAAAGGTGACTTGAAGGGAAGAAGCTGATGCACAATATGTATATATATATATAAATAATCAAACTGAGATGTGTGTTTTAGAGTTTTTGTATATGTGTCCTTATTTTTCTTATTTTTCCAGAGACTACTGAAAACTTTATCATGGAGGAATTTCTGTTCAAAGAACCATTTGAAAACCATCACCCCAGGATGACTGAATGGGTTTTTCAAAATGATGTGGTCAGTCATAAAAATATGGACTAAAATAGAAACAAGAAACCATCATTGGTTATGGCTACTGCAGCAACATCTAAGGAAGAGAGGGTCATAATCAGTCATCATTGGCTGTATCCCCTTCCACTAGCAAGAACATTCTTAAGATGAAAATGGATGTAGGAAGTGGTTAATCATTGGACTTTAGATGTTCTGATCCTGTCAACAAAAACATTCTCACTGTAAAGTGGATGAATCAGGATATCTTAGCTACCATTAAATATTTAATTCATCCCTTTCCTCTTGTTCTGATTCCAGAATGTGCAGGTCATGATGACCTCAAAGTTTCTCACTTCTCTACGTTTACAGGATTCATCATAAGTTGCAATTGGCCTTTTAGTTTTATGCTTTCTGATGAATTTAGATAACTCATAAGGTGGAATAAAAGTTTTATACCTCCATCTTATGAACTTGGGTAAAATAAGTTTGGTTCGGAGACATGGAATTATTTTTAATGAATTAGCAAGTTCGGGTTCTTTAGTTTGCAAAGATGAGTGCTAGACTCTAGACTGTGATACTTTTACTAAGAAAGAAAATGTCACCCAATGAGGATTTTTAGCAGACAGCCTTCCCTCTCATTTCTTATGGAAAGCATACATCATACACAGTTGATATGAGCACTGTTCTGATTTGCATTTCTATTGTTCTGTCTTTTCATATGGTCTTGATCATTAAGGATGCATCAGCAGAGGGTAACAGAAAACCTAACTTTAAAATTTAAAAACTCCAGAATTAGGAGCCTATCTGACACAGACAATCCCTGTAGGTCTTTTGGCTCTGTCCTGTCCTCTGTGTTGGCTTTACCCTCATGGTTGCAAGTTAGAGACAAAGGGGCTGATGATCGACAGACCCAGTAATATCCAGAGACAGAAGAGACTAAGTTCTCCTTATATCACTTTTTAAGAGCGGTAAAACCTTTCCCAGGAACTTCCCAGCATACTTCTCAAATTTCACTGGTCAGAATTTTATCATTTGTCTACGCCTAAATTTTAAAATAAGACCACTGTATGTGTCTTAGAACAAGCAGGGTCCACCTTCCCAGGGTTAGAGATGGAGGCAGCCTTACCTGAAGACCTTGACCACAAGAAATAGGGTAGAAATCTAAGCAAAATCAGAGTTCTGCTATTAAGGAGAAAAATGGATGGTAGGTAATGTGGGATGTCTACAAATACGGCCACAAACAATACCTTGCATGTAAGGTATCACTTCTCTCATCAAGAAATGGTTCTATGTCCCCTCCTGTGGAATCAGGGCTGGCCTTGTGATATGCTTTGACCAACTGAATGTAATGAACTTGCCATCTGGGACTTAAGAATCCTGGACTCCTTCTTTTCCACTCTTTGGCAGCTTTGTGTTATAGCTGTCATGTAAATAAGCTTGAAGAGAACTTGTGAAGAAAGAAAGTTCCAGCCATCCCCTAGTTGTTCTAGCCACCCAGGCTGAATGAAGCCACTAAATTTGCTTCATTCAGTCACAAATATTCTAGTCCCAGGCAAGCTCATACTTGAATTTATTTGCATGAGTGATGCCAGGTGATGCCATATGAAGCAAAAGAAACACAAAGAGATGAACCCAGTCACTTCCTAGAGTTACAAGAAATAACAAATGTTGATTTTTAAGCTACTAGGTTTGGGAGTATTTTTTTCACATAGAAATAGGTAACTGTCTTAGTCCATTTGAGCTGCTATAACAAAGTACCTCAGACTGGGTGGCTTATAAACAACAGAAATTTACTTCTAACAGTTTGGAAGCTGGAAGTCCAAGATCAAAGTGCCAGCATAGTCAGGTGAGGGCCATCTTCTGGGCTGCACTCTTCTCACCATATTCTCAAATGAAAAAGGGAGTAAGGGAGCTCTTTCTCATAAGGGTACTAATTCCACTCATGAGGACTCTGCTCTCTTGACCTAATCATCTCCCAAATGCCCCATCTCCTAAAACCATCACCTTGGGGGTTAGGTTTCAACATATGAATGGATGGGGTGGGAGGGGAGTAGCTATGCTACAAACTATAGCAATAACCTTGTAATCATCCCTCATGTTTCTGTATTCATAGGGAACTTACCTGTGCCATCACTTTTTTTTTTTACACCTTTATTGGAGTATAATTGTTTTACAATGGTGTGTTAGTTTCTGCTTTATAACAAAGTGAATCAGTTATATATATACATATGTTCCCATATCTCTTCCCTCTTGCGTCTCCCTCCCTCCCACCCTCCCTATCCCACCCCTCCAGGCAGTCACAAAGCACCTAGCTGATCTCCCTGTGCTATGCGGCTGCTTCCCGCTAGCTATCTAGCTTACGTTTGGTAGTGTATGTATGTCCATGCCTCTCTCTCGCTTTGTCACAACTTACCCTTCCCCCTCCCCATAATCTCAAGTCCATTCTCTAGTACGTCTGTGTCTTTATTCCTGTCTTACCCCTAGGTTCTTCATGACATTTTTTTTTCTTAAATTCCATATATATGTGTTAGCATACGGTATTTTTCTCTCTCTTTCTGACTTACTTCACTCTGTATGACAGACGCTAGGTCTATCCACCTCATTACAAATAGTTCAATTTCGTTTCCTTTTATGGCTGAGTAACATTCCATTGTATACATGTGCCACATCTTCTTTATACATTCATCAGATGATGGATACTTATGTTGTTTCCATCTCCAGGCTATTGTAAATAGAGCTGCAATGAACATTTTGGTACATGACTCTTTTTGAATTATGGTTTTTTCAGGGTATATGCCCAGTAGTGGGATTGCTGGGTCATACGGTAGTTCTATTTGTAGTTTTTAAGGAACCTCCATACTGTTCTCCAAAGTGGCTGTATCAATTTACATTCCCACCAACAGTGCAAGAGGGTTCCCTTTTCTCCACACCCTCTCCAGCATTTATTGTTTCTAGATTTTTTGATGATGGCCATTCTGACTGGTGTGAGATGATATCTCATTGAAATTTTGATTTGCATGTCTCTAATGATTAGTGATGTTGAGCATTCTTTCATGTGTTTGTTGACAGTCTGTATATCTTCTTTGGAGGAATGTCTATTTAGGTCTTCTGCCCATTTTTGGATTGGGCTGTTTGCTTTTTTGTTATTAAGCTGCATAAGCTGTTTATAAATTTTGGAGATTAATCCTTTGTCAGTTGCTTCTTTGCAAATATTTTCGCCCATTCTGAGGGTTGTCTTTTGGTCTTGTTTATGGTTTCCTTTGCTGTGTAAAAGTTTTGAAGTTTCATTAGGTCCCATTTGTTTATTTTTGTTTTTATTTCCATTTCTCTAGGAGGTGGGTGAAAAAGGATCTTGCTGTCATTTATGTCATAGAGTGTTCTGCCTATGGTTTCCTCTAAGAGTGTGATAGTGTCTGGCCTTACATTTAGGTCTTTAATCCATTTTGAGCTTATTTTTGTGTATGGTGTTAGGGAGTGATCTAATCTCATACTTTTACATGTACCTGTCCAGTTTTCCCAGCACCACTTATTGAAGAGGCTGTCCTTTCACCACTGTACATTCCTGCCTCCTTTATCAAAGATAAGGTGACCATATGTGCATGGGTTTATCTCTGGGCTTTCTATTCTGTTCCATTGATCTATATTTCTGTTTTTGTGCCAGTACCATACTGTCTTGATTACTATAGATTTATAGTATAGTCTGAAGTCAGGGAGCCTGATTCCTGCAGCTCCATCTTTCATTCTCAAGAATGCTTTGGCTATTCAGGGTCTTTTGTGTTTCCATACAAATTTTGAATTTTTTTTTCTAGTTCTGTGAAAAATGCCAGTGGTAGTTTGATAGGGATTGCATTGAATCTGTAGATTGCTTTGGGTAGTAGGGTCATTTTCACAATGTTGATTCTTCCAATCCAAGAACATGGTACATCTCTCCATCTGTTTGTTTCACCTTTAATTTCTTTCATCAGTGTATTATAATTTTCTGCACACAGGTCTTTTGTCTCTTTAGGTAGATTTATTCCTAGATATTTTATTCTTTTTGTTGCAATGGTAAATGGGGGTGCTTTCTTGATTTCACTTTCAGATTGTTCATCATTAGTGTATAGGA
Source organism: Grampus griseus (assembly GCF_964374135.1). NCBI lineage: Eukaryota > Metazoa > Chordata > Mammalia > Artiodactyla > Delphinidae > Grampus > Grampus griseus. Next base: position 54,645,233 of record NC_139008.1, read on the forward strand.
ATGCCAGAGATTTCTGTGCATTAATTTTGTATACTGCTACTTTACCAAATTCATTGATTAGCTCTACTAGTTTTCTGGTAGCATCTTTAGGATTCTCTATGTATAGTATCATGTCATCTGCAAACAGTGACAGTTTTACTTCTTCTTTTCTGATTTGGATTCCTTTTATTTCTTTTTCTTCTCTGATTGCTGTGGCTAAAACTTCCAAAACTATGTTGAATAAGAGTGCTGAGAGTGGGCAACCTTGTCTTATTCCTGATCTTAATGGAAATGCTTTCAGTTTTTCACCATTGAGGACGATATTAGCTGTGGGTTTGTCATATATGGCCTTTATTATGTTGAGGAAAGTTCCCTCTATGCCTAATTTCTGCAGGGTTTTTATCATAAATGGGTGTCGAATTTTGTCAAAAGCTTTCTCTGCATCTATTGAGATGATCATATGTTTTTTCTCCTTCAATTTGTTAATATGGTGTATCACGTTGACTGATTTGCGTATATTGAAGAATCCTTACATTCCTGGAATAAACCCCACTTGATCATGGTGTATGGCCGTTTAATGTGCTGTTGGATTCTGTTTGCTAGTGCTTTGTTGAGGATTTTTGCATCTATGTTCATCAGTGATATTGGCCTGTAGTTTTCTTTCTTTGTGACATCCTTGTCTGGTTTTGGTATCAGGGTGATGGTGGCCTCGTAGAATGAGTTTGGGAGTGTTCCTCCCTCTGTTATATCTTGGAAGAGTTTGAGAAGGATAGGTGTTATCTCTTCTCTAAATGTTTGATACAATTCGCCTGTGAAGCCATCTGGTCCTGTGCTTTTGTTTGTTGGAAGATTTTAAATCACGGTTTCAATTTCAGTGATTGTGATTGGTCTGTTCATATTTTCTATTTCCTCCTGATTCAGTCTTGGCAGGTTGTGCATTTCTAAGAATTTGTCCATTTCTTCCAGGTTGTCCATTTTATTGGCATAGAGTTGCTTGTAGTAATCTCTCATGATCTTTTGAATTTCTGCAGTGTCTGTTGTTAATTCTCCTTTTTCATTTCTAATTCTATTGATTTGAGTCTTCTCCCTTATTTTCTTGATGAGTCTGGCTAATGGTTTATCAATTTTGTTTATCTTCTTAAAGAACCAGCTTTTAGTTTTATTGATCTTTGCTATCATTTCCTTCATTTCTTTTTCATTTATTTCTGATCTGATTTTTATGATTTCTTTCCTTCTGCTAACTTTGGGTTTTTTTTTTTTTTGTTCTTCTTTCTCTAATTGCTTTAGGTGCAAGGTTAGGCTGTTTATTCGAGATGTTTCCTGTTTCTTAAGGTAGGATTGTATTGCTATAAACTTTAGAACTGCTTTCGCTGCATCCCATAGATTTCGGGTCATCGTGTCTCCATTGTCATTTGTTTCTAGGTATTTTTTTTTTATTTCCTCTTTGATTTCTTCAATGATCACTTCATTATTAAGTAGTGTATTGTTTAGCCTCCATGTGTTTGTATTTTTTACAGATCTTTTCCTGTAATTGATATCTAGTCTCATAGCATTGTGGTAGGAAAAGATACTTGATACAATTTCAATTTTCTTAAATTTACCTAGGCTTGATTTGTGACCCAAGATATGATCTATCCTGGAGAATGTTCCATGAGCACTTGAGAAAAATGTGTATTCTGTTGTTTTTGGATAGAATGTCCTATAAATATCAATTAAGTCCATCTTGTTTAATGTATCATTTAAAGTTTGTGTTTCCTTATTTATTTTCATTTTGAATAATCTGTCCATTGGTGAAAGTGGGGTGTTAAAGTCCCCTATTATGAATGTGTTACTGTTGGTTTCCCCCTTTATGGCTGTTACTATTTGACTTATGTATTGAGGTGCTCCTATGTTGGGTGCATAAATATTTACAATTGTTATATCTTCTTCTTGGATCGATCCCTTGATCTTTATGTAGTGTCTTCTTTGTCTCTTCTACTAGTCTTTATTTTAAAGTCTATTTTGTCTGATATGAGAATTGCTACTCCAGCTTTCTTTTGGTTTCCATTTGCATGAAATATCTTTTTCCATCCCCTTACTTTCAGTCTGTATGTCTCTAGGTCTGAAGTGGGTCTCTTGTAGACAGCAAATATATGGGTTTTGTTTTTGTATCCATTCAGCCAATCTGTGTCTTTTGGTGGGAGAATTTAGTCCATTTACATTTAAGGTAATTATCCATATGTATGTTCCTATTCCCATTTTCTTAATTGTTTTTGGTTCATTATTTTAGGTATTTTCCTTCTCTTGTGTTTCTTGTCTAGAGGAGTTCCTTTAGCAGTTGTTATAGAGCTGGTTTGGTGGTGCTGATCTCTCTCAGCTTTTGCTTTTCTGTGAAGGTTTGAATTTCTACATCAAATCTGAATGAGATGCTTGCTGGGTAGAGTAATCTTGGTTGCAGGTTTTTCTCCTTCATCACTTTAAATATGTCCTGCCACTCCCTTCTGGCTTGCAAAGTTTCTACTGAAAGATCAGCTGTTAAGCTCATGGGGATTCCCTTGTGTGTTATTTTTCCCTTGCTGCTTTGAATATGTTTTCTTTGTATTTAATTTTTGACAGTTTGATTAATATGTGTCTTGGCATATTTCTCCTTGGATTTATCCTGTATGGAACTCTCTGTGCTTCCTGGACTTGATTAACTATTTCCCTTCCCATATTAGGGAAGTTTTCAACTATAATCTCTTCAAATATTTTCTCAGTCCCTTTCTTTTTCTCTTCTTCTTCTGGAACCCCTATAATTCGAATGTTGGTGTGTTTAATGTTGTCCCAGAGGTCTCTGAGACTGTCCTCAGTTCTTTTCATTCTTTTACCTTTATTCTGCTCTGCAGTAGTTATTTCCACTATTTTATCTTCCAGGTCACTTCTCCGTTCTTCTGCCTCAGTTATTCTGCTATTGATCCCGTCTAGAGTATTTTTCATTTCATTTATTGTGTTGTTCATTGTTGTTTATTTCATCTTTTGTTCTTCTAGATCCTTCTTAAATGTTTGTTGCATTTTGTCTATTCTATTTGCAAGATTTTGGATCATCTTTACTATCACTACTCTGAATTCTTTTTCAGGTAGACTGCCTATTTCCTCTTCATTTGTTAGGTCTGGTGGATTTTTATCTTGCTCCTTCATCTGCTGTGTGTTTTTCTGTCTTCTCATTTTGCTTATCTTACTGGGTTTGGGGTCTCCTTTTTGCAAGCTGCAGGTTCGTAGTTCCCATTGTTTTTGGTGTCTGTCCTCAGTGAGTAAAGTTGGTTCAGTGGGTTGTGTAGGCTTCCTGGTAGAGGGGACTAGTGCCTGTGTTCTGGTGAATGAGGCTGGATCTTGTCTTTCTGGTGGGCAGTTCCACATCTGGTCGTGTGTTTTGGGGTGTCTGTGGACTTATTATGATTTTATGCAGCCTCTCTGCTAATGGGTGGGGTTGTGTTCCTGTATTGCTAGTTGTTTGGCATAGGATGTCCAGCACTGTAGCTCGCTGGTCATTGAGTGAAGGTGGGTCTTGGTGTTGAGATGGAGATCTTTGGGAGATTTTCGCCATTTGATATTATGTGGAGCTGTGTGGTCTCTTGTTGACCAGTGTCCTGAAGTTGGCTCTCCCACCTCAGAGGGAGAGCACTGACTCCTGGCTGCAGCACCAAGAGCCTTTCATCCACACAGCTCAGAATAAAAGGGAGAAAAAGTAGAAAGAAAGAATTAGTAGAAGTAGAAAGAAAGAAAGAAAGAAAGAAAGAAAGAAAGAAAGAAAGAAAGAAAGAAAGGAGGAGGGAGGGAGGAAGGAAAGAAGGAAGGAGGGAAGGAAGGAAAAAATGAAAGAAAGAAGATAAAGTAAAATAAAGTAAGATAAAATATAATCAATTTATTAAAATAAAAAAATAATTATTAAGAGAAAAATAAATCAGATGTATAGAACCCTAGGACAAATGGTGGAAGCAAAGCTATACAGACAAAATCTCACACAGAAGCATACACATACACACTCACAAAAAGAGGAAAAGAGGAAAAAATCATAAATCTTGCTCTCAAAGTCCACCTCCTCAATTTGGGATGATTCATTGTCTAAAGGAGGGAAGGAAGGAAAGAAAGAATGAAGATAAATTAAATAAAGTTATAAAAATAAAAAGTAATTAATAAGAAAAAAAAATTTTTTAAATATCGGATGTATAGAACCCTCGGACAAATGGTGGAAGCAAAGCTATACAGACAAAATTTCACACAGAAGCATACACATACACACTCACAAAAAGAGGAAAAGGGGAAAAAATCATAAATCTTGCCCTCAAAGTCCACCTCCTTAATTTGGGATGATTCGTTGTCTATTCATGTATTCCACAGATGCAGGGTACATCAAGTTGATTGTGGAGCTTTAATCCGCTGCTTCTGAGGCTGCTGGGAGAGATTTCTCTTTCGCTTCTTTGTTCTCACAGCTCCCAGGGGCTCAGCTTTGGATTTGTCCCACCTCTGCGTGTAGGTCCCTGGAGGGCGTCTGTTCTTCGCTCAGACGGGACGGGGTTAAAGGAGCCGCTGATTCGGGGGCTCTGGCTCACTCAGGCCGTGGGGAGGGAGGGACACGGAGTGCAGGGCGAGCCTGCAGTGACAGAGGCCGGCTTGACGCTGCACCAGCCTGAGGCGCGCTGTGTGCTCTCCCAGGGGAGCTGTCCCTGGATCCCGAGACCCTGGTAGTGGCAGGCTGCACAGGCTCCCCAGAAGTGGGTTGTGGATGGTGACCTGTGCTCGCACACAGGCTTCTTGGTGGCGGCAGCAGCAGCCTTAGCATCTCATGCCTGTCTCTGGGGTCCACGCTTTTAGCCGCGGCTTGCACCGGTCTCTGGAGCTCCTTTAAGCAGCGTTCTTAATCCCCTCTCCTCACGCACCAGGAAACAAAGAGGGAAGAAAAAGTCTCTTGCCTCTTTGGCAGGTCCAGACTTTTCCCCGGACTCCCTCCCGGCCAGCCGTGGCGCACTAACCCCCTGCAGGCTGTGTTCACGCCGCCAACCCCAGTCCTCTCCCTGCGCTCCGACCGAAGCCCGAGTCTCAGCTCCCAGCCCTGCCCGCCCCGGCGGGCGAGCAGACAAGCCTCTCGGGCTGGTGAGTGCCGGTCGGCACCGATCCTCTGTGCGGGAATCTCTCCGCTTTGCCCCCCGCTCCCCTGTTGCTGTGCTCTCCTCCACGGCTCCGAAGCTTTCCCCCTCCACCACCCACAGTCTCCGCCTGTGAAGGGGCTTCCTAGTGTGTGGAAACCTTTCCTCCTTCACAGCTCCCTCCCACTGGTGCAGGTCCCATCCCTATCCTTTTGTCTCTGTTTATTCTTTTTTCTTTTGCCCTACCCAGGTACGTGGGGGATTTCTTGCCTTTTGGGAGGTCTGAGGTCTTCTGCCAGCGTTCAGTAGGTGTTCTGTAGGAGTTGTTCCACGTGTAGATGTATTTCTGGTGTATCTGTGGGGAGGAAGGTGAGCTCCGCGTCTTACTCTTCCGCCATCTTCCCGGAAGCCGAACACCATCACTTTTTAATATATGTACAGCTTTTTTTTTTTTTTTTTAAGGTCACATCACTAAGAACATTTATTTACAGATTTTTAAATGTTTGTCAATGTCTTTCGCTTCTCTCAGCCATGTTCTTTTAGATTGGTGCATATTTTGAGCCCTAGGGAAGGAAGCAAAATTATGTCTTTTTTTTTGAAATATACATTTCTGGGGACTCTGCATTTGAGAAAAGCCCAGCTATGTTCCTTGGAAAGGAATCTGAGGCAACCACAGCCCTGGGCAAAGGCAACCAGTAACATATCTGCACACAGAAGGCACTCGTTCATGCCAAAAATGCCAGTTGAGTTGAAATCACCATGGTGCATTGCCGCCTCCCTGTCTGTGCCCCTATTCACCTCTGGTGGGCATTGAGGTGATAGAAATCCTTATGTTGTCCTTGGCAGTGCAATGGATACATGAAATTTTTAAAAAGCATTTTGATGTTTGGGTTAGATTCCTGATGGATAAACAGCAATGGCTTGTAAATTTAGGAAAAGCCTTGCTAAGAAAGATAAGTTATGCAAATTTAGAGGCCACTCAGGTTTCTGCCTCACTTTACAGAAAGTTGTAAAATGAAAGATGGCCAGATGGTCCTGGTTTATGAATTTAGAGGACTAGAAAGACCCTGGGTATACCATCCTCTTTACAATTAGGCAGTTCAAAATCTACACCATGTAGGTAGATAGCAGACTCTCCTTGGGAGAATTCCAAAGGACATACCATCATTTCTCCATGTAACTCAAAGAATTGTGAAAGGAGACCCTATTCCACTCCATTTCCATTTATCCAAACTCCCAGTACAAAACCAAGCACACACAGCACATGTAAGTGCACATACATACACAGGTTCAGACAAGTTTAACCCAAATTTTTAATGCCACAATTTCAACCCGTTGTATCTTTCTCTGGACTTCATAAACAAATGAGCAATCCTCCCTACCTTCTTGCACTACCTGTAAAGAGCTCAAGTACGATGGAATTCTACTGCAGTGAAAACAATTGCAGCCTAACACTGGGGACTTGTTACACCTTCTTTTGTAAAACGCAAAATGTAAAATGCAAAAGATTACCCACAAACTCTGTTCTTCTCTAAATCATTGCATTATTACATGATTTATAATCTCTCTGAAGCTCCTCTTCCCAGAGAAACGATAAAGCAGTGAGTGCCTTAAAGGTAAAATTGTACAAGAAACAGAATAATAAATGGGAGGTAAGGGAAATTCTAGAATGGTTTACTTCTTGTGCCAACCTGGATCCCAAGTCACAAAGAGAATCATAGGCCTAAACAAAATTATTTTACAAAATTTATTGTACCCATTACTTTAGCAAGGGACGTGGGGGTTCCTTTTGATAGTAGGTATTAACATATTCAGTTGAAATATTAATTTAGTTATTAAGTCACTTTTTTCCTATTCCTGGAAAAAGAACAGGAATAACACTGTAAATTATAACATTGGATTATGACTGTCAAAAGGCTTATGTAATGTTGGTTAAGTGAATCCATGTAATCCAGGAAGGCAATTTCATTTATCTTGCTTTGAGGCATGAGCATGAAACTGTGAAGAAGAGTGTGTGCCCCTAAGTCCATAAGGGTGTCACCCCCTGAAACCCGTAGTTCTCTATAACTGTGAATGCTGACTACAAAAGATAAGTCTATATGATGATTATGTAATGCAATATGAACAAAAGTCATGGCTCTCAGATTTTAATGTGCATACAAATCTCCTGGGGATTTTGTCAAAAAGCAGATTCTGATTCAGTAAGTCTGGGCTAGGACCCATGAAGAATCTTGCTAATAAGCTCCCATGGAAACATGCTAGTCTACCTCTAGAAAACATCAACTGTTCTGTTGAAAGTAAAATCTTTAGTCAACTACTTACAGGTGGAGCATATTTTTCAGAGCTTCAAGTTTCACTGTTCCATTTATCTGGGCCTATAGAATTAATACCCATTTCTTCATTAAACTTTCATATTTCATCATGTCTTTGAAATAAACAATGCCTAAGAATTTGGAACAACAAGAAGTAATTATAATGATATAATAGTAAGTGAGGAAGATCTTAGAAGCAAATACTACCTAAGGTATATAGACAACATTTTTAGAACACACATTTACAAATAAAATTGGAGGAAAATTCAGTTAAATGTAATAAGGGTAGTATTGATATATGGATGGTAGTATGGTGTGTACACATGTTTTTATGTGTGTGTCTATATTTTTTTCATTTTCTTCTAACCTTATTGTATCTCCAAAAAGAATTAGGATAGGCCAATTTCCGTGTCACAAAAAGCTTCTCTTTCTAGAAATTTAGATTAAACCATGTTGATGACAGAGGAGCAGTGTTTTTTCTTAAAATTTTGCAGAAATAGGTAAAGTTGTTTGGATACTTGTTGACAAAAAGGCTACAGACCTGAGAGAAAAAAAAAATTTTTCCAATAAACTCCACAGAATTTTTTAAATTATTGGAGTCTTTATTCCCTTAAATCTGGAAAGCTTTACTTGAATGATCTGGGAAGAAAATACAGAGAAAAAGGAAAATTAACCAAATCTGCTTGGTTTTTATTATTCTCTTCGGGGAAAATCATCTTTTACCATGACCTTCAACATCAATGCCAGAGCACAGGCAGGTAGTGGGAGGGGCACTGGAAGAGTGCAACCCTTGGGGTCTGATGGCCTCAGTTTATGCCCAACTCTGCTATTGTATTTTCAAGATTTTTGATTATGTTCAAGACATTTTATTTTCTCTGAGGTGCAGTTTTCTCATCTGTTAACTAGGGGCAATAATAGTGTTTGCCTCAGAAGGTTGTTGTGAGACTTGTCAATGTATGTAAAGAACTTAGTGCAATTTCTGCTTCATAACTATTACTATAAAAAGAAACCTTTATTTGAGCATGAAAAATGGAATGCTGTTTGCAGTGGGTAAATCACAAGAGGAAAAAAAGAAATGTGGTTGAGTAGCATGTTTCATAGAGTTCTAGAACATATGCAACTTTAACCTTTAAAGTTTATATATATTAATATATATATGTATTAAGTTTATATATATTAAATGTTTAATGCTATACTCAGCTTGTGAATTTCCTGACGAATTTAAAATATAATAGAGTCATCTTTTGGTTACTGTTAGTACTTCACTATGTTTTGAGGTCCCTGGTAATAAACATAATTTTATGTTTCTTTTTGTTTTCCGAACAGATTTTAAAGATCTTACTGATGCTCTGGTAAATATTTTACAACTGGCTTTTCAAGGGGAAATAAAGCCCTGGTTTGAAGTGTTTGCCAAATTCCATGGGATAAATATTCCAATCATGGCCAATTTCAACCCACACATGTAATGTCACTGAGCTGGGAGTTGGGAGCTGGGAAGAAATGTGCAGTAGAGCAGCGTTCTATAGTATCTCTATCACACAGACACAATAGACTGAATTCATCTCAATAGTTTAGATTATGGTAAAATATAGTAAAAAATGAACAAGAGATAGGTTTTTGAGAATTTATTACCTTAGTCTTTAACATAAGTTAAGTGTAGGTTTATGTGATTTAGTTTTTAATAATGGCTGTGTTTAACAACCAATTCTCAAAATTCCTGAAAATTTAGCAACTGGCTTTCTTGAGCCACTATGGGCTGGCTGTAGCACACCATCCTGTGCTAATTATTGTACAGGATATGAAGATGAATAACTAAATCAAGAAGTGTTCAAGCATTTACTGAGTGCCCCGTTCTGTGGAAGTCATGTCCACAAACACTACTCCACTTGTATATACATGTGAGATTGAGGCAGGTCATTATCCCATTTTACTGAAGAGGAAACTGAGGCCCAGAGATGTAAACAAACCAACCAAAATTAGGGTCATGAAGGGATAGAGAAAGAATCACAGGTTCCAAAAGACAGAAAACAGGTAACGTAACAAACAGAAGTGAGCTAGGTTTGGTGTAAGAAAAATCTGAACCTGAGCCTCTGGAGGTGGGTTGGCAGTTTTAAACTGCTTAGGAATTTCCAAGCACTATACTGGATCTTTGCATGTATTGACTCATTTAATCTTCAAAACAGCTATGAGGTGGATATCTTATTAAACCCACTGTCTAGATGAGGCATTTGAGACTCAGAAGGTTGTCTAAAGTCACATAGTTAGTACTCGGTAGAGCTGGAATGGACCTGCCTGTCTGCCACCTGGACTCACAATCTAGTCCCCTGGGAAGGCTTCATTGAAAGGTAGCAGCTGCTAGTCAGCTTGGGTAATTGTTATATAAATAGGTGGGCGTGTTGCCAGACCTTCCAATTTATCAGAAAAAAAAAAAGATGAAAATCTGGACTTTCATGTGAAATAGACTAATCTTTACTTAATTCTGAAAAATTTTTCGTTGGCAGGTTCTGGATATCCTACTATATGGATGTTGAACCTTCTACTTCTATCCACAATGGCTGTTAACATTTACATACCTATTTCTTTATCCTTATTCATTCCTGATATTTTCTAACAGAATTTTTCTACTTCATCTTCTGGCTTAATCACTTTTGGCTCACAATCCAATCGATCAATTTGGTTCTCTACAGCAGTGGTTCTCACACTTGACTGCCTCAGAATCACCTAGGGGTATGTCTTAAAACACAGATGCTTAGGCCCCACAACTGGAGTTTCGGATCCAGTATTGGGTGGGTACAAGAATTTGTAATTCTAACAAGTGTCCAGGTGATGCTGATGTTATTGTTCTGAGATCACACTTTAGGAACCACTGCTTTACTACAACACTTTTGCCTTTCATACTTCCCATGTACATTTCGATTTTCCTTATAACTGCTGGTTTTTCTTCCATATTATCAAACACTGTCATACTGCTTTGAATATATTCATTTTACTTATTTTTCAATTTTATTTCTTCCAGTTTTATTGAGATATAATTAACATACAGCACTGTATAAGTTTAAAGTGTACAGCATAATGATTTGACTTACATGCATCATAAAATGGTTTCTGCAATAAGTTTAGTGAACGTCAATAATGTCACATAGATACAAAATTAAAGAATAGAAAAAAATTCCCTTATGATGGGAACTCAAGATTTACTGTCTTAATAGCTTCCATATATAACATACGGCAGTGTTAATTATATTTATCATGTTGTACATTATATCCCTAGTACTTATTTATCTCACAACTGGAAGTCTTTACCTTTTCACTGCCTGCATCCAATTCCCCTTTCCCCACCCTCCTCATTTTACTTATTTTAGATTCTTCTTCTGTCTAATACATTAATTCTATTTCGTTTGCTATAAGCTGTTCAGGATTTTTGCTTTTCTGTTTTTTTTTCATACATATAATCTCCATATATACATACACATTTATTTAAATATATATATTTAAATATAAGATATATATGTATGTATGTATGTGCGTGTGTGTGTGTGTGTGTGTGTGTATATATATATATATATATATATATATATATATATATATATATATATATCCCCTCTTCTGTGGTCATTTCCCTGGGGAGTATCAACAGTGTGTGCCTAGAGGAGGGGAGAAGGGCATGCCCTAGCTTTTATCCCTCCTAATGATTTAAGAGCATGGACTGGGGGATGCATCTCAGAAAGGAGCCTGAAACTATGCCACCCTTCATTTGCCACCTCACCACCAGGTGATCTTGCCACTGGGATCTGCACGCTCTTTTCCAAGGTGCTTGTGAATGTCTGTTACTTCGATATGTCTTGGGGGATGGGGGACAGGAGGAGAGAACATTCAGTGTCTGTAGGTCTGATTGAGCCTGCTATTAGTCATCTCTCATTTTGGCCCAGTTGAAGTCAATCTAGATTATGATGATGAGTTGTCCATTAATATATTTTTTAAATTTTTTGGTAAGTCAAGATTTTGGACTTTTTTATGACTTGGTAATATCTTAGCAGGAAATTTGGAGAGTTTGCTTTAGGTGATGTAGTCAGAAACTAGAAGTATAGATACTTAGAATTTTCAACTACTTTTAAAATTTTGAAATCTGTACAGTAGTATTGCATATCTATGTTATTTAAATCAGATCTTTAGAATCCAGGAGAACATTGACTATTAAATATTTTTCCATTAGAAAAAAAATTTATTGGATTAAAACATTTTCAGGACCAGTAAATTAGTACATAGACAAATTTCTCATACATGTCCAGAACAAGGGAATCAGTGAACGGGGAATTCCTGTTTGTAGAGGTGACAGGAGGGAGTGGTGGTTATTGGAACAATGGAAGAATACAGATATGTTGTCATTATTTCCAGCCCTATTCCATGAGTATAGGGCTAATCAGTTAACACCACTTTCCCTAACAGTGAAGCAAGACAGACATAATTTATCACTTACAGGCTCATGATGTTGTAGTAGTTTTGATGACTTCTGGGAAGACACAGGAAATTGCTTAACCTTGTTAGTAAAAAGCTGATACACATTTGATTCCCATATGTGCTTTGGACTTATAAATCACAGAAGTCCAAGTAACACAATTTTCTAATGGAGAACTGTGAAATGTTGCCAGACACACACACCATGATAGTGAAGGCAAGGGTGAATTCTCTGGGACAAGTGCCCAGGGCACCACATTCTCTCTGTTTAGACAGATTCCTGATACAGTGTTTCCTGTATCATATCAGGGCTGTGTGTGTTGTGTTTGTGGTAGATTGCAAAATCTTCTTTCACTTTGTGGTAGATGCAAAAAATAGCCACAAATTCCTCCCTGCTCCATATCCACAACTTTTGCAATGTTACTTTTGTAGCTCCTGCTATCAATGGTTGGAGTCTTCCATCAGCCCTGAAACTGGGATGGCCTCATGACTTGTTTTGGCCAATGGAAGAGTGGCAAGCATGATGCAAGCAAGGGCTTGAAAAATACTTATGCATCGAAGGTCGCTGTCTAGATTGTCTCAGCAACCCTGCCACCATGGGAACAAGACTCAGCTAATCTGCTGGAGAACAAGTAGATACCTGGAGGAGAATTGAGACACCCTAGACAACAATCAACAAGGAGGTTAATGCACAAATGAGCCCAGGCAGGATCAGCCAGACCTCATCCAGATCAATAAAACCACCCAGCTGAGCCCATCACAAATTTAAGACATGCAGAATCAGCTAAAAAAATAGTTTAAAGTCACTGTGTTTAAAGTTATTTATTATGCAGCAAAAACTAACTGGGGACAGGAAAGCTAATATGGAGACAGAAATGTGCCTGTGAGAAATGTTTGAGATTTTCCTCCTTGGGTGACCCCTGAGAGCTCTAGGTTTTCTGAGAATATTGTATGTAACATTCAATAAATGCATGTCAACTAGAATGACATCTCTATGAGGACTGGATGCTTCCTTAATGTATAGTGCAAGGTTTTCGTGGGTCCTCTCTAAGTATTTATTGAATGTGTATTAATGTGTGAATCTGTATAGATACTGTCTCTTCCTCTACATTGTATAGAAGTTTCTTTAGTTAACCACCCCCCCCCCCCGCCAACCTGCTGTAGCTCCTTGGAATTTAGTATTTCTAGGCATACCAACCTAATGTCCAGATGTCAGTACATACAACTTTTTGCCTTAAGCTCTCTCTTCTTGCCTCCAAACCTTGTACAGGGAAGGCTAGAAATGCTGGGTAATCAGTGCCCCCAGAAGCACCCCTGTATGAATGATTAATGAGGGTTGGCAGGTAACTATTCCATTTCCCCCATGGGAAGACTCTGAGTGCATGTATTACAGCATCTCTAGAATTCCCCAAGATTTTAATCTCCAGTTGCCCAGAGTATAACTTGCTTGATAATGTTTCCTTTATTGTACTTTTTTCTCCTACCAGTGTTTCTAGGGATCATCTTCCCAATAAATTATTTGTACTACAAACTTTGCTTCTGGAGTCAACTAAACTAGAAACATGGAGACCCCTGGATCTCCAGGTTTGTCCTTTCCTATACTTAGGAGAATAGAAAGCTAAAGAGTCTTATCTTTTGGAAATAGAAAGTACCTTAGGCATCTGCTATACATGGAAAGGATACACACCACAGGTATAATGAAGACATATAAATGTCCCTCTGTGACCCCAGAAAACCAACAATGCAAAGACTCTTTTGTAATTATGAAAAGTTTGAAAGGTCCTTCAGGGGAAAAATAAAGAAAGAAAGGAAGAAAGAAAGAAAGGAAGAAAGGAAGAAAGGAAGAAAGAAAGAAAGAAAGAAAGAAAGAAAGAAAGAAAGAAAGAAAGAAAGAAAGAAAAAGAAAGAAAAAGAAAGAAAGAAAGAAAGAAAGAAAGAAAGAAAGAAAGAAAGAAAGAAAGAAAGAAAGAAAGAAAGAAAGAAAGAGAGAGAGAGAAAGGGGGAGAGGGAGAGAGGGAAGGAGGGAGGAAGGAAGAGAAAGGAAGGATGGAAGGAAGGAAGGAAAGAAGGAAAGGAAGGAAGGAAAGACGGAAAGAAAGAAAAGAAAAGAAACATTGATATGTTGATGCTACCTAAAGAATATAGATTTTTGGAAAACATTGATGTTTTCCAAAAAATATAGATCTCATTAAGAGAAAATAAGAGAAAGGAATATAAATTTATTGTATGCTAAGGTCAATGAAATAAAGGCAACTGATTTTTTTTCCTCAAAAAATTGTTTATAAGGTTCTTCATTTTATAATATACAGAACATCAACACTTTTTTGTTTGGTGGTGGTAGACATTTCATAATAGATCTTTGAAGATATACAAAGAGATGATTAGATATACCTGTTGTATACACAAGAACAAAAGTCAATTATAAATTTTTATTTTCTATTAATGAATTTGAGGTAAGAGCTACTTTTTCCTTATCTGTCTAGAAAATGATCACCTGCCTGCCAATATCTTTAGGTTGTCCTATAGAGCTAAAATCCTCAAAAGTTTTAATTAATCAGCTCTGATACTGATTCAAAGTTTCAGTTACAAAAGGAAAAAACAAATTGATTACTTTAACTTCATTGTGATTGTCAGATCTTAAGGTCCCTAAACTTCATGCAGAAATAGGGAAGCCAAGTTGGATTTTATCATGGATCTACCCATATTGCCTTGGTTGTACAGGGCTGGAATCAGTAAACCAACCTTTGAAAGGCCTTAATTTCAAGGCCTCTATTCTCAAAAAACATTATTTTTCACCAAATTGGCTATAATTAATTACTACCAACATGAGGGATGAATATACTTTTCTTCCAAGGTATAATCTCTTTATAGATATAACCCATCTTTGTATTCTCCAACCTACCCATCCTCAGGTTCCAACAAAATTCATTTTCTAAACACTCATTTGAGGACATAATCACTCATTATTTTGTATTGTTATTCATCTCTTGCATGTCTAAACTTACCCAATGACATTTAAAGGTACTTAATAGAAAGACTATATTATATATATTTTTTAACATATTTATTGGAGTATAATTGCTTTACAATGGTGTATTAGTTTCTGCTTTATAACAAAGTGAATCAGTTATACATGTACATATGTTCCCATATCTCTTCTTTCTTGTGTCTCCCTCCCTCCTACCCACCCCCCCACATCCCACTGCTCTAGGTGGTCACACAGCACTGAGCTGATCTCCCTGTGCTATGCGGATGCTTCCGACTAGCTATCTATTTTACGTTTGGTAGTGTATATATGTCCATGCCACTCTCTCACTTTGTCACAGCTTACCCTTCCCTCTCCCCATATCCTCAAGTCCATTCTCTAGTACGTCTGTGTCTCTATTCCCGTCTTGCCCCTAGGTTCTTCATGAACCTTTTTTTTCCCCCTTAGATTCCACATATATGTGTTAGCATATGGTATATTTTGTTCTCTTTCTGACTTACTTCACTCTGTATGACAGACTCTAGGTCCATCCACCTCACTACAAATAACTTAATTTCATTTCTTTTTATGGCTGAGTAATATTCAATAGTATATATGTGCCATATCTTCTTTATCCATTCATCTGCTGATGGACACTTAGGTTGCTTCCATGTCCTGGCTATTATAAATAGAGCTGCAATGAACATTTTAGTACATGACATTTTTGAATTATGGCTTTCTCAGGGTATATGCCCAGTAGTGGGATTGCTGGGTCATATGGTAGTTCTATTTGTAGTTTTTTAAGGAACCTCCATACTGTTCTCCACAGTGGCTGTATCAATTTACATTCTCACCAACAGTGCAAGAGGTTTCCCTTTTCTCCACACCCTCTCCAGCATTTATTGTTTGTAGATTTTTTGATGATGGCCATTCTGACTGGTGTGAGATGATATCTCATTGTAGTTTTGATTTGCATTTCTCTAATGATTAATGATGTTGAGCATTCTTTCATGTATTTGTTGGCAATCTGTATATCTTCTTTGGAGAAATGTCTATTTAGATCTTCTGCCCACTTTTGGACTGGGTTTTTTGGGTTTTTTTTGTTATTAAGCTGCATAAGCTGTTTGTAAATTTTGGAGATTAATTCTTTGTCAGTTGCTTCATTTGCAAATATTTTCTCTCATTCTGAGGGTTGTCTTTTGGTGTTGTTTATGGTTTCCTTTGCTGTGCAAAAGCTTTTAAGTTTCATTAGGTCCCATTTGTTTATTTTTGTTTTTATTTCCATTTCTCTAGGAGGTGGGTGAAAAAGGATCTTGCTGTCATTTATGTCATAGAATGTTCTGCCTATGGTTTCCTCTAAGAGTGTGATAGTGTCTGGCCTTACATTTAGGTCTTTAATCCATTTTGAGCTTATTTTTCTTGACGGTGTTAGGGAGTGATCTAATCTCATACTTTTACATGTACCTGTCTAGTTTTCCCAGCACCACTTATTGAAGAGGCTGTCTTTTCTCCACTGTATATTCTTGCCTCCTTCATCAAAGATAAGGTGACCATATGTGTGTGGGTTTATCTCTGGGCTTTCTATCCTGTTCCATTGATCTATATTTCTGTTTTTGTGCCAGTACCATACTGTCTTGATTACTGTAGCTTTGTAGTATAGTCTGAAGTCAGGGAGCCTGATTCCTCCAGCTCCATTTTTCGTTCTCAACATTGCTTTGGCTATTTAGGGTCTTTTGTGTTTCCATACAACTTGTGAATTTTTTTTTTCTAGTTCTGTGAAAAATGCCAGTGGTAGTTTGATAGGGATTGCATTGAATCTGTAGATTGCTTTGGGTAGTAGAGTCATTTTCACAATGCTGATTCTTCAAATCCAAGAACATGTTATATCTCTCCATCTATTTTTATCATCTTTAATTTCTTTCATCAGTGTCTTATAATTTTCTGCATATAGGTCCTTTGTCTCCTTAGGTAGGTTTATTCCTAGATATTTTGTTCTTTTTGTTGCAGTGGTGAATGGGGGTGCTTTCTTGATTTCACTTTCAGATTGTTCATCATTAGTGTATAGGAATGCCAGAGATTTCTGTGCATTAATTTTGTATTCTGCTACTTTAGCAAATTCATTGATTAGCTCTAGTATATTTCTGGTAGCATTTTTAGGATTCTCTATGTAGAGTATCATGTCATCTGTGAACAGTGACAGATTTACTTCTTCTTCTCCAATTTGGATTCCTTTTATTTCCTTTTCTTCTCTGATTGCTTTGGCTAAAACTTCCAAAACGATGTTGAATAATAGTGGTGAGAGTCGACAACCTTGTCTTGTTCCTGATCTTAGTGGAAATGGTTTCAGTTTTTCACCATTGAGGCCTATGTTGGCTGTGTGTTTGTCATATATGGCCTTTATTATGTTGAGGAAAATTCCCTCTATGCGTTCTTTCTGCAGGGTTTTTATCATAAATGACTGTTGAATTTTGTCGAAAGCTTTCTCTGCATCGATTGAGATGATCATATGGTCCTTCTCCTTCAAGTTGTTAATATGGTGTATCACATTGATTGATTTGCATATGTTGAAGAATCCTTGCATTCCTGGGATAAACCCCACTTGATCATGGTATATAATCCCTTTAATGTGCTGTTGGATTTTGTTTGCTAGTATTTTGTTGAGGATTTTTGCATCTATGTTCATCAGTGATATTGGCCTGTAGGTTTCTTTCTTTGTGACATCTTTGTCTGGTTTTGGTATCTGGATGATGGTAGCCTCATAGAATGAGTTTGGGAGTTTGCCTCCCTCTGCTATATTTTGGAAGAGTTTGAGAAGGATAGGTGTTAGCTCTTCTCTGAATATTTGATAAAATTCGCCTGTGTAGCCATCTGGTCCTGGGCTTTTGTTTGTTGGAAGAGTTTTTTGTTTGTTTGTTTTTTTGTTTGTTTGTTTGTTTTGTGCTACATGGCTGTCTCACTGCTGTGGCCTCTCCCATTGCAGAACACAGACTCCAGACACGTAGGCTCAGTGGCCATGGCTCACGGGCCTAGCTGCTCTGTGGCATGTAGCATCCTCCCTGACCGGGGCACGAATCCATGTCCCCTGCATCGGCAGGTGGACTCTCAACCACTGTGCCAACAGGGAAGCCCTGTTGGAAGAGTTTTTATCACAGTTTCAATTTCAGTGCTTGTTATTGGTCTGTTCATACTTTCTATTTCTTCCTGGTTCAGTCTTGGAAGGTTTTGCATTTCTAAGAATTTGTCCATTTCTTCCAGGTTGTCCATTTTATTGGCATAGAGTTGCTTGTGGTAATCTCTCATGATCTTTTGTATTTCTGCAGTGTCGGTTGTTACTTCTCCTTTTTCATTTCTAATTCTATTGATTTGAGTCTTCTCCCTTTTTTTCTTGATGAGTCTGGCTAACCATTCTATACATTTTTTAAAGTGTTCCCTGAGCTTCCGGGAAGATGGCGGAAGAGTAAGACGCGGAGATCACGTTCCTCCCCACAGATACACCAGAAATACATCTACGCGTGGAACAACTCCTACAGAACACCTACTGAACGCTGGCAGAAGACCTCAGACCTCCCAAAAGGCAAGGAACCCCCCACGTACCTGGGTAGGGCAAAAGAAAAAACTAAACAGAGACAAAAGGATAGGGACGGGTCCTGCACCAGCGGGAGAGAGCTGTGAAGGAGGAAAAGTGTCCACACACTAGGAAGCCCCTTCGCGGGTGGAGACTTCGGGAGGCGGAGTGGGGGAGCTTGGGAGCCGCGGAGGAGAGCACAGCAACAGGGGTGCGGAGGGCAAAGCGGACAGATTCCAGCGCAGAGGATCGGGCCGACCGGCACTCACCAGCCGAGAGGCTTGTCTGCTCGCCCGCCGGGGCGGGCGGGACTGGGAGCTGAGGCTCCGGCTTTTGTCGGAGCGCCAGGAGAGGACTGAGGTTGGCGGCGTGAACACAGCCTGCAGGGCGTTAGTGCACCGCGGCTGGCCGGGAGAGAGTCCGGGGAGAAGTCTGGAACTGCCGAAGAGGCAAGAGACTTTTACGTCCCTCTTTGTTTCCTGGTGCGCGAGGAGAGGGGATTAAGAACGCTGCTTGAGAGAGCTCCAGGGACGGGCGCGAGCCGCGGCTAAAAGTGCGGAGCCCAGAGACAGACATGAGACGCTAGGGCCGCTGCTGCCGCCACCGGGAGGCCTGTGTGCGAACACAGGTCACTAGCCACACGCCCTTCCGGGGAGCCTGTGCAGCCCGCCACTGCCAGGGTCCCGGGATCCAGGGACAACTCCCCCGGGAGAACGCACAGGCGCGCCTCAGGCTGCAACGTCTCGCCGGCCTCTGCCGCGCAGGCCCGCCCCACACTCCGTGCCCCTCCCTACCCCCGGGCCTGAGTGAGCCAGAGCCTCCGAATCAGCGGCTCCTTTAACCCCGTCCTGTCTGAGCAAAGAACAGACGCCCTCCGGCGACCTACACGCACAGGCGGGGCTAAATCCAAAGCTGAGCCCCTGGGAGCTGTGAGAACAAAGACGAGAAAGGGAAATCTCTCCCAGCAGCCTCAGAAGCAGCGGATTAAAGCTCCACAATCAACTTGATATACCCTGCATCTGTGGAATACCTGAATAGACAACCAATCATCCCAAATTAAGGAGCCCTGTGGATGAAAGGCTCTTGGTGCTGCAGCCAGGAGTCAGTGCTGTGCCTCTGAGGTGGGAGAGCCAACTTCAGGACACTGATCCACAAGAGACCTCCCAGCTGCACATAATATCAAACAGCAAAAATTTCCGAGAGATCTCCATCTCAACGCCAGCACCCAGCTTCACTCAACGACCAGCAAGCTACAGTGCTGGACATCCTATGCCAAACAACTAGCAAGACAGGAACACAACCCCACCCATTAGCAGAGAGGCGGCCCAAAATCATAATAAGTCTACAGACACCCCAAAACACACCACCAGACGTGGACCTGCCCACCAGAAAGACAAGATCTAGCCTCATCCACCAGAACACAGGCACTAGTACCCTCCACCAGGAAGCCTACACAACCCACTGAACCAACCTTAGCCACTGGGGACAGACACAAAAAACAACAGGAACTACGAACCTTCAGCCTGCAAAAAAGGAGACCCCAAACACAGTAAGATAAGCAAAATGAAAAGACAGAAAAACACACCGCAGATGAAGGAGCAAGATAAAAACCCATCAGACCTAACAAATGAAGAGGAAATAGGCAGTCTACCTGAAAAAGAATTCAGAATAATGATAGTAAGGTTGATCCGAAATCTTGGAGATAGAATGGACAATAGAATGGACAAAATGCAAGAATCAGTTAACAAGGACCTAGAAGAACTAAAGATGAAACAAGCAACGATCAACAACACAGTAAATGAAATTAAAAGTACTCTAGATGGGATCAATAGCAGAATAACTGAGGCAGAAGAACGGATAAGTGACCTGGAAGATAAAATAGTGGAAATAACTACTGCAGAGCAGAATAAAGAAAAAAGAATGAAAAGAACTGAGGACAGTCTCAGAGACCTCTGGGACAACATTAAACGTACCAACATTCGAATTATAGGGGTTCCAGATGAAGAAGAGAAGAAGAAAGGGACTGAGAAAATATTTGAAGAGATTATAGTTGAAAACTTCCCTAATATGGGAAAGGAAATAGTTAATCAAGTCCAGGAAGCACAGAGAGTCCCATACAGGATAAATCCAAGGAGAAATACACCAAGACACATATTAATCAAACTGTCAAAAATTAAATACAAAGAAAACATATTAAAAGCAGCAAGGGAAAAACAACAAATAACACACAAGGGAATCCCCATAAGGTTAACAGCTGATCTTTCAGCAGAAACTCTGCAAGCCAGAAGGGAGTGGCAGGACATATTGAAAGTGTTGAAGGAGAAAAACCTGCAACCAAGATTACTCTACCCAGCAAGGATCTCATTCAGATTTGATGGAGAAATTAAAACCTTTAGAGACAAGCAAAAGCTGAGAGAGTTCAGCACCACCAAACCAGCTCTACAACAACTGCTAAAGGAACTTCTCTAGGCAAGAAACACAAAAGAAGGAAAAGACCTACAATAACAAAACTGGTCGTGGAACCCTCAACTCTAAGCCCCCAGGTCTATATAATTATAGAGATAGAAAGGAAGGCATAATCTTTGGAATCTTGGCCTGTAGGATGTACTTGCTTGAGGTGAAAGACTTTTTGCTCCCCATGAAGTCAAGTGAAGGGACCCTGAGAGACTCCCTTGTGGAGACTGGGGATGCTTGCAAGGAGGGGATGTGGGGCATTTTGTACCAGCAGACATTCCACTCCCCTGTGGTACTGATGGAGTGGATTGGACTTGGAGGGCTTGACATGTCCTCTGGAGTTTGAGGCAATGAAGATATACAGCCTGGTGCCTACTTTGAGTCTAGAAATTTTGACAGGCAGGAGGCTTAATGGAGTAGCCCATGCTAGCAGGGAAACATGCATGGCAGTAAAGTGCCAAGGGAAGAAAAGAACCTTTTTCTAGCCCATTCACTGAGGGCTTTGGAAGGTACAGAAGGCTCCACGGGAGGAAGCATAAAGCTTAGGGGAGGGGCAGGGACACACTGGCTGATCCGCTTGGGGCTCCCAGTGTTTACTCCTAATCCCCAGCTTCTGTCTGGCCAGCAGCAGATGGAATCCTCTGTGGGCTGCTCAGCCAAGATGCTCCATTGTTTTAGGATAAGGTGGGGTCCAAAATAAAATGCTGGTACAGAGCATATCTTTGCAAGGAGCAAAGGGTTGGCATTTCTAGGGGAGGAAGAGTTTCCCGATGGTAAGAGCTATCTTTTTCATCATAAATCTTTTCTTAATCTCAGGGAGAGATTCAATGGCTAAAGTGGATGTGGAAAGAAGGTAAGATGTACCTAAGGTAGTCAGTCATTTGAGATGTGAGTACAAAGCTATGGTGAGCAATTCATTTGTTCTCATGTTTAAGTCTGGGCTGCTTGGTGAGCTGCCTGAATTTAACAAATGACAAATCCCACTTCTGGCTCTGGTTGTTATGAACATATTCAGTAATACACATAAGGTGACTTATTCCAAAATTTGTGTTAGCAAGGAAATTTGAAATTACCCAAATCTATTGGTGAAATTAGTGACTATTTAAGTTTTTCATCAGGTGGTTGGTTTCCTCATGCTTACTAATTTTTTTTCTGATTTGAAAAGTAGTACTTGTTATTGAATAAGATTTGGAAAATAATAAAACTTATAAATGATAAAAAAAAAAGAGAGAGTAAATCCTAAGTTCTTATCACAAGGAAACTTTTTTTTTCTATTTCTTTAATTCTGTATCATATGAGATGATCAATGTTCACTAAACTTATTGTGATAATCATTTCATGATGTATATAAGTCAAGTCATTATGCTGTACACCTTAAACTTATACACTGCTGTATGTCAATTATATCTCAATAAAATTGGAAGAAAAAAAAAAAACATTTTTCTGACATTAAAAAAAAATAAAATAAAATAAAAAATAAAGTGTTCCCTGATTGCACCATGAACAGTGCTGAATATACTGTGGTAATTCAGTTTTTTTTCAATTGAGTTAAATAATGTTTTCCATAATTCCCTGGCCAATTGTGAAATATACATTAGGAGAAAAATTGCATTGACTGAATGATTGATTGATTAAAATACTGACAATATCTAGAAGTATTAACCTCCTCATTATTTATCCCAGTGACATTTATTCTCATTAATTATTACACCTTTCTGGGTAATGGAAATGTCATGTCCACTTCTTAAGCAAATCCAGCATAGCTGTATTAATTACACTCCTTTAAATCATGCCAGAGCTTGTGTTGATCAAATAACAATGACCCACATGGACATGACAAAGCAGCATGAAAATTCTACTGAGAAACATAATTATCAAATATTAGAAATGTTCAGTGAAGGGGAACAATGTTATGAAGCTATATATATGGCTTTTTTAAAAAGCAGAACAGAAAATTTATTTGTTGATCAAGGAATAGGAAGGGAGAGACCATGTCATCAGAATTTAGGAAAGGGGCAGCGATTTCCAGAAACAGCCAGAGCATGGGTAGTCCTTTGGGTTCCTTTGCATATGGCAATAATTGTGCCTAGCAAAGTGCAAGTCCCCTGTCTGGGCGGAGATCTCTGCATGGTAACAAGACAAAGGTAACTTTCAGACACACTGCGTCTCATCTGTGCAGATGCTGCCCTCTTGGTCAGGCTGGAACTGATTCAGTGTGGTTGACTGTCACCATTTTGGCCCTATCTGGCTGTGGCTGGTTCTTCAGTTTTGCTTCTGTGGCATCTGCCTTAGTTTCTGTTAAGCCAGCACAGCTGTGGGCATGGAAGGACCAGCAAAGCCACTGCAAAAGACACAGAAGGGAAACAGGTAGGTTGCCCTGAGACCTGACTGTAGAGACTCCAGCTTGGGCATACAGCAGGTGCTCACAAAGTGCCTAGGGATTTGGATGCTTTGACCTGAGCAAGTCTCACACATTTTGATTTGCCTATCAATTTCCTTTTCAAACTCGCCTGTGAAGTGTTCAGTGTGAAAATTCTCTCTTTTTATTCTGTGTTTCAAGAGAATTTGGGAGGTGGGATGGAGAGACTAGATGGAAGCCCACTTCTGAAATTTTTTGGAATTTCAAACTGCAAAAAAAAAAAAAAATTGAATAAATTGACGTCATTATACATCCGTATTAAGCCTTCTTAAAAAAACATAAAAACTTACAATCTTAGTAAGAATAGTGACACTTAAAAGCAGAAAATACATTTCTCTTTTAAACAAAAAGCAAAATTATTATCTAAACATTCAACAAATGACAATCTGATACATATATATTCTTATACAACTGATTATATAAGTAATTATAAATCAACTTAGCATTTCCAGATTAAGAACTATCCAATAACAGTCCCTTTATTTCCTGTACTAGTATTCTCTTTACTCAAACCATTAATGTTCATTTTATAATATTATGACAATATGAGCAAACATTTATTGTACAGTTATTAGACACCAAACTTTATTCTAAGTATTCTATAACATATCTTAAATGAACATCTATATATATGAACACCCCAAGGAGGTAAATACTATTTTTTTTCATTTTATATATGAGGAACTTAAGGCACAGAGAAGTTGACTAATTGGCCCAAAGTCACTCAGCTGGTAGATGATGGAACCTTAGGGATATAATAGTTGGAAATCTATAAGCACTGCACAATTCAGAAGCCAAGGTCTAAGGTCTAGTTAAAAACACTGAGCATACTGATGTGTAAACTAGGACAAGTTAACAACTCTGTGAAATTCATTCGTCCTACATCTACAGTTTGAGAGTGGGATGAGCTGGACTTCAGGGTCCATCTAGCACTAACATAAGATCAACCTCTATGTACACAGTCTGTGCACACTGGGAGCATGAGCATCTACATCAGCAACAGCCACTGACCAGCCTTTGCATCCCTGAATAGACCCGCACTGTCCAACATGGTAGCCACGAGCTGCATGTGCTATGGAACACTTGAAATGTGGCTAGTCTGATTGAGACGTGCTGTAAGTGTAAACTACACACCAAATTTCAAAGATATATTACCAAAAAATGTAAAACTTCTCACTAATATTTTTATCTTTGTTTTATGCTGAAATGATAATTTTTGGAAAAATTGAGTGAAATAAAATGTATGACTAAGATTAATATCTCCTGTTTCTTTTGATTTTATTATTAATTTAATTACTAGAAAATTTAAAATTGCATATGTGGCCCATATTATCTTTCTGTTAAGCAGTAGTGGCTTAGATGGTAAGTGATGAAGTGGAGGAGGGCCTGATGTATAAGTGTTACCACCGAGTCATTTTACTTGTGCTAATTTAGTTCAAGGTAAAATAAAGGGAGTTTTTGGACTAAGAAATTCTGAGTGTTTTCTTTTTCAAAAATGGCTTTTCTTTGGTAATAAACTGACTTTTAAAAGACTTGTGACAATATTAAGGCAATATAAAATATTGAGAAAGTATAATAGTCTCTCTCCCCCTCTCCTTCCTCCTCCATCTCCTTCTTCATCTTCTTTTCTCCCTCTCGCTCCCCCTTTCTCTCCACCCCAATTATCTTTCTTCTCTGTCCTCTGTCTTCTTCTTTCTTCCGTGTAAGTGTGCTAATAAATATTAAACCCTTGGCTCTGGGAAAAACCTGATTTATACAGTCTGCCAAGTTCCATAGTGTAAATACTCCCACCATGAGAGATTTCAACCTGCCAATGCAATGTTGCAAAATGTGCAGTTGGGGAGAGATGTGCAGTATCGCACCATTGTATATCATTTCTACCATACAGATACAATATATAGAAATAACCTCAAGAACACGTATAAAATTTAAATGTAGTAAAATAATTATGAAGTGGTGAGTTATATGTATTTTGTAACTTTGTTTTTAATACGACTTATTTAATTGTAAATTTACCTAATTTAATTTTTAAGAACAGCTGTGTTTAACATTGACTTGCTAAAAAAAAAGAAAAGAAAAGAAAGAAATCCTAAACATTCAACAACTGACTGTCTTGGGAGCCACTAGCTGACTCCAGCCCATCACTGCTGTGGCATTTACTTGAAAATCAGATGTAAAGGAACAACACTTTTACCAAGACTCAAAAAAATACCCTCAAATTTTCTTACTCCCAGTCACTCAACTATCCACAAAGGCCCAGCCTGGTTAATGGTTATCATTTATAGAGATACAGTAGTGGAAGGAACAGAAGCAAGTTGTTCAGCTGAGTCTAATCCTGTTAATCTTGGTCTCATATAATCCATCCCTGAGAGAAACAACAGCATACTTTTTAAGAGCCCTCCAGACCAGAGTCTCAGCCCTAGGTGGTAACTCTCTAAGGAAGTTCCTTCTTACAACTAACTCAAATCCTTTTTGCTGCAGTAGAGGCTCATTCACTGTTTAGTGAAGGTGAAAACAGCTGGTTACCATCCCCTGTGTTATAACCTTTCATGTAAGGAAATGAAACACCCCAAACCAGCTTCCAAATCTGTTCAGCTGTAAAAACAGCCTCTTCTTGAGCAAAAACAAACAATAAATTAAATGGAATTGGGAGTTGAGAAGTGCTGCATATTTCACTCCAGGGAAACACCTCGGGCCAGGTTATACCCTCGTCAGCACCTAGTGATCAAAGGCACATTTTCCCTGGAAACAAGTTCAAGGAGTGAAACAGATGGGATTATTAATCAAGTTGCTGTTAGCCTTTTGGGCCATCTTAAAGAACATCCTTAAGCAGGGGGCGTCCTGGGCTTTATCTTGTAATAAGATTGTAAGATTGTAAGATCTTGGCAAGATGCATGTTGCCTTGTATGCTGATGCCTTGCTTGCTATGTCCAAGACATTTTTTATGAAATAGAATGCAATAAATCAGAGTAGCTGCAGAAGCTACATCTTTGGCGGTACAAGTAGGCCAGTAGAAGCTAAAATTCCAACTAATATTAAAAGCTATGCCACCTACATTTTAATGCTAAGGTTCTTATCTATCTGGAAGGAAGTAAAAAGGAGAGGCTGAAAAATTGATTCCACAGTACAGAGATGGCCTAGCAGAAAACAAAGAGGGGCATCTGGAAAAGAAAGGAAACAGTAGCTGTCATTCATGTCCATTTTTGGGAAAGCCATAGCATCAGGGAGAGAACAGAGCCATGAAGTTGTGAAACCAAGGACATTCAGGAGATGAGTTTGTTGTTGTAGCTGCCCTGCACTCTGATCGCTGCCTTTGATTTCACTGCAACCTATGGCTGTGGTTATACTAGTGCCTGATTTATCTGCATGTT
This sequence comes from Grampus griseus, assembly GCF_964374135.1. Classification (NCBI taxonomy): domain Eukaryota; kingdom Metazoa; phylum Chordata; class Mammalia; order Artiodactyla; family Delphinidae; genus Grampus; species Grampus griseus. Next base: position 54,671,855 of record NC_139008.1, read on the forward strand.
CTCAAGCAGACGTGGGCCTCTTTATTTTGTGCAACTCAAAGGGATCATGCCTTTTCCATCTCCACCTCTTACCCTACCTCATCATTCCTTTTCTGGTCTGAGTCTAAAAGCTCAAATTTCAAAGCCAAATTCAGTCCAGACCAGCCACATTTGTCCTTGGGCTGTGTCAAATCCACAGAAAGCAAGAATAGACTGAGTTTCTTTTGGTTGGATTCCCAAACTAGACACTGTTGGGAGTTGTTTACTGCAATCAAAGTTCAGCCCTGCTTCCATCCAAGGAGCCTGAGAAATTCTGTGATCCTGACCCACAGGTGACAATGTCACCTCCTCTGTGGAAACTAATTTGCCCTCCATTTCTTGAAGGTTTTCAATGTGCTAAGAGGAGGAAAGGGTGGAAACATCTTTTTCTAGGGCCACATAATTTAATGCCTACTCAGTCACAAGGCACATCTGTATACAATGAGCTAGGGTACCCAGCAACAGTTCCCACAGAAGTGCAAATCAAGCTCAAATGCTTCAATCAAGCATACACATCTGCTACAGCAGAAGTAAAAATGGCAGCCCACAGTCCAAGTCTGTGTTGGGTGGTCTTCACAGTATCTGTTCTTTTTTATTTGAATTCATTGAACAACATTTTAAAACTTGAAAGTTCCATTTATAAATCTCCTTTTCTAGCTTCTGCAGAAGATCTTGCCACACTGTGCCACATTCCAACATAGTGGAAAGTGGTCACAGCTGAGTGGGCTTGCCCCTCTAGACAGGATGTGCCTCAGTTCATTGCAGTCCTCACTGCTCCTTAGTATCAAAGTGTCCATTGTTATTTATCATTGCATTTGTTCTGCTAGGTCTCTGTTTCCAGACTTTCTTTAGTCTATGTATTTCCTACATGCGACTGGCCTGAACTATTTTAAGAAATGAGAGGCAAAGCCATGCCTTGTATGAGGCAATAATACAAACAAAAACCTGATTTTGAGACCAAAGAGATTTAATAAGGCCAACAAAGAAAGGGAATGTCCTGGAAATAGTGCTATTGCTTGGCCGTTGACTTTCTTGTTATCTCTGGAGTAGGGGTTGGCAGAATCTACTGATTATGAAGGTTTGAGGATTATGCAAGGAAATGAACTAATAAACTTGTCAGTAGTCTTCCGATGCTAGTCCAATGATGGCCTTTAGTTGCTTGTTTTTTTCTTTTAGTATTTATTTTCCATCATTATTACAATGTAAGTATGTTATAGAGTTTGGTGTAAAGAAAAGAAAGAAGACTCCCTCTCATTATATCCTGCCACCTCTTCTTATGAACCACCATTGTCTGTTAATTATGAATCCTTCTGGAAAATGTCTAGTCATCTATATACATTTATATTCATTGTTTTACAGAAATCCATTGTTTTACACATTGTTTTACAGCACAGTTTGTGCTGTGCTCATTTTTACTTAACAATATTAGTACATATATCCTTCATCATTCTCCTTGAAAGTGATCTTTATTGTTTTTGTAAAAATGGTACACATCTGTAGTAATCCATTCAAGTAATAAAAAAATAACAAAGAAAATTTAAAATTACTTATTATTTCACCCAGAAACAATGGTTACTAACATTTGAAGATCTTCATCACAAGCATCTTTCTACATATGTCTACAGGCTGAAGGATGGATGGATGGATGGATGGATGTAGAAATGGGAGGGACCGAAGATGGAAGGCAGGGAGGAAGGAGGGCATCAGATTGGTAAATCAACCAATAGATAGGAAAATGGGATCATGTTATGATGTCATTTTGAAATAAAAACGTTAACTGTAATTTTTCTTGAATTTAAAAATGAAGAAAAACAAAGCTAAGGAACTATTTAACTTCAGAAAAGAATGTTTCTTTACAAAATGGATCAGTTCCTAAATTATCTCTCTAAAAGAAACAATGCGAAAAACGTTATGTTAGATAGTATCTATTGACTCTCTTTGTGAAAAAATGTGGAAACTAGCATTCCTAATGTTATTACGTACATTGTTTTTTATATTTGAGGTTTTTTTCTTTTTTTGAGGGGGTACGCGGGCCTCTCACTGCTGTGGCCTCTCCCGCTGCGGAGCACAGCCTCCATACACGCAGGCTCAGCGGCCATGGCTCATGGGCCCAGCTGCTCCACAGCATGTGGGATCTTCCCAGACCGGGGCACGAACCCGTGTCCCCTGCATCAGCAGGCGGACTCTCAACCACTGCGCCACCAGGGAAGCCCTATATCTGAGTTTTATAGTATGTTCTGCAACAGTAATTTCAATAGTTGTTTAGTTTTATTTTATATTTAAATAGCACCAGTGCTCATCACCACCTATCTTTTACTGTGGCTGCTCCATTTCTAATTTTTTAAATATTGATTCTTTGATTTATTGACGGAATTAAATAACCCAATAGGGCTCTTGGGTGTTCTATTATATGAATTATTGCCTCTTTGAAAATGTTCCTGTGTTGACTTTATACTTGAAGGACAACATCCTATAATTCTCAGCTCACATTTTTTTCTTGGAATCCTGTGGACTTTGTTCTACTGTCTTCTGTCATTGAGCATTTTCTGTGTAGATTTTTGAAAGTGATCTGACATCTCCCCAATTAGTGATTTATTTTTCTGTCTAGATATCCATGAAAGTCTTTCCTTATATTTGTGTTTTAATAACTTCCCAATGATTTATCTTATTGTTGATTATTATATCATTTTTATTTGGGACAATATGTACCTATTACATTTGAAGATTCAAAACTCATGGGAAATTTTCAGGAAACTAAAGACACACAGAGGTTAAGTAACTTGCTCAAGATCACATAGGTCATAATAAATGGTAGGGTCTAGATCTAAATCCAGCTGTCTGATTCCAGAATCCAGTCCCCCAGCCACTACAGTACAGTTCATCCTGATAACATAGTGTGCTGGATATGTCCTTTCTAAGCCAGTTAGTCAGCAATTTACTCCAAAGATGTTTGCATTTGGCAGGTACTGAGCAATTTAGACAGTGCCCCACCGTTTGGAAGTCACTGTCTAGAGAAAGGATGGCACAGTAGGTTTCAATCATTGCAGTGCTTCCCCTCCCCCCATTTCTCTCACCCCCAGCCTTGGGCAATGACCATCCTACTCTCTATTTCCACGAGTTTGGCTTCTTTAAAAAATTATTACATTTCATACCAGTAACGCATTTATTTTGCAACTGGAAGTTTGTACCTCTTAATTTCCTTCACCTATTTCTTTCCTCCCCCACCCACCTCCCTTCTAGCAACCACCTGTTTGTTGTCTGTATCTATAACTCTCTTTCTGTTTTGTTATGTTTGTTCATTTCCCCCCCCACCCGCTTTTTGAAAGAAGAGAAAGGAGGTAAAGGGAAGAATGGAAAGACAAGGGTAACCGATCAAAAGGAAGCAGAGAGAAATAAGCACAGGGGTCTGATGAAGACTGATATGGTTCCTGCTACTACACATGCCAAGGGCAGCAGAACAGAACTGGCTTCATCCTCTGACATCCCCTCCCCTGATCCCTAACAGTACCAGGTTTCCCTAAGTTCTGGACTCAGTACAGCAGCACCAAGAAGAGAGCAGATGGTGCATAGGTACCTGACAAGGTCAGCCCTCTAGAAAATCAGCCTAGGTGGCAAATCACACAGTGTGACGAGCAGCACTGACCAGGTTCCATACCCTAACTCTCTCCTGACCTGTTTGGATGCCCTGAAACCTTGAGAATTACTCATTTGGGTTTACATTTTCTCCACAAAAGTCATTTATTATCAGGAAAGGATAAACTTTTGCCACCCCTTGACCTATTAAGAGAACACATAGATTTACAAAGTTAGAAGAGGCTTTAGAAAACAAGTCTCTCCTCTCATTTTAGAGGCAAGGCAGTTGATGCTTGATTTTTAGATTAGTGAACTGTGAAATTAGAAAGAAAGGGACATAGAGGTATTAGACATAGGAGCCTGAAAAAATCTGAGCATGAACCTCAGTTCAGGAATAGCTGGTACAGGGTGGTAGTTGCTATGAGTGCCCTAACAAGATCTCCTTTACTGGGCGGGCACCCTCACCTCCCAGCTGCGCTGAGCATTGGTTGATAATGGCTCACCCTCTACCCGCTCATTCCACCTTCTCTAGAGAATTGCCATGAATCACAAGAAGCCACCTTGCCTAGGACACTATGTGCCCTTCCTAGGGCAGCCCACAGCTAATGACTGACTGACAGGGATACAAAAGATCAGCTTCCTTACATCAGGGTGGGAATATTTTTGTGGTGTGATTCATGGTCCTGTTCTCCCCATGGAAAAACTGAATCAAAGCTTGTTCATGTCTCTGCTCAGCTCCTACCACTGCCCGTCCTGCTTCCCTTACTTTCTTTCTCTTCAGAGCACTCTTTCAGTAAATCATATGTCATTGAATTTTTGTCTTGGACTCTGCTTCTAGGGAAGCCAACCTAAGACAAACAGGACACTGACAGGGAAGAGGGAGCAAATAAATTGTTGGCCGACTGAACAGTTATCCCGAAGGAAACTTACAGCTCCATCCAGTTTAGATTAAAATAATTCATTTGTCTTTTCCTTTTCATTATCATTACTATCATTAATTCAATTCAATTAATAGCAGATCTTCTGACTCCAGACATTGCTACCAAAGATCACCATCAATTTAAGAGATGAGAAATACTGATCTTCTTTTTATTTTTTAATATTTTGGTTACCAAGAATAAACATTAGTAAAATATAAGGTTTACAAAGCTAGGGCCCCATCTCAAAAACCAATCTATAGTCAAAGAGCCATGCTCTTTCAGTCAGCAGGAGCAAGCACACATGGCAAGTTAGGGAAAAGTCAGCAGCGTGTCTTGCTGCCATGACAAAGAATTCTGAAACCCAGTAGCTGAAGACAACAAAGAATCATTTGTTGCTCAAGCTGTGTGTCTATTGCAGGTCTGTTGGGGACCCAAGCTAACAGGAGCAGTCTCTACATAGAAGACAATTAATCAGTATGATGGATCACTCTGGAAATTAATTACTCAACTCAGAAGTGAAAATATCACTTTCACTCACAACCCATTGGCCAGAACTGGTCTCAATGACAGTGAGACATATTCAGTCAGGAGATGTAGTAGCTACACCAAACCTACATTCTTACCCTTAGACCAGTCCCAAAAGAAATCTATCCATCTAGAAATTTCCCTGCCATTGAGTTGTACTTCACTAATAAGCACTGGTTGGATCCCTGTCATGTGCTCAGTATTGTGCTAGCTATAATATGTGTCATAGAAATGTTTAACACATTTTATTTGTCTTCTAGAAGATCCCAGTATAACTGGAAGATGAAACAATAAAAAATATTTAATAATACAAAACAGGGCAAAATTATATGTCGAATCATGTGATGCCCAAATCAAACCTATCACTTTGGCCTTTTTCTCCACCTATATGTGGATAATTTGATCTACTACACCAGCACTGCCCAACAGAAATACAATGTGAGACATATTTGTAATTTTAATACTTTTTAATCTTTTTATTGAATTATAGTTGATTTACAATGCTTCAGGTATATAGCAAAGTGATTCAGAATATATATATATATATATATATAATCTGAAAAGGAATATATATATATATATTCTTTTTCAGATTCTTTTCCATTATACGTTATTAGAAGATATTGAATATAATTCCCTGTGCTACACAGTAGGTCCTTGTTGGTTATCTATTTTATGTATAGTAGTATGTATCTGTTAATCCCAAATTCCTAATTTATCCCTCCCTCACCCCTTTCCCCTTTGGTAACCATAAATTGCTTTTCTATGTCTGTGAGTCTGTTTCTGTTTTGTAAAAATGCTCATTTATACATTTTTTTAGATTCCACATATAAGTATTATCATATGGTATTTGTCTTTCTCTGACTGACTTACTTCACTTAGTATGATAATCTCTGGGTCCAGCCATGTTGCTGCAAATGGCATTATTTCATTCTTTTTTATCGCTAAGTAATATTCCATTGTGTGTATATATATATATATATATATATATGTGTGTGTGTGTGTGTGTGTGTGTGTGTGTATATATATATATATATATATATATATATGGCACATCTTTATCTATTCATGGACATTTAGGTTGATTCCATATCTTGGCTATTGTAAATAATGCTACTATGAACATTGGGGTGCATGTATCTTTTCAAATTAGTTTTTCCAGGAGGAGGATTTCTGGATCATATGTTAACTCTGTTTTTAATTTTTTTTAAGGAACCTCCATACTGGTATCCATAGTGGCTACACCAATTTACATTCCCACCAGCAGTGTAGGATGATTCACACTTGTAATTTTAAATTCTCAAATAGCTACTTTATAAAAAGCAAAAAGAACAAATGAAATCAAATTTAATCATGCCTTTTATTTAACCCAATATATAAGAATATTATTATTTCAACAGGTAATAAACATAAAAATTACTAATGAGATATTTTACATTATTTTTTTCATAGTAAACCTTCAAAATCCAGGGTGTGTTTGACCCTGACATCATATCTCAGTTCAGACTAGCTCTCAATTGCTCACACAAATAATGGCTATTATGCTGGACAGAGCATTTCTGTACAAAAACCAAAATTAACATAATTATTGCTAACCTGCTTGGCGAAAACTTTTTTTTTTTAACTGTTGGTATATGCTTGACGATTTTTCTGGATGCGTAAAATGATGCTTTTTCTTTACTGCCTATATTTAGCTTACTTTTACTCTGCAAAGTGATACAGTTGCATAAACTTAAAGCAGTTAAGACCGCTTAGATTGTACTGGGATGGGAACACTAATCCACCCAAAATTAAAGAATTGAAGCAACAAACCAAAAACATGTTCTACCAGGGCTGCAGGTGGGGGAAGGGGTTAAGAAGAAGGGCAGGCACGTCTAGGATGTGTTAATAAAAGGCTGCTTGTTGAGACTTGTGGGAGTGGAGCCCTTTTCTTAAAAGGTTAAACAAAAAGCAGAGCCACTGTATTTCAGCAGGCTAATTACCGAGGGTGACTTTGACCTTTTCCATTTCTGGAGATTTATGATAGAACATTTTCCTTTGACATGGCTCAGGCTCTTTGAATCCAGGTTGAGTGTGATTAGGTGTGCTGTTGGAACACTTCCTTTGCATAAAGGCATGTCTGTGTTCCCAAACGTAGTTGGAGTATCCGACATGGAGGACCTGACACCAGGGTGCTGGCCGTCAACTCCTTTGCAACAGCCTCACTCTTCTGAGAACCACATTTACCTTCGAGTTGAAGAAATATAGAAATAGACCATTCTTACAACAGAAACTTTTGTTGACAATGAGAGCTGTGGAACCTGAACCTTGAAAATTCTACCAGAGGCCAGTTAATCTAATAAAGCTCTTGACATTAATGGGCTTAGCTAGTGGGAAAGTCTGAATTCCTTCTCAGAGCCAACAGGGTCCCTTGGTGAGTGAGAGTCTTTCTGGTAGTTTTCGCTTTGGGCCCCAACATGTCAATTTCACACTAGATGTTCCATCGCTTCAGGACAATGATTTACACTTGAGTTTTGGTTAGTTCTGATCAGCTCACCCTTCCAAGCCACGTGTCCAAAGTCACTGACCTTAGCTGGTCAGTGTTGCCTATTGCCTGGCTCAGTTTCTTGGTGCCAATAGAGTAAAAGGTATCGTTATAATTCCCAAGCAGGTGTGCTAATTGACTGACTTTACTCACCTTGTCATGTTTGCAAGGAGGGAAATCTGGTAGAGAGGTCTCATTGACCCAAATGCTTTCCCACTCCCAAAAATACATCTTTATAACAAAAAGGTAGCACTATTAAATTTAAAGTCTTGCTTGCATCTGCCACTACAGATGCCAGATTTTCTTTTCTCTGAAAATTGTCCCTTTCAGATGGAGCCAGCAGATCTTAGTTTACCCTCATATACCTATAAATCATTGGTCAGTCTTGTCCCTTATAGCCACATTCTGAAACCCAGCCTCAGGTTAATTGGTTTGTATTAATAACCTTGCTTAGCCATAATGAGAAAGGTAAAAAAATGCTTATTTGGAAAGTCAGCTGGTGTTAGAGTCTGCCAATGGGTGAGTTGATGGAGGCATCAGTGATTTAGGATTCTTTTGATCCTCCTTATTTTTATTTTTTACTGAAATCCTGGGGTAAACATAGAACATGAAATAGAGCTAACTTCTTTGTTCATTATTCATTAATAAAGGGCCATCAAAGCTGATGGAAGGAAAGAAGCATGAACTTCCTTCTCTGATTTTGACTTTTAACATATCTAAGCTTTCGGAAAGATAAATGGAAGCAAATGTTACTTTGCTACTAGTTCCATTTCTCAGATCCACTTTTAAAAAGCCATTGAAAAGAAACTCAATCCAAATAAGAACTGAACAATGATGCTCGCATCCCCCCAGGGAGAAGCAGGGCATATGGCTATTTATAATAATGACAACTGACAGCAAGGGCTTTAAAAAAGGCTTTCTCTCCTGTTGTCAGTTTTGGAATGGAGTTGGAGGCAAACAAAGTCCTGATAACATTGGTGCATTGTTCCTATAGGTCCTAACCTCAGCAGGCTACATCAGTATCTTCTGTCTGAAGAAGTCACTTTCTTTTCATCAAACACATTCCAGAAGTCAGCGGTAAAAGCACTGACGGGGGAGAGCAGATTGATCCATTAACTCTCACCCAGTTCCTTGGCTGAACTCTCACTTTGCATTCCAGTTATAAAGACTTGGTAAGTTATCAAACAGGAAACAAGCTCTGAAAGGAATTGTGTCTTTCAAGCTTCTCGCCAAGGCTCCTTCTTGTTGCCTGTACATCCTGGAAAGAAAGAGAAACCTGCTTCCCAACAGTTCTCTGGTCTTCTCAAGCCCTGTGTGCCTAAATTATGAGGGACCTTGTTAAAATGCACATGCTGACTATGTTGTGGTGGAGTCTGAGAATCTGCATCTCTGTGCTTCTAATAAACTCCCAGGTGATGCTAATGTTTCTGGTACATGGGCCACATTTTGAGTATCAAGGAGCTAAAAAACACTTTGGGAATCTGAAATGTCAGAAGTCGAGATAGCTGAATTTCCACTCATTTGAGCTCTGGCTTCAAAAGTTATCCAACTATGCATTGTCTATACTTGCCCAATGACATTGGGTTGGATGCAGTGGGAATAAATACATAAGCAACTACAAAGTGGGTGGTTATTCAAACACCTACTGCTCAATTATTATGGCAAACAACACACTACAGCTTTAAACCCACAGGCTAAATGAGAAGGTGGAATCCAGGCAAGGAAGTTGCATGTCTCCAAGGTGAAAAGCTCACTTTTGTATGAGCTGTACTCAAATTCAAAGCTTAGAGAGGAATAATAATTATTATCTCTTTGCTAAACTCTGCTTCAGGGTGACTGGAAAGCTCAGGAGGCATACCAGGTCCATTTGAGAGGACACCTCCACCTGGGGTGTAGACTTTTAGGTGCCATTCCATGTGATGAAAATGAAGATCAAGGGTGAGATTTAAAGCAAAACAAAGTTCTGCCTTAACAGAACCGAACTTGTGGTGAGTTGTAGCTCCTCCCCACAGTCCAGGGTGCACTTCCCTCTCGACTGAAGGGCCAGAGTGACTGCTGAATTGAGGTTTCATCATCTCCAAGTAGAGTGATCTCCTTACCTTCAACTCTAAACTTCCTAAGAAGGTTTGATGTCAGATAGCCCTGGCCACAGTACCCTGCATATCAGCCATGTCATCTTGGACATCATACCTCCTTCAAATGTCATTTTCTCTTCTGTAAAATTGGAACGATGAAAACCTACCCCAGAACACAGCTGTGAATCCTAAATAAGCTAATGTACAGATCAAGTATGTCTAGCATAAATAAATTAATAAACCAATAAATGCACCTGTCCTCCAGCTGTTGAAAAGAGGGGAAAATGTTTCAGTCTCCAGAGTGGCTTGAAATGCTATTTGTAGTCCATTGCTACTAGAAGTAGAGCAAGGATTTGAAATGCTGAAGGATTTCATTCAGTAGCTAATTTGATGGCTGGGAAATATTTTTTGAGAGAGAAGACCATAATTTAAAGTATCCTGACATCAATAAATATTTCCTTAGCATTTAGCTGTAAGATCTCTGAATTCTCCATCTATTCAGAAATTTCTAATTTCAAAATAATATAGTGCTTTGGGAGTTTGTGAATACACACAAATGTCAGAAAGACCAAGTGCCATAGTAGTTTCCTACACTTCAGGGGAAGTGTACACTATTCATTTCTTTTTGAAATAAGGAAGACAGGTTGATCTCCGATACCCCTTCAGCCCTGCATCCCTCTGATTATATTTGGAAGAGGCTCCAAAAGGACATTAGTTCTGCCCATGGAGTGAGATTGGCATTAGCATGGTCCACTGCCCACCCACCCAGATGGCACCTTCCCTATTCACGGGGCTGCATTCCTAACTAGCTGCAACACACATCCACCTCGACCAACTGTTTTCAAGTTCAGATGATTCTGAGATTACAGAATTGGATGAAGGGCTAAATTGATATTGCTAAATTGATATTGCTAAATATCAATATTTGTTGAAGTGGCTAACAACTCCTCCAAATAACTTCCAGGTAAGTACTACATTGAAAGTAAAGTTTCACTTTTCTGCTCACATCTGACTCTGGCACAAACATAAATCCTTTGTGTAGATGGCCTGCCCTACCCCTTTTCACCCACTATTATAGAAAGATCCACTGTATTCACTCTACTTTCCTATGCCTACTCCAGACTTCACATTGAGATGACCAGGGGGACATCTGATTGCCTAGGAAAAAGGACACTGAGATGATTTGCAAGTAAACATCTTAAAATGACAGTAGCCTCAATTTTCTTCCACATAAGCAGTCTCCTTACCTCCGTTCCATTCCATCCTCCACCCTGTGGCCAGAATAATACTTTCAATAAGCGATGCTGATCATGTCACTTTCTACTTAAAACCCTTCATTGGCTCTCTGGAATAAAGTTTGAATGGCACACAAATTTCTGCATGATCTGGCTTCTTTCTGTCTAGTCTCTCAAACACTGCCCACCCTTCCCCCTCCTCTGCCCAGCACCTGCTTCTCCACTGCTAAGCCCAGAGGCACTCTGAACTGCCCTCAACACACACCCAGTCTCCTGCCTGACATAATCTTTCCTGTCCCGCCCTCTCCCCCAACATGGTCTTACCCTGTGGTTAATTCTGACTCATCTTTAAGGTTTCCCCTTGGGACAGACATTCCCATCTCTCCTATGCATTTTTTAATGTGTCCAGTGCTACCTACTTACTAGCTGTACACTCCCTTCCTAAGCTACTAAGGATCATGTCTTACTATTATATTCCAATCATCTAGGATGTTGTATGCCACATAGAAAGGGTTCTTCAAATATTTGTCAAATTACTGAATGAATGCATGAATGAGTGGAGTACTTTCTATAAACTAGAGCAGTGATTCTCAAAGTATGAGCATCAGTTTCACCTGCATACTTGTTAGAAATGCAAATTCTCAGGCTCTGCCAATCTGGTGAATCAGAAATTTGGGGGGTGGGGTCCAGCCATCTTTATTTTAACAAGCCCTCTAGGTGATTCTGAGGTGTGCTAAAGTGGGAGAACCACTGTTTGAGAGCAGTGGTACTCATGTCTGGCTGGACATTACAATCACCTGGGGTGTTTTGAGAAATGTTTGAACTGTCCTCCCTCAAGTTTTGTATTCAGTTAGGTTAGTGAGGATTCTAGAATACCTTTTTAAAGCTCATCAAGTGATTCTGATATGCAGATGTGATTGAGATGATCACTGTCCTAGATTTTCCCAGTTCCTCTTCTTTGCACGAACATAAAATTACCCGTAAAATAGGCATTGGTCTGGTGCCACTCTGCCAGTGTCTCTGGCCTCCATCAAAACAATGCAGTGGGTTTCTGTGTCAGATCCAGCACAGCAGCCCAAATCTCAGGATTCAAAGTGTGCTCCATGGGACCAATGTTTGCATACCGGGTAGCTTGTTAGAACACAGAATCTCAAGCTCCACCCAGACCTGTTGCATTTTAACAAGATCCCAGGTGATTTGTGTCTACATTAAATTTGAAAGGCACCCACCTGAGAGAGGGTATTGAGCATGGGTTCAAGAGCACAGAATTAAAATCCCTTTCTGCAGGTCTTCGTAGTTCAGGTACACAGAGGCACATAATCAAAGGTATTTTGTCATAGATTTTCAATAAAACTTCTGCTCAGAGTCAGAAATTAAACTCTCAAGGTCAAATGGCTTCACAAGTTAAGAGCACGGAATGGACTTCATGAGTCATAGATTTTGTTGATGACCATTGGGTAGAAAAGTCATTTCTACACAAGAGTGTTTGTAAAACTGGGTTATTTGGGAAGATCCACACATACACAACTCAAAATAATGAATCATGGGTGCTTCTAAACAATCATATTTATTGAGTGCTTACTATGTACCAGGCATCATACTAAGTACTCAACACATGTTAACTTATTTAATCTTCCCTAACTCCCCATGCAGCAGGTGCTGTTAATTATCCCCATTATGGAAATGAAGGAGGCAGAGGCATGGAGAAATCAGGCACAGCTTAGGAGTATAACCAGTATAACTGAAATCCAAACCCATCTTTGTCTGGAATCTGTGCTATTAACTACAACACTATGTTCAACAATTACTCTAAAGGAGAAGGAACAATGATCCCAAACAACTGCTTTTTTTTTTAAACATTAGTATAAAAGCCCCTGACTGTTCCTCCAACAATTAGAAGAGCCAGAATTAAATAGAATGGTTGCTGTGCCAACCCACAGAAGTCAAATATAACCAGGCAGCAAATTAGAGTAAACATTTAGGAATCCCTTGCATGTGGCACATGACTCCACCCACCCGTCTTGGCACAAGCAGGATGTTGATTATATGGATCCTGCTGGCATTTCATGTCCTCATGAGAGTCATACAGAGTATCCTCCTTACTGCTGAATGTGAACATGACCAGACTTATTTGAGAAATTTGGCACGTTATGCTGATGACTCAATAGTGCAGACCAGGGCAAGAGCTCCCACGCATGTATTCATTCCTCCATCCCCCTTACCCTTTTCATTCAATCACCTGGTATAAACGGATGGAAACAAGGTGTTTGGAATGATTCAGCTGAAGGGAATTTTCCAAAACCTGGGATTTCTAGAGGCTAGACATAACCAATTGGCCTGGAGCCATCAATTGCAACTGGTGAATAAGCTCTGGGAATACAGCTCATCTAAACAGTTTTTGCCATGGAAGATAAGGCAGAGAAGGAAGGAGAAGGCACCGAGGTGCCTATATTTGGAGCAGAATTTATACCCCACATACGCCAATCAGTTTTTCTCATCTCTCCTAGCATTCCATTGTACTGACTGTCCCCCACTGATACAGTGGGGGTTTCACACGTTAACCCAATTTGTAAGCATGGGAGTTTCCCATGAAAACTCCCTGAGCACAGGCCAGAGGTGGGAGCCTAAATATTTGTATGGTCTTTCTTTGTATATGGTTCTTCCTTTGTATCGGGTCAGAAGCACTAAAGTTGCTTTAGCCCTCTGTTAAGAGAACAGGGCTGTGGTCACAACAACTCAGCTGATGTATGTGGATGGAGTAACTCAGATATTCATGTCAGAGTTTATGGCCCTGGGAGCATATTCTTAATTGAGAACATTATTATTAATATTTCTAATTCATATCACAACTTTCTTTGGAATAACTGAAAGGATCACTCGTAAAATAATAAACATTATTACTGAAGGAAACAGAGATAATCTTGTTTTGTAGATGTTTTGTAGATGAGGAAGTAGGGGTCCAAATTACTTGGCCATTTTCCAATATTATGTCATAAATAGCATTGAGGGTAGAATTTGGGGTTTCTGATTTCCATGCCAAGTGCCAGTTTTTCCACTGGGTTAGACCAAATCTGGCTGTTCAGAATCATCTAGAGATCAAGGTACAGACCCCCTGGCCACACTTTCAGATGTGATGATTTAGTAGGAATTTAGAATAGGGTCCAGGAATCTGTATTTTAAGTAGCTTCCTGAATATTTTGTTGCACAGTCAAGAATGAGCCAGACTGTGCAAAATAAACCTCAGAATCAGACTTTTCCTAAATATTGGAACAAAAATCATGACGTATTCTTAGACCTTCAGGTTAGCAGCAGCTCTTTTGATTGGGTCTCCAAGCAAAGCTTCATAGAAGTTGACTTTCCCAACAGTGAATTTTTTTTTCTTTTTATCAGAACATCTGTGTGATCAACGTAGGGCCATTTCTGTACTCATAAGCTCAGAAAAGTAAAAAAAAATGATCTAAAATCCCATAGTTAATCAGCAATAAACCTAGAATTAAACCAAAATCTTCTGTGTATGCTTTTTCCCTCCCCTAAGCTAATTTAGAGGAGCCATCCTGGAGTTTATGATGCAAATACAAAATGGATGATAGAAGAAATCTCTCCAAGCCCCAGTGAATGAATACTCTCCAGTGTTAGGGACTTTCCTCCAACCCCCCTTTCTCCTTCCTCTCCCCTTCCTTCACAGGATGGTGAGGACTGCAGAAGGCATTCATAATAATTCTATTTATTTATTGGGAGGTCATGGCTCTGCCTTTAAATGACCATTGGTCAATAAGTAGGTGGGTTAGGTAAAGGAGACCACCATCACTTATTGCCCAAAAGATATAATTTCAGTTTTCAAAGTCCAGAGACAACACTCCTGTCTTTAAGAAATGTAAGATCTTTAGTTATTTATTTCTATATATGATTTATGTGATAAACTTCGCAGAGCTGGATTCTTAATAATGAAAGCATCACACTTAAAAACAGAAGATTACACAATTAGTTCAGTAGTGTTTGTTATAGGAAAATATCTTAGGAAAAATTGTGGGATGTATAAAGCCTGTCTTTGGGGGCAGGGGCTCCAAATTCCCATTTCTGTTCAGGGAACTTGCTCTGCTCCATCTCCTTAGTCTTTAAGAACTTTTCCAAGAAAGACCAGAAACTCATTAACACCCAGGTGTCAGTGACTGACAACAGTTTGGAAGGCTATAGCACTTAAAGTAGCTTTGAGTTATGGATTATGAATATTCCATGCCCCTTTCTTTTCCGACTTTTTGCTTTCTTTTCCACTTCGGGATCCTATCACTATTTAACAGTATCTTAGCAAGGAGTTAAAACCCAACCTAGCTCATTTTTTCCTCTTTTTTTTCTGGTCCGGGGATTCAGGAGGCTCTGCAGACCCCAACTATCCATCCAGAGCTCCAGAATCAGAGAACACCGCTGAAGCTGACCTAATCGGTTCATTCCCTTCCCTGGCCACAGTGATTGGTTCAGAGGTACTACTGCAACTAGGACGGGCCAATCAGAGTGAATCACAGGACTTTTTCGGAGGGCAGCGAGATGTGGAATTCTGGAGCAAAAGTCTTTCTCTTTTGTGCTGGACATGAATGATGAGGCATGTAGAGCTCCAAGAGCTGCTGGAATCCACTGGAACATATGGAGGGACAGAACACATCAGAATACAGATCGGTAGTAAACTTAACTTTAAAAAAACTCTTTATTTTAGCTTATTTGCATTATTATTTTTTATTCTCTGTCTTTTTCTCCATCTCTTTGTCTCTCTGTCTCCCTTTCTCACATCATCTTTCAACTGTGTATCTATCCATCTGTCTATCTATCTAACTAAATTATTTGAGAGTAGGTTATAGTCACGATGCCTCATTACCTTAAAATACTTCATCAGATATCTCCTAAGAAAAAAGGCATTGTCTTTTTCCCTTCTATAACCACACTGCAATTAATAAAGTCAGGAAGTTTAAAATTAATACAACACTAATATCTAAATTCACAGTTCATAATCAAATTTTTCCAATTGTCCAAATATCTTTCGTAGATACATTACTTTTCCTGTTCTAGGACCCAATCCAGGGTTATTGCCCTTTATTGTCATTGCTTTTATACTTCTTTCATCTGAAACAGTTTTTTCTTGTTGTTGTTTTCTTTTATAACATTGACATTTTTAAAGATTCTAGGTCAGTTTTTATTAGAATGTCCCTCAGTTGGCATTTGAGGTAGGGTTATTTTAAACATGCATATGTTTAATGGAACTCAGTGCACTTGTGTATATTGCATGCAAGTTATGTATATAGGTATATTCTTCATGCACACTTTGATTATCAGCAGGGTATACAGTTTGTAAAAGTAGGCATATTTTTGTAAAATATTACGTGAAGAAGAGAGAAACAAATTTGTAATTTTGAAAACAATGCAATTTGACAGCCTATTCTCTACATTTTCCCCCAAATACCAACAAATTGAGGAAGATGAGGAATAATTTAATGCCTATATTGAATGTGACACACATTTACATGCAAAATAATCAAGAAGTAGCTATATTTCACTGTACTCTCCAATGAAAGGGACAGGATCAAAATATTAGAAAAAGGGGATTATACAACCAAGAGGAGAGATCAGCAAGAAATATGAAACACAGGGAACAACATAGCATCCGAGTGGCCAAGTGGCAAGCATTGTAGACTATGCCTCAAGAAGCCAGGATGCCGGTCCTAGCCTGGCCACTCACTCTCTGAGTGATCTTTGACAAGATGCCCTCACTCTGCAGCACAGCTTCTTTATCTAGACAACAAGGGGGTTAGACTAGATGCTCTGTTATGCTCCAACTCAGTGGGTCCCTGACAGGTTCATATCTGCATTATTCAAACTCTGATCCAATGCCAGACTGGGCAGCAGTTCAGAGAAAGAAACTTATCAACGTGAGGAACAGTGTTGGGAGGTTCCTGAGAGAGATGGGGGTGGGGACAGGGGCGGAGGTAGGAGGGGGCTCAGGAGGAATAGGTGGGCATTTGGTGAGTGGAAAGAGAAAGAGGGTGTGCTAAAATGGAAAGCAGTCCAAGTGAATGCACAGTCTCAGAAATGAGCACGGTTATGTTTTTGAAACAGACCTGCCTGATTAGAGAATACGTGGGAACTAGGAACCTGAATGGACAGCCAGCTCACATGCAGCCGTCAGCCTCTCTATTGTGGCCACACTTAGGACCACGGAAATATTCACTGATGCCCTTTGTAATGATGCATATGTATGTAAAAGTGTCAGTGGATTCTGTATAACTATTAGCTTGCAATGGCTTCATGAGAAATATTTTCACTCCACTTTGTGCCTGTGTCTAAGTAGAAAGTTGCCTTATGTGTAGATGGCAATATTTCCCACTACCCATGCCTCCCATCTGAATCATCTATCTTTTCACTGATAAGAAATACAGTGCTGTTCAGACAATTTTGTCTTGTGCATTGTCATTGCTGCTGGTGGTTGGTATACTCAGTCATGGAGATTATGCCCTTTGTTGAAAACTGATCATAGGAACATTAGCTCCTGTAGTCTTCATTAATTCTTTGAGAGTAGCTAGTATTTCCCCAATTTTACAGATGCTAAAATTAGGCTCAAAAGGATTTTATGAACTTGCCAAGAGTTGAGATATGAATCTAAAATTATGCTTTTAACCTCCATGTTGATTTATATACAGTATTTCCCTTGATCCTTGTAAAAAATGCTTTCTTTTGCTGAAATACCTTGATGGGGCGTGGGCGCTGAGGAAAGGATCAGCTGTTCTCAGAGATGCCCTGTCTCCACAAGCAGGTCTGTCTAGCAGATTGTTGGTGCCAACTTCAGTCAAATACTGGGAAGGTGATTTCTACAGGCAAAAAGGTCATAATCAGAAAATGTCAATGAACTGGTGACAAATGTTACCAACTAAACAATATTATCGAAACCATTCTTGAAAACCATTTGCAGGTAGTTTGAGATGCCTTGACATGTACTGGGGACCAGAAGGTGATTTTTATGTATCTTGGCAAAAATAAAAAGGTCTGTCCTATTTTACACAGAGATCATGAACCAAGGTTAGGCACAGGCAGCAGAAAGCATGAAGAAAAGGAAAGTGTTTACTTAAAGGGGATAGGTGATAAATTCCACATGCCCCCTGGTGTAGTTTTTGAATGAGTATTATTTAATGGTAGCAGTGGTTATGGGCATGTGTGTACTTGGAGAATGTGCATGCATGTGCATACACTTGGAAGGCTTTTATTTTTAATGTTTCATATCCTTTGTAGTGTTTTAAACTTCTGTAGACTTAATGGAAGATGATTATAAGTCTGCATGTATTTTGGGGTAGAGTCGTAAATTGTTGATGATGGTTGTAAAGTTTGTTCTTACTTGTAAACACTGTTCCCTTTCTTCCTTTCTCTTTCTTCCTTCCTTCCTTCCTTCCTTCCTTCCTTCCTTCCTTCCTTCCTTCCTTTCCTTTCTTTCCTCCTTCCTTCCTTCCTCCCTCCCTCCCTCCTTTCCTTCCTTCCTTCTTTCCTTTCTTCCTTCCTTTCTTTTTTCTCCCTTCCTTCCTTCCTTCTTCCTCCCTTCCCTCCCTTCCTCCTTCCTTCATTCTTTTTTCTTTGTTTCATTTTCCAAGGTGATGAATTCTATTCAGTGAAAGATAAAAGTGACCAGAAAGTATTCTGCAATAATGCACAAAAGTAAAGCACCGTTCAGTCTTTCAGAGGCATCAGACCAAATCCTGTGATGGAAAAAAAAAGGATTCAAAGATTTTATTTTATGTTTAATTAAATGGGGAAGACTTAATCATCTTCCTTATGGAACATTCTATTGTAATCAGAAGATGTGGGAATCCTATACTTATGTCTTCAATATAAAATGTCAACTTCAAAATACACATTACTGGCTTTTTAAAAATTTGATTTCTATCCACCAGAAACTGAAGGGATTTTTAAAAATGTATTTCAAATTGAATTTTTGTAAAAGGAGTTGTATTTTCCTACTGATTTTTATGGTAATATCGTAGATCTGTTCTTGCAGAATAATTTTGCCCATTATTAGATGAACGTTATCAAAATCTGTATTAGTTTCCTATAGCTGCTCTAACAAATTGCCACAAATTTAATGACGTAAAACACAATAAATTTATTCTCTTACAGTTCTAGGGGTCAGGATACCAAAAACAGATTTTCTGGGCTGAAGCTGAGGTATTTGTAGAGTGGCTTTCTTCTCGAGGCTCCAGGGAGAATCGGTTTCCTTGCCTTTTCAAACTATAACCTTTATGCATCTCAAGTCATTTAATGCTCCCAGTAGCTGAGGTAGGTCGGTACATTTATTTCCACAGTTTACAGATGAGATAAATTAAGTACAAAATGGTAAAGTCACTTGTTCAGAGACATGCAGAAACGGGGCAGAGATGTAAT
This sequence comes from Grampus griseus, assembly GCF_964374135.1. Classification (NCBI taxonomy): domain Eukaryota; kingdom Metazoa; phylum Chordata; class Mammalia; order Artiodactyla; family Delphinidae; genus Grampus; species Grampus griseus. The sequence goes on from NC_139008.1 coordinate 54,691,134, forward strand.
TTGAATCCAGACAGCCAAGGTCCTAGAGTCTGTGCTCTGAACCCTTCACCACATTTCCTTTTCATCAGAAAATATCACCAAATTTAAGACCATAGAAGACTTTTTAAATTGCTTATCTAAAGAAACACTACTTAGGACTAAATTAATATAATATTTTCAAATAATGCAAGGGATATTTTAAAATTTGACAGTTGATTTAAACATGTAAATGAAAAAAATCTGAATTCTAAAGGATAAAAAATATAGCAGCTGTAATAACATTAGCCAATGAGTCATTTCCTCCTTAGCATCTATGATCATAAGAGTAAACTGCAAAAGGAATTTATTCGGAACAATTGGAGAAACAATAAAAAGCTCCAATATAAAATATTGAAGGCATTACCTTCAAACAGACAAATGAGTGAGTAAATATAAATGTGCAAATAAAACTTGTGCATTATTATTTGTATACAAACTGGTACTGTTAGTATGCAATAAAGTACTTCATTTTCTTTACATAGGTCAGATTTTCTATATAAACCTGTTTTCACAGTTAATTTGATCTTGATTATTTTTTTTCTAAAAAGGATGGTAACATCAAAGAGTGCTGGTTGAATTATCACGTATGCTAAATTCATGGGTTCTTATATTCTGGGTTACACTGAGGCCCTATTTGCCCATTGGGTTGTAAAGGAACTCTGACAAGGTCATCTTCAAACAACCACAAACCATGTAATCTCTTTGTTACTAAACTGGTTGACATAAAACGTTTTGGTTAACCATATAGGTATATAGTTCTTTGTGAGGCAACAGTGGCTATATTTGACTAAGTTCTCTGTAATAAATTTCTGAATCATCCCTTAGCTTCTTCATTTATGGCATTCTCTCATCTCCTAACCATACAGCGCAACCCCAAACATCTTCTGCTATTCACTGATTCAGCATAGGAAGACCTGCTCTGGGGTCAGACACTAAGCTTGATGCTAAGGATGGGTAAGACGTGGTCTCTGTTCTCAAGCAAATCACAAACAAGGGAGGAAGCTGGTGAGAAGACAAACACTGTGATATGGCCTATAACAGAATTATGCACAAAATGCTATGAATGTTTTCCAGGAGTATTGTTTAAGGCAAATCCTGGAGCCATATTTTCCAGAATGGGTATGAATGTTGAGGGGCATGACATCTTCAATGGTATGCCAGGAGCACAGTGTACCCTCCAGAGTTTGAGGGGTCAAAGGGAGACAGATTATGAAGCTCCTTTATCTATGCTAATAAATCTGAACTTGATCCATTTGTCAATTAAGAACCATAATTTTTTTAATTGGAATGTGACATCACCCACCCTAATATAACCAACACCAAGATAGCTTCTGCTACCCCAGATAAAAATTCCTCCCCACCTCCACTATATTCTCCTCCCTGAAAAATCTTCTCAAGGCAGCTGAAGAAAATCTGGTCTCAGGGATCCCAGAATTCCTCGATGAGCATAGGTCAGTGCAGAACACATGAAGCTTCAAAGGCCCATTAGCAGGTCTGTCGCTTCCTCTCTCAGTGGTTTTACCCTGCTTCTTGCAGTCTTAGGGGCTGAGAGAGCTCAAGACTCTATCCTCCTTCAACCAGAGCAGCTTGCTTTGATTTGTTAAATGTATTGGCTTTCCTCCACAAGATTTCTTCTGGGAAGAAAAGAAACTTTGAGTGCTGAAATAGACCCTCTCCCATCATCCTCAGTAAGTGGCAAGGAGAAGTACCTGCCAGAGACCTGGTGTCTAGTTCTCACTCCATTACCAGCTAATGGTGTGTCCTTGTCAAGTGGTTTGAAAGCCACAACTGTAGATCATTTTCTTTTACCTGGATTCATAGAGTACTAGAGCAGGGAGGGACTTCAGAGACCCAGAGAAACTGAGAGTCTTGCAGAAGTTAGTGCATAGCAGTGGCAGGGGAGACTGTTTCTCAAGGTAACAAGCCTGGAGTGTGTCTACATCTCCCCATCCCCACACCACTTCTCCCCACTTTCACCCCCACCAGCCCATAGCCACCACCATCTCTTGCCTAGACCACTGCAAGAGCCTCCTATCTGGTCTTCCTGTTTCTAACCCTGACTGTTCTTAATGATGGCAGCCAGAGATATCCTATGACAACTTCAAGAGCTGAGATAAATGAGATCTGTATTATCAACCTCACAGGGTCAAAGGATCAAATGAGTTGGAATCATTCTTTGAAATATGGAAGACAGTTGTTGTTTTATCTCTAACCCATAGTTAAGAATAATAAAATAAACCTGCTTGAGGAGCAAGGGGAGGCTACTTGGCCTCCCCAAATGTTTCAAGGGGGGCCCTCTCATCACTCATCAGTTCTTTCCTTTATTTCCTCTTCCATGATCACCTCTAGGGGGGAAAAAGGGACACAAGCTTGGCAGAAATGGTAGCAGACCAAGTCCCTCCAAGTAGGGGAAAGAAGTATCACTGGGAAACAAAACTGAACACTGCCATCTACTGGGAAAAAAGGCACACGGTGGAGAAAGCTCATGAAGCAGGTGAGGATGAGAAGAAATCAGGAGAGAAAAGATACTGCTTAAGCTGAGTTGCTACAGGGGAACAGCCTGGAGAAAAGAAAGGAAATAACAAAGGCACAGCAGGCACGGTGGAAACAGAAAGTGCAATGGATAAACTTAAATGGTTCTTGGCACCTTTCCACTTGCTTCATTTTGCAGGGGAGAAAGTAGAAGCCCAAGAGATTTGAGTGACTTGTTTGCAGTTATTCAATTACTAAGTAAGACCACCAAGGCCCTTTGCTCAATTCCTTTGACCCTTTGCTCAATTCCTGATGCACTATTTTATATTACACTTCTAACTAAGCAAGCACATAAACAAATGCAGAGACTATTGTATCTACGTTTTTCTTACTTGGGGATTATTCATCTATCTATCTATCTATCTATCTATGTAATTACTCACATCCCAATTTGTTGCAGAAGGCATTCAGTGGGTAAATGAGAAGGAGGTGGTGACTGGCACCAAAATCATGTATGGATGAGATGTACAGAGAGGAACTGGGCATATAGAGAGCATGAGTTCTGAGAGAGAAGGGCCACCTAAGCCTGGGAATAGAGGAAGAGATGAAGAGCTGGGCCTCACACTAACCTCGTAGTAAATAGTGTTCACTGGAGGAAGTAGCTTCCACTAGTTATTCTTTGCTCTTTGATGAGTACTAGTGTCTTGGACTAACCTCAGAGTGACTGCATTATCCCAAAGTGGAGAAAGCCAGAAAATGCCATTGAACTTATGTTCAGAATATATCCAGCTTCTGCCTACTTTTTCCCACCTACACTGTTACCATCCTGGCCTGTGCCACCCTTACCCCTTGCCTGGACCATTGCAATAGCTTCCGAACTGGTCCCCCTGCTTCTAATCTTGCCTATTCTTAACAATGGCAACCAGAGTCATCCTGCTACAACTACTGGGTTTAAGACCTTCCAGAGCCTCTCCCCTTCCACCTCACTCATCAGTGAGAGAAAGTTAAAGCTCTTATGAAGTCATGCAAAGTCCCACACATCTCATCCCTTATTATCTCCTCATTGCTTACTCAGTTCCAAGTATACTGACCTCCCTGCTCTTTCTCTAACCAGTTGAGCCCACAACTAAGGGATTTTGCACTGACGTTTCCTCTCTCTGGAAGATTCTTCCCCTAGGTATCCACACAGACAACCACCTTACTTTCTTTAGCTCTTCATTCAGATGTCATTTTTCTCAATAAAGCCTACCCACATTTAAAATTGCACACTCTCAATCTCTGTTACTGTGCTTATAGATTTTTATGGTACTTTCAAACATATAATTACTTACTATACTGCTTATTGTTCATCATCTGCCTCCCCCAGCTATAATGTCAGATTCTTGATGGGAGGGCTGTTTATCTCTTTTTTGACTAGTGTGTCTCATGTGCCCAGAAGAGTGTCTGGCATATATCAGGCACTCAACACATTTTTGTTGAATGAATCAATGAAATATAACAATGATACTTGCATCAAGGTTAAATTTACAAACGCTTCTCATCTACATCATTCTCCTCAAAGCTAAACTATACAAGAAGTTATTTAATCAAAAGTCCTTTTATTTTGTTGAGAAGAAAACAGAGGCTCAAGAAGACTAAATGACTAGGATTCGGTGACAAGTCTTCTGACCCAACACCATATGTTCTTCTATCCATTTTCCTTGTCTCTCCAACGATGTTATAAACTTATGAAAGCAAAGAGCACACATTTTGCTTTTGGTCCTCCATAGTATATACCAAATTCCATAACTTGGCCACTAACAAGCTTGGTTAGTGGATACTCAGAAAAGTTTAGACTGTCTACTTTATGTAATATTCCCATAGTCCAAAGGAAATATACCAGCAAAGTTCTTAGTATTGATCCCCTATACACTTGTCTTCCTCCTCAGATGAAATGCTTCTTTCTTCAAAGCAAAATAATTTAAATTCCAACCCAAACTCACAGGGTTGCTCTAGCCCCAGAGTTCATTGTCCTCCCCATATCAGGCCATCTGGGGTTTACTGCAGTCTTCAACAGGACATTCTACAAGGTGTGAGTTATTCAACCAAGGGCAAGGTGGACGGGGCGGTGAGGCTGGAGATTGACAGTCTAGGTTGGGCACTGGGATTCCATGTCTGGTCACTTCAAAATCTCTCCACCAATCAGAGAAGTCAAATAAGAATTACTTCTAGTCATTCAGGGATAAGACCAAATATCTCCCAAACCAATACGCCAGAGTAACTAAAGTTATCTCTACATTAAGGAAGAAATATATTTCCTTAAATATAATGTAATTGGTCCAAGTGCTGCTCACAGTGGAAAGAAGCCTCCACCTGAAGATAAGTGCACTCCATTTGTCTAGGCTCTAGCTTCTGGGCTGTGATCTGTAGCCGAGAATAAAGTCAGACTGCCTGGGTTTAAGTCTTGTCCTTCAGTCTTACAACTGTGTGATCTTGGGCAAGATATTTAATTCCTCTGTGCTTCAATACCTTCATTCTCCAGTGAGAAGAAAGATGGCACCACCCCAGAGTCGTTGGGTAGATTAAATGAATTGATGTAGATCAAGTTCTTATGAGAGCAGCTGATCACTGCTAAGTCTCCATAAATGTAGCCATTATTATAACTTGCATTAAAAAGAGGTAGCCCATTTCAGCACTGGTTCTCAAATCCTTTGGTTGATTCTTCTAAATTAACAGTTTTCTGCATTGTAGGCACAATTATATTCTAAATGAAGACTTCTCATTATTCTCTGTAAGGAGAAGTGAACCCATATGAGGATTCATGATTCTCCTTCGTGAAGGGCAATTTTCTCTTCCAGTAATAATAATTTGAATAACAAAAAAGACAATAATGCATCAAGCATGCATTGAACACTTACTATGTATCAGGCCCTTGGCTAAGGGTATTACATTATCTCATGGCCTACGTTATGTAGCTTTATTACCTGCATTCCATAGAAAGGAAGACCAAGGCCCACAGAGGTTATTCACCTAGATATGGAGTGGTGGGGCTGGCACTCCTGGAGCCGCAGGCTTCAGCTCCACAGGTATCGTTTAGTGACAAAGCTTCAGAAATGCTTCCAGATCTCACCCCTTCTGCTTAGGTTAGATAAAGGAGACTTCACTTTCTAATCATAATGAAAGTTAACATTTTGATGTATGTCTAGAATTGATAGCCAAGAGGCCATTAATGAGAGAGTACTTGGAATTCAGCTAGTACCGCAACAATCAGCAACAGTTTTAGAGAGAAATCAGGAGCTGGTGTTCCCCAGGAAAGCAAGAGAAGGGAGACGGAAGACCTGAGGGCAGAGAGCTTTACTGAAGATGGAAACTGAGGCCAGTGCTGCTGAAACTTGTTTGAGAACTAGGGGGTACTTACACAGAGCCAGGTTCCGAGAGGTTCCCTGAGGGCTATCCCTGCCCATGGGAAACAAGAGGACAACAGAACTTCCTGGTCCTTGTCGACAGCATAGTGAGAGCTGACTGCAGCCCAGAAAATTCAGTTCCCCCCATAAAGCAGCCTAATCATGATGATGGTTGAGGTCCATAAAGACAAGCTTGAGGGGGCTTCGTGTTGGTGAAAAGAGATGAGTTTCAGTCTCAGGCCTCTTCTCCTTGGGCATGTAACCCAGGCTCTCAGTTGAGAAATAGTTAGGTAAGGAAAAGGAAAAAGGGTCTGGGTTTCAACACCTTGAGTTGTGATTTTGGATGTATGAAGTTCCACAAGGGACTGAGCATGTGTAATTAGTGACGGTCTGTGGCCTGGGTTGACTGAGTGTGGCTAAGGAGTAGTGACTACTCTGGAGAGAAACTATGAGCAGTAACAATGCCCTCCTCCAGGGGATGGAGAGATGGGACACCACTGAAATTACCTAGGACAGTGAGGCAGGGCAGCTGCTCTGACTGTGGAAATGTAATGGGCCTTGGCCCATTTTCCTGGGGGGTCTCTTCTCTACCTGAGGCCAAAGCCTTCAGAGTCAGGGGCCCACAGCTCTTGCGGCAGAAGTGTCAGCAAGGAGAGAACAAGTCCCTGTAGGCTTGAAGGTCTGTACTTCCAGGTGACTGATGTGCCCAGGAAAGGAAGGCAGAAACTGGATCAACACCATGACTGTCAGGAAAGACAGGAAAATTTTACCTCCAGCAAGACAGTTAAGGCAAGTGGCTTTGACTTGCCACACAAACTCCTCTGTCCAAATTCCACTCACAATGTGGAGTAGAACCAGGAAAGCTGAAGAATTGAGGGATGCCAGGTGACCTCCTCATTCTCAGAAGACATGGCAGCCACTTCAGGCATGTCCCCTTTGCTGTCTGGGTCTTCCCTTTTAAGATCCCATTTTCTGGTTACAGAGTGTTCAGGCATGGGAAGAAAAGGGTTTCGGAAGGAAGGCTGGGTTCAGATTGTGGATGGCCTAGTGAAGCTGTGTTTCCAACAAAGGACAATGGGACCAAAGAACACCTTTGATTGGATGCCCCACAAATGACTTCAGTGGATGAAAGAAGACATGAGAAGCCAGGACACCCCTTGGTAAGTTGGTGGTACCAAACCTAGAGTGGGTGGTAGGTGCCTTGCCCTGGGTTTCCCCTCTTAACGAGTTCAACTCTGGCCTTTCCTTGGCTGCACCCCTCCCCAGAGGGCAAAGAATCTGAAGGCCAAGTGGAGGTACCTTCCTGGGGCCTACATCTCTCCTTCTAGGCCACACCCTGAGAGGCATCATGGGACCTGGGAATTCCCTGGCCAAATAAACCTGAGCCTGCATGTCAACCTGCAGGGTCTCTTTCTTGGTTCCGTCCGCTTGAGGGGTGACTGGTATGCACAGATATAGGCCTAAGGGATGGCAAGGCGCTGCTGTTTGTAGGGGGGATGGTAAAGTGGGGGGAGTGTCGATACATATTTGCGGGCCCTCACATGACGACAGAGCCAGTGGGGAGGAAGACAAGATGCCAGCCATGGGCTGGAGGGCTCCATCTTACTCTTGCTCTGGGCCCAAAACTGTGAGGGGCAGGCCTGGCTGGCACAGCCCCCTGTGGGAGGCAGTGAGTGGCTGATGCAGGATGGCCACAGTGAAGGGATGTTATAGAAAGAAACACTTACAGCTTGGCTGCCTGCTGGGGGCTGCCCTGCCCTGTGTGGTATCTCTGAGGCTGCTTTTCAGGTCCTGTAATTACAGGTCTGGACAAGGGATGGGATGGGGTGGGGCTGAGGTAAAGTGGGTGAGGTACTTTCGGAAAAGGTGGTTAAGTGTCTGAGGCTGCAAAACCCGGGCACTGGCCAGGTACACGGAACAATGTTTGGCAGAGAACAGGGGGTGGGGACAGTCCGGGCTTCCAGCCCTGGCCAGGTGCTGGATCTGCTACAGACATGTGGGCATGGGTTCCCACACTTTCCATTCATTGGTTCTCTGCGGGTGGGGGCTGAGGTAAGTACACATCTGGGGATGCAGCTGACCTTTAGGGAGATGATCTCATCTCTGCCTCTTATTACTTGTGTTCAAAGCGGCTTTGGGAATCGCAGCCTTTTGCTCAGCAGCTATTTTAATAATATGATTCTTAGAAACATCCCTGGAGAATGCAACCCACACCACCACAGGCAAATTTCCCCTACCTTTTAGGAGACAAAATTCCTTACACCAGGGAGTGCAGGTTCAACAACAGGCCCTTGACTCCCTTCTAAGGATGCCAAGACATGCTCTCTTGGCCTTTCCTCCCCCACTGGTCAACATCTGTACCAGTGTTTTTGTGCTGGATTAGCATGCCACAGAGAGAGAGGAAGTCAGACTCTAGGAGTCATTGTGTTGCTGCTGAAAAAGCACCTGATAAATCCTGTGATCAGAGGTGAAGTAAAATTTGGGGCATTTTTGTGGGTGCCAATTAGGCTAATTAGTACTTTTAGATCATTCTTTTTATTCATGACCGTGGATCATTATAATCAACTTCATTCTAGTTTGTGTTAAGATGCTGCACAAGGAGAGAATAAATTAAATCCTGAAAAATTAAGAACACAGGAGATTCTTTCTTTTGGAGAGATTATTATAGATTTGGCATTAAGTCATGTATTGAAACATACCAGTGTCTTCAAGGGAGAATTCCCTGGGAACTCTCTCATTCCACGTGTGGCCCAGGATCCAAAAGCAAAAGGGCTATCTGTATAGACTAACATAAAGACTCTGGTGAAGAGGGAGCAATAAGAGTATGCAGATTCAGCATGGGGAAGTCCAACTTTAGGGGAGAGGACGGGGGAACAAAACTTCTCAAAAGAGGTGAATAGTGACAGGAGCTACTACCAGATGGATTAAAAGATTTTTGGCCAAGCAAAGAGTTTCAGGGAGAAAGAGCAGGAGGTCTTAGTCACTAGAAGATAGCAAGATTGTTTCTTTCTGGTTCCACTAGATCTTCTTGGTACAAATAAAAAGAGTAAAGAGATGGAGCCACTGACCTAGGTAGCAGAGGAACAGTTGTCCCATTCCTGCCACCTGGTACAGGCAAGGGGCAGGGGCTGCACAGTGGACCTGGGAAGGGACCAACAGAAGTCTTTTTCAGATCAGTGGGGCACAGTGTAGCCTCCTCAGCAGCATGGTGGTAATTACAGTGTTCAAAGGAAGCAGCCATAGTGCATTGGCTGATAGAAGTTCCCAGAAAAGCACAACTGTGAATGCACTGTGAATTGTGCAAGGGCAAAGACTGTCTGAGTTTAGATTTCCTCAGAAACTGGTAATGAGAACAAGTAATTGAGTACAAGTAATTTATTTGGAAGATGACCTCAGAAAACAGTGATAAAGGAGAGGAAAGTGATACAGGAAGGGAAGGTGGTCAGTGTGGTACTGTCAGGCCAGTTACCTCTGTGGGCAACTGGAGCTCAATTCCACTGGGCATCTCTGGGATACAGTGCAGAACACAGGTCTTAGTGTTATCTTGCTTGAGCGGCAAGAGAGTATCCACAAACTCCCATCAATTTTTGGTTGAAGGATTCTCCTAGAGAGTTTTGATTTCTCAGCACTTTTGCTCTGCTTTGCACAGGTGATATTTTTATCAAGCTCCTATGACCCCAGGCCAGAGTTCCCAGTCATGGTGGCATGCCTTCTTCTTCACCCAACACTTTCTCTCTCTTCCTGCCCTGCCTCACCCAAAACAGATATAATTTGATTTCTTAGGAATATCCACTCTGCCAAGTGAGTAATCACAATATTTCTGTAACTCAAAAAGGGTGCAGTCACAGAGACAGGGGCCTGAGGAAGGCTATTTTCAATTTCTCTTAGATACACAACTTTATTCTTGACCAAAAGTCCACCTGCACCTCCATGAGAACTCACAGGTATGGGCTATGTACTTCAGATGGAGTCCCTTATTAACCCTCACTCAATTCTATAAGTTAACTGCCACTGTAGTGATCATCTCAATTCAGATATGAGGAAAAAGCCACCTATCAATTCACCTTCAAGCCTGTCTACTCCCTGATCTGAGATTCTTAGTGACAACATTCTCCTTTCTCCAGTTACTCACAGAGAATTCACAGTGCCTTTGTGGGATGGCATAGACACATTTGATGGACTGACTCCAAACAAAGATGACAGAGAAACAATAAAAGAAATATTCTTCTTAATACTTCTTTAAAAGTAAGAGGTTTTATAAAACTGTTTACATAAAGAAAACTGCCCAAATCACAAGTGTCCAGCAAGATGAATTGCCACAAAGCAAACACACAGTTCAGGCTTTGGCAACAAGGACAAGACCAGACCCAGTAAGACCGCTCTTTCCTCCTCCTATTTTCCATTGCCCTCAGAGGTAACCACTATCTTGACTTCTAACACCATAGGTTACCTTTGCAGGATTTCAGACTTTATGTAAGTGGCATACATCACACTCTGTTTGTGAGGTTCATCCATGTTGTTCCCTGCAGCTATGATTAATTCATTCTCATCATCTCATGTGTGAATATACCACAATTTACTCATCCACTCTGTGATTTATGGACATTTGGGTAGTTTTCAGCTTGAGGCTCTTGCAAATAGTAAATTTATGAAACCCTTTGTACATGTCTTGGTGCATGTGTGAATGCATTGTTGTTAGGTATGTATATAAGAGTGAAATTGCTGAGTCATGTGTATGTTCACTTTCAGGGGAAACTTGGATGCAAAAGTTAGGCTTCCATCAATGAGCTCCCTTCTTTCCAGGATCTGACTGCGTAGACAACCCTCAGAGACCTTAAAACATGCTTGTTTGGTTTTTTTGTATTTTATATAGCTTTTCCAGTTTTTCTGGGCAGGAGCATTTGTCTACTACAAGTTACTCTCATACAGGAAGCAAAAGTGTATATTAGTATATTTTAATAATCTCCTTATATACATTTATTTAATTTCATACCTGTTTATTAATGTGAAAATAACTATATAGACTAGTATTACAAGAAAAAAATCTGAGTCCAAGTGACATGACTATTATTGTTACTCTGTGACCAACATATTTTCTAACTCTGGCTTGTTTGGTTAGGTTTGTATTGATATTTTCCACTGTCTTTAGAAGCAGTTCATAGTCTGTCTTTAAATTTCAGACTTAGACACAGATGCACATTGTGTTAGGTGTTAGGTGTGTTAGGTGTTAAGCATTTGATTAGCACCTTGCATAGTCACTTTTGATTATGAACTGTCCCCAAATCACTCCTCTCTGGCTTTTCAAGAGAGAAAATCCCAGCTTTTCCTTCTCTCTTGCTACTTTCTCATGGTCTAGGTCTGATGTTTACCCCCTTCATGTGTATCAGAATCCCTCGGGACTGAAAAAACACCCAGATTTCTGGGTCCTACTCTCAGAATTTCTAATTCAGTAGGTCAAGTGAGGCCCCCAAATTTGCATTTCAAACAAGTTCCCAGGTGATGCTGATGTTGCCGGTCCAGAAACCACATTTTGAGATATGCTGTTCTGGTGCCATCTCTATTTTTCTCAAGTAATTTTGAGCTGTCTTTTCAAAAGAAGTTATTGTGTCTACTCCAGCTGTTTCTAATTTCCTCATGCTGGATTGCGCCCATCAACTGGAGAGTGATAAAACATAAGGTTTTAAAGGAGCTGGACCCATGATCCTTCTGCATCAATTTTAAGAAAACAAAGCAATGTATAAATAGTTAAACAGGTCTTTCCCCAATAACTAGGAATCAAAAGCTCCTTTTCAACTGAGGGTTATATTTAGAGGAGCTTTCTTTAAATTTTGGACATATTTTGGAGGAAGGGAGTTAAACGGAAGGTTCCTGTACGACTCAATTCTCCCCCCTTCCATCATTTAAAGAAATGTCATTTATGACTGCAGGCCTGTGAAGCCAAATTTATTTATAATTCTCAGTAGCCCTCAGGTTCTGGGGCAATCTAAAGACACAAACCTTTCTTTGTTTTTAAGTGAAATATCTGTTGAATACACATTTTATGCATATTTGTCCAGATTTAGTCAAAACAACACAAACTTTCAGCTATCAGGAAGTGTACTGTGATGTACAGTAGGTAAAACAAACATGAGGTTGACTTCATACAATGGCATTCATGGCATTTTGTCAACTTTTAAACCTTTACAGCATGGTGTGTACAATAGCAGCCTGAGGTTTTCATATGCTGCCCTGTAATCAAAGCCCCTTCTACCTGCAATGGAAGGGGAGGGTGGAGGGACTTTTCCCTTGTGTCTGAGATGAACCAGGCAGGACTGTTTCTTGGTCTCACTGTGAATACTCAGGGCATGGCAGTTTCCATGTAAGGGAAAAACGACTGCTTTTCACAGAAGATAAATTAAGCACTCGGGTTAGAGTGAAAGCTTTAAGGTCAGAATTCAGATGATAAAAGAAAATGGAGGTTTCCCCCGTTGTGTTAGAGGCCGAGTAAGAGGTGAGGTTTATCAGCTTTCCTGCAATGGTGCTAATGAGTGACAAGGAGTCTCGGTGGAGACATCCCATGGCTGTTAAAGTGTGTGTGAAATGCAGACAATTCATCAGCAGAGTGATCATCTTCTCCCCACAAAAATGGAAAAGCCATTTTGGTGTCTTTAGATTTCTGATTAAAGCCCAAGGGGAAAAAAATGAGAAAAAGGAACTAAATTTTAGAACACCTAGTATGTGCCAGGCAGTATTCTAATTTTTTGTCAAGGGTCATTCATCTGGTATAATTTCCATAATAACATTCAAAACATGGTGCCTTGTTTTCAGGTGAGGAAACTGAGGCACAGAACAGTTAGATGACACAAGTCTGTGCCTTGGTTTTCTCATCTATAAACAAGGCTGATCAAGGAAGAAATAGATGTTCAAACTCACAGTTGCCAGCATTGGTGATTTTTTTCAGGGAGTACACTTGGTGATTCTTTTCCCAATTTGTGATTTTTTTTCATGGAGTATATTTCAGAATTTCTAAGCCAAGCATATATAGATTCAGAAAAACCCAAGGTGATTCTGAACCAACCTGTAATCCAGGGCATGCCTTACTGTTTTCTTCTCCCCTGAACCAAATAAACAATCACTGGATAAATGACAAAATTGCTTTAGTCTAGTGAAAAAACACTAGAGTGGGAATTTGGAGATTTGGGTCAGCTCTGCCACTGATAACTATCACTTTTACGCAAATGACTGAACATATGCCCTTCATTCAGTCAACATTCCTTTATTAAGCAAAAATTCAGTAATATTTCCAATGTTGTCAGCTTTATACAGTTAGAAGTTTGTCTAAACCATGCCCTCCACTTGCAAGTTGCCCACTAGTGAGGAATTCAGACCTGTAAACATGTCTGACATTCATAATGAAGTCTGATGGCATAAATTCCTATGAGGGGTTATGAGAATATGGTTCCAAAACTCTTGCATCTGCCTAGTTGGTCATAGGAGTCAGGAAAGCTTCAACAAGAAGGAAGAGGGTTGAAGGAGTTTGTCAAGATAATATGTAGAAACAGAGGGAAGGTTCCAGGATAAGGGAAGAATATATGCAAAGGCATGATGTCGCGTTCATAGATCTGTATGTCTTGACCGAGCTGAATCATAAAGGACATGGCATGTCATGCTAAAGAGTTTGAACTGTCTTTTGTAAGTGATGGTGAGTTGTGAAAGGTTTTGTAGGGCCATCAGGTAGTTAAATTTTTGATTTAGGAAAAACAATTCTTAGTGTTATTTTGTGTGAAATGAGACTAGAGGCAAGGAAACCAATTTGAAAGCTGTTACAAAAGTTCAGATAAGAGATAATGTCAGCTTGATCTAGAAAAGGAGTGAAAGAGAGAAAGGTAGGTACCAGCTCAAGAGACATTCTTAAAGCAGAATGAACATACAAGTCTTGGCAGTCAATATAATTAAAATTGTGAGAAAGATGATAGAATAAACTCCATGAGGACATGTACTATGTCTGTTTTGTTCACCATTATGTATGCTGTGATATAGTGTGGAATTGCTCCATTAACAAATGAATGAATACATGAATGAATGAATGATGACTTCCTGGTCTTGGGCTTGAGTGACTTTGGTGAATGCTTGTACTATTATAAACAAGAAAAAATTGGGTAACAACGGGGAACTTTGGAGGGTAAAAGAAATTGAGTTTAGTTTTGGATATTTGCAATACATATGTGAAATACACTTGGAAATTGTAATCTTGAGTTCCAGGGATGAAAATTCAAGACTGAAGATTATGGTTTGGAAGTCAGAAATATAGAGACAGTATTTCAATCCAGTAGAAAAAAGTACAATTACCCAGGCAAAATGACCATCTCTCAAGCATTTGTTTAATGATCGACTCATTTATTCTACATATATTTACTGAGAGCCTACTTTGTATCGGGCTTTGGGCAAGGCTTAGGGAATAAATAGGTCTCATTTGTTCTCTTCCTTGAGAAGCATATCATACTTGGAGAGACACATAAAAAGTAAGAAAACAGACAACTGAGATAATTTCTGTTTGTCACAAGTACTATGAAAGAAACAAGTGGTTGAGCCAGAGAATAAAGACAAGAAGGTTTCTTAGAGGAGGTGACATTTAAATTTAAGCTTGTGTTAGTCTGGGTTCTCCATAAAAACAGAACCAATAGGAAGATAGAAAAATAGATGGATAGATAGATAGACAGATAGATAATAAAGAGTTGGTTCTCATATGGTTATAGATGCTGAGAAATCCCAAGATCTGCAGTTGGCAGGCTGGAGATCCAGGAGATCTGACGGTATAGTTCCAGTCCAAGCACAAGCTCAAAGGCAACAGAAGACCAATGTCCCAGTTTGAAGACAGTCAAGCAAAGAGTGCAAACTCTCCCTTCCTCAGCCTCATTGTTTGATTTATGCCTTCAACAGATTAGATGAGGCCCACCCCCATTGGGAAGGGCAATCTGCTTTCCTCAGTATACTGATTCAAATGTCAATCTCATCCAAAAACACCTTCACAGATATACTCAGCAATAATGTTTAACCAAATGTGGTTTTTTTAAACCAAAATGTATCCTTTAAGTCTGTTCAGCAAGGCCTGTGGATTTTTATGAATGTTAGTCTCTGTTTTACCCTCATCTTGAATAAGAGTTGTGCTCCAAGTAGAATCCAAGGTTAACAGTTAATTTTCTTTAGCACTTTGAATATATTACCCCATTATCCTCTAACATCATCTGTTGCTGATAAGAAATGCCTCTTATTTCATTTTCTTTTCCAAAACTAAAAACGAAAGTAAATCATAAAATTCTTTTGAAGATTGCCAAACTGGGCAACTGTGTCTTCTCTGAGCAAGGAAACAGTTATAATAAGTTTCAAAATTTATGGACTGCTTTTCTCAACCCACCTGCTGAGGGAAAGCATGTGATTGTCTAAGATGCCTCTCTACCCTACTTGAAAGTCTTGGCAGGTGGTGGAATATAGACCTGGAGGTATCCCTCCATATCACTGTGCTCACACCTTTTGAATTGGCTGCAAAAGACTACTTGATCAAGCTCCCCATCACCTTGTACATCTAATCTTTGCTCCTCCTTGCTAACTGACCTTTAGAGAGTTCATCAAACTCATTAAACGTGCTCCAACCCCAGGACTTTTGCATCTGTTGTTTCCTCTATTCTCTTTCCTTATCTTCACACCTTGCCCCATTAAGGTATTTTTTTTTAATCAAATTTACATTATCAGTGAGGCCTTCACAAAAAATCTCACTCCAGAATTTCCCATCCCCTCCCTCTCCAGCTTTAGTCTTCACCATAGAATATGAAAAACATACTGTATACTTTATTTAAATTGTCTCTTTCTACTAGAATGTAAGCAGACACATAGTAGGTACATGATAAATATTTGTTAAATGCATGGATAAATGACTGGATATTTTTTTCCAAACACTGTGATAAGTGACTTGTACACATCTCATTTAATGCTCAAAACAATTTTAACATGTAGACACTTCTATCTTCACTGTATAGACAGGGAAACTGAATAGCAGAGAAATCAAGTCACATCCCAAAATTCACTAAACTAGCAAAAGCTGGAGGCTGACACCATGGCCCATGTTCTTCAAGTCTCTTCACCCTCATTTGAATTGAAAGGTTGAATGTCAAGGCTGTCCTCACAAACAGGGTGACACATAAAGCAAGACCAAATGAAGCACATTTCTAGAGGAGTATGTGAGTGTAAGAAACATGAATCATAGAACTCCACACTCAGCATAAAGGGAAGCAGATGTCTCTCCCTGGTTCTCAGTGCTATGCTGTAAAACTCCAAATATCCACAGTGATCTACAGTCAAACATCGACAGTGACATAAGTATATATTAATCTTCTTAGAATTATACCACTTGTAATATGTTATGTACACACTTTATAGTTGCATCCTTAGAAAATAACCATGAAAAATATATCAAATATTCACATTTCCCATATGTAACAACACACAACCTTGATTGTGTGTCTTTTCTTCCATACCCATACACTATCTGTGATTTGATGGACACTTAATGGGGTCTTGCTCCTTGTTGAGGGAAAGATATCACAGACCTTTTCTAAGGTAGGAATGACCTTTTCATCTTACCCGATTACAGACATTCTCTTGCCAACAATGTCTAAAGCTGACTCTAGGCAGGATGTGCTGGAAGAGGGGGGCAAGGGAGAGAATTCCTTTCCACACTTGGCTGTCCAACACCCTTGGGTCATACTGGGTCAAGGAAGTGAGCTGAGGAAGCATATGACATTCCTGACCTCCTTTCATCTCAGAGACCCAGTAATGATGGCATCGAGGAAAATGAGATGTGCATTTATTCACACATTCAAGTGTATATTGAGCATCTTCTGTATGCTCTGCTGTGTGCCTGGCACAATGAAGTCTACACTGCAGTATATGAAACATGATCTATATCCTCAAGCAGTATGATCCTCAAGCAAGGGTGTGATCTAGATAAGTTTGTCAACTGGTAATAGAAATTAAGTGATAACTTGAATAATCCAATAAAAAACTGCACAACCAAGATACACTTTGAGTAGTCAGAAAATAACAACATAATTGCAGAGTTTTTGGAAAAGTTTTCATGGTGAATGTTTGGCTGGAAAGACAGAAAAGTATGTGGATTGCAAAATGGAAAAGTCAAGTTACTTCAAGAGAGAAATAGTTTGATAGGCAAAAATTTGATTAGGAGAGGGAAATCCATTTACCTGCTGATGGAAAGATTATAGGGATGTTTGAATGTCTGCGTGAGAAACTGAACTCCCACATTTACACATTAATCTAGAAAATTATGAGAATTTTGTCTGAAGACAGGCAAAAGACTCATTAACCTTCACAATCAGGGTAGTTCTAAACTATGTTTCTAAATGTTTCACCTCAAGAAATAGTTCCATGTAGATATATCCACAGGAATTAATTAAAACACACCAATGATGTTATGTCTGATTCTTATTAAATATATTAATGAAGCATTAATTCATTCCAGAACCTAAAGTGTTCTCATTGTCATAAGCCAAGAATGAACGTTATAAAAAACAAACAGAGATTCCCTTTCTGACTGCACTCTAGAGTTTCCTGTAGCAAATTGGGGGATATTCAGACCAAATCAATGGCATCCCAGATTGGTGCTGTGGGGAGTCATGATTTGAAGCTGACTCTGATGTTTTCAATCATACTTCTGAGAAATGGGGCCAACGATGGCTCTCCTTTCCTATCTCAGGGGTTATATGGAAACAACAAAATCATAGTGGGAATACTTTAGAATGACAGTAAGAAGAACACGAACAGTTATGACCACTTTGCTATGTCCTGGACACTGAACTAACCTCCTGCTGAGGACCATATTTCATTTGATCCTCAGTTCACCTTGTGATAATTGCTCATGGATGGGATGCTATGGCTCATTTGTATTTTTTGGTTAAGGAGGCTTCCCTGATGGTTAAAAATGTAAAAATATTTGTCCACCTCCCTCCTGCTTAGTATGTGGAAGAAAAAAAAAAAAAAAAAAACTACCGCTGACAATGGAGGATCACAAAAGGCTCCTAGGTCCTTCTTGGTGTAAAGTCCTGAAATGTGGAAGATTTAGTAAATTAAAGAGTTTAACTGATGTGAGGAGAACTCTGGTATTTTATTTTTTGATGAAATTGCATTTATGGTCCATTTTTTCACTCCTGAAAAAATGAAATGCAGTAGAAGGGAATGCACGAAGATTACAGACCGTCTCTCAACTTTAGAAAGTAAGGTGACTCATGCTTTTGGGCCAGGTTCTTGAGAAGCAGAACCTAAAGCAGGGATTCCAGTGCACAGAGTTTCTTGCAGGGTGGGGGAGGATGTGCTCAGAGAAGGAGAACGAGAGAAGCAGGACAGGGCAAGAAAGGAGTTGAGCTGGAGTTTAGACTCAACCTAAGCCCATGGGGAGCTCTTGAGTGTGAACTAAACAGAAGGGTTTGTCCTGCCTTGGGAATGGCCTCTTTTACTCACATGTCCATCAGTCATTGGCTGTCAGCTGTTCCCAGCTGTTCCCTGTAACCTCTAAGGTAAGGTGTCTCAATTTGACTGAGGGCAGTTCCAGAGAAGGGAACAGCAATGAGCCTTTAGCTGCCAGTACTCACAGCAACTGGGGGATGGGCACAGCCTGGTGAGGGCAATCTGAGTGGGGAATACACAGCACACGCACAGTCACTATTCCCCAACAAGCAGGATGGGAAATACCTGTTGGGGCTAGAGAAGGCTCCATGGAAAAAGGAACACTTAAAAGTGAGTCTTGATGGATAAGTAAAACTTCAGTAGGCAGAGATCTATTTGGACAGTTTCTTCCTTGTTCTTTTGACGTTGGACGGTAAACATCACAGACATCACGCATGAAATTCTGGTATTTGCAATTCCTCCTACGGCAGTGGCTAGTTACCCTCTTCTATCATTTCTCCTTTTCCATAGAACACAGTTGTAACCCGGAGGAGGCTGCCCAGCTGCAGGCCACATCCCTCCCCTTCCTTGCCGCTGGGTATGGCCACGTGATGAATTCTCATCAATGAGAAATACGTGGCAGTGATTTCCAGGCCAAGGCAGTTAGAAATAAATGTGCCTCTTCCATGCTTTCTTTCCCATTTCCCTCAACTGCCCTATGGAAATTCAGAGCTACAAAGTAGAGGGAACCTTGTTCTCCATTCTCTGTGTTGAGAAGAAACAGCTGCTAATTAGAACCTTAGATGTGAGCCTTTATACATTCTATTGAATTTAAGCCTGCATTTGTCACATCAATATCTTAACTAATATTCCTCATCATTAAGAAATTAACAAAAATCATTTTGCCAGATGAAACTAGTTTCTCTTATGATGCAATAGTATTTCTTTTCCAGTGGGATCTTGGATTTTGCTCACTTTCTTCTGTGCATTTCCTAGAGTTTTGCCATGGACTGGTTACTTCCTTGTATTACATTTTAAGTTGCAGAAAATTCTATGTCCTGTGTATGGTTGTTCACATTTTGTGATAAAAAGAATGACTATATCTATGGCATGTTAAGAAGGCTTCACTTTCTCTGATACCCTACAAATTCCTGTTGCCAGCCTTGGGGTTAACCAGGCATGCATTGCTCTGTTTGTGTAGACTCATAATGCTTTATGATACCAAGATAATGGCTTCTGTGTTCTGACTCCAAGTTCTCTTGAATAAGGAGAGGGTATTGGGAGACTGTCGAGGGGAGGGAGGGTGTTATCCTCTAGTATTTTGGCAAGAAGTGTTACTTCTTATTTGTGGATCCTACTAAAAATGCATGGCCACTTAGAGAGATGCATTCGGTCCATGATACTTGCAGAGAAAGAATTAGCTCAGGGATTTGACAGTTTATCAATTTCACACTCACTATTGCACTGACCATGTTGACAAGCAGTGAATAGTATCATTCTGTCAGACTTGATATAGAGTTTTAAAGTTCCTTTCAAATTCACAGCAATTCATCCCTATCGTTCAGAGAAAGGAATGTGACAAAGTTGCCTTCAAGCTCAGGTACAAGCTAAGTAAATTGCATGCAAGAAAAATAATTAGAAATAGCTTAGAATGACAAATGTTTCACATTTATAAAGTTTGTGAGTAATTAAATGTAATGTCAATCTATCCGTAAATATTAATTTTAAAGAATAGACTATACCTGTCATATATGCTCACTCTAATACAACAGCATTTAATGGAGGTGGCATCTTTTTCCAGGTTTAGCTCAGATGGAAATGCAGTCAAAACATACTATGTAACACTTATAATCCTTGGTGATATAATTTCATATCTTATATTCAATCCTCATGTGAATTTCATATTTCATCCAGAAAGAGATAGGCACAGAGAAAGGAAATAAATCAAAGAAACCAAGCCAGTGCATATAACTGGAGTATGAAATATGCACATGAAGAATTGGCGATCCTGAGTCCAATGGATCTCAATTCCTACATTACTTTTAATATTTCTATTGGGTTCTAAAATATATCAATAAAATAAGCTACTACAGCTGACCTTTGAAAATGCAGGCGTTAAGGGTGCTGATCCTCCATCCAGTCCAAAATCCACACAACTTTACAGTGGGACCCCCTCCACCCCATATGCACGGTTCTTGCACATCCACAGATTCAACCAAACTAGGATTGTGGAGCTCTGTAGTATTTACTACTGAAAAAAATCTACTTGGAAGGGGACCTGAGTTAGAAAAAAAGTCCAAAATCTTTTATAGTCTTCCAGGTTAGAAATTCTCAGTAAAACTAATTACATTTGAGTGACTTCTATTGAAGTTCTGAAAAAGAATTCTTTAACTGGAAGCAGATACTGTATTTTCTGCATCCCTTGAAGGAGACTGTTATAATAACAATTTGCATTTCATAAGACACTGGAGTTTTGTCACAGTTTAACTTAACCACGAATCACTAAAAACAGGTTAACGTTCTCCCCCAGCTTCCACCCCTGCTTATCACATAAACCATTCCTTCAGACCTGTTTAGCTGTGAAAAACGTTTCCTAACACACAGCTTGTCTTCACAAAAGTCTCTCTGAGTAATCTGTGGTGTCTGAGAAATGTCCTATGACTGCTCTTTGACCCATTGACACAGCTGTAGGTTTTGCCATTTTCTTACTACAATGCCCTGGATAGCATTTCAAATGCACAGAGTCACGACCTCTATCGTTTGCCAGATGGGCTGTGAAATGTATGCTAATGTTCATAATAGGATTATACAAGGTTGTTTATTCTCTGAAAAATAATATGAGCATTATCCTCTGTTTTTTTTCCCCCAATGGGTTTGCCCCCTTATATTTTCCCCCAATTCCTTTAATAGAAATTAGGAAGTCTAATTTTGATTAAGTAAATATCGGCTTTCAGCTTTACAAATGATGGTTCATACTTTAATGGTATTAAGGGTGGAAAACAAGAAGAATTAGCCAGAATTAGTGTACTTTGTAAACTAAAGTACAAGGAACACACTGTAATACAGAACCATGTGTGGCAACTTGCAGCACGTACATATTTCATGCTAGAATTGTGTGCAGGGATTCAACTTAATTCAAATATGGGACAAAGAACTATATGTGTGCTAAGAAAGTAACACAAATACAGAATACAGGCCATAACTATAGTGTCACTGTCCTTCAAACCTTCTGCTTTGTATATTCTCATTCAGGTATGATCCTATCTCTTTTCTTGGTCTGGGTCCCCACCAAAAATAGATGCTCAGTTTAGGATTTTGGTTCAGGCAATTGATTTGGGAGGGGATCACAGGTCACACAGAAAAGGAGTGGGGAAGTAGATGGGTAAGAAAGACTGCCAGTAAAGGGTGTGTGATGGAGTGGACACAGCTGTGGGCAACTGGGGTTCAATTTCACTGGCAATCGTGAAAGGCTCTGTGCCTCCAATGCCTCCAAAGAGGGGACAGAAACAGCAGGTATTTAGTCACCAATTACTTTGCCTCATTGTTTGAGGGCCTCATCTCCCCACGTGCAGTCCAAACATGGCAAACTGCCATCAGGCATAGAAATGCAGGAAGACACAGGCCTGCCTAGGAGCTCATGACAGTGAATGCGGTATGAGTTGAGGAGATGTGGGCAGGAAAACCACAGACTCTGCCACATATGCAATGGCCAATGTGTCCCCGGGAACGTGGCTACATTTTTTCTGTCATACGCTGGAACTAGGGCTTGGGATCTCTTGCTACCATTCATTTATGGTGAAAGATTTTTGTATGCCTGGAGCTTTGGGCCACACTTTATCAGTTTGGCCTCTTGCGGGCTGGAGCCTGGATATCCATTCTCTCTTCTGCAAGAGAGACATGAGAGATTTATTGCAAGGATTAAATCAGATAAAGGCTGCGTGAAAAGTATCTAGAAAAGAGCCTGACATAATAAATTCACCAAAGACTTTCAGGTCCTATCCTCATTTTCCCACTCCTATTTCTGTGTTCCCTTTCCTTTATCAGTAGCACTGTTGATGCATAATAGACAGTGCACCTATTTGGGTGTCACTCTCCCCAAATCATTTCAAGTGGTTTGTGTCAGAGGTCCCCAACCACTCTTGTTTGATAAATTCATGAGGAAGATTCACAGAACTCAGAAAAGCTATTATACTCACGGTTATGGTTTACTATGGTGAACGAATACAGATTAAAATAGGCACAGGAAGAAGGCACATAGGGCAGAGTCCAGAAGAAACTAGTCAGAAGCTTCCAGTTGTCCTCTCCCAATGGAGTCATATGGACAGCGCTTAATTCTCCCAGCAATGAAGTGTGGCAACATGTGAGAAATGTTGCTAACCAGGGAAGCTCACCCAAGCCTTGGTGTCCATGTTTTTTTTTTTGGGGGGGGGGGGGTCAATCACATAGGCATAGAGTTGAACTTAGCTACTCCAAACTCCAGCCCCCAAGAGATCAAACTGGTACTGTATGGCTCAAAGCTCCAGGCATATGAAAACCATTCACAATAAATCACATCACTAGCATAAACTATCTAGCATGGCCCAAAGCCTGAGATATGCAAAGACATTCTTATCAGGCAGGATACTCCAGGGACTCAGAGGTTATTTCCTGGGACCTTGTCAAGGGCCAGTGTGCAGACCCTTGGAATATGCAGGGTTTGGATAATCCAAGTCTGCTGAGTTGACCCTTTATGGCACAGGATGTCACATCTTCTCCCTGGCTCCATGGCATACTCCTTATTCCAGAGCCCATTAGTGCAGATAGTTCCCCAGAAGTCCAGAGATGTCTGCAAAAGCCACTAGACTATGCTCCTAGGGTCATCCTAAGCCCTGTCTCAAGAATGACCAGGAGTATCTCAGCCCATAAGACCCTTATTAAGGCTCAGCACCTCTCACTGGTCCAACCTGCTCCACATCAAATGCAGCCAACCTGGACCCTCCTGGGATACAAAGGTAGATAGATCACTCACGGACACACAGATGCTTCTAGGTCTACACTGTTCAAGCAAGAGCCACTAGCTATATGTCACTATTGCACACTTGAAACGTCACTAGACTAAATTGACATGTGCTGTAAGGGGAAAATACACACCAGATTTAAGACAGTACAAAAAAAAGTAAAATATACGAATAATATTTAATAGTGATTACATGTTAAAATGGCAATATTTCAGATAGATTAACTAAAATATATCATTAAAGTCAATTTCAGGGCTTCCCTGGTGGCGCAGTGGTTGAGAGTCCGCCTGCTGATGCAGGGGACACGGGTTCGTGCTCCGGTCCGGGAAGATACCACATGCCATGGAGCAGCTGGGCCCGTGAGCCATGGCCACTGAGCCTGCATGTCCGAAGCCTGTGCTCCGCAACGGGAGAGGCCACAATAGTGAAAGGCCTGCATACCGCAAAAAAAAAAATCAATTTCACTTTTTTCTTTCCCTTTTCTTAATGTGGCTATGAGAAAATTTTAAATTACATATGGCTCACATTATATTTCTATTGGACAACGTTGTTCTACATGAAAATATGAAATGTGGGATCCAAGACTCTAAGTACGCTTACAGGTCTTTTGACTGCCTCTCTGAGCGTGACCATGCAGCATGATTGTTTTACAAATATATCATGGAAAACCACAGGTGGACACAAATTGTTTCAGCTAATGGCTCTCAGTGGACACACTCCAAAATAGAAGCAGTTTTGTAGATTTGAGCATAGCTGACATATAGCAAGCACACATATCAGTTAGCATGATTCAGATCTTTAGCCCAACTATTGTACTCTAATGATTTCACAGTTGTTTCCACCAGGTATTTGTAAGGTGGCTGTGCATCAGGCCTCTCTATGACATCTGACTTTATTATTCCATAACCTTGAAGAGCTCTTGAGTATAAAGCAATCACCAAAAAAACACACTGCTAGCAAGATCCGGATGCACTTCAGACTTGCACTTCCAGAAAGCTATTGTATTCTACTTGGTGCCTTTTTTTCCCTTGTAAAATTAGATTGTTGCCATCCTGGCTGTAGTCATCCAAATCCCACACAGACACAGAACCACTCGCTCTCCCTCAAGTATCCAATAAATTATAGGTAATATCTCAAGTGATCCAGAGAGCAATCAAGGGTCTTTAAAAAGTATCTTCAGTGAAAGAAGAAAAAAAATTGGAGAACAATCTGCCTTGTAAAATCTATCAATTATATTGATCACAATAAAGAGGAGTTTTATTTTATGAAAGAACCATGATGGTCTTTATTCAAGGATGTTTAATTTCTATAGCCCCAAACCAACACAATTATAAGATGGAAGAAGTCCAAGAGAGGAATCCCACATCATAGTGTCACCAGGGCAAATGTATGAAAAAGCAAAAGACAAGGTGGTTTCCAGAAAATGTAATTTTTATGAGGTTTAATTTTTCCTATTAAATTGTATTTAAGATGAAGCTCTAGAACAGCACTATCAAACAGAATTATAACACAAGGCACAAATGTGAGACATATTCAATTTTGTTTTCTATGAGCCACACTTTGTTTAAAAAAAGTAAAAAGAGATATGTAAAATTAGTTTTACCAGTATATTTCATTTAATCCTATGAGTCCCAAATAAATCATGTAATCAACATAAAGTGAATAACAAGATATTTTACATTCTCATTTCCATACTCTTTGAAATCCAGTGTATATTTACCTACAGCACGTTATAATTCAGCCTAGTCACATTTCAAGTGGAGGGTGGCTTCCATGTTGCACAGAACTGGAAAATAAGCACCCTTTTATCCTCTAGTCAGTGGATCTGTCAGAGCCTTCTATCTATTTTACTAAACGCTATCATATTTTTAGTTGAACACCGATTAGAAAAACTCTAGTTATCCTACTTGGTGCCATGATTTTTCTTTCCCTAAATTGTTTTTGTTGAACATTTCATCAATTATTTTACATATAACTTCTTGAATATATAGCATCTTATTAAACATTCTGATGATAGATTATCCTTATATTAAACACTAGGAAATGGGTTCACAAAAATTTGGCAACTTGCTTAGGGTCTCAGAGCTAGGAACAGGCTGAGGGTCAAAACTTTAGTCTGTTTGTCAGCTGAGCTTTCCTGTGCATCACCCCAAATAGTGCATGGGGAGAAAAGAGTAGTGGCTTGCACCCAAGTTGAATTGTAGGACCTAAAATGACTCAGAAAGGCCAGAAATAAAGGAGCTGAGCTATAAGCCTTTCAGAGCTCTCTCCTCCACAGGGGAAAAGAATGAAAGCCCTTGGAAAGATTTGCACTTCCATTTGGGTCTTAGATCTTATGATAAGATGTAAGGCTACCACCTTACACTAGTGAAGAATTCCTGGGAACTTCAACCAGTCTCCACTCATTTGGGAGAATTGCAGTGTTGGAACCTAGAACATCTCCTGAATCAGCCTAGTGTTCCCAGATATTTAAGGCCATCAACCCCATGGAATTTTTTTCACCCTTCATCAACCTGCAGTTCTATGGCAAACTACTGAGGAAAGTAACTTGGTTACAGGCTTTGACCCCTGAAAATACAAGCAATTGATTGACTTCTTTGTAAACCTAGAAATAATAATTAAATTCCTCACTAATTTATCACACAGCCTATTGGTTTTAGTCACTCCTGGGCCCACTTTGCTGACTTCAGATATTTAATCAATTTCCCATAATACTAGCACTTTACATATTTATTGGTATATTATTTGATTGCAACTCAGCACTTATCAAAAGTTCCACTGAGAAAAAATGGTATTTAAAAAGGGCAGACTAATGAAGACAGTAACTACTCAGTCCTTTATATTGGTGGTTTTCAACCATGAGTTCACATTAGAATCACCCAGGGAGCTTTAAGAAAATACCTGGTCTCCCAGAGAAATCCTGATTTAATTGGTCCAGGATGTGGTATGGGCATCAGGGATTTTAAAGTTCCCCAATGACTGTAACATACAGCCAGGGTTGAGAATCACTGCTCTATAGTCTCTAAATATTATCCCTTAGTTATGTTAGCAATGTAAGCTTAAGCAAAGTAAATGGACCATATTTCCTAATATTCACATAAAAATGCCTTTAGAGAATAAATATGCAATGTTATGTCCTCAGGTTTAATGGAGAATAAATAAAAACATCCAGTCAAATAATATTTCTGCTATAGATGTTTTCTAACACCTTGAAGATATAAAATAACACACATGATACATTTTTCCTTAGATTAAATCCCAGGAAAAATTTTATTTTTTCCAGAAAATGGTATACTTTATTAAACAGATGAAATAAAATGAGTTTTCATTTCTGGTACCTGAAATATCTATACTTTGGCTTCTTGAAATTTTCTTCCCTTAGAAAAAATTGTCTTTGCCACGTATTGTGCTCTAATTCATAAGCCACATCCACTTAGTTTTGGAAGTGGATGGAGTATAATAAAGAATAAAAATACATGTTTTCCCCCACTGAATAGGATCATCTATAACTTTTCACATCTGTTTTGTTCCTGACTTCTCCTGTGACCATATCTTTATAACATTTTCTCCATCGTGCTGGAAGTTCACAAGGCCTAGTTCTTTGACACTATGCCATGATCTGGATCTTTTTCTCTTTATCTACCCCCCAACCCATTAGAATTTATCTGTCCTAGATTTCAATTTCCCCCTTAATAGCCTCCTACACATTAAACTTCATGTCAGTCTGCTTCTTGTGGGACTCCGTCTAAGGCACACCCATGAGGTTGGTTGCACATAATATACCCATTTTACAGATGAGTAAACTAATACCTCGTGAGATGTTATCTCCCAAAGTCCTATAGTGAACAGATGAGAGAACCAGGATTTGAAGCCAGAAAGGTTTTACTTCCAAGCCTATAGCCACAAAAGCATCATTACCAAACCAAGGCTACTAGATGGGGTGTTTTCGGATACTTTACAAATAAGCATCATTGTTTTGTTTTCACCTTAAGGAAACTTTTGGATAACTCTTGGGATCCACACATGTAGAAGGAGGAGAAGGAAGCAGGATTGGACAGAAGGAGAAACTGAGCTGCAATGATGCTCTGACAGAGGTCTCAACCTTTGGGGATCTCAGGAGTTGGGGTGACCCTTTTGTTAGGGTGAGGGGTCTGGGCCCTTATTCCCCTCACAGTGATCAGTCATTGGATGCAGGCTGCCTTTGGATGGGGACCAGACCTTGGGAGAGATACCTAAGGGACTTTTTTTGCTATATCCCAGCAGCCAAGGAGTAAATTCCCCATTCCTGAAGGGGGTTATTTGGGGAGAATCACAACATTCACACCAGGTTTGTTCTAAGGTAACCACATCCCAGCAGTTAACCTAGAGATGCCTTCCCCAAGAACTACTGACCAGGATCAACATGATCAAGCCAAGCAAATAGAACTTATAGAAAAACAGATCAATCCTGTTTTTAGTGGTGAGCTTGGTAGCAGTGATTCAGAGTGCCTGGGCATGCTGAAGAGACCCCAGAGAAAATGTACCACCATACAACCTGACTGCCCACGGGCTGCCAGGCCCTCGTGAAACACCTGCTACCAAAGCGCATCTATTTGTGATCTAGTCTCTCCCTAAATACCATACAACTATTCAAATAAGTAAAATATTTAAATGAACAGTAATGTTAAAAATATATACATCTTATTTTTTTACCGTCAGCTCCCAATTCGTCTTACCAATAACCTATAAATTGATCCAGTATGTGCTCTGGAGGTTCAGCCTCAGGACACATGTCCCCCACTCCCCCACTCCCCTTTGTAAATAAAGAAGTAGTCATATCCAAGGATATCCTGATATTTGAAATAGCAGCTTAAATATGAAATAAATTTTTACTTAAATATTTAGTTTTCTTATTTTCCAGGAATCTTTTCAACATCTGGCTCTTGCTGCTTCTGGGAATAAGAGTTCCAGGTACCAGCAGAGAATTCTGTAGATAGACATTTCATTTTTTGTGGAAGCAGCCTTGGGGGTCCTGGAAGACCACATCCCAGTTGGCATGAAACTTGCTTATCATTTATCAAATGAAATTAGATAATAGGCTGCACATTGCTTCTGGACAAAAAGCACACAGAGCCCCAATTCCTTACTCATAAGCCAGAGCACAGGTGGGCTTCCACAGTGATGAGTGATGGCCAGGACTTTTGGGGTGGGTGATATATATGGTTGTAGGGCAGCCTAAGAGTCCACTGAGGGAGATTCCTTATCCCAAGGAGAGGTACTAGATAGGGGTGGCTTCTGGAGCCATTGCTACTATTCTTGGAATGGTGGTCAGGTTGATATTTGGAGAAGATAAAGTTAAACTATATGGATATGACAAAGCAAATGAAGCTCATAAATTTAAAAAGATGTACAAAAAAGAAAAGTTATGAAAAGATTTATAACCTACTGTTGTAGATAATGCGGCCCCCCCTTCAAGGAAAGACTTGTTGTCCAGCTCCTAGGAATGTAGTCATCAGAGGGTCTTCAGCTCTCTGGACCTTTAGGAATTGCCTCAGTTGAGAAAACTGCCCTGTCCAAGGTCACAGTCCTTCTCAGGGCAGCTCACACCCAGTGAGTAAGCAATATGGGGGAATAAAGGCCTGGCCATCTCAGTTCAGTTTGGTACAACTCTGAATGGGCTCTCCAGCTCCAGAGTTCCCTAAAGAGTTGGCCAAGGCTGTTGCTGGGTCTGCATTACTCTTGACTCCTCCCTCTGCCCATTCCTGCTTCCTTCACTGCCAATAACAATGTCTGCTTCCTGGAGAACCTAACCTATGGCAGGACCTAGGAAGATCAGTGCTCAGTAAAGGATAATTTCCTTTAGGTCATTTTCCAGCCAACACCAGAATCCCTTTTAACACTACTCTTGGGTGGAAACATCTCCATTTACCTTCCATCACTGGACAACTGTGACGAGACTGAATGCTCCCTGACAAGTTGAAATTGATATCCCTGACAATTTCAGCCCTTATGACCTGTTTTTCCTCTCGCAGTGATAAAAAACACAATGAAGTTTTCTTTCAAAGCAATACTTCCTCAAACCTGTTGTGTAGGGTTTTCAACCTAAGTCTCCCCATATCCTTTAAATCTTTCTCAAATGTCAAGCTTTGAAAATCTGTTAACATCCTGGATGTCCTTTCCTGAACACACTCTAGGTGTTCCAAACCTTTCATACAATGTATTGCTCAAAAAGAAATTAATTTCTCTCTGTAAGGTATAAACAACATAGAGAGGAGTGGGACTGTCATTCACTTTGTAATAACATTATTAGTATGGATGCTTTGAATAGCATTAGCTATTTTAGCAACCACATCAAAATATTTACTCATATTGGCTCATGAAATTTTAAGAGTAAAGGAAAAATTAATAAATGAGACTGCATTAATATTTAAAACATCTGCTTGTCAAAAGACTCTATTAAGAAAATGAAAAAGCAAATAACAGAATGGGACAAAGCATAAATTATATATATATATATATATATAATGTGTATATATATATATACTTTATGTATATATGTAAATTTTATATACTGCTGATATGGTTCATGGTACAATCATTTAGGAAAACTGAACATATATATGTCTATTATCCAACAACTCCATTGCAAGGAGTTTCTGTTCAACAGAAATGCATACATGTGTTCATCAAAAGACACATATAAGAATATTTATAGAAGTTCCATTCACAACAGCCAAAATATGAAAACAACCAAATACCCATCATAGTAGAATAGATAAATAAATTGTATAATTGTACCATGGACTACAACACAGCAATGAAAATGAACAAACAATTGCTACACAGGACAGCATGGATGAATCTTATAAGCATAAGATTGAATGAAAGAAGGCATATTTTAAGTTCATACTGTATGATCCAATTATATAAAATTCAAAAACAGGCAAAACTAATTTATAGTTTTAGAGGTTGGGAGGAAGTAGTTCCTAGAAGGAAGTGCAAGAGGAGTCTCTAGAGTATTAATAATATTCTGTTTCTTGATCTGGGTGCTGGTTACACATGTGTGCTCTCCTTGTGAAAATTCAGTGAGTTGTATTTACTATTATTATTATTTGTGCACTTTTCTGTAATATTTCAATAGAAAGCATTACTTCAGTATGAACTTGTAAGATAATTGATGTTTTGTTGCAGTGAATCTAGGTTCATTTCATAGCAATGGCTGTACCAGGTTGTTCCTCATTTGTGTTTCTTTCACATAAATTGTTGATTTCATCACCAGTCAGGTGCTATGGTAACAAGAGTAAAGCAAATGGAGGGCCACTAACAATAAAGAAATTCTTAGATATTTACCTATGCAGCTACCACTTCTGTTATCATTTTCCTTCTGATTTAAAGACGTCACCATTTCTCTTAGTGATGGGTCTGTTGTGTTGAATTATTTCAGCTTTTACATGTCTGATAGAGTCTTTATTTAACCTTCATTTCTGAAAATAATCTCCTTTCTCTTCCACAGTATTTTACCCCAAATTTCTGAATAAAACAGAAACTAGGAGTTGACCAAAAAAAAAAAAAAAAAAAAAGACTGGGCAATATTTAAAATGCCTTCTTTAAATAAGAGAGGATTATGCAGTGAGTGACCTAGAATTTTCCAGGTTTTCATACCTTCCTACTGACTAGAAAGTAATTGTGTGACACATTTATAACTCAGGAAGATGATGTAGTGGCTGTGCCTCTAGACCTAGATCTATCTCATCTTAACCTCCAGCTGCTAGATTATGGAAACAGCATGTGTGCAGCTCCAAGAAAAGACAGGTTCACCTAAAAGTCCATGCAGCTGGATACCCTAGACTGTGGGCAGGAATGTCTCAAAATTATTTCAGGCAGAAAGAAAAGATGGAAAAGATAATGAAGTAGATCCTGGGATCTGTCTGTAGACTGAGAAAGAGTATGGTCATCTATGAGACTGAGTCTGGAACTTCATGTCCAAAATGCTAATGACCAACAGCAGAAGTTATCACTCAGGGAAATAGGGCATAAGAGCAAATTACATGGTGTGGGATTCACAGGATATTTTTATACAAATGAAATCTAGTTAAAATCAACAGCAGTGACTGTCTTCATAGGGGGAAAGGAATAATGCAAAATAAGCCTGAGAGATGTCTTTTAACTGATTATAGTGAAAGAACTGTGTCTGTTCCTAACCAAGAATAAACCTCTGTCCTCTGGATCTCATCCCATCCCTCTACATTTTCCCTCAAGTCTATATTTTACCTTCTAACAGCTTGGAGATATAATTCACATACCATAAAAAATCATTCATTTAAAGCATAAAATTAAGTGTTTTTAGTACATTCACAAAGTTGTGCAAATATCAGCACAATCTAATTTTAGAACACTTCATCACTCCAAAAAAGAAACCCCATGCCCATGGGCAATCACTCCCCAAACCCCCTTCCCAAGCCTTTGGTAACACAACTAATCAACTTTCTGTCTTTATTGATTTGCTTATTCTGGACTTCCATAAAAACGGACTCATACAATATGTGGTGTTTTGTGACTGACTTCTTTCCTTTAACATGATGTTTTCAAGATTCATCCATGTTGTATATGTGAACTCATATATCTCACTCTTTGCTGATGCACGTATATGCATACTTTATGATGATGTGTGTATGATGTATATATGTACATCAAATATGTGATGATATATGATACATATATGTCACGTATAATGATAAATTTATATATCACATGTATATATGACAGTATATGCATATGTATGTTAACATATGTATACTACAGTTATAGATGTACATTACATATCTCACACTTAACTGACAAATGTATTCTGTATGGACATATGTGAATTCACTTGACCCTTGAACAATGTGGGGGTTAGAGGAGTCAACCTTCCATGCAGTCAAAAATCTGTGTATGACTTTAGACTCAGCCCTCCACAGTCATGGTTCTGCATCCACAGATTCAACCAGCTGCAGATCATGTAATGTTGGAATATCTATTTAGTGGAAAAAATCCATGAGTATAAGTGGACCCAAACAGCTCAAACCCATGTTGTTCAAGGGTAAACTGTACAGATACTTACCCTGTCATACCATATCCTGATATGATGGCAGGCTGGGTATATATATTTACCTCTCATCACTCCCAAGTCTCCAGGGAAATAAGACTGTAGACATGTAATGTAGAACAAATCTAAAACAATAAGGAGAAATGGAAATGAGTGAGTGGGGCAGTCATTGAAAGATAGATTTCAACAAATTTCTGGAAGGAAAGCAGACAAAAACAAGTTTAAGACAAATTAGAATGGGAGCAACTTAACCAAGGTAGTAAAAACTTACACATTGAAAACTACAAAACATCACTGAAAGAAGACACAAATAAATGTAAAGACATCCTGTGTTCATGAATTGGAAGGCATAATATTGTTATGATGTCAATACTATCCAAAGTGAACTACAGATGTAATGCAATTCCTATCAAAATCCAATGGCATTTTTGCAGAAACAGAATATTCATGCCAAAATGCATATGGAATCTCAAAAAAACACTAAATAGCCAAAATAGTCTTGAAAAAGAGGAACAAAGTGGAGGTCTCACATTTCCTGATTTCAAAACTTATTAAGAAGCTACAGTAATCAAAATAGTGTGGTACTGTCCCAAAGACATGTATAGACAATGGAATAGAATAGAAAACCCAGAAATAAACCCTCATATATTGGGCTGGCCAAAAATTTTTTTGGGTTTTTCCATAACATCTTACAGAAAATCTGAACAAACTTTTTTGCCAACCCAATATCTGTCAAATGATTTTTGACAAGGGCTCCAAGATCATTCAATGGAGAAAGAACAGTCTCTTCAAAAATGGTGTTGGGAAAACTAGGTATACACTTGCAAAAGAATAAAGTTTGACCCTTTCCTTATATCATATACAAAAATTAAATTAGATTAAGAACCTAAATGTAAAGCCTAAAACTATCAAAGTTTTAGAAGAAAACACAGGATAAATACTTTATGACATTGGATTTGGCAATGATTTCTTGGATATGACACCAAAAACACAGGCAACAAAAGTAAAAATAGATAAATTGGATTACATCAAAATTTATAATTTCTGTGCATCAAATGGCATGATCAACAGAGTGAAAAGGCAGCTTACAGAATGGGAGAAAATATTTGCAAATCATGTATCTAATAAAGGAGTAATATAGAGAATATATAGAGAACTCTGCAACTGAAAAACAAAAAATAAAATGGGCAAAGGACTTGAATAGACATTTCTTGAAAGATGATATACAAATGACTAACAAGCATATGAAAAGATGCTCAACATTACTAATCATCAGTGAAATGCAAATCAAAACCACAATGAGATATCACTTCAGCCCCATTAAGATAAGAAAGAAAGAGAGAGAGAGAAAGAATGGGGGAGAGAAGGAAGAAAGTGTGGAAGAAAGTGGAGGGGAAGGGAGGGAGAGGAAAAATGTTGACAAGAATGTGGAAAAATTAGAAGCCTTGTGCACTGTTTATGGGAATATAAAATGGTACAACAGCTATAGAGAAGAGTATGGCAGTCCCTCAAAAATTAAAAATGGAATTAATATACGATTCAGCAATTCCACCTCTGGGTATATATTCAGAAGAGTTAAAAGTAAGGTCTCAAAGAGATATTTGCACACCCATATTTGTAGCAGCATTATTTACAACAGCTAAAGGGTTGAAACAGCCCAAGTCTCCATCAACGGATGAATAACATATTAACTGCAATATATACATACACTGGAATATTATTCAACCTTTGAAAAGAAGGAAATTCTGACACATGCTACAATATGAATGAACCTTGAGAACATTATGCTAAGTGCAATAAGCCAGTCACAGAAAGACAAATATTGTATGATTCCACGCATATGAGGTAATTTGAGTAATCAAATTCATAGAAACAGAAAATGAATGGTGGTTTCCAGGGAGTTGGAGGAGGAGAAATGGGGAGTTGTCTAATGAGTATACAGTTTTAGTTTTGTAAGATGAAAAGGTTCTGGAAATTGGTTATACAACAATGTTAATGCACTTTACACTACAGAGTTGTATATTCTTAAATGTTTAAGATGGTAAATTTTACGTCATGTGTATTTTATCAAAATTTTTTAAAAATTAGGATGGGAGCAAGTGGTACAGAATAGGCTATGAAAGGGCTGCCTGAAAGTGGAAGACAGTCCGTCAAGGGATCCGAGAGAAACCCCAAATGCAGAATCAGTACTTGGGTCAAGAAGTATACTGAAAACAAAGGAATTAATGTGATTACTATAATTCTGTATGCATAAAGCTGCACATATTGTCAGCCAATCACAGGCAGAAAACTCAGTATTTAATCCCACTGAAATAAAGGGGAAGGGTTCTCTATAAAAACTGAATGGATGCCCTGGGGAGAGCTTGGCCTTCTCTTGTGGATATTGTTGCCCAAGATGAAAAATCTCCCATGCACACTTATTCTGGAATTTTTGTTGTTAGGAGCTTGAGAGCTGGCTGTCCCCTCACACGAGGACAGAACCACAAAATTAACATAACCTACAGATAGATGTAGAATGCTCCAACTTAGTCTCTCCACTCAAGGGGCATACAGAGGATGCTTACATCCAAGCCTAGAATCATAATCCCAGGCTTTCACTTTACAAAGTGAAAATCAACATCACAAATAACAAAGACCAAGACAAAACACAGAAATTATAGCCCTGGGGAACCAGATGTTACTATAAGAACAAAGCAGAATTTATCAGCAACAATTGAGTTGATATTGATAGATAGATAGTTTGGCCATAAGATAAGAACAAATGCTATGGAGAAGAAATGATCAAAAGCAAAGAAAAATGCTTAGGAATAAAATTGTGACTTTTAAAAATAGAAACAATGGAAGAAGTTGAAGATAAGGTTGAGAAAATTTCAAAGAATGAAGAACAAAATAAAAGTCAAAGTTATGAGTGAAAAGAAATGAGATATAGAGGTCCAATGGCCAACAAATGAGTCCAATAGAGACAGAGAAAATAGTAAAAGGAAATTTTCAAATAAACAATAGGAAAATCTTCTGGGTTGAAAAAAATGAAGATTAAGAGATTCCAATAAACCCCCAGAAAAACAAATGAGCAAAACCCCACACAACAAGCCCTGACTAAAGTATATTTTCAAGAAATTTCAGCACATCAATGAAAACAAGATCCTAAAATCTTGTAAGTGGGAAACAATGCCCAGATCACCCATAACTGCAATAAACATCACCCATAACTGCAATAAACATCCAATAAACAGTGCCTTCAAGCCCCAAGTAAAATGACTTTGATCTGTAATTCTACAGCCAATTTTATTCTCAATTGAGTGTGAGATCAGAACAAGGACATTTTGAACATATAAAGACTCAGGAAGCAAATAGCTTCCATGTTCCTTTCTTAGGGGTTACTTAAGGGCCAGAAAACCTAGAAAGAATAGACAGGATCCAAGGAAATACAGGACAATCCTGGAGAGAAGAAGAAAGGTAATATGATGAAATCTCTGAGCAGATCTAGAAAGATTTTGTTTTTAAAAAACGGAGAAAGAAAAAGGGAATAAAAAAAAGGAGAAGAGAGGGGAGAAAGACAAAGAAGAGAGAGAAAGAGAGTCTATAATATCCAAATATCCTGTATGATTAAAAGTTTACATTAACTTGAAGATATTATAAAGACACGTTCTTCTCAAAAAATAATAAAGGAATTTAGAAGCTACAAGAAAAACAAAACACAATAATAAAATAATTATCACAATATTAAGAAAATTTTAAGTGGGTCATTTTAATTAATTAAATAAAATATATTTGAGCTTGATGTTGAAAATATTCTCCTTTAAGTGACCGAACAGTAATACATGTTCTGAGATCTTAAATACAATGGAATTGCACTTCCTGTCACACTTGAATTATAGTTTAGTTATGGCAGTCTATATCCAAAAAATCCATTTTTCTTAGGTCTTACAGAACATTTAAAATTTTCTCTTCCAGTTCTTATCTATTTCATGTATTGTTTCTGCTTCATCCAGAGTCACTTGTCTCACTCAACTATTTTTTTCAGAATCCTCACCACCAGCTACCATTTTGTATTTTATTTGTCACCCTTGTCTGCAAGTGAGGCCGTAAAACACAGAATTTTCTGGGTACATTTCCACCATCAATAATATAAAGTTTCTATTACTCAAAAGGAAAGGGAAAATTAATATGTTTAGGCAGATGAAAGTTCACCCATCTATACACCACAAAATTAGTTACAGATGTAGAAATAAACCTTACTGTGTTACATTATAGTTTTTGAAAATTATATGTGCTGATATGTGCTTAGACCTTAAGTTTCAGAATCAAATACCATTCAGTGACTTGTCTCTAGTTCAGTGGCTTTTACATACATTATCTCACATAATCATTAAATTAAAATAGTTCTGCATACTAGATATTATTACTATCAATTTACAGATTAAACACAGAGGTTTAGCATGATAAAAGAACTTGTCCAAGGCTATAAGGCTAGGAAATAACAGATTTAGGACCCCAACACAAATCACCTGATTCTGATTCAAGGGCTATTTCCTTGTTATCTCCCCCTCCAGCAACCCTTCCTGCAACAGGTTAAATTTCCCTTTCAGGGTCAATATTGCAAGGGTGATTATATATATTTATATTCAACTGCCGTCTTGTCCACCTGCCTTAGTTAGCTCAAGCCCATTAGCCAAAACAGAAAGTTTTCATAGATTTTACCCAATATTAAGAAAAACAACAAAAAGGTCCATGTATAAAAATGGAGAACAATAACCAAACATAAGCAGGAACTTAAAATTATGTCCTATAGCACTGAGAAATGCAGGAAGTGAGCACTTAATTCTTATTGACTTAAATGTCCTAGGTAATTCGTTTAACATTTTTTATTCATTTTTCAACACATACCGCCTATAAGGTGAATCCTTGTGAAGAAGCAGCCAGATATAAAGCAGCATGTCTCTGAAATTTCTAGATATACCCTGAATGGAGATTGAACTCCTTGCACTTTAGTATCTAGAAGCATCTGAGGACTCAGATTTCATGAACACAACTTTCTTTGAAGCATTCCAATTTTTAACTCAAAAAACAAAGAGTCATGAGTATTTAGCCTGGTGCAGTTGGTGGGAATCATTAATTAAAGAAGCATATTAGATACAGTAGAATCCAGTCTCAGAACAGCTGTCTGTGAGGTTTGCTCTAAGATAGATCTAGATGTTAACTACAGGTGACTGCAATTAAATATGGGAAGCATGGCAAGATCTTAAGGGAAGGAGGATAATGTAAGACTGCTAGAAGCCTTGTCTCTTCAGAGATGTAATTAATACTGATTAACCTAAGATCAATAGGAAAAGTGTTAAGCAACTTAAGAGCAATGTCTAAGACAAAAGAAACAGAAAGATCTCAAACACTAAACAAAATACTGAATCAGCTGTTAAAGATAGTATAGAACTATCAAGGAAAGAGAGCAAATTTTAAAACTACAAACAAGGTGTTAGAAAAGTGATCAAATATATCAGTTATAAACATAGATGTGATATCTATTGATATCTGGTTAAATATGGAAGATGAAAGACATTTTTACTTCTTGATATATGCTCAAAACAAGGAACAATAAAACATGTTTTTAAAAACTACTTTATCTTTAATATAATAAGAAAAAGGATACTACCAGAAATGAAAACTACAAAGCAGATATACTCCCAAACAGTGATATTTGGATTTTAAGGCAGAACATCGGTGAGGGGAACACAGAACCCCTCAGACACTGATCAGGAAACAGTTTCTTGCTTATTATGGCACAATATTGAAAGGCTTGTCCAGTGATTCTTTGTTAGCAATGAAATTGAAGTCTGTGGACTGGGCCTGGGAAAAGGCAGATAATATCCCTCAAGAGACCCAACCTGAAACCAAAGAACAGCAGGAGAAGTGAAGTTGAAGGAGAAATAGCCATTTCTAATTGTGTATGACCTATCCTGGGAGTCTGGGGAGACTTTTGGAGGTAAGGCCCAGCCAAGAAGGAAAAGAGAAAGTCATCCCCAGGTTACCGAACAGGGAGTGTGACTTGATGGACATTTCTCTGAGCCACACAGAAACTGAGATGTGCTCCCCAGCAAAAGATTTTTTTAAAAAGATCCAGTGAAGAGATATTCAGGAAAATAAATCTAAATAGAAATGTAAGGCTCTTCTACCTTCCTGCCCACCCTCAAAACACATTTGAAAATAGCCTCACTATTTCAGAGAGAAGTAATAAGGAGAAAACAACCAGCTATGGACTTATGAATAGAAACTGTAGAGAACAAAAGGAAAGGAATATAAATAAAAGACAGAGGAAGAACACACAGCCCAAGAGAAACTATTTAAGGAATCAGACAAATAGATCTCCATACTCAAGAAGATTATAAACATAATTTCAAAAATTCAGAAAGGCACAAATTATACACACAGGTACTCAAATAATAGGAGGAAGAAAGAAGAAAACCTTCCAAAAAAAGATAAAGAGAAAAGAAATAGAATAAAAGAAAATGGAACCACTCCCCAGCTCTATATAACTGAAACTGAAAAAAAATTGTTTTAATTAAATTCTTTGGAAATTATCCTACAGGCATACAGCAAATGGCAAAACATTTATTCAAGAAAATCTAAATACTGATAATCACAGTGAGAATTTGTGGCACTTGAGCCATGACCTACTACCTTTCTACCCACCCCCTGTTCAATGTGACTGAAGCTCCACTCCAGCTCACAGTCAAGAACTACAGTATCTCTCAGAAATATTGAAATATTGATGGCCAGCCCATCAATATTTCTCATCCCCTCCCAATTTCACATATCAGAGGCTAAACTGCAGGTGATTTCAGCCAAGGAGTCAGGGGCTTCCCTTGACTCTTCCCTGAGTAGAGAACTCAGCCACCAATCATAGGACAGAGGCTCTATACTAGGGACAGCAGGCTGAGAGTACTGGGACCCTGATCACTCTCTTCCCAGTTCACTCATAGAGTGGAGGTTCCAGGGAAGCAAGCTGAGAAGACCAGATGCTACTGCTCTACCTGGTGTGCCACTGATAAATCACTCTAAGAAAAGAAAGACACTGTTCCCACTACCTGTTCTGGAGCAGTGTCTCAGAGAGTTTCCACAGGGGAGAGACAGGCTAT
The DNA here is from genome assembly GCF_964374135.1 of Grampus griseus. Taxonomy (NCBI): domain Eukaryota; kingdom Metazoa; phylum Chordata; class Mammalia; order Artiodactyla; family Delphinidae; genus Grampus; species Grampus griseus. The sequence continues at coordinate 54,730,636 of NC_139008.1, forward strand.
AAAAACAGAGAGCTTCTTGAAAGAGAGTATGGGAAAATTCAAGCCTAACGTCACTCTCAAAAACAGTGGAAATTTTAGTAGTAGACAATTTGGGGGAGGCTGATAGCTTCATGAGAGCAACAGGTCAAACTGTAGATCAGCTGGATCACCAGAGAGAACCAAGGAAATAGACAGCTAAGAAGAGCCCTCCTGCAGTCAGAACAACCTCAGAGACTGGCCTAAAACTTACTCCTGAAGTGGAGTCCAAAATTAATTGAATAAGACTGTGTGCAATTTGTGCCCCAGGGCATTATTGAAAATAATATGGCAATCCCTCAGCAATTAGAGGAGCCTAACAATGGTGCATGACAACAATAGTTTAAACAGATTAGCTTAACAAAGAGACATAGTTGAAAACAGCCCTCCTAAAACCACCTGTCATCAGAGGGTAACTGTGTGCATACCTGAGGCTGTACCTTTAACACCAGAGGCTTCACACTGGGAGTAGGGGGAATAAACTTCACCAAAATTGCCCAGCCAAGTCACTAAATAAATGAACACTGAAACAACAACAAACTCTGGAGGGGAATCAATATCCAAAGTTGCTAAAATATATTATCTAAAATGCCAGGTTTTTATCAAAAACTTATGAAACATGCAAAGAAACAGGAAAGTTTCTTTGTATGTACCTCAAACAAAAGGGGAAAAAAAGGCAACAGAAGCTGCATGTAAAAGGGTCCAGATGTCTGACTTAACAAAGACTTCAAAAGTTTTCATAAATATGTTTAAAATATATATAATATATTAATATGTATATGAAGATTTTAAAATGTGCATTACAGTGTTGAAAGCCACACTTGAGACAAGAAACAATGCCAAAAAATCATAATGTTTAAAATACTACGGATGTACAGGACAACCTGATAAAATCACACCAAATGAAGAGAAAAAGAACAAAGGTTAAAAATTAGGGCTTCCCTGGTGGCACAGTGGTTGGGAACCCACCTGCCAATGCAGGGGGCATGGGTTCAATCCCTGGTCCAGGAAGATCCCACATGCTGCAGAGCAACTAAGCCCATGCGCCACAACTACTGAGCCTGCACTCTAGAGCCCATGAGCCACAACTACTGAGCCTTGCAAGCCACAACTACTGAAGCCCGAGCACCTAGAGCCCATGCTCCGCAACAAGAGAAGTCACTGCAATAAAAAGCCCACACACTGCCAGGAAGAGTAGCCCCCACTCGCCGCAACTAGAGAAAGCCCGTGTGCAACAACGAAGACCCAATGCAGCCAAAAATAAAATAAATTTTAAAAAAATTAATAGAAGTAGAAGAAAGACAAGAGGTCTATTATACATACATAATTGAATTATCTGAAGAAGATAATATGAAAAAAAATCAAATAAAAAATAAGCAGAGGGCTTCCCTGGTGGTGCAGTGGTTGAGAGTCCACCTGCCAATGCAGGGGACACGAGTTCGTGCCCTGGTCTGGGAAGATCCCACATGCCACGAAGCGGCTAGGCCCGTGAGCCATGGCCGCTGAGTCTGTGCGTCCGGAGCCTGTGCTCCGCAATGGGAGAGGCCACAACAGTGAGAGGCCCACGTACCTCACACACACACACAAAATAAAAATAAAAAAAATAAGCAGAGATATAATAGAATAAAACTGGACTGAAATAAATTAGATGTGAATTTGCTGTTCAAAAAAGACATGTCATGTTCCAGGGAAAACTGATACAAGCATCAACAGTCATACCTGGAATAGTTAATGAACTTCAAGGAAAATGAAACGATAATATGGACATCCACATTCTCTAAACCAAGTGAAAGAAAAATGTAGTTTAAAAATAAAGGTATTACTTGTAAAACCCTTCAATTTAAAAATTTTTAAATAATTTCTAAATAACAGGATAAAAAGGAACTCATAACTGAATTTCTAGGTACTGGTATAAGGATAGACAATGATTTATAGAATGGAATTTATATTCAAGAAATAAACCTATACATCTATGGTCAATTGATTTGGTACAAGGATGCCAAGACCATTCAGTGGGGGAAAGAATATTCTTTTCAACAAATAGCTCTGGAATAACTAGATATTCAAATTCAAAAAAACAAATTCCTTACCTCACAGTATATACAAAAATTAACTCAAAGTGTATCAAAGACCTATATATAAAAGCCAAAATTATAAAATTCTTAGAAGAAAACATAGGGTCAATCTTCAAGACTATGGATTTGGCAATGGTTTCTTAGATATGATATCAAAAACACAGGCAAGAAAAGAAAAAAATAAATTGAACTTCATCAAAAATAACAATGTTTGTGCATCTAAAGACATTACCAAGAAAATATAAACACACAGAATTAGAGAAAATATTTTAAAACAATATATGTGATAAGAGTATAGTACTCAGAGAATATAACGAACTCTTACAACTCAGCAATAACAAAAAAAGCCAAATAACTTAATTTTAAAGTGAGCAAAAGACTTTAGACATTTCTTCAGAGAAGATATACAAATGGCCAATAATGCATGAAAAAAATGTTCAAAGTTATTAGTCAGGAGGAAAATGCCAATCAAATCCACAATGATGTACCATTTCCAATGCATTAGGATAGCTGGAATAAAAAAGACAGACAACAGCAAGTGTTAGTGAGAATGTGGGGAATTGGAACCCTCGTACATTTGCCAGTGGGAATGTAAAATGGTGTGCATGCTGTGAAAACAGTTTGGTGGTTCATCAATAAGTTAAACATAGAATTATCATTTGACTCAGCCATTCTACTTCAAAAGAATTGAAAACAGATGATCAAACAAAAACTTGTATATGAATGTTAACAACAGCACTACCCACAATAGCCAAAAGGTGAAAACAACCTAAATGTCCATCAACCAATGAATGGATAAACAAAACGTAATATTCATACAATGGAATATTATCCAGCCATAAAAGGGAATGAATACAGATACATACTACAACATGGATGAATCCTGAAAACATTATGCTAATAGAAAGAAACTAGACACAAAGGCCAATCGTATGATTCCATTTCTATGAAACAGCCAGAATTAAAGGGTATGCATTGAGGTCAGAAGGAAAGTGACAGAAACCTAGGCAACTTTGTTTCATTTTCTTTGTCTAGAAAATCAGACATTTGGAGCAGTTTGTATGAAAGGTCCCTTTCCAGGTCTAGCATTTGTCATCATTGTATGAGTTAGCACCATTGCCATTAACAACAGTTGTTTTTTTCTTTATTTTAGGAAAGTAAGATTGCCTCATACAAGAGTTCCATTTCATGTTCTCAACCTCAAAGAAACATTGGAGGTGTGGGCAGACTGGAAAGATGAATCTCATCCATTATTAGGTAATCACTAGGCAGAGTAGTTGGTAATTTTTCTCATACGGTTGCCTCTTCTTCCCTCATGCAAGTGCTTCAAAAAATCAACCTCTGTCTCTTTGTCTCTCTCCATATGTATATAAAATATATATAGTATAGTATATATGTATCTCTCTCTCTCTCTCTCTCTCTCTCTCTCTCTCTCTATATATATATATATATATACTCTAAGCACTAAATTGGCATTACATATTACCTAATTTAAGAACCTTTATATAAGAAACTTGCCTTCTTTCTCTTCTTAATACTATTCCTTACTCTCTAAATTGCTTGAATGAAAAGGGAATATGAGCTCTGACTTGAATGGTGAAAAAAAAATCACTGTTGTCTTGTTTATGCACTGACTGCATAGTAGTGCAAAAGGGGAGACAGATAAGGTAACACATTTTAGCTAAATCAGAAAGTGCATTTTTACCAATTTCACTTTGATGAGGTTTCTCCAACAACACTTATCTGGTACAAAGATAGTTCTAGATTTAGGCAAAAGAGATTGTGTGCCTCTGTTTCACCCCCAAAATTATCAAAATCTCAGCAAAATTGTTAGCTTTGATCAAACATAGAATGTTCACTTTTGCTGCCTCCCGGGAAAATGACCTAGTTTGTATTTGTGATGAAGCCATGGAAAGAACTGTGGCTTCCCCACTTTCACTTTTCAAAGGCTCTGATACTCACCCAGCTCCACAATGGCTCTCAGTTCCAACCCATTAGTTCTGAGACAACTTTACAAAGCTGCATGCGGAAGACAGAAAACAACAGTCCAACTTTCCCCTTTGCACTATGGACAAAATAACATAGAATCATCTCAGAGGGTAGATAAACCACATGGGCTCAGACTACTCAAATGATCCAGTGCATCCCAGACAACCTGAAACCAACAAGCATCATGCGACACTGGTTATTTATAAGACACTGTCAGGAAAACAACTACCTAGAGCTCCTGGAGAAGCCCGCATCCCCGCTGCTCCCAGCCCCATGCCTCACTCCACCACGTCCTCACACCATTGTTTTGAGCTGAATGCACACAGCTCGCCGAGCTTTTCATCGGCTCTTAAATCCACTGCTGCTCATGCATGAAATATCTTTGGGTTCCATTAAAAAAATAAATGTGCTAACAAGCTGTTAAACCACATTTTACAACAAAGGCATCAAATTGATGACTTAGCTTCAAAAATATGGACTAACCGGAATAATAAAGTCTTTGTAGAACTTGGATAAATGAAGTGATTACCTCACAGTGAGGGAAATCTGTGGGGCACATCCACGTAATCAAAAAAATAAGTTCCTGATCCTCAGAGGAGAATTCAAAACGCTCTGCCTTGCCTCCCAACAGTCCTGAGCCCAAAGGGTTTGGACAGGAGGAAAAACAACACAGGTACAAAAAAAAAGCAGCGGGCGGGAGGTGGGAGAAAGAAAGAAGTTCAGTCAGTTCTTTGATTAACAAGGTTTCTTGCTGGACTTAAGTACAAACAGCTGCCTGGACTCCAACAACCAAACCTAAATCTAAACACTCCACTGTTTACATAACCCAAACTTAATCAAGCGACCATATAATCCACCAATTTAAAGTATCCCGAAGAGTTTCAATGTAATGTTGGTTTTCTCACAAGCCAGTCCATCAACAAACTGTTTAAAATGCCAGCTATTCCAGCTCAGTTTCCAAACTTGCAGCATCTCTTGCTTTGCTCATACTGCAGGGCTGTTCAGGGGAGAATACTTAGATGATTTGCCATTATAAACCATTTTCTGTTATTCTTCTGTTGGCACAGTACACAGTATTTGTTTAATAAATCCAGAATCCAGATTGTATTTAAGTTTGGTTTGATAGGGTTTAGTATTACAGCAATATTGTTACTAATAAGGAAACACATTTCTTTATTCTTCTATGGTATTCAGTACCATAGAAGCTGTGCTCCGAGCTAGACAGATGAAGGTAATTTTCATGAGAAATAGAATGAGAGAAAGGAACTTATGAGAAAGATACTAGAAAAAGAAAAATGCTCATGATGTTAAACTGAGGCTAAGAAGTCACATGCCAACAGAGGACAGTGATATAACCTAAATGAGAGAATCCGGGTGGGCCCTAGGGTGGTGGAATCAGTGCAGAATATTTAGGACCACGTGGCAAATTGGAGTTAATATACTCCATCTAAAGAAGGTCTATGCTATCCAGCACCAACCCATTTTAAAAAATAACACCTGTATTGAGATATAATTCATATAGTATGTATTACACATATTTAATGTGCACAACTCAATGATTTTTTTAATATAATCACAGATTTATGCAAACATTACCTCAATAGCTTTTGGAATATTTTCATCCCCACAAAGAAACCCTGTACCCTTTAAAATCACTCCCCATTTCTCTCCAACCCCCCTAGCCCTGGACAACCACTAAGGTTGTGTCTATAGATTTGCCTATTCTGGACGTTTCACATAAATGGGATCATACAATATGTGGTCTTCCATGAATGGTTTCTTTTATTTAGCATAATGTTTTCAAGGACTTCAACCCATTTTTGCCACAGATATGGGCCCAATGTGGCCAGATCTTCCAAATTTTGAGCGAAGTTGGAAATCTGGATTCTTAACATGAATTTTTCCAGTGTTTCCCACTAATCCATATTAAACATAAACTGTAAAGCCTTCCCCATAGCACAGGCCAGACAAATACATCTGCAGGCTGAAATCACATGTGGGACAACATTTTGTTTCCTTTGGGGTTCCTAGGACAGAGGGAGGGAAAAATAAGAATGAGTCAAGATTAAAGAAAGCAAGGAAGGGTCAAACTCACGTAGGCAAGGAATGAAGATGGAAGGTCTGGGGAGAGGAAATCGGAGGCTTCCTGTAGGGCAGAGAGAGTCTGGATCTGAATCTCGTCAGCAGCCCAACAGATTCCTTGACCTTCCACAACCTCAGCTGGGCTTCTCTAGCTCTGCCCTGAAAGCCCGCCATCTGGGTCGTCAGAGAGAACTCACTGTGTCTGTAGCACTCATGGGCCCGGAAAGAGCTAATTCAGATTGTTTCTAGAAAGAACTGAGAGAATCTAGCACATTTAAGATAATTCATTGAGATACTCATTTGTGTTTCCCATTCTTTCTCTCTCCCTCTTTCTCTCCTGCTCTCTCAATGCATGAGTGCACACACACACACACACACACACACACACACACACACACACATCCCTTTCTATTTGACCAAGTCCTTTCTACTATCTTGCCTTCAGGGATGTTTAGGTTTATGTGGCAGCTGAAAAAAAAATTTCTTCCAGATCATCTTTCTAATTATCCTTATAAAACATAAATTCTTGAGGTAATAATGCTAGACGTTCAGTACACAGAGAAGAGGAGAGAAGAGAGAGTTCCTAAATAAGAGAGACACAAAAGGAGTGGAGGAGGAAACCCTTCCCCAGACTGGGAAAGGGAGCTAGTCGGTGGGTGACAGGAGTGGTCCACATTACCAACATGCTGAGAGCATCATGGGAGGACCTCAGAGAAGAATGGCTGCTTATCTAGAAAGGCTGAAGCTGGATATTGGGGGTTACTAATGTGGGTAAAGAATTATATGCTGAGCTTCCCTGGTGGCACAGTGGTTAAGAATCCACCTGCCAATGCAGGGAACACGAGTTCGAGACCTGGTCTGGGAGGACCTCACATGTCGCAGAGCAACTAAGCCCATGCACCACAACTACTGAGCCTGCACTCTAGAGCCTGCAAGCCACAACTACTGAAGCCTGTGTGCCTAGAGCCTGTGCTCCTCGACAAGAGAAGCCACCGCAATGAGAAGCCCACACACCGCAACAAAGAGTAGCCCCGCTCACTGCAACTAGAGAAAGCCCGTGTACAGCAACAAAGACCCAGCACAGCCAAAAATTAATTAATTAATTTAAAAAAAAGAATTATATGCTTAAATTTATTACAGAAGGGGCAGAAGTGTATCTTTCAAGTCCCATGAGGGCTTGCCCAGATGAGGATGTCAGCAGTGATCTTTATTTTCTGGAGTTGAGAAGGCTCTTGGCTCTACTTCTTGGTTAATGTACAGTTTTCTGGGAAGGTTACCTCAATAACAGTACTATAGTTGATTTGATAAACATCTATCTTTCTAGGAAGAGAAATTCCATATCCGAGGCCAACCATATTCAACCCACTGTTAAGACTGAGTTCATCATAGGGCAACCTTATGGGTGTAGACAGAAGACCTGCGTGTGTTTGGGGTAAGAAACAGTGACCAGAACTATCTCTGAAGGCCTGTCGTTTTCTACTCAATGACCATTAATCTAGCATCAAGGACACAATGATTTTCTTTACTATTTCTGGGTTATACTCTCTTTAGGAATTTCCTCTTGCAGGATCACACTGAGTTTAACTTGGGTAAAATTCAACTGCATTGTAAAAGTGTTTATTGCCTGCAAATAATGTACCAGGATAAGGTCAATGAAGGCATGACTTTTGCCCCCAGAGAAATCACAGTGAGACAAGAACTGTATACATTTCATTACAATTTGATTAGTGGATACCATTAACACTAGCCTTGTGCTAATAAGGTGCATTACACTAGAAAGAACCTCGGATACTATCCCTAAATAAAAATCTTACCAAGTAATTTTTTAAAGTTTATTAAACTTAACCATTAAACTTCCTTTAATAAGGAAAGATTGGATTTATTATTATAGATAAGTTGAACAATAAAATAAATAGAATTGAATGAATAGTAGTGTCTTTAAACTATATAGGTATAGTTTGTATCTTCTATGTAAGAATATATTGAACATTGACTAAACTTTAGTTAATATTGAGTTATAATAGACAAATTCAACAAATGACAAAATATGGAAATTGCAGACGCCATAGTCTCTGGATACAGCAAGTTTTTTACTAAAGTTTAGAAATTCAAAAGCACCTTCCTATTTAAATCCTGGTCAATGAAGGCTAACAAAACTATAATTTACAATATGATAAAAGTGGGAGTTTAAATTAGTGGAGGAAATTAATGTCATTAATTAACTGTATGGAAACATATAAATTTGGATTACTACCTTATAATATATACTAAAATTTATTTCAGAATGATTAAAATTTAAATGCAGGATTAATATGAAAGAAATGGTGGAAGATATTAGTGAATATTTAGTTCCTCACAAAGTGGGGAAGATTTCTTCAAGCAGGAAAGAAAAAGGAAGAAACAATTTTAAAATTGATTATTTTTATTGTTCAAAAATTTTTAATTTCTTCACATTTTAACAAAATTTTAAAAATTTCTTTAATATATTTGTAACATAATGACAGTTAACATCCTTTATATATAAAATATCATATAAATTTGCAAGAAAAACATGAACGCCCCAAAAGAAAGCACATAAAAACAGGCACAGACATAAAAAGAAAAATCAATAATCAACAAACATAAGAAAAACATAACAAAAATCACTAGTACTAAAAATTAAATTCAAATCAAGACAAGATGGTACCACATGACACCAACCAAGCTGGCAAAGATTTTCTTTAAACTGTTCTCCTGGATATGAAATGTACATTCTAACATGGACAGCTGGTGGTAGCATGATTCGTACAACTTTTCTATAGGACAATTTAATCTTATATATCAAAAGCCTTAAAAATGTTTATCTAATTTTGTCTGACAATTTGTATCTAGAAATTCATTTTAAGAAAATAATCCTAGGTGTATACTAAGATTTATGTATAAAGACATATATTATTATGTAATTCATCATAGCAAAAAAATTAAAACAATCTAGATAACTGAAAAGAGGGGATTGATTTAATAAAATACATGCACATGATAGACAGATATATAGCTATTAATACCATTTTCTAGAAGAATATATGATGACATAGAAAAATATGATGTAAATCAGAATACAAAACCTTAATGAGATCTCAATTTTATTTAAAACAAACATAAAAGTTTATGTTTTGTGGATAAAAAGACTAGAAGGATATACATAAAAATGTCAATGGTAATTCTCAAAATGGAGAAAGGGCTGGAATAATAATTAATGTTTATTTTCATATTTTCTAAATTTTATATTTACCCATATATACAGTATATTATGGTATGTGCATTTTCATATTTATCTATATATACACCAAAGTTTCCAAATGCATATACTTTTATTATGATTTTATCAGTTAAAAATTTACAAATAAAATACTATTTAGAAAAGATGAAAATCATTACAATACTATCAAAACTTCTAAGAAGTAGCCAAAGTTTGATTTGGAGAAAATTGTGTAAGATTACTTATTTTTAAAATAAATTAAAAAATTAAAATCAGTATTTATAAAAAGAACAAGCCCTACCAAAACAGCAAGAGAAAAAAATAAATAAAGATGAAGCAGAAATCACAAGTTAAAAGATAGAATTAAAGAAAGAGAAGCAGTAGAATTAATAACTACAAAAGCTCCTTCTTTGAAAAAGTAAGCAGATTATTCCTATTCTATAAAACATCCATCTCCTTTTTTATTTTTATTTCTTTTAGTTAAGGGATATCTAGAGTCAATTTAATCTTTTTAAAGTAATTTAATTACATTTTCCAAATTTTTATTTGAAAATGTCAAACCTACAGAAAAATTCAAAGAATAGTGCATGACATCATGAACGCAGACACATGTTGATGGCTATTTTGAGGGTATCTTCCAGTTCCTGGTTGTCTCCTGTTATCTGGTTTTGTGGGCTTTGGGAAGGAAGGTAAAGTCAATGGCCTCTGCAATGTGCTAAGTCAGATGGAGAACTCTGAAGGGAGCTGATATTCCAAAAGGCATCAAGAATTTCCATAGATAGAGCTTCAAGTATTATGAAATCACAATCAAAAATCACAAAACACATAATGAAATAAACCACCCCAAGCAGAGAGTTAGCAAGGGAAACACACACACACTTACATACACAAACAAAATCTGGCCCATAAAGATGAAGGATGTTGGAATTATCAGGAAAGAAAAAGTATGTATATATTTTTTAAATGCTTAGAGAAATATAAGTTTGTATCAAAATTATGATCTGGAGTGAGTGACCAGTTGAAGTTGAAGAAGAAACAAGAGAGTTGTAAAAATAAAAAATATTATCACTCAAATTAGAAATCCAAAGGACACATTAACTGAATAGAATAAATTAACTAAAACATAGACCTAAAAAAAAAAAAATCACCAAGAATGCAGTACAGAGAGATAAATGGTCAGAAAATGGAAAGAACTGCTAGGACCCAGGGAAACTATAATGAAGAATCTAACATACATTTGATCCAAGATCTAGAAAGATATGATAGAAAGAGTGAGAAAGAGTTAATATTCAAGAAATAAAATCTGATGCATTTCCAAAATAAGTGAAAGACACACGACCTCAGCTTCATGAAGCTGAGAGTATCCCAAGAGGAATAATTAAATGAAATACACACTCAGATCTATCAGAGTTAAATTGCAGGTCACTAAAATTAAAGACTTTAAAGCAACTGGGGGTGGGTGGGGTGTACTGTGAGTGGGAAAGACAGCTCATCTACAAAGAAATGACAATTACACTCCTACCTGGTTTCTCAACAGCAGCAACAGAAATGCAAAGCAGAAGACTTTTATCTTCAGACTGCTGAGACAAAATATCTGCCAACCTAGAAGTGCTTTCAAATAAGCCTTTTATCAAAAACACCTCCACATGAAGCAGCAGTCATGGAGTCACCTGATTCACATTGGACTTTGTAAGTCAAAGAATAAACTTTGTGTTAAGGAATTGAAATTTACAGGGTTTTTCTGACTGTGGCATAGCTTCACCTATCTTAAATGATACATAGAACATCTACTACCAACAGACCTTCTATCCTAGGAAGACAGAAAATGAATCCAGAAGAAAAGACTGCAAAAAATATTAGGAAAATCAATATAATATTTTTTCATAAATAGGAGGCAGCATTTGAAGAAGAAGGAGGAGGAGGAAGAAAAGGAGGAGGAGAACTGGTGGTGGTGAAATTTGTCTATAAGGTATTAAAATGTATTATAAAGCTATAAGTAATGGCAATAGTTTGGAACAGAGGCAATAATCAACATAGTATTAATATGAAAATGTGTTGAATATTCTTCCTTTGTACCAGATCTAATCTTCGCCCTTCTCCATCTTGCTAGGGGCCTCAAGGGACTGATCTTTCAGCATTGCATCAAAGGCTCCCTTTTCCTCTGGTTTATGGTTAAGTTCAAGAAATGGGAGGCACCACTGGAGATTCAAGTTGGGGCATTTTTTTCTCCCAGCTATCTCCTTGCCAAATTTTTAGTGGCCAGTTTGTCACTTTACAGAAGGCACAGCTTCTGTCATGTAGTCCTGTCTTATACTCCGCTGTGTTCTGTAGTTTCTCCCATCCCTTGCCCTTCAGGCCCAGATATGGTAACCTTCCTCACTCTTACCAGCCCCAAGGTGCTCCATTGCCCCTTACTGAATTTCCTTATGCCTGTCCGTACCTTTACAGACAGTTCCCTTATTACACACTTCATTTACGCCATGAAAGTGCACCATCTGTTTCCTGTCAGGACCCTAACTGATGCAGTGACTTAATACTTATTAACTGAGGCCTCAGGGCACATTTGGCAATGTCTGGAGACATCTTTGCTTATCACAGCTTGGGGGATGCTATTGGCTTCCAGTGGTAGAGCCCACGGAAGCTGCCAAACATCCTACAACGCGCAATAAAAAATGATCCAGGCTAAAATGTCAATAATGCCAAGGTTGAGAAAATGTGCATTAACTGAAAATATGATTAAGAAACAGCATAAATCCATGATATATATAAATGGCCTCTTCAACAAAAGACATTAGAGAGAGTTAGAGCTTAACCATTTTAAACAAGTGTAACTTTATATCACATACCAAAATAAATTTCAGAGAAATTCAAATGGTTACAGACTTCACAGAAGTGAGAACTCTAGGCATTAACATTTTATCACAACTCAAATTAAAGTTTTAGTTACTGTAACTTATTATTAATTTACTCTTATAATTACAGGCAACTCTTGCTATATGTTTCCAAAAATCAGATATTCTGTGCAAATATTTAAATGGTAACAATTTATGTTAATGTCAACCTGAAATCCCCAAGCATAGTAAAACATAGTAAAATGTCAAGATATATGTAGCAAATTGTCATGTTAAGATGGACATGCTTAAAAAATGGCTTCGCAATCTCAAAACAATTCATGTGGTTGTTAGCAAGCAGTTTCTGTGCCTGGAATGGCCCAGCTTCTCCTAGATCTAGCACCTCCATCGTATCTATGGACATTTGGTACAATTTCTAAAATGCCCACATGTGCTTCTGGCATTCTACCAATTGCATCTGGAATATAATTCAAAACTTCTCTTGTCTAATGTATTGTTAATGTTGTATTGGGCTTTGGGAATGTAAGTATAATTTTTCCTATAAACAGGGACCTGAAAAATGTTGTACTGAGAAATTTGTATATCCTATGACATTTGACTGTTTAAAACCAGGAAAATGTTAACTATGTAGGCATTCTGTGGATTACAATTGTTCACCTCATGGTTCACCTCCCCTGTATGCCGAGGCAGTCAGTTCTAACAGACCAGGAGTAAGTGGCACAAGGAGCCCCTCTGGATGTCAGGGCATGGCATCTAATAGTCCTATTAGAATTGCAATACACTGTGGGGATTTGCTTAGCTTTTCACTTGTAAGAGACAAGAGCCCAAGTAGAATGTGCTCTATCTTCAGGGCCAGTTCATTAGAGTCCCCCTTTGCCTGTGGGGCTGCAAGGGGAAACTCGAGCACCTGCATAGAAGAGAAGGTTAAGAAGAACAATATTACAAGGGAAGCAGAATCCACCTGTTAGATTTGATTATCCAGCTAAACATGAAATTTCAGGATTGTTAGCATACTGCAACCAAAGCACCAAGATTCATATATTAGCACTGCAAACCAGTGAGTTATTTCTCTTTACTGTAAGACTGATGTCCCAACATTTTCTCAATTATTACATAATTTCATCTTCTTTTCACTTTGTTGAGCAGTGCTATATTTAATTTTGATGATTTCTTTTATGCCTTCAAGGCCCACATTCAACTAAATAGTGATAAGTGGCCAGGAGTTACATTAGAATCTTGGTTCCTGTGGTTTACTAACTAATCCAGTTTATGCCCAAACATGGGTCCAAATATTATCCTTAGTCAATCTGAGGTGATCTACATCTGTTAGGTCAATTGCTCCTCCAAGGAAGGTCTTTCCTAGATGAATGTAATAAAAGTCAATCAAGAAAGAGTAGTTCTCTGTACATAATTGTCACCTGAATGATGATTCTTAGCTTGTCTATATCAGTTTGCCACTTATTCATGAGTTTCAAAATAAATTTAAAGGGTTGCTGACCAGCATTTACAGCTTTTTAAAAATGAAATAGTATTGCATAGAACAGAACAGAAAGTGTCAGATTGTATTCAAGGAGTAAGATGAACATTAACTCAAGAAACTTTTGTTTCAGTTTATACACACACACACACACGTATATGTGCATACACATACCACACACACACACACACACACACACACACATATATATAATATATTACATATTGCATTAATATATACATATATGTATATATAAATATATAATGAATTTTTAATTCTAGATTACAATCACAGAAATTTTGAAAATCACTGATCTAAATATATTTTTTAAATTTTCTCCTACACTGTGACATCTGATACATTTTCCTATATTTTCAACTAACAACAGCTTCATCCAATAAACCTGCACCCCACTTCTGGCAGACATTGTCCAGAACATGGTCTGCACATACTATGTGCTCAATAAATACTAAAGAATTGAAGTTGAGTAGAAGTTGCAAATCTAGTCAAGTAAAGATTTGGGGAAAAGTCTTGACTTTCAAAGGTTAGCATTTTACTGATATGAAACATTTGTGGGATATTCCTAGTCTTAGATGAAAAGAGAATGAACTAATAGCAAAACATGGGTTAAATAGTACCCAACTGGTTCTGGGCCCGCTACCAAAATTCTACTTTATTATTTGCTTTCATCAGAAGCAAGCAAGACACACTAATAACAAGTCCTATTGAAATTTTAGTTTAGAAATATTCCATGGTTTTGGAATACAGGAGTCATGAGAGATTTTTGCCCAATAATCCACATCTATGACACTATAAGGATTATCATCTGCTTCTGAAAGCAGTCATGCTGGGGCACAGTGACAGATCCTTACTCTTCAAAGAGTTATTTGTTAATGTTTAACATACTCAACTGTAAGACAAGAAGTTGAACCAACATAATCTATAAAGGTTTCCAGCAAAAATGTCAAAGCACAAAGGGGTTTTTGTTTAACATTAAGTTAATCAGAAGATGTCATTCCTCCAGTGGCTAGAATTAGAAGTCAGTATAAATCATACGTTCATGGAGCACCTCTCCCTTGGGGCAGGCAGGAGCTGTTTTAGGAGCTCACCATATTTAATTTTAATTTAATCTTCAAAAAATCTATAAAACATAGGTAGTTTTATACTCATAGCAAAGAATGGAAAAGTGAGTTTCAATGAGCATAGGTAACAGCCTAGGGTCACCACTTAATTATTGACATATCCTGGATTTGACATATCCTAGACTTTCTCTCAAGCGCATTTTCTTTAAACCGTATCATGACATCCATGAATATAACTAAACTGGCTGGTCCAAGCATTACTGTCAGAAAGTTAGAAGCTTTGGCCGTGATGACAATACATTGTCCAAAAGCCTTTTCATACATATGTACCTTGGCCCTGCTATTCTCTCTGCCTTAGAAGACTGCCTATTTCTGAATTTCCTCTATTCCATCTCCTCTGGTGACATTAGAATCAATCCATACAGAACATTTCTTAATTGTCCACGTAAAATTAGTTATTACACATGCCAAGACTTTATTGATTGCAAGCAATCAAAAACCCAACTCACGGGCTTCCCTGGTGGTGCAGTGGTTGAGAGTCTGCCTGCCGATGCAGGGGACACGGGTTCGTGCACCGGTCCGGGAAGATCCCACATGCCGCGGAGTGGCTGGGCACGTGAGCCATGGCCGCTGGGCCTGCGCGTCCGGAGCCTGTGCTCCGCAACGGGAGAGGCCACAGCAGTGAGAGGCCCGCGTACCGCAAAAACAAAACAAAACAAAACAAAACAGAAAAACCCAACTCATGCTGGCTTAAGCATAAAGACATTTACAGCTGTAATTTTCAGTGTCATCAGGACCTGGTCTCTCCATCTGTTCCATAGTCCTTTGTATTATTTCCATTGACAAACAAGATCTTGCTTTATCACAGCGATATGAATGCCAACAATGCCAGGCTTCCATCCTCACAGTTAAGAGTCCAGGAAAGAATAAAAAGGATCTCTCCCAAAAGTTTAAACCAAGTCCTACACCTGACTTTCACAGTCATGTGCCCCTCTCTGAAACAATTACCATGGTGAGCAGGATACAATGCTCTAATTGGCCAGGTCAGGGTTAAGTCCCCAACTTTGGAGTCAAGGGTGAAATCAAGATCCTCAGAGGAACATATAGGCCCTATTCCCCCAAAATAAGTCTTGAAAATGATAGATATCCACAATAATCACTGGGTACCCCAGACATTTGTTCATACCTCTAAGATAGTCCTTATCTTATTGTATTGTAATATTTTATGTGTTTGTCTTCCTCTACTGGCTATAATTACTTTGATATATAAAATAGTAATTGGAAACATTTTTCCTTGGGTTAATTTATAAGCATTCAAACTTTAATTCAATTACCTTCTATCATAGTCAATAAATTTCAATAATCAGTTCTACTGAAAAACCCTGAGGTCCTATATCAATAATAGTAATAGCAGTAATTATTATTATAGCTAGTATATTTAGCAGTCATTATATGCCAGATACTACGCTAAGTGTTTTACATGTATTCCCTTTTTTAATCTTCATGACAACCTGTGAGATAAATATTACCATTATCTCCAAGATACAAATGGGATAGCAGACTTTAAAATTTCAACATACCCAAGGTCACTGAGCCAATATGTGGTGAACTCAGAGTCTAACTTAAGTCTGAGTCCAGGGAGCCCTTTTGTTAATTAGTATGTGACACTGCCTTAACCAGTATGTAAACTTCCTTTGACCCATTCCTTTGATATTGTCATCAATTAAATCTAAATAGTTCTTTCTTTTCAAAGATACCCCACAGTCATCATGCTATTAATTTCACAATGTCAATAAAGAATTACCTTCTTTGACTTGAAAATGCTGCTGCTGAGACTTTCAGATAGAAAGAACTTAACATTGCCCTGTTTAGACTTTATCTGAACCAAATCCCATATTTTCTGCCTCTCATTTCTGTCCTCTTCATTGGAATATTAAACATACAATGTTTATTTATATGTTTAATGGAAACATTGTAAACATTATGTTATGGAGAATAAAACATTAATGAGGTAAAAGTGCATTTAATATACTAACTTCTATAAAGCATTTCCTACCGTGAAACCTCACTCTGTTAGAAGACCAAATGCTAGAAATGGGAAAAAAATGATTCAATTAGAATAAGAACATAATACAGGAGAAAATAAATCTGGGATCAATAGGTTGAGGTTTTTCTACAGTATTTCAAAGATCCTGGTAATTACCAAATGTTTCAGTAGCAACAGAGGGATAGAAGTGTACCTTACTCTCAAAATAATCTGAACAATTATGACTCAGAAAAGAGTCATACTGTAGACTGTAAGAAATGAACACAAAGTGCTCTTGTGTCTGAGAAGGCTACAGAACCCTCAGCATCATTAGGAAGAGTATGGGAAACAGAGCAGAAAACTTTATCTGTCTCATCTGTTTTACCCACATCTAGAGTCATGAGTATCATTCGGTCATTATAGCTCAAGAAAACAGAATTGGCATAGAGACAACCAGAGAAGAGCTATTAAATTGGTCAAGGAATTTCTTTACGAGAACAGACTAAGAAATAGTATTCTTCAGTTTGGAAAGACAAAAACCCTAAAATAATATAATCTAAAAGCATGATATGTTTGGCTAGCAAGACCACAATTTACCTTCAACATTGAAAAAAGTAAAATTTAAGAGTAATAGATAAAAATTTTCTGTGATTAACAAGCATTTCAAGTTTATTATGCCAAGAGATGCACAAAAATAAATAATTTCACAAGATTATTTCATTGATAACAGATGAGTTTAGTCAGAAGGGCAAGAAGCAATTAATTTATAGATAATAGATTGGCAATAGGTTACTAAGTTGACCAGAGATTGTTGGCCCAGGTTTTTAGTTCTAACATTAACATGGAAAGCAATCATGAAATTGCTTCCATGAGACATTCTTTCTTACTATTTATAAAAACAGAAACTATACTCTTAGATTAGAGAACGAAGTCAACTAAATTAATTTAACAAGCCCTGAGACTCATTCAGGGTCCCTCTGAGGACTTAAGTCCCTCCACCAAACCTTTAAGATCTGCCTGTAACTAGACAGTTAGCTCTGGATGCTCCCTTTCCAACTATCATTCAGAATTATATGAATGGAGGCTGGACCTCCTTCACTGTAACATGAAGCTTGATGAGCAGTCACATAGAAGGCATACTAAAAGGCCATCTGACAAGTTGACTTTGTTGGAACCTCCTATGGTTCCCAGGACTGTCTCCTCACTTCTGTTCATGTTCTCCTCATTCCACTGCTCATTTCTTGGTGACAGTATAAGAACAATAATAAATATATTCAGCATCCTTTCATAGTATTATAAAAGTTATCCCAGAAGAAAAGAGGCCAAGGAAATATATTCTTGATGGGCCAGTTATTCAGGTGTCACTATGTCTTGGGTTATGGGCTAATGCTTCTTTTCGCAACCCAAACAGAGGAGTGAGAATCTTGAAGGTAGATCCAATGATCAATTTATAGTCGACTTCCTCTGTAACCTGAAATACTATTGTTCCAGTAGAAATTCGATGAATTGAATTAAGAATGGTTAGAAGTGAAGTTAGCCAGAAAGTGTGAAAGGGAAAGAATCATAAAGAAGCTACAATAAAGAAGCAGCACAAATAGAAGGAAGACTAGAATGGACTTAACATGAATTGTTTAGCTTGCATGCTATTTTATTTTAATTGAGTACCCTTGTCTTTTGAAGATCACCTGCTGGCAATTTAAGGAAATAAGCAACCATTTAGTTCCAAACATTCTTCAATAAAACAAACCCTGGTTTCAGAGCTGTGTGTTAGCTACTGCTATCAAACAGAAGGAACAAGCCTGCTTGAGGAGAAATCATCAGTTTGGCTAATATCTACATGTTCTCTCCAGTATTCTTTGATTTAAATGACATCTCCAAATGTGGACTTGTTTGTTTGTGAGACTGTTGCTGTGATTTGGTCATTACTTCTAAAGTTTTCAGGGAAAAAATCCCTAAGGATAGTTTTCCTCTTAAATATAACGTGTTTCACTTTTAAACATTTATTGCTACTAGCCCTGGAATCTGGTTTCTCTATTATTTGGGGGATAGTTGGCTGTTTCCCAAGAAGGCAGTTTAATGAATCCAGGACACCAAGTACCAGAATGGTTCTACTGGGTCATTCAGTAAGTGCCAGGCATTCTCCCTCAAGATTATTAAACATGAACCTTGCATTCTAATATAAATGGACAGAAGCTATTTTAATAGCATACCCTTAATAGTGAAAATTACAGCCACACAAATGGAAGAGACTGACAGTCCAATAACCAATTTTATTTAGTTTTGAAATAAGCTACATATTCATTTCAAGTAAATTGGCCTTTCTGATTATGATTACTTGAGAAAGGGGCCATAGAGGGGTAGAAAGTAAAAGATCTCAGGAGGATTCTAGGCAATGAAACCAGATCTGAATCCACTAATTGTGCTTTTAGGGGATGGAAGCACAAATGCAGTAGCTTACATTCCCAATTATTTCAACCCTTGTGTGACTATGTACATGGCCATTATTTCCAGTGTTTTGGCCCATCAATTTACCATGGAAAGTTCTTGCTAAGGAACAATAGTGGTTGATTACACCACTGCCTTTCCATTTGTTGACCTACCTTATGAAGTAATGATGCTACTAAAAAGTGACAAGCCCAGCCAAAGAAAGTCAAGGCAGCCATCTTGTCTTAATGAATCTATGGGATTTTGAAATAATATCATCTGGAAAATTCAGAATTTACTCTAAATCCTTTGTCACTGTTTCCTTAAGAATCATGGATAAATTATTCCAAGCTTCAAGTTAAAATACAAAAAATTTAAAACACAAGTAATTTATAATACATATATCTAACTTCTACTTCTGCTCAAGGTAGAAGCTAAGATTACTTCATAGTAAACAACTCTATGAGGCAAGCATTAGTCATAATTTTATGAATACGTATGAAAGAACTGAGGGTCAGAGATACCAAGTAATTTATCCAGGGTCATACAAGTAATTAAAAACAGGCTTGGGAATTGATTCCATAGTTATTCTCACTATCAGAAAAACCATTGATTCATGTCAGTAAAGACCTTTGTATAAAGTACATTCTCAAAAGTTTAGCGTTCCTTTTAAAAAATGGTGGATCTTTAAAAAGATCCACATTTGAGTGCCCTTGACAATAATGAACAATGTTTCAAAAGATTATTCAGATGTTTATTGAATTCCTGCTATGTTTAAGGAACTGTTCTAGGCACTGAGTTGGGTGCTGTGTAAGACACTCCAGAATTAAAGGGACTGTGAAAATTATCACATCCAAACATCATATTTTCTATATTAGAATATTCAAAACTCAAGACACTAGATTGCTGGCTTGTAGTCACAAAGCCAGTTAGTTGTAGAACTGAGACTAGAACTTAAACTCCAGAAATCTAGAATAGTGCTTCTTCCATGATACAATTTTGGGAAGTCAAATACAAGACTTTGCCCTAAAGGAACTTGCAGTCTAAATGGGAAAACAGAATTCAAAACCATGAAATGATAAATGATGGCACAAATTCAAATTTCAGCAAAGAACAATTCCACTGCTGGGTATATATCTGAAGAAAAAAAAAAACCCACTAATTCTAAAAGATGTATGCTCCCCAATGTTCATAGCAGCATTATTTATAATTGCCAAGAAATGGAAGCAAAATAAGTGTCCATCAACAGATGAATGGATAAAAAGGATGTGGTGTGTGTATACACACACACCCCCACACACACCAATGGAATATTATTCAGCCAAAAAAAGAATGAAATTTTGCCTTTTGCAGCAACATGGATGGGCTTGGAAGGCATAATGCTAAGTGAAATACATCAAACAGAGAAAGACAAATACAAACATTGCTTATATGTAGAATCTAAAAAAATAAAACAAACTAGTGAATATGACAAAAAGAAACAAGACTCACAGATATAAAGAGCAAACTAGTGGTTACCAGTGGGGAGAGGGAATGGAGTAGAAACAATATAGGGGATATAGGGGTAGGGGAGTAAGAGGTACAAACTATTAGGTATAAAATAAGCTACAAGGATTATTGTACAACATGGGGGTATAGCCAATATTTTATAATAACTATAAATTGAGTATAGCCTTTAAAAGTTGTGAATCACTATATTGTACACCTGTAACTTACGTAATATTGTATAGCAACTATACTTCAATAAAAAAAGAAAAAAAATTTTTTTGAAGAATTCCAATTCTACCTAAAAAAGAAAAAGAAAAATTCCAATAAAGATACTAAGGCAGGTTGCCACGAGAATACATTATGGCCAAATAAGTGTTAGGGTTCAAGAGTAAAAGCTCAGTGTAAGCTGGAAAGTCATCCTCAAGGAGAAGATAAACTTGACCATGTGGAAAGTCACTGGTGGAAGATACATGGGGAATTTCTCATCTGGTGAAAACTATATATTAATAAGTAAAAGTATAGAAGCAGGAAGACTAAGACAGAATGAGGATCCAAGTAGAGCTTCTGTGAGCCTCCTATGCTTGATAATTACATGTATCTCTCCAATCTGCCTGGTTTGTATAGGCTCCATCCACCAGTGAACTCTCAATTATTATAGCGCCTGGTATATAGTAGGAGTTCTACAATATCTTTGATGATGGAAGGAAGGAAGGAAAGAAGGAAGGAAGGGGGGAGGGAGGGAGGAAGGAAGGAAGGAGGAAGGAAGGAAGAGAAGTTATAATTACAGAATGAAAACACTAGAAAAGATAAGAAAATAATCCCCTTGGGATTGAAAAAAAAGACATAAAGGACTTCACTCACTCTGTTCAAATCCAAAGTTAAGTTATCAACAGTCCCAAAAAAACCATAGCTAGAGCCTGCTATCAGCACAGTACTAATAACAGCCTACTTATCAGCCCACTAACATCGTCTAGTAATGGTAAATTGCTTTAGATTGTGGAGGGCATTCACCAGCTAAAAAGCCCTTTCTAATTTGAGGTAGGAAGAGGTGTTTAAAAGAAAAGAAGGAGGAAGGAGTTGGAGGATGTGTGTTAATGAGGGATTTTTCAAACATCCATACACACTTTGTGATAAAATGCTTCTAAAGCTAGGGTCATTTCCTGTACAGACAATGTAACTTTTCTTAGACCCACATCAAATTGCTGCCTGGCTGAATATCTAAGCTAATTTAAGGTTATGTCCCCTCAGGAGCTGAGGGACAAGCTGAACAGCAGTTAATCAGGCATAATGGAAGGCTGAGTCTATGAAGTGGTGCATGATTACACATGTAGTGGCTCCTGCCAAGGCCGAGGTGTAGTATAGTTCTTCCTCTATAGCAATTCACTGGTAGGTACTTAATGTTGAACGATACTGCAAAGTTGATGAAGTTTGGTAATAAATAATTAGTTTTGTCTTACATAGGAAGACCAAAATAATCACCTTCCTTTTAACAGTAATATTTAACAGCTCACTTGCTGATGGTTAGAGAAATCTTCATGTTCTGCCGGCTGAAGTGGGGATGGGACAGAGAAAGCCCCTCTGAGGCTCTTAGTTAAATAGATAATGGAGGAAGCAACACCTAGATATTCTGCCTGTGCGGAGACACTTACACAGATGGCAACCCAGACAAAGTCTCTTTACAAGTCCTGGTAGCTCTGACCTGTAGTCCCGTGGTAACATGGAGTCTTGTCCAAGCACGTCTCAACAGATGCCATCAGGGGACCAGAGGGGAAAGTGTGAATGTTGATCGCAAAGTTTGAACAGGTCAAGACAATCATAAAGCAGAAAATGAACCAGTCAGAGGGAGCAGGAACAATTGTGCATGAAGATAACTGTGCCTTTTTGCTTAGAAGTGAATTTATGGACGCCAGATGGATGAAGCAGGCTGAAATAGTGACTCCTAAATCCAGCAAAATCCAACAATGCCCTGGAAGCTTGGGAGTATTTGCTGGAATTTTTTTATGAAATTGCTTTCTTAATGAAATTCTTACAAGGGTATGTGGGGAGGGGTAATTTATTTTCAGGTACTGCATTTCATCTACAGACAAAAACTTTTTCTTTTTTTTTCTGAAAGTATCCAGGGATTTATGTTACATGGATAGATTTTTCCCTAGAGAAATACTGAGTAAGCACTTGAGATATCTAAGGTAGAACCAGCTGGCACTGTGTGAGGAGAAAATACATGTGACCTCAGTCGTAAACACTCATGTAACCTGTGCACACAACCACCCCAGCCTTACTGGTTGGTAGTTCTTTGTCCCAGGAACACCCCCCTCCCACTATCACCCAAGTCAATTGGTTTTTTTCTTTTATGCCCAGAAATTGCCTGTATCTTCAAAATTGGGTACAGTCATCAAGCTCCAGCTCAGGAAACAAATGTCTTTTCAGGTACAGAGACTCTCCCTCACTCCCATACCTTTAGAATGCAGAAGGTATTATAAAAATAAAGTAAAATGTCTTGTCTCCTCTTTGTACAAGGACTTAACCTGAGTACCTGCTGAGGACATCTACTGAGTCAACATGTGGTCTGTGAGGATGTTCTGTGTCCTCCTAAGAGCCTGGATTTCATGCACAGTCAGGGAGGAGGCAAGTGCATCAGGACAAGCAGTCTGAGAGGACAAACCTCTGAATGCGGGAGCTTAGTTAGAATCAATTCTTGTGTACAACATTATAATGCCTTAGCTATAATTAATACCATGTACTCTTCTCCCGGGATGACTTCCTCTGGTATGACACACATCTATAGCTACCACCAGAGGGGCCCCACACCAGCCTCATACATGGAGCAAAATCCCATAAAGATTTTTTAACTCAGCAAGAAAAAAAGTACATCAGAAAATACCAACAAATACACCAGCAAATACCAACAGGTATCCAAGAGATTACTTAAAATGTTTGCCTTTTTTAGATTGTAAACCCAAATCAGAGAACCATTTCTCTTCTTTAGTAGTTTAGTAATTCTCCACAGGTCTTTGACTATCAGGGTAGTTCCTGGGTATCTACTAAATTTCCAGGTTAATCACCCGAGTTCATGCTGGCCTTAGGAGCTGAGTAACAAATGCACTCTTTTTTGGAAGTGGAAGGACAATATATCTTTCTATATTTTTTTCTTTTTCAAACTTTTAAAATTTTAATTAATTTCAAATTTACAGAAAAATTGCAAGAGTAGTACTAGGAAATTCTATACCCAGATATTTATATATTTTACCCAGATACACCATCATCAATATTTTGCTACATTTGCTTTGTAATTCTCTCTCAATGCATGCACACAACACAAACACACAGAGTAATTTTTTTCTGAACACTTTGACAATAAGTTGCAGACATTCATCTTTACCCCTAAATACTTCTGTGTGTATCTCCTAAGAATAGGGACATGCTCTTACAACAATTTTGATAACAACATAGTTATCAAAATTAGGACATATAACATTGATAAAATAGTTCATAATCCATATTCCAGCCAGTCCATAATCCATATTCAAATTTCACCAGTTGACCCAATATGTCCTTTATAACAATTCTCTTCCTCCCCCCACCAAGTACAGAATCCAGTCCAGGATCACCTGTGACATTTTGTAGTCATATCGTTTTAGTTTCCTTTAAGAGACTAACTAGGAAAAGTTCCTCAGTCTTTCTTTGCCGACATGATATTCACACCTTGGATGAATATCACTGTCATTTTATAGCTTGTCTCTTCGTTTGAGTTGATCTGATGTTTCCGAGGATTAGGCCAATTTATGAAAATTTTGCAGAGTTACTACACAAATGATGTGTTCTTCTCACTACATCCCATCAAGACATATCTAGTGTTAGTTTGTTTTATTGCTAGTGATGTGAACTTTAATCACATAGTTACCATGGTATTTACCAGGGTTTTTCCACTGATAAATTACTATGTTTCCATTTGTAATTAATGTGTAAAATCTAGGGAGATAATTTGAGACTGTAAGTGTCCTCTTTCTTATCAAGATTTCACCTTTCCTTAAAGCATCCACTGATGAGTCTTACAAAATTGTGATAGTCAGACTCCTTCATTCTAGAGAAGGGAAAGCTCTTCCTTACAATAGAATGTCAACTAGCAAATTCATTTTTACATGTTAGAGTTGGCAAATGACCTGGCATCTACTTTAGTAGTTAACCTGTTATACCAGGATTTTCTGGCTGGCCTCTGTTATTTTTCTAGAATAATAATGGGGCCTTTTATAGAGGATTCTCCAGGATATAGCAGATTGCTTTTGTGCTATAATGGGGCTACTGATATATATTTTTTTATCTATTTATTTGTTGTAATTTAATAGCACATAGTATATACTAAATCCTAGGCCCTCTTTCAAATGCTTTACAAATATTAACCATTGTAACCCAATGAAGTAGGTACTATTATTATTCCCATTTTACAGATGAGGAAATGGAGGTGGTGGACTTGAGTAATGTGTTTAATTTTGAGCAGCTTATAAGACAATGTATTGGACCAAAACAGTCTAGCTCCAGAAATGTGTATTCTTACACCATTATAATATGTTACCTCAGCAGAGGTGCAGAAATTCTTCCTCCAATTCTAAGATGTTTTGACTTAGTATCAGTGAAAAGAAACTATTGTTTTCAACAGCAAACAAATGACATGTCATATACCCACATTGCCTTTCTCCAAGCAGAGTAACAGCTATTGTGACAAGATCAGATAGGTTATATTTATTCAGAGCAAGTTTCTTAAAATGTTTTAGATCACAAGTTTGCTATGTTCTGTCGTCCCTTTACGCATGAGTTTGGAGGACAAGGAAAGCAAGGTACCATCCCCACTTCAACCACTCCAGCTGGACTTTTAATTGCTTTATATTCTGGAATTCTCTGGGGACTTTCATTTGAAGAAAACGGGATGAATTAATAAAATATCACCACGATGAAGCATTAACACTTATTTAATGAAGAATAAAAAATAGCATGCAGAAGAATTTGAGGACATCCTCTGTTCTAGCTATGACTGGCCTCTCCCAAGGTGAAAGATAAGAGTTAAACGGAAAATTCCCTCTGGGCTTCTGCCATCTGCAGCCAACTCTCCAAGCTGTGAATGTTTGGTATGGTACACAATGTTCACGAAATGGTCCATATGCTTCCTGATATTCTGCAGGCCCCTTGCAGTTGGGAAAAGCCATGTGACTAGATCTTATCATGACCTGTGGATGGATGGCAGATGTGTCACTTCTGGGCCAAAGCATATAAGAGCTGGTGTGAGTTCTCTGTGTGTTTTTGTCTCCACAATCACAGATGCCTCATGTTGTGATGAGGGAACTCACATGGATGCAACATGGGCCATTCAATCACCACGTGGGGGACAACTGCCTTGGAACAAGAAATAAATTTGTTCCATTAAGCTATTGACATGTGGAGTTTGTTACTATAACCCTGACTAATACAACTGAAAAATACATTGATTTAGGGCAAAGAGAAGCATTCCATTCAAATAACCATATACATGTGCTTAAAGCAGTGCTTCTCTGCCAAGGGGTACATGTATCCCCTGCCCTGGGATATTTGGTAATATCTGATACATTTTTGGTTGTCACAGCTGGGGGTGGGGAGATGTGCTACTGATGTCTAGTGGGCAGAGGAGAGGGATGCTGCCAAGTATCCTACAATGCACAGGATAGCATCCACAACAAAGAATTATCTGGCCCCAAATTTCAATCATGCTGGGGTTAAGAAATCCTGGCCTAAAGAGAAGGGCTAGCACCTTCATTTTATGCAGGAAATTATTTACTTGCTACACAAAAATCTACCAAAATAAAGATATACTTATGCCTATTATCTTTTAAAGGCTGGCCAAAAATCATGTATTTAATAGAATTTTGAAATTCACCTCAATATAACAAATTTCTATTTGTTTAAAAAAATCACTACACTGCCTTTCCCCATTTTAATAAAACAAGGAAATATCAAACAGCAGTTTAAATATATCTGTTCTGTATACTTAGCATGTCTTCACTTCTTCCTTTTCATAAATTCATACATTCTTGTTTAAGAGAGATGTCGTAATCCAATCCCCTCAGTTTTTAGAAAAATAAACCATTGGAGAATGTCTATACCAGAACTCATCTCACTGTTATTTCCACTACATCACAGTAATGGATGTTCTCCTTCATTACAAAGCACTAGGTAGAGGTCTGAGGAAGGTAAACAGCCTCTCAGCCACAGAGAGTGTGGGATGAACATCATGTCCAAGGGTGATGCATAGTTTCCAGGTGAGAGCGTTTGGTTTCAACAGGAAGGGCAGAATCAGAAAGGCAAAAAGAAAGGCTCCCCAGTGAGCTCACCAACACAGCATGTGCCTGTTCATCCACTGCTCACAGACCCACTTGGCCACGTCTGTCTGCATCATCTTATCTCCCAGGTAAGCATACAGATGTGCAAGGTAGAACTGAATCATTGCTTGGCAAGCGCTGTGAGAAATTTCACAAAGTAATTGAGTGAAAGCTGGATTCAAGCTTGGGATATCTAATGCCAGCTCTGACTCTAACTAATTAACTATGTACCCTTCGTCAAGCCAGCATGGGCCTAAATTTTCTCACTTTGAAATGAGGAGCATGAATTAAATCACAATAATTACATTATCAATAATCAAAGAAGAGCTACTATTGTTGAGTGCGTTCTATAAGCTAGGGAATGTGCCAAATGTATTTCGTTACATTTTCAAGACCAACCTAGGCATCCTTACCCTCCTTTACAGATGAAGAAACTGGGACTCAGAGGTAAACAACATAATTAACACGATTAGTAAGAACTAGGATTTGAACCATGACCTACTTGACTATAAAGCCAACGTCCCTAATGACTACATTTGCTGCCCCCAGTTCTCCAGCCCTGAATCTCTAGCATTCCTCCCCAAGTTGTTTAAGTTTCGTTGAGTGATTTGTGGGATCTCAAACAATTTGGAGCATAAGCTGGGGTATTTTAGCTGGAATTAACTAACCCAGACATTTTTATTACTCATCCACAAATCCCAAAGATGAACCAGGCTGTTTGTAATATTCACTTGGTTTGGTTCTTGCTCTAACAATAAAAACAAAAAAATGCAAATAAAAAACTGAGAAGACAGAAGCTCACAGTATCCATACCTAAACTGACATTTTGCAGAACATCCAGGTGAATTTGAAATATATAAGGTAAGTGAATTACCAAAAGTAGTTCACTAGATGGTCTTTGTTTGGAAGCATAGCCAACAGAGCTTATTTTATATTGTGTTTATTTTATATATGTGTGCATTCTGTGTCTTCAAAAATAAAGAAAATGATGGCTTAACACAAAAATAAAGCTGATATCACCTCTTGGATATCCCCTAACTTTGCCAGACTTCAAGAAGTCATCCTGTAGCACAATATTTTAAAAGGATGTCCAAATCCACAACTTTTAAAAGGATGTCCCAAACTCAAATTCCTTTATCCCCATGTTCCATATATTTGAAGATCCCTCCATGGCAATGGTAGATGGGCAGGAGGTGGATTAGCGTATCTTTCTTCTAGTCATCTTTTGTCCCAATGTTCTTCTTCTGATGTATTCTCGAACTTTATTATCTCATGGCCCCCAGCTGCCATTCGATTCTTTCCCATGTTGACCCAAATGCTGATCTACTTAATCGATTTCCTCAATATGTCACTCATAAGAGGCAGGATTTATGTACTAGAATTGTATCAAAGAGTGAGGATAATGGTAGGAGAGGAGAAATCATGGAACACAGAACAGAAAACATCTTAACATTGGTATAAGCCAGCTGTGTTCTTAAAAATGCACAAACCATTCTCACATCCATCCTGAATTATCCATCTCTCACCCTTTGGGCCCCAGACCCCTCTAATAATCCTATCGTCCCCTCATTTCATGAACTGTGCCCCCTCTTCCCTCATGGGTTGTCTATGAAAACTATAAAAATTCCTTTTATTTTATTACATGGTGCAATTTAGTTCTTTCAGTCTCAATCTAACCTATCTTGAGAAAGCCTGAGGTTGTGAACTTTGTTAAAAAAGTTCAAGGTTGTGAAATAGGTCACCTTCCTTGGGAAAAGTCAGGCTCCGTGGCTGGAGGATGTTTGTGGTTAAAGTGACAGTTATTATTACAAAGGCTTCCAGAGATAAGTGTGACAGAGGGGCTATGTGGGAAACCAGGCAGCCTCTCACTGCTTGGGAAGTTCCCTGTTTTCATCTAATTCTTTCATCACTTTGCTGATGTTCAAATGCCTTAAACCCTTGCCCAGCATTAGATTCCTGTGGGAGGGATTTGACTTCAGAGAGTAAAAGCAGTCCAGTAATAAGAATATACATGGTCTATACCAAACACTAACTGGGTTGACTTTCATCATTTAGCAGAGAGTGTATATTCTGGTTTTTACTTACTGGACCATAAATATAATTGGAAGTAGGTGAGAAGAAAAGTAACATAAATACATAAATAAGACAAAGCAATTGCTGAAATTATTTTATTCTGAATTAGGTTAATTAAAAAGTAGATACATGCACATGTATATACACGAATACAATCTGTGCCTGAGTCAGGAAATCCTACGTTTTAGGCAAGAACTGTTTGGCTGAGACAAATGATCTTGTACACCATACCCATTAATCCCTTCTACTTTTGATGACTTCCAAACTTTGTAATCTTACCCTCTGAGCAAACACAGGGGAAAAGAGAAACCAGATTTCTGGTGAGAGGCCAAACTTTTTGGAAGGGTGGAAGAGAGAAGACCCTGAGAGGCATTGGACTACCTGGTGCCATCTCCCTCAGGGGTGCTCTCAGTAACTCTCCTCCTCATCTACTCCCCCTTTTTCAGCCAGCTTCTGACATACAAACTCACTGATAAGCACAGGGGAAGCCAGCCAAATTTTCTTTTTATCCACGTCAGTGACTATAAGGCATTCATCATTTACAGCAGTTCTCTTGAGACCTGAGAGCTGACCTCATGCTTGTAATCTACTGGGAGGATCCTGACCTCATCTTGCTCTCCATTCCAGCATGGTTTCCCCAGTGATAACCAGCAGTGGCTGAGATAACTCTTTTATTCTATAGCTGATAAATTCTGAGTTGTAAACTCAATGGCTTTCTCTTCTCTAATCTATCTTCTCTCCACAGTGCCCAAACTATCTAGCTTTTTCTCTTAGTTAAGGGTCCCAAACAGGCACTAGTGTAAACAGCCTTCATTGCCCATTCAGAGATCACTTGCAGAAGGTGTTTTGGGAACCAAGAGCAAGAATGACCCACCCTTACTAGGAGATGGTGCAGTAGGAGGATGTGGAACTCACCTACCCCCCATGAACACATCAAAAACTCATCTACACATGGAGCAATTTCCACTGAAAACTAATTGGAGACTGGCAGAAAAACACTTGTACAACCAAGGCTGTAAGAAAGATCCACAGAGAATCAGGTAGCAAGGGAAGAGAAGTGATCAGGTTGGGATGTTTGCCCTTGGGAGAGGACTCAGAAGAGGAGGGAGAATGCATTGGTGGAGATCCCACCTGGGGAGTGAGCAGTTCAAGCCATATATGGTCACCTAAGCCCTGAAGTCCAACACCAGGAAGATGAGTACCCTTAGCTGGTTGGACAGCCAAGAGGACTAACAGGAAGGTTGTGGGAAGCCTGAACACAACTCATAAGGAGTGCACACTCGTTTGCTTACTCCCAAAACAGGGCAGAGAGGGCAGATTGAAACTATATGGGATGCTGGCTTGTTTCCTGCAATTGTTCCAACACGTGCTTCAGCCTGAGCCAATTGCCCACTCCAGACCCACTTGCTTCATGACACAGCTCCACACTAAGGCAAGGGCTGCCACTGCCAAGGGAAAGCTCAGTTGAGAGGGACAAAAGCAGCTCAGAACCAGAGCAACATCTGAGCAGAGAAGGAGCAGCCATTACTGGGGGTTATGGAGGCAGCACTGGGAAAGAGTCTGGGAATCTGACTGCAGCTGGGGCCACCACAGCCCACACCCAGATCCATACCAAGTGCCCACACCAGCCTTTTTTGCCCCAGCACTGTTCCCTTCTGGGACCAGGGTGCTGATGCTGGGATGGGGAGAGAGCTTAAAGGGAATAGAGTCAGCTCAGACCTGACCCTCAGAGCTTCTGCTCCAGCAACTTTGGACTCATCCTCATCCCCACTAGGCTGGTGCTGGCCACTGAGCAGAGGAGAAGCCCTGGCTTGCACCTGACTCTGGTTCTAGCACTGCCCCCCCGACCCAATCTCCAACCCCATCTCTTACCATCTCTTACCAAGTGATAGCTGCTAGCACAACCTGGGGAAAGACCTGACTTATGTTCACTTCAGATCCAGCTCTCCCATCAAAGCAACTGGGCACACACAGACTGTGTAGGGATGCTCTCACACAAGGACACTGCTTCAACACCACAATAGGTAACTGTTTCACCTAATTCCATAGAGACAGAGAAAGTTAAGCCAAATGAGTTGACAGTGGAATTTGTTTCAATCGAAAAAAACAAGAGAAAACCCCTGAAAAAAACAACTAATTAAACAGAAATAAATAATTTATCAGATAAAGGGTTCAAAGTGAGAGGAGCTTCAAGACATGGAGATCACCTTCCTCCCCACAGATACATCAGAAATACATCTACATGTGGAACAACTTCTACAGAACACCTACTGAATGCTGGCAGAAGACCTCAGACCTCCCAAAGGGTAGGGCAAAGGAAAAAAGAAAAGACAAAGACAAAAGAATAGGGATGGGACCTGCACCAGTTGGGGGGAGCTGTGAAGGAGGAAAGGTTTCCACACACTAGGAAGCCCCTTTGCGGGCAGAGACTGCGGGTGGCAGAGGGGGGAAGCTTCGGATCCACGGAGGACAGCACAGCAACAGGGGTGCGGAGGGCAAAGAGGAGAGATTCTCGCATAGAGGATTGGTGCCAGCCACCACTAACCAGCCTGAGAGGCTTGTCTACTCACCCTCTGGGACGGGTGGGGGATGGGAGCTGAGGCTCCGGTTTCAGAGGTCAGATCCCAGGGAGAGGACTGGGGTTGGCTGCCTGAACACAGCCTGAAGGTGGCTAGTGTGCCACAGCTAGCCGGGAGGGAGTCCGGGAAAAAGTCTGGACCAGCCGAAGAGGCAAGAGACTTTTTCTTGCCTCTTTGTTTCCTGGTGCACGAGGAGAGGGGATTAAGCGCGCCACTAAAGGAGCTCCAGAGATGGGCGCGAGCTGTGGCTATCAGCGCAGACCACAGAGACGGGCATGGGATGCTAAGGCTGCTGCTGCAGCCACCAAGAAGCCTGTGTGCAAGCACAGGTCACTCTCCACACCTCCCCTGCCGGGAGCCTGTGCAGCCCGCCACTGCCAGGGTCCCGTGATCCAGGGCAAACTTCCCCGGGAGAACACACGGTGCACCTCAGGCTGGTGCACCGTTACACTGGGCTCTGCTTCCACAGGTTCACCCCGCACTCTGTACCCCACCCTCACCGCAGCCTGAGTGAGCCAGAGCCCCCAAATCAGCTTCTCCTTTAACCCCACCGTGTCTGAACAAAGAACAGTTGCCCTCAGGCGACCTACACGCAGAGGCGGCGCCAAATACAAAGCTGAACCCCAGGAGCTGTGCGAACAAAGAAGGAAAGGGAAATTTCTCCCAGCAGCCTCAGGAGCAGCAGATTAAATCTCCACAATCAACTTGATGTACCCTGCATCTGTGGAATACCTGCATAGACAATGAATCATCGCAAATTGAGGAGGTGGACTTTGGGAGCAAAGATATATATATTTTTTTCCTTTTTTCTCTTTATGTGAGTGTGTATATGTATGCTTCTGTGTGTGATATTGTTTGTATAGCTTTGCTTTTAGCAGTTGTCCTAGGGTTCAGTCAGTACGTTTTTTTTTGTTGTTTGTTTTGTATAGTTTTTGGCGCCTGTTATCATTAGTGGGTTTGTTTTTTGGTTAGGTTGCCCTCTTCTTTCCTCGTTTCTTTTTCTATTTTTTTATTACTTAAAAAAACTATTTTAATAATGATTTTTTATTTTAATAACTTTTTAATTTAATTTAATTTTTTCTTCTTTCTTTTTTTTTCTCCCTTTTATTCTGAGCCATATGGATGACAGGCTCTTGGTGCTCCAGCCAGGCGTCATGGCTGTGCCTCTGAGGTGGGAGAGCCAACTTCAGGACATTGGTCCACCAGAGACCTCCAAGCTCCATGTAATATCAAATGGTGAAAATCTCCCAGAGATCTCCATCTCAGCACCAAGACCCAGCTCCACTCAACGACCAGCAAGCTACTGAGCTGGACACCCTATGCCAAACAACTAGCAAGACAGGAACACAACCCCATCCATTAGCAGAGAGGCTGCATAAAATAATAATAAGGCCACAGACACCCCAAAACACACCACCAGACGTAGACCTGCCTACCAGAAAGACAAGATCCAGCCTCATCCACCAGAGCACAGGCACTAGTCCCCTCCAACAGAAAGCTTACACAACCCACTGAACCAACCTTCGCCACTGAGGGCAAACACCAAAAAACCTGGGAACTACAAACCTGCAGCCTCCGAAAAGCAGACCCCAAACACAGTAAGTTACGCAAAATGAGAAGACAGAAAAACACACAGCAGATGAAGGAGCAAGGTAAAAACCCACCAGCCCTAACAAGTGAAGAGGAAATAGGCAGTCTACCTGAAAAAGAATTCAGAATAATGATAGTAAAGATGATCCAAAATCTTGGAAATAGAATGGAGAAAATAAAACAAACATTTAACAAGCACTTAGAAGAACTAAAGAGCAAACAAACAGTGATGACCAACACAATAAATGAAATTAAAAATTCTCTAGAAGGGAACAATAGCAGAATAACTGAGGCAGAAAAACGGATAAGTGACCTGGAAGATAAAATAGTGAAAATAATTACTGCAGAGCAGAATAAAGAAAAAAAGAATGAAAAGAATTGAGGAGAGTCTCAGAGACCCCTAGGACAACATCAAATGAAACAACATTCTAATTATAGGGGTCCCAGAAGAAGAAGAGAAAAAGAAAGGGATTGAGAAAATATTTGAAGAGATTATAGATGAAAACTTCTCTAATATGGGAAAGGAAATAGTTAATCAAGTCCAGGAAGCAGAGAGAGTCCCATACAGGATAAATCCAAGGAGAAACATGAAAAGACACATATTAATCAAACTATGAAAAATTAAATACAAAGAAAATATAATAAAAGCAGCAAAGGCAAAACAACAAATAACATACAAGGGAATCCCCATAAGGTTAACAGCTGATTTTTCAGCAGAAACTCTGAAATCCAGAAGGGAGTGGCACGACATATTTAAAGTAATGAAGGGGAAAAATCTACAACAAAGATTACTCTACCCAGCAAAGATCTCGTTCAAATTTGATGGAGAAATTAAAAGCTTTACAGACAAGCAAAAGCTGAGAGAATTCAGCACCACAAAACCAGCTGTACAACAAATGCTAAAGGAAATTCTCTAGGAAGGAAACACAAGAGAAGGAAAAGAGGTACAATAACAAACCCAAAACAATTAAGAAAATGGTAATAGGAATATACATATAGATAATTGCTTTGTATATAAATGGATTAAATGCTCCTACCAAACGACATAGACTGGCTGAATGGATACAAAAACAAGACCCATATATATGCTGTCTACAAGAGACTCACTTCAGACCTAGGGACACATACAGACTGAAAGTGAGGGGATGGAAAAAGATATTCTATGCAAATGGAAATCAAAAGAAAGCTGGATTAGCAATTATCATATCAGACAAAACAGACTTTAAAACAAAGACTATTTTAAGAGACAAACAAGGACACTACATAATGATAAAGAATTCAATCCAAGAAGAAGATATAACAGTTGTAAATATTTATGCACACGACATAGAAGCACCTGAATACATAAGGCAAATACTAACAGCCATAAAAGGGGAAATCAACGGTAACACAATCATATTAGGAGGCTTTAACACCCCACTTTCACCAATGGACAAATCAAACAAAATGCAAATAAATAAGGAAACACAAGGCTTAAATGATACATGAAAGAAGATGGACTTAATTGAAATTTATAGGACATTCCATCCAAAAACAACAGAATACACTTTCTTCTCAAGTGCTCATGGAACATTCTCCAGGATAGATCACACCTTGGGTCACAAGTCAATCCTTGGTAAATTTAAGAAAACTGAAATTGGATCAAGTATCTTTTCCAACCACAACGCTATGAGACAAGATATCAATTACAGGAAAAATCTGAAAAAAACTATAAACACATGGAGGCTAAGCAATACACTACTGAATAACCAAGAGATCACTGAAGAAATCAAAAAGGAAATAAAAAATTACCTGGAAACAAATGACAACGGAGACACGATGATCCAAAACCTATGGGATGCAGCAAAAGCAGTTCTAACAGGGAAGTTTATAGCTATAAAATCCTACCTTAAGAAACAAGAAACATCTCAAATAAACAACCTAACTTTGCACCTAAAGCAATTAAAAAAGAACAACAACAACAACAAAAAAACAAAGTTAGCAGAAGGAAAGAAATCAGAAAGATCATATCAGATATAAATGAAAAAGAAATGACAGAAACAATAACAAAGGTCAATAAAATTAAAAGCTGGTTCCTTGAGAAGATAAAAAAAAAATTGATAAAACATTAGCCAGACTCATCAAGAAAAAAAAAAAGAGAAGAATCCAAATTGGAAAAGAAATAAAGTTGTCACTGTCTGCAGGTGGCATGATACTATACATAGAGAATCCTAAAGATGCCACCTGAAAACTACTAGGGATAATCAATGAATTTGGTAAAGTAGCAGGATACAAAATTAATACACAGAAATCTCTGGCATTCCTATACACTAATGATGAGAAACCTGAAAGTGAAATTAAGAAAACACTTCCGTTTACCACTGCAACCAAAAGAATAAAATATCTAGGAATAAACCTACCTAAGGAGACAAAAGACCTGTATGCAGAAAACTATAAGACAATGATGAAAGAAATTAAAGATGATACAAACAGATGGAGAGATATATCATGTTCTTGAATTGGAAGAATCAACATTGTGAAAATGACTCTACTACCCAAAGCAATCTACAGATTCAATGCAATCCCTATCAAACTACCAATGGCATTTTTCACAGAACTAGAACAAAAAAATTCACAATTTGTATGGAAATGCAGAAGACTCCGAATAGCCAAAGCAATCTGGGAAAAAAAATGGAGCTGGAAGAATCAGGCTCCCTGACTTCAGACTATACTACAAAGCTACAGTAATCAAGACAGTATGGTACTGGCACAAAACAGAAATATAGATCAATGGAAAAGGTTAGAAATCCCATAGATAAACCCACACACATATGGTCTCCTTATCTTTGATAAAGGAGGCAAGAATATACAATGGAGAAATGACAGCCTCTTCAATAAGTGGTGTTGGTAAAACTGGACAGCTACATGTGAAAGAATAAAATTAGAACACTCCCTAACACCATAAACAAAAATAAACTCAAAATGAATTAAAGATCTAAATGTAAGGCCAGATGCTATAAAACTCTTAGAGGAAAATATAGGCAGAACACTCTATGACATACATCACAGCAAGATCCTTTATGATCCACCTCCTAGAGAAATGGAAATAAAAACAAAAATAAACAAATGGGACCTAATGAAACTTAAAAGGTTTGCACAGCAAAGGAAAACATAAAGAAGATGAAAAGACAGACTCAGAACAGGGAAAATATTTGCAAATGAAGTAAATGACAGAGGATTAATCTCCAAAATTTACAAGCAGCTCATGCAGCTCAATATCAAAAAAACAAAACAACCCAATCCAAAAATGGGCAGAAGACCTAAATAGACATTTCTCCAAAGAAGATATACAGATTGCCAACAAACACATGAAAGCATGCTCAACATCATTAATCATTAGAGAAATGCAAATCAAAACTACAATGAGATATCATGTCACATTGGTCAGAATGGCCATCATCAAAAAATCTACAAACAATAAGTGCTAGAGAGGGGGTGGAGAAAAGGAAACCCTCTTGCACTGTTGGTGAGAATGTAAATTGATACAGCCACTGTGGAGAACAGTATGGAGGTTCCTTAAAAAACTATAAATAGAACTACCATATGACCCAGCAATCCCACTACTGGGCATATACCCTGAGAATACCATAATTCAGAAAGAGTCATGTACCACAATGTTCATTGCAGCTCTGTTTACAATAGCCAGGACATGGAAGCAACCTAAGTGTCCATCAACAGTGAATGGATAAAGAAGATGTTACACATTTATACAATGGAATATTACTCAGCCATGAAAAGAAACGAAACTGAGTTATTTGTAGTGAGGTGAATGGACCTAGAGTCTGTCATGCAAAGTGAAGTAAGTCAGAACGAGAAAAACAAATACCGTGTGCTAACACATATATATGATATCTAAAAAACAAAAACAAAAAAATGGTAATGAATCACCTAGGGTCAAGACGGGAATAAAGACGCAGACCTACTAGAGAATGGACTTGAGGATATGGGAGGTGGAAGGGTAAGCTGGGAGAAAGTGAGAGAGAGGCATGGACATATATATACTACCAAATGTAAAATAGATAGCTAGTGGGAAGCGGCCACATAGCACAGGGAGATAAGCTTCGTGCTTTGTGACCACATAGAAGAGTGGGTTAGGGAGGGTGAGAGGGAGGGGGATGCAAGAGGGAAGAGATATGGGGATATATATATATATATATATATATATATATATATATATATCTGATTCACTTTGTTATAAAGCAGAAACTATCACACCATTGTAAAGCAATTATACTCCAATAAAGATATTAAAAAAAAAAGAAAAACAAAAAGAGTTTAAAACATTACTAATATGAATGCTAACTGAATTAAGGAAAAGAATAGAAAAACATAGTAAGAATGTTAACAAAAACTCAGGAAATATAAAAAAGAACAACCCAGAACTGAAGATTACAGTAACTAAAATGAAAAAAAAAACACTAGAAGAATCTAACAGCAGACTAGGTGATGCAGAAGAATGTATAAGTGATCTGGAAGATAGAATAATGAAATCAACCAATCAGAACAGCAAAAACGAAAACAAATTTTAAAAAAATGAGAACAGTTTTAGGGACTTCTATGACAACATTAAGCGAACCAACATTTGCATTATAACATTACCAGAAGAAGGAGAGCGAGAGAGGCAGGGGTCAAAACTGTATTTGATGAAATTATGGCTGAAAACTTTCCGAACCTGAAGAAGGAAACAGATATCCAGGCACAGAAAGCACAGAGGATACCAAACAAGATGAACCAACAGAGACCCACACTGAGTCATAATTAAAACAGCAAAAGTTAAACATAAAGAGAGGATTTTAAAGGCAGCCAGAGAAAAACAAAGAATCATATACAAGGTGACCCCCATAAAGCTATCAGCTGATTTTTCTGCAGAAACTTTGCAGGCCAAAAGGAAATGGCATGATATATCCAAAGTGCTGAATGGGAAATACCAGCAACCTAGGATACTCTTCCCAGCAAGATTATCATTCAAAATTGAAGGAGAGATAAAGAACATCTCAGACAGCAAAAACTAAGTGTTCATCAATACTAAACCTACCCTAAAAAATGTTTAAAAGTCTTTTCTAAGTGTAAAAAAAAAGGCTATAACAAAAAGGAAGCATCTCTAAGAAAGAAAACATACCACTAGTAAGGGCAAGTATATAGTAAAAGTTGAGGATCAACCTCTTAAATAAACTAGTATAAAGATTAAGAGACAAAAATGTGTAAAATCAACTAAAACCACAATAATCAGTAAAGAAATAAACAGGAATATGTAAAATATGACATCAAAAACACAAAATGTAGGGGAGAGGCATAAAAATGTAGATTTTTTGGAGTGTGTTTGAACTTAAATGACTACATATTTAAAACAAGTAGATATAATTATAGGTCAACATATATTAATCCCATGGTAACCACAAATCAAAAACCTACAATAGATACAAAAGGGCTACAGAGAAAAGAATGCAAGCATATCACTAAAGCAAACATCAAACCACAGGGAAGAAACTAAAAGAAAGGGAAAAGAAGAGAAAACTACAAAAACAACCAGAAAACAAGTAACAAAATGGTAATAAGTACCTATCTATCAATAATCACTTTAGATGTCAATGGACTAAATGCTCCAATCAAAAGACATAGGGTGACTGATTGGATAAAAAAGCAAGACCCGTCTACATGCTGCCTATAGGAGATTCACTTCAGAGCTAAAGACACACACAGACTGAAAGTGAGGGGATGGAAAAAGATATTTCATGAAAATGAAAATGACAAGAAAATGGAACTAGCAATACACATATCAGACAAAATAGACTTTAAAACAAAGTCTATAATAAAAGACAAATAAACACATTACATACTGATAATGGGATCAATACAAGAACATATAACACTCCTTTATACATATACACCTAATATAGGAGCACCTAAATATGTAAAATATTAAAAGACAGAAAGAGAGAAATTGACAATAACACAAAAATAGTATGGGACTTTAACACCCCGCTTACATCAATGGACAGATCATCCAGGCCAAAAAAAAAAAAAAAAATCATTAAGGAAGCAGTGCTCTTAAATGGCACATTAGACCAGTTGGACTTAACAGAGATCTACAGCATAGTCCATCCAAAAAACAGCAGAATACACATTCTTTTCAAGTACACATGGAACATTCTTCAGGATAGATGACTTGCTAGGCCAAAAGACAAATCTCAACAAATTTAAGAGGAAAGAAATTATATGAAGAATTTTTTTTTCCAACAGCAATGGTATGAACCTAGAAATCAATTATGAGAAGAAAAATGAGAAAAACACAAATATGTGGAGACTAAATAGCACACTACTCAAAAACCAAAAGGTCAATGAAGAAATCAAAGAGGAAATCAGAAAATACTTTCAGACAAATGAAAATGGAAACAAAACTTTCCAAAATCTGTGGGATGCAGCAAAAGCATTCCTAAGAGGGATGTTTTTAACAATACAAGCTTTCTTCAAAAAACAAGAAAAACCTCAAGTAATAACCTAAACTCCCATCTGAATAAATTAGAAAAAGAAGAGCAAACAAAGCCCAAAGTCAGCAGAAGGAAGGAAAAAATAAAGATCAGAGAGAAAATAAATAAAATAGAGACCCACAAAACAGTAGAAGAGCTCAGTAAAACAAAGAACTGTTGTTTTGAAAACATAAAAAAAGTTGATAAACCTTTAGCCAGTCTCAAGGGAAAAAGAGAGAGGACACAGAAAAGCAAAATAAGAACTGTAAGAAGGGAACTAACAACTGATATCACAGAGATACAAAAAATCATATGCCAAAAAATTGGACAACCTAGAAGAAATGGACAAATTTCTAAAAACACACAACTTTCCAAGACTGAATCAGGACGAAACAGACAGTCTGACCAGACCAATCACTAGTAGTGAAATTGAATTTATAATTTAAAAATTCCCAAAAAATAAAAGTCCAGTACCAGATAGCTTCACAGGTCAATTCTACCAAACATATACAGAAGAGATAATACCTACCCTTGTCAAACCATTCCAAAAATGTGAAGAGGAGGGAACACTCCCAAATTCATTCTATGAAGCCAACATTACCAAAACCAAAGACACTTCAAAAAAGACATTTATAGGCCAATATCTCTAAAGAATGGAGATGCAAAAATCCTCAACAAAATATTAGTAAACAGATTTCAGCAATATATACAAAGGATCATGCGCCATGGTCAAATTGGATTTATTCCAGGGATGCAAGATGCAGACGTTCAATATCTGCAAATCAATCAATGTGATATACCACATTAATAAGAAGAAGGATAACAGTCACATGATCATCTCAATAGATGCAGAAAAGCATTTGATGAAATTCCATATCAATTCATGATAAAAACTCTCATCAAAGTTGGTGTAGAGGGAACATATCTCAACATAATAAAAGCCATTTATGACAAAACCACAGCTAACACCATACTCAATGGTGAAAGGCTGAAAGCCTTTCCTCTAAAATCAGAGAAGACAAGAATGCTCAGTCTCACCACTTCTCTTTAGCATGGAATCAGAGGTCTTAGCTACAGCAATCAGACAAGAAAAAACACATGAAAATTGAAAGGGAAGAAGTAAAACTGTCACTACTTGCAGATGACATGATACTATATATAGAAAATCCTAAAGTCACCACCAAAAAATTATTACAACTAATAAATGAATTCTTTAAAGTTGCAGGATGCAAGATTAACATACAGAAATCTGTTGCTTTTCTATACACTAATAATGAACTATAAGAAAGGGAAAGCAAGAAAACAATCCTGTTTAAAAATCACATCAAAAAGAAGAAAGTACCTTGGAATAAACTTAACCAAGGAGGTGAAAGACCTATACTCTGAAAACCATAAAACATTGATGAAGGAAGTTGAAGATGGTACAAAGAAATGGAAAGATATCTCATACTCTTGAACTGGAAGAATTAATATTCTTAAGATGTCCATAGTACTCAAAGTAATCTACAGATTTATTGTAATCTCTATCCAAATACTCATGACATTTTTCATAGAACTAGAAGAAAAAAATCCTAAAATTTACATGGAACCACAAAACACCTCAAATTGCCAAAGCAATCTTGAGGAAAAAGAACAAAGGTGGAGGTATCATGCTCCCTGGCTTTAGACTGTACTACAAAGTGACAATAATCAAAACAGCATGGTACTGACACTAAAACAGACACATAAATCGTTGGAACAGAATAAAGAGCTGTGAACTAAACTCACACACTTATTGTCAATTAATCTATAACAAAGTAGGCAAGAATACACAATAAAGAAAAGACAGTCTCTTCAATAAGTAGAGCTAGGAAAATTGGGCAGCTACATGTAAAAGAAGAAAATTAGAACATTTTCTTACATGATAAATAAAAATAAACTCAAAATGGATTAAAGAAATAAAAGTAATACCTAAAACCATAAAACGCCAAGAATAGAACAGAGGCAGAACTCTCTCTGCATAAATCAAAGCAATATTTTTTGGGGGAGTTTATCTCCTATGGCAAAAGAAACAAAAGCAAAAATAAACAAATGGGACCTAATTAAAACTTAAAAGCTTTTGTACAGCAAAGAAAACCATGGACAAAAAACAATAACCTACTGAATGGGAGAAAATATTTGCCAATTGTATGAACAATAAGGATTAATATCCAAAATATATAAACAGCTCATATAACTCTATATAAAAAAACAAAAAACCTGATTAAAAAATGGGCAGAGAACCTGAATAGACATTTTTCCAATGAAGATATACAGACTGACAGGCACATGAAAATATGCTCAACATCGCTAATCATCAGAGAAATGCAAATCAAACCACAATGAGATATCACTTCACACCTGTCATAATGGCTATTGTTAAAAAGTCTACTAATAGCAGTGGAAATGTAAATCAGTTCAGCCACTATGGGAAACAGAATGGAGCTTCCTCAAAAAAGTAAAGATAGAACTACCGTATGATTCAGCAATCCCACTCCTGGGCATATATCTGAAAAAAACAAAACAATAATTTGAAAATTTATGTGCACCTCAATGTTCATAGCAGCATTATTTACAATTGCCAAGATATGGAAGCAATCTACATGTCCATCAACATATGAATGGATAAAGAAGATGTGGTATGTATAATATATATACACATATATATATACACAATACATATATACAATGGAATATAACTCAGCCATTAAAAAAAATGAAATTCTGCCATTTGAAACAACATGGATGAACCCAGAGAGTATTATGCTTAGTGAAATAAGTCAGACAGAGAAAGACAAATCCTCTACGTTATCACTTGTATGTGGAATCTAAAAGATAAAACGAAGGAATTCATATAACAAAACAGAAACAGACTCACAGATATAGAGAGCAAACTAATGGTTACCAGTGGGGAGAGGGTAGGGAATTAAGAGATACAAATTACTATGTATAAAATAAATTAAAGGTTATATTGTACAGAATAGGAAAATATAACCATTATTTTGTAATAATTTAAAGGGAGTATAATCTATAAAATATTGAATCACTATGTTGTACCCCTGAAATTAATATAATATTGTAAATCAACTATACTTCAATTTGAAAAAATAAAAAGAACGACCCAACCTCTCTTTCTGTTCTGGCTCCAAGCAAACACACCATCTAGTGTGTGTTAAGAATACTGTAATTGTGACATGGGGCTTGGATTCCAGGCCAGACTCTGCCACTTATTTGCTGTATAGCTGTGACATGGTCACTTAACTTTTCTAGATTTAGATTCCTAATGTTAAAAATAACAAATAAGAGTAGAAGACTTATAAAGAACTGACCAGGGCCACAAGTATTAACAGCACCTGCATCCATTACTTATATAACTCCCTGTACAGTGAATCAGAGCCATTCTTTATCACAAGCAGTGGGAAGCACCTAAATAGTCTCAAGTCCAAATTAGAATAAGCAACTATGATTCACCAGAAAACTCCACTAAACCCTCAAAGCTCTCATCCATGGACAACTGGAAAGACTGTTGGACTT
The DNA here is from genome assembly GCF_964374135.1 of Grampus griseus. NCBI lineage: Eukaryota > Metazoa > Chordata > Mammalia > Artiodactyla > Delphinidae > Grampus > Grampus griseus. The sequence continues at coordinate 54,774,028 of NC_139008.1, forward strand.
CTGATATGAAATGAAATGGTTTATTGATTCTCTGTGACTTTACTCACACTGTGAATCACTGAACCATGCTTCACTTGGGCTCAGGAGTTTGGCAAAGAATGGCAGGGCAAGGAAGGATGTTTTTCCCTCTGTGCCCCAGGATTCTGAATCATCAGGTGTCTTTCCAGGTCCATTTGTCTCCTGGGAATGACTGTGCTCTCTGTTGTATGAAGCCCTATTGTTTGGGGCATGTTAATAAGATTGGTCTTTCAAAGACTAATTATTTAACCCATCTGAAAAGTTCAGGATGAGCTAGGTTATGCTGCAGTAACAAAAACAAAGAACACTCAGTGGCCTAAAACATCAAAGGTTTAAATTTATTGTTCATGCTGCATGTCCATCATGGGTCAACTGGGGGCTATGTTCAGCCCTGTCCTCATGCTGGGAACCAGGCTGACAAAAGAGCCTCTATTTGGAATATTACTGATCACCATGGCAAATAGAAAGAGAGAGCATGTGAATTACACACTGACTCTTACAGCTTTCCCCAAGAGGTAATAATGCAATCACTTCTGCTCATATCATCGGCAAAAGAAAATTACAGTACTGTGCCTGACATCAAGACCTGGAAGGAAAATGAGAAAAATTTACAAATAGCATTAATGATGACCTCAAGGTTTCTTTTTTTTTTTCTTTTTCTTCATGCTCAAGAACCTTGATCTTGACAAGGTTTGTGGTGACAAACTGGTGTAGGCAGTGACCACATATGTCCATGTCACCCTGCTGAAAAGATCCAAGAGATCTTCCATATCCTTGCGTATTCTTCCATAGCCCTCAGTAGACCTAGAGACCATGCCTCCTGACAAATGGTAAGGAAAAGCTAAGGGATCACCCTCAAGTTTCTAAAAAGGCATAACTGGAAACAGCTTGAGGAAAATGAAGCTGACAAATTTGCTTAGCCAGACAAAGAGAGACAATCACAAATCTCAAATAAAACTTTCTACTACCTTTGAAAATCAAGTTCCTAGAACACTATGCTTAAAGATTGAGGATTTCACCTAGTAGAAATACACCAGACAGTAATGGGTTCTACTTTTATTATTTATCAGCAAGTACATTTTGGTTTTTACTTAATGAACCATAAATATAATTGGAAGTAGGTGAGAAGGAATGTAACATAAATAAATAATTAAGACCAAAATATTGGAATTATTTTATTGTGAATTAAAAAGTAGATACATATACACCTATAAATGAAAAACAATTTGAAAAAGAAGCAGTTTATAGGCATTCCAGTTGCTTCATACCATTAGCACCACAGTGCTGTCAGTCTTTTACATTTTAGTTATCTTCATTGTTTCTTGCATTTCTTTGGTGGTTAAAAAATTTCAGTAATCTTTTGCTGAATGAACTAAAGACTAGAGCAAAAGATTCCTAGAGAGTGATAGGGCCAGAAAAGTCTTCTCAAAGGTGGGGGATGATGTTTGAATCTGGGACTCTCAGAGCTGCCTTCAGTTTTCACTTCAGAGTATGGCAGCTCTTTTTTGTGCTGAAGCTTTTCCTAATCCAGAAAGAGGTAGAGCGCGGTGGAGAGTATGTGATTGTCCCAAGTGCCATACGTAGACTCCTGGGAATGTCCTGTTTCCTGCAACCATCATGAAAATGTAGAAAGCTTGATAAGAAGTAAAGGTTATGTCAGCAGCTGAAACAGAGCTGATGGTGCCAGCATCTTCCTTTTGGCCCTCTCTCACCCCTGGTCTGCCTCCCCACCTGGTCACAGCTGAAGCCCGACAGGCTAGTTCATTTGGAGGACCAGAATTTACTTAGCAAGCCTGAGCTACGAGAATATCATGATTTTCAGAATTTTGAAGTCAAAGGAGTTCTTATAAAGCAATAGCAGAGAATCTTCTGTTTTTAGAGTAGTGATTCCTCCCAGAAATGATAGCGTCGGGGAGATTTAACAAACAAAATTGATACTCAATTTTTTAGGACTAATACATATGAAATTTTAAAATAGAGACTGAAATGTATGTGGATAATTTATTATCAAGAATATTTGGGGCATAGCAAATCAAGAGTGATATAAAGAAAATTGTGGGTACCATTTTCTAGATGTTCTAATGAATGCCTGCTTATTTCCATTCTTTTTTTATATCTTTATTGGAGTATAATTACTTTACAAAGTTGTGTTAGTTTCTTCTGTACAACAAAGTGAATCAGCTATATGTATACATATATCCTCATATCCCCTCCCTCTTGCATCTCCCTTTCACCCTCCCTATCCCACCCCTCCAGATTGTTGCAAAGCATCAAGCTGATCTCCCTGTGTTATGCAGCAGCTTCCCACTAGCCATCCATTTTACATTTGGTAGTGTTTATATGTCAATGCTACTCTCTCACTTCATCCCAGCTTCCCCTTCCCCCGTTGTGTCCTCAAGTCCGTTCTCTATGTCTGTGTCTTTATTCCTGCCCCGCCGCTAGGTTCATCATCACTATTTTTTTAGATTCCATATATGGGCATTAGCAGACGGTATTTGTTTTTCTCTTTCTGACTTACTTCACTCTGTATGACAGACTCTAGGTCCATCCACATCATTACAAATAACTCAATTTCCTTTCTTTTTATGGCTGAGTAATATTCCGTTGTATATATGAGCCACATCTTCTTTATCTATTCATCTGTCGATGGACATTTAGGTTGCTTTCATGTCCTGGCTATTGTAAATAGTGCTGCAATGAACATTGTGATACATATACCTTTTTGAATTATGGTTTTCTCAGGGTATATGCCAAGTAGTGGGATTGCTGGATTATATGGTAGTTCTATTTTTAGTTTTTTTAAGGTTATTTCCATTCTTAATGACTCCAAAATTTATAGAATTTGGGCAAATTAAAGAAAGAATTTCCTTGTTATGCAAATTTCAAAGATTCCCAAAGTTCTTCTTTTGTAATTTTAGTAACAAGGTTAACATAAAAAAAGAAGTTACATCTCTGTAAGCTTAATGTAGGAAAAGTTATCTCTCTTCATTTTGAAACTAATGCAAATTTGTCATCCCTGTGAATACAGGCTTTAGGGACAATAAGTTGGAACAACATTTAAGCATTTCCAAAAACCAAGACTAGCCCTACTTTCAGTTGACAAGTAAAGAATTCTCCAACATAAATCTAACTAACTCACCTACAAAAATCAAATATTCAAGGAAGAGGACATTGTATTACAAAACTAATAACTGAACAAGCATTTATATTTTAAAATAAAAGTAATCTAATGCAAATATAGACACAGGCATAACTCTGGTTGTGGCTATAGATACATTAAAACATAAGAAAAATAAAATTGAGAAATCTATGTTTTAATTGAAGGTGCATTACATTTATGAAATTAGAAAAGTGTCTAATACAAATTTAATGTAAAAGAGCTACTACTAAATTACACTTTATTTTAGTTAAAAGGCTTTTAATTAAAATTCATAAATAAATGTTTGAATGTTATAAAAAAGGAATTTTTATATCCCCCATCCATTCTGGCCTCTGATTAAGTTCTGAAGTATTTTATTAGTTTTGCATTTTCTAATAATTGTTGGTGGATAAGGTGTCTCATTATTTAATGATCCACAAATTAAGGTAATAGACAAATATCGAGGTCAACTAAAACTGAAATAAGTAATAATGGTGGGAGAGTAAAGCAGAGGGCAGAAGAGGACAATGAGCCCTTGAGAAGGTCAGGTGTCTCTGCCCATATCCAGGAACAACTCCCAGAGGGCAGAGAAAGGCCAAGTGATCCTTCAAACACTCTTTAAAGTGCCACTTTCTAGGTTGACCCATCCATCCAAAGGGCAAGGTACTGCTGAGCATTATCTGCTGAGATGCCCTCCTCAAGGAGCTGTGTGTCAGGAAATATCATCAGGCAGTTTCTAAACTAGTCCATAATCACTATTCCCTTTAACTCTGAGACCCAAGTAATCTACATCATTGAACAATGTTAAGCATCACCATAAGATACCGAACAAACAAACACAACATACTGGGTGAGTTAGTGTCCTCTGGAATTGCGAATATGTAAGCGAGGCATAGTAGGGAATTCTCTTGGTTTTCGCCTTGATGGCTACCCAAAAGATGTTTAACATTTGGGGAAATTTAGGATTCATAGTTTCAGTTTGTATAAATGATTATCACTAGTAGTAGAAGTGAGAGACAGAACAGGCAGCAAAAGCAGAGGAGAAGAAATGGGATGAAATGGGGGTCTCAAGTGAGCAGGGTGAGGGTCAAGATATCAGCACTTAGCAAATTGAGTGAATCGAACTTTTCTTCACTATCCTGTAGAGTATAGAAAAATGAAGAGTAGCTATTCTTGGTAAGAAGTAGGAACAATGAAACATATATCTTCTTAATGACTGGCTTAGCACCTCATAATAAGGCCATAGTTCATTTAAGGTATTTTCAGTTATTTTAAATGTACTGTAATACCAGTGATTTTCTGGACCTTTTTGATTTCTATAATGGAGAAAGGGGTAAAGGGAATAGAAAGCCAGGTCTGGCCAAACTTCTTTCCAAGATGGAAAAGTAGGTGCCAGAGGAGTTTTGATTTACATGTATGTATATGGGCATCCAGATAAAAAAGATTGGTAGTAGTCACCTTGGGGAATGGAGGTTTCAGGTACAAGTGGATGGATAAAGGGGATCTTGAGAGCACAGCTCAAATAACATGCATTGTAATACTGTTCAGAGCCTCTTCTAGGGAGTCATGTAAATATTTTGTGTTGTAGGCATTATATTAAACTTTAAACACATTTGGAACTCTATCTTGGTCACTTACTAACAAGATTACTTTGACTAAGTCACCCATCCTTTTTAAGCCTCCGTTTCATTATCTGTACATTTTAGTAATAATAGGGCCAATTCCCTACAGTTTTTCTGGGGATTATGTGTGATAATATGTTAAAGGCTTTGCATATGTGAAAAATTATTCCTATTTCTTCACCCCTATCTGTATCCAGACCTTTTCCCATGTGACTTGGCAATTCTTCCCACTAAAGGCAAATTTATTTCCCTGTACTATTGATGCTGGCCATGTGGTTTACTTGACCAGTGGAATGTGGGTAGAAGTTTCCAGCATATGTCTTCAGAGGAATAGCCTACGGGAACTTGCAGCCTCTGTCATGAGAAGAATATGCACCCAGTGGCTTCTGCCTCTTTGGTCTGGGTCTCAGAATAAACACACATGGGGTACAATTGAGCCAAACCTGCATAACTTTGAGTGTGGGAATAAATGCCATTGTTGTATACCACTGAGTTCTGAGCTGGTTTGTCGTCATGCAGCAATAGGTGACTGACACAACACAGTCCTGGGGTGTGGCCTGGGAGTCTGCATTTCTCGGGTTGTGAATAATAATAGAACTTATGAATAACTGCAATAACGCCTTTGCCCACAGTTTAAAGTGCATGGAGATAAGCAGAAAGATATATAGCTTATTCTGATTCATACACAGCTTTTATCTTCTTTATAGTTACCTTTCTTTGAATCAGATGGGCAACTATTTATGAAACATGGCATTCAGTAATCATCTAATTTGCTAACCATGATTTTTGAGATTGCTTGGGAATAAACATCAATCAAGTGGAGTTTTCCTCTCATCTGATACTGTGGATAATCTAAATGTTTTAAATTGATTATTTCTTATGTCTAGATTAAATTTACATAATAACTTCTTAAAAGAATACTGAACTGATAGACAATATCTCCTAAAGCTGAACAAATGTGCCTACCTTACAATTCAGCACTTCTGAAACTCCTGGGTACATCCAACAGAAAGGATAGTGCATATCTACCAAAAGACTTGTATAAGAATTGCCAACTCAAGCTGTAAACTGGAAATGATCCAAAGTCAACAGTAGAATGGATCCATAAATTGTAGTAAGGTAGTATATTCATTCAACAAAATATTACAGAACCATAAAAAAGAATGCAATAGCAAGGATGAATGTCATAGATGTGATTATGAATTAAAAAAAAGTAGACCCAGAGTAATAAATTCTGTATTATTCCATTTGTGCAAAGTTTGAGAGAGGCAAAATTTATCTATGGGAATTGAAGTTAGAATAGTGTTTCTTGAGGCAGGGGTAGGTATTGCCTGGGAAGGATGAGAAGCCTTTTGGACTGCTAGAAATGTTCTACATCTTAATCTGCTTGGTGGTTGTGTTATGTCTTTTGGAGTTGAACTCCGACAAGTGTCCTCTTGCGCCAATAGAAATAGACCGAGTTGGGTTCAGAAGCAAAGGAAAGGCTTATTCTTTGATCAGAGAGTGGAGAGGTAGGAGCTGGGGATCTAGAGCACATGCTCTCCCAACAGGCTGTGTGTGTGGCTGCTTTATAGGGGTCCGGTCAGCAGGGAGGGGGCAGGCACAGCTGCTCATGCTCCAGATCTCAGTGCCTGGCGCCGCATCTCTGCACATGATCCACCAAACTGAATTGTCTGCACAGTAATTTTGCACCAGGAACTCTAGTCTAAAGTGCCAAGTGCAAGGCCTTTGCACGCAGCACACTATGAAAAGTGAAACTAGACTAAGCACAAAAGGAAAGAATAAAAGACAAGGTTAGACTTTATTTTATTACCCATATTCAGTTTTGTTTTGTTTTTTTGGAGTCTGAAAAAACTTTTTTTTTACATATCTATTTTATTTTTCTAAATTTTATTTTTTATTGATGTATAGTTGATTTACAATGTGTTAGTTTCAGATGTACAGCAAAGTGGTTCAGTTATACATACATACATATATACATATACACACACACACATATATATATATTATTTTTCAGATTTTTTTTCCTTATAGGTTATTACAAAATATTGAGTATAGTAGGTTCTTGTTGGTTTTCTGTTTTATATCTAGTTCTTGTTGATTATTTATTTTATATCTAGTAGTGTGTATATGTTAATCCTAAACTCCTAATTTACCCCTCCCCCATCATTTCCCCTTTGGTAACCATAAATTTGTTTTCTATGTCTGTGGGTCTATTTCTGTTTTGTATATAAGTTCATTTGTATCATATTTTTTTCTTTTTCAGATTCTTTTCCATTATAGGTTATTATAAGATATTGAGTATAGTTCCCTGTGCTATACAGTAGGTTCTTGTTGTTTACCAGTTTTAAATATAGTAGTGTGTATATGTTAATCCCAAACTCCTAATTTATCTCTCCCCACCCACACCTCTAGATTTTATTTTTATTTCCTAGGAATTGTTCATGGCTTTGCCAGTGATAGTTAATTGGCTGTATATACTACAAAAATTCATCAAGCTATAGACTATAAATATATGCACCATGTATATCATACCTCAATTTTTTAAAAAGATAAAAAAGAAAATCTCACCTGGAATTAGAGAAAAATTAATATTTTAAATGCCAGTGTTTCTAACTTACCAAGTTTAATCTGTCAAGCCTCTAGGTTTCAGCATAGCCTGATAGTAAGGAAAAGAGGTATAACTAGTTGATGAAGAGTTAAACTGGACATCATGAAACATGGACCTGGTGAAAGTTTCAGTTACTTATATGCTTAGTTCAAGAGTGGACAAAGGTTCATACATATACCAACAAGGACAAGCCGTTTGGTACACTGACTGGCTAAATACCCATCAGTAGTTATGCCCTATGCCAACCCGTCTCCAGATTGACAAGATAGTGTTGATGCTGCAGCAAAGGAAACAGAAACAAAGGCAGGGCTGATGCTGCCTTAACAATGAGGGTCTATTCTCCCCCATGCACCTGAGAACACCAGTGAACTTGGTCATTGTTCAGCAGCAGAAACCTCAGGGTTTCTCTCATCCTTAACTCTTTGTCATGTGACCACATTATTTCCTTAGGAGGTGATCCTGCCCTGTGTCCCTTGACAACGGAATCCTCCAAATGTATAAACTGTGTCATCGTGATTGACCAACCAGAGGTCACCGCTCCTCACCACCCCACTTCATCCCAAGCTGTTTGCTCTTATTGTTCATTAAAAAAAAAAAGAATGAAAGGGAGGAAAGACAGCAATCCAAGTCCAGTAATAAGCAACACAAAAGATTCATTCGTGAAGGGCAAAGATTAACAGGACTAATAGCTCCAGGGGTTTGGGGAAAGCCTGTCCGATTCAGGAAACCAACTGGGAAAAACTGAGTGCAGACAAATTGCTTGCTACAAAGGGAATACTATGTGGGAGAGTATGGAAATAACTATGTTCTGCGAGCATGTTTTACTTTCTGTGTTGTTTCGCCAACAAGAGATACAAGGACAGCCAGAGTAGCAGAATAATACACCTGTGATAAAAGCAGCTGCCTGCTTTTCTCTAGACACTGAAAGTTTACCTTTGGTTCAGAACTACATATGGGGAAGCTTCAATTTACCAGACTTATTAGTTATTAAGTCTTTATCAAATTGTTTTTCATGGTGTACTTTCATCTAAATGGGAAGGAAAAAATGCTTTCTCAAGAGGTTACACAGACCTTTCCTTCAGCTACAACTTGAGCCCTAGCATTTTATGAGAATTTATTCTCCAAAAGGTGACCTAGAGGCATTATAAGTTCCTTCCTAAAGTTTTCTAGATTAATGCTTTGGAGAAATGCTTAAGAGCAAGGGTTAAAACAAGAAGAGTTTGCTGATTAACGTTTAGTTAATTTTAATAACTTCACTGACACAGCCCTCCGGATAAAAAAAAAAGGAAATTATTATTTTCACCATTTTTTGTTGTTGTTGCTATATTTAAAATACTAAATGAACAGAATTGCATGGAGATAAAAGTAAACAACACATGAAATGAGGACATGGTCAACTGGTCTTTTCAAACTTGTTTGGGAGAGAAAAGCCTCCCCAAACAAAATCTTTTCATTATATTCCTCCAGGTAAACTATTCTCATAGATAAGCATGGTTATCCTTCCTTGCATAGTTAAAACAATACATTTTTCTGATCAAGACAGAAGGAAATATTTGATCTCTGCTGATCCCACTCAGAATTACCATTTGGCCTCTAGAAGGGCTATTTGCAAACTTCGGTGTGAGTTAGAATAGCTGGAAGAGCTTATTAAACTTGCAGATCTGGAGGGCTTTGTTGTGATATTGTGAATCAGTCAGCCTTGGATGGGCCTTGGAAATTTCATTTCTGTGAAACATCCCAGGTAATTCTGAGGCTCACAGATTTCACTTTGGGTCTCCATAATGCTTTCCCACATTCTGCTGGTGCCGAACTGCTAAGTCTTAGTTTGAAAACTGCAAGACACATAAGCCTTGTCCTATTTTTCTAAAACTAAGCTAAGGAATGTTCTAGCACACAAACAGGAGCATGCTCATCTTGTCATTGGAAACCAACTCACATAAATCACCCACCGTCCTGCCTTGCTGTCTGGAGTCAATGCAAACCTTAAACATCTCCTCTACAGTAAGCATCTGATCAAGAACAAGCAAGTAACTTAAGTGCATAGGGATAGAGAAAGAATTTAAGAATTATCAAGACAAGGTGAAAATCTATTTTTTTTTAGTGCCTATTGCTCCAGGGTTAGGAACAGCCCACAAATACCCACATGTTTAACAGAAGTTTAAGAGGGCACCATCATCTTATTTAGAATATTTCATCTTCCCTGCAAACAACAGGTTTCTACAATTCACCTTTGCTTTGTACCAAAGAAAGTTCACTTCTACAGTGAGTGCTCTCAAAATAGGAATGTGAAATTATGGGCCAGGGAAGAACCTCATATCAGTATGAGTCCGATCAAAGTATCAATTAAAATGTACTGAACTGAACGCAATGGTTCGGTTTTTCCTCCTGCTCTCCTACTTGTCCTGTGCAAATTGTTCAACAGCCTTTCCCAGTGAAAGGACTTCAGAAATAGAAGCTGTCTTCAGGAGAGGAAGAGTGAGGTGTTGATATGCTGACCTACAGGGCACAAAAGTCCACTGACAGATGGGAAGGAAAAAAAGGAAAGTGCCGAGAGGATTAAACACAAAAGGATTTTATAAGCAGTAAAGGCAATAACGAGCCCTCTGGAAGGAGGCATCGCATATTAATAGGGGCCATTCGATGTGCTAGAGGGCACAATGGACAATGTGAGGGGTAAACAACAATGCCCAGAACACATTTGGGTAAATAGGGGAGATGGTGGTCGTTGACAGCCAAGTGCATGCACTGCCAGCTCATCTGGGCCTCTGGAGGTCGGATTTTGAAAGCCTAGGAGGGTTATGCTGATTTCAACATACACTCTTATCCTTGGGATCTGGAAGGCAATTATAAAGTCATCTGTCATGAGCGGGCTATCCCACAAACATTACTCAGCTGCTATTATGCCTGACAGTTGGGGCACTTCTGGTTCAAAAATAGTCCATTTGTCAGTTTCCTCTACTCCCTGCTATTGTGAAAGAAGCAGAATTAGAAGGTACTGCTGGGACACCAGTTGAATCACTTTGGAATTGTGACACTGGTTTGCCACAGGAAAGGGGAGACTTGAGGCTTAGGGACCCAGAAACGATAGTGAGTTGTGTGAGAAGAAATGTCCACTTTGGGAAGCTGTCTGTGGAATTCCCTGAGATGAGCTGCACATGGGAGCGATGCAAACACTTCCGAGATCTTTTAGCTTCATCACCCCACACTCTGTCTGATTTTGCCAGTCCTCACTGCCAGACAGTAATCTGCACCACGGCCCTCAGGAGAAGCACAATGGCCATGGACAGGTGTCCACAGAGCCTTCACGTGGCCTGTTATGAGCACACCATGTGCCTTTACTGATGACTTACAACAGCTTCTGAATCACTCCCCATAAAGAAAACTCAAGCTTCCCTTTCCCCTTTTAGACTAAGACAGCCCAGCACAAAATGCACACAGGTAACCAAACACAGACCAACAGCTGCCTTTCTGAGAGACAGAAACTCTACACTAAAACATCATGACAGCCCCGTAGCAGCAGCAATTTTAAGGGGCCTCAAATCCTTAAAGGAACTACTCCAAAGGTCTGGGTTTCCTTTCCTAATCTAGATACGGAGGAGTCTTTAAATCAGGCCTTCATTTCCAGAACATGCTCACTGTGGACCCTTGAAGACTCATCAGGTCATGATCAAGGCAGCAGGATGATGAATCAATGATGTACCAATGATGGGCACCAGTAAAAGGCATTGTGCAAAAACATGCCAGCATAATACCATAGAGGCCCAGGATAACTGCCCCTTATTGACAGGTTGGGAATACCTATATCTATATCTATATATATACATTCTACCTCATTCAGAGAATGGCACCAGCTTCATCTGGCATAATTGAGTGTATAAATAGCTCCCTCCCCTTTAAATATCTGCTTGATTATATGTGTATGTATACATATATATGTTAATAAGGTGTGAAAATTTATAAAAAAGTGAAATATATTTTAATTATATGCAGTATAACATGTATATGCTCGTATTAGTTTGAAGCATATGAAATTGCATTTTTTTAGATTAAAAAATATGTTAGGGCTACCCTGGTGGCGCAGTGGTTGAGAATCTGCCTGCCAATGCAGGGGACACGGGTTCGAGCCCTGGTCTGGGAGGATCCCACATGCCGCAGAGCAACTAGGCCCGTGAGCCACAACTACTGAGCCTGTGCGTCTGGAGCCTGTGCTCTGCAACAAGAGAGGCCGCGATAGTGAGAGGCCCACGCACTGCGATGAAGAGTAGCCCCCACTTGCCGCAACTAGAGAAAGCCCTCGCACAGAAATGAAGACCCAACACAGCAAAAATTAATTAATTAATTAATAAACTCCTACCCCCAACATCTTCTTAAAAATAAATAAATAAATGTTAGTTGAACATCAGCAATTTCACATTGTTCAATCCAATACGGATACATGGCTGTCATTAAGCCTCTGTCATTTCCTCTCCAAGCTCACTTTCTAAACACTGATTGGATGATGGGACTGGGATGCTGCAGTCCATATTTCTGTGCTGCCCCTTGCTAAATGCTAAACTGGGTGAGTGAAAGGCACTAGAGGGAGTGCCCTTTTCCTGTTGGCTTGCTGTTCCAATGAACATTTCTCTAGCCTTGTTTCTTCACCAGCTACTGGCTTTTGAGTCCAACCTCCAATCCTATGGTTTTATGTATTTATTTTTGCCCCACTCTCTAAGAACTAGTCATAGTGCTTCCCCTCAGATGCTGCTTTCCAGGGTCCCTTCTCCAAGCTTCCTATAACCCCAGCTCCTTCTCTTTGCTCCTGCAGCCTAAGAGGTAGTAGCTGCTTACAATATCTATTTCTTTGGCAAACTTTAGTCTTCTAAATTTATCGAACAAATTCCATATATTAAAGTTTCTCTGTTAAAATAACTGACATGGTTTGTGCTTTCCTGATTGGATCTTGACTGGCTCGGTATGTATACATATTTAAAATGTATATTTTATGTATATATGCTTATTTTGTATATATGGAAAGAAACATAGGGAAAGAGAAATGGAAAATCTTGAAATAACAATGGTGCCACACACATTTTAATATACTCAGACAATACTGGGCTATTAGAATTATATATTTCCTCAAGGCTAATGTCCCCCCAAGCTCACAGAAAATGCAACGAGTGTCAAGAAAACCATGTGCAGCCTATGTACCAACACAGTTTAAAAATCATTATGCTGTCAACCTGCCAAACCAGAAAGACTTCGGTAACAAATAGTGGAAAATGATGAGTCCATCTTTTGTCTATTGGTCATTTGAAAAAATGGGTTTGATGGCTGATCCATTCTGATATTTCACCCATATATTTTTTTAAATCTGCCCATTTTGACACAAATGGCTTTCTAAGATGCCCACCCTGATTAATGGGCCTGTTACATTCAACATTATGTTCTCTGGGGTGTCTGCACTTCTTTCAAGGTCACATGGAGAAGAGGAGTAGACTTTAGCACCATGGTCCATATCAGTTCTGACTGTTACAAGGGCCTCAGATTCCCACCATGCAGGGAGGCCTTTGGTGTGGTCAACCTCTCTGTTCCTAATTTTAACACATAGACCACTCAGGAAGAAATAGAGTTTTTAAAAAGGCCCAAGAAAAGCGCATGGTTTCCATCCAGCAGTTACTGACCTCAGATCCATTTCAAAAAAACATTTCATATTACACATATCACGTTGGGTAGAAGGGAAATTTTCTAATCAAGATGTTTTGTCATTTCCTCTTAAGTTCACATGCTTACAATAAGCATGGTGTTTTATATCACATATGCACTGACACGTACAATTGATCCTCCTTCAGTAACTAAGACTTATGCATCCTCTCAAGTATGCGAGCACACACATACCCACACACAACACACACACTAGAGCCTCCCAACATGCACACTAACTTTAAAGTATTAAATAAGCTTAAGGGTTTTTTTTTAATTAATATACAAAAAATTTTCCAATGTCACAATCATCTGTTGATAATGACAGACATCAGCAATGTACAAATATTTGGGCAGGTTGGGTAACTCACCATCCTCAACTCTGCAATGAGCAAAGTAGCTAAGCAGTCTGCCTGGCATATCACAGGCACATCTGGGATTAGAGTCTATGCCCTGAGGACTCTGCAATGACATCCTTAGCAGATGCCTTCAGCCCACCCTGGAAGGCATCTGAAGCTCCCACAGTTCTTTTTTTTTTTAATGTATTACTTTAATCCTGAGACATTTTTTTTTTCTTTTGGCCACACCACATGGCATGTGGGATCTTAGTTCCCTCACCAGGGATCACATCCCCTACAGTGGAAGAGTGGAGTCTTAACCACTGGTCTGCTAGGGAAGTCCCTACTCCCATAGTTCTTATATAGGTATTTCTCTGTCTGAGGGTGAATAAGGGATGAGATTTGGGAGATAAGGAACTCAACTTCTTTGCCCCTTGGTTGAGCAATTCAGAGGGTCTGCAGTGGGAGTGAACCCTGCTGCTCAGCCTAATAACCCACTCGTGGATATGTCCTTTATTGGTTTTCCTCTTACACCGCACTCCCACATCGTTCTTCCTGGCATCACCTCTCAAGTAAATATTACGACCCAAATTCTTGTCTCAGACTGCTTTTGGGAACTGTGAACTGAGATAGCCACTTAACCTCTGTGCGCTGTCTTTGGCCCAAACACAGCAGCATCACACATTAACTGCGGTCCTCCTCAGGCCAGGACAGCAAAATCCTGAAGGTCTCCTCCTCTTTCCTGAGAGGATGGTTTCTTGATTCCCTCACAACAACCTCATCTTTTGTGTGAAAGAGATTAGGTTCCTAGTGTGCTCCTTGCCTCTAAATTCTGGGGGTTTAAGTACAATGTGGTGACGATAGTTAACAATACTATATTGTATATATGAAAGTTGCTAAGAGAGTAGATCTTAAAAGTTCTCATCACAAGGAAAAGAAAACTGTAACTATGTAAATATGAGGTGATGGTTGTTAACTAATCTTACTGTGGTAGACATTTTGCAATGTATACATATATCAAATCATTATGTTGTACACTTTAAACTTATATAATGTTATATGTAAATTGTATCTCAATAAAACTGGGAAATTTTTAAAAATTATTTTTTAAAGTACATAGCTATGACAAAAAAGAAAGAAATAGGTGTTGGTAACCCATGAAAGAACATTTGCTTCCCTACTGTACTGAGAATTAAATATAAGAACCACATCCCCAGCACAAGGAAAATACCCATATGACAGATGGAAACATGATACCATCTTTCTTAAAAAATGAACAAAATACCCACAAAATATTATACGTGGTGTATACACACCACTCAAGAAACTGAAAGTGTTAACCAGACTTTGAGCTACCTACTTATTTCCAAATTGTGGAATAAAATAATATATCTGGAGTCCAGAGAGTGTTGATATGTTTTCTACACTTTGTAACAAGTTTATTAAACATAAGGAGTGACAGACAGTGGGTACTATAATCTCAGTCTGAAACAAGCCAAGGACCTCTATCTCATGTTGGTATTCAGGCATATTTCCTAGAAGAGCTACCAACTTAAAGTGTCATTTTTTTGTCACCTCCAAATATATCAAAGAGTGTCAGGGTCCTCCTGTTTCCTTGGCAGGTGACAGTTAACATCTGCTTCTCACAAGACCGATTGTAAACTTGATCTTCCGGGATCATTCTTATCTGTGTGGCCAAGCTGGTGCTGTGCTCTTAAGAAGGTGAATTTGACAATGTGCTGCCCAGTTGTGATAAATGAAGCCCAGTCAATGGGATATGCTTTGGGGAGGGGGTTCTCAAACCTGAGTGCACATGAGAAAATCCCAGTTGCCCAAATTTTTCTCAGGGCTCAACATCAGAGAATCTCTGGGTGTCAGGCTGACCCTGTAATTTTAAGATTTTGAAAACTTTTCATGGAAAATTCTTCACACATCACAACCTCCATGCACTGCAGAGAACTATGAAAAAAAAGACCAGTTAACTGTACTGCAATTTCGATTCTCATAGAAACCACTCATATGTCTTTAGATAAATCTTTGTCTCTATTTCGTAGATTCTTTATCTGTAGAATGGATTTAATACCACCCTACTGCATGGCAAAGGAGGGGAAATCTTACACAACCTTGTTTAAAAAATAGGAAAAATAAATTAAAAAGAAAGAAATCATTACTGGGGGTACAAGGATCCTGAGGTGCAGAAATGCCAAATAGCTTAATTAAAACATTTTAGAGGCCCTTTCCAGAAGAACAAACATTTAAGAAAAAAAAGATAAAGAAGGAAGAAAGGCAGAAACAGAAGAATAAGAAGGATAATCTGAGTGTATTTTGTTTATGGGAAAAAGAAAAGATTGCATAGGAAGTTTTAAATATTTTTCTGTAATTAGAAAATAATTGAAATTTTGAAAAACTCAGTGAAATAGAAAGAGAATAATAACCATAATGCTGTAGTACACTTAGAAACATGAAAAATACTGCAACAATATCACATCACATTACCAAACTGATACCATTTGACATTTGCTGGTGTTTCTGTTAAGTTATTCTTCGGAATACTGGAATATTTATGGGACTATATCAATAAAATCCAAAATACCAGTTGAACACATTTATTTTATTCTAATTGTGTTTTTATATTGATTTCTAACATTAATCAATTAAATAGGTGAGCACTAGGATTTAATTTAGCGTAAATTAAGGACTGCAATTTCTCAGCTGTGTCACACAACTCAAGTTGAGCCCCTCTGCTAGTGCCCAGACCAAATTGTGGTTGTGGGATATTTGAGAATGAGAAGGCTTAGTCTTACAATAAGTATCTTTAGTCTGCTACTTGGCTTTTACTTATTTTACAAGCACCTGACACTGTTTTACTTCAGTAGTGCTGGGATCAGGAGCCCAGCCTTAGCTTTCTGTCCAATCCCTTCACAGAACTGGAATTACAAGCTTGAAATTCAGTCCTCACAGTGTGCCCCTCATCACCTGACCCAGGTCTTTCTGGTGAGGGCAGACTTTCCACCAGCCCCTGCTGCTGGCATAAGCTTCGCTGCTCTGCTCTCATTCTAACCCATGCCTCCCTCTGCCACTGGCTCTACCTGCTGACCTCCCATCAAGCCACCTGCATGCCAACCACTGCCTTGATTTCCTCTGTCACCTTTCTGCACAATTATCTAGAATATTAAGCCCAGTCATTTTCAGAAGCCTTAGTGTTGACTTCGAAAACACAGTGGGCCCCAAAATAACCAGATTTCCATGGGGGGGGGGGGCATCAGCAAAGCCTTTGTAAAACCACTAACCTCTATGTTCCCAATCCAGACACAGCAAGATAAAAGCCAAACCTGTATTCCAGGGTCTTTAAACATTCAGTGACAGAGGATTTTTCCAGAGCACAGGAGCCAGGTTCCTTGGTGGGATTCATGTAAACCTTGGAGAATAACCAGAGACATGAGTTCCCATGTGAATGTCTTCTGACATACATTCTCTTATTTAAAAAAAAAAAGTTGAGAAAAATTATACTAGCTAACTGGTAGCCCTTGAAATTTAAAGCTGAGCAACAGCAAAAAAAAATCATCTTCTCCCTCCAAGGCTTTCCTACCCAGACCTTAAATGACATTGCTTCAGTAAGTCCTGAAGCCAAAACTCACTTATATGATCAAGATCTACTTCAAGCATTTTAATATTCATAAAGCTCCAAAGGCACCAGATTTCCCTTTCTGGTCTACTTGGACACTTAAATTTGGGGTCAGCCCTATATTACCATGTGTGGCAATCTTATGGTTCCCCTAAAATAATTCAATGGGCTATTAATAAGTAGGTAAAGAACAAAAAACTCTTTTGTGGCCAAATATCTTGGGGGATCTCTGGTTAAACAATGTTAAACCAATTTATTTCTTGCAAACTTTCAATACATTTTCAGATGATAACATGACTTTCCATGAAGAGAATAAAATGGAACTCTTTATTTTTGGAGGGGCTGTTCACAAGATTAATCCCCCCATGAAACATATTTTGTGAAACTTCTTCTGAGTCAACAGTTTGTCTATTCATCTTTGGACCCCTCCACTAACACAGTTGTAGCCCTGAATAGAAACTAAATAAATTAAAATAAAATGACATGGAGTGGAATCAAATTGAATGAAGTGGAGTGAAACGCCTCAGAATTCTGGTACTTCCCAGAAGAATACAACAGAAACCCAGCTGTGACATTTTCTGATGTTATCTTTTAAGGGTAGTTTTAAACTGCTTTTTCTATAATTTAAATGTTCCATATTATGGACCCTTAAGTTAATGTAAATCACTTCTCTAGGGCAGGAGTCTAAAACTCCTAAATCACAACATTCAAGACTGGAATTTTGGAGACCTTCAAGATGGTGGAGGAGTAAGACGTGGAGATCAGGTTCCTCCTCACAAATACATCAGAAATACATCTACATGTGGAACAACTCCTATGGAAGACATACAAAACGCTGACAGAAGACCTCAGACTTCCCAAAAGATATTTTTTTTTCCTTTTTTTCTTTTTGGGAGTGTGTATGTGTATGCTTCTTTGTGTGATTTTGTCTGTATAGCTTTGCTTTTACCATTTGTCCTAGGGTTCTTTCTGTCTTTTTTTTTTTTAATAGTATAGCTTTGTTATCATTTGTGGACTTGTTTTCTAGTTAAGTTGCTCTCCTCTTTCTTTCTTCCTTTTTTTTCTTTTTTAATTACTTTTAAATATTTTGTTTTTAATAATTTTTTAATTTTTTATTTTAATAACAATTTTAGTTTTCTTTCTTCTTTCTTTCTTTCTTTCTTCTCTTTGTTATTCCCCCTTTTATTCTGAGCCATGTGGCTGACAGTGTCTTGGTGCTCCAGCTCGCTGTCAGGGCTGTGCCTCTGAGGTTGGAGAGCCAAGTTCAGGACATTGGTCCACCAGAGACCTCCCAGCTACACATAATATCAAAGGGAGAAAAATCTCCCAGAGATCTCCTTCTCAACACTAAGACCCAGCACAACAATCAGCAAGCACACAACAATCAGCAAGCTACATTGCTAGACATCCTATGCCAAACAACTAGTAAGACAGGAACACAACCCCACCCATTAGCAGAGAGGCTGCCTAAAGTCATAATAAGGTCAAGGACACCCCAAAACACAACACTGGATGTGGCACTGTCCACCAGAAAGAAAACATCCAGCTTCATCCACCAGAACACAGGCACCAGTGCCCTCCACCAGGAAGCTTACACAACCCACTGAACCAACATTACCCATAGAGGGCAGACACAAAAATAATGGGAAGTACAAATGTGCAGGCTGTGAAAAGGAGACCAAAACACAGTAAGTAAAGCAAAATGAGAAGACAGAGAAACACAGAGCAGATGAAGGAGCAAGGTAAAAACCCACCAGACCAAACAAATGAAGAGGAAATAGGCAGTCTACATGAGAAAGAATTCAGAGTAATGAGAGTAAAGATGATCTAAAATCTTGGAAATAGAATGGAGAAAATACAAAATGGTTAACAAGGACCTAGAAGAACTAAAGAGCAAACAAACAATGATGAACAACACAATAAATGATATTAAAAATTCTCCAGAAGGAATCAATAGCAAAATAACTGAGGCAGGAAAATGAGTAAGTGACCTGGAATATAAAATAGTGGAAATAACTACTGCAAAGCTGAATAAACAAAAAAGAATGAAAGAATTGAGGACACTCTCAGAGACCTCTGGGACAACATTAAATGCACCAACATTTGAACTATAGGGGTCACAGAAGAAGAAGAGAGAAAAAGGGACTGAGAAAACTTTTGAAGACATTATAGTTGAAGACTTTCCTAATATGGGTAAGGAAATACTCAATCAAGTCCAGGAAGTGCAGAGAGTCCCATACAGGATAAATCCAAGGAGAAACCTGCCAAGACACATACTAATCAAACTACAAAAATTAAATACAAAGAAAAAATATTAAAAGCAGCAAGGGAAAAGCAACAAATAACATACAACAGAATCCTCATAAGGTTATTAGCTGATCTTTCAGCAGAAACTCTGCCAGCCAGAAGGGAGTGGCAGGACATATTTAAAGTGATGAAAGGGAAAACCTACAACCAAGATTACTCTATCCAGCAAGCATCTCATTCAGATTTGATGGAGAAATTAAAACTTTTACAGACAAGCAAAAGCTAAGAGAATTCAGCACCACCAAACCAGCTTTACAACAAATGCTAAAGGAAATTCCCTAGGCAGGAAACACAAGAGAAGGAAAAGACCTACAATAACAAACCCAAAACAATTAAGAATATGGTAGAAGGAACATATACATCGATAACTACCTTAAATGTAAAGGAATGAAATGCTCCAACCAAAGACATAGACTGCCTTAATAGATTAAAAAAACAAGATTGTGTATATGCTGTCTACAAGAGACCACTTCAGACCTAGGGACACATACAGACTGAAAGT
Source organism: Grampus griseus (assembly GCF_964374135.1). NCBI lineage: Eukaryota > Metazoa > Chordata > Mammalia > Artiodactyla > Delphinidae > Grampus > Grampus griseus. The sequence goes on from NC_139008.1 coordinate 54,793,869, forward strand.
GAGCTGATGGAAAAAGATATTCCATAGAAATGGAAATCAAAAGAAAGCTGGATTAGCAATTCCCATATCAGACAAAATAGACTTTAAACTAAAGATGATTACAAGAGACAAAGAAGGACACTACATAATGATCAAGGGATCCATACAAGAAGTTATAACAATTGTAAATATTTATGCACCCAACATAGGAGCACCTCAATATATAAGGCAAATGCTAGCAACAATAAAAGGGGAAATTGACAGTAACACAATCACAGTAGGGGACTTTAACACCCCATTTTCACCAATGGACACATCATCCAAAATGAAAATAAATAAGGAAACACAAGCTTTAAATGATACACTAAAAAAGATAGACTTAATTGATATTTATAAGGCATTCCATGCAAAAGCAGCACATTACACTTTCTTCTCAAGTGCTTATGGAACATTCTCCAAGACAGAGCATATCTTGGGTCACAAATCAAGTCCTGGTAAATTTTAAAAAACTGAATTCCTGTCAAGTATCTTTTCTGACCACAATGCTATGACACTAGATATCAATTAAAGGAAAAAAATCTATAAAAGATACAAACACATGGAACCTAAACAATATACTATGAAATATCCAAGAGATTACTGAAGAAATCAAAGCAGAAATGAAAAAAATTACCTAGAAAAAACTGACAATGAAAACACAATGACACAAAACCTATGGGATGCAGCAAAAGCAGTTCTAATAGGGAAGTTTATAGCAACACAATCTTACCATAAGAAACAAGAAAACACTCAAATAAACAACCTAAAATTACACCTAAAGCAATTAGAGAAACAAGAAGCAAAACACCCTAAAGTTAGCAGAAGGAAAAAAATCATAAAGATCAGATCAGAAATAAATGAAAAAAGAAATGAAGGAAATGATAGCAAAGATCAATAAAACTAAAAGCTGGTTCTTTGAGAAGATAAACAAAATTGATAAACCATTAGCCAGACTCATCAAGAAAAAAGGGGAGAAGACTCAAATCAGAAAATAGAAGTAACAACTGCCACTGCAGAAATACAAAGGATCATTAGAGAAAGAGTACTACAAGCAAATATATGTCAATAAAATGGGCAACCTGGAAAAAATAGACAAATTCTTAGAAAACCACAACCCTCCAAGACTGAACCAGGAAGCAAGAGAATATATAAACAGACCAATCACAAGCATTGAAATTGAGACTGTGATTAAAAATCTTCAAACAAACAAAAGCCCAGGACCAGGTGGCTTCAGAGGTGAATTCTATCAAACATTTAGAGAAGAGCTAACACCTCTCCTTCTCAAACTCTTCTAAAATATAGCAGAGGGAGGAACACTCCCAAAATCATTCTGTGAGGCCACCGCCATCCTGATACCAAAACCAGACAAAGATGTCACAAAGAAAAGAAACTACAGGCCAATATCACTGATGAACATAGATGTAAAAATTCTCAACAAAATACTAGGAAACAGAATCCAGCAGCACAGTAAAAGGATCATACACCATGATCAAGTGCTATTTATCCCAGGAATGCAAGGATTCTTCAATATAAGCAAATCATTCAATGTGATAAACCATATTAAAAATTGAAGGAGAAAAACCATGTGATCATCTCAGATGCAGAAAAAACTTTTGACAAAATTCAACACTGATTTATGATAAAAACCCTCCAGAAAGTAGGCATAGAGGGAACTTACCTCAACATAATAAAGGCAATATATGACAAACCCACAGCCAACTTCATGCTCAATGGTGAAAAACTGAAACCATTTCCTCTAAGATCAGTGGACAACAAGATAAAGTTGTCCACTCTCACCACTATTACTCAACATAGTTTTGCAAGTTTTAGCCACAGTAATAAGAGAAGAAAAGGAAATTAAAGGAACCCAAACTGGGAAAGAAAAAGTAAAGCTGTCACTGTTTGCAGATGACATGATACTATACACAGAGAATCCTAAAGATGCTACCAGAAAACTACTAGAGCTAATCAATGAATTTGGTAGAGTAGCAGGATACAAAATTAATGCACAGAAATCTCTTGCATTCCTATATACTAGACATGAAAAATATGAAAGAGAAATTAAGAAAACACTCCCATATACCACTGCAACTAAAAGAATAAAATACCTAGGAATAAACTTACCTAAGGAAACAAAGGACGTGTATGAAGAAAACTATAAGGCACTGAGGAAAAAAATTAAAGATGATACAAACAGATGGAGAGATATACCATTGGATTGGAAGAATGCTTGGATTGGAAGAATCAATATTGTGAAAATGACTGTAATACCCAAAGCAATCTGCAGATTCAATGCAATCTCAATCAAACTACCAATGGCATTTTTCACAGAGCTAGAACAAAAATGTTCACAATTTGTATGGAAACACAAAAGACTCCAAATAGCCAAAGCAAACTTGAGAAAGAAAAACGGAGCTGGAGGAATCAGGCTCCCGTACCTCAGACTATACTACAAAGCTATAGTAATCAAGACAGTATGGTACTGGCACAAAAACAGAAATATATCTCAATAGAGCAGGATAGAAAGGCCAGAGGTAAACCCATGCACTTATCATCACATTATATTTGATAAAGGAGGCAAGAATATGCAATGGAGAAAAGACAACCTCTTCAATAAGTGGTGCTGGGAAAACTGGACCACTACATATAAAAGAATGAAATTCGAACAGTCTAACATCATACACAAAAGTAAACTCAAAATGGATTAAAGACCAAAATGTAAGGCCAGACACTATAAAACTCTTAGAGGAAAACATAGGCAGTACACTCTATGACATACATCACAGAAAGATCCTTTTTGACCCACATCCTAGAGTTATGGAAATAAAAGCAAAAATAAAGAAAAGAGACCTAATGAAACTTAAAAGCTTTTGCACAGCAAAGGAAACCATAAACAAGACAAAAAGACAACCCTCAGAATGGGAGAAAATATTTGCAAATGAAGCAACTGACAAAGGATTAATCTCCAAAATTCACAAGCAGCTCATGCAGCACAATATCAAAAAAACAAACAACCCAATCCAAAAATGGGCAGAAGACCTAAATAGGCTTTTCTCCAAAGAATATATACAGATTGCCAACAAACACATGAAAGGGTGCTCAACATCACTACTCATTAGAGAAATGCAAATCAAAACTACAATGAGTTGTTACCTCACACCAGTCAAAATGACCATCCTCAAAAAATCTACAAAGAATAAATGCTGGAGAGGGTGTGGAGAAAAGGGAACACTCTTACACTGTTGGTGGGAATGTAAATTGATACAGCCACTATGGACAACAGTATGGAGGTTCCTTAAAAAACTAAAAATAGAACTACCATATGACCCAAAAATACCACTACTGGGCACATATCCTGAGAAAACCATAATTCAAAAAGAATCATGTACCACAATGTTTATTGCAGCTCTATTTAAAATAGCCAGGAGATGGAAACAACCTAAGTGTCCATCATCGGATGAATGGATAAAGAAGATGTGGCACATATATACAATGGAATATTACTCAGCCATAAAAAGAAACAAAATTGAGTTATTTGTAGTGAGGTGGATGGACCTAGAGTCTGTCATACAGAGTGAAGTAAGTCAGAAAGAGAAAGACAAATACCGTATGCTAACACATAGATATGGAATCTAAGAAAAAAAGATGTCATGAAGAACCTAGGGGTAAGACGGGAATAAAGACACAGACCTACTAGAGAATGGACTTGAGGATATGGGGAGGGGGATGGGTAAGCTATGGCAAAGTGAGACAGTGGCATGGACATATATACACTATCAAATGTAAAATAGATAGCTAGTGGGAAGAAGCCACATAGCCCACAGAGATCAGCTCTGTGCTTTGTGATCACCTGGTTGGGTGGGTTAGGGAGGGTGGGAGGGAGGGAGACACAAGAGGGAGGAGCTATGGGAACATATGTATATGTATAACTGATTCACTTTGTTATAAAGCAGAAACTAACACACCATTGTAAAGCAATTATACTCCAATAAAGATGTAAAAAATAAATAAATAAATAAAATAAAATAGCCAGGACATGGAAGCAACCTATGTGTCCATTGACAGATGAATGGATAAAGAAGATGTGTCACATATATACAATGGAATATTACTCAGTCATGAAAAGAAATGAAATTGAGTTGTTTGTAGTGAGGTGGATGGGCTTAGGGTCCTTCATACAGAGTGAAGTAAGTCAGAAAGAGAAAAGCAAATGCCAGATGCTAACACATATATATGGAATCTTAAAAAAAAAAAAGGTTCTGAAGAACCTAAGGGCAGGACAGGAATTAAGACACAGGCGTAGAGAATGAACTTGAGTACACAGGGAGGTGTACGGGTAAGCTGGGACTAAGTGAGAGAATGGCATGGACATATGTACACTCCCTAATGTAAAATAGATAGCTACTGGAAAGCAGTCACATAGCACAGGGAGATCAGCTCATTGCTTTGTGACCACCTAGATTGGTTGGATAGCAAGTGTGGGAGGCAGATGCAAGAGGATGGAGATATGGGGATATATATATATATATATATATATATATATGTGTGTGTGTGTGTGTGTGTGTGTGTGTGTGTGTGTGAGTGTGTGTGTGTGTAGATGATTCACTTTGTTATAAAGCAGAAACTAACACACCATTGTAAAGTAATTATACTCCAATAAAGATGTTTAAAAAAAAACGAATAATCCCAGCTGTAATCTAGTTCCAAAAAAATTGTACAAAATCCTATCTGTTCCCTGTCCTTGCTATCAAAGAAAGCTATATCCTCCCTGGCTGAACAGATAAACATTTGGCAAACAAACACGCTAACATAACAGATACCCAACAAATGCAATACTGTGTGCTAGACACCCAGCAGGTCGATATTGCTAGAATCAGGAAGCCTTCCGAGATGTGTTTCCTTAGAAAACGGAGACTTAGCTTTGCTTTGTTTTCATTTTCTCCAGGTTTCCTTCAGTTTCCCCTGAGGGTTGAAATCCAGTGCCACTCCCCTCTGAAGCTTGACCATCTCCTCCAAACCAGTCAATACTTGCTCTGCTCCAGTCGGTCCTCTTCACCCTTAGATTCTTCTTCTTTTGTTCTCACTGGGACTACACTAAGATGCCCTTATTGAAGCCCAAGTTCTAGAAATTTCTCCTTCTCCAGTTGTGTCTAATTTCAGCCAATCCTCTGACTTGTTCAGGGTTAGATGCAGCTATCCCTTCTAGACAAGGCCTACAGTCAACCATTCCAGTCTGTTAAATGAACTTTCGCTTGTTTTTCCTAGAAGACAGGAGGCCAGGAAAAGAGACAAGTCTTCCTAATCCAAGATAGTTCTTCACTAAGGTAAGTCTCCCAGAGGCTACTTACCCCGTGACCTTGCAACTTCTCAAGATAGTAGGTCTAAGTCAATTTGTTTCCAATGCCCTGGAAATAGACACACTTACTACAATCCAAGAATCAAGATTGTTCGGCAAGAATCCATGATTGGATCTAGCTGCATACTCCAAGTTCAAGAGGTCTTTTTTAGCAGTTCTGTCTTGCCTGTTAAAAAAAATAGTATCTGCCACATACCTGATTACTCAGAAGACCACCTGAAATAACATTGCTCTCAGACCTAAGGATGTAAGAACTCTTATATTGAGATCCTTGTGTTCCTAACTGCAATCAATTCTGGTCACTGGGCTTTATTCCTTTCTGATCTAACCCCTCTCATCTTATTTCACAATTGTACTAAATAGAATTTTCTCAAGCACCTCTACCTGGGTCCCTGAGCTGATTGGTGTCTCTCATATTTTACCAACTCCCAGGGTTTCTCAGAAACATAGTTTCAACCACATACTCCATCCAGTCCTGTGGAAAGTAACCTACCACATCTCTTTATTCCAGGCTCTGTCTACCATCTGAGACTTCAGACTTCACCTCCTTCCAGGTGCCCTTGTTCTCACATCATCAATTTTCTTGAACCCACTAGTACTTCCAGGTGCTGGTAGACTGTCCCCAGACAGTCTCTTGAGGTTACTGTTCAGCCTGGACCCAAGCCTCGGTCTACTGAACTTTTGATTAAGTCCAGTCTACTGAACTTTTGATTAAGTCCTGCTTTTCCCACATCTAACTCCATTCTGTGCATATGTGCAGCAAAGCAGGTAGGTTTTGAAAGGGAAGATTCTAGAAAATCCCACTTGTATTCTATATGAGCACAATTTCTAAAGTGGTCAGTTCTTCAAATTAGAGACATACCTACCAACTAGCCAACAGATTCCAGCTCCAGAGAATTTGGTTTCACAACAAGAAAGGCTTTTGTGGGGAATGATTTATGTTTACATGGCACAAACACTCTCTGTTGAGATCTGAATTTCCAGGGTGAAATGTATCTCTTGGCTCTTAGATGTCTCCATGTCTCTAATTGTGCTCCTAGTTTGGAAGCTGCTGGGGTGCGTGGACCAGCAGAGAATTCCTGATGTGTGATGCTTCCATGGGTAGTACTATTTCAATAGCAGAATGCTAACACATCTGATGGGCGGGCTGCCCACTGGTCCATCTTGTCTGCCAACACTCCCACATTTATTAAAGTTCTTTTGTAAGATAAAGAGGTTGGACACCTGGATCCTTCCAGAAACAAAACAAAATTAAAGCTGCAATTACCTGTCTGCCCTGTGCAAGGCAATCTACCCTGCTATCCTTTTGGTTTTACTGGTGACAGGCAGATGTCACCCAGAGCAATTTGGAAACCTGAGCAAAGAAAATTCAGATAAAATTCAAAAGAAAAACTTAATCCAAAAGTACAACCTACCTCCCAGATAGTGAATATAGGAGCTAATAAAGAACTGGAAACAAGAGACTTATTATAATGACACTGCCAGGCCCTGTTCTCCAGCACTCCTTCTTCTGGCTGAGACTAACTGGATCCAAAGCTGCAGGCTTAGTAAGCTGCATATTTGGGGGCCTTCATGAGAATTTAAGATACTCTATAAATTCCTGGAATTAAATTCCTGGTAAAATTTACTGCTTCGGGTTTAACAATTGATCTTCTGTTTTGTGCCTACAATCAAGCCATCTTCTTGGGTCCCTGTCTTGGGACCCATACTTGATTTTCCTGTTTTTCTCATGACACAGAGACCTGAAACCAATCTGTGGATAGCTCTTTTAAAGAAGTACCACTACATCTCCTTGATGTAAGCAGATACTTTGCCTGCTTAGACCCCCATATAATGACCTTCTCCTTGCCAACCAACCTCTGTGCTCTGCTTACTTGATACATCCTGTATCTCTAGAGACTTCATTAAATTTAACCATAGAAAATCAGTTATTGCACATTATCTGGACATTCTTTCAGACCTGGCTGATGATCCCCTGTCACCTACATATGATTTTGCTCCCAAAGGTCTCCCCAGTTCTTGGTTCAATCTTCTCCCAGATTGCTCCTTCTATTTCCATCTTTTATAGCTTTTATCTTCCTGAGAGAGCTACAGTACTCCATTCTACCTTGCATTCCAGTGAGTTATCTCCAAGGCTATCTTTTCCATTCTTTTTTAAGATCCTTGAAGGAGGGGGCAAAATCTTACTCTTCATTATATTTCCTATATTGTTTTAAAGTTTTTGTTTGTTTGTCTTTTTGTTTGTTTTCTAACCTAGTATATGCTTAATAAGAGTTTGTTGAATGAATGAAAACATGAATCAGAACCTCTCATCTTTATAAAAAAGAGATACCCAGCCATGGTTTTTGATATGCTCAAGAAAATTATAAAATATGGAATAGATGTAGTATATAGATACACGTCCAACAGGGTAGGGGGTCATCAACACTGGCTCAAGTAAACAAAGAAATGCTGGTCATCCACAATGGCCTAGACTCTTAATCAACTTTCTAAAGGATCCTAGTGGGTTCAAACATACTTTGTAAAGAAAGATTGAGTGCTTACTTGGAGAGAAAGTGATTTAAGCCCAGGAAGTGTAAAATTTGATAGATTGCTCTGATAATGATTCCATTGTAACACTTGGCCACACCTCATATACAATATTGGTTATCTATAACAGAGAAAGTAAAATGGTTAACAGTGTCAGGCACTGTTGTTAAGTGATTTACTTGGGATAACTCATTTTACCCTCATGAATTTCTGTATGAGGTTTGTATTATTCTAAAGCCAATTTACAGCCTATGAATTTGAGGCATAACAATAGCAACAAAAAAGTGGGGTGGAAAATTAGTTAAAGAGTAGAAGATTAATGTTATAAAACTTGACCTTAAAAATTACATAATTCATCAGAATCTGGAGGAGAAAGGGGAGTAGAATTAGAAGAAGTACAATTATGATAATTTAAAAAAAATATTTAATGGTAGGTATGCATAGAATCTCAAACTGAAAAATTAGATTAAATTTTTTAATTAATTAATTAATTTGTCTACTTTTGGCTGAGTTTGGTCTTCATTACTGCATGTGGGCTTTTCTCCAGTTGCGGCGAGAGGGGGCCACCCCCTGCCATGGCGTATGGGCCCCTCAGCATGGCGACCACCCTCCATCGTGGAGCACGGGCTCCAGGCACATGGGCCTCAGCAGCCACGGCACGCAGGCTCAGTAGTTGTGGCTCACGGGCCCAGCCACTCCATGGCACATGGGATCCTCCTGGACCAGGGTGCGAACCTGCACCTCCCACATTGGCAAGCAGATTCCCAACCACTGTGCCACCAGGGAAGCCACTAGATTAAAATTTTTAAAAACTTCATCTCCTGAATTATTTTCATATTTATTTCTTCTATCATTTTAGGAATAACTATCTGTTATTAAAATTGTTTTTCTGAGGTTCAGTAACTTTTTCAGTAACATCCAAGTTTCACCTTAATTACTATATTTCTTATGATAAACAGCTTTAGTTCAAATAACATATATTACATTAACTTCTCTCTCTCTCTCTGTCTCTCTGTCTGTCTCTGTCTCTCTCTCTCCCTCTCCTTCCCTCTCCAACTGTCCTCCTGAAACAAAGTACAATTAGTATTTTTCTATTTCTACCACTATACATATTTCACCCTAGCTGAGGTAGGGGATTCAAAAGAAATATAAGATAGTTGAACTTATAGATAAGACCTATATCTGGATAAAAAGTGATGCCTCATATTTTATTATCTAATGATGGCAGCTGTAGAGATAGTCTCAGAGGTGTTAATATGACAAAGTAGAAAAACTCTGAGCTCACCTCCTACCATGGGCACACCAAAATTACAACCATTTACAGAGCATCTATGAGAACAACTCAAAGACTAGCAGAAAAGATTTTCCACAGCTAAAGATATAAACAATATGTATGAGAGAGCTGAAGAGCTGTAGGAAACAGAGACTTTGCTCTTAAAGGGCATGCACAAAATCTCACACACTCAGACCCAATTCAAAAGCAATAATTGGAGAGGAGCCTAGGGCAGATGCACTTGCTGGTCTTCGATAGCCTCCTGGAGAGGCAGGAGCAACTGGGACTCCCTCTGGGGACACAAATGCTGGCAGTACACATTTTTCAAAGCTCATTTTATCACAGTGACACTGGTGCTGGCAAGTACCACTTCAGAGCCCTCCCCCTAGCTTATTTGTTCTGGGGGATTACCTGCCTACCAATGGGCTGACACTAGGCCTGGGCCTCCACCTACCCCAGCGTTACAACCAGCCAGCCTAGGACCCCTGGAAGCCATCACACAAGGCAGGTACTGGCAGCCAACTGCACTGAGGGCCAGCCCCACCTACCAATCTGTCCACAGTAGTTAGTCCCACCACAATAGAAGGACTTACACAGCTCACATAGGGAGCAATCTAGAACAAATAGCTCTGGTGACCTGAGAGGAGTTATGCAGAGCCCCATAGAAAGTCTCCTACATAAGGCCACTTCTCCAAGATCAGAAAACAAAATGAATCTTCCTAATACCTAGAATTAAACACAGAGGATTAAGCAAAATGAGCAAACTTATGAATATGTTCCCAAAAACTAAGCAAAATGGAAAAAAGTAATCTACCCAATAAAGAATCAAGGTAATGATTATAAAGATGCTCAACAAACTTAAGAGATGAATGAACACAGTAAGAAGATTAACAAAGAGTTAGAAAATATAAAGAAGAATCAAACAGAGCTGAAAAACACAATAAATGAAATATGAAATACTCCAGAAGGAATTAACTGTAGATTAGATGATATAGAAGAACATATGAGTAAACTGGAAGACAGAGTAGTAGAAATCACCCAAGCTGAATAGAGGAAAAAAGAATTAAAAAAATAATAATAAAGATAGTTTAAGAGACATCTGGGGCAACATCAAGCATACTAACATTCTCAATATAGGGTCCCAAAAGGAGAAAAGAGAGAGAAAGTATTAGAGAACTTATTTGAAGAAATAAAAGCTGAAAAGTTCCCTAAAAGAAACAGATATCCAGGTCCAGGAAGTGCAGGGCGTCCAAAACAAGATGAACCAAAAGAGGTCCACGTCAAGACACACTGTAATTAAAACATCAAAAGTTAAAGATGAAAAGAGAATCTTAAAAACAACAAAAGGAAACAACTAATTACCTACAAAGGAACTTCCATAAGACTCTGAGCTGTCTTTTCAGCAGGAACTTTACAGGCCAGACAGGAGTAACATGATATATTCAAAGTGATGAAAGGGAAAAAAACTACAACCAAGAATACTCTATCTGGCAAGGCTATCATTCAGATTTGAAAGAGAGTTAAAGAGTTTTATAGACAAGTAAAAGCTAAAAGAGTTCAGTTCCACTAAACAGGCTTTTCGAGAAGTGTTAAAAGGACCTCTCTAAGCAGAAAAGACCACAACTAGAAATATGAAAATTACACAAAAAAATTCCCAATGGTAAAGGCAAACATACACTAAAGATGGTAGATTAACCACTTACAAAGCTAATAGGAAGGTTAAACAACAAAAGTAGTAAAATCATCTATAGCCTCAATAAGTAACTAAGGGATATACAGAACTAAAAGATGTAAAATATTATGTCAAAAACATTAAATGTTGGGGGGGAATAAAAATATGTTATTAGATGAGTTCAAACTTAAGAGATTATTGACCTACAAATAATTATATATGGTAAACACAATCCAAAAACCTATAATAGATACACACACAAAGACTTAAAATAGGTACACACACACACACAAAAAGAGAAAGGAATCTAAACAAATCTAAAGATAGTCATAAAATCACAAAGGAAGAAAGCAAAAGAACAAGAAAGGGACAAAAAAGAACTAAAAAACAACCTGAAAACAGTGAACAAAATGGCAATAAGTACATACCTATCAGTAATCATTTTAAATGTAACTGGAATAATGATCCAGTAAAGATACATAGAGCTGCTGAATGGATGTAAAAATAAGACCCATATGTATGCTGCCTACAAGAGGCTCACTTCAAATCTAAAGACATACACAGTTGAATGAGGGGATGGAAAAAGGTATTCCATGCAAATGGAAACAAAAAGAAAACTGAGATAGCAATACTTATATCAGACAAAAAAGACTTTAAAACAAAGACTGTGACAAGAAATAAAGAAGGATATTGCATAATGATAAAAGGATCAATTCAACAAGAAGATATAACAATTGAAAATATGCATGCAACCAACATAGGAACACAAATACATAAAGCAAATATTAAAAATATAAGGTGGCAAGTTGACAGTAACACAATAATAGAGGACTTTAACACCCCACATGCATCAGTGGACAGATCATCCACACGAAAATCAATAAGAAAACACTGGGCTTAAAGACCACATTAGATCAGATTAACTTAATAGATATATATGGGACAGTCCATCCAAAAACAGATGAATACACGTTCTTTTTAAGTGTATATGGATCATTCTCCAGGATAGATCACATGTTAGACCACAAAACAAGTCTAAATAAATTTAAGAAGAAAGAAATCATATCAAGCATCTTTTCCAATCATAACACCATAGTGTTATGGTGTTATGGAATCAACTATGAGGGAAAAAAAGCTGCAAAAAACACAAAAACATAAAGCCTAAACAGCATACTACTAAACAATCAATGGGTCACTGAAGGTATCAAAGAAGAAATCAAAAAATACCTAGAGACAAAGGAAAATGGAAACACAATAACACAAAATCTATGAGACTCAGCAAAACAGTTCTAGGAGGGAAGTTAAAACAATACAAGTCTACCTCAGGAAACAAGAAAAAAAATCTCAAATAACCCCAATCTAACCTTACACCTAAATGTATTAGAAAAATACATTTTTTCTAATACAAAACCCAAAGTTAGTAAAAGAAAAGGAATCATAAAGATCAGAGCAGAAATAATAGAAAAATAGACTTAAAAAACAGAAAAAAATCAATGAAACTAAGAGCATGTTCTTTGAAAAAATAAACAAAATCAATAAACGTTTAGCCATACTCATCAAGAAAAAAAGAGAGAGGGCCCAAATAATTAAAATTGGAAATGAAAGATAAGTTACAACTGATATCACAGAAATACAAAGGATCATAAGAGATTACTATGAACAATTATACACCAATAAAATGGACAACCCAGAAGAAATGGATAAATTCTTAGAAATGTATAATCTCCCAAAGCTGAGTCAGGAAGAAATAGAAAATATTAACAGACCAACTATGAGTAATGAAATTGAATCAATAAAGAAAAACAAGCCACCAAAAAACAAAATCCAGGACAAGGTGGGTTCATAGGTAAATTCTACCAAGCAAATATAAAAGAATTAGCACCTATTTTTCTCAAACTATTCCAAAAAAATTAAGAGGAAGGAATGCTTCCAAACTCATTCTATGAGGCCAGCATCAGCTTGATATAAAAACCAAAGACACCACACACAAGCACAAAAAATTATAGGCCAATATTTCTGATGAACATAGATGCCAAAATACTCAACAACTTATTAGCAAACTGAAGTCAACAATACATTAAAATGATCATACACCATGATCAAGGGGATTATCCCAAGGATGCAAGGATGGTTCAATAGCCACAAATCAATCAATATAATACACCCCATTAACAAACTGAAGAACAAAAATGATATGATCATCTCAATGGCTGCAGAAAAAATCTTTTGGCAAAACTCAGTATCTATTTATGATAAAAAAAACTCTCAACAAAGTGGGTATAGAGGGAAAATGTCTCAACATAATAAAGGCCATATATGACAAACCTAAAACCAATATTCCTCTAAAATCAGACAAGACAAGGATACCCACTCTCACCACTTCTATTTAACATAGTATTGGAAGTCCTTACCACAGCAATCAGACAAGGAAAAGAAATGAAAGTAATCTGCATTGAAAAGGAAGAAGTAAAACTGTCACTGTTTTCAGATAACATGATACTATATATATAAAATCCTAAAGACACCACCAAAACACCATTATAACTAATAAATGAATTCAGTAAAGTTGCAAGATACAAAATTAGTATAAATAAATCTGTTACATATTTATGGACTAACAATGAACCACCAGAAAGAGAAATTAAAAAACAATCCCATTTATAATTATATCAAAATGAATAAAATACCTAGAAATAAATCTAACCAAGGAGGTAAAAGATCTATACTAGGAAAACTATAAGAAATTGATAAAAGGAATTGAAAACAACACAAAGCAATGGAAAGATATACCATGTTCATGAATTAGAACAATTAATATTGTTAAAATGACCATACTCCCCAAAGTAATCTACAGATTTAATGCAATCTGTATGAAAATACCAATGGTATTTTTCACAGAACTAGAACAAATAATTATAAAATTTGTATGTAACCACAGAAGATCCAGAATAGCCAAAACAATCTTGAGAAAGAAGACCAAAGCTGGAGGTATCACACTTCCTGATTTTGAACTATACTACAAAGCTATAGTCAACAAAACTATACAAAAATATGGTACTGACACAAAAACAGACACATAGATCAATGGAGCCACATGGAGAGCTCAGAAAAGAACACATGCTTATATGGGCAATTAACCTATGACAAAGGAAGCAAGAATATACAATGGGGAAAAGACAGACTCTTCAATAAGTGGTGCTGGGATATCTGGACAGTTACATACAAAAGAATCAAACTGGGCTACTTTCTTAGACCATATACAAAAATAAACTCAAAATGGATTAAAGACTTAAATATAAGATGTGAAACCATAAAGCTCCTAGAAGAAAACTTAGGCAATATGGTCTTTGACATCAGTCTTAGAAATATTTTTTTGGATATGTCTCCTCAGTCAAGGAAAGCAAAAGCAAAAGTAAACAAATGGAATTACATCAAACTAAAATTACATCAAACTTTGCACAGTGAAGGAAACTATCAACAAAACGAAAAGTCATCCTACTGAATGGGAGGAGATATTTGCAATTGATATATCCAGTAAGGGGTTAATATCCAAAATATATAAAGAACTCATACAACTCAACATAAAAAACACCAAGCAACCCAATTTAAAAAAATAGGCAGAAGACATGAATAGTCATTTTTTTCAGTGAAGACATACAGATGACCAACAGACACATGAAAAGATGGTCAACATTACTAATCATCAGAGAAATGTAAATCAAAACCCCGATGAGATATCACCTCACACCTGTCAGAATGGCTGTCATCAAAAAGACAAGTGTGGGTGAGAATGTGGAGAAAAGGGAATATCTGTGTACTGTTGGTGGGCATGTAAATTGGTACAGCCACTATGAAAAACAATATGGAGGTTCATCAAAAAATTAAAATAGAGTTGACCATACAATCCAGCAATTCTACTTCTGGGTATTTTCCCAAAGGAAAAAAAAATAAAAACACTAATTCAAAAAGATATATGCACCCCTATGCTCATTATTTACAACATTATTTGTAACATTATTTACAATAGCCAAGATATTGAAGCAACCTAAGAGTCCATCGATAGATGGTTGGAAAAGAAAGATGTGGTACATATTTACAATGGAATATTACTCAGCCATAAAAAAGAATTAAATCTTGCCATTTGCAACAACATGGATGGACCTAGAGGGCATTATGCTAAGTGAAATAAGTCAGACAGAGAAAGACAAAGACCATTTACTTTCACTTATATATGGAAACTAAAAAACAAAACAAACAAGCAAAGATAACAAAAAAGAAACAGATGCATAAATACAGAGAACAAACTAGTGGTTGCTAAAGTGGTGGTGGGGCATGAATGAAATAGGTGAGGGAAATTAAGAGGTACAAACTCCCAGTTCTAAAATAAATAAAAATTGGGATATAACATACAGCATAGGGAATATAGTCAATAATCTTGTAATAACTTTGTATGGTGAGAGATGGTAACTACACTTATTATGGTGATTATTTTGTAATGTACAGAAATATCAAATCACTATGTTGTGTACCTGAAACTAATAAAATATTGTAATTCAATTATATTTAAATAAAAGTAAGAAAAAATATCAGATATTCTCCACAACAAACCTTCAAATGTGAGATATAAATATTTATTGTTGAATGAAAAAAATGGCTGCTGGAGAGTAGAAACAGCAGCTTTCAGAGTTCTACTTGGACTTCTCAACTCCTTCCCTCCTGTCTGAAAGGAGTTTTGTTATGTACACGTTCTCACACACTCAACAGGAAAATTCAGGCTAAGCAATAAAGATCTGATTTTATAATTGGAACATCACATCTCTTTTGCTGTGTTTGGACTAAACTGAAGGTTTCTTCAAATTAATAATTACCTTTTCACATCCATTCAAATTCAATCATATTCTGAGAATAGAAAGTAAATGAATGTCAGTGTGGTTGGTAGAATCAAATCTCATGTCAGAGAGAACAAATGACTACGAAACTTACTGCCTGGTGGACAGGCATTTGCCCCTACAGTTGAACCTGAACCCAACTTCATGCTACTTTCTTCTTTCACCATCTCAAATTATAATAGAGTCATTTTACTGCAGAGTCAGTTCACCTGTTCCCTTCTTGCCCAGTTCATAAGACGATGTGTGAGCGTTCCTAGCTTTGGACACACAGGTTTCATTTGGGAAGAAAGGGTTTAGCAGGTACCCCAATGTTCTAGAGAAAGCTTTGGAGTAAGTGCGGAACAACACCATTTCTGAGCTGAAGGGGAGGGGAGTAGGATGCAGATTGAGGTCTGTAACTTAAGAAATGAAAGAGTCACTGAGTAGCAACACACACAAGACACACACCACATACAGAGAGCAGTCTCATTTGTAACCTCAAGGCTCACATCTTCCATTACTGCATGACAGAAATAAAACAAGGCTTCTTCCCTATGACATGGGGAGTTATCACCCAGGCCAAAGGCCCAGCTGGGAGGAGAATGGAGCATATTTACAGTGGAGTCCATGGGACATACCCTCACTTTCTAGCAAGACTTTGTAAAAAGCCACAAATTATTGATAATGTAAAAAAGCAAATCATCATTGAATCCTTTCCTTCATCATCACCTATTCTTCACAGCCACTTGGGTTATCATTATCAATTAAAAACTTATTACATATGCACAGAAAGTAACAAAATATAGAAAATATAAATTCTATTAAAATTATTTTAAGATCTATGGTATATTTTTGGTGGTTACATTACAACAATTTAGAATTTCTAAGAATAAATCATTCTTTGTATTATATTCATTCATTCATTCATGCAGGGAATTCAATTTGGATTTATAAAATAATTCAAGCAATTTTCAAGATGGATTAGAGTCAAAATATTAAACATGATGAGAATGGAGACTTACTGCATTGAGTAAGAACCAGGATACTAACAATGGATATGGAGGGAGACTATGAGGGCATAAAGGCTAAAATAATAGGAAATTATATGTGTCTGGAGATCGGTTAAATAAAACATTAGGATTTACTGTCCAGATATGCTCTTATTGCTTTTATGTCTCCTATGAAAGGAATTTCCCAAATCCATAAGTTTCTTTGGATACTTCCCAGCTAAACACCAATGGGCCATAGAAAAAAGCCTCCAGTGCAAGGGACCTCAAATATTTTTCATCAGGACACACATGAAAGACAATCAAGACAGAATTTTCCAAGAAGTGACATTGATAAGATGAGCTGAGAGAGGAGTAAAAGTCATAGTCCAATAGCTGGTCTCCAATCTCTTTCTTCCTTTACCCCACATCATAAACCTGGTGGGATGTCACAGCCAAGTTTTTCTTTGTGAATCAGACCCAGGGGATGGCATGTCAGGTCAGGACCATTATCATCATGCTCAAAAACACTCTCACTTCCAAATATATGTGGGACAAACTGAAGCTGCTGGACACTTTTTCAACCATCCAGGTGCTATCATCTAAGATAACCACATTAGATATTCAGATGATAGAGGAGGAAAATGTTAAACCACAACATCAAAAAACAATAAAATATTCTATCAACTTTGGCTTGAGAATAAGTATTAAGTACATTGTCCAGAGCAGTCATAGAGACAGGTAGACACTTGACAAAGCAAAATCAATGCTGATACATATGTGAAGCAAACTTGAGGATTTGGGTTGTCTTTAAGAATTTTTCCCTTTGGAAACAGAGCTTCTTATTCCTTGGTCTATGGCATAGCACATGGAACCAAGGCTGAGAGCTTAAACCTGAGGTCTGTTCTATTTTTGTTTCTGTTACCTGTGCTTTTGAGGGTCATAGCTAAGAAATCCTTGCCCAGACCAATGTCAAGAAGCTATTTCTTTATGTTCTCTTCTAGTAGTTTTATAGTTTCTGGTTTTAAATCTTTAATCCATTTTGAGTTGATTTTTGTGTCTGGTGTGAGATAGAGTCCCTTTCATTTTTTCTACATGTGAGTATACATGTTTCCCAAAACCATTTACTGAAGAGAATATCTTTACCCCACTCTTTGTTCTGAGCACCTATGTGGAAGATAAATTGAATATAAATGCGTAAACTTATTTTTGGACTCTTTATACTATTCCATTGGTCTATAAGTCTGTTTTTATGCCAATACCATACTGTTTTGATTAGTATAGATTTGTATACTAATTTGTATACTAATCATATTTTAAAATCAAGTAGTGTTATGCCTCTGGCTTTGTTCTTCTTGCTAAAGATTGCTTTGGCTATTTTGATTCCATATGAATTTTAGGATTATTTTTCTATTTCTGTGAAGAATACCATTAGAATTTTGATAGGAATTACATTGAATCTGTGCACAGCTTTGTGTGGTATGGACATTTTAACAATATTAGTTATTCTGATCTATGATACAGGATATCCTTCCATTCATTTGTGCCTTCTTCAATTTCCTTTATCAATGTTCATAGTTTTCAGTGTACAAATATTTTACTTACTTGATTAAAGCTATTTCTAAGTGTTTTTTATGATACTGTAAATAGGATTTTCTTAATTTCTTTTTTGGGCAGTTAATTATTAGTGTATATAAGCACAACTGATTTTTTTTGTATGTTGATTTTGTATAGTACAAATTTATTAAATGGTTTCACTGGTGAATTCTATCAAACATTTAAAGAATTAACACTGATCCTTCTCAGACTCTTCCCCAAAATTGAAAAGGATGGAACACTTCAAAACTCACTTAATGAGGCCAGAATTACCCTCATATCAAGCAAAAGATACTACAAGAAACGAAAATTACAGGCTAATATCATTGATGAACATCGATGCAAAGATCCTTAACAGAGTAATAGCAAACTGAATTTAACAGCACATTAAAAGGATCACATGCCATGATCAAGTGGGATTTATTTCTGGGATGCAAGGATGGTTCAACATACACAAATCAATAAATGTGATACACTACTTTAACAGAATAAAGGATAAAAATTATATGGTCATATCAATAGATGCAGAGAAAGCATTTGACAAAACTTAACATCATTTTATGGTAAAGAATCTCAACAGATTTGGTACAAAAGAAATGGTTCCAACATAATAAAGGCCATATGTGACAAGCCCACAGCTAACATCATACTCAATGGTGAAAAGCTGAAAGATTTTGAAAACTGTTTCTAAAATCAGGAAAAAGATAAGAGTGTCTGCTGTCACCACTTCTATTCTATTCAATTCCTAGCAAAAGTAATCAGGCAAGAAAAAGAAATACAAGGCGTCCAAGTCAGAAAGGAAGAAATAACTTGTCTTTGTTTGCAAATGACATAATCTTATATATGGAAAACCCTAAAAACAACACCAAAAATCTATTAGAACCAATAAATGAATTCCATAAAATTGCAGAACATAAAATCAACATTCATACTTTTTAAATGACCAGTAGGAACTACAACTGATAGCATGGATAACATTCTCTTGAGAGAGACAAGAGACAGAATAAATACCAAATTATATTTCCTGTGTATGTTTTAAGAAGGAAGAGGTGGAACTGTTGTAGGCTGCAGACTATAGGGTGACTAAAGAGCATTAAGGAGAGGACGTATACCAAAATAATTAAGCACTGAGTCTCTTCAACCAGGAAAAACTGCACTCAAATTCTGCTTTTACCAATAGACAACACAGATTTACTGTAGAGCACTGAGAACTATATTCAATATCTTGTAATAACTTATAATGGAAAAGAATCTGAAAAAATTATATATCTATATCTATATATATCTGAATCACTTTGCTGTACACCTGAAACTAACACAATATTGTAAATCAACTATACTTTTTAAAAAAAAATTCTGATTTTACCACTTAATATCTGTCTTTGGGCAAATTACTTCATCTCTCTAATATGAACTTGCCCAACACTGAGCATATAGTAGGCTCTCAACAAATATCTAAGAAATTGACCTTAACCAAAAATAGTTGTGCCTTTCCCTGTCTTCCAAAAAAATTCACAGTTAGTTTCTCCCCTTAGATAGGAAAATTTAAGGCTTCTATGGAAATTAAAATATTATTGACAAAAATTTAAAATTTTGCCATTAATTATGTCAAAATCACTTTATGATGAATAAAGATGTACCATGAAAATGTCAGACATCTAAGAGGAAGAGAAAGATAAAAGTATAAAGAAGAGATATGAAAAGTAAGCTTCATTCATTTCATATTTTTTCCTAGAACGAGACAGTTCTCACGTAAGTCCCACCAAGCATCCAGTAAAAACTTGGTCCAAGAAAAATGAAAGAGAAACAGAAAGAATGTGTGTGTTTCTAAGTTGATAAACAAAAGCTTGACGCAGCTCAGATTTGGGGTCATGCACACTTCTATAATCTAACATCTTCCTTAGCCGAAGTTTAGTTTTTCTATTTCAAGGACATGTAGAATGAAAATAAAATTTAGTGTAGTTTTAAAACACTGTGCTAAATGAAAAAAATCCAGTCACAAAGGACCACATGTTGTATGACCCCATTTATATTAAACATCCAGGATAAGCAAATCTATAGAGTTAAGAAGTAGAGTAGTGATTGCCAAGGCTGGAGTAAAGGGTTAGCGAACTGGGGAAGGGCAGGGTGTGAAAGCTAAGAGGTATGGGCTTTCTTTGTGGGGTAATGAAAAGATTTTAAAATTAATTGTAGTGATAGATGCACAACTCTGAATATACCAAAAATCATACTTTAAATGAGTTAATTGTTTTGTATGTGTATTGTATCTCAATAAAGGTGTTTTAAAAGTTCAGTTAATTTGACTTCATATATATTCTCTCTAGAGAAAGACATTTACATATTATAGGTGATGAATCAAGCATGTTGTTTCCTATAATATTTCTTTTACATTCTCCTCCCTTAGGCAGAGAGCTTATGTAAATGTGGAAGTAAGCAGTGGGAATATCATTCAACAAATATTAGTCCCTACAAACAAGGGGCTTTCAATGCAGAAGGGTAGACAGACATCTACAAATAAACACTCAAATAAAAATGTGAATACAATACTGTGATGAATGATTGTGATGCAGATGAATTATTGGGCATTTGGCAAATTCTGCCTCTTCATACTGAATTTCCACTCAACAATATGCCTCTGGCCACCCTTGTTTTATTTTGACATTTAGATATCAAGTGCATTGAGGATGAAACTGTGTCTTATCCATTCCTGGATACAGTGTTCAGGATAGCAGCATGTGTATAACAGATTTTTAATATACATAATTGACTGAATAATCCAATAAAAAATTTATCATTACAGGAAATGCACAGACTTTTGTTAAAAATAATGAAAAGATATGCCTTACTTAACTGTATTCCTCAACTAATTAACTGTATACACCAAAACAGAGAATATATACTTCTTCAACAGGCCACTTTAACATTTTTTTGCTAGCTATTACCGTTGTAGGTGTCTATTTGACTTCTGCAATATTTGTTTTCCTCTCTATATAAGTAGACTTAAATCAGAGCTGTATTTAGTCTGAATTTTTTTCTTCCACAAAAGGCAAACTCAAGCAATGCATCTCAAATATTAATGTGCATATGAATCAACTAGGGAACTTTTTATAAAGCAGATCCTGGCTTAGTGGGTCTAGTTGGGGCCTGGGAAGGAGCTCCAAGGTGATGCTGATGCAGCTGGCCAGAGACTACCCTTTATATACCAAGGCTATGACACATGGGGTCAGCAGAAGATTTCTGATGGTGCTTCCATTATAAAGTAGTCCTTTCTTATGATGTCAAAGTAGATATGAGTCTCTAAAATACAGGTTGGAAACTAGTGACCAAAGTGTGAAACTGAGCTCCAGGATGGAGGTTTTTATTTCTCACACAAAGATTTTAAAATACTGCAATTAGCTGCATTAAATATGGGGGAATTTCACACGAAAATCTAGATTCTTGGTTTCTCCTAAAAAGTCAGAAACACTTCTTCCTTGCTCCTACACACCTACAAGGCACTAGGAACATACACACCCTTGTCCAGTCCACCTCTGGCCCACTGTCCACTGCAGATATTGGCTTTTTAGCCACCACCCTAAACATGAAGGAAATAAGAGACTGACTCAAAAGACCCCACAGCCTTCTCTGTCTAGGAGACAAAATGCTGGGGATCATTTATAGCCCAGGCGTTGGTCATGCTAATAATAGTACAGCAGGTGACCTTATAGAAAGTTGGCTCTGAAGTTTAAATCTGAGTTCTTGGAAATTCGATTTGATATTATACAATCTCAAAAGAAAGTATTTTGGCTGCCATGTCCTGCCTGCAGTCCACCGCACAAAGTGAGGTGTTGCTCCAGGACCTTGCTTCAGACAGAGAGGCAGGGGAAACCAGATTACACAATGGCAGCAGCAGGGTTCGTGGCAAGAATCATGGCTTGCAGTCCTCCTTGGGTGGTCTCGTCTTCATGCAAGTTGTACACCCTCAGGCTTGGGAACTGTTTCAAGGACACAACTTTGAGAGAGTAAGGTGTTCGTGAGACCATCTGTACCGAATCCATGACTGAACACAGTGAAGACCTCTATATAAAAGTTTAAGATTCTGGCAGCACATGCAGAGACCTATTATTTCAGCCACCGGCTGCTGGAGACAGCCTTGTAGACAAAGTGCTCCCAAGTCAGCCTGTTCTAGCTGAACAGTTATTGTGGACCCTCATAATCTGACTTCATAATGGAAACCACCGTATTCACTGCCATGTGGCTGACACAGTCTTGGTGTTCCAGCTGGGTGTCAGGCCTGAGCCTCTGAGGTGAGAGAGCCGAGTTCAGGACATTGGACCACCAGAGAACTCTTGGCCCCACATAATATCAATGGATAAGAGCTCTCTCAGAGAGCTCTGTCTCAACACTAAGACCCAGCTCAATTCAAAGAACAGCAAGCTCCAGTGCTGGATATCCCTTGCGAAACAACTAGTAAGACAGGAACACAACCACACCCATTAGCAGAGAGGCTGCCTAAAATCATACTAAGTTCACAGACACCCCAAAACACAACACTGGATGTGGCCCTGCCCACCAGAAAGACAAGATCCAGCCTCATCTACCAGAAAACAGGCACCAGTACATTCTATAAGGAAGCTGACACAACCGCCTGTAGCAACCTTACCCACTGGGGACACATACCAAATAAAATAGGAACTATGAATCTGCAGACTGTGAAAAAGAGACCCCAAACACAGTAAGTTAAACAAAATGAGAAGACAGAGAAATATGCAGCAGATGAATGATCAAGGTAAAAACCCACCAGAACAAACAAATGAAGAGGAAATAGGCAGACTACCTGAAAAAGAATTCAGAATAATGATAATAAAGATGATCCAAAATCTTGGAAATAGAATGGAGACAATATAAGAAAAGTTTAACAAGGACCTAAAAGAACTAAAGAGCAAAGAAACAATGATGAACAACACAATAAATGAAATTAAAAATTATCTAGAATGAAATAATAGCAGAATAACTGAGGCAGAAGAATGTATAAGTGACCTGGAATATAAGATAGTGGAAATATTACTACAGAGCTGAATAAAGAAAAAAATCATGAAAAGAATTGAGGACAGTCTCAGAGACATCTGGGACAACATTAAACACACAACATTTGAATTATAGGGGTCCCAGAAGAAGAAGAGAAAAAGAAAGGGACTGAGAAAATATTTGAAGAGATGATAGTTGAAAACTTCCCTAATATGGGAAAGGAAATAGTCAATCAAGTCCAGGAAAGGCAGAGCATAGCATACAGGGTAAATCCAAGGAGAAACACAACAAGACACATATTAAGCAAACTATCAAAAATTAAATACAAAGAAAAAATATTAAAAGCAGCAAGGGAAAAACAACAAATAACATACAAAGTAATCCCCAAAAGGTTATTAGCTGATCTTTCAGCAGAAATTTTGCAAGCAAGAAGGGAGTGACAGGACATATTTAAAGTGATGAAAGGGAAAAATCTACAACCAAGATTATTCTACCCAGCAAGGATCTCATTCAGATTTGATGGAGAAATTAAAACCTTTACAGACAAGCAAAAGCTAAGAGAATTCAGCACCACCAAACCAGCTTTACAACAAATGCTAAAGGAACTTCTCTAGGCAGGAAACACAAGAGAAGGAATACACCTACAAAAACAAACCCAAAACAATTAAGAAAATGGTAATAGGAATATACATATCAATATTTACCTTAAATGTAAATGGATTAAATGCTCCAACCAAAAGTCATAGACTGGCTGAAGAGATACAAAAACAAGACCCGTATATGTGCTGTCTACAAGAGACCAACTTCAGACTTAGGGACGCATACAGACTGAAAGTGAGCAAATGGAAAAAGATATCCTATGCAAATGCAAATCAAAAGAAAGCTAGATTAGCAATTCTCATATCAGACAAAATGGACTTTAAAATAATGACTATTACAAGAGACAAAGAAGGACACTACATAATGACTAAGGGATCAATTCAAGAAGAAGACATACAATTGTAAATATTTATGCACCCAACATAGGAACACCTCAATACATAAGGCAAATGCTAACATCAATAAAAGGGGAAACTGACAGTAACACAATCATAATAGGGGACTTTAACACCCCACTTTCACCAATGGACAGATCAACGAAAATTAAAATAAATAAAGAAACAAGAGCTTTATATGACACATTAAACAAGATGGACTTAATTGATATTTATAGGACATTCCATCCAAAATCAACAGAATACACTTTCTTCTCATGTGCTCATGGAACATTCTCCAGGATAGATCATAGCTTGGGTCACAAATCAGCCTTGGTAAATTTAAGAAAATTGAAATCTTATCAAGTAACTTTTCAAGCCAAAACACTTTGAGACTCGATATCAATTACAGGAATAAAACTGTAAAAAATATAAACACATAGAGGCTAAACAATATGCTACTAAATAGTCAAGAGCTCACTGAAGAAATCAAAGAGGAAATCAAAAAATACCTAGAAACAAATGGCAATGAAAACAGTACAGCCTAAAATGTATGGGATGCAGCAAAAGGAGTTCTAAGAAGAAAGTTTATAGCAACACAATCGTACCTCAAGAAACAAGAAACATCTCAAATAAACAACCTAAACTTACACCTAAAGCAATTAGAGAAATAAGAACTAAAAATACCCTAAAGTTAGCAGAAAGAAAGAAATCATAAAGATCAGGTCAGAAATAAATGAAAAAGAAATGAAGAAAGCAATAACAAAGATCAATAAAATTAAAAGCTGGTTCTTTGAGAAGATAAACAAAATTGATAAACCATTAGCCAGATTCACCAAGAAAAAAAGGAGGAAGACTCAAATCAATAGAATTAGAAATGAAAAAGGAGAAGTAACAACTGACACTGAAGAAATACAAAAGATCATAAGAGATTACTAAAAGCAAATATATGCCAATAAAATGGACAACCTGGAAGAAATGGACAAATTCTTAGAAAAGCACAACTTTCTGAGACTGAACCAGGAAGAAATAGAAAATATAAACAGACCAATCACAAGCACTGAAATTGAGACTGTGATTAAAAATCTTCCAACAAAAGCCCAGGAGCAGATGGCTTCACAGGTGAATTTTCTCAAACATTTACAGAAGTGATAACGCCTATCCTTCTCAAACTCTTTGAAAATATAGCAGAGTGAGGAACACTCCCAAACTTATTCTAGGAGGCCACTATCACCGTGATACCAAAACCAGACAAAGATGTTACACAAAAAGAAAACTACAGGCCACTATCACTGATGAACATAGATGCAAAAATCCTCGACAAAGTACTAGGGAACAGAATCCAACAGCACATTAAAAGGATCATACACCATGATCGAGTGGGGCTTATCCCAGGAATGCAAGGATTCTTCAATATAGGCAAATCAATCAATGTGATAAACCATATAAACAAACTGAAGGATCAAAACCATATGATAATCTCCAAAGATGCAGAAAAAGGCTTTGACAAAATTCAACACCCATTTTTGATAAAAACTCTCCAGAAAGTAGGCATAGAGAGAACTTACCTCAACATAATAAAAGCCATATATTATAAACCCACAGCCAACATTGTTCTCAATGGTGAAAAACTGAAACTGTTTCCTCTAAGATCAGGAACAAGACACGGTTGTCCTCTCTCACCACTATTATTCAACATAGTTTTGGAAATTTTAGGCACAGGAAATCAGAGGTGAAAAAGAAATAAAAGGAATCCAAATTGGAAAAGAAATAAAACTGTCACTGTTTGCAGATGACATGATACTATACATAAAGAATCCTAAACATGCTACCAGACAACTACTGGAGCTAATCAATGAATTTGGTAAAGTAGCAGGATACAAAGTTTATGCATAGAAACCACTTGCATTCCTATATACTAATCATGAAAAATCTGAAAGAGAAATTAAGGAAACACACACATTTACAATTACAACAAAAAGAATAAAATACCTAGGAATAAACTTACCTAAGGAGACAAAGGACCTGTATGCAGAAAACTAGAAGACACTGATGAAAGAAATTAAAGATGATACAAACAGATGGAGAGATATACCATATGCTTGGATTGGAAGAATCAGCATTGTGAAAATGACTATACTACCTAAAGCAATCTACAGATTCAATGAAATCCCAATCAAACTACAATGGTATTTTTTACAGAACCAGAACAAAAATATTCACAATTTGTATGGAAACACAAAAGACCCCGAATACCAAAAGCAATCTTGAGAAAGAAAAACGGAGCTGGAGGAATCGGGCTCCTGTATTTCAGACTATACTACAAAGCTACAGTAATCAAAACAGTATGGTACTGTCACAAAAACAGAAATATAGATCAATGGAACAGGATAGAAAGCCCAGAGGTAAACCCATGCATATATGGTCATGTTATATTTGATAAAGGAGGCAAGAATATAAAATGGAGAAAAGACAACCTCTTCAATAAGTGGTGCTGGGAAAACTGGACCGCTATATGTAAAAGAATTAAATTAGAACACTGTAACACCATACACAAAAATAAACTCAAAATGGATTAGAGACCTAAATGTAAGGCCAGATGCTATAAAGTTGTTAGAGAAAAACATAGGAAGA
This sequence comes from Grampus griseus, assembly GCF_964374135.1. Classification (NCBI taxonomy): domain Eukaryota; kingdom Metazoa; phylum Chordata; class Mammalia; order Artiodactyla; family Delphinidae; genus Grampus; species Grampus griseus. Next base: position 54,820,782 of record NC_139008.1, read on the forward strand.
ACACTCTATGACATACATCGCAGCAAGATCCTTTATGACCCATGTCCTAGAGTAATGGAAATAAAAACAAAAATAAACAAATGGGACCTAATGAAACTTAAAATCTTTTGCATAGCAAAGGAAAACATAAACAAGATGAAAAGACAGCCCTCAGAATGGGAGAAAATATTTGCAAATGAAGCAACTGACAAAGGATTAATCTCCAAAATTTACAAGCAGCTCATGCAGCACAATATCAAAAAAACAAACAACCCAATCCAAAAATGGGCAGAAGATCTAAATAGACATTTCTCCAAAGAAGATATACAGATTGCCAACAAACACATGAAAGGATGCTCAACATCACTAATCATTAGAGAAGTGCAAATCAAAACTACAATTAGTTATCACCTCACACCAGTCAGAATGGCCATCATCAAAAAATCTACAAACAATAAATACTGGAGATGGTGTGGAGGAAAGGGAACCCTCTTGCACTGTTGGTGGGAATGTACATTGATAGAGCCAGTATGGAGAACAGTATGGAAGTTCCTTAAAAAACTAAAAATAAAACTACCTAATGACCCAGCATTCCCACTACTGGGCATATACCCTGAGAAAACCATAATTTCAAAAGAGTCATGTACCACAATGTTCACTGCAGCACTATTTACAATAGCCAGGAAATGGAAGCAAGCTAAGTGTCCATCGACAGATGAATGGATAAAGATGTGGCACATATATACAATGGAATATTACTCAGCCATAAAAAGAAACAAAATTGAGTTATTTTTAGTGAGGTGGATGGACCTAGAGTCTGTCATACAGAGTGAAGTAAGTCAGAAAGAGAAAAACAAATACTGTAAGCTAACACATATATATATATAGAATCTAAAAAAAAAAAAAAAGGTTCTGAAGAACCTAGGGGCAGGACAGGATTAAAGACATAGACGTAGAGAATGGACTTGAGGACACGGGGCAGGGGAAGGGTAAGCTGAGCCGAAGTGAGAGAGTGGCCTTAACATATATACACTACCAAATGTCAAATAGATAGTTAGTGGGAAGCAGCCACATAGCACAGAGAGATCAGCTCGGTACTGGTTGACCACCAGAGGGGTGGGATAGGGAGGGTGGGAGGGAGATGCAAGAGCGAGGGGTTATGGGATATATGTATATGTATAGCTGATTCACTTTGATGTACAGCAGCAACTAACACAACAATGGAAAGCAATTATACTCCAATAATGATGTTAATAGGAAATTTAAAAGTTTTAAAAATAAAAATTTAAGCAAAACAAAACAAAAAAGAAAGTTGAATTTCAGAAAGAAGGGTAAAGGGTAACCCAGACTCTTCTGAGAAACATTGAGCAACTTCTACAAGAATCAAAAAGTATTCAAATTCCTCTGGTTCATACTACCCTGGTTAGGAATATAATTCCTCATGCATGGGGCTTTGCCCATCCATGTTGACTTACCCATGGTTTCACTTTGATGAAAATAAATTCCTTTGTGTTTGGAATCATGGTAAGCAAATTCCTTCTTCTGGATCGCTTCATATTTTCCTTTTGCTTGTTCTTTGTTTATGGAAGGGTCAAATATTCTGCTTGTAATGATGAATTCTATTTCCTTTTCTTGGTGGAACGTCACCCAGAGACCATATCCATCATTACTCCTGGCCAGCAGAGCTACACGCTGCATCAAAAATATCTTCTAACAATTACTCAAATGCTTGAATTAACAAGCAGGTAGTGATTTCTTACTGTGATAATTATTTAAACATATGTTATTATATCTCTTCCCTGTGAGGGATAGAATTAAATAAAAAATATACCGATGGAATATGTCATGTGTGTCTGTTGGAGGAGTGGAGGTGGGCTACGACACTACAAATCAAAGCAGTAACCTCCTGTGTGTCTTCCAGACAGTACTCTTTGAGTGTAAGTCCTTGGGCATTTATTCATTCATTTACTGAGGACTGTCTGAAGTTGGATTTCCCAAAGCAAGGGGATCTGAGGAAAGGATTCAAGTGCAAGTAAATTAGATTAGTTGAGAAGTAATCTCTGGAAACACTGCTGGGGGTGGAGAAGTGAGGTAGGAAAATAAAGAAAGAAAATAAAGATTACATGACACCCTCACCCACCTAGTGCCTCCGATAGCTAAAGGAGCAGGGCAGCCAGCTCTGCAAACATAGATCCATGACTGGCAGGGGATGGGTGGCCCTCCATTCTGACACACTAGAGAAAGGCCCACTGAAACTCAGTCTCCACTGTCTGCAGGGCGCCCACATTTTACAGGCACAAAATTCATCAATGTTCTAAAACAAAGGCCTGAAGCCCCCTCTTCCCAGACTATGCAACTATGGCCCAGTAGACTTTCTCACAACTAGACCTGGGCTCCTTTCCATTGAAAGAAATGGCTTTCTCAATAAGACTTGAGTCCCAAAGAAAATCCAGCCCTACTTTCAGAACCCAGTCTTCCGTAGTCCCCCCTTATTGTGGAGTATATTTTCCAAGACACCCAATGGATGCCTGAAACCACAAATAGTACTGAACCCTACATATACTATGTTATTTCCTATGCATACAGACCTATGCTAAATTTTAATTTATAAATTAAGCACAGTAAGAGATTAACAACAACTGAGAATAAAATAGAACAATTATAACAACATACTGTAATAAAAGTTATGCAGATGTGATCTCTCTTTCAAAATATCTCATTGCACAAACTTAATGCCTTTTCCACCTTAACTAAGTACTTATCATGCACTGTGGCTATAACTTTCACAGTTTAGGGTGCAACAGCAAAACTAGCATGAATTTCTTTTTCCTTCTTCACAATTTCACAGACAGATTTGTTCTTACCGTAGATCTTAACAACCTCAGCACACAACTTTTTTCATTTCCTTATTAAGTCGAGAATTTTCACCTTTTCACTTTTCTCTTTGACATGTCCAAAAAGACATATCCACCACTACTCTTGAGCTCTGGGGCTGTTATTAAGTAAAATAAGGGTTCTGAACACCAGCACTGTGATACTATGACAGTCGATCTGGTAACCAGGATGACTACTAAGTGTCTAATGAGCGGGATATGGGGATGAAGGGATGTTTCACGTTCCGGGAAGAACAGAGCAGAATGGTGCAAGATTTCATCATGCTACTCAGAATGATGGGCAATTTAAAACTTATGAATTGTTTATTTCTGGAATCTTCCATTTAATATTATCAGACCTTGGTTGACTGTGGGTAACTGAAACCTCAGAAAGCAAAACCACGGGTCAGGGGGTCTACTGTATACTAAGGAGTACACAGGCTACAGCTGGTCCTAAGGCACTTGGACTACCCATCCTGAACACTGCCATCCAGAAAGCTAGGGCTAGTCAGTTAATGTACTCCACGAAGTGAGATTTAGAAAAGAAAGAAACACATGAAAACATACATACAAACCCACACTCACAAAAAGACCCAGGCACTCACCCACATCCACCTGATCAGGTATTTCTCTCAGTAGCTTTGAAGTGTCTCGAACTTGTCCCTGAGACCATCACTTCCTGCTCCTGGAGCCTTTCCCCTGAAGAATAGCCTCAGCACATTGTTCTCTCCTTTGATGCATCCCAACTGCCAGCACCCAGCCATAGGAGAGCTGGCCCCTTCACCCAAACCCCTCCATCAGGGAATCTCCTCTTTGAACACAGGACTGCCAGGTCCAGGTCCAGGCCTGATGTGTGTGTAGGTGAAGTGAAGCTTCCCAAGAAAGCAAACAGGAGCCCATAGGGTGTGCAAACGTGGCTTTGGCCATGTGTGGTGTGTAAGCGCGGGTCCTGATGGAGGTAAGAGAAAGGGTGGGTTGGGATGCACTGAGCATCAGGGGTGGGGGGTTTCAGGCCCAAAGAGCTGCTGCCATGACCACTCTTCCCAGAAGAAACCAGTTCCACAGTATCTTAGGAGATCTATAGGGGCCTGCAGGGGACTTGTGGGGTGAGAAACACCTGTTGCCCCAGGTGCCAGAGGAGCCTTATCCCATACTCCTCCTTAAAGAGTCTGACTCATGCCATCTATCAACCAAACCCCAATTTGTGAAAACACTTCACCTCCACCCCACTCAGAGTCACAGTGCAGCAATGCCTCAACCCAGGGGCCCAGCCAGGTGCAAGCAAAGGGTTTGGACCAAAATATTTGCAGGGGCAGGACTGTTGGAGGCCAGAACAGAGGAGTGACCTGTGCATATGCAGCTGTAAATCTAGAGCCTTGCTGGAGGGTTAAGGACCAGAGGCAACAATGTGAGCTTCAGGGACAGAACCTTAGGGCTCCACTCTGACATCTACCAAGGTCCAAGGCCCAACCACCCCATTTGAAATGCATTTCCATTTCAAAGTCAGAAAATAAGCTGTGTCAGACCAGCAGAGGACCTGAATGGGAGCCCACCTGATAGTACCCGGTGCTGTCCACAGCCATCCTTCTCTTTCTTCTCTTCCTGCAGATCTCAATATGGAGGCCTCCAAACAGCATTCTCCCATGTCCTCTCCCGTCCATGTGAAGAGGACATCCATTATGGCTTCAACAGTTTATTCTAATTCATTTCTGGCTGTTGCTTGAATGGCATAATGTATGTTCCTCTGAAAGCAGAGCTTGAGATAAGGATCCCTTAAAGAAGAATAAGAAAGTAAGGAGGGTGAAACAGAAGGAAGACACACCAATATATAGGTAATGGGTAATGGAGGCTTGATTTTGACTCTCCAGGTAGGTGCTTAGTAAACCTGTTTAGTGAATGAATGACCCCACAGAATTGGCAATGGAGATAGAATTTCTCTGAGCTTCCTAATCCAGTCCCTGCTTCAGTTTGGATGTCACAGGATGACAGGTAAAGTCAACAGAAGAGAGTGAGATCAACTAGACTGCATATTAGAGAGTTTATGTAGAAAGGGAAACACAAGTGTGAGTGGCATCTGGTGGGTCAGAATCCTGCTATCTGAGACAGATGTTATCAGGTCCCAGCTTCCTGGTATTAACACTGATGAACGTTGAGGGGATGGATATAAACACCTACAACAGCTGTTGTTTGTTGAGTCTCCTGCTGAAAGTAACAATCTCCACTTGGATGTTTTGCAGACATCTTAAACTTATATCCAAAACCAAACTCTTAATTTCAACCCCACAGTTCAAAAATCCTTCCTTCAGTCTTTCCCATCTCAGCTAGTGATGACCTCCTTGACTCCCCTCTCACGTACATCAGTGAATCCTGTCATCTCTTCCCTCAAACTGTTGCTGAAGTCAAACCACTTTTCCCCACAGAGGCCCTTGGTTCTCCATCTCAGGACACCATCATCACTACCCTAGATTCTTGCAATAGCTTTCTGCTATTCCCATCGGAATAATTATATCCCACCAAGATCACTTTCCTGTAAGCCTTCTCTGTCCTGTACCTTTATGACAATATCAAAGGTCATGATTCCACATGGCTGCTCTCCAATGAAAGCACAAACTCATTTGGGCCTTTCTTCATTTTACTCCCAGATTTGTTCCTAGCTTTTTGGCTTCCACTTGGCTCTGAGTTTCACCTCCTAATTCCAGATTTGCTCACACCTCTTAGATGTGTTGACTGAGTCTGGTTTCCTTGGGTAGATCTTTGTCTTTTTTGAATACAAAATTTAGCTCATACTAATCCTCCTGGGCCATCATTCCTATGTACTCTAGAGTAAACTAGTCCATCTTTGCTCTTGTTCTCTGTATATAAACCAGATACCACCCAGAAGAACAAATATCCAGGTACATCCTAATCTCCTAGGAAAAAAGCATGTGCAAAGAATAAGGGCTAGGTGAGGGTTTTCTTGAGACAAAAGGGGATCAGGGACTGGGTGGTTCTGCCATTCTCAACTTTAAATGGGAATTCTAGCATGTCAGGAACCAAATACTGAGATGTTAAATACCTCTCTAGTCACCAAGATTTATTAGAATTACCAATATTTTTGAAGGAGGTCTGTAGAAAGACTATCACCACAAAAATTGGGAAATCAAGCATCAACAATTAGAATATCTGAAACATTCTAGATATCATTCATGTTCTGAGGGACCTGCTGTTACAACATTGCATTATTCTCAGTTGGAAGAATCTAAATTTCCTGACATGAGATGTTGGGCTCTAGAAACTAGCAATAGAGCATGTAGTTCTACTTTTTAAAATGTTTGCATACAGGTAACCCAAAATTAATGTAGAAAGAACTAGATATTTTCGTATGGATACCTGACAGTACCCACAGTCTAATATGGAGAACTATATTCCAAACTTTTCAATATCCAGAGCTCTTTGTAATGATAAAGGGAGTCATAAGTCCTTGCATATTCCAAACCATTTTTCATTTTTATACTCAAAATGAGTATAAATAGGCATATAAAATTCTTTGTCAAACTTTTCTTTGAAGACTTTGTAGGCTTTATTCTCCTGAATTATCCTGTATTCCTCATGATTTACTTCTTTATTCAATATTATGTTCGAAAGGTTTATCCATTTTGTTCTAAGTAGCTAGAATTTATTCACTTTCATGTTCTAGAGTTTTCCAGTATATCAAAAAAGTTGATTTATCCACTTTACTATTAATGGACATTTGGGATAGTTTCCTTTGGTGGCAAGTGCAATTCAAACATTGCTGTCATGAATATTTATATTATCCTCTGAGGTAAACATGCCAAATTTCTCGCATGAATGCCTAAGCAACAGAATGGCTAGGTCATACGGTGTGTCAACTTTGGGCTACTTTAGATGATGCCCAACAGTTTTTTTTTTTTTTTTTTAATTTTGCGGTACGTGGGCCTCTCACTGTTGTGGCCTCTCCCGTTGCGGAGCACAGGCTCCAGACACGCAGGCTCAGCGTCCATGGCTCACGGGCCCAGCCGCTCTGCGGCATGTGGGATCTTCCCGGACTGGGGCACGAACCCATGTCCCCTGCATCGGCAGGCGGACTCTCAACCACTGCACCACGAGGGAAGCCCAATTTTCAACTTTTGGGGGTAAATACGAAGGAGCAGGATTGCTGGAATGTACAATAAAAGTTCGTTTAGTTTTGTTAAAAACTGACAAACTGTCTTCCAAAGTGACTGTACCATTTTGCACTCACACCAGCAATGAATGAGAGTTCCTATTTCTTCACATCCTTGTCAGCATTTGGTGCTGTCAGTATTCCAGATTTTGGCCATCTAATAGGCATGTAGTAGTATATAATTGTTTTAATTTGTATTTCTCTGATGACATATGATGTGAAGCATATTTTCATATGCTTGTTTGCCATCTGTAAATCTTCTTCAATGAGGTGTTTGTTAAGGACTTTGGCCCATTTTTTAATTGGATTGTTGTTTTCTTATTGGTGAGTTTTAAAAGTTCTTTGTATATTTTGAATAACAGTCCTTTATCAAATGTGTCTTTTATAAATATTTTCTCCCAGTCTGTGGCCTGTCTTCTCATTCTCTTGACATTGCCTTTCAGAGAACAGTTTTTAAAAATTTTAATGAAGTCCGTCTTATCAATTATTCCTTTCATGAATTGTGCCTTTTGCGTTATATCTACTACAATGAATTTTTAGATTAATTTGGAAGGAATTTATGCATTTATCTATTCAGTCACCCAATCCATGAATATGGTATATCTCTTTATTTAGTCTTTATTGACTCTGAATTAATTTTTATAGCTTTATCCACCCAAATCTTTCACATCTTTTGTTAGATCTTGTCATAGTTACTTTACATGTTAAATATATTGCCTAATTTATTTTTCTTTTTATTGTAATTGTTGTTTACATACTGATTTTGTGTCTGGCAAACTTGTTACACTCTTACCAGATCATAGTTGTGTATTTGAAAACAGGGCTTTTTCTCATTGTCAGCTTCAACCATCTAGGTTGTCTGTTACCTCCATTATGAAATTGCCAAGTACCTGTTGGAAATTACACAAGAAGTTCTCCCACTGCCCAAAGAAGGAAGCTCTGTTCAAGTATATAAGAGCTGCCTACTCCAATTAATAACTACTTAATTAGAAATTAATTGCTATCCTGCTAGCAGGAGACTGCTATTCTTCATTTAGACCAGAATTCTCAAATATTAGTGGGCATCAGAATCACCTTAGTAAGGGGACTGTTAAAACATTATTGCTGAATCCCACACCCAGAATTTTTGATTCAGTAGGTCTGGGGTGAGAATTTGCATTTCTAACAAGTCTCAGGCAAGACTGATATTCTTATTCTGGAGACTACAGTTTGAGAACAACTTTTGTCAACTGTCAGCTGAACAAGGATTCCCATCAAGTTGAATTAAAAGGAATATTCAGGCACAGTGGTTAAGAATCCACCTGCCAATGCAGGGGACATGGGTTTGAGCCCTGGTCTGGGAAGATCCCACATGCCACAGAGCAACTAAGCCTGTGCACCACAACTACTGAGCCCGCATACCACAGCTACTGAAACCCATGCGCCTAGAGCCCGTGCTCCGCAACAAGAGAAGCCACCACAATGAGAAGCCTGTGCACTGCAACAAAGAGTAGCCCCCGCTCTCTGCAACTAGAGAAATCCCACAAACAGCAACAAAGACCCAAAGCAGTCAAAAATAAATAAATTAAATAAATAAATTAATATTTTAAAAAAAGGAACATTCACTACCAAAGTAGGAAGGAGTGGTATGTTTTGCCACTCAGGGCTTTGTTTTTATCTTCACCTGCTAGAGCCAGTTCATGCCACAGGGATAAGTGTTCAGTGAACAGGGAAGGGAGATATTTTACACCCTTCTGTTATGTTTTCTGGAACTGGAGAAGGTTTAGTAGAATAATTTCATGACTAGCTTTACAAAAGGATGTAGAGAGACAAAAAATCCAGGACACATGAGTCAACAGGAAATCAATCACAGGACAGATTTAGTTTATAATCTGAGGGCATTAAAGTGGATCCAGAGAAATATCAGAGGTGAGTGATGGTGACCTTCCAACCCAATGATTTAAGTCCAACAAAGTACTAAGGTACTAAGAGATGAGAAAAAAGCATTGACTTGACACAGGATTTTTCTCACCTGGGGCTGCTGTTAGCATGCTGTCCACACACCTGGCAAGAGAAGTTCCTTATCTGTTCTAAGTGGACATATAAGAAATGGTTCCATGGAGAAAGTTGGGCTCCAGATAGCTCTTGAAGGATCAGGAGGATTTCCCTGGGCAGACAACTCTGGGTGAGGCAGAATGGGAATATATGACATTCAGACAATTCATATTCAAAATAACCAAGGGACACTTTGGCTGGAAACGACTATTTGATTGGGAACTTTGTAGGTAATAAGAGAAGAGGATAGACTGAGCTGGTATTTTGGGTGAACATAAATGTTATGAGACTAATGACCTTTCAAATTATCCTACATTTTGGCAGAACTAAAAATTTTTGTATAATGAGTACAACAACCAAAAGGTTAACATTTGAAGTCCACTCTGCCAGAATTGTATATGCTGTAGAAGGGGGAATGCCTGTTAAAAGTCTCTTGAAATAGCTTAGGGATAATAGATAATATGGAGTCAAACACAATTTCATTTTTCCCATCAAGTATTTATTGAAGGAATAGACATTGACAATAGACATGGGGCACCTGGTGGGTAGAGCTGCTGGTGGATAGAATCTTAGGAGAAAAGGGCAAGACACTATGCCCCAGACACTGAGCAGCAAATGAAAGAAACATCTTGGGAGTAACAACTTTATGGAATCTATATTTTTTTTCTGGCAGTGTTAACATTAACCAAGATGGTTTGATTTATTTCAGGAGTTGCTGTCTCTTAAGAACACTTCAGTAGATTTTTGCTTCTTGAGTATCTATCTCCTCTAATAGCTCTCTCAAATTCCTGACGGCCGTGATGTAGAATGGATTTTTGTAATACTCAAATCCTAATTCATGGAAATATCCTGGGAAATATATACATATTTGTTGAGTTGATTAAAAAAGACCCACGAAGAACAGAGAACAGAAAAACTGTAAGTCAGTGTAAGGTCTTTTATTTTATTTTATTTATTTTTTAAAGACTTATTTTTTATTTATTTTATTTATTATTTTTGGCTGTGTCAGGTCTTAGTTGTGGCATGCGGGATCTTTTCAATGCGGTGCGTGGGCTTCTGTTTAGTTGTGGCGTGCGGGTTTTCTCTTCTCTAGTTGTGGCACGCAGGCCCCAGGGAGCATGGGCTCTGTATTTTGTGGCACATGGGCTCTCTAGTTGAGGCACACCAACTCAGTAGTTGTGGCGCATGGGCTTTATTGCCCTGCGACATGTGGGATCTTAGTTCCCTGACCAGGGATCGAACCTGCATCCCTTGCATTGTAAGGTGGATTCTTTGCCACTGGACCACCAGGCAAGTCCCAATGTAAGACCTTTTAAAGTGACACAATGACACATTGCATGTTTATTTGTGAGTGGCATAGAGGCTCCTGGGTTCATTAAGAGAATTGCAACCAGCAACTCTATTTCAGTGGGTAAGTTAAAGTATAATGACATGACAAATGCAGAAGAGGAACTGCCAGATGGGAGCCTTCTGAGCTTCAGCAAAAAAATTATGGGCCAAACAATGGGTGCTTAGCAAGGTTCCACATTGTATGGTGGCTTCATTACTTCCAGGTTCAGGCCAATCAGATGTTAGATGTAGCAACGTCCAAAAGGCAGGCATATGGATGGCATAGCGCTGAGTTAACTGACCTGAACTTCAGAACGTTTTAATAAACTGAGTTACCCAAAGGCTTGGGCAAGGAATGAACCACTTTACAGGAGATTAAGTGGGTTCTTCTTACCTCCTTGTTTCCTGAAAAAGCCAAACCTAATCAAATTCCAGTGGCACAAACAGGGCCACATGGATAATTTGGGGATAAAGAATGCTTTTACATTAAAGGCAATGCTTGTCTCTAGCATGCTATTACCTACCAACCAACGTGGTTTCAATTTAAGCTTCTGTTAATTCTGACCATTTCTTTCAAGTGTTTCTTATTTAAAGTAGAAATTCCATGTTGAACATTTTAATAACATTAACTGTCAAAGACAGCTGTGGTCAGTTTTCCCTTCAATGCTCTGCCAGATGTCGATATTTGTGATCATCGATGCCCTTTGTTTTCCTCTCTTTCCCTTATTAAATATATCATTAGTAAAACACAAGTCCAAGGGAAATCACTTTTCACTGAGACTCTTCTAGAAAGGAGTGAGGAAACAATACTCAGAGAAGCTGAAGTGTCACTGCAGCCAGCCACCCTCCATGGAGATGTCTGCCAAGAGGATTAAGTTATTGTGCTAGTAACTTAATAAAGAGGTACTACTTTATGGTTTCTTCCATTGTTAGAGTTGGGTGAGATGGAGGGAAGGGGAGCATGCATTAAAGAGGGTCATGAAGTCCATGTTGATGAGGCAGGAACAGCAGGGTCACACTAGGCTGTGGTACACAGATGAACTTCCAGGAACAAAGCTTGTGTATAGGAGGGTGTTGATGATGCGCTCAGAGAGGTGGATCCAATGGTTTCTTCCATTGTTAGGGCAGATGTTTTTGTCACACAAGCCACAAAAGACAGAACAAGAAAAGTGAATGTCAGCTGTCTCAAAATAAACCATATGCTTAATTAAATGTACATTTAAAGCATATTGAAATATGTGAACTTCAAAGTGTTCCCAGGGAAATGCCAATAACAGGTGGGTCATGTTTGGAGGAACATTGGAGAAACCATATTCAATGAGAAAGGAACGCACCTTCCAAAAGAAATCCTAAGACTCTCTTACCATAAAGAGAAAGCCAGATATTTCCCAAACAGGATGCAAGAAGTACAATGGCTTGCTCATCTTTGTGATGGATACTTTAGTGTAACTGAAACTGATGAAGATAAGTCTGAAGACAGCTGGCGTACAGGAACCTTCAGCCTCTTCACTTATAAGAATGGGCAGATTACTTTGGCCAGGTAACAACTGCTCCTTCTAAGAACATTGGTTCTAATATTAGCATCACACAAGGTACACTGATCCACCTCTCTGATCACATTTTTAGTATGGAGTTTGGTTCTTAAAAAGAAACAGAAGCATGTCTATTGCACAGTCACCATAAGAGTAATGAAGAGTAGTGGGGGGGTGGCGAGTGGGAGCTTTGAAATTTTAGTCAAATGAAAAGAGACCTTGGGATAAAATGATCTTCAAATATTTCAAGGGTTGTCATGGGAATGAAAGATTAGATTTGTTTCAACTGGTTTCATAAGAAAGAACTATAAATATTCATAGAATACATGATAAGACTGATCTAGGTTCAAAATAAAAACTTTTGTAACTATTAAATCATCCCCAAATGATCTAAGTTATTTGAAGTTCGTCATTGCTGCAGGCAGTCAAGACAAAGGCATCTAGCCATAAGATGAGGATATTATAGAGTGCATCCAGATGGAACACCTCATCCAACCTTGACATTCTCCTTTATGAGTATTCATGGGAGAAAACTATATTAAAAATTGCTATGATCTGAATGTGTTCCCCCAAAATTCATATGTTGAAATCCCAATCCCCAAAGATGATGGAATCAGGAGGTGGGGCCTTTGGGAGGTGCTTAAGCCATAAGAGTGGAGCCCTCATGAATGGGATTAGTGTCCTTATAGAAGAGTATCTAAAGAAATCCCTAGCCCCTTCTACCATGTTAAGATACAGCAAGAAGGCACCAGCTGCATACCAGGATGAGAGCTCTTACAAAACACCACCACACTGGTGCCCTGCTCTTGGATTTCCCAGCCTCCAGAACTGTGAGAAATAAATTTCTGTTGTTTATAATCTACCCAGTCTGTGGTATTTTGTTATAACAGCCCAAATGGACCATGACAAAAATGGAGTTCATTTCTTCCGACCCAGCTTCTCACAGGAGCCATGCTTCTGAGTTGCTATATCCATCAAATCACACACTTTGTATTTAGAATGCTCCTCATCTGACAACTGAGTAGTTGTTCAATGAGAAAGATGTTTACCTGAAATGGTGATCATGGGAACATTTTTACCACCAATTTTCAATAATTCTCTCCCCAAACAGCATGGTTTATTCCTTTTTTTTTTTTTAAGAAGATGTTGGGGGTAGGATTTTATTAATTAATTAATTTATTTTTGCTGTGTTGCGTCTTCGTTTCTGTGCGAGGGCTTTCTCTAGTTGTGGCAAGTGGGGGCCACTCTTCATCGCGGTGCGCAGGCCTCTCACTATCGCGGCCTCTCTTGTTGCAGAGCACAGGCTCCAAACGTGCAGGCTCAGTAGTTGTGGCTCATGGTCCTAGTTGCTCCGTGTCATGTGGAATCCTCCCAGACCAGGGCTCAAACCCGTGTCCCCTGTATTAGCAGGCAGATTCTCAACCACTGCGCCACCAGGGAAGCCCCCATTTGTTTTAACAAGATAGGCTAAAGCATTACATTTTGGATCAAGTTCTCTACTTCATTTCTTCCAACCTCCCTCTTCTACATCATTCCTCCCTTTTGAAAGGTCTAGAGGCCCCATTCCCATCCACTCTACCTAATTCAGCCACATAGACATTACAGCCCCATGCTTCTTCAACAAATAACAATGGAGGATACCTACAAACACTTTTCTCTGCAGAATACTAAGGGTTATTGAACATAATTAACTTGTTTACTGTAGATGTGAACAACAACAGTGAAAACTAATAGTCTTACTTCATGGATGGAGAAACTGTATATCAAAAAGAGAGAAGAAAATCTGTTATCAGAAGAAATGCAATATTTCAGTGATCACCCAGGAGCTGTTTTGATTTTGTTTCTCTATTTCCCTTTCTCGTTTAATTCCAGAGACTTTCAACATCACTTTGAGAATAGTAGTCTGAACACACCTAGAATGAAATTTGTCATGGATTTTTTTAAAGAACTCTATTAGGAAAATAAGAGCTCAGAATGCAAGCCTATAGCCATGGTCACTGCCTTTATGTAATTTTCTTTTTTTGTGATGAACAAAACCGTGCAAACATATTTTGCTGAGTTAAAAGCTAAATGAGGTGAATTTTTACCTCCAATGGTTTTAATGGTTTCCATGGAAAAGGCATTTCTCTCAGCGCAAAGCCATGCTTGTTGCAATGCAAATGGCACAGCAAAATCTGCTTTTTCCAAGGGAAAATAATTGGGGTTACCTGACAGGAATTACTATTCGTGTTCATATCAGTTAGTGCCATGTTGGCTATTTCAGCAGGGAGGATGATATTGACTTTTGCTTTGCAGGTCAGAGAGGCAAAGGGAGATGATTTGACTGTGAACAAAGTGCTGGTCAAGGTTAAGTGAAGAATCCCAAATGGCCATCTACCCAAGGTAATGTGACATGTGATTTTGAGGGGAGGAAATTATAAATTATAAATCTGGCAGGAATTATAAAATGGTTAATGTATTTCCCAAACTGTCATCAAAGCAATAAAAAAACACCAAAGTTCAGGGTGCTAATTTCAACAATGCAACTACAGTCAGGGAAGAAAGTGAATTACAGTCAAAGTTTGAGAAAGAAAATGATTGAGAGTTAAGTGCATGACATATATATATATGTGTGTATATATATATATATATACACACACGCACATACATACACACATACATATATATTGATATTTTAAGTGTCAAGCTAAAGAGAGACATCTTGGTTGCATCTTTGTAAGAGGAGATATACTTATGATTCAGATAATCTAAAATAACAGAATAATAACTAATAGCTAGCAATTGGCCACTTATTATGAGTTAGACATAGCACTAAGTACTTCAAACGAATTATATTTTAATCCTCACAGTGCTCCTACAAGGTAGAGACTATCACAGTATAGCGTAGTGCAGGAGGTTCTTTTTTTTTTTAACATCTTTATTGGAGTATAATTGCTGTGCAATGGTGTATTAATTTCTGCTTTATAACAAAGTGAATCAGCTATATATATACATATATTCCCATATCTCCTCCCTCTTGTGTCTCACTCCAACCCTCCCTATCCCACCCCTCTAAATGGTCACAAAGCACCAAGCTGATATCCCTGGGCTATACGGCTGCTTCCCACTAACTAGCTATTTTACATTTGGTAGTGTATATATGTCCATGCTACTCTCTCACTTCGTCCCAGCTTACCCTTCCCCCTCCCCATGTCCTCAAGTCCATTCTCTACGTCTATGTCTTTATTCCTGTCCTGCCCCTAGGTTCTTCAGAACCTTTTTTTTTTTTTTTTAGATTCTATATATATATATGTGTGTGTTAGCATGCAGTATTTGTTTTTCTCTTTCTGACTTACTTCACTCTGTATGACAGTCTCTAGGTCCATCCACCTCACTACAAATAACTAATTTTGTTTCTTTTTATGGCTGAGTAATATTCCATTGTATATATATGCCACATCTTTATCCATTCATCTGTCGATGGACACTTAGGTTGCTTCCATATCCTGGTTATTGTAAATAGAGCTGCAATGAACATTTTGGTACATGACTCTTTTTGAATTATGGTTTTCTCAGGGTATATGCCCAGTAGTGGGATTGCTGGGTCGTATGGTAGTTCTATTTTTCATTTTTTAAGGAACCTCCATAATGTTCTCCATAGTGGCGGTATCAATTTACATTCCTACCAACAGTGCAAGAGGGTTCCCTTTTCACCACACCCTCTCCAGGATTTATTGTTTGTAGATTTTTTGATGATGGCCATTCCGACTGGTGTGAGGTGACACCTCATTGTACAGGAGGTTCTTAAACTCGAGGATACAACAGAATCATCTAAAGGGCTTTATGAAAACTGATTTTGGGGAGTTTCTGTTTCAGTAGTTCTGGGGTTCAGTCCAAGCATTTGCTTCTCTAGAGAGTTCCTAGGCAATGCTGCAGCTGTGTGAAATGTGTATAATAAACGTATATAAAATGTGTAGGGGTTTGAGGAGGCTCTTTTGATCTAGGTCATGAATTCACATCATATAGCAGATACTAAGCGAATGTTTACCAAATTATTTTACAGATGGGAAAAACTGGAGCACCTGGAGATTGTTACCCAAATTTTACAACTAGTAACTATAGGGTCTATACTTGAAGCTAAGTCTATCTTCAACGTGGATTTTAGTGTAGTAAACTATCTCTCAAATAATATGCTGAAAAAAATATTTCTAAATCCCTTAAAAACATGTACCTGGTATTCTGGGAGCTTTTAAGAACTCTGAGGCCCAGACCACACTCCAGGTCCATTACATCAGCATCTCTGGGAGTAGGATCCTGGCATCAATAGTTTTAACATCCCCCCCAGGTGATTCCTATGTGAACTATGTTCTTTGGCTTTGACTCACAATGAGGTACTTTACTTACTGGGACATGGGGGGAGGGGTCGTAAAAGTTCCCCAGGTAATTCTAATGTGCAATAAGGCTGTAAACTAATGATATTCTGGAGACATACACTTGCTTCTCTCTTCCTGAAAGGAGGTTTCAAAATGGCGAAAATAGAAATCCTTGGCTTGAAGCTATTTCAATCTGATAGTAAAGCACAAGTGAATTTCAATTCAATTTTGGGTTATTTGATGAGAAAAATGCTCCTATAAATATATATGCACATGAATACGCCAAAATAAAATTAGCCCAAACCATCGAAGGCATCCTGATATATATATTTGTACCAATATTATTATTCCAAGTTTCTAGTTCAAGGACATTACTGCTATGAACTTCTCTCTGTAACTGTTTATTTTATGCTTCTAACATAATTTGTCTTTCAACATTTGTAAAAGTTTGATATTTCTAGCAGCATTTTCTAGTATGGGGCTTAATCTGTTTTACCATTAATTTTTGATTTTGTATTATTGTATTACCACAGGTAAAATTGTGGCAACAAAGCCTAGATTGTCTTAGAGTCCATATATAATTCTTAGATATAGATTAGTAAATTATTAAAAATTCAATTTATTTAAAATGAAAGAACAATTACCTCTTGTAATAATCAAAAACCAATGCTCTTTCCATGGTCCTTCTCTGTAAGGACTCTTGGAATTAAAAAGATTAACTAAAGATAATTTTTGGTTGTATTGCTGTATAGTCTGATCTACTTATTGTAAATATATATTATATATATATATATATATATCAAAAAGGTACTTACACAAAGATAGAATAATTCATGTTACCATCCTTAAAGGCTTTGCCATCTCGAAAATTTTCTTTTAAAAATAGATTTGAATTTTTGGCTTCAATACAGAAGACTAAAAATACATTGCCTCACATCTCAAAAGGAAAAACTATGAACAGTGCATGAAACATGCACACACACATACCACAGTCATGCTCAAAACAAGAAATATATAAAATAAATAAAAATTTAAAATGTTTTTTAATTTGTAAAGAGGAAAAAATGTAGATCTGCATATATTGATCTGGAATAAAGTCCAAAAGACAAAAAGTATAAAGGAAAATCGATGGAAAAATATAATATGAAAAAATATAATGCATTCTCGTAAAAAGCCTCTGCATGTATGTATCTGTAACACATAAAGGGATTTACAAAATATTCTAAGGGATATTTACCAAATTATTAGTATTGACTATCTAGGTTTGAACAAAAATGGGACAGGAGGGGTAGAATTCTAGGAGGGAAGAGGTCTTTTTAATTTATATATTTCTGAGTCATTTGAATTTGCCAAATAGGCACATATTGAACAATATATAAAAATGAAATAAAATAGTAATAAAGATGATTTTTAAATTGAGGCTATAAAGAGTTAGCCATATGAAAATGTGGGAAACATACTATGATGAAAATAAGGATCAGTGAAACTGGAAGCTAAAGACTATAGCCTGTTTTCACCCCTTTATTAGTTAAGCCACGTTGGGTGGGTCCCATAACTTCTCCAGACCAGTCTCCATATTTATGAACATTTATATGATTCACACAGGATTGTTTTCAGGAGGAAATGATGGCATGGTTGTACTATTTGAAAGCTGCAAAGTACACAGTCAATGTTAGCTGCTATCATTGTTGCTGAGTTCGGGATACCATTTCCGCTCCATAGAGACAAAGTATTTTTTTCTGTGTAGTAGGGGACATAGAACTCTCAGTTAATAACCACTGCAAGATGGAGTTATAAGTTTCTACAAGAGATACAAAGAAATACCAGATGAGCTCCTGTAGAAATTCTCAAATTGGTCTGTTAGTAAAGATCACTGCTTCTTTGAGGTGACAATACAGACATAATTTGCAGTAGAAGATAGGAATGTGTTGGGCTTCCTCAAATTGGGTTTCATGAGCTTTGAGCATGAGTTCCCATGGAAAACTTTAAGGGCATCAGCTGCACATTAGCAGGCCTGCATCTGTCTTAAAGAATTTTTGAATCCCTACTGTACTCCACCAGGCCTAACTATGGTAGGCACTTAGTAAAAAATTGTTGAATGAATGAAGACTAAACTCCAATAGGAAAGAGAGACTTAGAAAAGAGGTCATTGTAAGCAGTATGATAAATGTCACGATAAGGTGCCTTAGAACACTTTGCAAATAGATTAAATTGCTGGTGTTTGATAAAATACATTCTTTTGAAATTCTAGTTCACTTTTTTTTCTGAATTCTCAACAATTTCTTCTCCTGTCTCTCTTATTTTCAACCTATAGATTTTCTGTGGATTTCAAAGTCATCCAGAAGCATGCCAGAAAGTAAAGCAGAACCAGTATTGATACCTATTTGCTACGTCCCTTTGATCATACCCTGGAAAAATGGAAAACGAGATTTAACATAATCCCTGCAACTTCCATTACCAATCTTATTTCCCAAATATTTACTTAATTTCTCAGAGGAAAAAAGGGAGCTCACGTTAAAAGTATTTCATAAAAGTATTTCATAAACCTCAATGAAATTCATGAGGAAAGGATAAATAATGAAATATTCTAAGGGAGCATGAATTGAAGAAGGGAATTAGATGAATATTTACTTAGAGCCATCCCCAAACCACCATACACCAAATATGGGGTGGCTACTGAACAGAGATATCATTTAATATTCAAACCTGCCCTGCTAGGCTTTTTTCTTTTCTTTTTTCCGTACATGGGCCTCTCACTGTTGTGGCCTCTCCCGTTGTGGAGCACAGGCTCCGGACGCGCAGGCTCAGCTGACATGGCTCACGGGCCTAGCTGCTCCGCGGCATGTGGGATCTTCTCGGACCGGGGCACGAACCCATGTACCCTGCATCGGCAGGCGGACTCTCAACCACTGCGCCACCAAGGAAGTCCCCTGCTAGGCATTTTCATCCTCATTTTACACATGAGAAGACTTAAGCCTCAACAAAGTTCACTAACTTGCCCAAAGGAGACTATTTGGACCCAAGGTTTGTTATCTTTCAAGTCCATTCTGTTTTTAGGTTGACTTTCATTCTGCAGTTGTCTATAGAACATCATCACTCCATGTCATTCCTCTGGAGGCAGATTTACCTTATGCAAAGGTAAGGACACCCAAGTCTCCAGGTCCTAAACTAACACTTGGATGTACAAGGTTTAACATTCTTTATTCCTTTACACCTAAATTCTACTTACTCATGAGCCCTTATTACTAACTGTACTGAGTCCAAAATTCATGTTTGCCTGAAACCTCATAACGTGACATTTGGAAATAGGGTCTTTGCAGATGTAATCAAGTTAATTTGAGTTTATACTGGATTAGGGTGGGACCAATCCAACGGTTGGGATCCTTATAAGAAGAGAAAACAGAGACACAGACACACAGGGGAAATGCCATATGACTATGGTGGCGGAGACTGGAGTGATGTGTCTACCAGCTAAGGAATGCCAAGGACCGCTGGTAACCATCAGAAGCTGGGAAGATGCAAGGATGTATCCTCCCCTAGAGCTTTCAGAGAGAGCATGACCTGCTGACACCTTGATTTTGGACTTCTAGTTTCCCAAACTATGAGAGAATAAAATTCTGTTGTTTGAAGTGACTTAATTTTCAGTACTTTGTTATGCCAGCCTTAGGAAACTAGTCAAGGTGCAAAATTCTTGATTTTGCCAATGTAAAGAAGCTTAGTAACTTCCAGATTAAAATTTGGTTCCTTTGGAGTAAATATTGACTCAGGCTTGGGGTTTTCTCTCTCCCCTCTTTCTCCTCTGCTTCTGCTTGAGTATGATCTAAGTTGCCTGTGGGGTGTCTAGTCTTTACCTTTCTCTGGCCTCTGCTGAGGTCTCTCTTTCACTTGGCTTCTGAATTCAACCTCTGCCCTGCTGCTTCCACTGCTAATTCAATTTTCTTAACCTGTGGAATATGAAGGCTCTTGTCAGAGACTCAAGGACGTTCCCTCATCCACCCCACATTGATGAAAACTCAAGATTAGATAGGGAAGATCAAACCAGCCACTGATAAGAAGAAGAAAGCCTAAGGAAATTGTGGTCAATATTCAGAGCACTGTAAATATTCTCAAGCCAGGTGAGCACCCCTCACAAATCTAACCTCCACACCACTCAACATAAAAGGGAGCCAAAGGGAACCCCTCCCGTGCAAACCCAGACCTTCAGTACCCTCTGGATTCAGGAAAAACTCTACGCCTGGTCAGTGATTGCACTCAATCCATCCCTTGGTGACTTGGGTTGAGGACCAGGAAGATGAAGTGAGCCTGCCCTCTGTCCTGAGATCAGCAATCACCACACATAGAAGGACTTCTAGTGTCTCTTCCTCTTTATCACAGCACACACACACACACACACACACACACACACACACACACACCATCACAAGATTTTCTCAGGGGCCCAGCTACCTATTGTATCAGCAAAATTCACATTTGTTAATATACATAAAATAATGACAACTTGCATTGACTTGACTTCAATGCATAGGAATTGACAAGCCATGTTGGGATATTAAATCTTCAGTCAAATTTGCTTTCATTGGTTGGGTAGTCAAGTTTCTTTGGGGTTGTAAAGGGTTGAAATGCATTTATCACCTTGTGTATCAAATGTGTATTTGATCTCATATACACAGCCAGCAAAAGGAACTTTTCAAAAACAAAACCAAGAAAGATTTGCTTCTCTGACTTTGAAACTCCTAACTCAACAGATATTCTATAAATAAAAAAAGATAATACCAAATTATCATAAAATAAGTAATTAAGTAATTGTATTCAATCCTAAAATAAATAGCAAACAAACTAAAAGAGAGAGGGCAGAGGTTGCGGGGAGATGAAGGGAGGGAGGAAAGGAAGAATTACAACTCAATATTCCATTCTTTTGATACGTTGTATGATATTTTTATGTGAAGCAAGCATATTTTTGACATGATCAAGACTTCTTGCTAGATTTCCTATCCTGGGAACATTGATAAGGTAAGACACTTATTTAGTTACAGTAAATTATTTCCTTCAATATGCTTGTTCCTAGACACTACCAACCACAATGTGAAACAGTTTGGTGTACTTTCCAGGTGGTGCATTTGAAATACTGTATTGCATATGCAATTTCTGATCTTTGCACTTACTTGTCAAGGCAAAACAATGAAATAAAATCTTTGAAATGACACTGCTAAACCCATTTTTCAATCAGAGACTATCCCCAAATGGAAACAAGCTGGCTATACACCTAACTACAATTTCATTCCTGATTTACATCTAGCGTGCCTTAAAGTTTGGAATATTTTATAGCACAAGTTTAGAATGAGAGAAGAAGGAACAGGGTAGTTCAATAAACAATAGTAAATGTCTAATCTTCACAGAAATTAGCTTCTTTAAAAGTGACCAGTTTTTCTGTCTGATTTCATTATTCTAAAGTCTCCCAGGAGACAATTCTAGCTAAATAAATTTCAAGGCCCTCCTTAATTAGGGAAGTTCATCCATGTGCCCAAGGAACAATGCTGTCATGGTGGAAAATCTTGAAAACTTTGAAAGGAAATGCAACTTTCCATTAAAGATCTGGAAACAAACTCCCAGCTAATAATTTCAGGATTAGGGACTAGAGACTGCCCTTGATCTCTCTCTTCCAAGGTGGGGATGGGGGTGACAATATCAACATTGTTGAGGTTTTTTGTTAAATTCATGAATTATTATGAATTTAATCTCATTAGGGTGAGCCATTGCTTCCTTGAGCTTCTCAGTGGAATCAACCCTAAGGGAACAACACCCTATTAAGACCCACTAGTTGGTCCCTGAGCCAGACATCAGGTTTATATTTCCGACTAGATTCATGGACCCAGAGGTCACCTTATATATCTGTCCTTTGATGTTGTATGTATAAGAGTGATGACACATGATTTAAAGAGAAAAAGAACTCCTGATCTGAAAGCCAAAGTCTAGGATACACTTGCTGAAAAATGTTCATCTTCCTTACATGAGCTTTAAGTGATATTTAAAAGTATAAAAATATAGTGAAAAGAGTACAAACTTTAGGTTTAGGTAGAAAAGAGTAAAATACCAATCCCGGCAGATTTTTTCATTTTTCAAGTGGCTACTATAAAAACTTGGGCTAATGTTGAGAAGGGTTAACATTTTATGCAATGCCTGACATAAATAAGGTCCTTGATAATAAATGACAGCTATTATCATTGTTACTATGATTATTAAAGTGTAGAATTTGAATTTTTTCTCTGTATCTAACTTTCCTTTTAAGAAAAACATAGGACTTCCCTGGTGGCGCCGTGGTTAAGAATCTGCCTGCCAATGCAGGGGACATAGGTTCGAGC
Organism: Grampus griseus; assembly: GCF_964374135.1. Taxonomy (NCBI): domain Eukaryota; kingdom Metazoa; phylum Chordata; class Mammalia; order Artiodactyla; family Delphinidae; genus Grampus; species Grampus griseus. The sequence goes on from NC_139008.1 coordinate 54,843,402, forward strand.
CCTAGTCCGGGAAGATCCCACATGCCGCAGAGCAACTAAGCCCGTGCACCACAACTACTCAGCCTGTGCTCTAGAGCCCACGAGCCACAACTACTGAGCCCACATGCCGCAACTACTGAAGCCTGTGAGCCTAGATCCCATGCTCCACAACAAGAGAAGCCAACCCAATGAGAAGCCTGCGCACCTCAATGAAGAGTAGCCCCCACTCGCTGCAAGTAGAGAAAGCCCATGCGCAGCAATGAAAATCAAACACAGCCAAAAAATAAATAATTAAATAAACAAATTTATTTTAAAAAAAAAAGAAAAACATAAACTCTTTTATAATGTTATGCCCAAATTAGCTTTCAGTTACATGGATTCAAGACTAAGTCTTAAGTCATATTCTATTTAGAAATGCACATGAACTGCTATTCTGAGAGTTCACAAATACGACTTTTATGGTGCAGATTTCTTCAGATTCATTATGTCTGTTTTACCATATCCTGTCACTGTTTTTTTTTTTTCTTTTTTTTTTTTTTGGCGGTATGCGGGCTTCTCACTGTTGTGGCCTCTCCTGTTGCGGAGCACAGGCTCCGGATGCGCAGGCTCAGTGTCCATGGCTCACGGGCCCAGCCGCTCCGCGGCATGTGGGATCTTCCTGGACCAGGGCACGAACCCGTGTCCCCTGCATCGGCAGGCGGACTCTCAACCACTGCACCACCAGGGAAGCCCTGTCACTGTTCTTTATTACAGCTTCTGTGAAAACTTTCCTGTGGGGTATCTTGACATGATACTGTCTGCCCTTCTCTTGGCATCAATATATTATATACAAATTAAGTCATCTCTGCATTTTTTTCTCTTGAGAATGGAACAATTATAATAGTACCCCTTTCCTTTATGCCGATTATAAACTCAAACAGGCAATAATTATTTAGAAGATACTATGGGTTGAATTCTGTACCCCCCAAAAGATGTTGTAATCCTACCCCCCAGTAACCATGAATGTGACCATATTTGGAAATAGAGACTTTGCAGACGATCAAGTTAAGATGAGGTCATGAGAGTAAACTCTAATTCGATATGATTGATGTCCTTATGAAGAAGAGAAATTTGGACTCAGAGACAGACACACACACAAGGACCTCGCCATGTGAAGATGAAGGCAGAGATCTTTGGCATCTGCAAGCAAAGTGACAAAGATTGTCAGCAAACCTCCAGAAGCGAGGAAGGAAGCATGAAACAGATTCTCTCACAGCCCTCAGAAGGTACCAACACTGCCAGCACCTTGATCTTGGACTTCAAGGCTCCATAGCTGGGAGAAAATAAAGTTCTATTGCTTAAGTTGCCCAGTGTAAGGGACTTTGTTACAGCAGTGCTAGCAACTAGCACAGAGGGTGACTATCTATCAGGCTACTTTTTTTTTTTTTAAACATCTTTATTGGAGTATAATTGCTTTACAATGGTGTTAGTTTCTGCTTTATAACAAAGTGAATCAGTTATACATATACATATGTCCCCATATTTCTTCCCTCTTGCGTCTCCCCCCTCCCACCCTCCCTATCCCACCCCTCTAGGTTTTTTGAATATGTTTTTGTTAACTTATAATATCCTTAAAATTTGAAAAAATATATATAATAGAGAACTTGTATATCTCTGAAAATATGTCTATAGGCCACAAAGATCTACAGTTTCTAGTTTGAGAAACAATGTAAAACAGAACTTAAAAATATTAATACCACATGTTACATATGCACTTTCCCATCTCACTGGCACATAAACCAAAGGCAAAAGACTTGCTCTTTGGCCTTATGCCAGATCCATGCACAAAATATTATAAAGGGCAGAGTTCAAAGGAAAAAAATTCTAATGATGTGCTTTTTCAAAATGGTCACATCCATTACACTTCAGCCCTTCCCGTGGTCCCGCAAGACCACACACTGGTTGCCATTTACCAATACGGCAATGAGTGACTGTACCATTGGAGGCTAACTTTGGTTTTACAGTCTTAAAGAAAAAAGAAATGTTTTTAGAAACAACCAAAAGATTTGAGAAGAAAATATGATATCCATCAGTTTGTTTCCTGCATTTAGCAGAAACTTGCTTATTTGTTTAGTTCTGGGAAGGAGGTATTACTTCCCTAGATTTTTTTTTTTTTTAATATTCCAGAGTATGGAGTCTGAAGCCTTCAGGCTCTACTGCATTCTGTTTAGCCTATATTTAGAACAAAGCAAACACATGTGATTCTTTAGAACTAAGCACTTCTGCCAGTGAGCCCTGGAAAATTGCTAACCCCAAAATAAAACAATACTGCTTTCTTTAAATACTTCTGCTTACACTTATAGTGAGGAGATATTGACAGCAAGCGTCAGTTTGAGTGACTGAAAATAAACAGAAGTGAAGAAAACAGGGACTTTTCGTATTAAAGCCAGATTTATTTAGAGGAAATATATGACAAGTATCATTATTTTCTCAAATAGCAATCTCAGGATATCTCACCCCTGAAGAAAAGTTATTATGTCATTTTCATGACTTCTGGAGGCTTATTAACAGTTCTCCCCAACCTGATCATACTGGCATTGATTCTAAAACAAGGCCAATATGGAAAGACAAAGAAGATAGCTTGGTTTACCCAGACAGACAACCTACAATAAGAGGAAAAGGCACTGTGAGTTAAAGTGACCCTATCTCTGCAAAGATCTGACTTTAGACTACACAAACAACAACATCTATAAATATTGAATATGCCCACAGTGAGACACCTTTGAGCAAGAATGGCAGGAAATTCCATTGAGTGGCCTTCACATTTTTCCTACAGCTCTGGTCCTACCACAAGTTCAAAGTTAAGAATGTGTACAGGGAGTGAAGAGACATGCATTTTTACTCTGATCCTACCTGTTTGTGAAAATTCTCAAGGTTTCTGGACCTCAGTTTTCCCATCTGTAAAATGATTGCATTGGATTCATTCTAGTGTTAAAATTTTGGAGGAAAATCCAGTTATCCAACTCACAGTTTCCAATTAAATTTGCTGTGACACTCTGTTGAACCAGCCATTTTTATTCCTTTCAACACATCCATTCTTTCAAAGTTCAGGTTCAACCATCATTTTTATTTAATTAGCATCTTGCTATATAAAATTATGTAATTCTTAATGATTTCCTCAAGATACACAAAAAGTGAAAGGTTTCAATTAGCTTTGTGAAAATTACAAAAGTTTCTACACTTTTATATTCTGCTTTAAAATAGAAAAAAGAAACTGGATATATATATGCTAAATGTTAGTAATGGTTATCCTGGGTAGGGACAGTATAGGTAAATTGTATGCCCTTATATCCAGGCAAAACTGTGATTTGAAAGATACATACACCCCAAAGTTCATAGCAGCACTGTTTACAATAGCCAAGAGATGGAAGCAACCTAAATGTCAATCAACAGATGAACGGTTAAAGAAGATGTGATATATACACACACACACACACACACACACACACACACACACACACACACACACACACACAAACAATGGAATATTACTCAGTCATAAAAAAGAATGAAATAATGCAATTTGTAGCAACATGAATGGCACTAGAGATTATAATACTAAGTGAAGGAGCCAGACAGAGAATGACAAATATATGATATCACTCATATGTGGGATCTAAAAAAATGATACAAATGAATTTATTTACAAAACAGAAATAGTCTCACAGACTTAGAAAACAAACTTATGGTTACCAAAGGAGATAATGTGGTGAGGTGAGTTTGGGATTAACATATGAACACTACTGTATATCAAATAGGTAAATAACAAGGAACTACTGTATAGCACAGGGAACTACACTCAATATCCTGTAATAACCTATAATCAAAAAGAATCTAATATATTTATATATCAGATTATATATATAATTGAATTATATATTTTAACTATATATATATATATATATATAATTGAATCTCTTTGCTATACACTTGAAACTAACACAGCATTGTAAATTAACTATACTTTTTAAAAAATTGTATGCCCTTCATTGTACATATCTAAATTATCTAAAATTTTCACAATGGACATGTATTACATTTGTAGTGAAGAAAAATAAGTAATATATTTTAAAAGTGTGTTTTAAACAGTGCCACAAATCACACCATCACTCAAATTCTCTCTTCTTAGGACAGTTGGTATTTTATATTTACTTCATCTGTACTACTATTATTATTAAAGTACTATAAAAGTATTGTGTACAGTTATCTTTTTTACACTCAACATATTTTTAACTTTATTGAGGTATATTTTATATTTCATAAATTCATCCATTTCAAGTGTACAATTCAATAATTTTTAGTAATTTTACCAAGTGGTGCAACCTTCACCATAGGTCAGTCTTAGAATCTTTCTTCTCCACAATAGGGTCCCTCATGCCTGTTTACAGTTAATACCTGGTCCCACTTCAGCCTCAGGCAACTACTAATTCACTGTGGTCTCTAATTTTATTGTTGCCCTTTCTGGAAATTCCATGTAAACAAAATCATACAATGTGATAATTGTGCCTGGTTTCTTTCATTCCGCATAATGTTGGTTTTTTGGGTTTTTTTTTATTGGAGTTGATTTACAAGGTTGTGTTAGTCAGGTGTACAGCAAAGTGATTCAGTTATACATATACATATATTCATTCTTTTTCAGATTCTTTACTCATATATGTTATTACAGAATACTGAGTAGAGTTCCCTGTGTTATACTGTAGGTCCTTGTTGATTATCTATTTTATATATATTAGTGTGTGTATGTTAATCCCAAGCTCCTAATTTATCCCTCCCCACCATGTTTCCCCTTTGGTAACCATAAGCTTGTTTTTGAAATCTGTGAGTCTGTTTCTGTTTTGTAAAGAAGTTCATTTATCTCATTTTTTAAATGATACCACATAATGTTTTTGTGGTTCATCCTTTAATGTAGCATGTGTTAACAGCCATTTCCTTTTTACTGATGAGTAGCATTCCATTCTATGGATATGACATTTGTCTCTCCTTCACCTTTCAGTTGTTGTTACAATTTATTTACTTGTTTTTTTAATAATATTCATTTATCAACAACATTTTTATTTCCACTATACTGCTTTCCCTCTCCCTCTCTCAGTTTTCATTATTCATCAACTTTATCATTCCTGGAGTATAATGTCAAGTAAGTTGATTTTTTTCCAGAGCTTTTGGGGAGGAACTGAGACCTGCCAATAGCTAGAATCAGCTTGCCAGCCACATGAATGAGCCATTTTAGAAGTAAATCTTCCAGCTCCATTAATTTCCAGTTGACACCTTGACTGTAGCTTCATGAAAGACCCTAAGCCAAAGCCACCCATCTAAGCTGCTATCAAGTTCCTGACCCACAGAAACATGTTCAATAATAAATGTTTGTTGTGGTTTTAATCCACTAAAGTTTGGGTTAATTCGTAATGCAGCAGAAAATAACAAAATAGATACCACATGATATTCTGTCTCCCAGAAATTAATCAAAACTTTGGTTTCCTTATGTCTTCCTATATCCTTCCCCACCTACTCTCAGCAACTTTACAAACTTATTCCTTTAATTTTTCACTGCCATTTTAATAGGTTTGGGGAAAAAGACAAGAATATTTTCATGTAGTCCACCGTCTTGTACCAGAACTCATACTATTTTGTTTGAAATGATGCACATTTTTTCTAAATAAAGCCTGTAAGTGAACTATTAGGAGGACTGAGGACCACCATTCCCCCCATACCATAATTGTTGATCACAACCTGTCCTTTTGTACTTGCTGACAACTTACTTTTTTGACATGATAAGGAAGTTTGTTAAAATTCCTGAAGAAGTTGGAAAGGAACAACTATGTGGTCATGAAAATCACCTGGGAAACTCATTTAAAATGCAGAATTCCAGCACTCTCACAAAGATTCTTGAATGGGGCATTTTTTGTGCATTTTTTAGGGGAACACCATAAACAATGGAGGAGAACAATAAAATAGAATAGAATAGTTTGCCCAGAAATAGATGAAATAACCATAGAATTTTAACACATGATGAGGATGGCATCTTAAATCACTAGGGCAAAGATAAACTTTTGATAAATGGTGCTGGGACAACTAGTTTGCCATTTGAGAAAAAGAGAAAATTAAATCCCTACCTCACACCATGCTTAAGAATAAACTACTCTTACATGGAGAATTTAATGTAAAAAAAATGAAATCATACATGTTCTGGAAATAAACATGGGTGGATTTGTCTATAATTGGCTACAGGGCAAAGCTTTCTAATTACGACTAAAATCTAGATGCAATAAAAAAAAATCCCAGAAAATTCTGTTGCAGGTATCCTCAAGATGTGATGCAGTAAGATATCATAGATACAAGTGGCTGAGAAAATGTATTTGTGTAACATGTTTATTAGGTTTATATGAAAAATTGCATAGAATTTTTGTGATATGCATTGTATACTTTATTTGTGCAATTTTTTTTAGTTCCTAAAAAGACTACCCCTATCCATTACTTAACTCTTATCTAGATCTCTTATTAAAATTCCCTAATCTTAGCCAGGTGGAACACAGAAGGATGGGGCTTATCCCATACTTACCAAGATCAGGAATGTGGCCCTTCCTCTCTTTGAGTGTTTCTACCTTCTCTGTGAAATTATCTCCTCTACTCACCAGAAATGGCTTGCTCTATAATCAAGAAGAGTTTGTGAGCTCTGCTGCATAGCTTAGACAAGTTAACATTTTTTATCTTCTCTGAGAAAAAGTCAGCCCCCAACAAAACATAAAACCTGTCACTTGAATTCATCAACCAGGTCAGAAAAAAATCCCTCCTCCAACTCCAGTCAATACTTATTAGTAAAAGAATGTAGGATGGCTTTGTAGCTAAGTATTATTTTCAAAGGAATGAATTGTATGGCTCTACATTAAGAATTTAATTACACTTTACATCTGTATTTGTAAGAGTTGCAGATTTCACTTGGCAAACCAGCAAACACATTAGCACTTAACCTTTTCTTAAAGTAAAGGAAATGTACTTAGAAGTGACTAGGATTCCAAAATGTTAGTTAGAATCACCAGGGAACTGCATCCAGCATTTATTTGTATATGCTCTTTATGTGACAACCTACTGCTGAATTGCTGAAGAGCTGAATCAGATTACTGCCCACTGGTAGCTTTTGTAAGTTTCTTTATTTAGGGCTTTTCCACCATGAATCACTAGAGAAAGCCCCTATCCTGTTACCCCGGTGGTCATTGTGACAGGAGAAAGCCCCTCAGAAGCATTAAGAAGCATAAGACAAGAAAGCTGTCCATGGTGTGAGGTTAAGGATACAATTTCATTTTGTTTTCCTTATGGATAACCAATTGCCTCAGCAGCATTCAATGAATAATTGATCCTTTCCCCACTGATTTCCTCCATTGCCATCTCTGTTTTGTATAGGACTTTATATGAATTGCTCTCCATTCTTTTCACTTTCTTCTCCTTGTTTATCCTTATACCATACCACTCTGTCTAAATTATGTAGTTCTATAATAAATCTTAATACATTTGCCACCCACCCACACTAACCTTATTTATATTCTTCAGGAGTCTCTTGGCTATTTTTGGCCCCTTTCTCTTCCATATAAAATTTAGAAACAACTTGAAAAGTTCCACAAAATACGTTTTTGTGTTTTCATTGGAAGTGTACAGGATCTGCAGATAATTTTGGGGAGATGTGACATCTTAAAAACATTAAATATGCCTTTCCAAAAACATGGTATTTCTTATTTCATTCTTCTTTAATGTTTTTCACTAAAATTTTATAACTTTCTTCAAAATGTTCCACATTCAATTTAGATTTAATTCTAGATGTTGTGGATAGGTGAAAGACTTAAGTAGATAGAGAGATGATTGATACATAGATACAGAGATAGATAGATAGATGCTAGTTAGATAGACATAAAGAATTACTATGATAAGTCACTTTTTTGAATTTCATTTTCTATTTTCTGCAAACATGTGGAAATTCAAATTACTTTTATATATCAATTTGATACCCAACATCTTTGTTAAGTTCTTATTAATTCTAATCATTTCCTATTGTTTATTTTGGATTTTCTTGTAGACAACCATATCATCTATGGATAGTGAATAGTGATAGATTTGGTTCTTCCTTTCCAAATTTTATGTCATTTATTTATTTTTCTTCTGTTATAATACTTGCTTAGCTGATTTTGCTTAGTATTTGCCTAGTAGATCTTTTTCCACCCAAATGCCTTTACATTTTAATTGTGTCATATACAAGCAATATATTGTTGGATTCTGTTTTTTATACAGTTTATTATTTTTGAAATGCTTACTGATCTATTTGGATTCATTACTACTAGGTTATTTTGTGATTTATGTTTTCCCTTTCCTCTCTGTTTTCTTACCTTCCCAATTCTATTTTTTTCTTCTCTTGCTTTTTCACTTTAGTGGTTGCCCTATAGAGCTTCAATAAGGGACTTTAACTCAATACAAAAGTTAAATCAATATAAAAGCAAAGCCTTGGAACAGATCATTTCTCTCTTGATTATAATTGAGATATTATATTTCTTTTATATAGTAAATGTTTATTTAGATTAACATGCATACCATATTTTTGGCTTATAATTTCTTGCATCTCAGGTGCTTCCATTTGAGATCATTTTTTCTTTCTTTCTTTCTTGCTTTTTTGAAATACGTATCTTAGAAATTCCTTAAGAAATTCCTTAATCTATAAGTTAATATATTTTCCTTTGTCCTTGAGAGGTAGGCTTAGAGGATAATGAATTTTAAGTTGACAGTAGTTCTCTTACAGAAAGTTGAATCTATTGTTTATCTTCTGTTTCATATTGCTCCTGTCAAGAGGTCAGGTTTTAATCTTATTTTTGCCATTTGTAAGCAATTTCTCCTTTTTCTCTGGCTGCTTTTAAAATAATGTTTTTTGTCTTTGGTCCTACAGTTTTACAGCAACTTGGCTAAGTATATCTTGCTTTTTATTTATCCTGTTTGAGATTCATTAGACTTCTTGAAACTGAGGATTCATGCCATACAACTATTTTGGAAAATACTTAGCCATTATCTATTTAAATGTTGTCTTTCCTCCATTCTTCACATTCTTTTCTTCCAGAAGTCCATTTGTAAGTATGTCAGATATTTTCTTTCTTTACTCCTTTTTTTCTAATCATATCAATATACATATTTATATATTTTCTATATATTATATGTGATATATATATATCATGTATGCATGTAATTTATTCATTTTTAGATTCTAGCTTAAAATTTTTTTCTACAATGCATGACTTGTTTAACAATTAAGTTTCCATATTACTGTATTTTTCAATTGAGTTTAGTTGAAAATTTTGCCTGATAATTTTGATAGTCTCTTGCTCTTGTTCTTAAATTATATTTATAACATCCTCTCTTATTTATTTAAACATTGTCTTGGTTTGTTCAGGCTGCTATAACAAAAATACCATAAACTGGGTAGCTTAAAACAACACACATTTATTTTTCACAGTTTGGGAGCTTGGGAAGTTTAAGATCCTGGCACCAGCCAATTTTGTGCTGGTAAGAACCTGCTTCTTAGAGAGCTGTCTTTCTACTGTACCTTCAAATCACAAAAACAATGAGCTATCTCTCTGAGGGCACTAATCCCATTCACGAGGGCTCCTCCTTCATGACCTAATCACCTCTCAATGGCTCCACCTCCTAATACCAACACCTTGGATTTCAACATCTGAATTTTGGGGGGGGTGTCATAAATATTCATACCACATAAAACGTATTAAATACTTATGTTAAGTCTATGTCTGACTATTGCCATGTTTCTATTTAAACTTCTGATACTGTAGTTACTCCTCTGACCTCCCTCATGGTGGCTTTTTCCCTCATGCATTTGGTAATTTTTGATGTGAAATTCATGCTCCTAGGGCCATTATATTGAGAAGTATCTATTTGGTGGATCTGATAAGTGACTTTATTTCAGAAGATATTTGTTGTTTCTTCTACCAGATACTTGGGAGTGATACTAATCTGAGCCCACTGGAAATTTTAAGTTAAAAAATATTGAGTAAATTACACCTAAGAATTTCCCAAAACTAATATAAGACACCAAACAACAGATCAAATAAGTTCAAAGAACTTCAAGCAAGATAAATAATAGTGCATGCACACACACACACACTGAGTTAGGAAAATCATATTCAAATTTCTAAAAACTAAATATAAATAGAAAATCTTAAAGGCATCCAGAAGAAAATGACAGAAGAATTATTATCTACAGAGGAATAAGGATAAATTTTTTTATTAGAAACCAAGCAGGCAAGAAGACAATGGAGTGGCATCTTTAAAGTTTTGAAAGAAAAAAAGCCTGTCAAGCCAGAATTATATACCCAGCAAAAATACATTTCAAAAACTAAAGGAGAAAGAAATTCTCAGACAAACAAAAACTAAGGGAATTCATTGCTATCATACCTACTCTATGAAAAATATTACAGGAAGTTTTTCAGGCAGAAGGAATATGATATCAGTCAAAATCCTGGTCTAAATAAAGAAAGGAAAAACACTGGAAATGGAATAAATGAAGGTAAAATTACCTTTTTCTTATTTGTAATTACTATAAAAGAAAACTTCCTAATGCAAAAATATTAAGAATGTGGTATGCATTTTTCACATATGTAAAGTAAAATATATGACAATAATGGCATGAAGAATGGGAGAAGGATTTGGGAATATACTATTGTTAGGTCCTCACACTACATATGAAGTGACTTAATATTATTTGAAAATAGACCCATATTAATTTAAAATGTATGTTAATAGAGTCAAAATATAATCATAAAAAATGCTTAACACAAGAGAAAATAAATTAAAAAGTAGCAAAATAGTAGATATTTAATAAAATCATATTGATAATCACTTTGTGAATGAGATAAACTCTCAGTTAAAAGACAGAGATTATCAGAATGGTTAAAAAAAGCAAGATCCAACTCTATACTACTTACGAGTATGAATAGGCCCATTCTAGCCTCTCTAGGCCATTCCTTGATAACGTCTACCGACATCATGATTAAAGAAGACAGAGATCAGATGATTTCACATACAAAGTTGGTCCAAGCCTTTGATATTTCTTCCTAACTTCTGCAGTTCTCCATGCTCCACCCAGTTCTGAAGATAACAGAGATCTCCTAAGGAGATCTTGTTAAAAACTAAAAATAGTTAAGAAATTACTTTGCTTTACAGATTTCCGTTCTTCCATCAACAGCTTACAATTCAGTAGGCTATTACAAGGTATTTGTTTCATTTCCTTTCAACAGAATATATACCAAGGTTTATAAAGCATTTAGAAAATACTTTTTTAAAAAACCTCTTTGCTCAAATGCCTAAACCCTAAAGAATAATCTATAAATAGCTGACACAAGAGAAGGAAATTAACAAAGACTCACAAACTTTATGTGAAAGAGGAAGAGGCAAACTCTTGACCAATTATGTCACAGAGAATTAAAGAACTGTCCACTCAATGGAATATAATCATAATAATGTCTTTTTAAATGAAGAAGATGGATTCCATATTTCTTTGTCAGAAAAAAATAACTAGAGGTAGAAAACCTAAAACCTCACTATGGGACTTGAGTTAAGGGGAATTAAGGTATAAAAATAATTAAGCTCAAACTTAACATCAAGTGTTTCAGCCAACTCAAAAATATGTGTGTGTGCAAAAGTAGGGAAATGGGGGCTGAGACTGTGAAGCTTCTGAGAGCTGAAGGAAAGGGCCAAATTATGTTCAGGAAGAATATAATTAGAAAAAATAATAGCAAACATTCATGTAACTTTCAGTTACATGTATTTATTTAAGAGAAGAAAATGGCAGGAAGAAATGACTGCTAAGTGATGCTCAGAGCCCCCTCACACAATTGTAAGAGTGATATCCATCACTCCTTATCTTAATGGCTTGTTTTAATTGTCCATCTCCCCTCCTAGGCTGTGAGATCTATTTGAGAAGAACTTTATCTCTTATATGCCCTCAGTGTATTTCCTGGCTTTGTTAAATAAATGAGAAATCTTGTGGGATAGGAAAGACATGTCACCCATGTTAGGTCACTTCATTATTATACTCAAGTCATTCTAAAATAATTAAATCAGAATAACCATTAATGTCATCTAAGCAAAGCTGCTGTGAGAGTCTCATTTCTTCAACCAACCATCACAAATACACTCAGTCCCAAGTTCTGCTCACCATGCCTGAAATTCCTTTAGCAAAGAAAAAAAAGAAAATTCAAGGACCCGTTGAGAATATTTTAGTATATAATTAACCAATCAACCAGGGAAAATAAAAAACATCCCTCTGTATTAGATTTCTACTGCAATTATGCTACATAACAATAACCCCAAAACTCAGTGGCTTATAAAAAACATTTCTTTTGTTTCACTCTCATGTTTGTAGGATGGCTGATCTGATTTCATCTTTGGTTTGGCAGTATTTTGCCTAGGCTTCCAGTTGGGTTTAAGTCTCACTTCATGCTTAACCAGCAGCTTTATGGGATAGGATCTCATCAAGGAAGATGGCAGAAGTGTAAGAGACAAAGCCAAATAATGAAAGCACATTTATATTCTCTGATCACATCATGTGGACTCCCATCCCTTTAGCACCAAGAAGTATTGTAACAATGGAGTAAATAAATACTCCACCTACTCTAGAGAAAAATACTACAATGTCCCATGGCAAAGGGCTTGGACATATAATTCTATAACAGACAGACAGGCAGTGAAGGACTAGGAACAATTATTCAAGATATTACTTGTAACTTTCATGTTTTAAAGCAAGAAGGGAAATAATACTACAAGAGGAAGCTGTATGTCTAAAAGTGGTTACCCCCAAACAGTGCAAAGCTTCACATTTTGAAGAAATAGCACACACATTTTAGCCTATGCTAGACTCAACTTCCATTCTCTAGGTACGAGTTATATATGTCCTAAAGCTCTTTTTCCAGTTGCTTAGCACAGCAAGCTTTTGGATATACCAAGGCTGCCCTCTGCTAGAACACTCCTACCTTTACATATTCCTTAGCCATTCCCTACTCATAGTGAAGGTTTCAGCTGAAAGGTTGCCTTTTAAGGAAGCCTTTTTCCACCACCTCCCCACCATTCCCAACCTAAGTCAGAATAGCATTACAATCTTATGCAGAAGCTTTACCCTGCTTTATTGTGCCCATCTCAATTTGCAATTGTGTAACTGTTTCAGTTACATAATTCATTGCCAGTCACATGAGGGCAGGACCATGACTGTTTTCACCACTGTGGCAAACACTAATCCTAGAAGAGAATAGGTAATAAATAAATATTTATTGACTCAATGAATGATCAATTTTTTCAAAAATGACAACTTTTGTTAACAAAGACAGAGCAGATTTTGATCACATATGCTAAAGCAAACATTTTCCCTGAACTAATTAGCCACATATTGCCAAGTATGCTGCCCTAGAGAATCTTTAGCGCTGCATTATCCAATATGGCAGCCACTAGTCATGTAAGACTATTTAAAGTTTAAATTAATTTATATTAATTAAAATTTAAAATTTAGCTCCTCAGTTGCCCTAGCCACATGAGGGAATACCCAGAAATGGGATTGCTGCTCATATGGTCATTCTATTTTTAAATATTTGAGGAAGCTCCATACTCTTTTCCATACTGGGTACACCATTCCCACCAACAGTATACAAGCATTCCAATTTCTCCACATCCTCACCTATACTTGTTGCCTTTTGTTTTTCTGATAACAGCCATCCTAACAGTTATGTGTTGATGTTTCATTGTGGTTTGATTAACATTTTCCTGATGATTAATGATGTTGAGCATTTTTTTCATATACCTCTTGACCATTTCTATGTCTTCTTTGGAGAAATGTCTACTCAACACCTTCACCTATTTTTTAATTGAGTTATTACTTTTCTGCTATTGAGGTGTAGGATTTCTTTATATATTTTGAAAATAAACCCCTTATCTGATATATGGCTTGCAAATACGTTCTCCCATCCCACAGGTTGCCTTATCACTCTGTAAGTAGTTTTCCTTGCTGTGCTGAAGATTTTTAGTTTGACGTTTATTCCACTTGTCTATTTTTGCTTTTGTTGCCTGTGATTTTAATGTCATATCCATGAAATCAGTGCCAATATTAGCACTTCCATGTTTATTACAGCATTATTCACAATAGCCAAAATATGAAATAACCTAAAATGTCCATCAGCAGATGCATAGATAAAGAAAATATATACACCCATTAGAATAGTATTCAGTCTTAAAAAAGAAGGAAATCCTACAATATGTGATATGGTTGAGCTTTGAAGACATTATGCTAAGTGAAATAAGCCAATCACAGAAGGAAAAATATTGCATGATTCCACTTATATGAGGCATCCAGCGAGTGGACTCTTGGTTGCCAGGGGCTAAGAAATGGGTGTTGCTAATCAATGCCTTAAAGTCATAGTTATGCAAGTTCTAGAGATCTGCTGCACAACCTTGTACACATATACAACAGTAATATATTGTACACTTAAAATTTTGTTAAGAGGGTAACTCTCATGTTAAGTGTTTTTACCACAATAAAATAAAATAAAACACATTTTAAAGCCACACAGGATTATAGCAGAGACCATATTGAACAACAGATAAAGAACATTTTGGTCATTTCAAGAAGATCTATTGAACAGGGGTGCTTTGGAAGAAACATTCAAATATGCAACCAAATTCTTATTTGTTAAGGTACTCTAAAGCAGAATAATTCTTCCCAGATTTCTAATTTCTAAGGAACAGTTTACAAATCCTGAGATTCTGACTCAACCTACCCAAAGCACACTTGTTTGGCATACAACTCCATAAGAGGTATTTACAAGTGAACTAGGTAAACTTCTTAAGTTTCAAAAAAGTATTTCCCGCTAATGTTTGGAAATGGATACTGTAGTTTACTGAGTCAAACTAATTATCTGTCCTTGCTAAAATCAGCTTGCCCAGGTTTGCAAACTCCACATAGTTACCTATGGTTCTCTCTACTTTTTTTTTGCCCATCTTGTAATGGGCAATAGTAATAACTCAGATCCGTCAACTCTTCTCTCCTTAACTCTGCTTATCTCTTTTCTTCTGTACCTGTTGTGGTAAGATCTTGTAAGATCTCGTTTGGATGATTTGCAGTTGATCTTGCTTCTAGACATTCCCCTGTTATTTCATTCTATAATCAGTTGCCAATTAAACATAACCTTATTGTGTCCGTTCCCTGCTTAAGCTAATTTTCAAAGATACTTGTTAGCCAACATTTACTTTTGACAGTATGCTCAACTTACCTTTCTAATAATATTCCCCACCACTCCCAACTGCTGCAGCCAGGTTCATCCACTCACCTCCCAACCACACTAAAGCCATTTTGGCTTCAGCACATTTACTCTCACCAGTTCTCCCATTGATAATTCCTTTTCTTCCTTCATAACTTCTTCAAATATTTCTAATTCCCATTGTTTCAATAACTTTCAAAAGTTCTTATTTATTTTGTTGTTTTGGCTCTGGGTCATTGTACTGCCTGTGTCATCACTTGTATTACATCATCATAATACATTAGTATTATTTTGCTTAAACAGCAGTATGTTGATAGATCTTTTTCTCTCTACTATAGTAGAGAAAATAAGCTTTTGATATCATAGATTTTGAATTACCTCTTTTATCTCCCACCGAAGTTAGGACAACATAGTTCTATCAGGAGAGAGAGAGATCTCTGTGTGTATGTTTATATATATATATATATATATATATATATATATATACACACACACACACATATATATACACATTTATTTCATGAGTGTATATACTATATATGTATAGATGTGTGTGTATATATATTATATATACATTCATTTAATGACTGTGTATGTATTTATCATATATGTACAGGTGTGTGTGTGCATATATATATATTTAACAAGTGTGTATGTGTATACTATATATGTATAGATGTGTGTGTATATATGTGTTTATTTAATGAGCGTGTATGTTTATACCATATACATATAGATGTGTGTGTGTATATATATGTATATATATATAAACCCATGATGAATGAATGAATAAATGAACAAACCCTATTACATTCTCATAGGTTTGCCTTGACTTCTTAACATGTATCTTTAATTCTTCTGGTAAATATTCAGGATATAATATAGGAAAATCATGTATCATGCCAGAAACCACTTAACAATGTAGGTTCAAAACTGCCATGTAAAGGCAATTATTCCTTTAAAATGTTGTCTTATTTGGTCTCTTCCTTTTTCCTTAGTAGTTTTTCACAGACCTACTGCTCTCTCCTCATTAAAAAAAAAAAAAGTTAAAACTCAAGCTCTGTGGTCTGAAACCAATTTTGTAAGAAATATATTCCTTTTGGTAATTAGAGATTAACAAACAGTGCAAAAAAGAATACAAGACTATATCAGTATTCAACTGTACATGCATGGCAAAAAAAGAAAAGAGAAAAATGTAAGCTCTATATTCACTTAACTGAAATAGAAGTTTTTGGAAGCTTAAAGATGGAGATAACATCAAAATACATGAAGTCATGTTTGAGCCATCCTTGAGCATAAATGTACAATGCTGACATCTCTCTCTCTAAGCTTTCCATTCTTTTTTTTTTTTTTAACATCTTTATTAGAGTATAATTGCTTTACAATGGTCTGTCAGTTTCTGCTTTATAACAAAGTGAATCAGTTACACATATACATATGTCCCCATTTCTCTTCCCTATGGCATCTCCCTCCCTGCAACCCTCCCTATCCCACCCATCTAGGTGTTGTTCATAAAGCACCAAGCTGATCTCCCGGTGCTATGTGGCTGCTTCCCACTAGCTATCTATTTTATGTTTTGTAGTGTATATATGTCCATGCCACTCTCTCACTTTGTCCCAGCTTACCATTCCCCCTCCCCATATCCTCAAGTCCATTCTCTAGTAGGTCTGCATCTTTTATTTTTAGATTCCATATATACGTGTTAGTATAAAGTATTTGTTTTTCTCTTTCTGACTTACTTCACTCTGTATGACAGTCTCTAGGTCCATCCACCTCACTACAAATAACTCAGTTTCGTTCTTTTTATGGCTAATATTCCATTGTATATATGTGCCACATCTTCTTTATCCATTCATCTATTGATGGACACTTAGGTTGCTTCCATGTCCTGGCTATTATAAATAGAGCTGCAATGAACATTGTGCTACATGACTCTTTTTGAATTATGGTTTTCTCAGGATATATGCCGAATAGTGGGATTGCTGGGTAGTATGGTAGTTCTATTTTTAGTTTTTTAAGGAACCTCCATATTGTTCTCCATAGTGGCTTATCAATTTACATTCCCAGCAACAGTGCAAGAGGGTTCCCTTTTCTCCACACCCTCTCCAGAATTTATTGTTTGTAGATTTTTTTGATGATGACCATTCTGACCAGTGTGAGATGATATCTCATTGTAGTTTTGATTTGCATTTCTCTAATGATTAATGATGTTGAGCATTCTTTCATGTGTTTGTTGGCAATCTGTATATCTTCTTTGGAGAAATGTCTATTTAGCTCTTCTGCCCATTTTTGGATTGGGTTGTTTTTTGTTTTTTTTTGATATTGAGCTTCATGAGTTGCTTGTATGTTTTGAAGATTAAACCTTTGTCAGTTGCTTCTTTTGCAAATATTTTCTCCCATTCTGAGGGTTGTCTTTTGGTCTTCTTTATGGTTTCCTTTGCTGTGCAAAAGCTTTGAAGTTTCATTAGGTCCCATTTGTTTATTTTTGGTTTTATTTCCATTTCTCTAGGAGGTGGGTCAAAAAGGATCTTGCTGTTATTTATGTCATAGTGTGTTCGGCCTATGTATTCCTCTAAGAGTTTGATGGTGTCTGGCCTTAAATTTAGATCTTTAATCCATTTTGAGTTTATTTTTATGTATGGTGTTAGGGAGTGTTTTAATTTTATTCTTTCACATGTAGCTGTCCAGTTTTCCCAGCACCACTTATTGAAGAGGTTGTCTTTTCTCCATTGTATATTCTTGCCTCCTTTATCAAAGATAAGGTGACCATATGTGCTTGGGTTTATTTCTGGGCTTTTTATCCTTTCCCATTGATCTATATTTCTGTTTTTGTGCTAGTACCATACTGTCTTGATTACTGTAGCTTTGTAGTATAGTCTGAAGTCAGGGAGCCTGATTCCTCCAGCTCTGTTTTTCTTTCTCAAGGTTGCTTTGGCTATTTGGGGTCTTCTGCATTTCCATACAAATTGTGAAATTTTTTGTTCTAGTTCTGTGAAAAATGCCAGTGGTAGTTTGATAGGGATTGCATTGAATCTGTAGATTGCATTGGGTAGTCGAGTCATTTTCACAATGTTGATTCTTCCAATCCAAGAACATGGTATATCTCTCCATCTATTTGTATCATCTTTAATTTCTTTCATCAGTGTCATAATTTTCTGCATACAGGTCTTTTGTCTCCTTAGGTAGGTTTATTCCTAGATATTTTATTCTTTTGGTTGCAATGGTAAATGGGAGTGTTTTCTTAATTTCACTTTCAAATTTTTCATCATTAGTGTATAGGAATGCAAGAGATTTCTGTGCATCAATTTTTTATCCTGCTACTTTACCAAATTCATTGATTAGCTCTAGTAGTTTTCTGGTAGCATCTTTAGGATTCTCTATGTATAGTATCATGTCATCTGCAAACAGTTACATAATCTTTCCTTTTGAATTCTTTGGAGAAAATTATTACAGTCAATTCTCAAGTATCCATATTGGAAAAAGCAAAACAAAACAAAATGTTTGGATAATTCCAAATAATAAATAAGCTAAATTATTTAAATTTGATACTAAAATATGTTCTAATATTTTAATATTTGTAAACCAAGACTTCTAAGAATTTTCTGTAAAATAGAACCCTTATACCATATTGTAAAGATCTCAGCAAGTTTAAATGTTGTTCAGAATCTTTCATACTTGTCATCTTCCCATCCTTTTCCCCGATCCTTCTCTCTCCACCTTTCCTTCTAGCAATCCATCCAGGCAAGGAATCAGCTAATAAAGTGTCTGTCTTCTTTCAAATATCTTTTGCTTAAGAGAAGTGTAAATGGTCAAACATTTACATTTCAAGGGACTTTTCTGAATAAAAGTAAAAGCAAGTAGCTAGTTGAGATGTCAAGACTATTTTTTTGAGTATATTAGGTTTAATCACCTGAATAGCTCTCCTCTGTAATACTCCTTCCCCTCTTCCTTGTCACTTTTATCCAGAACTTTAGTTCCACTTTAATGAAATTAATGACTCCTCTTTTTATGGTCAATAATATTTAACAGTATACTTTATAAATTTCCCTATCACAGTTTCTTTAAAAAAATGCTTCTAAGTATTGTTAGTGAAAAACACATCTGGAAATATGCTCATTTAATACTTTCAATGACAATTTATCTTGACGTAGAATTCTGTCTTCTTTCTGTTTGCATTTTTTTTTTTTTTTTTTTTTTTTTTTTTTTTCCGTACATGGGCCCCTCACTGCCGCGGCCCCTTGCACCATGGAGCACAGGCTCCGGACATGCAGGCCCAGTGGCCATGGCTCACGGGCTCAGCCGCTCCGCGGCATGTGGGACCCTCCCGGACCGGGGCATGAACATGCGCCCCCTGCATCGGCAGACGGACTCCCAACCACTGCGCCACCAGGGAAGCCCTCTGTTTGCATTTTGATAATACTGTTCCATTGCTTTTAAGCATCTATTTCTGAAACTAGATGTCTTTCATTACTTTAATTGTCATTCCATAGAAGGTAATCTGTCTTTATTCTCTCTGGTAATTTCATATTTTTCAGTTTACTTTTGATGTTCTACAACTTCACTTCAGTTAATCTTTCTGAATTTATTCGATTTAATCTGACCAGCATTTGGTGTGCACTTTCCATCAGAAGACTCATGTCTTTCTGGCAGTAATGAAAGTGTCAGCCCTAATCCATTTTAATATTTCCTCTCAACCATCCCTCTCGTCTCTTCTTACAAAAATTATATATGTTAAGTTTCTCTCAATCTATCTTCCATTGCGCTAATTTCTCTTTCAAGATTTTACTATCTGTATCAATCCATTCAGCATTATGAGTGAATTCCTCAGTAACATCATCCAATTCACAAATTCTCCTTTTATTGTAAATAAGCAACTAGAGGATTTTTAAATTTCAGTGACTCTACATTTCTTTCATATCCAGGCTTTCTAACAGATTTTTCCCCATATCAACCTGTCTTCATACATAGCTGACTATTTTTGTCTTACAATTTTTAACTGTTCTTAAACTTTTTATTATAAAGTCATTTTGCTTTTTATCATAAGTTCATAAGTTCTGAGTGTTTATTTTGTTGACTATCTTTCTTGGTACTGGTTATTCTCAAGTTCTTTTTAGTTTTCAGTGCATTTAATTTTCAGGTTTATTTTAAGTGTGGGAGTAGGTAGGGTTACCGATCATTCTGATTTGCCCAGAACTGATGGTGAATTTCAGTACTAAAACTGGGAAAGCCCCAGGAAAACCAAGAGTTGGTGATGTTACTTTGCTTCTGTCTCTCTGGTTAATGGTTTTGACTTGCCTCCCTCCAGTCCCCTAGGACTGGTACATCCAGAACTAAGTCATCTACTGGCAGCTGAGGACACTTATCCTACAGAATGGTACATTTTCTGAACAGCAAAATGCTTAGCCCAACAGCTTTATACAAACCTGAAATATAAGCACTGATCCTGGCTCTTTTGAGCCTTTTATTTTTATTTTTTTTATGACAGAGGAACGCCAATGTCACCTCTAGTTTCATATAAGGAGATTGACTCAGTCCCCAAACACAAATTGTTAGTACAACTGTTTGCTCTCAGTGGTCAAATTCCCAGACACACTGGCCTCTTCCCAGACGAGGTGCACAATGAGCATGTCACTTCAGTCTCATCTTGCCAGTTTCCCTGTTCAGTCTCTGTTTCACAGAGCGCCTACATCTTTTTAGTATATTAGTAATATTGTTTATTATATCTTTTTTTCTGGAACAGAAGATAAAGTTTAAAATTCAACTTCACAAAACCATTTTGTCCAAAACTCTATCATAAATATAAAACATTAAACATCATGCTTGTAGAAAATCTTATAGTGTCTTTCAAATGCTGTATGGCCACCAACTCCTCTCAGCATTTTCTCTGCTCATCCTATGATACAACAACCACTAATATGTGAAAGGAATTTGGAAACTCTTGGGAGTTTAGATATTCACCAACTTTAAGTGGTGGAAACATAGCTGAGAATCAGAAATTTCAGAAAGAATGCTTGATAACAATGGAAACAGGTGTCTCAAAGTTTACAGAAGAAATTACAGGTCCCTTAGCCACAGGAAAGTTTATAATTCACCAGCATGTGGGATCCTTGGAAGAAGAGGTTTTATTCATCTTTATATCCTGAGCACTTAGCACAGTACCTGTCACATATTAGGCACTCAGCACATTGTGAGTAGAGTTTTTGAACTTTAAAGAGTTCCTGTCACCTTTACTCAGAGCCTAATTACTTTTGCTTTATAAACTTTTGTAACGTGTTTGACAGCACATCAGAAGACAAATAAAAGTAAGAGAGAAAACAAAATAAAACTTTAAAGGCAGACACAAGATTCAAAGAAACTAGTGCAAACAGACCGTTATATGTTAATAGATCCCAAGAGCATCACTATTTTATGACATGATATAAAACCTAAAATGTATAATGATTCTCTTGATTCAAGAAGAAAAGATTAAATTACATAAGTATGTTTTATTTAAGAAGACAGAGTAACAAAATGTAATGTTTAGAATGACTCCCATACACAATGGGTAAATTTTTTTAAAGAGGTGTTTATGCTTGAAGGTATTAAACCCTGAACTCTTTGGAGCACTCAGCTGCTGCGAACAATGCCCTCCTTGAAAGCTGAAAACAGCTGAAAACTTTCTACATAATGAAATCTCAGTTACGTCTCATTATCATGGAAAGACCAGTTCCAGAAAAGCATTTTCTTCCCATTAAAAGGAGTTTAACTCCTTCAAGCAAACCACAATGCTACCCTTGGTGGTATTTGAGCTGTAACTTTTTGGTGCTTCACATCTGTCTCAAAACCACAACTGTGCCTTAAGGATTATAGAGGTAAAGGGACTTTTTACCACTGCAAAAGTGTTTGGCTTCACTTTTCATCATGGGATTTCTCCTAAGTTGCTTGTCCATCTCAGCATACCTTTTGATTTCAAGTGTCTGACCAGGCTCTTGCCTACATGACTGCCACCACTTAAATCTTGTCCAGTCTTTTTCCCATTCCTTACTGATTGCTCTAGGAGCATCAGTTAAATGAGACACCCTTTGTGACAGAGCTAATATACTGGCTGGCTCATAACAGACCCTGAAATAGAGCTAGAGGATAATCATGATAATTCTCATACCACCATTTTATGGATGGAGAAGCAGAATCTGGGAGGTCACAAGTCCATTTAGATAGTGACAGAGTGAGAGTTTATTCCAGGTCTGAATGATTGCAAGAACTCCAGGTGCATTTGCCTCAACATCACATTGCTTCTTTCCATCACCCAGCTCTGCCTCCCTGGAAGAAACCAGGAGAGTGTGTATTATGGCTGCTGAGAGGAAAAGCAAGTTAAACAGATTGGGAGAAGAGACAGCAAGAAGAATGGACAGCTATAACCACTGATTCATTAGCTTTGATTTTCAGATATCTGGAACATATAAAAGGAATTTAATCACAAACATCCATACATTTGTAAACTGCTTAACTGATAAGAGGAACTGTTTTCCATGTAAGAATTCTATACCACCTTCTATACTTCTCTAGAAGCTAGATTTTGTGGTCTGTGAGTCCAAAGAGAACCTCAAACTGAAGAAAAAATATTAGTAGAAATGTGTTTTTAATTATTGGTTCTATTTCCAAAAAAAACATTCTAGGGAGGTAAAATGGTGACATGGTGACATCAATTGGCCTTTTATAATAATACATAGGATTGTTCCTAAGACTTTAATAGCTGTGTAGGTTCTTTTCTTAATTCTTTTTTTTAATGTACTTTTCACAGTTTATATTTCATATAAATATGAAATATGATCCCTCAGTCACCTTAGAAACAAGCTTTTGATGAAATTTTCTTCATGTTCATATTAATACATTGTCTCTAAACAGGGAATGAAGATAACCTGGGTAAATAAATAAAATTAAAGTATACATTATTCATAAAATTACAATAAATTGGTCCAAAGACAGCTTCAGATCAATGAGGAAAAGAAAAACAGCCAAGCACAAAAGATTTGAAGGCATTTCATTAGAAGAAATCCAAATGATCAACATGAAGATGAAGATGATCTCAGGTGGCCTTGGCCTGCAGCGACTTGAAGCAGGGTTTTGGTTCCCAGCCAGAGATTGAGGTCGGGCTGTGGCAGTGAGAGTGCTGAATCCTAGCCACTAGACCAGTGGCCAGTGACAAGGTCCTGGCTCTTCGGCTTTGCAGAAAAGAATTCCCACAAAGATGGAAAGTAGTGAAACAAGTAAAGTGCTTATTAGGTGGAAAAATAGTACATGTGGATAGACACGCAGGTGGACTCAGAGAGAGAGTCGTGCCCTTGTGGTAGTTTAAATCACTTATATGGGACATTTCTTCCAGGTCTCCTTTGGCCAATCATTTTGATTTGCCTGGTTCTGAGTCCATATTTGGTACATCTCAGGATCCTCCCTGTGTGCGTGCACATGTCTTAGTGAAGATGAATTCCAGTGAAGAAGCTTATGGGTAGGTTGACATCACTCCCCTTTTTTGACCTCCAAGTAGCTTTTTAGTCAGGAAGGTCTCCTTGACTTCGAGAATGAGAAATATGTGGTCTCTTATCTCTTATCTGGGCAGGGTTCAGCCTCTCGTATCTTCATCTTGGAGTATCAGTCCACAGGGGACAAATTCCAGCTGCTCAGCCTGGGGCCTACCTACCTCCTGCCTCAAATCCCGCCTGAGAGACATAGGCCCCAAGAAATCTTTATTGGGATGATGAAGGGCCAAGGTCTGTCTTCTGTAGCTTCTTCAGGCTGGCAAGGGGATCGTAGACCCTACCTAGATGGGGTCACAGAACTCTTGCCCTGTCTCATTAAGTGGCCCCAGGGTGACTTCTGTTGTTATTTAGTCAGAATCTGCTGTGGGGAGTGGCTGGAGTCCCTGCATCGCCATTGTCCTGTGATGCCCTAGAGAAAACAAACTAAATAATTAGAGAAGCAAGGACTAAAGACTAGTAAAAGACTATTATAAGAGACTCAAGCAAAGGTAAGAATCTGGTTATACGAGTTCAGCATATTTCTGTTAATCTCAGGCTTAAAATTTAGTATATTTCTCTTTTCTTAAAATGGAAGGTCTGAACCTGTTGGTCTCAGGCCTCCTTCCAGGACTGAAAGGTCTTAGTTGCAGATTTGTAACAATATGGAAGACAACAGAGCACTAAGCAAAATATGACATAAATCAGTACGGCTGAAAAGAGGAAGGTTATAAGAAAATGGAAACCTCCCTTCAGAAAGTTTTTAATACCTTGTGGGATCCAGGAGAACAATTAGAGAACCATATTCAATTTCCCCACCCATATAGCAAGGATTGTTGGTTAATTGTCTGCTGAAACCAGGTGGCTTGTTGTCAAATTTTGTCAATGTCGGTCTCTATCTGGGAAGAGGTATTACTGTATGTGCAAGAAGTGTTGGCAACTGCACATGCACCTCCTTGTTCTGCCAACAGATAATCAAGGGCCAGTGGGTTGTCAGGTACCGCCTTGGCCAGTGAATCTAGAGACTTCTGTAAATTAGTAAGAGAGTTAATGGTACTGTTAGCTATAGCAGTAAGTGTGAGACAAGTTTCAAAGGACATGTTGGTGGGCGGCTACTCCCCACAATAGTAACAAGGTATACCCAAAGAAATAGGTGTCTCCATCTGGGATGCCACCAGGTAAATCTCGAATTAATCGAGTGAACAGTTTTAATGAACCAGCCAAGTGCTTGGATTCATTTAAGGAGTGGATTGAGAAAGGAGTAGTCAAGGTTCCCAGAGTACACTGTGTGGGCATGGAGTTATTGTGTAGGCAATTAGTGGCCCATGGTTTTTTATCTACCTGGCAGGTGAAATATCCTGGTGGTACACAATAGACTAACTCACCCAAGATTTTAAAGCCTATGTATCCAATTCTATTGTTATGGAAATGTTCTCCAGCTACAAACCTAACGCATTCCATCCACACCCATCCTGATATCTGCTTCTCCTGCGTGGACCCTTCTTTCCATTGGGTAGCAAGTTAGAGTTTGAACACAAATAGGTAACTGGAGTTCTGGCTTGGCAGGGGAGTGCGTTATAAAATGCTGGGGTGCTTTAATGTCAGTTCTTCTTTCATCCTCCCTTCAAATATGAAGTTTGACTTCATATTCTCCTTCTGTTGCTAAGGGGAGCGTTTGGCAAGAGACATTACAATTTTCTTCAGTAGGAAAATGAACAATTCTGACTCTGTACATTACCATTCTGAGTCTTGGATCTTTGGTAGAAGACCATTTTCCCTCAGGAACTTGACTAAAATTCCTTACAGGATGGAAAAGGGGGGCACTATAGTCCATGATGGACTTAGCTTGGGGTAAGCAGATCCAGCATTTTGTAAACCGAGTGGAGGAAGAAAGAGTTTGTGCAATGAGAGCCAGAGAGTTGTCTGTCCAACCTGTGGATAAGGGAAATAGGCATAGAAAAACTAAGGCAATTAGTAGCTTCATAGTTGCAACAGTCAGAGTCATATTTAAATCACCCAGCATGGGCAGAGAAGTTTAGTAAATTCCAAGAGCAAAGATAAGAGCAAAGGGGACAATAATTATTTAAATCTGCCAGAGCATGTCAGTTATTCTGTAAGTCAGTTGAAGTACTGGAAGGCATAAAAGGAAGAGAAGGGCTATGGGTACTTAGCCTTGGGTCCAAGAAGTCTCTTTGTCCTTCCTGAATAAGGTCCTGGAGAGGCTCACTCGTCCACGTGGAATTTTCAGTTTGTCCTGGGTCCTCCAGGTCCTGTGGAGACTCGGAGGAAGAGGTGGATTCACAGGAATAGCTGGAATGTGAGTCTTCAGGTTCCTGTAACATATCAGTGGAGACAGGTTTAATCCTGGACAAATGAACCCAACTAGTGACTCCCTGGAGTTTAACTGCTAACTGCCACAGGGGTACTCAGCAGGACTTGGTAAGGACCCTTCCATTTGGGGAGTAGCTGGTCACCAGGGGACTCATTTTTCCAGGTCTTTAAAAGTAACTACTCTCCAGGGTTTACAACAGAGTGACTGGGAATGTCATCTGGAAAGGGCTGTACTCTGTTGCCATATTCTTATACAGCCTTCTGGACCTGGTCTAGGTTTATAACGTATTTAAGATGAGCCTGAGTTTCTAGGTCAGTTAGCATGTCCAGAATAATGAATGGCCTTCCGTATATCATTTCAAAAAGGCTTAATTTAGTGCTTGTTTTAGGGGCTGCCCTAACCCTTAAAAAGTCTATTGGCAACAGGCAATACCATGACTCTGACGTTTCCTGACAGAGTTTGCCCAAGGTTTTCTTTAGAGTATGATTAGCCTGTTCTACTTTTCCTGAAAACTGAGGTCTCCAGGATGAATGGAGGTGGTATTTAATTCCTAAAACCTGTGAAAGCTGTTGAGTGACCTTTGCTACAAACGAAGGTCCATTGTCACTCTAAAGATGACGGGGTAACCTGAATCTAGGAATAATTTATTTAGGAGCACCTTAGCCACCTCAACTGCCTTCTCTGTTCTAGTGGGGAAGACTCTACCCATCCAGCAAAGGTATCTATAAAGACTAGTAAGTATTTGAAACTCTGGAAAGAGGGCATTTGAGTGAAATCTAGTTGCCTGTCCTCTCCTGGGTAAGTCCCACATTGCTGGACTGGGCTAACAAGAGGGGGAGACTTGAAGCTTCCTCTAGGATTACAGGTGACACAAAGGGCACAGGCTCAGGTAACACTTTTAATTGTCTCCAGAAGCTCTTTCCCTGTAAAAAGTCAGAAAACAATTGTAGACACTTCATCTCTCCCCAGATGGAGAGAATCATGTTGCCCTTTAATAATTTTCCATTGGTCAGAGAGAGGTATGAGCAATTCTGATCTATGTGCCACCATACATCTGTTCCCTTGGTTCTCCCTCTGTCTCATGCCCAGTTTTCTTCATAAGTTGAGTACCTGGGTATAATGTTAGAAGGAGTAAGGGATGGGATTAATGCCATTTCGGTTACGGGCATCAGGGCAGTTTTCTTCACTTTCCAATCTACCCTGTTGTTTCCTTGGGAAATTTGAGAAATTCCCTTTTGATGCCTGCAGCAGTGGATGACTGCTACCTGTTTTGGTTTTTGAACTGCTCCTATGAGATGTAAAATCTCAGCCCCATATTTTATAGAGGAATTTCTTGCATTTAAAAGTCCTCTCTCTTTCCAGATAGCTGCTTGGGCATATAAAACAAGGAAGGCATATTTTGAGTCTGTGTATATATTTACAATCTTTCCTTTCCCTAGCGTTAAGTCTCAGGTTAGAGCTACCAGTTCAGCCTTTTGAGCTGAGGTGTTAGGTGGTGAAGGTTTTGCTTCTATGTTGCTATGAGCACTCATGATAGCATACCCTGCCCTACTGACTCCATCTCCAAACTACTGCCATCAGTAAACCATTCTTCCTCAGGGTTTTCTATGGTCTGGTCTGTTAGATCAGAGCTACAGTCATAGACCTGGTCAAAGGTCTTGAGGTAAGAATGGGTTAGCTCTGGGCTTTTGGCAAGCATTAATGTAGCTGGGTTGAGGGTGTGGCAAGTTTTGAGGGTTAATTCTAGGCAGTCAAGGAGTAAAGCCTGGTACTTAATAAGGCAGCCTCCAGTTAGCCAATGGTGGTTTTTTATCTTTAGAATTCCTTGCCCTTGATGAGGGGTCTGGACTTCCAGAGACTGTCCAAAGGTAAGCTTGTTAGCATCTTCCACTAATAAAGCAGTGGCAGCTACTGCCCGGAGGCAGCCAGGCCAACCTCAGGCCATAGAATCTAGTTGCTTGGGAAATAGCCTATAGTCTGAGGAACTTCCCCTAGCTTCTGTATAAGGACCCCCAGAGCTGTCCCCTGCTTTTCAGCCACTTACAAGATGAATGACTTTTTCAAATTGTGGAGACTCAGAGCAGGGGATCTGGTGAGGGCCTGCTTGATATCATTAAAAGACTTTTTTTATTCTCCATTCCAAATTAATGATTCTGTATCTGGGCCTTTAGTGGCTTCATATAGGGGTTTAGACATAAGCCCAAATTCTGGAATCCAAATTCTACAAAATCCTGCCATGCCCAAAAAGGTATGGAGATGTTTCTTTGTCTGTGGAGTGACTGGGCCTAATATAGCTTGTTTTCTTTGTCTGTGGAGTGACTGGGCCTAATATAGCTTGTTTTCTTTGTCTGTGGAGTGACTGGGCCTAATATAGCTTGTTTTCTTTGTCTGTGGAGTGACTGGGCCTAATATAGCTTGTTTTCTATCTGGAGATAACTGTCTACTTCCAGGGTTTATAATATATCCCAGATATTTAACTCATTACTTTGAGGTTTGTGTCTTTGTCTGAGAGACCTTAACCCAGGGCCCCAAGGAAATTAAGGACTTCAATGGCATTCTGATCTGGGGCCTTCATGGTGGGACTACATATTAATAAGTCATCTACATACTGTAGAATAGCACCTTCTTTTAGGTGTATTTTCTTTAGTTCCTTTCCTAGGGCCTAGGCGAACAAGTGTGGGCTGTCCCAAAACCCCTGAGGCAATACTGTCCAGGTATACTGTTGCATTTGGCCTGAACTGGGGTTAGTCCACTGGAAGGCAAACAGATATTGTGATGAAGAATTAACTGGGATGAAAAAAAAAGGCAACCTTGAGATTGAGCACAGTAAAACATTTGGTGTCCTCAGGGATTTGGTCTAACGTTATAAGGATTGGCCACAAGGGGATGTATAGTGACCACTGCGACATTTACTGTTCTAAGGTCTTGTACCATCCCATATTCCCCATTTGGCTTAACAACTGGAAAAATAGAAGTATTTCATGGAGACTGGCAGGGCACCAAAAGGCCATGTTTTAAGAATTTATCTGTGATGGGTTGTAAACCCTTCTTTGCTCCCAACTTTATGGGGTATTGTCTCTTGTTAGGGTAGGCAGCTTCTGACCTGAGGCTAATTCTTACAGGTTGGGCATTTATGGCCCTTCAAGTGATTCCTTTGTCCCATACTGAAAGGTCCACTGTTTGTAGAATATGGCTGGGAATAGGACCTTGCTCTTCTGGCTGGTCTGTCTTAGTCAGAGTCAAGATAAGGGGCTGCTCAGGGTCTCCTAACCATAGTATGGCCCCAAGGGAGCTCGGAAAGTCTCTCCCCAGTAGTGGGGTGGGACACTCAGGTACAATTAAAAAGGCATGTGAAATCAACCACTGCTCAAATTGGCAAGTGAGAGGCCCAGTAAAGTAATGGGTGTGAGGCTTTCCATCGACACCAGTCACAATACAGCTTTTAGAGGAAAGAGGTCCAGCACAAGAAATTAGGACAAAGTAAATTGCTCCCATATCAATTAAAAGATCAATCATTTTACCTGCCACATCAAGGACCACCCAGGGATCCTTGATGGAGATAGACATCTCATTGGGGGGTGCCACCACAATCCCTGGGCCACCTCAGTCATCCAGCATGGCCATCTCAGGAGCAGGAGCTCCCCTTTTCCTACGGGACTGAGAGCAGTCCCTCTTCCAATGACCTGTTTGTTTGCAGGCTGGGCATGGCCCTGGGGGCTCTTTCTGGCAATCTCAGGCCCAGTGGCCAGTTGACTTGCATTTGAAGCATTCCCCCTTGTTGGTCTTACCTCTAGATGGATAGTTGAACTTTCTTGGCCCCCTTGGGTTGTCCTGAGGTTGCAAGGCATGACTAACAGCAATGGCTATCAGTTTTGCATGAGCCCTGGCCTGTCTTTCCTCATGTTGGGTTCTCTCTTCCTCCTCAGCTTGATCACAATTATTAAATAACCCAAAAACCATATCTAGGAGTTGGGTCATGGGGGTTTGTGGGCCTAACTGTAACTTTTGGAGTTTCTGCCTAATATCAGGGGTGGACTGGCTGATAAACTGTTGCCCCAGCAGAGACTGACCTTTGGAAGTGGAGGAATCTATGCTGATATACTTTCTAAATCCTCCACATGCCTCCCATGAAAGAGGGCTGGATTCTTTTTCTTCTTGGGTCTTTTCTTTAAACTTTTCATAGTTAACTGACTTTTTGATACACTTTCTCACCCTTTCTAATATACATTGAATCATGTGCCTCCTGGTTTCCGTTCCCTCCTGGGAATTATAATTCCAAGGGGTTTCTGATTTGGGACTGTGTCTCCACCCACAGTATAATGTTTGGGTTTGTCTCTGGCAAACTGGTTAGCGTGCCCCTGCGCTGCTGTCCAAATTCTCTGTTTTTCCTCTGGAGTACAACAAGTAGATAGGACTACTTGGAAATCATTCCAAGTTAAATCATAGACCAGAGTTAGGGCATGAAACCCTTCACCAAACTTACTAGGGTCTTCAGAACATCAGCCTGGTCTCTGTTTGCATTGGGCTAAGTTGGTTAAAGAGAAGGACACATGTACTCTAATTGTCTCTTTACCATTTGCCACTTCCCTAAGAGGGCATAATTTTCCTAATCCTGGGTGATAGGAAGCTCCCCTGTGAGGTACCCAAGAGGGACTAGTCTCTCTTTCTTGGGGTAACGGAGGGTATGGAGGGACATACGGAGGTGGAGTTTGGGATTGGTCTGAGGGACTGGGAAAGGTAGATGACTCTGGAGAAGTGGGTGGATCCAGAGAAGTAGATACTGTCAGGAGTAGAGGGAGCTTGGTTTTCCCCCTGAGAGATGGGAGAGATTAGAAGAGAATCATCTAAAATGTCAGGAGAGTTTTCTGGTTCCCCAGGTTTTTGACTACAAGAGCCATATAGGGCAGGAGTTTGGTAAAGGATCATGAAAGCCTGAATATAGGGAACCTCAGTCCACTTTCCCATCCTGTGGCAATAAAGATCCAATTGCAGAATGATATTGTAAGTTAGAGACCAGTTTTCAGGCCATTTTTCTCTGTTCGCCAACTTATACAAAGGCCAGGCACTGTTACAGTAAAACAAGTTTTTCCTTTCTTAGCCCTTCTATTTAAAAAAAAAATCCAATTCTTAAGGATATACTCCAGACGTATTTCTTCTGGCTTGGAGGGGGATCCTCCCATGTTGGTAACCTAAAACCAAGAAAAAGAGAGCTCTCCTAGAAATGGAATCCAGCAGCCCAGAAACATTTACCAGGAGGCTTTAACCTGAAGGCGTCAGGGCGTCCCCCAAATTCCCTTCTAACCAGATGGCGTTTCAAGTGTCCTCTACTCCCCCATCGATTCCTGACCAGCCATCTCTGGTATTCCTTGGTACCTTGCACAAGGTGTCCCCCCATAGGGCCAAGGGAGGACATTTGAACCAGGGCAGACTTGTTGCCAGGACATGCCTTAGGAGGGATCTACTGTTTATAGAGCTTATGTCCTATGATAAGTCTTCCTATGCTGGGGTGTATTGCTTGCAACTGAGCAACTACAAAGTTTATAATTCAGGCTTCTGGGGAGTGGCCAGCCCAACAGGCTGTCCGTAGCAGTGTGTAGACTGCAAAAGCCTGGAGTAAAGAGGGTCTGATAGATGCAAAAAAGAGCCCTTGGAGAAATTGGAGTTGGGTGCTATGGAAGATGGCACAGGGTTCAAGGCTTGAGGGTCAGGAGGCAGAGAAACTTTCATAGTAAAATTTGGGGCATTGAGTGAGGTGAGAGACTAGACAGCAGAAGAACCCAAAAACCTTTGCCCTATCTGTCTGGCAGCTAAAATAGAATTGGGAATCATCTGATAATTTTGTCTGACACAGGCAACGGTGAGTTTGGCAGTGGCGGGGACACAGTTTAGGAATTATGTCCCAGAAATCCTTCCCTAAAACGTCACAGAGATATGAAGTGAGAATGAGACCTTGCTGTGTGAGTAAGGTGGGAAGGAAAAGCATAGTGGAGGGTTCCTTACAGGGGGATGGCAGGCGGGAGAGAGAGAGAGACGCCTGGGGCTCCTTCACATTGGAAATCACATTTCCACCAGGTTCCACAGGACAGCGTCAGCTGTTATCCAAGCGTTATTTGAATCTGCATGGCCTGGGAAATACCCATGGCACCCCCAATTTTGATGGGGAGCCATAATGCAGTGGGCGAACCGAGTTTATGCCCTGTGGGCCTTGAAAAGAAAGCGAAGAGGAGAGCAAGAGAGAGAGGGCAAGAGCTAAAGTCAGGGGCCTCAAGCCGCAGCTGGGAGAAGCCCACTGTTTACCTTGAATTCCCAGGTTTCAGCACCAAATGTGATCTCGGGTGGCCTCGGCCTGCAGCCACTAGAAGCAGGGTTTCAGTTCCCAGCCAGAGATTGAGGTTAGGCTGCAGCAGTGAGAGCACTGAATCCTAGCCCTCAAACCAGTGGTCAGTGACACGGAGCTGGCCCTTTGGCTTTGCAGAAAAGAATTCCCACAAAGATAGAAAAATAGTGAAACAAGAAAAGCGTTTATTAGGAGGAAAAAGAGTACATGTGGATAGACACACAAGTAGACTCAGAGAGAGAGTCGCGCCCTTGTGGCAGTTGAAATCACTTATATGGGGCATTTCTTCCAGGTTTCCTTTGGCCAATCATTTTGATTTGCCTGGTTCTGAGTCCATATTTGGTACATCTCAGGATCCTCCCCTGTGTGCGTGCACATTTCTTAGCTAAGGTGGATTCCGGTGAAGAAACCTATGGGTAGGTTGACATCACTCCCCTTTTTGACCTCCAAGGAGCTTTTTAGTTGGGAAGGTCTCCTTGACTTGGAGAATGAGAAATATGTGGTCTCTTATCTCTTATCTGGGCAGAGCTCAGCTTCTCCTACCTTCATCTTGGAGTATCAGTCCACAGGGGACAAACTCCTGCTGCTCAGCCTGCGACCCATCTATCTCCTGCTTCAAAGATTCTTCAACCTCACCAGAAATCAGTGAAATAGTGAAGTACAAATTTAAAAAAAATTATAAGATGCTACTTTATACTCATCAAATTAACCAAGTTTAAAAGTCCAAAACTAACAATCCTCAATGAAAATAAGATGAAATGAGACTGGGGTGCAAATTGGTTCAATTACTTGGAAGAGTAATTTGGCAATATCTAATACATTTGAAGACATTCCTACCATACAATCTATCAAACCCTATATCTACCCTAAAAAAAATTCTCAGGCATAAAAAAATGTGTTAAAGATGTTTGTTACAAAGTTGCCATAATAGTAAAAATTATAGAAGGAACTAACTTATATTACAGTTAAATAGGTTAAGTTACTGTGGGCAATTCATAAATGAAATGCCATATAGCAGTTAAAATGGATGAACTAGATGTATACGTACCAACATGGATACATTTCAAAACTTTATAATGAATGAAAAATGCAGGTTGCAGATGACAATATTTATGCATATTTTAACCCATAAGACAATACTATAAATTGTTTGTGGAATTATATGTTTGTAAGAAAAAGTAGGAAAACGTGGACAAGGAATAGAAAATAATTTTAGAAGGGAAAGAGAGGAAGGAATAGAATGAGTTTGGTGCTATATCACTACTATCTTATTATTTAAAAACAAAAAGGCTTGAAACAAATACGTCAAACCTATCTCTAAAATCTAGGTGGCAAATACATGATGTGTGTTATAACTTGCTATACTTTCTTGGAGGTCTGAAACATTTCACAATTTATCATTAAAATCTAAGCAACATATACTTATAGTATATATGGCATATTTAAGATGATAGAAAGCATGAACAGAAAAAAAAATACATGAAAATATTAACCATAGTCTAGGTAACAGTGAGGGGAAACAATTGGTGAAATTTACTCCTCTTTTTTCTAAATTTTTTCCAAATTCTGTTTATTGTGCACGTTACTTCTAAGTTTTAAAAATATATTGATTTGGCTATAAAATTTAATTAGTAGATTTTCTTATCTTTTAAAGGAGATGTTTTGTCTTTTTAAAGAGATAAAATAAATGACTCATACTCCTTTTGAGGTTACACATTAGTAATGAATGCCTTTAAATTTAGTATTGTAAATATTGAATTCAGTAGTTACAATAACTTAAATGAGTCAGTGTTTATTTACATAGTCAAGCCAATGCTTCTAAAATAGTTTCAGCTGCCCTTTAAACAAGAAATGTTACTGCAAGTTTGGGTCATCACAGATGTTTTCTTCCAAGTAATTGCATCCTCCTCAGTTTGTCAGTTTGTGATACCCAACCTAAAGCTGTATCAGACTGGAAAATCCTTCACACTGGCAAGTGGATAACTAAAAACATGCTTTTTAGAAATAAAGTTATATTAAATGGCTCTGCTTTTTTTTGAAGTACCTGATACCTATTTACAGTGTCAGCCATAAGCTTAGGGCTTACAAAGGTAGAGCTGACACATGGGAAGTTAAGAGCTTAATGTTACACAGCTTATGACAGACAGGACCACCACTTCATCCCAGGTGTTTGATCTTCTCATGGGACACCCTGACCAAGCCACCAAACTGCTGGGAGTAACTATGACATCCCCTCAGAGTTCTAGACAATAATTCTCCTCAAAAAGCACTTACTGTATCACATCCAAAAACTCAGAGAAAATACAGTGGAGATCCTGGAGAAGAAAAAAATTAATAAATTTTTAGACTGAGATTCTGTCCTTCAAAATCTCAAATCTGAGTTAGTGCTTTGAAGTTATTGTTATAGAGCAGAAAATAACTTTTCCAGCCCAAGAGGTACATGGTCTTGGTGTTCAGCATCCTTCACAGTCCCAACCTTCACTTGTCCACTTGTAAGATCACTCCACCCTTCCTCCCTCTCTTCCTTCCTTCCTTCCTTCCTTCCTTCCTACAACAACAAAGATTTCTTGATTGCCTACTATTGTTCAGGCACACTGTGATAACCTATGTGGTCCCTATCCTCACAAAGCAGATAGTCTAGATCTCTGAGGTTCAATATGGTAGCAACTAGCCACATGTGACTATTTAATTTAAATTAAGTAAAATTAAGTAAAATTTAAATTAAGTAAAATTAAGTAAAATTTAAATTTCAGCCCCTCAGTCACACTAGCCACATTTCTACTACTCAATAACCTCAGTGCAGATACAGAACATTCCCATCACTACAGAATTATTGGAAGTGCTGGTCTAGAAGAAAATTAAGCAATCACAGTGCATTTTGTTAGTACTGTGATAGGGGAAATTCAGGAAGCAACAAGGGCACCAAAAAAGAGAGACAGTGATGGGAAAGGATGAAGGAATAAACAAAAATGTTTATTCCATTGACTCCATCTATATTAGAATTTCTGGCTCTCTCTCTGTCCTTCTCTCTACACCCTTCCTCTTCTCATCCTTCCTCCTCCTTGTTATTCTGGCTGAAGGGAGAGGTTCAATCCCAATGGATAAAATAAAATGCCACCCCCTCAATCCTGTCCAATCCATTCCCAAGTCTTCACCCAGTGACTAAATCCTCCAGCTTAATACTTGCTCTTTCAAAACAAAATACTTCCAACAAAGGTTCTAGAGGAAGCTCTTTGTCCTGCGCATGACCCCATGGTCTCCAATACCAAATGACCAGGTCAGACCTGAAAAGGTGGAAGTTTATTAGCTTCTCAAAAGGGGTACTTCCTTTGAGCTCCTGTACCAATACAACAAGCTCTTCTGTCTGGCTACACAGACAATCAACTAATTATGAGATCTATTTAGTCACTGCTTTTTAAGTATTCTAATCATCCCCCAAATGTCCTCAGAGCCAAGAGTTAACTCAAACACAGGTGCAGAAGAGCTAACACAAAGGAAAAGAAATAATATACAAGATCAAGTGAGATATCAGACTCTCCATGTTTTGCTTATGTAATGGCTGTTGTCATGTCCAGAATAGACATACCAGAGACAAGCATGTGATCACAGACAATCCCTGCCTGTCAGACTGGGTTTGGGAAAGCCAACTGGATAGTAAAAAGTGCATTCAAAGGTATTTTTTTAAAGCAAGGTGAATTACATTCATCTCTGGATAAGCAAAGAAGGATTGACAGCACTTTGGGGGTATGTTTGCTTTTTTAAAAATATGGATAAAAGTTATTTAAACTACCAAATTCATTATTTGCATGTAAAAGCCTTCAAAGTGCTTTCATATCTTTATATCAGGAAGGTTGTGACAACTTCCCACCCCAAATCAATTATATTTATGCTTTCAATTACATAGCAAATTTTTCTCTTTTTTCAAAATATGTGAATTCTGATTTGTGTCTGAAGGATTACAAATTCAAAATTATTTTGATTGTTAGAGGAATTGTTGTTAATACAATTAACAATTAATTGTATTAAGTAATTAATTAATTACGTCGAGTGTTTCTTGAGGTAATTATCACCTGGATATTCTCCTTTTGCCCCTCCAGGCCCTTTTCCACTCTGCTCTGAGGCCTGCCACAATGGGCTCCTTTGCCCATTGGTTTCCAATTGGGTTTGGCCAAAGAGAAGCACTAAATAAGCAGGAGATGCCTGGAGAGACAAAGGAGGAAGGGAGGAAAGGAGGGAGAGCAGAGAGTGGAATCAGGGTGTTTTCTGCCAGCTCCCTCACTTCAGACTTTGGTTGGCAGTGACTGCATTCCTCCCTCATAGGTCATGCATTGGTTTGGGTGGCCCCTCTCCCACAGAAAAGCCACATCTACAGCCACAGACCCTTCCTCTTCTGGTAAATTCTACCTCCCCTTGCTCCATTTATCTAAGGGGTGATAAAAATTCCCTGATGTTAATAGCCCCATGTGCTTTGTCATCCCCTGTTGGTTTTCCTCAACCTCCTATAAATTTGTAAATAGTCTTTTCGTTAAACTCTCCTCAACTCTCCATTTGATGGTGCTGTTTCCTGCTGAGATGCTGATGGAAACAAACCTTATTGAAGATATTTTTCTCCAAGATCTATCTGCCTCTATGGGAATGTAGCTAAAGTGAGCAAACAGTCTTGGATGGGAAGAAAACCAACCTCAGTTGTCATCTTAGATTCCTTAAAGAAAACCACTAGCTTAGTAAAAATGGACAGTAATTATTCAGGGTGCTGAACTTCCAAGAATGCAGAGATGCTCCTTTCCATGTTTCCAATGTTCTTCAACCTAATTAAGGAGTTAAAATAACTACTAAAAATATTAATCACATAGTAACCTGTTCTTAAAATGTTTACATTAACCATATCATTGCTCTCCTCCAGTAGAGTAGGTCATCAGTGGCAAATTATTTGATACAACAATTCAGAAATATATAGAGCTGTACATGCATCATCCTAGCTCCTGTTGTGTGAGCTCATCCCTTGGGATCTGAGAACACCACTCCTGCCTTTGTTGCTCCAGACTTAAGGTGGCAGAAGCTTTATGATGTTGCTAATCTATGAGCTGTTTCGACTTCCTCTGCATTTTCAGTTCTCCCAACACCTTTGTAGTCAGTTTCCATATTAAATTTTTCCACTGAACAACCAGGTAGAGAAGAAGTTTTCATCAATGGACACTGACTGAAATATAGTTTTAAAAACTAAGCTTTTTACTTAGAATAGTGATTTTGTGGTTTTATTTAACATTGATGGTATAATAGAATAGACTGAATTGGGAGTCAAAACCTGTAAATTCAAGACTTAGTTCTGCCACTACAGGTTGTGTTGTAGGCAGATTTGGAGCCCATCTCCGTACCTTGTGGCCCCTTCCACTGCACTGTGTCAGCCCAACTTGTGACTGTCAGAACTTGCACATCTCTCTAACTGAGCATACTACAGGTCAGAAGTACTAAAGAAATAATTACCCCTCTATTAGTTTCCTATTGCATACATAATAAATTACCACATATTTAGTGGCTTAAAAATACTTATTGAAGTCTGAAATGGGTTTTACTGGGCTAAAATCAAGGTGTTGGCAGAGCTGCATTCCTTTCTGGAGGCTCTAGGGAAGAATCCATTTTCTTGTCTTTTCATCTTCTAGAGGCTTCCCATATTCATTGGCTCATGGATCCCTTCTATCGTCAAAGCCAGTATCACATCATCTGACTTTCTCACATGGCATCACTCTGACTCTTACTCCACTGTCACATCTCCTTCTCTGACTCTGACTCGCCTACATCTTTCTTTCACTTATAAGGACCCTTGTGATTACATTGGGCCCACTCAGATAATCCAAGAAAATATCTCTATCTCAATGTTCTTAACTCACCTGCAGAGTCCCTTTTTCCATGTAAGGTAACATGTTTACAGGTTCCAGGAATTAGGATATGAACATCTTTGAGGGACCATTTTTCTGCCTACCACAGTCCACACTATGTCCTGGAAAAGATTCACATCTTTTTACATGCTGAATGAAGTCACTTCATCACAATATCCCCAAGGTCTCAATCAACTTAAAGTATCAACTTAAAGTTCAAAAGACCTCACCTAAACCTCATCAGCTCTGAAGTTCCAAATCTCATCATCTAAATGAGATATTGGTGACACTCTGTGTATGATACATCTTAGGGCAAAAGTTTTCTCCATCTGTGAACCTGTGAAACTACAAAACAAGTTATCTGCTCCCAGCATACAATGGTGGAACAGGCATAGAATAACAACTATACACATTCCTGTTCAAAAAGGGAGAATATGTAAGAAAAAAAAAAAAAAAGTCATTGATGCCAAGCTGTTTCAAAAGCCAGCTAGGCTTTCTGTTTGAAGGCCTGAGAATAATCCTCTGTGGCCCTG
Source organism: Grampus griseus (assembly GCF_964374135.1). Lineage (NCBI taxonomy): Eukaryota > Metazoa > Chordata > Mammalia > Artiodactyla > Delphinidae > Grampus > Grampus griseus. The sequence goes on from NC_139008.1 coordinate 54,882,274, forward strand.
TACTCGGAATCATTCTTCCTTTTACATGAAAGGTAGTACAGTTTTTCAGATGTATAATTTTATTAGCCTTTATTATTGCCTACAGAATTCTGCAGGTCCAAGCGCTTTCTTTCATTTTGTCCTCTCTCTGCGCGTTTTATTCCAAGCTGGCAGTATTTCTGCTGGTATAAAATTCTCAAGAATCTTGTGGATCTCCTGTGTATGTCAGTAAGATTCATTCCATTAGAAAAGTAGCTCCATTACATATCTTTCTGGGATAATCTCACCTCTATTCCTAGCTCCTTCTGAGACACCTGAGGTAATTCATGAGTCACATGTCTAATCTCTTCAAAGAGCCCTCTGTGTGACTGAATGATCTGAACTTTTCATCCTTTTAAGGCACTAACATAAGACTGTTTAGCCACATGCTTGGCTTTCTCTCCAGAGCACACTTTCTTGTCAGTGACTCTTCTAATGGAAGCATTTTTTGCAATCTAGATAGGCTGAGAATTTCCCCAATCTCCAATCCTAGTCCTTTTTTGCTTAACATCTTTTCTTTCCACCTATCTTCTTCCTCTTGCACTTTACAATGAGCAGCAAGAAGAAACCAGGCTGCACCTTCAACATTTTTCTTAGGAATCTCTTCAGCTAATTCTCCAAATTCATCATTTACAAATTTGCTTTCTGCATAGCTTCAGAACACAATTCAGCTAAGTTTTCTGTCACTATTTCTGTAAATAGTCTATGACACCTTAGGTATTTTCTGAAATTATATGCATTTTCTCAACCATTCTTATCACTTCTTTCAAGTCCTTACTAACAGACAAATTAACATCCATATTTCTAACTAAAACTGCTCAAAGCAATCTAGGCTTTTTCTACTCAAAATTCCTCCAGATTCTGCCCACTGCTCAATTTCAAAGCCATGTCTACATAATTTTTATAGCAGCATCCCACTTCTGGTTCCAAAATCTGTATTAGTTTTCTATTGTTTCTGTAACAAATTACCACAAATTTAGTGGCTTAGCAAATGCATACTTAATACATAATTCTGGAGGCCAGAAGTCTGAAATGGGTCTCACTGGGCTAAAATCAAGGTGTTCGCAGGGCTCCATTCCTTTCTGGAGGCTTTAAGGAAGAATTCATTTTCTTGCATTTTCCACATTCTTCCCACATTCCTTGGCTCGTGCCCCGCCCCCTTTTTTGGGGGGGGAGTTCTCCAAAGGAAAGCAGTTTATTGGGAGGTGATCTCAGGACATACAGTAGGAAGGAAATACCAGTAGGAAGTGGGGTTAAATGACAGGGAAGGGAAGGCAGCCATTAAAGTGCATGATGAACCAAGTTACCATTGTGGGCAACTGGGATTTAATTCTACCAAGGGAACTCTGGGACCCAGTGTAGAACACCTGCCTTAGGGTGAGTCCCCCTGAGCTGGGATATTTATACACCAACTCCCATCAGTCATTAGACTCACAGGCATTCTTTCCACAGCATTTCTGTCCTGTTTGCATAGGCAGAAGGGCTTCAGGAGCCAAACGACAACAACAAAACACTCAGGCAATGAAATGCTGGTGCTGGTGGTTGGATGTTGACCTGGTGCACACTGAAGCAAAAGGGCAGGGGTCTTTTGACAGGGCACTGACAGCAATGCTGCAGAGGGCATTGATGAAGAGTCTTGAAGATCTCCCTCCCCCATTAAAGTTACCTGGGCCCAGTTTATTGATCTACATTCTTCAATTGCTAATCTGAAACAGCTCTCTAGCCAGAGTGATATACTCAATTTAGGGCACCCCCAAATACTCTGTACATGCATTCTCATTTTACTCATGCTGTCCTCTTATGTGGCAAGCAGCTCAGCACTGTGTCCTCCCCGTTATCCCCACTGTAGTCATTATTTATTGCTGCTTAACCAACCACCCCAAACTTAGTGGCTTAACACAACAGCAATTTGTTCTTTTCCACAACTCTGTGAGTCAGGAATTCATGCAGGATTTGCTGGGCACTTCTTCTCCATGGAGTGTCAGCTGGGCTTATTCATGTGGAATGACCGACGTGGCCTCTTGTCTTCCAGGACTCTCTTCCTGTGGTCTGAAATCATTCAGTAACCCAGCCTGGACTTCCCCACAGCAGGTGGCTGGGCTTCCAGGGGAGGAGGTGCAAGCTGCTAGTCTTTGTATGACCTGTGCACTGCAAGTTTCCAGATGTCACTCCCATCTCATTTTTTTTAATGTTTATTGTGGTATAGTTGTACTACAGTGTTGTGTTAGTTTTTACTATACAACGAAGTGGAGTTCCCTGTGCTATACAGCAGGTTCTTATTACTTATCTACTTTATACATATTAGTGTATATACGTCAATCTCAATCTCCCAATTTTTACCACCCCCCCTTTCCCCCTTGGTGTCCATACATTTGTTCTCTACGTCTGTGTCTCTTTTTCTGTCATGTCCCCCTTTTATCTTCAAAGCCAGTAATAAATAGATGAGTCTTTCTCACATTGCAGTACTCCGACTCTGACACCATTGTCACATCTTCTTCTTTGACTCTAATTTTCCTGCCTCCTTCTTTCATGTATAAAGACCCTTGGGACTACACTGAGGCAACCTGGATAACACAGGATAATCTCCACATGTTGAGGTCCAAAACTTAATCATCCATGGAAGGTCTATTTTTCCATGTAAGGTAACATCTTCACATGTTCCAGGGATTAAGAAGTGGACATTGTTGGGAGGGTCATTATTCCATCTACCACATCCCCATCCCAGGGTCAGTCCCTAATTAATTACTGGTATGAATTGGTATATAAATACTTCAGTACTTTGCCCCTCAGATGAGATAAATTGAGGTGCATCTTACACTGGTCCTCAGAGTTTCTCAGCAGGATTAAACTTCAGTTCAACGCAATGATGAATTAATTTATTGTTTGCCTACCTTTCTTTATTTACTTCTTCAACTGAGGTTTCCTGGGAGCATCTCTCAAATAAACTACTTGCACAAAGATAACTGTCTCAGGGTCTTCTTCTGGGAGAACCCAAACTAAGACATTGTGTGATTTGGACAGCCCACTTTTCTTCTGTATCTCAGTTTTCCTTGGAAAAAGAGGTATAATATCATCTGCCCTGATTTTCTCTCAAGGAATGTGCATGAATTAAGAAAGGAATAACAGTTATGAAAATATTTTAGAAAAATCTCAAATGAGGGAGCACAGATATATGGTATATTAATTTAAATCTATCCAACTTTTTTTCTTGATATATTGAATTGGTAAACTTCTTTCAATGCCTCTAAAGCAGTGGTTCTCCACTGGAGGCAATTTTGCTCACTGAGGACATTTGGCAGTATCTGAAGACATTTTTGATTGTCACAACTCTGGTGGGGGGTAAGAAAAGTTTTGCTACTAGCATCTAGTGGGTAGAGGTCAAGGATACTGTACATTTTACAATGCAGAAGACAGCCCTCCCCCCAGAGAGAATTATCTAGTCTAAATGTCAATAGTGCCATTATTGGGAACCCTGCCCTTAATTCAGATGATTAAACTGATTTATGTGATTATTAGGTTTGTAAACACCAGAATTATTTTTCCACCTATTCAAAGTTTATAATTGCTCACTTCATTCTTTGAGAATAAATTTTAACCCAGCCATTGGCCAGATATGCCATTATGTAAACAATCTAATATCACTCTTCATAAACACCTTATTTAGGGGGTGGCATTTGTTAATGTTTTTATCACAGAACCATAGCAAACCACATTTTAGATGAATCCCAAAGCTATTCTAACTACAACATAAAAGTCACTGTTGTAAGGCAATGGAATAGTGCAGAGTTGAAGTTGCTTAAAATACTTCCTTTCCCTTTTTCCTCAAACTATTTACTTCCAATATAGCATAAAAAAATTAAAACTAAGACATTAGTTACTAGAAAACCAGAACATCTTTACCAGTCTTTTCTTGTTTTTTATTGTTATTTCCAAATCCCATTTTCATCTTCCTTCACCCTTCTTTCTCTTTGCTATATTTATTTTACTTTCTCATCTTCTCCCGTATCATTTCAACCTCACCATCTTTTCATTTTACTTTCACTTGCCTCCTTTCTCTTTTTCTTTTCCTTCCTGTCCCACCCCTTTTCAACTTTGTTCTTGTCCTCAGAACTAAAATTCTTCTAGTTACCTGAGTGGAACTCGCAGAACGCCATTCCCAACTCTCTGTAAACATGTAAACTTGAGCCATCTGGGCTTTTTAATGTTCCCTGTAAAGTCTGTCACTGCATCAATTGTCTGTTTTTTGTTTTTTCTTTTTAACATCTTAATTGGAATATAATTGCTTTACAATTGTGTGTTAGTTTCTGCTTTAAAACAAAGTGAATCAGTTATACATATACATATGTTCCCATATCTCTTCCCTCTTGCATCTCCCTCATTCCCACCCTTCCTATCCCACCCCTCTAGGTGGTCACAAACCACCTAACTGATCTCCCTGTGCTATGCGGTTGCTTCCCACTAACTATCTATTTTACGTTTGGTAGTGTTTATGTGTCCATGCCACTCTCTCTGTCACAGCTTACCCTTCCCCCTCCCCATATACTCAAGTCCATGCTCTAGTAGGTCTGTCTCTTTATTCCCATTTTACCCCTAGGTACTTCCTTCATGACCTTTTTTTTTTTTTTTTTTTTTTTAGACTCCATATATATATGTGTTAGCATACGGTATTTGTTTTTCTCTTTCTGACTTACTTCACTCTGTATGACAGTCTCTAGGTCCACCCACCTCACTACAAATAACTCAATGTCGTTTTTTTACGGCTGAGAAATATTCCATTGTATATATGTGCCACATCTTCTTTATCCATTCATCTGTTGATGGACACTTAGGTTGATTCCATGTCCTGGCTATTGTAAATAGAGTTGCAATGAACATTGCGGTACATGACTCTTTTTGAATTATGGTTTTCTCAGGGTATATGCCCAGTAGTGGGATTGCTGGGTCGTATGGTCGTTCTATTTTTAGTTTTTTAATGAACCTCCATATTGTTCTCCATACTGGCTCTATCAACTTACATTCCCACCAACAAAGTAAGAGTGTCCCCTTTTCTCCACACCCTCTCCAGCATTTATTGTTTCTAGATTTTTTGATGATGGCCATTCTGACCGATGTGAGATGATATCTCATTGTAGTTTTGATTTGCATTGCTTTAATGATTAATGATGTTGAGCATTCTTTCATGTGTTTGTTGGCAATCTGTATATCTTCTTTGGAGAAATGTCTATTTAGATCTTCTGCCCATTTTTGGATTATGTTGTTTGTTTTTTTGTTATTGAGCTGCATCAGCTGCTTATAAATTTTGGAGATTAATCCTTTGTCTGTTGCTTCATTTGCAAATATTTTCTCCCATTCTGAGGGTTGTCTTTTGGTCTTTTTTATGGTTTCCTTTGCTGCGCAAAAGCTGTTAAGTTTCATTAGCTCCCATTTGATTATTTTTCATTTTATTTCCATTTCTCTAGGAGGTGGGTCAAAAAGGATATTACTGTGATTTATGTCATAGAGCGTTGTGCCTATGTTTTCCTCTAAGAGTTTGATAGTGTCTGGCCTTACATTTAGGTCTTTAATCCATTTTGAGTTTATTTTTGTGTATGGTGTTAGGGAGTGTTCTAATTTCAACTTTTACATGTACCTGTCCAGTTTTCCCAGCACCACTTATTAAAGAGGCTATCTTTTCTCCACTGTATATTCTTCCCTTCTTTATCAAAGATAAGATAACCACATGTGCGTGTGTTTACCTCTGGGTTTTCTATCCTGTTCCATTGATCTATCTTTCTGTTTTTGTGCCAGTACCATACTGCCTTGATTACTGTAGCTTTGTAGTACAGTCTGAAGTCAGGGAGCCTGATTCCTCCAGCTTGATTTTTTGTTCTCAAGATTGTTTTGGCTATTCGGGGTCTTTTGTGTTTCCATACAAATTCCATGTGAATTTTTTTGTTCTAGTTCTGTGAAAAATGCCAGGGGTAGTTTGATAGGGATTGCATTGAATCTGTTGATTGCTTTGGGTAGTAGAGTCATTTTCACAATGTTGATTCTTCCAATCCAAGAACATGATATATCTCTCCATCTATTTGTATCATCTTTAATTTCCTTCATCACTGTCATAATTTTCTGCATACAGGTCTTTTGTCTCCTTAGGTAGGTTTATTCCTAGATATTTTTTTTCTGTTGTTGCAATGCTAAATGGGAATGTTTTCTTAATATCACTTTCAGATTTTTCATCATTAGTGTATAAGAATGCCAGAGATTTCTGTGCGTTAATTTTGTATCCTGCTACTTTACCAAATTCATTGATTACCTCTAGTAGTTTTCTGGTAGCATCTTTAGGATTCCCTATGTATAGTATATGTCATCTGCAAACAGTGACAGCTTTACTTCTTCTTTTCCAATTTGGATTCCTTTTGTTTCTTTTCTTCTCTGATTGCTGTGGCAAAAACTTCCAAAACTATGTTGAATAAGAGTGGTGAGAGTGGGCAACCTTGTCTTGTCCCTGATCTTAGTGGAAAGGGTTTCAGTTTTTCACCATTGAGGATGATATTGGCTGTGGGTTTGTCATACATGGCCTTTATTATGTTGAGGAAATTTCCCACTATGCCTACTTTCTGGAGGGTTTTTATCATAAATGGGTGTTGAATTTTGTCAAACATTTTCTCTGCATCTATTGAGATGATCATATGGTTTTTCTCCTTCAATTTGTTAATATGGTGTATCACATTGGTTGATTTGCATATATTGAAGAATCCTTGCATTCCAGGAATAAACCCCAATTGATCATGCTGTATGATCCTTTTAATGTGCTGTTGGATTCTGTTTGCTAGTAAGTTGTGGAGGATTTTTGCATATATATTCATCAGTGATATTGGCCTGTAGTTTTCTTTCTTTGTGACATCCTTGTCTGGTTTTGGTATCAGAGTGATGGTGGCTTCATAGAATGAGTTTGGGAGTGTTCTTCCCTCTGCCATGTTTTGGAAGAGTTTGAGAAGGATAGGTGTTAGCTCTTCTCTAAATGTTTGAGAGAATTCACCTGTGAAGCCGTCTGGTCCTGGGCTTTTATTTGTTGGAACATTTTTAATCACAGTTTCAATTTCAGTGCTTGTGATTTGTCTGTTCATATTTTCTATTTCTTCCTGGTTCAGTCTCGGCAGCTTGTACATTTCTAAGAATTTATCCATTTCTTCCAGGTTGTCCATTTTATTGGCATAGAGTTGCTTTTAGTAATCTCTCATGATCCTTCGTGTTTCTGCAGTGTCAGTTGTTACTTCTCCTTTTTCATTTCTAATTCTATTGATTTGAGTCTTCTCCCTTTTATTCTTGATGAGTCTGGCTAATGGTTTATCAATTTTTTTATCTTCTCAAAGAACCAGGTTTTAGTTGTATTGATCTTTGCTATCATTTCCTTCATATCTTTTTAATTTATTTCTGATCTGATCTTTATGATTTCTTTCCTTCTGCTAACTTTGGGTTTTTTTTTTTCTTCTTCTTTCTCTAATTGCTTTAGGTGCAAGGTTAGATTGTTTATTTGAGATGTTTCCTGTTTCTTAAGGTAGGGTTGTATTGCTATAAATTTCCCTCTTAGAACTGCTTTTGCTGCATCGCTTAGGTTTTGGGTCATCGTGTCTTCATTGTTATTTGTTTCTAGGTTTTTTTTTTAAATTCCTCTTTGATTTCTTCAGTGATCACTTTGTTATTAAGTAGTGTATTGTTTAGCCTCCATGTGTTTGTATTTTTTACAGATCTTTTCCTGTAATTGATATCCAACCTCATAGCATTGTGATCGGTATACAATTTGATACAATTTCAATTTTCCTAAATTTACTAAGGCTTGATTTGTGACCCAAGATATGATCTATCCTGGAGAATGTTCCATGAGCACTTGAGAAAAGTGTGTATTCTGTTGTTTTTGGATGGAATGTCCTATAAATATCAATTAAGTCCATCTTGTTTAATGTATCATTTAAAGCTTGTGTTTCCTTATTTATTTTCTCTTGGGATGATCTGTTCATTGGTGAAAGTGAGGTGTTAACATCCTCTACTATGAATGTGTTACTGTCGATTTCCCCTTTTATGGCTGTTAGTATTTGCCTTATGCATTGAGGTGTTCCTATGTTGGGTGCATAAATATTTACAATTGTTATAACTTCTTCTTGGTTTGAATTCTTGATCATTATGTAGTTTCCTTATTTGTTTCCTGTAATAGTCTGTTTTAAAGTCTATTTTGTCTATGAGAATTGCTAGTCCAGCTTCCTTCTGATTCCCATTTGCATAGAATATCTTTTTCTATCCCCTCACTTTCAGTCTGTATGTGTCTCTATGTCTGAAGTGCGTCTCTTGTAGACAGTATATATATATGGGTCTTGTTTTTGTATCCATTCAGCCAGTCTGTGTCTTTTGGTGGGAGCATTTAATCCATTTACATTTAAGGTAATTATTGATATGTATGTTCCTATTCCCATTTTCTTAATTGTTCTGGGTTTGTTATTGTAGGTCTTTTCCTTCTCTTGTGTTTCTTGCCTAGAGAAGGTCCTTTAGCATTTGTTGTACAGCTGGTTTGGTGGTGCTGAACTCTCTCAGCTTTTGCTTGTCTGTAAAGGTTTTAATTTCTCCATCAAATCTGAATGAGATCCTTGCTGGGTAGAGAAATCTTGGTTGTAGTTTTTTCTCCTTCATCACTTTAAATATGTCCTGCCAGTCCATTATGGCTTGCAGACTTTTTCTGAAAGATCAGCTGTTAACCTTATGGGGATTCCCTTGTGTGTTATTTGTTGTTTTTCCCTTGCTGCTTTTAATATGTTTTCTTTGTATTTAATTTTTGATAGTTTGATTAACATGTGTCTTGGCGTGTTTCTCCTTGGATTTATCCTATATGGGACTCTCTGTATTTCCTGGACTTGATTAACTCTTTCCTTTCCCATACTAGGGAAGTTTTCAACTATAATCTCTTCAAATATTTTCTCAGTCCCTTTGTTTTTCTCTTCTTCTTCTGCGGTCCCTATAATTCAAATGTTGGTGCATTTAATGTTGTCCCAGAGGTCTCTGAGACTGCCCTCAGTTCTTTTCATTCTTTTTCTTTATTCTGCTCTGCAGCATTTATTTTGACTATTTTATCTTCCAGATCTCTTATCCATTTTTCTGCCTCAGTTATTTTGCTACTGATCCCTTCTAAAGTATTTTTAATATCATTTATTGTGTTTTTCATCATCGCCTGTTTTTTCTTTAGTTCTTCTATGTCCTTGTTAAAGGTTTCTTGCATTTTGTCTATTCTATTTCCAAGATTTTGGATCATCTTTACTATCATTATTCTGAATTCTTTTTCAGGTAGACTGACTTTTTCCTCTTCATTTGTTAGGTCTGTTGGGTTTTTATCTTGCTCCTTCATCTGCTGTGTGTTTTTCTGTCTTCTCATTTTGCTTATCTTACTGTGTTTGGGGTCACATTTTTGCAGTCTGCAGGTTCATAGTTCTTGTTGTTTTTGGTGTCTGTCCCCAGTGGCTGAATTTGGTTCAGTGTGTTGTGTAGGCTTCCTGGTGGAGGGGTCTAGTGCCTGTGTTCTGGTGGATGAGGCTGGATCTTGTCTTCTGGTGGGCAGGTCCACGTCTGGTTGTGTGTTTTGTGGTGTTTGTGACCTTATTATGATTTTAGGCAGCCTCTCTGCTAATAGGTGGGGTTGTGTTCCTGTCTAGCTAGTTGTTTGCTATAGGGTGTCCATCACTGTAGCTTGCTGGTCATTGAGTGAAGCTGGGTCTTGGTGTTGAGATGGAGATCTCTTGGAGATTTTCGCCATTTGATATTACGTGGAGCTGGGAGGTCTCTTGTGAACCAGTGCCCTGAAGTTGGCTCTCCCACCTCAGAGGCACAGCACTGACTCCTGGCTGGAGAACCAAGAGCCTTTCATCCACACGGCTCAGAATAAAAGTGAGAAAAATTAGAAAGAAAGAGGATAAAATAAAATAGAGTAAGATAAAATAAAGGTTTTAAAATAAAAAATAATTATTAAGAATAAATTTTTTTAAAAAAGTAAAAAATATATGGACAGACCGAAACTTGGACAAATGGTGAAAGCAAAGCTTTACAGACAAAATCCCACACAGAAGCATACACATACACACTCAGAAAAAGAGGAAAGGGGGAAAAAATAATACATCTTGCTCTCAAAGTCCACCTCCTCAATTTGGAATGATTCGTTGTCTATTCAGGTATTCCACAGATGCAGGGTACATCCGGTTGATTGTGAAAATTTATTCCACTGCTCCTGATGCTGCTGGGAGAAATTTCCCTTTGTCTTCTTTGTTCGCACAGCTCCCGGGGTTCAGCTTTGTATTTGGCCCTGTCTCTGCGTGTAGGTCACCTGAGGGCATCTGTTCTTCACTCAGACAAGACAGGATAAAGGAGCAGCTGCTTCGGGGGCTCTGGCTCACTCAGGCCTGGGGGAGGGAGGGGTATGGATATGGGGCGAACCTGCGGCGGCAGAGGCCGGCGTGACGTTGCAGCAGCCTGAGGCACGCCATACGTTCTCCCAGGGAAGTTGTCCCTGGATCACAAGACCCTGGCAGTGGCAGGCTGCACAGCCTCCCGGGAGGGATGGTGTGGATAGCGACCTGTGCTTGCACACAGGCTTCTTGGTCGCGGCAGCAGCAGACTTTGTATCTCATGCCTGTCTCTGGGGTCCGCGCTGTTAGCCGCAGCTCGCGCCCGTCTCTGGAGCTCTTTTAAGCAGAGCTCTGAATCCCCTCTCCACGCACACCAGGAAACAAAAGGGAAGAAAAAGTCTCTTGCTTCTTCCGCAGGTCCAGACTTTTTCCCGGACTCCCTCCCGGCTAGCCGTGGTGCACTAACCCCTTAAGCCTGTGTTCACGCTGACAACCCCAGTCCTCTCCCTGTGATCTGACCGAAGCCCAAGCCTCAGCTCCCAGCCTCCATCTGGCCTGGTGGGTGAGCAGACAAGCCTCTCAGGCTGGTGAGTGCTGGTCGGCACTGATCCTCTATGTGAGAATCTATCCACTTTGCTCTCCGCACCCCTGTGGCTGCGCTCTCCTCCATGGCTCCGAAGCTTCCCCCTTCCGCCACCCGCAGTCTCCGCTCATGAAGGGGCTCCTAGTGTGTGGAAATCTTTCCCCCTTCACAGCTCCCTCCCACTGATGCAGGTCCCGTCCCTATCCTTTTGTCTCTGTTTATTCTTTTTTCTTTTGCCCTACCCAGGTACGTGGAGAGTTTCTTGCCTTTTGGGAGGTCTGAGGTCTTCTGCCAGTGTTCAGTGGATGTTCTATAGGAGCAGTTCTACGTGTAGATATGTATTTCTGATGTATCTGTGGGGAGAAAGGTGATCTCTGCGTCTTACTCTTCCGCCATCTTCCTCAACTCTGCCCAATTGTCTGTATTGACTGGCTGCACAAGAAGTCGTTGTAAGCTAATATTTCCCTGGGGCACTTCAGTCACTTTATTAATTGTTTTCTTCCTCACAAATGTCTTTCCCACTCATTATTTTCTTAAACACAAGCTGAATTTCCTTCTAATTGTTTACTTGCTTTTATTAACTTAATTATACCATGCCATCATGGCATAGAATTACAGAAATCTTAACAAGGAAAAGATCTTCTATCTAAAGAAAATTGTTTAAAAATCAGAGGATGAAACAATCTCTAGAAGATTCTCATCGTGTCAAAGTATTCAGAAAACATTAAAAAAAAAAGAAAGAAAAAAACACACAAGGTAACGATATAAAAGTACCTTGGCTTTGATTGTCCATGATACTGCTCTTATTCTTATACAATAAGTATTGTTTTTGTTTTGCTTATTTATTTAGGTGTTTACCTTGGAGTTTTTTAAATGTAGGTAAGAAGTCTAAGCAATCTCTCTTTAAATGTTAATGTTTAAATGTTGTAAGAATAATTTGAAAATAGGTAAATAGTTTAGTGCCAAAATATCCCATAGTTGCAGTCACATGTCAGATCAAATTGTGTGTTCTAATCTATGACTACATATGGCAACATAATTACAATAACAGTATCAGCAACATCAATTTATTTAGTATCTCCTCCATGCCAGCTATAGTGTTTTTCATATAGTATCCCTAATTGTCACAACCTGTTTTCTACCTCACCTCTTCCATCTTCCAATTTTTATCTTGCTTCTAATCTCTTCCTTCTACCTCTTCTCTAAATTTACTTTACTTCTTTATTTTCTGCATTTGTTTTTGCCCTCATCATCTTCATGTGGCTATTATGGCAAACAGTTTTCTGATATGGAAACAAAGGCTTATCACTCAAAGAAGTGAAACAACTTGTCTAGAATCATGCACATTTTACATGGAAAGGTGACTTCCAACCCAGGTCTCTCTGATTACAAAATCTATAATTATAAGAATGTTTTTAAAGGATCATGCACTTCATGTTATTCTCTGCACTTTTAGCATACTTTAGGTATTCATGCGATACGCTTCTCTTCCTAACAGATACATACCCACAACCCCCCTCCTTTAATTGGTTTGTTCAAGATATTCCCAAGTCTGTTTAGAGTACTTTCATTGCCCAAGTTGGACTAGGTGAAGAGATCCTTTCCAGGGATAGAAGACAAATCCATGTAGCCTAGAAAAAAACTGAACTAATCCCAAAGGTATACATGGCAACTTCCATTTACAGAAGCCCTGGTTAAGGTGGTGGGCCTGAGATTCACCATGATCAAACCAGAGTATGAATGACTAATAAAGGAACTCTTTAAATTATATGAAACTTTTCACCAATATGATATATACATGTATATATGTATACATATATATATATTTTTTTATCTAATATCTCATGACCATAAAACTATAAAATATATCTTACTTTTTGTTGAAAAGCTTTCCTAATTTGGGGTGTAGATTTTATACATTTCTAAATGAGTAATTTATATTCTAATTTAGTGTTCTGTTCAAAGTAAGTAATTTTTGAACCCCTATGAAAGCTACTTAGAAGCAAAATCCCCCCCAATATACAAGCATGTGCACTCCAGCCTGCCTCTCTGCAATGGCTGTGAGCTCTGAGAAGCTACAAGAAATATTAGAAAGTATTTAAGACATAGATATGACTCAACTGCCCATAAATGGATTGGGCTGGCCCAAGCATCAGATTCACATTCTTTGAAGCAGTTGATAGCAAGAATTTCAGCTGACAACAGCAACAACAACAACAACAACAAAAAAAGACAGAAGAAAGAGGAAAAAAATTAAATAACTTCTTTGCTATAATATTCAAATGCAGTAAGCAGTTTGGATCTAGGAAGCAGTGCCAAGAGTATACATGCTTGGCAAAGATTTCATTTGTTCTTTCCCAAATGGTGTTTCTGGACTGACATTGAGAGCTGCACCCCATCTAATACAAAACACTACTAAAGAAAGGCTGGTAGCTCATGAGTGTGCCAATACAAAGAATTGACACAGAAGTGAAGATGAGTGTACAACGTTGGCTGAAACCAGTTAAACAAAATACATGTAGAATCTCCTATTATTTCATCTTTCATTGCGATTCCACTAAACACACCCAAATGACAAGACAAGGAAATAAGAGGCTTTTCGGTTCTAAAAATTTAATTTCACCTCCTAAATGATCAGACTTTTAGGGAGGTATATAAGACAATAAGCATCAGAGTAAGTGGTTCCCAAATTTGCATATAGGACACTTTGATCCATCACCATAAACAACATGCTTTGTTAAGCAAAGCAAATTGGGTTTGATTAATTTTCTCTCTCCCTGTTTCTGTAGCACCTTTTCATTTTTTTCCTAATAAAAATAATTTAGAACAAGAAACACTGGTTCATTGAAGCTAGTTTACATAATTAATGCCAGAACTCCAAAGTACAAATAAACTGGACAGAGGTTGTCAACAGCTGCATCATTCAGTCAAAGGGTTTCCATCCTCTCTCTCATGGCCCTTCTGTATTCATGAAGGCAGCCTACCTGCATTTAACCCATGTCTGTTAAGTTCCCCTTGTGGACCCCGGAATACATAATAATGAAAGACTAATTTCTGTAACACTATGGCAGGAAAAGAGGCTTGGTCATTACTATATTCTATAAGAGGGAAAGATTTAGCATCTGAAAACTAAGATTCCATTGTTAGATTCTACACTCAACTGTCCAGCTCTTCTCCCTTGGTGGCCTCAGACAAGCCCTATACGCCACATCTTCCTCATTTAGAAAACCAGCTACTCCCTATTTCCCAGGGATTTTGTGAAACTAAGATTAACATGCTTTTGAAGCCAGGAAGATATTTATGGGTGAATGAACTCAACAAATGTTCTGTTATAAATTTGAAACACATATTGAGCATATTCCTCCTTTTTATATGAAGAAATATAAGGATTATTTAAGGTATGAATAAAACTTTTTTTTCCAAGAATTTCAGAAGTCTGGGGTCACGAAAGTCATGTAAACAATAAGATTTATGACTGACTTCTTAACAGAAACAATGGAAGCCAGAAGACAGTGGAATGAATTATATGAAGTGTGAAGAGAAAACTGCAAGCCTGGATTTATATATGCAGAAAATATCCTATAAAAGTGAAGGCAAAATAAATACATTTCCAGACAACCAAAAACAGACTTTATCACCGGAAGCCTTGTACTAAGAGAAGTACTACAGAGAGTTGTTAAGCAGAAGGAAAATAACCCCTGGCAGAAATGCAGAAAAAAGTGAGAAGGAGAGAGGAGCAATGGAAGTTGTAGATATGTGCATAAGTAAAATTTTATTAATATTACTATATAAAACAATAATAACTTGTGATATCATTTCATTAAAATGGATAAAAAACAAACTGGTTGTACAATTTTGCATTTCCATCAGCAATGAATAAGAGTTCCAATTCCTGCACACCTCTCATAAGAAATTGCTTTTGTAATTTTTATTTTTTTTTAATTTTAGCCATTAAAATATTGTAAAACAGTATCTCATTGTGATTTTAATTCATGTTTTTCTAACAACTAATAATATTGAGTATCTTATGTATTTTCTTTGAAATGTATTTTCAAAATGTTTTCCCATTTTTAAATTGAATTGCTCATTTTCTTATTATTGACTGATAAGAGAGCTTTATTTATTCTGGGCACAAGATCTTTATCAGATATGTATTATGCAAGAGAAATGAGAATGTATTTCTATACAAAGACCTCTGCAGAATGTTTATAGCAGCTTTATTCATAATCACCCAAAATTTTAAACAGTGTCCATTAAACAGTGAATGGATAAACAAGTTGTAGTAGCTCCACATAATGGAATACTCCTCAGTCATTAAAAAGGAATTAACTATCGATACATGCAACAATGTGTATGAATCTCAAAAGCATTACACCATGTGAAAAAAGCCATACACAAAGTATAACTTGCATAATTGTATGATTCTGTCCAGGTGACCTTCTGGAAAACAAAAAACTATTAAAAACAAAAATCATATCAGTAGTCATGTGGGGCTAGGGTAAGAATATTTATTATAAGGAAGCACAAAGAAATACTCAATAGCATAATAAAAGAAAACCATAATACAAAATATGGGAGTAAAAAGTGTTCTGGGAAGTGGTAAAAATATGAATTTATATTATCTATAATTAATATAAATATACAATTTATGTTAAATAGTAATAAATCATGGATATATTGATATAATGCAAAGTCTCCGATAACTACAAAATAATGCTGAGTGAAATTAAATACCCACATAAAAGAAGGAATAGACCTTGTTCATGAATTGGAAGACTCAATATTGTAAGATATAAATTCTCTCCAAATTATCTATAGTCAGTACAATTCCAATCATAATAATTCTTAGCAGGTTTTTTTGTGTGGAACTTGACATACTGATTCTAAAATGGATATGGAAATGCAAAATACCAAAAATAGCCAAAGAAATTCTGAAGAAGAACAAAGTTGGAAGACTTACACCACCAGATATTATGTAGATCATAGACTAAATGTGAAAGTAAAACAATAAAGTTTATGAAAACTGGAAGAAGAATATCTTTATTCCCTTGGAGTGAGAACAAAAAGCTCAAACAATGGGGTTAAATGTTGGTAAATTGGATTTTATTAAAATTAAGAACTTGCATCACCAAAAGATAACATTAAGATGAGAAAAAGGAAGACATTGAGTTAAAGATATTTTCAGTACATTTACAGGAGAAGGACTTCTTCATAATATACAAAAACACTTACCAATCAATAAGGAAAAGAGAGACAATACAATTTCTAAAATGGGTAATAGACTTAACATATATTTCATAAGAGAGACTATCCAAATGACCAATATTCATATAAAGGTTTCCTAGGCATCATTGATCAGAGAAGTGCAAATTAAAGCCACAGTAAGGTATTATTGCATACCCACCAGTATAACTAACTTTATCCAGTGTTAGTGATAATGTGGAGCAAAAGGAACCCTTATACACTGCAGGAGGAACTGTAAATTTCAAAATTTCAATCACTTTCCAAAACTCCTGTGCGTATTTACTAAAGTTGAATATGTGCATACTCCCTGGTCTAAAAATTCCATTCCTAGGTATATACTCAACAGAAATGAGTACTGTGTCTAACAAAACACATGCACAAGAATGTCAATAGTCAAAAACTGGAAACAACTCAGGCATTCATCAGCAGTGGAATGGATAATTTGGGGTGTATTGATACAATAGAATAGCAATGAAAAAGTGTGAACTACTGATACATGCAACATCATAAATGAATCTCTCAAATACGATAGGAAGCCAAATACAAGAGTATTACTGTATGTTTCCACGTCTGTGAAGTTCAAAGTGAAGCAAAACTAATCTATGTGGGTGGATGGATGTCACATAGTGATCACCTTTCTTAAGTTAATGGCTGGTGTGGGGCATGAGGAAAACTCACAAAAATGGTAATGCTTTTTATCTTGATAATGGGTATTGTTTTCAGGGGAAGGCCTACTTTGTTGAAATTTATGAAGATGTACAATTAGGATGTATACTCTTTTCTGTATGTATCTTATATTTCAATAATAATAAGTTTACAAGAAAAATCAACACTATGGGTTTCTGGAAGATAAACTAAAGTACTATGAAGAATGACTATTGGTCAAACTAGCTTCCTAAAGGGACACAATTAGGGTTCCAAATATGATATTCATCAAAGCAACATTTTTGTAAGATACATTCTTTTCCCTACATAAGTACTTGTGTGTGGCAACCTCATAAATGGTGTGTGCTCATGTGCTGAGGGACTTTAATTAGTATTATTTCATACAGTATTATTTCACAAAGGGATTAAAACTTTTGAAGAGATGTTTATTTCATCAGGGAAATCTCCACCTGTAGAATAAAGGTTTACTGGTAGTTCCTGATGCCTATCCCACAGATTTTCATGTGTATTGCTTTTTCTCTCCACACAATCCTCCCTGTCTAGTTTACTAGAATTCCTATGCAGGAAGGAAGGACAAGTGACAGAGACAGTCACCCCTTCTACAATTCAGTTAATCCTCCTTCTTTTCTGCTCTCAACCCATTTCTTGGAGGTTACACAGATCCAGGGAATTGAAAGTTTGTGTACAGATATTAACCACCTACAATTTTCCTTTGATGTGTGTCTAGACTACCTATCATCACATAACACTATTGAAAATGCCAAAGGATTTTCATTTTGACTTAGCAGAAGCTTCACATTATTGGTCACTTTTCTTTATCTACTGGATTCAGTCATCTTTCAGGTAAGCAATTCATCTCAAAATATTTTATCAAAATCCACCAGTCAAAATCTTGCTTAATATATAGTTCATTCCAAAGCCAAAGGGAGATCCAAGCTTCATAATTTCTAAAGTTTATCATTACTTCCAACTGTACAGAACTTATACCTTGCTTTTACTTTGTAAAAGAAAAACCACAGGCTTCTTCTGCCTGTTGCATATTTACCAAAATATACAATCATAAACATACTCACAAACACACAAAACTTGTGGTAAATGGGCTAATACACATCATTGCCTGACATTCTTGAAGTGTTTCAACCAGGAAAAATAAAAAATATATAGATGTTACTGGGAATATCATAGAGTCACAGAGCTGAGAAAAACAAGAAAAGATTTGAATACTTTATGTACTGAATGAATCAACTCCATCAAGAGAACAGGAAACAGTTCAGGCTCACCCACCAACCATCTCTGATGTAAGGAGCTCCTACTTTAGCAAATATTAATTAAGTACCTACCACCTATCCTGAGTGGACTGGGAAACAAACATGGTAAAGAGTTCTTTATAAATATGGCATAAATAATGGAATCCACTTGAATGGAGAATGTAAACATGTATATTTCAACAATTTTCAAAGCTCAAGTATAAACTTGTAACAGATAAAACATAAGACCTGCAGGTATATTTGGGCTCTAAACTAATTGCCTGGATAGCTAATTCCTGGATTGTCATATATTATAACTTCTTCACGGAGATTCCGTGACTACAGATGAGCCCACTTTATCAGCTGTAGTAGTTGCAGACAGCTGCCAGACTTAATAGATCAGATAGATAAAATTCAGACACATTGTCTCATCACTAGGCCTCCTCTTTTACCCCTGGTCTGCATAAATTAATCTGGAGCTCCTGAAGGGATCTTCTGGAAACAAGATGTTCTCACTTCCACTGAGCTAGTAGTGTTGCTCTACACTGCCTCTTAACCCAGGATTCCTTGTTACAGTCATTACAGGTTTCAGATAGATAAGCCCCAAAATCCAATTTCTGAGTGTTTCTTGACACCAAGTCACCTAACATATACATCACATCTATGTACCCTTGTGGGTGTACAAACTAGGAGAAGAACTGACTGAATACTGGTAAAGGGACAGAAGAAACAAAACAGCAACAACAAATAGAATAAGAGGCTAAGACATAGGACAGCTACTATTTTTGTTCATTCATTTTGTTTTAATTTGGTTAGTTGGTTTTTATATTTGTTGGCCATTCTCTTTAACTTTTTGGTGTTTGGCCATTCCTAAGATTGTCTTTGCATCTCACTTCCAAAACTACCACTTTACAGATCCAGAAGGGGCATCTAATACCAAACAAAGAGGCAATGTCTCAAAGCCAGCTCCCTACAGTGAGCCTCTAGATGCTCTAGTCAAGTGATTCATACATCCGGACCCAGGACAGAACAAAAAGTGAAGGTTAAGCTATGAGTCACCCCACAGTGGTTCACACCTGTTTCCGTGGTTTACAAAGTCAACTCTTAAAGAGACTGTTGCAATCTTTAAAGAATCCAAATGCATACTTTATGAGAATTCGCTAAAAATTACAATTAGAAAAAAGTTTGACTGAGGAAGGACTTGTAGAGATCATTCGGGTCAGAGGTTCCTAACCCCCTTTGGGATCACAGAGTCTTTGAAAATTCATGGAAAACTATGGACTCTTTTTCCTCCAAACTGCATTTAAGATCTTGCATAGAACTTGAAGGAATTTTTAAAAATCTATATATATTATGAATCTCACCCATGAATTCGCTCAAAGTCCATGGGCTCTGCATTTAAAAATCCCTGATTTAATCCGAGCCAGAATAGGTCTAGGTTAAATAGTTCACCTAAAGTGAGTAAGGAGAGCAGGACAGGGGCTAGAACATGAGGACCTTGGCTCATAGTCTACTACCTACACCACTGCTATAAAGAAAGATCTAAATTTTTAAAAATATGGTTATTCTGGGCAGGTTGGACTTTCTCCAAGCATATATTGATTAGGAAGTTTCAGTAGGGAGAAATTGTCATGAATATAAATTAAAAAGTGTCAGATTTTCTAGTTGGGCTCTAAACTAATTGCCTTTATTTTTCCTTTCTGGACCAGATTTTAAACCAGGTGATCAGGTGATTAGAAACATAAATTCTGAGGAATAGGCATTATGTTGGTGTTTTCCTTCCAGTGTATCCAGGGTGATACACAGGGGAATAGTGTCCCAAATTTTGAGGCCACAATTAGTTATTCCAAAATCTGTAATATAAACAGATAGTAAGAGCCTATTTTATTTGTCATTTCAAACAGTTAAACCACTATATATTCCTTGTACCTTTAAGCATCATGCCCTTTCTATTTCTAACAAGATTTTGGAGATGCTCACTCCCAGAATTGTTGGAAATATCTGTCATTGAAATCCTACAATGAAGTAGCAACCAGTTAGTTCTCATGGAACTGTCCTTATATGGGGTCTATGAGACATCCTGTCCTGGTGCTGCTTCCCCTCACTGTTCTTACAGAAATTGGTCATGTTAGCAAGAGCAGCCTGGCAATGAGATCACAATGCCTGTGTTTAAAGTGGTTCTGATTCTTCCTAACTGTGTAATTCTAAGGAAGTCATTTAACCTCTCTAAACTTTGTTGTCCTGAAGGGTAAAGCAGGAATAATAATCAAACTGGTTTACAAGGTTGCTGATGTCAAAAGGTGATCAGGTGTATAAAACTATTAGCCAGTGCCTGGAACACAGTAAGACTGGGTTCACATTAGCTAGTGTTTTTATTAACTTCGCAGGTTAATGTACAGACCCAGGAAGAAGAAGGGACAGAATGGGAGAGGTAACAAATGCCTGAAATTGAAGAATACATTGTAAAGCAGCTTGGCTTGACCTTGATTAAAAATACAGAAACAACTGAAGCTCCTCTAACCCTAAACTTCTAACCTAATTACTTTCAAACAGAATGCATGAAAATGTTTCTACCAAAGGGGCTTAATTCAGTACAGTATCAAAAGGACCTCATTAAAAAGATTCCATGATACAGTGTACCCTAAGGGTAGTAATAAGGCAAGATTCTAGTGTTGTTGTACCCCTGGGGTAATGTTTCTTGTCTGCTGTGGGAGGTGATTCCTCTTGGGACAAGCCTGTGGACACAGAGCTCAGCTGCTCATCAGCTTCCAGCTTCTGACAAGAAAGAGGCTGAAATTTGTGACTGAAGAACCCATGTTCTTCAGTTATAAGCAGAGAGGGTGGGAGGTTTCTCTAAGAGATTTTGGTTTTCTTCAGTGGTAGTTGTTTTTGGTTTTCATATACTTTGTATCTCATTTGTTTATAAGACAGTCTAATTAGAGCTTAGTCTTTGTTTTTTTTAAACTATAATGAAGGCTTGATAAGCACCTATTCTCCTCCTATTTAAAAAAATAAGGGTAAATCAAGAACAATAATTCTCCCACGTGGCCTTTTGCTGCTTACCTTCATGTTAGAAGTCTACAGTGGCTGAGCTTCAATGTCTAAAACCTGGTTGGCTCCCTAGAAATGTCTGGAGGCAGACTCCACTTCTGGCTTCTCCGTGCTCCAATGGTCTTCCAGATGATGAAGGAGACTCTCTGCAGACTGGGCCACAAAATTCCACTCCAAAAATAAACAAAAGCATCTTGCTTCCTACCTTGAGGTTGAGGCTCAAGTTGCTTCAAACAGCCTGTTTACATAACAACCCAGAGTGTGGCCTGAACTTCGATCACTGCCCCGATAGGAGCCTCAGCATGTTCTGTGTCCAAGCTGTTTGGTTTCAAGTACAGGGTAATGTCCCAAATGGAAAAGCTCACTGTGTCCCTGCAACCACAGCAAAGAAGCTGGGCCTGTTTTTCCAGGAGCTGCCATCCTGAAATCCCCATCCAACAGCCTCCAACTTCCCAGCACTGCTGGAGGAAAGCACCCACCAGATCAACAGATGGAAGACAATTTTCATGTTTCCAACCTCAGTAAACAACTCTCATCAGTTTTTGTCAACCTTCCTTCCACCTACCTCTTAGCTTACAAATGTATTTTAAGATGTTCCTGTCCTTAAAAAGTTATTAAATTTTAGAACTTTAAAACTTTACCTAAGTTCAAACCCCATGAGCTACTCCTACATGTTTTTCCCCCTTCTTCACTTCTTAAAAGAGTAGTCATCTATCTGCAAAGAAATATACTCTGAACCTTAATAAAGTGTCAATATTCAACTATTTTTCACTTTCAAAATCTTTCATATGATTCAAGTTGATACCACCATCTGTTAACAGTGTTTATTATGGAAGGAATAATAGAGGAATGGAGGGATCTTGAGTAGTTATTATTTCTTACTTTATACTCTTCTACATTTTCCAAATTTCTTCAACTACGCTACATTAGTTTTAAAATCATAATTTAAAAAAAATCAAAATCTCCACCTCTAACTTCCTCAAGGCACATTGATTCCACAGCCCCTTGACAACTGCTGTTTGCACTTGTCCCTCTTGCTTCTCTCACTGAGGACAACAAAGTCACCCAGTGACTTAATTCAGGCAATGCCACAGATGAACCTGAAGTGACATTTGACATTTTCTCATTTCTACAATCCTTCCCCCATATATCATTGGATGTTCTGATTCTCCCGCCTCTGTCCAATCCACCTCAGTCTGCTTCTCCAGTTCAATCCCTGGACAGATATTTACTGAGTATTACTATGTGCCACTCACAAAAGGCTAGCAAAATTATAGTGAACACATCACAGTTTTTACCTCTGTCCATCCCTAAATGTTGGTGTTCTCCAAGGTTCTGTCCACCTTTCTTGTTTTTCATTCATTCCTTGAACCATCTATTCACTTGCTTGATTTCATTCTCTTCCTCCACCTTTATACTGATGACTCACAAAGCCCCCACTTCTCCTCACCATATCTCTTCAGCTGAATATTCCAATGCACCTTAACTGTAATGCATTCTGAACCAAATTCAGCTGCCACTGTTCTTCCTCCACCATTTCCTAGGTAGGTCTTGGCCTCCCTACTCATGCAGACATGCATGCTAGAGTTAGCTTTCAAATCTCCCTGTTTTCAACAAGCTCTCTCCAAGAGCAGAAGCTGGGGCCAGTATTTGAGCACAAAGTTTATTTACAAGGTGACCCTAGGAGGCAGGAGTGAGAGAGTAGAGTGTGAAGCAGAGAAGGAGAAGGAACAAATAAAATGGAGTGTTACTGAGGGGGTTCTTATTGTGGACAATTGGAGTGCAATTCCACAAAATTGCACTCCACAATTCCATGGTTCTGAGGAATTGTGTGAAATAAGTTTCCAGACGTTCCCACTGAAGTTTGAGAGGCTACAGCATTTTAACAAATTCTCATTTCCCAGTGGTTAAGGGTTGCTGGGAGTGGAACCTGGCTTGGGTGTTCCCTGCACTTCCAGTGTACATAGGAACCATCTACCACAGATGTAGTTGAAATCAGAAGTAAGGCAAGGAGATATTGTAAGAGGAATGTATACACCTGCTACCCTCCCTTTGTCCCCAAATCCAGTTTCCTACTCCTAATAATTCAGCCACGAAAATGTAATTTGTCTCTGTCTCTCCGTCACCACTTAGTTCAGACTCTCACATCTTATCAACACAATTAGAGTCATCTGATGGCTATCTTTACCATCTGTCTCTCCTCAAGACTGCTACCAAATGTATCTAAGAACATTTCTGGTCATATATATTCCTTATTTAGAAATTCAAGGGGACACCCATTGCCTACATGTCAAATTCCTATAAAAATGGAACCCAAATTTCTTTTGATGGCATAGTCAACACTTCACATTCTGATTCCAGAATTCTTGTTTCCAGTTCAGCTTTTATAATTCAGCCACCTTATCCCCCAAGCTACATTTTCTCACTCCTTCTCAAATTTGTCAGGTTTCATAATTTTAGCATACTACTCCATAATGCTTAGAAGGCACTGTGCTTTATGAAATGCTACAAGTTCGAATGACATAAATTTAAAATGTTGAAATAATATTTTAATATTTAATGGGATAGAGTTCAACTATTTTTAAATGTCCTTGGGTGGAACTCATTATTACCCTTTCATAGCAGATAAATAAGCATTTCCCTACTTTGACTTATACAAGGTTACAAAGTTTGACTAAGCAAATGAGGAATAGAAAAACAGATGAAAGATTATAAGTGACTTCACAGAACTGAGAAAATCACAATCTAATTGCCTGCAAAAAAAAAGGGATAGCAGAGAGAAATGAGGCCATTTGCCCCTGCTGAACCCTAAGAGGTTTGGTGACATGGAAGTCTGGGTTCAGATTCAGGTCCAGACACAGGATGTATGGGTTATTTGTTTATAGAAAGTTGGAAATTTCTCAAATACCTGATTCCCATTTTTTTTTTTTTTTTTTTTTTTTTTTTTTTTTTGCTGTACGCGGGCCTCTCACTGTTGTGGCCTCTCCTGTTGTGGAGCACAGGCTCTGGACGCGCAAGCTGAGCTGCCATAGCTTACGGGCCTAGCCGCTGCGTGGCATGTGGGATCTTCCCAGACCGGGGCACGAACCTTTGTCCCCTGCATCGGCAGGCGGACTCTCAACCACTGTGCCACCAGGGAAGCTCTGATCCCCTTCTTCATTCAAGGCAATCTACATCCCCTAGAGGAACAATGTGTGATGTTCTGAATAAACAGAAGCCTGAGAGGAAAAAGGGAAAGAGGAGCTAGGCTTGAAAATAACGGCATGAAAGCAAATGTCTCCATGCTGAGCTGTGTGTCCCTTTACCCCCTTCTTCTCCTCTGCTTATAGAACATCAGCAGCCAAGGGTTTACACCAGCAACACTACTCCCAGTTTCAGGACAGAAGACTGAAATTCTTATTTGGAAAAGCTGAACAGCTGCCAGGAAAAATACTTTGCATAAAGGTAACTGGGGATCCCCTGATGGAAAAGCTAGCTCATTGATTACCTTAAAGGATTTCATAAGCCAACAATTCTGCCTCCACTCCTCACCTACAAAGCTACCAATCAGCTTGTTAGAGCTTCACTTAAACATGAGTAGACATTCAAGGATCACCAGAAACTTGAGAAAATCTTCTAATGTGAGAAATTCTAAAAAATAAACTGATAAAAAACAAAACAAAACAGAAATGTTTCAGGATATAGAAGAAAGTTACCCCCCTAAAAAGCCATCCTGAATATCTTCAGAGGGATAGGAAAATATCATATAAATGAAAGAAGAATAGGATGTTATAAGAAAGGAATGATCACAAACAAGAAAGATATCTTGATTTATTAATGATAATTGAAAAATACAATAAAAGCACATTGTAACAAGGAAATATCCCAGAAAGCATTTTTTAAATCAAAGATATAAGAAGAAAATAGAGAGTATATAAGAAAATAAGAAGATCAGTCTAGAACCTTGGTACTCAAGTTGTGGTCCACAGACCAGAAGTATTGACATCTCTTGGTACCTTGTCAGATATAAAGATTCTCAGGCTCCATTCCAGATCTATTAAGTTGGAATCTGCATTTTAATAAGATCCCCAGGTGATTTGGGTGCACACTAAATTTGGAGAAATTTATCTAGGCGATCCAATATATTAGTTAAGATGTTTTTGGTTTCAAGTACGAGAAAACCATTTCAAAGCGGCTTTAAATATAAGGATAGTTTTTATCTAAGAGGTAGACGAGAAACAGGGTGGGCTCCAGTTTTAATTCACTGAGCGTTTTTTCCCCATCCTTAAGGTCCCAGTTTTTCTCACCCTCTTAATTCTGCAGTCCAGAGCTCCATCATGATCCTATGTCTGGTTCCTCTGATGCCATAAGTTGACTACAAGCAGCAACGAAAACAAAATATTTATTTGTTCATAGCAAGCCATAGGGAGAGCCTGTTTTATCTCTCCCAGAACACTTTAGAAGCCTCTCTTCATTTATTATTATCCCAAACTAGCCTAGACAGCTCATCCCTGAAATATTGACTTGTAAGGAAGGTAAATTGACTATGATTGGTTGAGACTGATTTTATGGAATGAAATAAATATTTGAATAACTCTCAATATTCACTACATTCAATTTCAGATCAATAGCAGTTCCGGGGGAAGCGGGTGGGAGAGGGGGGGAAAAAACAAAGAGAAGAGATTTTATCAAATAAATAATATGAGAAAATTTCCTAGAACTTGAGAGCATGTGCCTACATGCAAAAAGGGATGACTGAGTAGCCAGCAAAATAAGTGATAAAAAGACCCTTTTGAAGAACTCTTATGAAGTTTCAGAATACCATAAATAATGGGAATATCCTAAAAGCTTCAGGGAGAAAAATATAGATCTCATTCCAAAAAAATAGGAGTCAGAATGGCATTGGATCTCTTAACAGTTCAATACATATTAGAAGACACTGGAGTAATACTTTCAAAATTCGAAGGAAAATTCATAGTGAAACAACATAATGATTTATTTAAATGATATGATTACACACAGGTTTAATCACATGAGTAGTTGCTATTCTATCATTCAAACTCAAACAAGAATGCAGATAAAGATATTTTGCAGCATTCAAGATTTCATATTTTTTCCCCATACACCTTTTTAAGAAAGATAACAAGAAGTGTTCTTCACAAAAATGTAGTGATAAATTGAGAAAGAGAGAAAATTATTGCTGGGTAATAACTGTTGTTGGGGCATTTGAGAAGAATAGCTATAGGTGCTTTTATATAACTAAGAAAATGAAAAAGGAGTAAGAGAGATCACTATTAAGTCCATGAAGAAAAGTTTTACATGAAAGAAAAGATCTAATGTACAACATGGTGCCTATAGTTAACAATATTGTACTGTCTACTTGAAAGTTGCTGAGAGAGTAGATCTTAAAAGTCCTCAACACACACACACACACACACACACACACACACAAATGGTAAATATGTGAGGTGATAGAAGTGTTAACTGACATTATTGTGAGAATCATTTCACAATATATGCATATATCAAATCATTGCATTATACATCTTAAACTTAAACAATGTTACATGTCATTTATATCTCAATAAAGCTGGGGAAATAAAGAATATATATATATATATATATCCTTAACACTTTGATGAACATTATGGTCCATAAAAAATACAGGAAATGTAAACACCATAAATGTATTACCTCAGCAGTAAATAATAACATAGTAAATAATTGATTCAACAAATTTAAACCAACCGTTATATAACTATACTAGAAGGATCCCGACCAGTGAAATGGAGATGATGGTATTGCAGAGAAAAATCCTCAACCTCCAAAACAGGTAGTCAAGAGCCTGTAAGAGTATGTAATTTTAAAATATGGCATTAGAAACCATCAATGAAATGAAAAGGCAACCTATGGAATGGGAGAAAATATTTGCAAATCATATGTCTCATAAGGGGTTAATATCCAATATAAAATATATATAAAATATATATATAAAATATATAAAGAACTCATACAACTCAATAGCAAAAAAGCCAAACAATCCAATTTAAAAATGGGAAGAAGAACTGAATAGACATTTTTCCAAAGAAGACATACAAACGACCAACAAATACATGAAAAGGTGCTCAACATCACTAATCATCAGGGAATGCAGATCAAAATCACAGTGAGATATCCCCTCACACCTGTTAGAATAGCTGTCATCAAAAAGACAAGAGATAACAAATGTGGGCAGGGATGTGTAGAAAAGGAAACCCTAGTGCACTGTAAGCAGAAACGTAAACTGGTGCAGCCATTATGAAAAACAGTATGGAGGTTCCTCAAAAAAGTAAAACTAGAGCTACCATATGATCCAGCGATTCCACTTGTGGATATATAGCTAAAGGAAACAAATTCACTATCTTGATGGGAAATCTGCACCCCCATGTTCATTGCAGCAGTATTACAATAGTCAAGACATGGAAACAACCTAAGTGTCCATCAACAGATGGATAAAGAAGTTATGAGATATAAATATATAATGGAATATTATTCAGCCTTTAAAAAAAAGAAAGATATCCTGCCATTTTCAACAACATATGTGGTTTTTTTTTTTTTTTCAGTACGCGGGCCTCTCACTGTTGTGGCCTCTCCTGTTGCAGAGCACAGGCTCTGGACGCGCAGGCTTAGCAGCCATGGCTCACGGGCCCAACATGTATGGATTTTGAGGTCATTATACTAAGTGAAGTGAGTCAGACAAAGAAAGACAATTACTGTATGATCTCACTTATATGTGGAACCTAAATAAACCAAAATTAGAGAAATAGAGAACAAATCCGTAATTACCAGAGGTGAAGATGGAGGATGGAGGAAAAGGGTGAAAGTGGTTAAAGGTGCAAACTTTTAAGTATAAGAAAGTTCTGGTACATAATGTATAACCTGTGACTATAGTTAATGATACCTTATTGTATAATATATGTGAAAGTTGCATAGAGTAGATCTTAAAAGCTTTCATCAAAGAAAAAAATATATAACTACATGAGGTGATGGATGTTAACTAAATTTACTGTGATAATTATTTCCCAATATAAACATATATCATATCATTATGTTGTACCCCTTAAACTAATACAATGTTATATGTCAATTATATTTCAATAAAACTAGAAAAATATAAATAAATATATAGTAAAACACAACATTAAATAGCAGACAAAATAGTAGAAAATGTAGCAAAAGTCTTTCTCTGTGGACTAGGTCTGAAGTAAGGGGTAGACCTGATGTTTTCAAAATCAGACTTTCAGAATTCAGGTATTATTTTACTATTAACATAACTTCTACTTAGACCAAAGTATTTAGAACCAGATTAATCAGATGATTTTACTATTGTTAAAAAAAAATTTATAGGTCTAAAGTCAGCAAGCTTCCTACTTAGTCACCAAAAAATACTCTGGCTGCCAGAACCCACTTATATTGTCTTTTAGCAACCAACTCTATAAGTTACTACCTTGGACAGTGCAGGTAGGCAGAAATGTGCTTTTTTGTGTGTTACTGACATAGATGGAGGTCAAGAAGAAAGAATAAAAGAGAAATGCTATGTTGACTCATTCAACAAATATTTATTTTGAACTCTGAGGATAAACCATAAAACATAATGCAAGATCCCTGATTTCAAGAAATTCAATTTCGGAACTTATAGTCAATTTTGGAACTCATATTCAATTTCAGAACTTATATTCAATTTTGGAACTCATTCAATTTCAAATTTAGTTATATAGTGAATAGTAGACTACTAAAATATACAACACCGTAAATAAATCTCAGAGATATTATGTTGAGTGGAAAATGCCAGACACAAATGTACTAAATGATTCTTTTTACATTAAGTTCAAAACTAGGCTAAACCAATCTATTATAAAGGAAGTCAGAATTTAAGTTACCCTTGGACAGAGGTGTATTAATGGACACAGTGCATATTTCTTTCCCTCTTTTAGCTTCATTAACACCTAGATGCAAAATATCTGGAGTGAGCAATAAGATATAATCAATAAGACCAAAATGTACAATGTTGGCAAGGGTAACTCGTAGGTCACAGGAATTCTCAAACTCTTTTCCCTCTCAATAGGCATTTGAATGAGAACCCTCTCATTATACAAGAGATTGTGGGGTAGGGCCACACCCAGAGAATATAAGCTTGAGTTATTTGTACTTCCTTGAGTGGAAGCTATAACTCAACTTCCTTCTCATAAGTTATCATAACACATTAGCAAGTCAGATACTTGGTTGAGGGTGTTCAGAGAAACACTGTACAATCTACCCTCATCTTTCCAATTGTATAATGAAAAGGTGACTTTTTAAAAAGTGATTTAATACATGGCTTTTTCTTTGATAGCAGCAACAAAGGAAACTCTAGTAAGTCTGTAGTTTCATTAAGTCACTGAAACTGAACTGCTATTTTTGTTGCTTAAACAATATTGCAGGGCAAAAAGGCATGTAAAAAATGCCCAAAACCTGCCTCTGGTCCTCTTTCCCCAACTTCAAATTAGAGCCAACCCAATTCCACTATCACCATACTGTCCAGATATCTTCTTGCATCTAACCAATTCCCTCCTCCTCTACATATTCCAAAATATATTTTTTTTAATGATAGAGAATTTTTTTTCTTAAGTTCAAAAAACTGTTCTCATTTTGGCCTCAAATTTCTGAGCAATCCAAGAGGTGAAGTAATTCACTCAGCAGGGTTTTTAGCCAATACTCTAGAAAGTGACCTGGACTCACCTCCGTTATCCCAGATGAGGTTTAAATAACACCATATACGTATTCATATGACTTGGGCTTCCTTATAGTATGGTGGCCTCAGAGTAGCAGGACTTCAAGAGAGAGTTCCCAACAACCAAAATGGAAGTTTTATGGCCTTTTGTGATCTGACATTAGAAGTAACATATCATTACTTCTGTAGTACCCCTTTGGTCAAAGAAGTCACAAGCTCAAGGGGAGGGGAAATAGATTCTATCCTTTAATGAGAGAAAGGTCAAAGAATTTGCAAATTTAACACTGCTGCATGGAGGAAAAACAAAATGCCTCATGGACTATATTTGGGATGTATAGTTCATTCACAGTAGATATCCTATCTCTTTACCTCCAAGTCTGAGATTATCATACCCTCAGGGTCGATGATCATCCTACTTCTATCATTGAGACTCTTTACCTGTGCAGCTGAAAAATTAAAGAAAGAAGAACAGAAGAGATCTTTAAGTGATGCTGTTATATATCTACTGGGAATGATATTTTAGTGGTAGAAAAAAAGACCTGAATCCCCAAAAGGACATATCCCCAAACATTCAGGTGAAACCTGAAGTACTCATCTTAAAAACTTAAATTCTTAAATTTAAACTCCCTCCATCCACTTACCTCCCTGCCCAGAAAGGTGGTGGTCTCTCTTTCTTAATTTAGTATGAATTAATAATTAACTGAGCCATGCAAAAAGGCATGATAAAAGACTAAGGAAGGGTCGGTGCTTTGTGACCACCTAGAGGGATGGCATAGGGAGGGTGGGAGGGAGACGCAAGAGGGAGGAGATACGGAGGTGTATGTATATGTATAGCTGATTCACTTTGTTATAAAGCAGAAACTAACACACCATCATAAAGCAATTATACTCCAATAAAGATGTTAAAAAAAAAAAAAAGACTAAAGCAAGTCATCCCTGGTGGCACAGTGGTTAAGAATCTGCCTGCCAATGCAGGGGACACGGGTTCGAGAAGATCCCACATGCTACAGAGCAAATAATCCCAGGTGCCACAACTACTGAGCTGTGCTATAGTGTCCGCGAGCCACAACTACTTAGCCCACATGCCTAGAGCCTGTGCTCCAC
Source organism: Grampus griseus (assembly GCF_964374135.1). Lineage (NCBI taxonomy): Eukaryota > Metazoa > Chordata > Mammalia > Artiodactyla > Delphinidae > Grampus > Grampus griseus. The sequence goes on from NC_139008.1 coordinate 54,913,279, forward strand.
AGAAAGAGAAGCCACCACAATGAGAAGCACGTGCACGGCAAGGAAGAGTAGCCCCAGCTCACCGCAACTAGAGAAAGCCCACGTTCAACAGCGAAGACCCAATGCAGCCAAAAATAAATTAATTAATTAAAAAAAAAAGATGAGGGCAATAGGGTCCCCTGCCTAAAGTGGGGTCCAGAGCAGAGAGAACAAGAAACCCTATACTTTCTTCTCAGTTTTGTCCATGGTAGTTCTGAAAAAAGAAATAAGGCAATGACACAGGATAATATAACATAGGTTTCAGTGGTTTGCTTCATACCATTTCCAGTGATTTGAGGTGGCTTGTCATAACCTAAATTTAAAAATAAGCTTCTGCTAAGAATTAAATTTCCTCTTAGTATAGAAGGCTCTGGAGACTTTTTTTGTATTGGGCTTTTCTGAATTATGAAAGTTGGGTTAAAGACATATAATTCTAAAACATGGCTCAAAAAATGCTTTTTTCCCCAAACATGGAATTCAAAGGGGAAAATTGGCTTTAAAATAAAATTTCCTTTGCCTGGTTGCTTCTTTAGAAAGACCCAGAAGCATGAGACTAAGTAAAGAGAGGAGGTCCAAGGGGAGGTCAGAAACACTGCTGTCCTAAAGCTACTGCCCAAGTACAAGATGGAATTCCATAAACATTAAGAGTTGAATTCTTTTCTCCAAGACTGTCAAGTTTCCTAACACTGAAATAATACCATATAATGGTCACATGCCTGTGATTTGGGACCGTGTATTCATGGATAATGTGAAGAGGGAAAGGAAAAGGGTAACAGGGAAATTTTCCTCCTTTTCTCTTCCTATCTTCCTTTACGTCAACAGAACAAAAAAGGAAAGAGGAAAGGCACAAGAAGAAAAATACAAAACAACTTTGCAGACAGCATCTGCCTTTTGGAAGTTTCCAGACCCAAGATGTTGAAGAAGTTGTATTTCTCCATTGCTTAAAATTTCCTCAGTCTAAAGACCAATTTTCAGAGTGGCTCAGCAGGACTCCCAAAGTTAGTTTGCATAAAGTGTCTCTTAGTGGAATCAGCTGCTAAGGTCTAGCTGCTTATTCAGTTCCAAATACCTGAACGTCCTAAATCAGCTGTCACCAATGGCCACTGGGTGCTTGACAATCTCAAAATCCATTGGCCAAATTCCCTGTAGATTGATTCCAACAAACAGTCGCCACCTAAGAGTCATGAACTGTATATAAGCCAGGATTTAATCAAAGAAATAGAAGCACTGGAGACAGGTAATAAGGGATTTATTACAGGGATTCAACATTACCACAATGGTGGGAGTTAAACATCCTACAGGAGGCTGTGCCTTCTGTGTTTGGTGTGGAGGCCTAAAGTCAGCAGTCAGAAGGGAAACATGTATATCAAGTGGGGAAAAAAGGACAACTGGAACCTTCAAGGATGAGCTGGAATCCTCGAGGACAGATTAGAATTGATGCTGTTCTCTCACCTCTTCGAGTCTACCACCTTCGATGATGGAGTATCCTGCAGGAGGAGATGATATTATTTACCATGGAACTAGATTCTCACCTGGCCCAAGAGGCAGAGCAGCTGAAGGAGGATCCAGCAGGAGCAACAGGAGCTGCGGGACTAGCTATCAGGATGAGTCTGCGGAAAATGATGGCATGTGTGAGTGACAGCACTTCCTTGTGCCATATGTGGACTTTCCAAGTATAAAAAGAATATGGCTGTTGCTTCACTCCCACCTTCTAAACTTTCACAAAATGTATTGTGGCCTATTTTATCCCAGAACTATACAAGGAAGAGAATTCTGGGCAATGTAGTTCCAGCCAAGCTAAGATGACACAATGCAAACCACCCTAACTTGATTGGTTTGCTAGCACCCCCTTGTCACCCACCCAGCTGGCTTCACTTGACTGTCTTTGCCATATGACAGGCAAAAGAGAGAGGAAAAGAACGGAGGAAGGAAGTAAGAAAGAGGATACAAGGTGCACTAATCATGATGAACAAAATAAGAGGAAGAGCCTTTTGACATCTTGTGGCACAAAGAAGTGATTGGTGATGGAATAACCATAACTAGTTAATTGCCCAGGATTGGAACAAACTTCAGTACACTGTAACATCTTAACTAAAACGCTGTTGTGTTACCAACCAATCTCCACCTTCCAATCCACTATCACAATGCCTATTAAACTAAGGTAATCCATTGGGAAATAGAGGGTCTAGAGATCCTAGTTACCTGTCTTAGCATATCTACCAAAACTGAAGTCCTTATAATGTCATCCAAAGCCACATACCAAGGTGAGTATATGATAAGTATTTTACCCTGGTTTGAGGAGAACTTTCAAAACCATTAAACTGAAAAATAAAACCTTCTGTAATATTTTAAGTATTTGATCTCATTTTCAAGTATAGAAACCAGCTGTATCTACTCCAGTCTCCCATGTCCACCACTCCCATAATGGATCCCACACTTCAAGCCTTCCTGGATTCCCTGGGGATCTGAGCCAATTCCCCAGGAAACCCAAAAGATAATAGGGAAAAAGCAAAAAAACATCAATGATTGAAATTAAGCTGTATACACCAGCCCCTTGATCCTCATTAGCCTGGGTCCAATTACTCCCAGGACATGGGTCACAGCTTATATTCATATGTCCATGACTCTGTGACTCATGCTCTTGTTGAACTTTTAAGCAGGAAATCTCTATTGGTGGTAAATTACAACTGAGTGCCTTTCACTTTATTACCTCATGACAAAAATAGGCAGAAGAAAAGCACTGCTTTTCACATTTACTGGGTATGGTGGGAAAATGGAATTAAAGAAAATGTGAAGGAAAACAATGTGGAGTTCTCTCCTCCAAAAGAAATATGGCTTCCCACAAAAAATAGTAAAATCTGCACACAATGTGTGATTTAGCTCTCAAGGTATGTGCAATTCTGTGGAAAGAGTGTCAGAGAACAAGAGCTGGTCTAAAAATGTGTGACAAAAGGGTTTGAGAACACCCCAAACTCTTAGGAAGATAGATGGACTGGGAGTAATTTTAAGGATACAGGTCTAAGACAGCATTGTAACATAGTCGAGAGAAACTAATCAATTATATTGACTCATATGGAGGTTTGGAGAAAGGTCATGGAAGTATAAGTAAGTAAGCCTTAGACCACATGAAAGAAAAATAGTCCAAAGCTGTCAGGGTCCATGAGGAAGGCCCAGAGGATGGTGGATGACACTGGCTTTGTACACATTAGCACTGTTATCTTCTACAATGATTGAAAACAGTGGTTCTAAAAGTGTGACCCCAGACGAGCAGCATTAGCATCATCTAGGGAATTGTTAGAAATGCAAATTCTTACACACACACACACACACACACACACACACACACGAGAATGAACCACTGATATAGAGTTTGTGGATTTACCTCGGCAGAAACACTGCTGGATGAAGTGAATTTTGGTTCTGTTTCCATGGTCTCCAAAACTCAGGTAGCTTCCCAGGTAGCTAGTGTGCTTTCAGGGAGTGAGTACCCTAAAACAGATGATACCTCCAGGCTCTGAGATGGGGTGGGCAGAACCCCAAGGATGACCCCTGAGAGGAGCAGTTGGTTGTTCGGAGCCTCTGACTCTCTGGCTCAAATTGCCTCCCCTCACAGAGAGGGTAGAGGTCTGTCTTTAGCTGCGATGGGGGCACTTCCAGCCTGGTTGGGTGGCCCATTTGCTGGACAGCATGACTGGCTATTTCTACAGAGGCAAAACTTGGACCCAGAAATACCTGGCTTGAATCTTGGGCTCCCAGTTTTTGAGGCAAGTTCCTGACAATCAAGATTCTGTTGTGTTTGTACATTGGACTTTAGTAGATTCCACACATAATTGAGAAAGGAGGTCGCAGGCCAATGGCCCAGAGATGAACGGACCCGATTGTCGGGCTGCCTGACGCCAGCAGTGACTGGTTTAAAGTATTGCAAGAAGAATAATTCAGGACCTTCACCACCTTGATCCTTGTCACTTACCCTGGACTGCAAGCTCCACCTGTGAGACCCCCTCTAATTCCCCAGGACGGGGGGTGGGGGGCACAGTTCTGAGGCACTAACCTGCTGGGTCTTCCCTTCTGCCTGGTGGAAAAATAAAGCCATCTCTCTCTTCCTCCAAAAAAAAAAAAAAAACCCTGTAGGGTGTTTTTGACCTGAGCCAGCACTCCAGTCTAAAAATCTGATGCTAACAAGCCCCACTTTCTGGCCTTAAGTACTAGCAAAATGGAGAATGTGATACTCTTTTGAAGCAGAATCCCTATGTATCAAACAGAATAAAAGAAGGACTGCTCTAGTGGTAGCTGGAGTGAAGAGCAAGGACTCCCTGTGTCTCCTCTTCACAGCTTCTGGAATGAACTCCCCACAGGTCTCAAATTTCAAGGTCATTATTGGAAAACCAAGTATTAGAGAAAGGAGTATCTCTGAGTGAGGCTTCCCAGAGCAAATAGGACTTGGGTTGGACCTGGAAGCGTGGAAGATACAGATCAGCAGAGAGGAACATTGGGAGCTTGAATGAAGGAAGGAATGGGGAGGAGGGTCTGCAGAGGAATTAGGGACTACACCTGTTCTAAATGGAGGGCAACCACTGTGCAGTGACCAGAAATAGAACTGAAGGATTTTCAACTCAAGACGGCAGAGATCAGATTTGATTCAGTAATCAAGGGGAACCAATACAAATGTCTGAGTGGACAGGTGAGTTGGCAGGCAGGTCTTGTTACTTAATAATCCCCAAAGAGTCATGAGGATGCCATGATGTTGGTTAGCTGAGAAATCTCACCAAGCAGCTGCAGATCACTCTTCTTGGGGAATCTTGAACCCTGAGCATTTCCACTAAAAATTCATTCAGTACTTCACTAACTCCATCACGGCCTCAAGTTAACACAAACCAACAAAAAGAGCATTGATTTTCTTTGTAAAAATCTAAAAAGGGAAGTTGGAAAACCTTGAATGAGTTATGACTAGGCTCTAGTAGTTGCCTCACTCACAGGTCATGTGGAAGAGTAGGAAAACATGGAGAAGACCTGGTTATCAGTCCCCTCTCCACCTCAAGCTGTTTGGCTTTGGGCAAGTCATTGATCCTCATTTGGTCTATTTATTCATCAATAAAATGGAAACAATATCTTATCACAAATTTGTTGTAAAGATTAAATGAGAATGCAAATATAAAACACCTAGCGCAGAACTTGATGCATAGTGAGGGCTCAACAAATGTCATTTGAATCTAAATATGAAAAATCTGGAGGTAAAGTACTACATACATCATACCTGAAATTTTCAAAATTCTGAAGGGAAGAGAAATAAAAGGTCAACATTCCTTGCCTAAACCCACATTACAACATGAATACACCCTTAAGCACAGATATTGAAAAACATTTGGGACAACTGGTCAACACTCCAGGTATTATCATTTTAAGGGCATTTTCAGCCAAACCCCAAAGAACAACACTGTCAACCACAGAGCAGTGGTGACTGCACCTACCTGAGCTGGCTGAGTCTACAATGAGTGAACACAGACCAATAGCAAGTCAAAACATAGCTTAATTACACAGGAGCACGTGATTTGCCTTCAGGTTCCTGTAGCAATTATCTGTGACTGTTTCTCTGGGATGTCTCACTTTGTACTGCCAGGATGAGCTCATGGAAGAGGCAGGTCATTTGAATGAACCTATCACCCCTAGGTAATTATAAGCCAAAGCAGCAGAGTGTCATTCCACAGATACAAGTCAGCAAATTGTGACTTCAGCAAGGAGTTCCTCCTTTTTCTCTGAAAATATTTGCTGGAATGCCAAAAAAGCTGAGCCACCCTCTCTGAACATCCAAAGACATATTGACTCAAGTGATGGATGGATGAGATGCAAACACATGACAAATTCCAATAGAAGTGAGGCAGAAGGCTTGTTGGAAAATCTAGCAGAATAAAGAGGGTGTTAGAGCAAAATAAAATCTATAGAAAATTATAAATTCTTTTAGCCATCTCTGTGAAAACACCAAGAATTCTGGGCGATATTATGTAAGAAAAGACTTTGTCATTATCCTCTTTTCAGAGAACAAAATCACATACTTCCTTATCTAATTATCTTTATGTGGGTAGGTTAGAAGAAACCATCTTCTCCCCATCTCTGCATTTTGACATTGGTTAATAAAATAGGAACTTCAGGTTTGGGGGAGATATTGAGAACCTGGCTATCTACCTCTACCCTCTTTCACTCCTCTCCCAAGGGAAATGGAGTGACCCATCATGTTGGTGAGATTAAGACTTTTGACCATTTCTGGACCAACCAGCTTGCAGTGCACATGCTCCCTGGTAGGGCATAAGTTCACTGAGATAGGGCTTCTGGGCCTGCAGGGCATAAAAAGAGCCAGCACTGGATACAGTATCATGCTGAAGACCATGGACTCTGGGGTCAGACTAATTGAGTCCAAAGCCAGCTCTACCTCTCACTGTCCCTATGGCACTGAGCAAGTCACCAACCTCTGTGTATTTTATTTACCCATCTATAAAATGGGCTTGATGAGAAATAAGTGTAACAGAACAAAATATGCAAGTGCTATTCAATATTAAAGAGGAAAGAATCCAACACATGAATTACTTTGGGAAAAGCAGGACAGGGTGGCAACCTAAGACAGTGGAAGTCAGGAGAGGAGACATGTGGCTCCTGTGGAATTCACTAGGAAGAAAAGAAATATAATCAAAGAGACCTCTGCCATCTTTGTATCACTTGCAAGCTCTTAAAGATTTATAGTGTGTTGTCAGTAATAAGGGAAAGCTAGGATCTCACTGTGAGTCCAGCGACTCTCAATGTTATTTCAGCTTATTTGTTATGGACAAGAATTTGGATAAATCATGCACCTCACCAAAGAGATTCAATTCTTAAATACTCATCATGAACCCTTTTATAATACAGTTCTATTAACTGTAAAATATGAGCCCCTAACGTATGCAAGACAGTTTTCCAGTTCACCTTTAAGAGACACAAGACATATCCTGTATTGATAATACGCAGATCATGAGTGAGGTCAGGGAAAGAGTAAAGGAAATATATTCAGAAATAAAAAGAGACCATGGTAATGATAACAAAGAGTAAGAGAAATGACTAAGTGAAAAAATAAAATAAGTTTGGAAGGTTGACCAAAAAAAAAGAGTGTAAATTTTCTGGAGAATGGTATGCTTTCTTGCAAAGAATATGTCCAGCTCTCAAAGAGCACAATTAATGGAATATAGTGCTGAACTAACAAAAGCAAATCCCAGTGTCAAGCACAGTATATCGAATCCAGAAGGTGATCAATGAACTTTGCTCATAATTGGCATAAATAATATATGTGTCTATATGTTTAATATTAACATTTAGCTTACAATTAGACATAATATCATAAGATCTTGGACTTCCAAGGGAAAAATGGGTCTGGTCTTAGGAGTGGGTTTTAGTCTGTGCTTCCAACAAAATAAAATAAAAATGATATTCTAAAGACAAAATTTGATAATTGGATTTGTTTTTTCCAGAAGTGTAAAGGATTTACAGAAATTCTTACTCATAGTACTTTAGTTTGGCTTCACCTGAAAACAGACCCTGAGACAAAGACTTGGGTTCAGCTAGTTTATTTGGGAGGGTCCCCAGGAATGGGGTGTGAGGAGGTGGGTGAAACAGGAAGGAGGCATTGTCGAAATTGCCACCGACACTGGGCCCTCCTGAGAAACATTCAGACTGATTCCTGAGATTGTCCACCTACAAGATAAAAAGATGGAGCATCAATCCTCCTGTTTCTCTTCCCATTGGCTAAGATTTGACCCTAAGTGCAGTAACCCCATACGCTGGGGTCTCACTTGGAGCTTCCAGGGGTAGGAGAATGTCCTGGGATAGGAATCGGCAACACACCAGGAGGTGTTTGAAGGGGGTGCTGATTGCTGGAGGAACTACTCACCCACCACAACTGCAGCTAAAACTCAAATTAGGCTAAAGGGATGTGGTCTGGCACCACAGGTGGTCTCTTACAGTAACTTAACTGTAAGACTTTATTAACATGTGTGTTACTCCATAGATAATAATCAAAGTTCATTGGATCCTTGATGTCAAAAATAATAGCAAAATGGTTCCTGTCTTTGGAATTCCCCTCTTCCTCCTTACTATAACAGTCTCTTCCTTCCTCCAATGTGCTAATCATGATTGACATTTCTAAGGAGACTTCTCAAACTAAGTTCACCCAGAACAACCCTTCCACTCTAGAACATCTCTGCATCTACTGTCTATATGTTGTAGTTTATTTAAATAACTTGGGTTGTTATTACCTGGTTTGAATTTAGGGGGGTCAAATATTTGATAACCTGTAATAAAAGCTTGTTCCAACAATGTCAGCAAACATAGCAGTTTTTAGTACAATTTCCTTATGCAAGTATATGGTTAGGATATCATTAGCTGCTACAGCAAATGCTAATGTATGTAATGACTCAAATATGACAGAAGTTTATTTCTTGCTCATGTTAAGTGCATATGGGTGTCCCTGAGGGGCAGGTAGTATAATTCCAAGACATGCTGATTTCTAGCCAATCAGAGACCCAGGTTCCTTCTATTGTGTTGCTCTGTCATCTTCAACATGTGACTTGAAAGGTCATGGGCTCCTCTGCATCAAACAGGTAGAAGGCAAATGAATCCAAGGTCACATGAAGGAGACATTCATGCACCTAGAATTCAGTTACACCAAACTGCAGAGAAAGCTGAGACATGTAGAGCAAAAGGGTTTTGTCAATGACGGATTGTGTCTAGTCTCAGCCACAGCCAGTAGTAGAAAGCAGTTTTCTGACTTTTTGTCAAAATTCAATGTATTCTTTCTTTGTGTTCTTGGTTTTTCTTGATTTGAATGCAACTCTTTGAAACTGGAATTAAACTTCTCCAGAGTTAAAGATTAGATGGACCTTGTTTAAAACCCCTGTTAAAATACTTTTCAGAACATGTCTGTATGTCTGTAAGTGTCTGTACATGGTCTGTCCCACTGGTCTCTGAGCTCTTCACTCACTTGTACTGTATCATTGTCACATGCTTAGCATGAAGGGATACTTATTAAACATTTATGAATAAATGAATGAAAGAATTTTATCTGTCACTCTCCAGAGTTTTTGTGCAGGCCATTGCTCATACGTTTTAAATGTTGCTACTTCTTTGGAGTAAGACATTGTATATAAGTATTATTATTTAGAAGTAAGAGGATAACTGAATGTAAGACCAAATCCTGAGTTCCTCCTCTTGGCCTCCAAATATTGGTGTGCCCTAGGATTCCAGTTTAGGCCTTCTTTTTGTCTCTGTATGTACTGTCTCCCTAGGTGGTCTCAGCTCCTCTTTTATCAGTTGTTATCACCACAATACTGTACAACAGCTAGCAAGAAACCTCAATGGTGTACAACAATAACAATGTTCACTTTTTCTCACAAATCTATAAGTTGTCTGGGCAATTCCACTGATCCAGGAAAGGTTAGCTATTATCTGATGAACTCAATCCTGTGCTGGTCAGCTGCACAGTCAGCTGGGGATTGGCTGGTCTCAAATGTTCTCAGCTGGGATGAGTCACTCGGTGTCTCATCCTCCAACAGACTAATTTAGGTTTAAATTTGTTCTCACGATACAAGTTTGAGAGAAAAAGAAAGCATGAAATCCTATATAAAACTATACAAGCTAATTCAGGGACTTCCCTGGTTGTCCAGCAGTTGGAACTCTGAGCTCACAATTCAGGGGCCGCAGGTTCGATCCCTGCTCAGGGAACTGGATCCCGCATGCCACAACTAAAGATCCCACACACAGCAATGAAGATCTCATGTGCTGCAACTAGGACCCGGAGCAGCCAAATAAATATTTTCAAAAAACTATTAAAAAATAAATAAAACTATACAAGGTAATTCTAATGATCATATGGGGAAAAAAAATTAAAGCAAAAAGAGCCAGGAAAAATGATTCTAAAAAATAAAAGTGATGAGGGAAACCTAGCCCTTTTCAGATAATAAAATATATTGTAAACTAGAATCATTAAAATAGTGAGGATCAAGTGAATAAAATAAAACATTCAGGAATGGAGCCCCCAAAGTGTAATTTAGTTCACAATAAATATGGTGTTTCTAATAAGTTTTCCCAAGATGAGTTATTCTGTAAATGGATTTCAAGCAACTAGCCTTCTGGAAAAAAAGGAATAAGGGTGCATCACTATATCATAGCTTACAAAAAATTATAAATGGATCAAATGTATGAACATTAAAAGGTAAAGAATATAAGAACAGTGGGTAAAATTTTTATAAATATGATAGAAAATCTAAAATCACTAAGGAAAAGATTGATATATCCAATTATATAAAGTCAAACATTTCTGCATGACAAAAATAGAGAACATATCAAAATCTAAATAAAAGCAACAAACAGGGGTATTTGCTACTCATGTCCCTGAAGAAAAGTTAATTTCCTCAAGAGAAAGGCAAAAAATACAAATACAAGGTTTGCAGAAAAGGAGGTAGGAAAAAACATCCAACCTCACTCATCAAATGAGGAATAGAAATCTCTAATGAAACATCTTTTTTCTTACATCAGATTGGCAGGGATCAGAAAGTTTGATCTTTTTCTGTGTTACAGGGTATGCAGCAGGGGTTGGCAAACTTTTTCTGTAAAAATACATATAGTGAATATATTCACCTTTGTGGACCATATGTTCTCTTTTGCATCTACTCAATTCTGCTGTTTGAAAGCAGCCATAGACAATGGGCATGTTTGTGTTCCAACAAAATTTTATTTACAAAAACAGGCAGCCATAACTTGTCTACCCTTGGTGTAGATAAACAAGCATGCACTTATAGCTCCATAAGACTATAAGTTGGTACCACTTTCATGGAAAGCAGTCTAGCATCGTATGTCACCAGTTAGAGTGCACATATTTTTTGATCCAGCAGTTCTAATTCTAGGCCTGTTGTTCTTTGGTATACTCACATATATGTGAAACAATACCACAACAAGGATATTAATTGCAATCCAAAATTGAAAGCAATTTTAAAATATCCATACTGTAGAATAATATTCAACTGTAAAAACAATAGGGAGGCCTTTTTTACTAAAGTTGAATGAACTCCAAGGTGTAATGTTCAGCGCATAATGCAAGAAGCAGGACGGGACATAAAAGATGCTATTGTGTGGGTGGGAATGAGTGCATGCACGTACATACACACACATACACACTTACAAATGCATGAAATATCTTATCACTGGAAGGATACTTATGAAACTATAAGAAAGCTTCCATCTAAGAAGAGGAACTGAGTGACTGGGGACAGAGTAAGAATGAGACTAACTGTTCACCGTGTTAATATTTTGAACTCAGAATTTTGAGCTATAACTTCATATTACTTATTTAAAAATTAAAGTTAAATTTATGAGTTTTCACTTAATCAGGCCCATTTAACAGTGGGCCTGACAACAGATAAAAAGGAATCTCTGAAAAGAAAATATGCCAAGGAAACATACCTTCCAGATCGTTCTTGCCCAGATTTTTTCCTCTGATTTCTCTGTTCTTTTATCTTCCATCTTTAGGACCTCTTACTGCCTTTGTCAAATCCCAAATAGTCCGTCTCTTTTTTAACCTATGCGAGCAAAGTGTCTGAGTCACCCAGAGGGTTCGCTTGAGGTAAGGAGGTCACCAATGGTTTCTTTGTTAAGTTGAATGGGTCTTGCTGGTAAGTGCCAAAGCCATAATAATAGGGCAGACAAGGACACTTATGAGGAGCAAAGCCTGGCTAGGCTGCTGCCATCACTCACCTAATTGGGAAAGGGTGTCTTTCACAAGTCTTCTCACACACGGGGCCCTCATTTGGAAAGTTCGAGATGGAATCAATGAGAAGTTGTCTGTGGGAACAAGGTCAACATACCCATAACGACCACAGAGACAGACAAGCTTGTTGGCTGACGACACTTATAAGAGCCGCCAATGAAAAAGAATTGGTGCACACGTTAACTTCACCACCTCAAGGACTGAGGGTGCCATGCCTTAGCACTTGAACTCATTCAACTGGGCCCTGTCCTGCACCATGTCTTCCTTCCTTTTAATCTCCTATAGGAAACAGGTTGGCCCTGCTCTTTCCAATTTCTCCAAGAAAGAAGACTGTGCAGCCTGAGGTCTAAGGTCAAATTCACCAGGAGGAGAGCCATGACAGGGATTTAGAGAGAGTGTGCTCTCAAAAGAGGAGTGAGGGGAGCAGGATGGTCACAGAGCTGAGCAAAACTATGGGCTCAGGTGGGGTCTAGCCTCATCCCGACCCCATGGGGAGCCCAGCAGCACAAATGCCATCCCAGAGTTAGGCCCTGTTATGGCTGCAAGCAAAAGGGGATGGAGGGGAGTAGCTTCCCTGATAAAGGGGGTCGTGTTTGGCTGGGGGCAATCCTCTGAAAAAACCAACAACACACACAGTGGCTGGGAAATAGCTTCCAGTCTAGTAAAGAAGATTGGACAGGACACAAACAGTATCCACTTTTGCATGCCTGGGGAATCTCCAAATAGCATAGAACAGATGCTCTGACCAAAATAAATTTCCAAAAAGAATCAGTCTTTGTCCATCAAGTGACCAACACTCCTGTGTTTGGGTAATGTCATAGCATGCATTACCCTAATGTCAGCAGCCTTTGGGTAAAGTGGTAGTTTCCTAGGGCTGCCATAATGAAGTACCACAAAGTGAGTGGCTTAAACAACAGAAATGTATTGTCTTACAGCTCTGGAGGCTACAAGTCTCAGGTCAATGTGTTGGCAGGGCCATGCTCCCTCGGAAACCTGTAGAGGAAGGATCCTTCCTCACCCTCTTCTAGCTTCTGGGAGCCCCAGATGTTTCTTGGCTTGTGGTAGCAAAACCCCAGTCTTCATGTGGCATGCTCCCTATGCATGCATCTATCACCAAATTTCCTTTTTTTTTTTTAAGGACATCAGTCATTTGGATTAAGGAACCATCCTACTCCAGTATGACCTCATCTTAACTAATTACATCTTCAACAATTCTATTTCCAAATAAGGTCATATTCTGAGGTATTGGAAGTTAGGGCTCCAACATGTGAATTTGGGGGTTGGGGAGACACAATTCAACCAATAGCAAGTAAGTGTGTAATCACATTACATTTTTACCCTAAGATATTGGCTTCTAGTCTGGGGCTATTCCAGCTGTTCCGTACTTCTACCTCAAGTCTGGTCACTACAACTCAGCCTTGTGTGACCCATTATGTACTCAATCATCATTAGCTTAGCTATGGAAATTCCAAGTGAGGACCAAAACCTGTCCCTCTTCTGTGTGATGGAGGCCTCCCCTAGCATGGACACAACACAATGATTCCTCTCATTTGCAACTTCCATCTTGGTTTGGCCATTGTCTGGTCAATAGAAAGCAGAGAAACCATCTCCATGCACATAAAGAGCTTTTCATTCTTGGAGGTGGGGGAGCAGAGGGAATGATCTATCTGCAACACTTTGTGAGTAAAATGTTTGTTTTACCATTCACTCTGAGATACAAACAATTGTTATTAAGAAAAATTCTGAATGTTGAGAGACAACACAGAGGAGTAGATTTTTTTTAACACCTTTATTGGAATATAATTGCTTTACATTGTTGTGTTAGTTTCTGCTGTATAACAAAGTGAATCAGCTATACGTATACTTATATCCCCATATCCCCTCCGTCTTGAGTCTCCCTCCCACCCTCCCTATCTCACCCCTCTAGTTCTTATTTCAATATATTGGCTATCAAGAGAACAGGAGGATAGATTTGAATCAGTACTGTTCCTGGCCACTAACCAAAATGTCAAATGAAGTCACTGGAGGCACGCCTGTGCAGAGGTGCACCATTAAAACTTCCATTCTGGAGATAAATGCTAGGGAGGGGCAACAACATCAATAAAACTTTAGGAGTGTGGGCAGCAGATTATGCATATAGCACCGGTGGATAATCAAGGAGGAAGAAGCTAATGTATGCACATGGTAGTCATTAAAGAAGTGAGTTGAGAGTTACATTTATGAGTGAAAAGATGAAGGAACCCCCACTAAAAGATGTTGTCTGTATCTACCCTCTGCAGTCTTCATATGGTCTCTCTTCCCAGCCAAGTGTTTTCTTGACCCCATGGCTTAGGTTCTAAATGTCCCACTCAGCTATCTGGGTCTGAGACATGATTCATTATCAAGGGGATGTCACAAGCTCCTGGCAGTCAGGTCACCTAAGAGATTCTCCTGCCTGTCTTGAACTTCTTGACCCATCACTTGGCCTTGACCTCTGGAAACAGTGCACACCTTGCTCCTACCTGCCTGTCCAAACTACTGCTGCCTGAGCTAAGCTATGCCCTTTGATCTTCCATACTTTGTTCTTACAACTTCAAATATTTTTGATAGCCCATAAGCTCTACATATTGTAAAGTTTTCTAAGCCTTTTGAATTAAGTAGTTTTCTTTAAATCAATAGTTCTTGTACCCTAGCCTGCCATGCTCCATGGTATTGAATAATACTGAGCTAGTATATTTCTTTTAAATTTTGTTTGCAATACTGGGCTTATGGCAGAATAGCCATACATGTAGAAATATGTGTCACATACTACTTCTTTATAACTTCATCTAGTAGTCTTGGGAAAGAATTTCTTATGTGTGTGTCCACACTGACAAATAGTCAGTACACCAATTATGTTTTACAGGTGGGGTAGATTTGTTGCATTAATGGCCCCAATTCTTCATCCTTCCCTATACCCATGCCCTTTGTAACCTTGCAGTGCCCTTCAACTCTGATGCTGGTTTGCCAATGGTCTTGATGTGGCCAAAGGGATGTTGACAGGCATGTTGCAAAGGCTTGAAAATGCACTTCCATGTGTCCACAATTGCTCTTACTCCTCTGCCATTACTATTAGAACATTCCAGGGCTAAGATGGAGGGTAAGACACATAGGGAGGGTCTGAGTTGTTATAACTGTTATAACTGCTGAGACCATCCTAGATCAAACACAACCTGCAAATCTCCCAATGTGTGGGCAAGTCCAGCCAAGACCAGAATAACCACCCAGTCAATCTGCAGACTGTGCACCTCATTTGGAGACACAAGTTTTAGATGGTTCGTTACTGACACAATAGCTTGCAAAGTATCTTATCATACACAATCCCATTCCACAGCAATAAATCCACTTGAACATAAATTCCATGAAAGCGCAGATCTTGTATGGGTCACTGATGTTTTCTAAGTACTTAAGATAGTGCCTGATATGTAGTAGATTTTCAATAAACATCTATTGAATTGATGAATGAATAAATGAATGAAAATAATTATGGTAATAGTAATAACAATATTAGGTACAAATTATTTAAACTCTATTATGTTCTAAGTACTCTACTAGGTGCCTAATCAACTGTTTTATTTGATTCTTTTGTCAACCCTGTAAAATAACTATTATTTATGCCATTTCAAAGATGAGAGAATTGCATTCAAAGCAACTGAGCAACTTGTTCAAGATCACACAGATTTCAAAAGTAGCACATGCAAGACTCAAATTCAGGACTGTTTAATTTCAAAACCCATGTTATTTATAGAAAATATAGGGGGACTTCCCTGGTGATGCAGTGGTTAAGAATCCACCTGCCAACGCAGGGGACACGGATTCGATCCCTGGTCTGGGAAGATACTACATGCTGCGGAGCAACAAAGCCCGTGAGCCACAACTACTGAGCCTGTGCTCTAGAGCCTGCAAGTCACAACTACTGAAACCTGCATGCCTAGAGCTCATGCTCTGCAACAAAAGAAGCCACTGCAATGAGAAACCCATGCACCACAATGAAGAATAGCCCCCTCTTGCCACAACTAGAGAAAGCCCGAGCGCAGCAACTAAGACCCAACACAGCCAAAAGTAAGTAAATAAATAAATAAATTTTAAAAAGAATATATAGGTACTAAATTATTAAAAACTATGTAGTAGGTATATCTTAGAGAGTTTGAGAGCTTAACTGAGTTTTAAAATAATTAAATTACAGTTGACCCTGGAACCTTCTCTACGTCCAGATGTTTTCCAATAATCACAAAATTTGGAGTCAAGTGAACACAATTCTAAGGTCCCATACAAGAATATGGAATAATCATCTGAGAATCTGACTGTAAAATCAGAAGCAAAATTAATGAAATAAGAAATATACAAAGTAGTATAAATAAAGTTACTTACACACCTGAGCAAGAAATGGATATGAAACTTAATTGATGTTGTTTATAAAAGTAACAAAAGATATAGGAAAGATTGGATCCATGTGGAAATGAGAATACATGTCTACCTTCCCTATTACATTAGCAAAAAGGAGATTTTGAAGAGTGTGAATCAATAACAGCATTCGGAGTTAAAAAAAAAAAAAAAGCTGAGGAGTGTATTAGGCAAGGTTCTCCAGGGAAAAAGAACCAATAGGGTGTGTGTGTGTGTGTGTGTGTGCATGTGTGCGTACGATAAGGAATTGGCACATGCAGTATGCATTTCTGGAGGCTGGTGAGTCCAAAATCTGCAGTATGAGTCAGCAGACAGAGAGAACCTTAAGGAGAAAATGAAAAATCCACCATCATTGTAAAATATTTTAATATACCTCCCTCAGTAAATGCTATAGCTACAAAAATAAGTAATTATTGCTATTCAAGTGTTTCATATTAATAATAATTAGTAATAATTATTGTTTCATCCATCCACTATGAATATAGAGAAAACATTGTTCTCAGAAATAGAATATACAATTTTCCAAGCACACAAGGAACATGTATGGAATCTGACCATGTGCTAGACGTTTCTTTAAAGGGCCAGAGAGTAAATACTTTAGGTTTTGCAGGCCATGCCATTTTTATCACAACTGTCAATTCTGCCATCGTTGTGAAAGAAGCAATAGACAATATATAAAGAATCAGCATGGCTGTGCTCCAATAAAACTTTATCTACAGAAACAGGTGATGTGTATTCCTGTTCTAAAGAACAGAAAAGGAGGGCACATATACTAATTTATTTTACATGATTATCCCATCCTAAACATCAAGTAGAAAACCAGGCAAGAATAATACAAGAAATAAGGCAATTTTACTGAAGATCCTAATGCTAAGAAAATTGACTATCCATTAGGAAAAGAAAAAATTTCCTCCCAATCTAAACCTGTATAAAAAAATAAATCTCAGATAGATTATAGACCTAAATGTAAAAGGCAAAATAAAAACATTCAGGGGTGGGATAGGGAGGAGGGGAGGGAGGCTCAAGAAGGAGGGGATACGGGCACATGTATATGAATATGGCTGATTCGTTTTGTTGTGCAACAGAAACTAACACAGTACTGTGAAGAAATTATACTCCAATAAAGATCTATTAAAAAAAAATATTCAGAAGAGTATCTGTATGACCTCATGATAGAATATTACTTCTTAAACAAGATGCAAAAATAGGCAACCCATGAGAGAAAATATTGATATATTCAAATACTTTTATAAAGAGCTTTTATTCAACAAAAGATACCATAAAGAGAGGGAAAAGATAGGGCATGAACTGAGAAAAGACATTTGCAGCACATACAATTGACAAATGATTGGTTTTCATGCTATATGAAGAATTTCTACAAACGAATACAAGAAAAGGTAACAATAGAAAAATGACTCAAACAATAAGAGAGGAAATATGAACCCCATAAATATGTAGAAAGTTGATCAAACTTACTAGTAATTAGAAAAATAAAAACTAGAAGCAAACTGAGACACAATTTAAAATTCATAATATTGACAAAATTTTTTAACTTGGAAAACACCAAGTACATGGAGCAAAAGGACATGGAGCAAAAGAAAATCTAATAAACTGCTGGCTGAGTGTAAACTCATAGAACTCCTTTTGAAAAACAGTTTGTCATTACCTAGCCAAATTCAACATTTTATTCTCCATGACCCAGTGTATCGGTCAGGGTGAGTTAACTTTGTTATAATTTTGTGATAAACTTGATAGAGTAAAAGTTAATGTTTTGTTCACAAGACAATCATGTGAACAACAAGGAGGGAAGGGTAAGTGGTGGTAACTAATCCACACAGTCACATGGGGAAAGTAAGGATTGCTGCCAGGAGATCTTCATGGGGCAGGCCTAGAAGTAGCAGACATCACTCGTTTACATCCATGAGCCAGAACTAAGACCTTTGCCTTATCTAACTGCAAGAGAATCTGAAATAATACAATCCACACACCAGAAGAACCAAAGAACACAGATACAGGTCTCCCCTGCTATCCAAGTAGACTGTTCCTATGAAGGCTTTGTAAGCTGAAGTGGCATAAACCTTCTTCAGTTACTTTAGGACTCATCTTGCTAACAAATGCTCACAATAAATCAAGATAAAGCACAGGTGCTCACGGACACAGTGCAAAACTATGGTGGCTTGATGCTGATATGCTGAGTACAGTTCCCAGGAAGGAGCTTTGTGGTGTCCCTCTAGCTTCTCTGGTTGTGGGCTGCCTCTATAATGGCTCTGCTGCAGAATAGATGCTGAGTGTACTATTTTCCATTTTTGTCTTTTTTTGTAAAATCAAAAATCCTCTTCAGATTTCTTTTGATTAATGAGAACACTAATGTAAGTCTTTCATAAAAGTGAAGTGACATAAAGCAAACTTTCAAAATGCAGGGGTTCCCTGTATTGTTGAGCACTAGCAAATTCTGCTACCCCCAGCAGTTCCATTCCTAGCTATTTACCCTGCCTGACACACTTTTGCATAAGTGTGCTATTTTATATTATATTACATATAGTATAATGGAAGTTCATAGTATTATTGTTCTTGATGACAAAAAAATTGGGAACAACCCAAATGACTTCCAATAATAGAAGTGGACAAACTTATAATGAAGGAGAGAATTAGAATAAAATTAGAAGTAAGTTGTTTGAGGAGGCAAGAGTATGGAAGAGAGGTCTGGTCTAAGATGGGAGCAGGAATATCTTACACATCAGAGCATATGGTAGAGAAGCAAATAGATTTGCAAATTTCATACTTAGAAGGTGTCATTCTCATTATAATGCATCTAATTTCTCTACAATATGAGGCAATTTCACAAGTTAAGATGCAATGAGGAAGGGATGTTGAAAAGAAGGTATGAAATACTCATTCCTGATAGTTAAAAATTAATGTACCAGGGGTATATAGTGGAAATTGCCTGGAAGAATTGAGTGCCATTTGAGATTTGTGGTCATCGGCTGAAGTGAGTCCAAACGACAACGGCATTTGATTTTCACCAGCCATGTTCAGCTGCTTGAGTGTAAGAAGGAAATGAATAGATAATTGGGCTTAACTAGGGTGGAGTTTTGCAGAGGAGTATGATGGAGGAGAGAGATCAGAGCATCAAGGATGTTTTCCTGAGAATGATTATAATTCCATACCACAAGATCTAAGTTACATAAAAAGAGAAGTAAGAACCTGAAACAGTGAGTAATAAATGATGAAAAATGGCAGATGAAAAGAGCCCTAAGGAAAGGTGAGATGGGAGGGTAAAAGCTGTACCCAGAGTATGAGAGATTCGAAAGTGAGATTTCAGAAGGGCTTGCTGTGGATGACGAGGTCTATGTAATGACCATGATGGGTGGCTGAGGCAGGATGAAGGAAAAAGACCATTGTGTAAGAGAGATCAAGGAATTGAGGAGGCAGGGTGATAGAAGGAATCCCCTATGTCAATATTGGAGCTGCCAAGATTAATAACAAGAGAAATAGTGGAGAGGCAGACAGTGATCCAGGTGCTAAATTTAGAAATGAATAAAGCAGTATGGCCTTAGGGATAAAATATTGTTACATATATTGCAAACAAAGGATTAATATCTAGAATATATGAACAACTCCTATACACCAATTTATAAAAGAAAAACAAGCCAATATAAAAATGAACAAAGAATGTGAATAGGCAGTTCACAAAAGGAGATATAACCTTACTCAATAAACATAAAAGATGTGTTCACTTGCAGTAGGAAAACACAAATTAAAATGATTACTTTTTTAACTCCTTAGTTAGCAAAAAATAAAAATAAAAAAATTAAGAGATTAGCAATATACAATATTGAATTGGGGGTGAAGAAATGGGCCCTCAAACACTTTTAAGGTAAGTATAGAAAACACTTTGTGGCTCCTCTCAAAATTTTAATTGTGCATACATTTAGCCAACAAAGACCACTTCCAGAAATGTATATTACTACAATACTCACACATGTGAACATATATGTAGGTTTAGAATTAATTGTTGTTGTAAAAATTTGGAAACAACCTAAAATGTTGAACAAAAGTGCTTCCTGGGATCACCTTTCAAATAAGCCATTTGCCCTCACTTCCTTGCTTAAGGATTCATGTCTGGAAGCACCCAAACTAAGGGTCCTTGCACAGTGGTTTATCTCCCTTTTTCACTCAGGAAGATTGACAGTTATACTACCCAATTACTGCCTTTCCTTTTTCACTTGGGATGCTGAGAGACAGGCTGCCTCCTGTTATCTGACAGACATTTTACAAATAATTAACATGTGAAACTTCTCAAGACATGGGAATGGCTCATGATTTAACCCCCCTCCCTTAATGTTACTTTATATAAATTATTCATCAGGATAGAATGGGCTCAGCCTTGCCAGGCCACACTTTTCTAATGACTGTTATCAAATCCATATGTTTACAGATGAAGGAAGTATTTTCACATAACAGACAGTCAGACCTTGGCCTGCTGAGGTGGTATTATATGAAGGTTCTAAGCTACAGTGGGCAATGCTGATCAATGAGTAGAAAGCTAACTTTGTTTCCTAATAAAGACAGAAGAGTTGAAATTCTGGAGGAAGTCTGTTTTAGTCAGTTCAGGCTGCAATAACAAAATACCATAAACTGAGTGATGTAAACGACAAACATTTACTTCTCACATTTCGGGTGACTGGGAAGTCTAAGACCAAGGTGCTGGCAGATTTGGTTCTTGCTGAGGCCTCTCTTCCTGGGTTGTATAAGGACACCTTCTCCCTGTGCCCTCATATACCTGGGAGAGAGGGTGCTGTGGTCTCTTCCTATTCTTATAAGGGCAGTAATTCCATCATGGGACCCAGCCTCATGACTTCATCTAAACCTACTACCTCCCAAAGGCCCCACCACCAAATACCATCACATTGGGAGTCAGGGCTTCAAAACAGGAATTTTGGGAGGGGGTGAAACAAATATTCAGTTCATAACAAAGTCCAAGATGGGTGGTGAGACCCCATAAAAACAGAGAAACATGATTATATGAAGCAAGTTTTTCATTTGGGGAATGGGGGGGTGGGGGAGTCAGGGGTATCATTGAAAGAGGCACTTATAAGTCTTCAGCATGTAGAAGGTATTTAAAGTCATATGACTATACAATCCACAAGGATGTGAATGCAAATAGAGAAGACAAATGAGGACTAAGCCCAGGATACTACAACCCTAAGACTTCAGAGATATAAGGAAGAACCAGCAAAGGAGACTGAAAAGGAAAACAACAAAGTAGGAGATAAAACATCAGGTCAGAGTGTCCTGATGATCAAGTGAAGAATGGTGTCAAACTATGCTGATATGATAGGTCTAGTAAGATGAAGACTAAAAACTTAACCATTGGTTTTTAGCAATTGCTGTCATTGGTGACTTTGCTTATCATTTCTGACCTTGACAACAACAGTTTCTGTGGAATAGTGAAGGAGTATACCTGATTGGAGTATATTTAAGAAAGAACAGGAGGAGAGGAATTGCAGACTTCAAATGTAGACAGCCCTTAAAAGAATTTTCTGCAAAGAGGAACAAAGAAAGTTTTCAGTTGGAGGAGTGAAAACAAGAGAATGGTTTTTCTTAGGATGGAAAAAATAGTGTAATTATATGCTAATGAAAATGATTCAGTAAATGATGTGTCAGAAAAGAGTTGGGAAACTTTCAAAAGCAATGAAGTGGGATTTGGTGTTTTAAGTGCAAAGTTTGACTTCAGATAGGAGCATGGATAATAAGTACAGGAATGCACAGAAATAAATTAATGCAAAAGCTGTAGGAAGGGAAATATATGAGGTGGTGAGCCATGGAAGTTCTAATGTCTCTTGGGAATTGAGATTCAAGCCAATTTTATTTAAATCTCAAAGGACAAGATGGCCTCGATTGACTTTTTCATTACTTCATTAGTTTATCTGATTACCATGCAAATGTAAAAATGGTGGCATATGAAGATCTTCAAATATCTTGAAAACAAAAGATGATAAACTGAGGTGTTCTTCCTTGAAAGATTACTGACAAATGAAAATTTGCTTCTCCAGGGAGTGAATAATAATGCCCATCTTAGCAATTCAATGGGGGAAAAGAATTGCCTTTCAACTGATGATGCTCAACAATTTGGTAAATGGGTGGAAAAATTATGAACCTCAATCCCTACCTCATACTATACACAAAAATTAATTCAATATGTGTCATAAGTCTACATATAAAAGTTATAATTACAATATCTTCTCTATAGAAAATGTTAAAGACTGTCTTAAATTTAATACAAAGAAATCTTAAGACACAAACCTCTAATTATAAAAATTTCCTCATTGGATCTCAAAATTAATAACTTATGCTTATTTAAATACACCATTAAGAAAATGAAAAAAGCCATAGACTGGAAGAAATTGTACCCAGAATATATAACAAACTCCTACAAATTAATAATAAAATGGCAAACTATCTAATCTTTTAAATGAGCACCAAAAGCCTGAATAGACACTGCATAAAAGATGATATATGAATGGCCAATAAGCACATGAAAAAGTGCTCAGTATCACTATGAAATTCATATTAAAGTCACTGTCAGATGTACCACTGTACACATGTTAGAAAGGCTAAGATTTTAAAAAATAATACTATAGTTTGGTGAGGATGTGGAGCAACTGGAACTGTCATGCACTACCCACAGGGATGCAAAACAATTCAAGAATTTTGAAAAACTTTACTTTCTTATAAGCTTAAACATAGATCTATCCTGAAACCTCACAATTTCACTCCTAGATATTTATCCACGATAACGGAAAACATTTATCCACAAAAAGACTTATACAAAAATATCCATAGCAGCTTTATTCATAATCAGCACAAACTGGAAGCAGCCCAAATGTCCATCAACTCAAAGATGGACAAACAAAAACTATAGAAAAAATGTAACAACATGAATGAATCTTAAAAACACTATGTTGAGTGAAAGAAGCCAGAGACAAAAGAGCATACTCTGTATGATTCCACTATCATGAAATTTAAGAACAAGCAAAACTAATATATGACAATAGAAAACAGAATGATGGTTGCCTATGGGGACTGGGAATTGTCTAGATAGGGGAACCAGTGAACTTTCTGGGATCATGGAAATGTTCTATATTGTGATTGGGGTGCTGGTTACATGGATGTATATATCTGCTACAGTCTATCAAATTATACACTTACTTTTGCACAGCAAAGCAAATAATAAACTAAACAAATAGACAACATATAGAATGAGAAAAACATATTTTCAAACAATGTGACCAACAAGGGATTAATTTCTAAATATACAAACAGCTCATACAGCTCAATATCAAAAAAAAAAACAAAGAACCCAATCAAAAAATGGGCAGAAGACCCAAATAGACATTTCTCCAAAGAAGACATACAAATGGCTAACAGGTACATGAAAAGATGCTCAATATGACTAATTATTAGAGAAATGCAAATCAAAACTACAATGAGATATCACCTCACACCAGTCAGAATGGCCATCATCAAAAAGTCTACAAGTAATAAATGCTGAAGAGAGTGTGGAGAAAAGGGAACCCTCCTACACTGTTGGTGGGAATATAAATTGGTGCAGCCACTATGAAAAACAGTGTAGTGGTTCCTTAAAAACTAAAAACAGAGATACCATGTGATCCAGAAATCCCACTCCTGGGCATATATCTGGAAAAGATGAGAACTCTAATTTAAAAAGATAGATACACCCCAATGTTCATAGCAGCACCATTTACAATAGCCAAGACATGGAAGTAACTTAAATGTCCATCGACAGATGAATGGCTAAAGATGTGGTGTGTGTATATATATATACACACGTACATATATATATGTGTATATATATATATATATATATATATACACATATAATGCAATATTACTCAGCCATAAAAAGGAATGAAATAATGTCATCTGCAGCAACATGGATAGACCTAGAGATTATCATACTAAGTGAAGTAAGTCAGACAAAGGCAAATATCATATGATATCACTTTTATATGTGGAATCTAAAAAAAAATGATGCAAATGAACTTATTTACAAAACAGAAATAGACTCACAGACATAGAAAACAAACTTATTGTTACCAAAGGGGAAAGAGGGGGAGGGATAAATTAGGAATTTGGGATTAACAGATACAAATCACTATATATAAAATAGATAACCAACAAGGACCTACTGTATAGCACAGGGAACTATATTCAAAATCTTGTAATAACCTATAATGGTAAAGAATCTGAAAAAGATATATATACACACAAATATATACATATAGAACAATCATTTTGCTGTACACCTGACAGATTGTAAATCAACTGTACTTCAATAAAATAACAACTTTTTTAAAAAGCAAAAAATAATTATATACAAATCTTTTCATTACACTATATGTAAATTTTTACCTCAAAGAAAGAATTTTGAATGTCCACTTTGGCTTTTCTGTTCTTTTTATTCCATGCATTCTGATCATTTCATGACCATGAAAACCTGAGCTAAGGAGAAAAATGGTGCTCACTCTCAAAAATGCTCCCCTGTCACTGGTTAGTGCCTCAGATGGCATGTTATTTGTGTTTCAGCCTGAATGTATAGGCTGGAATTAGGTTTGAAGCTCTTTGTATAATTCTCCATTGTCCATCTAAAATCAGGAGAGATTGATCTCAAATGTGGTGTGAGAAAAGGAACTCAAAAGGGTCCCTCAGGTGGTGTGAAAGATAGAAAAACCATTTCTTCCTTTCCTTTAAATGTATGTAAACAACAGGGACAGAGGAACATAAACCCCAAAGGGAGAAGGCATAAATGTTCATGGGGAGAAGGAGATTTGGGGAGGTAAAGAAAGGGCAAGTAGAACAGACATCAGCAGAAGTTCCCACCCAGACTTTTCCAACTTGTACTGATACTGAGAAACATGAATTTCTATAAATAACAAAGGCAGATTTAAGGATTCTTACACTAATTCTAACAGGGGCCCAGAAACAATATTTTCACGAGAATGGACAATTTTAAAACATCTTTGTCAGTCAGATTAGGTCTGCTAATGTTCTTCATCATCACATCCTGCTTAGTTCTTTAAAAAGTGCAAACTTCACACTTATTTTGAACAATCAGAAAAAGGCATTGAGGAGATAAGAGCTTTAAGAAGTCATAACTTCCATCCTGCTGACTCAGGCAAGATGATACCAAACCATGCCAGAAGGAGGCTGCTATGATAGTAAACATTTGAAAGAAGACAAACCTGCATAAAGAGCTGCATGTTTTACTTCAGCTTAGGTCATGGGGTATTATCTGATATTTAGGGAGGACTATGCAACAATAGTAAAAGATGCATTAAAACTAGGAGATCTGTAGAAATTGTAAGATACAAAATGTATGCACCTCCTTAGTCCTCAACCCTAATCCAAGAAGGAAATGATGGTATTCTATACAATGCTTTATTAAGGCTGCTTATCACTACAACAGGACTGCTCATCAGTTAAGTTCAGCTGGACCTCCTTCCAGCAACTCCCACCACTACCATTGGGCTCTAAGACAAGAGCAGAGAACATGTCTGTTTTGTTCATTATTGTATCTTCATCATTTGGTGTATGCCTGGCACAGACTTGGCATGGAATCAGCATTTGTTAGATAAATGAGTCTTGCTAGTATCACAGTCCCTTATTTAGTTGTGTCCAAAATAATGTATCTATTCATCCTATAAATTGTAATCACACTGCACTAAGCAGTGTATTGCTTAACAGGAAAACTGCAATTATTAGAATATAAACTCTGTCCTCAAGGAGTTTTCAGTCCATAATTAGTGAGAAGCAGTGATGACAACATGTGATGAAAGATGAGCTTGAGAGAACTGGACACCACAAAACACCAAGAGGAGCAGCTAACCCAACTTGGGTTAGAAGGAGGGAACACCTAACAGAGACAAAAGCAAAATAAGAATTAACCAGAAAAAGAGAAGATTAGGCAGAGGAAATGGCATAGCACAAAGGCCAGGGGGCAAACGGATCCTCACCCACCGTGCAGTGAGCTATTACTGAACACGCTTCAACTTAGGATGTTGTAGATAAAACAGCAAACTAGGCAGGCAGTCCTTGCTTTTATGAAGCTTATCCTGTCATAAAGGAAAGAGGCGAGTACAAATTATAGTGTGTGTTCCACTGGGGAACATACAGATGTTCTGGGTGTCCTGAGCTCCTAGTCCAGACTTGGGGGGATCTGGTAGGCTTCCTGTGTGCAGCTGAGACACAGAGGATGAGCAAGATTATCCAAGAGAATGGAGGAAAGGAAAGACTGTGTAAGAAATAGGCTCACAGGAAGAGAGATCACAGGGTTCGATAAACTACATGGCAGCCATCATGACTGGACCAAAGCACTGAAGGAAGGCAGAAACATGCAAAGGCTGGGCAGGTTTGAGATCAGTCCATTGGAAAGCCCTGAAGAGCCTGCTAGGGCTTCACACTGTATCTCTTTGTACCACAATTCTGAACTGGAGTATAACTTGAGGGACAGAGTAGTGCTGTTGTGAGCAGATGATGTCAAATCCTTGCTCCCCACCCCCCTTCCTAGCTGTTGGGCAAGTTTATTAATCTCTCCATTCTCAGTTTTGTCACGTGCAAATTGAAGATAATGATAGCAATTATTTCATAAAATAATTTTGAGTATTAAATGAAATGGTTCGGTAAAACACCATGCCTGGTATTCAGACAGTGCTCAATAAATGTAAGCCTCCTTCCTCCTACTTGCTGTTTGCTCCATGACCTCCCACTTCCCAGCTTTTCTCAGTGGGTAATTTATCAGCTCAACTTTTTCCCTCCCAGGACCATGGAGAACCTAGTGCCTTCCCAGCCCTGGCTCAACACAGCAGCCACAGGGACATGTGCCAGGATTATTGTTAAACTGAAGTTGAGCTCTTGCCTATCAGACTGTTTGCAAGGACTGGGAGAAAATAACAAATATAGGGTTGTCTGATACGGTTCATGGAGGCACTTTCACAGAAATTCATTTCGCTGATGTAGCTGAGAAAGATGGAGACAGAGACCTTAAATGGCATTGCATTTAGGTAAAGGGGTCCCTCCCTCCTCTCAGCATCTAGAGTGTCTTTATTGGTCACAAAGCACCAATGTCTTCAACCATGAAAATGGAGGCAGAGACAGGTACAGAGCTTCACCTCCATTAAAACAGCCCACAGATATGGTCAGCCTGAATGAGTGGGAGGGAACAGTCCATACCTATGTGTCTGGTAGGATTTGTAAGTAGGCATGTGAGGGATATGGTGGCAGAAATTCAACTATATCATTTCCAAGCTGTTTAACCATGAGCAAGGTGCTAAAACTCTCTAATGCAGGACCCTCAGCATAAAATTTGATGGCTAACAGAAACACTCTGCCAGGTCATGGTGAGAATTCCCTGAAATAGTGTGAGTATAAGACTATACAAGGGCTTCCCTGGTGGTGCACTGGTTGAGAGTCCGCCTGCCAATGCAGGGGACACGGGTTCGAGCCCTGGTCTGGGAAAATCCCACATGCTGCAGAGCAACTAGGCCCGAGAGCCACAACTACTGAGTCTGCGCATCTGGAGCTCGTGCTCCACAACAAGGGAGGCCACGACAGTGAGAGGCCCGCGCATCGTGATGAAGAGTGGTCCCCAATCGCTGCAACCAGAGAAAGCCCTCCACACAGAAACGAAGATCCAACACAGTCAAAAAATAAATAAATAAAATTAAAATAGCCTTCATTATTAAAAAAAAAAAAAAAAAGGACTATACAAGTTGGGGACTTCCCTGGTGATCCAGTGGTTAAGACTCCACACTCCCAAAGCAGGGGGCCCAGGCTGGGGAACTAGATCCCGCATGCATACTGCAACTAAAGATCCCACATGCCACAACTAAGACCCAGCACAGCCAAATAAATATTTTTTTTAAAAAAAATGATTACACAAGTTGTAAAACTCCACACAAATCATAGTAGTTGCTGCTATTGGTATTGTGAAGAAGTTGTATTGGAAATTGAAGAGGAAAAGCAAAAAAGATACATGTTATGAAATGCCACACACAATACAGAACATATTCAAACATTCTCGATTATAAAAACCATGTATCAGAAAAAGCAAATGCAATTCCATTCACTGTCATTCCATTTTTGCTTCCCTAGAAGGGAAGAAGGACTTCAAAATGCAAAGTTGCCCCATGACAAGATGTATGTGACAAAAGCCTTTCCCCAAAGGAATTGTTTTTACTGATTCAAAGAGTAGAACTTTTTAAAATTGTGTGGACTCCAGGGACTAAAATGGTATTTAGGTTTCATTCAGAGAAAATCATAGAAACAGTGTTTCTGTTTTTATGTGACAGTTTCTAATGTGATCCTAACACATACCCATCATTAGTTAGGGTACAACCACTCACTTCTTAGTGAAATGTCTCTAGTTAGCTCTTAATCGTGAGTTACCTGTCGAATTCATTCAGCACAGGATTCTTGCCCTAAGAATGTCTGGGGCAAGGACCAGAACTCTGTCCGCCTACAAGTTCTGAAGAAATGGCATCCCTGACCAGGTAGGGGAAACCACAATTCCTTCTCAACTATATAGAAGACACTTCACAGATTGAAAACCATCCAGGCAACTTTTTCAGCATGGAAGGGGTGTAGAAGTTTCGCTTCCTTTTGGAATGTTGGCACAGTTGATATCAGACTTGGAACATGCAGCCTCAAGAGGCTCTTCATCATTATCTAGAAGACAGTTATGGATGCTCTGAGAATACATCTTCCAACGTACAACACACGGCCAAGACATGTGTCAAAATGTGATCTCAAGCCTACCAGAAAATGTGAGCAGCAATAATATTTCAAAATCAGTTCTCTCCCTACTTCTGCATTCTTTGGGCTGGTTCTGTTGGAAATGCATTTGCCAAAACACTGATGATTCTTTCCATATTTTCAGGGTAAGTGTAGTAACAAAAAATTAGCTGAGAACTTGCTTTAAAAGGAAAAGAAACTTATTGCAAGTTCACTCCCGTCTGCTCAATGTCTTCCCATTTTCTCTCAATGTCTTTTGACCTTTTCTAACCAACAGGATTCCATTCTCTTCTTTCCAGCTCAAGCACACACCCCCAGCTACACCCACACCCCCGAGACACAGAGCTCACTCTTGAGTCCGTGGCCTCATTCCCCTGGAAATTTGGCAAAGATCATTTGAAAAACCAAATCCCCTCTCTGAGACCCTATCTCCAGATTGCCCTTCCTTTCTTATGTTCTTGATGTAGCTAAGTAGCCAAAAGTCATGAAGGGACAGAGATGTCACAAAAGGCAGAAGATTCATGACAATTTGTGGTTCCCACTGTTTAGGAAATTTGGAATCTGGTTAGTGGCCACACCTTGGTGCACACTCATACGCTGGTCTAAGACACTTCCTAACTGCCCTTTCACTTACTCACACTTCAGCTTCAACCCCACCCCTTACCACTCATTTCTTAGCCTCACCTATAACTTGCCCAGTTAACTGCTACTTAGCAGTATCAAGCAGAGTCACAACATAACACAAAATTCTACTCAGATGCTTCAATTCAATACTATGCTGGAGCCAATTTATACTGACTCATAGGAGAACATGATTAATTCTTAAGAATTTTGCAAGCTTGGTGTTAAACACAGTCACTATTTTCAATTAACTTATCTACAATTACTTGAATTATATTAAAAACAAAGACAATAAATATTTAAAACTTATGCCTTCCTCATTATTTTACTATTGCATACAATCTTGAGATTATTTACATCTACCATATCTGTACAGTTGTACCCCCTCATCCATGGGGGATATATATCAAGACATCCAATGGATGTCTGAAACTTCCAGTTGTATTGAACACTACATATACTATGGGTTTTTTTCCTATACATGCATACCTATGAAAGTTTAATTTATAAATTAGGCACAGTAATAGATTTAAAAGAATAACTATTAAATAGAACAATTGTAACAATATACTGTAATAAAAGTTATGTGAATCTGGTCTTTGTCTCTCTCAATATATTCTCTGTACAAATTTAATGCCTCTTCCAACTTAACTAAGTATTCATCAGACAGTGTGGCCATAACATTTGCATTCGAGGTGGAACAGAAAAACTAGCACGAATTTTGTTTCCTTCTTCATAATTTCACATATAGAAGATTTTTCTTACCATAGATGTTAACAGCCTCAGCATGTGACTTTTTTCTTTCCTTATTAAGTCAAGAACTTTCACCTTTTCACTTAAAAAGATGCATTTTACAGCTTCTCTTTGGCATATCTGAATTGCCAGCATCACTTCTCTTGTGCCTTGGGACCATTATTAAATAAAATAAGTGTCACTTGAACACAAGCACCGTGATACCATGACATGAAATCTGATAACCCAGAAGGCTACTAAGTCAAGTGTCCCCAACCTCAGGGCCATGGACCATGACTGGTCCATGGCCTGTTAGGAACTGGGCTGCACAGCAGGAGGTGAGCGGTGGGTGAGCAAGCGAAGCTTCATCTGTATTTACAGCCACTCCCCATCACTCACATTACTGCCTGAGCTCTGCCTCCCGTCAGATCAGTGGCAACATTAGATTCTCATAGGAGTGTGAACCCTACTGTGAACTGTACGTGCGAGAGATCTAGGGTGCTTGCTCCTTATGAGAATCTAATGCCTGATGATCTGAGGTGGAGCTGAGGCAGTGATGCTAGCACTGGGGAGTGGTTGCAAATACAGATTATCATTACCAGAGAGGTTTGACTGCACAGAAGCCATAATAAATCAATTGCTTGCAGACTCGTATCAAAACCCTATCAGTAAGTGGCAAGTGAAAATTAAGCTGCATCTGGTGGCAGGATTTATAGTGGCAAGTGAGTTGATGTACTACAATTGTACAGCCACATCTGGTGGCAGGCTTTAAGTCAGAATCCGACACTTATTTTAGTCCACACGTAGCCCGCCCATTATTTTATTTACCACTTCTGTCCACGCCTCTTTCCTGCACTGCGCACTTGCCTCAGTCACAGTTTTGGTAAGCCCACAAGCTAACCCTAGCCAAAACGAGTAAAAAACAAATATCACTAGAGAGATTCTTTGAAAAGGAGGAAAGACCCAATGATGCGACAGCAGAAGACTCTAAGACTGCCAACAAAAAGAAAACTGCATTGAAAGAAAATACCAAGAGTCCTACTTAAATTACAGATTCATTGCAACAAGTCATTCACATTCTCAAAGCCCACCTTGTATAATATGTGGAACCAGCTAGCCAACGAAACCATGAAACTTTCAAAACTGCTTTGTCACATGGAGACAAAGCACTCTGCATTAAAAAATAAGCCTTTGGAGTTTTTCAAAAGAAAACAATGTGAACACAAAGAACAGAAGCAATTATTGAAGGTCACCATTTCATCAAATGTGTCCGCACTGAGAGCATCATTCTTAGTGGCTAACTGCATTGCTCAAGCTAAGAAGCCCTTTACTGTTGGTGAAGAGTTGATCCTGCCTGCTGCTAAGGACATTTGTCATGAATTTTAGGAGAGGCCGCAGTTCAAAAGGTGGCACATGTTCCTCTTTCAGTGAGCACCATAACTAGATGAATTGATGAAATAACAGAGAATATTGAGGCACAACTATTAGAGAGGATTAATGAGTCACTGTGGTATGCAATCCAGGTTGACAAGTCTACTGATGTTGATAACAAGGCAACAATGCTCATTTTTGTGTGATATATTTTTCAGGAGGATGTGCATGAGGATATGTTATGTGTACTTTTGTTGCCAACCAACACCACAGCTGCAGAACTATTCAATTCTTTGAATGATTACATATTAGGAAAACTGAATTGGTCATTTTGTGTCGGTATATTCACAGACAGAGTGGCTGCCCTGACTGGACAGCTTTCTGGTTTTATTACTCAGGTCAAAGAGGTCACTTCTGAATGTATGCACTGTGTCATCCATAGAGAAGTGCTGGCTAGCCGAAAAATGTCACCTTAACTTAACAACATTTTGCAGTATGTGATTAAAATTATCAACCACATTAAAGTACATACCCTTAACTCACGTCTGTTCACACAACTCTGTGAGGAGATGAATGCAGAGCACACGTCTTCTCTTACACACAGAAGCAAGATGGCTTTCTAAAGGTAGGTTACTGGCCAAAGTTTTTGAGTTATGAGAGCTTCTCCAGAGATTTCTTTTAGTAAAACAGTCACCACTGGCAACATATTTCAGTGACACAGAACTGGTCACAAAACTTGCTTACTTGTGCGACATATTCAACCTGCTCAACGAACTCAATCTGTCACTTCAGGGGAGAACAACAACTGTGTTCAAGTTGGCAGATAAAGTGGCTGCATTCAAAGCCAAACTGGAATTATGGGGGCAATGAATGAACATTGGGATTTTTGATGTTTCAAACATTAGCAGAGATTTTTGAAAGAGACTGAGCCAGGGCCTTCTTTCTCCTAGCTGATGCATGATCACCTATCTCAGCTTTCAAAAGAGTTTGAGCATTAATTCTTAACCACAAAAGACCCCTGAACTGGGAAGGAATGGATCCATGACCCATTTGTGAATAAGCCAGGTAGATCAACTTTGTCCATGCTAGAAGAGGATCAACTTCTTGAGATCACAAATTACGGTGGCCTTAAAAGTATTTTTGAGACAACTTCAGATCTCCATACATTCTAGATTAAAGTCAAAGCAGAATATCCTGAGATTGCCACAAAAGCACTGAAAAGCCTGCTTCCATTTCCATCATCCAGCTTTTTGAAGCACGGTTTTCTGCAGTGACAGAAACCAAAATGAGATTACAGAGTAGACTGGACATAAGAACACACTTCGGGCATCACTGTCTCCTATCACCCCCATATGGAACCATCTAGTTGCAGAAAAACAAGCTCAGGGCTCCCAATGATTCTGCATTATGGTGAGTTGTATAATTATTTCATTATATATTATAATATAATAATAATAGAAATAAAGTGCACAATAAATGCAATGTGCTTGAATCATTCTGGATCCATCCCCTCCCCCCCACCGCTGGTCCATGGAAAAGTTGTCTTCCATGAAAGCAGTCCCAGGTGCCCAAAATGTTGGGGACCACTGTACTAAGTGACTAATGGGCAGGAGACACTGGACAAAGGGATGATTCTCATCCCAGGTGGGACGGAGCAGGAGGGCATGGGGTTTCATCCCACTACTCAGAGCAGCATCCAATTTAAAACTTATGAATTGTTTATTTTTGGAATTTTCCATTTGATATTTTTGGACTGCAGTTGACCAAGGGTAATTGTAACTGAAGAAAGCCCTAAATCTCGAATAAGGAGGGACTACTGTATAGTGGAACTATTTAGCAGCTTTTTCCAATTCTGTGTTTAATATCATCATGTTGGGCTGTAGTGGACATATTTGCTCCACAGAAATTGTCAAAAGCTACAAATCAGAGCTTTTTGTTTCTTCCAGAGATCCAGTTGTTAAACATTTACCAGCACACTACTACTTCAACTGAAGATTGAACCAAAGGATCTCTTTGGGTTAAGAAGTAGGATTAAAGAAACCACCTAGGGATGTTGAGACCTCTGGAGACTAGCAGCAGAGGGAAACATTACCACTCTTAGGTCTGAAGGAGGAAAGGGAGGAAACAGTGAGGGCCATCACCAAGGAGGAGGGCCTGCCTGGGCAGAAGCCATAGTCCCAAGGGACCAGCTACTGCCAGAGAACAGCATGGAAGCAGGGAGGAGGCATGGAGTAAACACCTTCTCCTCCCACCTCTGATCACATGCCACTGGCTGAACCCATCAAGAATCCAGCCAGCTCAGAAACCTGAGCACGGCAGTCCACAGATATCAAGGGTCGGGTTCACCAGAGATAGGAAGTACCAAGAAGGACATTTACTAGGGAGTATTCCTAGTATGACCATCTGTGCAAAGGAGGGGAAGGAAACAGGACTGGGCAGAGGAGAAGGTGGGCTGTGATTCAGGTGAGCCCAGGTGAGCTCTGGAGCTAGAATGATCCTACAAGTTTCTCTCAAGATGGAGCGAGCGAGGTAGGGCTGGTTTTTGTATCTTGGTAATGATAAGTCATTGGACACAGGAGGCAGTTTTCTCCAGGAGATGCAATCACCTAAAAGGGCTAACACCTGAAGCTTGTCTTCCAGAAACTGAGGGAATAAGCCCTTCCTTCCTGAAATGGGAATCTGGGTGGCATATTACAGTATCCACCACAGCAGGGGTCAGCTTCCTGGGCAAAGAAGGGAGGAGAATGGGTCTGGGGAGTAGTGAAGAGAGGAATGAGGAATAATCACACTGTTCAAAACCCAGATTGTGAATCAGCCCCTCTCAGCAGCCATGCCTGACTCTCCTGCTCCAAACACACACAGTCCTTCTGTAAAGTTTGATCACATTTCTCAGCAAACAGTATTAAACCAGTCTGTTTAATAGTCTGTCCTCTTGTGAACCCCGTGACCACAGGGACTGTACCATCTTTATCCTTATGCCTGTTCTGGCTCAACCTGGAAATCCAGAGATGCTCAGTAAAATTACTTATCAATTGGTAAGTAATTAACAAAGCTTAAGGGGTCCAGCCTTCATAATTATAGAGATATCTCAGATGGAAAAAGTTATCCAGAGGAGGAGAAACCAGGCTGCTACATGGAAGAAAACAAAAAACACTATCCTTATGACAACACTCCATGGCATATTACTTTCCAAATTACCATTGCTGATATGTCCCTGGAAGGTTTCCAATTAGTTAGCAAGCCTGATTTGTATCTATAGCCATCAACTGATTGATTCATCAAAGTATGTGGGGGAGGGAGGGAATAAATTCAGTGGAAATAATTATATTTTTAGGATGAAATGGAGAGGGAGGGTAGGAGGGTCAAGGGTGGGCAGTGCTGTGATGTGGCACCACATGACAAAGATTAGTTTGAGCCCAGGCATCAGATCGTCAAAGGCTTCCTCTGAGCTTCCCTTCCAAGGAGACAGATAAGAAACAAGGTATTCAAGTAGCTGCCGGGTTGGCCCAGAGTGTCTCTCTTGTCCAGTCGGCTTGTCAGTTCTTCTGGCATCGTCAGAAGACGTGTGCCACTGCCGTCAGCTTTGTGTCACCACTCTCCTCTGTCTTTCATCACCTTCTGGAGCATGAATGGCGTTATTCTTTTTTCTTTTTTTAATTTTCTTGGCCTAATGCGAGGTACAACATCATTGTCCCCTGTAGTCATATGTTTGAAAAAATACATTCTGCTGGCTTTTGGCACTGCTTGACACTCTAGAGAATTAAGCAGAATATTGCAGTCAACAGTGCAATCTATTAAGTTATTTAGAATGTATATTTGCAAGGAAAAAAGTTGAACTGATTGGTGAAATGAATAGAAAATAGCTGAAATAGAAAAATCCATGTTGAGGAGTGTTTCCTGCATATGTGTGATTAATCTGTGAAAAATATCAGGCTTTACTAAGTACTTTATATGCAGCGACTTTACAGATCATTTAACCCTCATGAAAACCCTGAGAAGTAAAATCATTCCTAACAGTATTTTACAGATTAATAAACAGAAGTTTTGAGAAGCTAAGAGATTTGTCCAAGGTAAGGAGTAGAGCTGAGATTCACATCCATGTTTGATCCAGCTCAGAGTCACTCAGGGGAGTGAATGGGAGGACAGTTTGGATAATTGGTGACACATGGTGTCACTTTTCCATGACTAGCACTGGAAGACCCAGGGGGGATAGGTTAGGGGGGTATCACCTAAACCAAGGAGCCTGTTATAGTTCAGAATAAATACCTCCTTCCCTCACCAAAATCAGGTTAAGAAGAAGCTCTAACAAAGACAAAAGACCCTGCAGTCCTTGGCTTGATGTGTCTTGCTTTTAATGTTATTTAAGAGAAACACAGGGAGGGCACAGGGAAAGTAACCACCAAACAATGATTCTCCATCTTCGTGTTTCCA
The DNA here is from genome assembly GCF_964374135.1 of Grampus griseus. NCBI lineage: Eukaryota > Metazoa > Chordata > Mammalia > Artiodactyla > Delphinidae > Grampus > Grampus griseus. The sequence goes on from NC_139008.1 coordinate 54,949,466, forward strand.
TAAAGAGAAGACTCTGCCTCTTTTCCCATTAAGAGGATGACCCTAGTCCTGCCCAGGAGGTGCTTCCCTTTCCAGTGCATTCCCTGATCAGAGATTGGAAGTTTCTTGGACCACCATGGGGTTACTCTGCCTGCCCCCTCCTTCTTTCACCACCTGCTCTCAGATTGAGCATTTTAGGAAGATACTTTTAGAACAGAATGAGGATTTTAAGAAGGAACTTATAATGTAAAACGATCCAAAGGAACTTCTGAACAATACATCTCATGTCAGCCTGAGATCGTGTCAGTGAATTAGCCAGTTATTTTGAATATATAATGGCTAATAGTATTATACATTATGTGGATCAGGAACTATGCTAAACATATTACAGACACAATCTCATGGAGTTCCCATAACAACCCTGTTTATGGATAAAGAAGTTGAATATCGGAGAGGCTAAGTAATGTGCCCAAGCTTACACAGCTATTACTTTGAGGAGCCAGGAAACAATCGTAATTTTGAAGCCCATATTCATAATCAGTAAATTGTTCTGTCTCCTAGAAGCTAAGTAAAGATCTAGAAGCAGAAAAGTGGAAGACAATAATGACCCCACAAAGCGGGACAGATGTAGCAGTAAAAAGTGTCCAAAACATATAGTAAAAGACTTGTGTGCCCCTAAAATGTGAAAGTCAGTTGTTTTCTTTTCATACAGCTGCATGACATGCTGGCCAATTGTTGGTACTTCCAACATTTAGAATTTAAACTAGAGGCAAATAACAGGTCCAGCTCCTTCCAGGATAATGACTGCAACCAACTGTGTGTCATGAACAGCTAAAATTATTCCATCAAGGTGCCCCAATCACAATTTGTTATAGATGTGAATGAAATTTACTACAGATGTGGTTTATCACTACCCAAATGGTGATTCAACTAGACAAGAACCCAAATAAATATTGTCACTCAAAAAATCACTTTGACAGTGGTGTGCTGAAGCCACAAGAGCCAGTTGTTATACATTCAGGAATTTTGTGAGCTGATTATTATATATAACCACATTTGAAATTTAAATTATGTAAGCTTGCAACAAAATAAACTATATTAAAAGTAAAAGTAATAAATATTCAAACCTCATCTCTCCTAACTATTTTACTGCATTTTACTATTATCTATGCTCTTAAGGTTATTGACATATATTGTATCTGTAGAAATTTTATATAGTTATATGCTCCTATTCTTCTCTTCCCAATTCCATGTTCAGTGATGTCACATTGGTAGCTTGAAGTTGGCCATGGTGGGAATATTTACACCACAGAAACTGGCAGATACTAAAAATCAGGGCATTGTTTGTTTGTTTTGGGGAGAGCCAATTGTTAAACATCTACCAGTGCAGCACTCTCTGTTTACGTGGCAACACCACTGAACTGGGGAGAGCCACATCAGACTGCCCTGCATCTCCAGGAAGGCATGGATTTCTGGTGAGGAGTATTACTATCCTATTGCTGTGCAACAAATTTCCTCAAAAGTTAGTGGCTTAAAACAATAAACATTTATTATCTCTCACAATTTCTAGGTGTCAGAAATTTGGAGACAGCTTGGCTGGGTGGTTCTGGCTTGTAGTCTCTAATGAGGTTGCAGTCCAAATGTGTCACAGCTGTTGTCATCTGAAGTCTTGAAGTCTTGCCAGGTCCCCTATCTTGCAGGATCTACTTCCAAGATGGCCCACTCACAGGGCTGACATATTAGTGTCACTGTTAGCGTGAGGCCTCAGTTCTTTCCCACGTGGACCCCTCCACAGGACTGCTCAAGTTTCCTGACAACATGGTGACTTGTATCCCCCAGAGCAAGCAATCTAAGAGACCAGAACAGAAACCTCAATGATTTTTTTATCACCTAGCCATGAAAATCACACGCCATTGTCACTACCATGTGCTGTTGGTCACAGGGAGCAGCTCTGCCACATTTGGAAGGAGGTTACATAAGCATAGGTATCAGGAGGAGGAGGTCAGAGTGAGCCATTTTAGAGATGTGGTTTTTGTCTGTGCTCTGGCATGCTATGGAGTTGCCTTGATTTGACATGCTCCATCAGGATCCCAGAGTGGCTTTGTCTGATGTCTATGTTCTGTAAAATTATTAAAGCTTGAGAATACCAAGGTCTCGTTGTGAGTCCCAGACTAGCTCCCGGCCATCAGGGGTTGGTTTTCTCTTCCTCGATACACATATAAAAAAGGTCAAAGGAAGGAAGGAAGGGAGAGAGGGTGAGAGGGAGAGAAGCAAGTTGATCAAGTCGTACTATATCCCATGCACTTTGTCTTATTGAATTTTCATTCTATAACTGAGGAAATGTAGGTTGCAAGAGGTTAACAGATTTTATGAGGGTTACACAGAAACTAGTAATAGAGCTGTAATAATTACTGAAGACACTAGTAGTTTCCCACTAATATTTTTTATTTGTAAACAAAGAAGGAAAATGAGTTTGCTAGATGGGTCATATAAGCTTCCAAATCCGGAAATCTTTGCTTTAGGATCATATGCAAACAAACTGTATATAAGTTTACCTGATTCTCTGCTGACAAGTATTTCTCAACATTTGTGTGCAAAATCCTCCAGTCTGTTGGTCTAAAGCTCGTATACCATTGTTGATAGCCCCATATTTGGAATATTTTCTTCCAAAGTAGTCAACCCTCACCACAAAAAGGAGCAATTGCATAAATGAACTAACACATCAGAGAATCTTTAAAACAAAAATCCATTCTAACTTTGGAACATGGATTTGTCACAGGAAATTCCAAAACATCTTGGTATTCAGTTAATTCCAAGAAAGGTTCAAGCCCACCAGAACTCTTCTTCAACACTCAGCAAAGGGAACTAGCCTAGAGACATTACAACAGTAAGTCAGAGTTAAATCTTTGCCTTAGATAACCTACAAAGTGAATGAATCATACTAAAGTGAAGTTAAAAATAAAAAATCCCACACTCTTGGGATTGTAAAGAAGCTTATGATAACTCAGTATTTTGACATTATGTTCACACCCAAAATGCTAGAAACCATCTCAAATTTACAACATCTAGGTAAAAAAACAGTGCACCTATTTGGATTGCATGCATTGTTTTAGGTTTTCAATGCTTAGTAATAAGTAATCAAAATGATTCAGCATTGTTAGTATTCTGAGACTGATGAATAAATTAATAAATCTACATCCTATAATAGATCTGTGGGAAAATTCCAGTTCTACAGCAAAATTTATGGCAGAGTATAAATCCCAAACATAATTTACTATATAATCTCAGTATACTCATTGCTATGGGAGAAAACACATGTTATTAATGGTATTCTTTTTAGTAAAGGAAAAATAAACACTTCACTCAGAAACAAATCAATAAAATGCTAGTATTTAATGACTAATTCAGAAGCTAACTTTGGTACTTTTTATTTTTAATAACTCAAACCAGCATTTTGAGTTTAATGAAGCTAGATCCAGACTCCTATAAAATCAAACAGTTTACCTATAGCCAAACTAAACTCTCCATTTAAAAGAACATGATAAATTTGCTAAGGTTTTCTCTTTAAACCAGATTTAACATGCCCCCTAAGTTTTAGCAAGAATTCCAACACGTAAGCTATAAAACAGAATCATTTCAAGAGTCACTTCTTTTGTACGGGCTGGTAATAATATCCTCTTCTTGCAGAATCTCACCACACACAATTTCAAAGGCAGGAAGAAAAAGAGAATACCTGAAAGGTTAATTACAGAGCTGGGTGGATACATGATAAAGCATTAAAATAAATGAGATAGATGAATTATCAGAAGGCAGAGCTGAAGACTGATGAGCCATATTTAGTACACTAATCCCAAGTGTTTATTTTGCATTCTTCTGGCCTTTAAAGATGACAGGTTGTGATCAATTGCTTCCCTTGAAGGTTGGCTGTTTTCTTGCCCTAGCATTTAATTTTTGTTTGATGTTCTTCACTTTGTGTCAATGCATGAACTACTGTTAAGATATATAGCAGCAATTAAAATAATTCATCCATCTGCTTATAATTAAAGACCAAGTTAAATGTAATGACAACTTTATCTAGCAAGCTAGCTAGAATCTAAAAAGGAGGTTGGCCCCTCAACAATTTCTCCAGCAGATGAATTATTCTAGTTAGTAGTAATTCAAAATTTCTCCTTCAAAGAATGGAGATTTTAATCAGTGATGTCACTGGACAAGTGAAATGGGAGAAAATATAGAAATATCTTTAATTTGTTTTCTGTATTAACAAAAAGTAAAATAAAATATCTTGGTGGCTAGCTCAAAGGCTGGAGGAGAAAAGTGTCTTTTGCATTAATATCTTTAATCAGTCACAAAGAGAGAAGCCCCTGGAAAAAAGCAAGCACCCCAAATTAATTTTTTTAATGAGACCAGCTGAATACACTGCTATTTTAGAATAAAGAATAAATCTCTTAGAGTATTTTTTTAACTTATTGCCATCCTAGCATAAGCAGAACATTCCAGTTATATTTTTAAATAAACTTTTAGACATGAAACTTGGGGTGGAGGGGTAGTTACTAAAATATTCACTCATATTCCCCACCAGCTGGAAATAAAATTACTGATTTATATTTTATTTAATAGCTTTCTGTCTTTTCCCAACTAGGTATATACACATACATATAAACACAGATATACTACAACATTGGAGTCATATTATTACATGCTGTTGTGAAAACTGCTTTTTTCACATAATAATACATAAGGAATATTTTCAAATTATTTAAAGGATTTTAAAACCCAAACCAGTAAATTTATATTCAATAGAGTGTGGAAACCAAAATCTTGTCTCAAATATCCTTTGATCACTCTCTAGTAAGCACAATTTGACTAACTACTAAAAGAGCTAAAGATCAAAATGAAAATGCTATAAAAATATAACTAGAAAAGTATTTTGGCTTTTTTTCATGATTATAATTGGCCACCATAAATTTAATAGAATTGCACACCAATAAATGGCTCATAAATGATCTCATTCAAATGACTTTCCCAAGTCATGTGAGCAGGCTGCTTTAGATTTTAAATTTACTTTTTGAAATATTTAAGATGATGCTTGAGAGCATATCTTCTGGTGACGAAGAAATCCAAACTTGGGAAACCCTCCAGGAAATACTCTAGTTTAATTCATCAAAGGGATTAGTATAAAGGTTTTGTTTTTTTGTTTTTCTTTTTAGAAACAGCTAAAGTACTTACTATAAAATAATTATGCTAAAAATCATGGCTAATGTACTGCATCAAACATGGTAGGTAATTAAGAAATATTTATTGAAATTGAAAATCTGCCTTACTTTTTGCTTCCAAGTGTTTTCTGTTACATGGGTGCTAAAGTAAGGTGTCTCTAAGAACTTAGAAATAACTGGTCTTCTTTGGAGATAAACATAAGAGCAGTATACCATGAGACTGCGCTCAATTATATCAAGTTACCTGATTGGTTTTCAGGCCAACAGATGACTATAACCAGATGGACACATTAACACATTCAAAGAATGAATGAATATGTCAATCAAAATAGGGACAAATTAGATAGGAACGTTTATTGTCAGTGCCCAGCAAAGCACAATCCAAGAGAAGATCTAGCCATTGAAGTTGGTGTGTTTCTAATCCCAATGGTAAATCTACTCCTCAGGGAGAAATGAATGTAGCATGAAGCCAACATATTTGATTCTATCTGACTACTTGTATACTTGTGCCTTACCCCAATGCTATTAATCTTTTGTTCTTCTAACTCCCCTTGTTCTGATGATCTGCTCCCAAGACAACTTTCAAATTCCCAAGTCAGTCAGTTACAGAGAAAGAGAGGGAACTCACCCTGTGAATGTAAGCATTTCCAGTCTGTACAGCAGTGATTTCCTATGGAAAATAAATAGAGCGAGGAGCCACATAAATCTCCGGCATCCTGGTCCATGTGACAGCTCTATTTCCCATTGCCAATAAATGTCATTCTTAGCTTCATGAGTTTCTAGTAATGAAGAGTCACTGTCTTGAAGCCTGATGTTCTAAATAGATAGGATATCAGGTCATTCAGAGGCCAGGGCAGCTTCTCCGTGGAGGCCTCTGCCCTCATTTCCATTTCTCTCATCTGCTATCAGCACATGTAAATGCACCTGGAGACCACGGGGCAGCAAAGAGATGAACTTCCTTTTGAGATGACAAAACAGGATGGGAATTAAGGCATTTAAAGAAACCTCCAGCATTAAAATTGGAGCATTTTTTATCACATATGAGGTATTCTCCCGCAGTTGCATGGTGGAGGGATAAAATCGAGTTCATGAAAAAATTTAGGTTTTAAATTTTGTAAACTACCCACATGAAGTGGCACTGAGACCAGCAGGATCTCCCACACTCTCAAAGTCTGTACCTGACTCATGCAGGGGAACTACTCAGGGCTTCAGCAAAGAAGCTGAAGTTTCCCCAAGAAGCTAGATTCCTGTTGGCTACAGAGATCTTGAGAGAAACTTGCTACAGTTACATGGAGGAAATGGGAGCAAACTGGACAACGCTAAGTGCCCAGGCAATCCTGAGGACCTTGTAGGTCAAGGACACTCCAGGAGGCTACAGATACCTGAGCCCAAGAAAAAGACAGCAAATCATCCTGCAAGTTACTACAGCTAAGAAGCAACAAAGCTGCTACTGTCCCCACGGATGCTCTGTGCCCTTTGAGGAGGAAGATGGGAGAATGAGTTGAGATGGTGAAAATGACTGTTTGCTGTCCTTGGTCCCTTCTTTGTCCACACACTAAAATACTAAGTCCCTGTATGAACTTCAATAAGATTCAAAGGATCCCCTGAGAACAACAGAGCTCACTCCTTCTGTCTACCAAACCTTCCCACTCCCTAGCTTCATTCTTTGGCTTCAGTCTATTAATCCTATTAAAATAGTAATATTCTAAGGCTGGATGTGACCTTAAACTGGAATCTTCAATATGAAACTCCAGGGGAATGAGGGTCAGCAGTTTATTAGAGTGGGATTTGATAAGTGATAAAGAAAAGACTTCCTGTGGGCTTGGGACCTGAGGGATAGAGAATTGCTCTCCCAAGGAGGAGTAGAGAGATCTCTCAGATCACCAGGCACCAGTCTCTCCTTCACAATGTTGTAAAAAGTTTCATACTTAATACTCTGATTTCATTTTCCAAAATAGCTTGTAACAGAAACTACAGAAGTTCATCATTTTTCTTTTGATTAAGGCTATGATATAATAATTTTCAATAAAAATACTAATATTCCTTGGCTGCACAATGAAGTATTTTATACCTATTCTTCATGGAGCAGAATGAAATGCTAACATATTTCAGAGTGCTTTCAGTCTTTATAATTACTGCTCACCCTAAAACCTTGGAGAGGTGCAGGGGACAAGATCAAACTTGTTTCCGCTTAAACTGAGACAGATATAAACCAAAGTCCCCAGAGATGAAAGGCTCAGTGCTTTCTTCAGTTTCAAAGACCAATATATGTTTAATCATTTTAAATGTAAAAACAATATTTAAAAGAAAATAATTTTAAATTGTGAGCCATGTGAGAAATGAGAAATGCACATAAAGACAGGGGTAGTTTTTTTGTCCAAAACAATAATTTCTAAAGGAGAAGTGCAAAAATACCAATCGAACAGAAAAGTGGATCTTCCCCATTAGATTTTTTTAATCTAATAGATTTTGTCTCCTTCCTCAGCACAAAAAAAGTTAAATTTCATTCCATTTTCCCAAGTTCTCACTAATAATAGTAACTATATCAAAAGTTTCTTAAAAGATAATAAATAAAGCTTAAACCAATATAAGCCCTGTTTTAAGTGGGTTTTTCAGGACAGTGTGCTCTGTATTTTTGATAATGCTAAACTGAAGTTTGACTAATGTCCAGAGCTGGGAGAAAGAATGGGCACACGCATGAGTTATGTTTCTGTTTATATTCCTGTCCTAAACCTATGATTAAGCAGTGGGTTCTGCCTTAATAACAGACACTTAGTAAACAAAAGTCACTTATATATCTCAAGTAAGTTTGAACCTCTTTGGTTTGGCAGAAAGTCAAGCTTACCAAATATTTCTACATACAACCATCTCAAATCAAACAAAAGGCATAATTAGACACTCAAAGATCTATGATTATGCGTAAAGAATATCTGGGTAATTTGTTAACTTGTTGATATTTAGTCCTCCAGTTATAATGTAGATATTATGTGGTTACATTTTATAACTAGTAATTGTAATATTGTACTACAGCATGTAATGTTAAGAGTTTTGAAGATTAAATAATATAGATTGCATATCCTTATAGTCTTTCATCACTAAAAAAACCTATAATGTTAAGAAAATACCTAACAAGATGTTCTCATCATTGTTTCCTATCTAGAAAGAAGAAGTGTTATAAAACTTCTCTTCCAAAATGAGGCCAAACTGTACGAGGTAAGTTTTCAGGTAAGCATCTAGATCTGAATCTCTGAACTTAAGAATTTCAACCATTGTTATGAGCTTGTTGATACATTCAGATACCCAAATAAAATATCGCCTCCAGATGCCTAAACACAAGATATACAGGTGCAGAAAATGACAAAAAAAAAAAAAAAAAAAAAAAAGTCACCAAGGGCTTCCCTGGTGGCGCAGTGGTTGAGAGTTCGCCTGCCGATGCAGGGGACACGGGTTCGTGCCCCGGTCCGGGAAGATCCCACATGCCTCCGAGCGGCTGGGCCCGTGAGCCATGGCCGCTGAGCCTGCGCGTCCAGAGCCTGTGCTCCGCAACAGGAGAGGCCACAACAGTGAGAGGCCCACGTACCGAAAAAAAAAAAAGTCATCAAGAAGTGACATAGATCATACAGAAACTGATTAAGGAGGTATAATTGGGAAGTTGATTTATATTTTCAAAGACCGGATGATTAGAAATAAAGGGTGAACTTTATTTATGCACATTCATCAGCATTTCCTGAATAACGTAAATTTCACATTCCAAGTTAGAAAAGGCAGCTATGTAAGGAGACTTCCGATTCTTAATAAGAGATTTAAAAATCCGTTTGGCCCTAGCCATAGAATCAAGGCAACACTGTACTAGATTATTCCTTCCTGCCGTTGAGCCTGGCTTGTGTTCAGTTGTAAAATACAGACTAGGATCAGTCAATTCAGATGCAAACGCAGTGCGAGGGTGGCTTTCCTTAAGAGAGCCAAGATGGCAAATGGAGTGTGTCTGAAGCCTCCCCGAGGGCCAGCTTTAAGGACCCAGTCACACAGGGTCCCACCTGCGGAAGGGCCCTGCACTTAGTTAATGCTCTGCTATCACACTAATGAAATTCATAATTTTTGTTTCTTTGAACTTGTGTTTTGTATGTGAAATCTGGTGGAACATTGGAGTGTGCTTGTGAGCAGAGGAAATAGTCTGGACAGCTATGCACGCATACGAGGATGCAGCACGTGCTGAAAATTTCAGCAGTCTTTTAAAACAAATATTCACAGGCTTAAAAATAGAAATTAAATGTAAAGATTGTCACATTTAATGGGGAAAAAAGCACAATTTTCATACAAAGCTTCAGACAACAAATTTTTAAACGTGAAGACAATTTTTTAAATATTTTTTTTCTTGAAATTGAATATACAATGATACAGTGCTTAAGAAGTCATCTTGAATTATGTACAAATCATGAAACCACTTTCAGTTTCTTGCTCAGCCTCCACAAGCCCAAGAAATAACAGAGGAAACATTAAAATGCCATTGTATAAATTTACATTTAAAACTAAATTCAGAGTTACACAAAACTGATTTGTACAAGGAGTTAAACCTACTTAGAAAAAAATGTTCCTTCAGAATCATTAGTTAATAGGTGCACAAAAATTTATACTTTGAGGTAATTTACCAGAAGTTATCCCAATGTTTTCACAGCATTAAAATACTCTTAACAGGTTCAGTGACCATTGCATCAACAAAATATCCTCCTCAAAATGAGAAATTATCAAAACTTATTTACAATCTTGCATTTGCCAAGAGCAATCGATGTTGCTTTCACTTATATCAATTGAAAATGAAATTTTTAGAAATATACATTTTGATGAGTTAATGAATTTGCAGAGAATTCAGTGAGAAATGTTTATGTTCAATAAAGATGTCACATTAATAAAATATTATTTATTGTATTACATAAAAGTATAAAACTTATAGTAGTTTCCTAGGGCTGCCATAAAAATTACTCTGGGAGTGATCTGTGGCATTTTATATTTAAACTTCTTTACCTAATTGAAGAAGCCTCACCACTCTCCCAGATTCACACTGGGAGCTTGGCTCCTGTCTCCACTTCTATCTTAGGGCATTTTTAGTCCTTAAGCCAAAGGCAGCAAGTAGAACTGGGCTACTGAAATGTTACAGCCTCCAGAAATCCATATGAGCTATGGTTAGAAATAATAATGGCTTAGAGACATCCTCCCAAAAGACAGGACTAGACACCATAGAAGACAAGGGACAGCAGAGTCTTTTCAGAGAGGATTATGGCCTGCCTTATTGGCTAACCAAGGTAGTCACTCCAATGCCAGGAAAGGAATCCATACTATTCCTTAAAAGCAGGTGAGAATATATGCAATGCCACTTCATCGTTTCCCATCCTTCTTTATTCTGAATGGGAGTTTTTACCATAATTATGCTGTTCTCTCTACATCACTATCTACTGTATACTGGCTGCATTAGGACGCATGTCTCACTGTGAGTTACTGGTCTCCAAACCATGAAAAGCTGGATATGGGCTTGATATTGAACTCTGCTTATCAATTACAGATCCTGGTTTGGAGGATGATGTAGTTATTGGAACAGATTTTGTGTTGTTTACTTCAGGAATGGGTTGAGTTCATTTTATGTAGTCTTAAGAACTTTGAAAATATCAATATATATGAGAAGAAGGGTACAAATAGATATTGGGTAACCAAAGGGATAGACCACAGTGAGAACCTCTTGGTTACCTATCCAAAATCCCTAACTCTCCCTTTCCTTTGGGGTTTCATGTGATTCAGAGTAAGTTCATTCTGCCCATAGTGCTAGGTGTGGAGGGCAAACCATAACCTAAGCCATTCAGAATATTCCATCTCTCCAGTCACAGTACTTAGTTGACAGGTTGGCATGTGACCTAACCCAGTCTAAGTGGAGTGAATCTCAGGATGTTCCCAGGGAAGTCTAGGACACAGACATCCTCTCTTCCTCTAAATGGCATGGTTTCCAGATATGGGGCTTGAAACCATTGAAACTATCTTGCTAGCGCAAGAAAGTTCAGCCTGAAAATATAGCCAAAACACAGGAGACAGCTGAGAGATTTTCAAATTAAAAGAGCTGAATTTCTCATCAAACTGGGCCTGAACCCTGCACTGCTTTAGCACTTTTTAATTACGCGAGTTAAAATTTTCCTTTTACAAACTTATAGTTACCAAAGGGGAAGGGGGGAGGGATAAATTAGGAATTTGGGATTAACAGATACACACTACTATATATAAAACAGATAAACAACAACGACCTACTGGACAGCACAGGGAACAGTATTCAATATCTTGTAATAATAATATATAATAATATATTATTTATATAAAAATATATAAAATATATAAAAATTATATACATATATAGGTAAATCACTTTGCTGAAAATCTGAAACATTGTAAATCAACTATACTTCAATTTTTTTTTAAGTCAAAAAATTTTTTCCTTTTATTGTTTAAGCTGGTAACAATCCAATGGTAGGGTTGCTGGATTTGCAAATAGAAATGCAGAATGCCCAGTTAATTTTGAATTTCATACAAACACATAATAAGTATTTGAACCATACTTATACTAAAAAAATTCATTGTTTATTTTAAATTCAAATTTAATCCTGTTTCCTGTATTTTAATCTGGAAAGCTTATCAATTAGTTATCTATTACAAGTATTGTGACTGATACAAACTTACAATACAGGAATGGATACATAAATTATAGTATACTTATTCTATCAAATATTATGTAGTAGCTAAAAAAGAGTGAGGTAGATCTTTATGCATTAATGTTAACATGGTAACATCCACAATATAGATATGAGTAAAACAAGTTGCAGAAAAATATTGATAGGAAAACCTTTTATGTTAAAACAAACAAGCAAAACCATATATTTCTGTAGCTACAGGTATTGGCATATAAATACAGGAATGTATTCTAGAAGTAATTTTTAAAAACCCAGAAATTCTGAAAACTTGTTTTCATCTCACAGCCTTTGTTTTCATTCATTCTTATACCAGAAATTCATATTAATTCCCACATTTCACTTGGGTGTGCTCCCTCTGCACACTGTGCATTCACACTTCAGAAGAGTATGCTACTCACTTCTACAAGCCTGCTCCCTCACTGCATTCAGCAGGGGCTCAATGCCACCTTCCCAGAGAGATCCCTGACTCCTCATCTCAAACTTTTTGTCCCCTTTCCTTGATTTAGTTTTCTTCACAGTATCACTTTCTTAAATTATATTATGTGTTTATCTTTTATTATTTATTGTTAATATCCACAAGATGATCTCCACCCATATTCATATTTTTAATATATGTACGTAAGTAATGATGAAAAAGAGAATAGTGATTAACATTTGGGTCTCTGATGCAAGGCCGCCTGCAGGGCTGCCTGAGGTCTGTGGTCACAATTGTCATCTACTTGGTCTAATTTAAAAAGCAGAACCAGACAGTGACACTCCCACACACTAACTGAAATTAACTAAGTGTTTACTGGACACTTGCTAAACAGATCATCTTCATCACCCTGAAGTTTTCATCCCTGGGGTTCCTTTGACTAAATATGTTGACCCCTGATGAAATAGAAATATTTCTCAGAAAGACAGATGTTTAAACTTCCTAATTAATATCTAAATTTTTACAAAGGCCCCTGGAAAAAGATGGAAAGAGGAAAACTTTGAGAGTGGTGTATGGAGAAAGAAGACTTCATGAAAGAAGAACAAGGAAACAAGGACCAACTAAGTTACTTCCTGATTAAAAATAAATAAATAAAACAAAATAGAGACCATTTTTCAAATATTTAAGATAGCTATTTATTTGAAAGTTCACTAAGCTAAAAGAAAAATCATGGATAAGAAAAACTTGAGAAAGACCGATTTCTGTACATAAATTGACACTAAACTTTGTTGGTGCTTTGAATAGTGATCCACAAATAGAGACTCTGTGTACTTATATAGAGTTTTCCATCCTTTAATGAATTTCCCATCCTTTAATGAATTTTCCCATCCTTTAATGAATTTCCCATCCTTTAATGAATTCCTTTAATGAATGTTTAACGCTTGAGCTGTTTGGTAATTCTCTTAAAGCCAATTCAGCTAAGAAGATGTTCACAGGGGGCATTTCATTCATAAACCTCCAAAAGTAATTTGCTGACACAAAATCCTAAGTTTTGATCATAGACTATTATTAGAATAATCTATCATCTCAATACAAAGTGCTTTCTGATATAAAAAGTAACTCAAGTAAGTTGTTTTGGTAAATGCCTACCTGCCAAAAATTTGTCCTCTACCCACTCCTTAGAATCTCTTTAAGCAAAAATGAAAGAAATTATATAAGAAAAAAATAGTGCCAACAAAGGAGATGACACCCAGGAGAGATAAAGCTTAAGTCCACAAAACAATCTGTACAGAATTGTTCAGAGCAGCTTATTATAAAGTAGCCCCATACTGAAAAGAGCTCAAATAGCCATTAGCTGAGGAATGGGCCAAAAACTGTGATATATCCACACAACAGAATGCTACTCAGCAATAAAAAATAAACAGACTATTGATACACCCAACAACATGAATAAATCTAAACCAAAAAAAAGCAAACAAAAAAAACACTTATGCTAAGCAAAAAGAAGCAAGACACAAAGACCACACACTACATATATGATTCTATTTATGTGAAGTTTAAAAACAGACATAGTTTATCCACAGTGATAGTTCAGAATAGTGGTTGCCTGTTTCGTGTGGGTTGGGGGTGGGGGGCTTAGGGGGGAGGGACAGGTAGAAGTTAACTGAGAAGGAGCACCAGGGAACTTTCTGGGGTTATGGAAATGTCCTAAACCTTGATTGCAGTGGTGGCTCCATTTGTCAAAATTCATCAAGCCATACACTAAGATTTGTGCATTTTATTATCTGTAAATATGCCTCAATAGCATCAAATATTCATGACAGAAAAGAGGCTAGATGAAACAAGTACCATGGGAAAGTTGATAGTTGTTGGACCTGGATTTGAATATACAGGGTGTATTATTTTCTATTTATAGTGAATTTTTAAGTTCACTATTTTTGTATTATTTTAATAATCTTAAAATAATAAACTATAGTAAAATAACTAGAAGCCAAACAAAAATGATGAAAATGAAGCAATCTTTTCATTGCCTAAAATAACTAATTCTGATATTTGTGTAACCTATCACTTAGTGAATGCCAACAATTTCACAATTTGAGATTTGAGATATAGTTAATAAAGGGAGCATTTAATTAAATTTGTACTAAATCATTAAGGATGCACAAAACATGTACTGCTGCTATTAAGAAGCATAATAATAGAGCTGATCTTAAATAAAAATAATCGGACATAAGTTTCCTACCTATAAGTATTAAACCATCACAGAAATAACAAATGAGGGAGGGAAATGAATCTCAAGAAATCATTTCATTAGGCCCCTTACCTTCAGGCAAGTAAACAATGCAACCATCTAGGACTGTCTCCCAGTGCAATCCCAGCATGAAAGCTCTTTCTTATGACCATCTAAAGTCCAGCCAATGTTAATTTAAGCTCTTGCCCCATTGTTCTACCTTCTTTTAGGAAGGATCTCAAAAAGTCTAAGATTTCACTTAGGTAAGTAAATAATGGTAAATTCAAATGAATACTGTTCAACACTCTGATCAATTTCCTCTTGTAGGAGAATATTTAATAACATGGAAAAACAATCATAATATATTGTTAGTGGAAAAGCAAGTTAAAAATCAGCAGACCCCGAAAATTCTGTTTTTCTAACTATAAGATACATATGGTTATGTGATACAATATGTCTGACATATGATTTCTAGACGAAAAGAACATGGAAGATATAATATAAATGTTAACAGTGATTATTCAAGTGAAAATATGATAGGTGGTTTTTATTTTCTCCTTTTAGCTTGTTTCATTTTCTAAAATTTCTGCAATAAACTTATGCTACTTTTGAAGTTAAAAAAATATATTTAAAGCATAGAATAAGTCACCAAGTACTAAAAGGTCTAGTAGTCTTATAACACAATTAGTCTTAGAAATCAAAGAAGTTCTAAAGGAAACAAAGATAATTTTTATAATTTAGGATGACACAAACTACAGCCAATTAAACACTAATTGATATTGCGTGTAAACCTGATCTAGGAGGTTTGGAAATGCCAACTTTATTTGTACTTCCTTGTTTTATTTCTTACATTGGTATTATCTATAGCATAACCATATAATTTGTCATCCATAAGTGAGAGGAGGTGTTATGAATAATTATGTTGGGACAATAGGCATAAACCAGGACTGTTCCAGGTAAACCAATAGCCGTTGGGGCACAGCACAGCACATTTACTGGTAATGTTCAGTACTTCCTTTTAGAGAAATTTAGGAAGCATGTTTTAAACGTATGACACACACACACACACACACACACACACACACACACACACATCTTGAATAATCTCAGTAGGAGACTGGCTTTTGAGAAAATTTAGAGAAATAATAACATTCTAATTATAAAAAGTTGCTTCCATATAAGAGGTGAGCTTTTATCCAAAAAGTAGAAAAGAAATTCCAAGCAATGAGGTTACCAATATCCAAACAAGATAAAACAGGGTTTACATCCCAAACCAAGAAGCCCATAGCCAGGGGCAGAAGAGGGAGATCCTCACAAAAAGAGAAAAGGATAAGAATCAAATAGAACTATTATGCGGGTAGATGCTGCCAAACTGGAAAGGAAATCCCAGAGGGGGTTATTTCTTCAAGTAGATGTTAAGAATTCCTGAGCTTTGATAAGACAGTTTTTCTAGTGGCTTCCACTTTTGTCTCATTTAGGTAACAGCCAGGGAAGAAGACTGTGTAGGAGTTGCCATGCTCTCTTCCAGGTTGTTAGTCTCTTGAAGTTTCCCCACTGCCTGTTTTACTAAGGGCCACCTCTCAATCAGCTTCACCTGGCCTCAATTTAATTACCCCAGAGCTAACTCATATGGTATATTCATTAATTCTCATGTTCTTAATTTTGCTCAACATCATACCCATTTGAATTTTTAATGGGCAGAATCTACATTTTAATCTACAAAGGGATTCATACACTAAAGTCAGAAGGTGAATGGGGGTTTTATGGATGCTCCTCAAATTACTACTTCCCTTTTCTTCTACCAGAGCACCCAGACAATGAAAATCAGGCTCAGGACACCCCCTTGATAGAGAAGAAAGGAAACTCCCACATACTGGAAGCATTCAAAGTCATGTGACCTGACTGAACAATCACTGGACCACACATCTTGAGATCTGGGTTCTAGTCCTGGCTTTGTCATGGACATGCTGTAAAACCTATTCCTAATCTATCAATGTCCCAAATGCCTCATTTGTTTTACAGGTGAGTGGGACAGAGAGTGTCATTATAGTTATATAAAACCAAAAACTCACTGTGACAATTTAGAGGCAAGAATACTGAGATGTTTAGCAGCGATTTACCAATGATAAGGGTACAATTGATCATCATTATTCACAGATTCCATATTTGCAATTTCACCTACTCACTAGAATTTATTTGTAACCCCCAAATCAATACTCACAGCACTTTCACAGTCATGTGCTAAGATGTGCAGAACAGCAAAATATTTGAGTTATCCAACCCATATATTCCCAGCTAAAGTAAAAAAAAATCAACCTTCTTGTTTCAGCTCAAATACTGTAAACAAGTGTTCTTTTCTCAGTTTATTTAGTGTGCCATGTTTTTCACAGTTTTGTGCTTCCTGTTGGAGATTTCCCTGTTTAAGATGCCCCCCAAGCATAGCGCTGAAGTGGTGTCTTGTATTCCTAATCGCAAGAAGGCTGTGATGTGCCTTCTGGAGAAAATACATGTGTCAGTTAAACCTCATTCCAGCATGAGTTTAGTGCTGTCAGCCATGAGCTCAATGTTAATGGATCAATTCTGTATATTAAACAAATGTCTTTAAATAAAAATGCACATAAAACAAGGTTATGTAATGATGGGTTGCTGAAAATATGACCAGGAGGTCACAGGAACCTAACCCTATATTCTTCCCCAGAGTAATGATTCAGTATTTGCTAATTCAGAGTTCATAGAGAGTCTTCTAGAACATAGGTACCGTGAATGAAAATCAACTGTGCTTTATAGGGAGAAAATTAGAGAAAGAATGTAGAGATCACAGTGGAGAAGAAAGTAGGAAAAAGCTTTTAATTTTCTTGTTTAAACACAGTTGCCTTCTAAACATTTACCCTTCTTACTGTTATTACTAACTCAGTTATTTTTCAAGGATGTGGTCTCCCTTGAAACCAAAAGAGCCAGGTTCCAGGTGACTTTTCATATCACCATTTGGGCAAAGAGAATGTAAGAGATGACATGTCTCCACCTGCCTTTGAAGGTCACAAGACTAGGAATCATATTCAGGTAATGGGGTGGCAGAGGGAGGATGAATAACACAGAGCTGGTAAAAAGTCATGAGTTTAAATAAGTGAGGATACTCCAGAGGCCAGTTGGGAAACATGTGACTCAATTGACAATGTTGCAGTTAGAAACACTTGGTCAGCAATATCACATTTAATCAGCTCTCCCACATCTTGACCAGATATTTATGGACTGGACTTGGAGGCAACCAGCCCCTCCCCACACATCATCTTTCAAAACCTCAGACACTAAAAGACACAATCTCCATTGAAATCAGATTATTTGACATAACAGCCTCTTCTATAACTCACTTCTTTTAAACTGTATTGATCATGTAAGACTTGAGATAATACAAAATTAAGCATGAAAACTATACCAGACACATAAGTCATCAGCCTACTCTTCAGTCAAGCAAAGAAGGACTTAAAATTTTGAAAATAAGTGATGTGACCCATAATAATGTTGCACTTAAATTGCTAAATACTACCTTCCAACTTCACTACCTGAATCACATATATTATTTGACAGATACGTAAAGAGTTATTTTCTAGACCTTAACATTTGCATTACATTATAGGTACAAAAATTTTTAATGTTTTTTCCCAAGACTTACCTTTAAAGAGATAACTTCAAAAGTTGAATTGCCTTATTACAAATTTACTTTTGTTGCTGCTCTTTAGTCGACTGATATGGGTCCAGGAAAGTGTATTTTTTTTTAAGTTATGCTTTCTTAAAGCTGTCATATTATCATTGTTTACTAAGAAGGAAATCTCAATCTGAATTTCTAAAATCTATGGTTCCATCTACTGGCAACCTGAGTACTGTTTTATATTGCACTACAAAATTTCAATCAAACTGCATGGTTTTTACATGTGCTACATTTTAAGAGAAGACTTTCATTGCCCATCTGTAAGCCCAAACCAAAGCAAATACTATGAATACAAACATTAATGTATACTTGATATGATGGATATAAAACACTTAGTCAGTCACACACACCATTGAAAATAAAAGCCTTACCTGCTTAATGGCTTCCCCCAACTGCCGTGGCTCTCCATGTATCTTCACCAACTCTGCTAGCTATTGAATAATTCTGCACTATGCATGAATCTTAGCTTCTACTATATGTTCTATCCACTCTTTTTGCTAATTGCCTAGCATGAACTAGTGTCTCAGGGATTAAATTCATCTGGTTTACCATAGAGTAACATTGTTTTCTGTTCTGAACATAGGTGCATGTTCACTAGATGTTCTCTGACGATTATAATAGTAACACACATTATTTTGTATGCTTCACTCAGTGATATAAAATGCAACCAAAGTTCTTGCCTTAATGGAAATTATGGTACAAATAACTACAAGATCCCTAACAATTACCTTTATTGTTGTATATTTTTTTATTAGAGTACACATTAATAATGTATTTCTGTAAGAGAAATACATTCCTATATTGCTTGGTATGTGTGCCCTTAACTTTGGCTTACACCTGAAAAATGCAGGGAGCAAGAACCTGAAAGAAGTGCCCTATGACCACAGAGCAGAGGTGGTTGAAGGGAAGAAGGGCACCAGAGGAAGGAAAGTCGGCTGTGTGTCTGCCCTACCACTGTCCTCCCTCATAGATGTCTGGAGTAGCCCAAGTTTGAGAAGAAGAGTAGTCTTCACTTCAAATAGGGTTTAGAGGTTTTATTATTATACAAGTCTGAAACTTCTAACTATAGAAATTAGACTATTCTTAGAGTCAAAAGTGGCATAAGGAGTTTTTATTATGTGAAAATAGCTATAAAATCATGGGACATGGACTTCCCTGATGGCACAGTGGTTAAGAATCTGCCTGCCGATGCAGGGGACACAGGTTTGAGCCCTGGTTCAGGAAGATCCTACATGCCACAGAGCAACTAAGCCCGTGTGCCACAACTACTGAGCCTGTGCTCCAGAGCCCGTGAACCACAACTACTGAACCTGCGTGCCACAACTGGCGCAGCCCATGCACCTAGAGCCCGTGCTCTGCAACAAGAGAAGCCACCACAATGAGAAGCCAGCACACCACAACAAAGAGTAGTCCCTGCTCACCGCAGCTAGAGAAAGCCCGTACACAGCAATGGAGACCCAACACAGCCCAAAAAAATAATTAATTAATTATTTTTTTAAAAAAATCAATTAATTAATTAATTTTTTAAAAAATCATGGGACATGCTGGATATTTCTCAAGAGGCAGGAGAAATCCTATCACCACAGTGAGGAAAGAGTAAATCATTTCCTGCAGTTACCTTATGAGTCTTACACATTAAAAATACCACTCCCACTAATATTTTACTTAGAATTTGTTCAAGTTTATTCTAAGTGTAAGTTGCCCATTGTTCTCTTTTCTCGAACTATCTTTATCAATTTTTGGTATTAAGATGTTGCTAACTTTATAAAATGAATCTGTGAACTTTCCTGCTTTTTCTATAATTGGAATGATTTAAACAATTAAGAAATCTACTCTTCTTTAAGGGATATATAAATCTGCTGTAAAATTGCTTGAACCTCTTGCCTTTTTTAATGGTATATCATGATCTTACACACACTTATATGGCAATTAATCAATTCAAGTTTTCTACTTGCTTTCTGGTCAATTTTAGTTGATAAGGCATCATGCATTTCCACTAGATTTTTAAAAAATATTTCCAGAGAGTTACACATAATATTTTCTTATTCTCTTACTCTACTCTATATCCATGACTATATTTGGTTTCTCATCCTTATTTTTGCACTTTAAAATTTTTTTTCCTTAATTATGTTTGCCATTGGTTGATTTATTTCGGAAGTTATATAGTAGGAATCTATTTTTCATTTTATTTATCCTTCTTACTCCATTTTTGGTTTCATTCTAATTAATATCAGCTTTTATCTTTATGAACTTGCTTTTCCTCCTCTTTACAGTTTGACCTTGTTGTGACATTTCTTACTTCTCAGGTTGTTGCCTCTAAACACTTTCCCTCCCCCCTCAAAACACCCAGTGACTCTGCCAACAGTTTTCCATCTACAGTCCTTCCTCATTATCAGTCAACAATCACCCTCCCAGTCATCTCTGCTCGTTCCTTATAGATTTCACAACTTTTCACACCCTCTTTCCCTCCACCACTATCATTTCATTATTCTCAGGGGCTTCACCATCCAGGTAGGTGATTCATTCTGCCCTGCATCTCTGTGTCATGACCTTCTCACTTCCAGTAATGTTTTTCTCTACCTCAGTCACCCAGACCTTTCATTATGACATCTATGACTTCATAGAACTTGTCACAACCAATATTTGCTTTGCCTCCAAAACAAAGATCTCTAGAATGACACCCCAGAATGATAACTACTTCCTATCTTTCTATATCCTTACATGTAATACTTCCATTCCATTAATTCTTCAATCCATTGACCCTATCATTAGGTTACAGTCTATCACCCTCTTCATGTTTCCAATTCTCTTACTACCCAAATTAAAGCCCATGCCATCATCATAATCACTCCCTTATAGACTCAATTCCCTCAATGTCTGTTATGGACTGAGTGTTTGTCTTCCTCTAAAATTCACATATTGAAATCTTAACCACCAGTGTCATGATATTAAGAGGTGGGGGCCTTTGGAAGGTGATTTAGTCATGAGGGTGGAGCCCTCCTGACCAGGATTAGTGCCCTTGTAAAAGAGAACCCAGAATAGCTCTCTTCCTACTATGTGAAGATACAACAAGAAGTCACACTTACAACCCAGAAGAGAGGCCTTACCAGACCCAACTATGTTGGTACCCTGGCCTCAGACTTCCAGCCTCCAGAAACGTGAGAAATAAATTTCTGTTGTTTATAAGTCATTCAGTCTATTGTACTCTGTGATAGCAGCCTGAACTGACTAAAACAATTTCTTATTCTCTATTTCCCCCTGTAGCCCCTCAAAAAATCAAACCCCAAACTCACCTCTGCCTAGTCCATGGCTACCTTTGAAGGAAACCTCACAAGTGTGCACACTTACCTCACTTGAAATTTATACTCACAGATCTTCAATGGGCTTTTGGTACTGCTCAACAGTTCCACTACATTTCTTCTAATCTCAAAAACCACACCTGCTCTCTTTAAACATTCAAAACCTTTCCACACCTGTCACTCTCAGTTGATGACACCATCTCTCATTTCATTGAAAAGATATACACAATCAGAAAACCATAACAAACCTAACTAATGGTACTGACTGATTTCCTGTCATAATTGATGGACTGCTCCTGCTTCAATCTAAAACCAAGACCTCCACCAGATTCCATCCCCTATCTCTTCTTCAGTGATACATCTCTCTCCTGCCTCATCATTTTCATCATCATTCCCATCAGTCTGATGTAATATCACCAATCTTTAAAAAAAATTTTTAAATTTCGCTTGACTCCACATACCCTTTCAATCTCTCGAAATGTCTCTGTCCCCCTTTATAGCAAAACTATCCCCCAAAAGACACCTTTACTTGCTTTCTTTATTTCCTCATCTCCCATTTTCTTCTTTATCCATTCAAACCAGATTTTGGTTTACAAAAATCTACTGAAATTGCTCTTATTCAGTTAAGAGCAACTTACCTCCCATCTAGTCAAATACAAGTGTCCATTTCATCAGCATTTGATACAGCTGACCTCTCTCTCCTTGAAATATTTTTTCCTTTAGCATCAAAGTATCCTGTTATAGTATGCTCCAATAGTTCATGGGCAATAACCTATGGTGTGCAAAAATGTAAATTTAATTTTTTTTCATCTATAACTAAAGTTAGTTTCTATTTGAGTACTTATTCTGCCTAATGACACAAAATATAATCCAGCTGGCTGCATGTAAACTCAATCATTTGAGTGTCCTTTGCTGTTTCCTCCTTAGATGTTTAACCACTAACTGTTGGAGTTCTCCAGAGATCCTTAAACTCCTGTGTGCCATGGACCCCTTTAACACCTTGGTAAAAACTCTGGACCTTTTCTTAGGATGATGTTTTTAAAGGCATAAAATAAAATTTATAGAATTATAATGGGAAAAATCACATCAAAATACAGTTGTCAAAATACCTTAAAAACTATTTTATGATATGTGACATTCTTTTTAATGCATTAAATTATGAGATCAAGTGGAAGGTTCCATAACCATTGCAATCTCAAAGTAGTAATGATGAGTTTCCAGGGAAGCTATACTTTAGGATATCTACAACTGCCAAAATATGCTATAAAAAGGTCTCTGATTTCTATTGGTGACAAAGTCACACGTACTGCAAATATTGCTATGGTTTATAGGCTACATTTATAAAGAAAGGAAATGCTAATTTCAGAAGGTAATGAAAATAAAGATGTAGTTTTTTACCCAGGTTCACAGACCCCCTGAATTCTATCCACAGACCCCTTAGGGATCCATGGATCCCATATTAAGAATGCCTTATTTAATATTTGCTTGTTAAGTGATCTCATGCAGTCCATGAATTTAAAAACTAGCTATAAGCTGATGGGTTCTAAACATAGATCTCTAGCCCCAGCCTCTCTCCTGAGTGTCAGACTTGTGTATGGAACTGTCTACTGAACATCTCTACTTGGATGTCTAATAGATATTTCAAGTATATCATGCCACACACTAAACTCTACATCCTTTACCCTTGCAAAGTTCAGCAAATGGCACTACCAGTCAACCAGTTGCTCAGGGAAAAAATCAAAAAGTCATCCTAGATTACTCTTTTCTTTATACCCTTCATGTCCAGTCAATCCCTTCAGACTGCATCCCAAATCTGACCATCTTTTTTTTTAGCATCTCTGCCATTACCATCCTGATCTCAGCTGCCATCACCACTTACGTGTAGGACAAAGATAGTCTCCCAATGAATCTCTGTATCTCCAATTTGTGCCCTTACGGTCTCTTCACCAAATAACATCAAAAATGTCCTTTACAAAAATAAATAGAATCATACGTCTTCCCTCCTAAAAACCCTTAAGTGACTTCCCATCATACAAGAATAAAATCCAAATTCCCAAACAATCATGGCTCACAAGTTTCTACGTGATCTTCCATCTTTATGACTTCATCTCCTAGCACTGTCCAGCTTGCTCATGCTGCTGTGGGACACTAGAATATCTTGCTGCTTCCCAAGCACAGCAAGCTTGTTTGGACCCAGGCTCTTTGCATGTGCTATCTTCCGGCTTGGAACGCCCTTCCCTGAGATCTTTGCATATCTCACTCCCTTGACTCAGGCCTCTGTTCAAATATTACCTTTTCAGAAGTGTTGTCTATGATGGCCCTCTAAAATAAACCCCCAATTCCCTAGCCCTTTACCCACTTTATCTCCACCACTATTAATACTACTTATATATTATAGTTTTGACCAATAACATTCTCTGTAAATATTCCATCAATAGAATTTCTATGCAATTAGCACAAGGATTTGATAGCAAAACCCCATCTTACTCCAGATATTTAAAATATGTTTTAAAAAATAAAAATAAAAACATATATGAGTCTAAAAACAGGAGAGTGAAAAATTCAGGTGCCATAAATGAGAAGAAAATTCATACCCAAAGCCACGGGGCTGAGCAAAAGTGAAACCATGTGGCCTTTGAAAACATGTAGGCCAAAAAGATGCTTTAGGGTTTAGTTATAAAACCAGGAGCCAGGAAAGACACATCATCCTTAAACAGAGTCCAACAAAACTCAGCCACTACCTATGGTTATGGTCCAGGCTGTGGGAGGTGGGAGAGTTGCCAGAGAGAGTTTTGAAGCCCTTAGCCATGTTGCACATATATGCAAAGCTAAATGGTACATAAAATCTAAGTATAAACACTAGTATACAAACTAACTTGAAGTCAGTAAATGCAACAGAACTACAGCAGAAACCATAGTGGAACCACCTTAGGGATGCCTGTGCAAATTAGGTCAATCAGAGAGGTCTTGAGTAAAATATTCTTCACCAGAAATGAGCTCATTCATAAAAATAATAAAGCACACAAAGGAAACACACCATCACTAGAGATAATCAGCAAATGGAACAAATGGAGAATTCACCAGGGAAGAACTAGAGCACATAAAACTAAATCTTAAAGGGTCTTTAAAATAAATATGTTTTTAAATGTTTAAAGACATAGGAAATAATAGAATTTATAAAGTAAGAACAGGACTTTTTGCCCACTCCACAATAGACATTCTAGTTGCTATAAGTTTCACCTTTCATTCTGTCCTTATCCTATATCTTGTAGCCCACAAATAATTATCATGAAAGTAATTATTTCTCCATTCTTATGGGGGCATGGTGGGTTATCAACAGGTGAATGGTGAAATTCCATGGAACAGAGGTTTATAATAGCTGTGAGACTGACCTCATCAGATTTTAAGGTTTATGGGTCTACATCTATACTGTCTAGCTCAGTAGAAACCACTACGTGAGAAGAAAGAGAATGTACAACTTCTAAAATATTATTATTTTAAAAAATAAAACCTAGAATAAAACATTTAAAAGTTAATAATAACAGCAAGAGACTTCTAAGTTGTGAGACCTAGTTTCATAGCTAATCACAACAGAGGCTGGCATTATAGCCCAAAAACTTCAAACAGCTTTTAAATCCAAGTATCCTTCTGGCCTAGGCTGACTCTAATTCTAGATTTGGCTATTCACTATATTAAGAAGTTCTCATCAGAAAACAAACAAAGCCAAACCAGGATCACAGTTTCCAAACTCAATTCAAGAATTACATACACTAGTTGAGACTACCCATTATGTCATTTTTTTTAGGATATCACTTTAAAAGGCCAAAAAGAAATTCTAAATTTTAAAACTAAAATACTAGAAAATGAAATGGTTATAGAGTAAACTAGACATAGCTGAACAAAGACTTAGTGAATCAGAATATAGATGTGAGAAAAATCATCCAAAACATGGCACAAAGTGGTGGGACATATTAAAAAAATGTGAAGAAAATTTATATCCTTAGATGCATATTTGTAGAAAACAAGAAAGACTGGGAATTAATGAGCTAAAAATTCTGTTAAAGAAGCTGGACAAAGAAAAATAGAGTAAATATAAAGAAAAAGGAAGGAAATAATAAGGATAAAAAACAGAAAATAATGAAGTAGAACACAAAGAAAGCTTAGAGATAATTGACAAAAACAATTGAGCTTTTGACTATAATCTTCAGACCTTTTATGCCTTTGCTCACTTGTAGTTTTACTTTATCTGTAAGTATATCACCATAATCTTGTTTTAAATCTCTTTTTTCTTATATTTTTAGGAGCTTTTATTTTATGCTTTTGGATGTAATATTTTTGAAAAATAAAGTCATGGATATGGTCACATACCTCTGGGTCCTAGTGCAGTGTTTTCATTGATGAAATTGGGCAATTTGGAATCTCAGATCCTTTCCTATTATTTAATTCTATTATTGTGCACATTTCTCAATGTTAGAGAGAAAGAGCTAAAACCATTTTAACTTCACACATCATCACTGTTTTTAACCAAGCACAAAGTTATGTTTGGGAAATTAGAACATTACCTCCTCTTATTTTTTGTAGGACTACAAATATATACCATGAACACAATTCATTGAGTAGACTTCAGCTTTCTGAAACATGAAGTGAAAAACTGTGGAAATCTTATAGCCAAATGGCCAATCTATTAATTAAGAAGAGCCTGTATTCATCAGTGTTATCAACAGGTGGGAACTTTTATTTTTCAAAATCCCTGTGCATATTGATTGCTAAAAATGGGCATCAATTCTCTACCCCTTCCTGATGCATGCCCTTTTCAATATGTCCTTGCACCAACTCCCATCAAGAGACAGAGTTTATTTACCCAACCCTTGAATCTGAACTTGCTTTGTGATGTGATTTGCTGTAGCCAATAGAATATGCCAAAAATTACATTGTGGGGGTTCCAAGTGTAGGTCTCAAGAGAACATGCACACTTCCGTTATCTCTTGGACCCCTGCTTCAACTATAAGAATAAGCCCAGACTAACCTCCTGGAGGATAAGAGACCACATGGAGCAAAATTGAACTGCCAACTGACTACAGGTGCATGGGCACACCCAGACAAAATCATCCAGCTGTCCCATAGACTCAAGAGGAAAATAAATATGCATTATTATACAGTACTAAAGTTTGGTTATTTTTTATAGTGACAAAAAATAACTGGAAAAATTTCAAAAACATTTGTTGCACTGAGTGGATATCCACTTTTTATGAAACTTACTTGTATATTTTTCTGTTTCTGTTTTCTTTCCTTTATTGAAAGTTTCATGCATTTGTCTTTAGTTTGTGTGTCTGTGTGGCAGGGGAAATGATTTTTTCTTCCTGCTCCCTTAACAGTGTTATGTAAAGACCTAAATTAAAGGACTGTGCTTGCAGGACAGTCACCTCTGTTATCTAAGCTCTCAAACATCTCATGGCTACAAAGGCATACAGAGCTGCCCTCCTTGTTATGTGGACCGACAGAATCAAACATAAACTTACGGACCCTGCCACCCCCCACACACAAACATGCCTTGCAACAGTAAAAACAACCTCTTTCGAAAATACTTATACCTCTCAAAAGAACACATATACCACCATCCAAGCTCTGATAGAAGAGCTCAATCTCAAACAAATAAAGTGGGAATGGAATCAAGCTGGCTGCTCTCATGTGTGATTTCCAAAAATCAGTGAGCATCGTGTGACTCATAACAGGTACTGACCACAGTTTTAGATGTCATTTAGCCTCTGTGAGGCAAATAGAGTTTTCCAAGTTGGAAAAAAGAGGAAAAAAATGGTACTGAGCAGAATTCTCAGAAAAGAAGTTCAAGAATGAAGACTGGAGGATGAGGGGAAGATGGGGGAGGAGTAAGATGCAGAGATCACCTTCCTCCCCACAGATACACCAGAAATACATCTACACATGGAACAACTCCTACAGAACACCAACTGAACGCTGGCAGAGGACCTCAGACCTCCCAAAAGGCAAGAAATTCCCCACGTACCTGGGTGGGGCAAAAGAAAAAAGAATAAACAGAGACAAAAGAATAGGGACGGGACCTGCACCAGTGGGAGGGAGCTATGAAGGACGAAAGGTTTCCACACACTAGGAAGGCCCTTTGCAGGCAGAGACTTTGGGTGGCGGAGGGGAAAAGCTTCGGGGCCGCGGAGGAGAGCGCAGCCACAGGGGTGCGGAGGGCAAAGCGGAAAGATTCCCGCACAGAGGATTGGTGCCGACCGGCACTCACCAGCCTGAGAGGCTTGTCTGCTCACCTGCCAGGGTGGGCGGGGTTGGTAGCTGAGGCTCGGGCTTCTGTCGGAGAGCAGGGAGAGGACTGGGGTTGGTGGCGTGAACACAGCCCGAACGGGTTAGTGTACCACGGCTAGCCGGGAGGGAGTCCGGGAAAAGGTCTGGACCTGACGAAGAGGCAAGAGACTTTTTCTTCCCTCTTTGTTTCCTGGTGCGCGAGGAGAGAGGATTAAGAGCACTGCTTAAAGGAGTTCCAGAGACGGGCGCAAGCCGCAGCTAAAAGCGTGGACCACAGAGACGGGCATGAGACGCTAAGGCTGCTGCTGTCGCCACCAAGAAGCCTGTGTGCGAGCACAGGTCACTATCCACATCCCCCTTCCAGGGAGCCTGTGCAGCCCGCCACTACCAGGGTCCCGGGATCCAGGGACAACTTACCCGGGAGAACGCACTGCGCACCTCAGGCTGATGCAACGTCACGCCGGCCTCTGCCACCGCAGGCCCGTCCCGCACTCCGTGCCCCTCCCTAACCCCCGTCCCGGCCTGAGTGAGCCAGAGTCCCTGAAGCAGCTGCTTCTTTAACCCCGTCCTGTCTGAGTGAAGAACAGACACCCTCCGGCGACCTACACGCAGAAGAGGGGCCAAATCCAAAGCTGAGCCCCTGGGAGCTGTGAGAACAAAGAAGAGAAAGGGAAACCTCTCCCAGCAGCCTCAGAAGCAGCAGATTACAGCTCCACAATCAACTTGATGTACCCTGCATCTGTGGAATACACGAATAGAAAACGAATCATCCCAAATTGAGGAGGTGGACTTTGAGAGCAAGATTTATGATTTTTTCCCCTTTTCCTCTTTTTGTGAGTGTGTATGTGTATGCTTCTGTGTGAGATTTTGTCTGTATAGCTTTGCATATACCATTTGTCTTAGGGGTTCTATCCATACATTTGTGTGTGTGTGTGTGTGTGTGTTTTCTTTTAAAAAAAATTTTTTTTCTTAATAATTATTTTTTATTTTAATAACTATTTATTTTACCTTACTTTATTTTATTTTATCTTCTTTCTTTCTTTCCTTCCTTCCCTCCCTCCTACCTTCCTTCCTTCCTCCCTCTCTCTCTCCCTCCTTTCTTTCTTTCTTTCTTTCTTTCTTTCTTTCTTCCTTTCTTCCTTTCTTTCTTTCTACTTTTTCTCCCTTTTATTCTGAGCCATGTGGATGAAAGGCTCTTGGGGCTACAGCCAGGAGTCAGTGCTGTGCCTCTGAAGTGGGAGAGCCAACTTCAGGACACTGGTCCACAAGAGACCTCCCAGCTCCACATAATATCAAATGGCAAAAATCTCCGAGAGAACTCCAACTCAACACCAAGACCAACCTTCACTCAATGACCAGTAAGCTACAGTGCTGGACACCCTATGCCAAACAACTAGCAAGACAGGAACACAACCCCACCCATTAGCAGAGAGGCTGCCTAAAATCATAATAAGTCCACAGATACCACAAAACACACAACCAAACGTGGACCTGCCCACCAGAAAGACAAGATCAAGCCTCATCCACCAGAACACAAGCACTAGTCCCCTCCACCAGGAAGCTTACACAACCCACTGAACCAACCTTAGCCACTGGGGACAGACACCAAAAACAACGGGAACTATGAACCTGCAGCCTGCAAAAAGGAGACCCCAAACACAGTAAGATAAGCAAAATGAGAAGACAGAAAAACACACAGCAGATGAAGGAGCAAGATAAAAACCCACCAGACCTAACAAATGAAGAGGAAATAGGCAGTCTACCTAAGAAGAATTCAGAATAATGAAAGTAAAGATGATCCAAAATCGTGGAAATAGAATAGAGAAAATGCAAGAAACCTTTAACAAAGACCTAGAAGAACTAAAGATGAAAAAAACAATGATGAACAACACACTAAATGAAATTAAAAATACTCTAGATGGGATCAATAGCAGAATAACTGAGGCAGAAGAACAGATAAGTAACCTGGAAGATAAAATAGTGGAAATAACTACTGCAGAGCAGGGTAAAGAAAAAAGAATGAAAAGAACTGAGGACAGTCTCAGAGACTTCTGGGACAACATTAAATGCACCAACATTTGAATTATAGGGGTTCCAGAAGAAGAAAAGAAAAAGTGAGGGACTGAGAAAATATTTGAAGATATTACAGTTGAAAACTTCCCTAATATGGAAAAGGAAATAGTTAATCAACTCGAGGAAGCACAGAGAGTCCCATACATGATAAAGCCAAGGAGAAATACGCCAAGACATATATTAATCAAACTGTCAGAAATTAAATAGAAAGAAAACATATTAAAAGCAGCAAGGGAAAAACAACAAATAACACACAGGGGAAATCCCCTTAAGGTTAACAGCTGATCTTGCAGCAGAAACTCTGCAAGCCAGAAGGGACTGGCAGGACATATTTAAAGTGATGAAGGAGAAAAACCTGCAACCGTGATTACTCTACCCAGCAAGGATCTCATTCAGATTTGATGGAGAAATTAAAATCTTTACAGACAAGCAAAAGCTGAGAGAGTTCAGCACCACCAAACCAGCTTTACAACAAATGCTAAAGGAACTTCTCTAGGCAAGAAACACAAGAGGAGAAAAAGACCTACAATAACAAACTCAAAACAATTAAGAAAATGGGAATAGGAACAAACATATCGATAATTACCTTAAATGTAAATGGACGAAATGCTTCCACCAAAAGACACAGATTGGCTGAATGGATACAAAAACAAGACCCATATATATGCTGTCTACAAGAGATGCACTTCAGACCTAGAGACACATACAGACTGAAAGTAAGGAGATGGAAAAAGATATCTCATGCAAATGGAAACCAAAAGAAAGCTGGAGTAGCAATTCTCATATCAGGCAAAATAGACTGTAAAATAAAGACTATTACAAGAGACAAAGAAGGACACTACATAATGATTAAGGGATCAATCCAAGAAGAAGATATAACAATTGTAAATATTTATGCACCCAACATAGGAGCACCTCAATACATAAGGCAAATACTAACAGCCATAAAAGGGGAAATCAACAGTAACACATTCATAGTAGGGGACTTTAACACCCCACTTTCACCAATGGACAGATCATACAAAATGAAAATAAATAAGGAAACACAAGCTTTAAATGATACATTAAACAAGATGGACTTAATTGATATTTATAGGACATTCCATCCAACAACAACAGAATACATGGTTTTCTCAAGTGCTCATGGAACAGTCTCCAGGATACATCATATCTTGGGTCACAAATCAAGCCTTGGTAAATTTAAGAAAACTGAAATTGTATCAAACATCTTTTGTGACCACAATGCTCTGAGATTAGATATCAATTACAGGAAAAGATCTGTAAAAAGTACAAACACATGGACGCTAAACAATACACTACTTAATAATGAAGTGATCACTGAAGAAATCAAAGAAGAAATCAAAAAATACCTAGAAACAAATGACAATGGAGACAAGGCGACCCAAAACCTATGGAATGCAGCAAAAGCAGTTCTAAGAGGGAAGTATATAGCAATACAATCCTACCTTAAAAAACAGGAAATACCTCGAATAAACAACCTACACTTGCAACTAAAGCAATTAGAGAACGAAGAACCAAAAAACCCCAAAGTTAGCAGAAGGAATGAACTCATAAAGGAAATAAATGAAAAAGAAATGAAGGAAATGATAGCAAAGATCAATAAAACTAAACGATGGTTCTTTGAGAAGATAAACAAAATTGATAAACCATTAGCCAAACTAATCAAGAAAAAAAGGGAGAAGATTCAAATCAATACAATTAGAAATGAAAAAGGAGAAGTAACAACTGACACTGCAGAAATACAAAAGATCATGAGAGATTACTACAAGCAACACTACGCCAAAAAAATGGACAACCTGGAAGAAATGGACAAATTCTTATAAAAGCACAATCCGCCAAAATTGAGTCAGGAAGAAATAGAAAATATGAACAGACCAATCACAAGCACTGAAATTGAAACTGTGATTAAAAATCTTCCAACAAACAAAAGCCCAGGACCAAATGGCTTCACAGGTGAACTCT
This sequence comes from Grampus griseus, assembly GCF_964374135.1. Taxonomy (NCBI): domain Eukaryota; kingdom Metazoa; phylum Chordata; class Mammalia; order Artiodactyla; family Delphinidae; genus Grampus; species Grampus griseus. The sequence continues at coordinate 54,981,374 of NC_139008.1, forward strand.
ATCAAACATTTAGAGAAGAGCTAACACCTATCCTTCTCAAACACTTCCAAAATATAGCAGAGGAAGGAACACTTCCAAACTCATTCTATGAGGCTACCATCACCTTGATACCAAAACCAGACAAGGATGTCACAAAGAAAGAAAACTACAGGCCAATATCACTGATGGACATAGATGCAAAAGTCCTCAACAAAATACTAGCAAACAGAATCCAACAGCACATTAAAAGGATCATACAGCATGGTCAAGTGGGGTTTATTCCCAGAATGTAAGGATTCTTCAATATACGCAAATCTATCAATGTGATAAACCATATTAACAAATTGAATGAGAAAAACCATATGATCATCTCAATAGATGCAGAGAAAGCTTTCGACAAAATTCAACACCCATTTATGAGAAAAACCCTGCAGAAAGTAGGCATAGAGGGAACTTTCCTCAACATAATAAAGGCCATATATGACAAACCCACAGCCAACATCGTCCTCAATGGTGAAAAACTGAAAGCATTTTCACTAAGATCAGGAACACGACAAGGTTGCCCACTCTCACCACTCTTATTCAACATAGTTTTGGAAGTTTTAGCCACAGCAATCAGAGAAGAAAAGGAAATAAAAGGAATCCAAATAGGAAATAAAGAAGTAAAGCTGTCACTATTTGCAGATGACATGATACTATACATAGAGAATCCTAAAGATGCTACCAGAAAACTACTACATCTAATCAATGAATTTGGTAAAGTAGGAGGATACAAAATTAATACACAGAAATCTCTGGCATTCCTATACACTAATGATGAAAAATCTGAAAGTGAAATCAAGAAAACACTCCCATTTACCATTGCAACGAAAAGAATAAAATATCTAGGAATAAACCTACCTAAGGAGATAAAAGACCTGTATGCAGAAAATTATAAGACACTGATGAATAAAATTAAAGATGATACAAATAGATGGAAATGTATACCATGTTCTTGCTTTGGAAGAATCAACATTGTGAAAATGACTCTACTACCCAAAGCAATCTACAGATTCAATGCAATACCTATCAAACTACCACTGGCAGTTTTCACAGAACTAGAACAAAACATTTCACAATTTGTATGGAAACACAAAAGACCCCGAATAGCCAAAGCAATCTTGAGAACGAAAAACAGAGCTGGAGGAATCAGGCTCCCTGACTTTAGACTATACTACAAAGCTACAGTAATCATGACAGTATGGTACTGGCACAAAAACAGAAAGATAGATCAATGGAACAAGATAGAAAGCCCAGAGATAAACCCACGCACATATGGTCACCTTATCTTTGATAAAGGAGGCAGGAATGTACAGTGGAGAAAGGACATCCTCTTCAATAAGTGTTGCTGGGAAAACTGGACAGGTACATATAAAAGTATGAGATTAGATCACTCCCTAACACCATACACAAAAATAAGCTCAAAATGGATTAAAGACCTAAATATAAGGCCAAAAGCTATCAAACTCTTAGAGGAATACATAGGCAGCACACTCTATGACATAAATCACAGCAAGATACTTTTTGACCCACCTCCTAGAGAAATGGAAATAAAAACAAAAATAAATAAATGAACCTAATGAAATTTCAAAGCTTTTGCCCAGCAAAGGAAACCATAAACAAGACCAAAAGACAACCCTCAGAATGGTAGAAAATATTTGTAAATGAGTAAACTGATAAAGGATTAATCTCCAAAATTTATAAGCAGCTCATGCAGCTCAATAACAAAACAAACAAACAACTCAATCCAAAAGTGGGCAGAAGATCTAAATAGACATTTCTACAAAGAAGATATACAGACTGCCAACAAATGCATGAAAGAATGCTCAACATCATAATCATTAAAGAAATGCAAATCAAAACTACAATGAGATATCATCTCTTATCAGTCAGAATGGCCATCATCAAAAAGTCTAGAAACAATAAGCTCTGGAGAGGGTTTGGAGAAAAGGGAACACTCTTGCGCTGCTGGTGGGAATGTGAATTGGTACAGCCAGTATGGAAAACAGTATGGAGGTTCCTTAAGAAACTACAAATAGAACTACCATATGACATAGCAATCCCACTACTGGGCATATCCCTGAGAAAACCATAATTCAAAAAGAGACATGTACCAAAATGTTCATTGCAGCTCTATTTACAATAGCCAAGAGATGGAAACAACCTAAGTGTCCATCATCAGATGAATGGATAAAGAAGATGTGGCACATATATACAATGGTATATTACTCAGCCGTAAAAAAAATGAAATTGAGCTATTTGGAATGAGGTGGATAGACCTAGAGTCTGTCATACAGAGTGAAGTAAGTCAGAAAGAGAAAGACAAATACCGTATGCTAACACATATATATGGAATTTAAGGGAAAAGAAAAAAGAATGTCATGAAGAACCTAGGGGTAAGACAGGAATAAAGACACAGACCTACTAGAAAATGGACTTGATGATATGGGGAGGGGGAAGGGTAAGCTGTGACAAAGCGAGAGAGAGGCATGGACCTATATACACTACCAAATGTAAGGTAGATAGCTAGTGGGAAGCAGCCGCATAGCACAGGATGATCAGCTCAGTGCTTTGTGACCGCCTGGATGGATGGGATAGGGAGGGTGGGAGGGATGGAGATGCAAGAGGGAAGAGATATGGGAACATATGTATATGTATAACTGATTCATTTTGTTATAAAGCAGGAACAAACACACCATTGTAAAGCAATTATACTCCAATAAAGATGTAAAGAAAAAAATGGGGAAAAAAAGACTATTTTCCAAAAGATAGAAAGAAGTCTAACATTCACCAATAAGAAAATTTAAAAAACCGATGGAAAAATCATCCAAAGGCTTTAACAGACACCTCACCAAAGTAGATATACAGATGGCAAAGCAGCATATGAAAAGTTGCTTCGTATCATGTGTCATCAAAGAAATGTAAATTTAAACAGCAAGATACTGCTAATACCTATCAGAATGGCCTAAATCTGGAATGCTGACAACACCAAATGCTGACCAGAATGTGGAGCAACAGGAATCCTCATTCATTGATGGGAATGCAAATTGATACAGCTGCCTTGGAGACACTTTGGCACTTTCTTATAAAACTAAACATACTCTTAACATGATTTATCAATCACACTCCTTGGTATTTACCCAAGAAGCTGAAAAATTATGTCCACATAAAACCTGCACACAGATGTTTATAGCATCTTTATTAATAATTGCCCAAACTTGGAAGCAACTAAGATTTCTTTCAAAGGGTGAATGGATAAATGAACTGTGGTAAATCCAGACAATGGAATATTATTCAGCACCCAAATGAAATGAGTTATCAAGTCATGAAAAGACATGGAGAAAACAAACACATATTACTAATTGAAAGAAGTCAATCTGAAAAGTCTGCATACTGTAAGATTCCAACTATGTGACATTATGGAAAAAGCAAAACTATGAAGGCAGTAAAAAGATCAGTGGTTGGCAGTGTTTGGGAAGGGAAGAGGGATGAACAGGTAAAACACAGAGGCTTTTTAGGGTGGTGAGAATGCTCTGTATGATACTATAATGATGGATACTTGTCATTACACATTTGTTCACATCAGTAGAATGTACAACACCAAGAGTGAGCCATTATGTAACTACAGACTTTGGGTGCTTCTGACGTGTTAATGTAAGTGTATCAGTTGTAACAAATGTACCCCTCTGGTGGGGTGTGTTGATAATGGAGAGGCTGTACATATGTGGGGGAACGGGGTATATGGGAACTTTCTGCACCTTCCTCACAGTTTTGCTGTGAAGCTAAAACTGCTCTAAAAAATAAAGTCTTTAAAAATATATTAAAAAAAAGAACGAAGATTGGACTTCATTCTTGTTTCACAAGCACGTACAAGGCCTATCATTTGGATAATCAAATGTATTTCTCATTATATTTCTGTAAATAATTTTAAGCAGGATATATAGCAAAATGGAAGTAGAATTAGGACAGAAACTAACAACTTAAACTACTTGGCATGCATCTCAGCTAATTGTTCTTACATTTTTCAAAATTATTGTTGAAAATAATACGTATAATGTAGAAAATTTAGAAACTATAGCCAAACAAAAAAAGGAAATTAAAATCACCCATAATCCTACCATCTAGATTTATTTTACATAAATCTATAATTTTTTCTAAACTCGTATCATCATAAATATATTGATAGTGAATACATTTCACCAAAATTGAGTAATATTCAATATGCTAATTCTTTCTACTTAACATAATATTTCAAAACCTTTCCATGTGATTAAAAATTCTCTGACAAGGAGACATTGGAAGAAGTTGCTGCTGCAGGAGGCCTGACTTTAGGAACACCAGATTGTTATTTGAAAGAAGAAGAAAAAGAAAGGAGACACTGGAATTCCTGTAATAACCAGTATAAACTCCAGGAAGCCAGACTGCTTTTTTTGACTGCTTTTGACTACTGAAATCCACAGATATAGATAGTTCCTGGTTCAAACCATGTGGCTGATGGAGTCTTGGTGCTCCGGCCACGTGTCAGTCCTGAGGCTCTGGGGTGGGAGAGCCGAGTTCAGGACACTAGACTACCAGACACCTCCAGGTCCCAGGTAATATCAATCAGAAAGAGTTCTTCCAGAGACCTGCATCTCAATGCTAAGACCTGGCTCCACGAAACAGCCAACAAGCTTCAGTGCTGGATGCTCCATGCCAAACAAATAGCAAGACAGGAAAACAACCCCACCCATTAGCAGAGAGGCTGCCTAAAATCATACTAAGTTCACAGACACCCCAAAACACACCACTAGATGCAGCCCTGCCCACTAGAAAGACAAGATCAAGACTCAACCACCAGAATACAGGCACCAGTCCCCTCCACCAGGAAGCCTACACAAGCCACTGAGCAATGTAAAAACCCACCAGACCAAACAAATGAAGAGGAAATAGGCAGTCTACCTGAAAAAGTATTCACAGGAATGATAGTAAAGATAATCCAAAATCTTGGAAATAGGAAGGAGAAAATACAAGAAACATTTAACAAGAACCTAGAAGAACTAAAGAGCAAACAAACAATGAAGAACAACACAATAAACGAAATTAAAAATTCTCTAGAAGGAATCAATAGCAGAATAGCTGAGTCAGATGTGTTAGGGACCTGGAAGAAAGAATAGGGGAAATAACTACCTCAGAGCAGAATAAAGAAAAAAGAATAAAAAGAATTGAGGACAGTCTCAGAGACATCTGGGACAATATTAAACCCACCAACATTTGAATTATAGGGGTCCCAGAAGAAGAAGAGAAAAAGAAAGGGACTGAGAAAATATTTGAAGAGTTTATAGTTGAAAATTTCCCTAACATGGGAAAGGAAATAGTCAATCAAGTCCAGGAAATGGAGAGCATCCCATACAGGATAAATCCAAGGAGAAACATGCCAAAACACATATTAATCAAACTATCAAAAAAGAAATACAAAGAAAAAATATTAAAAGCAGTAAGGGAAAGAAACAAATAACATACAAGGGAATCCCCATAACGTTAACAGCTGATCTTCCTGCAGAAATTCTGCAAGCCAGAAGGGAGTGGCAGGACATACTTAAAGTGATGAAAGGGAGAAACCTACAACCAGGATTACTCTACCCAGCAAGGATCTCATTCAGATTTTATGGAGAAATTAAAACCTTTACAGACAAGCAAAATCTAAGAGAATTCAGCACCACTAAGCCAGCTTTACAACAAATGCTAGAGGAATTTCTCTAGGCAGGAGACACAAGATAAGGGAAAGACCTACAAAAACAGACCCAAAACAATTAAGAAAATGGTAATAGGAACGTACATATTGATAATTACCTTACATGTAAATGCATTAAATGCTCCAATCAAAAGACATAGACTGGCTGAATGGATACAAAAACAAGACGTGTATATATACTGTCTACAAGAGACCACTTCAGACCTAGGGACACATAGACATACAAAGTGTGTGTGTGGGGAGATATTCCATGCAAATGCAAATCAAAAGAAAGCTGCAGTAGCAATTCTCATATCAGACAAAATAGATCTTGAAATAAGACTATTACTAGAGATAAAAAGGACACTACATTATGATCAAGGGGTCAATCCAAGACACAACAATTGTAAATATTTATGCACCCAACATACATAAGGCAAATGCTAACATCCATAAAACGGGAAATCAACAGTAACACAATCATAGTAGGGGACTTTAACATCCCACTTTCACCAATGGACAGGTCATCCAAAATGAAAATAAATAAGGAAACACAGCTTTAAATGACACATTAAACAAGATGGACTTAATTGATATTTATAGGACGTTCCATCCAAAAACAACAGAGTACACTTTCTTCTCAAGTGCTCATGGAACATTCTCCAGGATAGCTCATGCTTGGGTCACAAATCAACCCTTGGTAAATTTTAAAAAGTTGACATTGTATCAGGTATCTTTTCCAACCACAACACTATGAGGCTAGATATCAATTACAGGAAAAAAACTGTAAAACATACAAACACATGGAGGATAAACAATAAATTACTAAATAACCAGGAGATTACTGAAGAAATCAAAGTGGAAATCTAAAAATACCTAGAAACAAATGACAATGAAAAGACGACAACCCAAAACCTATGGGATGAAGCAAAAGCAGTTCTAAGAGGGAAGTTTATAGCAATACAATCCTACATCAAGAAACAAGAAACATCACAAATAAACAACCTAACCTTACACATAAAGCAATCAGAAAAAGAATAACAGAAAAAACCCAAAGTTAGCAGAGGAAATAAATCATAAAGATAAAATCAGAAATAAATGAAAAAGAAATGAAGGAAACAATAGCAAAGATCAATAAAACTAAAGGCTGGTTCTTTGAGAAGACAAACAAAAGATAAACCATTAGTGAGACTCATCAAGAGAAAAAGGGAGAAGACAAATCAGTAGAATTAGAAATGAAAAAGGAGAAGTAACAACTGACACTGCAGAAATACAAAGGATTATGAGACATTACTACAAGCAATTATATGCCAATAAAATGGACAACGTGGAAGAAATGGACAAATTCTTAGAAAAGCACAACCTTCTGAGACTGAACCAGGAAGAAATAGAAAATATAAACAGACTAATCACAAGCTCTGAAATTGAAACTGTGGTTAAAAATCTTCCAACAAACAAAAGCCCAGGACCACATGGCTTCACAGGTAAATTCTATCAAACATTTAGAGAAGAGCTAACACTGAGGGAGGACCTTCAATATGGCAGAGGATTAAGACATGGATATCACCTTCCTCCACACAAATGCATCAAAAATACATCTACAGGGGCTTCCCTGGTGATGCAGTAGTTGAAAGTCTGCCTGCTGATGCAGGGGACACGGGTTCGTGCCCTGGTCCAGGAAGATTCCACATGCCGTGGAGTGGATGGGCCCATGAGCCATGGCCACTGAGCCTGCGCATCTGGAGCCTGTGCTCCACAATGGGGGAGGCCACAACAGTGAGAGGTCCATGTACCACCAAAAAAAAAAAAAAAAAAAAAAAAAAAAAGAATACATCTACATGTGGAACAACTCCTACAGAACACCTACTGAACACTGGCAGAAGACATCAGACTTCCTAAAAGTAAAGAAATTCCCTATGTACCTAGGTAGGGTAAAAGAAAAAAGAAAAAATAGAGACAAAAGAATAAGGATGGGACCTGCACCTCTGGGAGGGAGCTGTGAAGGATGAAAACTTTCCACACACTCGGAAGTCCCTTTACTGGTAGAAAGAGGGGGTGGGCAGGAGGTAAGCTTTGGAGCCACAGAGGAGAGTGCAGTAACAGAGGTGCAGAGGGCAAAGTGGAGAGATTCCCGCACAGAGGATCAGTGCCAACCAGCACTCACCAGCCTGAGAGGCTTCTCTGCTCACCCGCCTGGGCAGGTGGGGACTGGGAGCTGAGGCTCAGGCTTCGGAGGTCAGATCCCAGGGAGAGGACTGGGAATGGCTGTGTGAACACATCCTGAAGGGGGCTAGTGCACCACAGCTAACCAGGAGGGAGTCCGGGAAAAATTCTGGAACTGCCTAAGAGTCAAGAGACCATTGTTATGGGATACGTGAGGAGAGGAGATTCAGAGCACTGCCTGAACGAACTTTAGAGATGGGCGTGAGCCGTAGCTATCAGCATGGACACTAGAGACGGGCATGAAATGCTAAGCCTGCTGCTACAGCCACCAAGAAGCCTGTGAGCAAGACAGGTCACTATCCACACCTCCCCTCCCAGCAGCCTGTGCAGCCCGCCACTGCCAAGGTCCCATGATGCAGGGACAACTCCCCTGGGATAACACACAGCATGCCTCAGGCTGCTGAAACCTCACGCAGGTCTCTGTCACAGCAGGCTCACCCGGCATTCCATACCCCTCCCTCCCCCCGGTCTGAGTGAGCCAGAGTCCCCCAGTCAGCTGCTGCTTTAACCCCCTCCTGTCTGGGTGAAGAACAGACCAAAGGGTGACCTACATGCAGAGGTGGGGCCAGATAAAAAGCTGAACCCCAGAAGCTGTGCAAACAAAGAAGAGAAAGGGAAATTTCTCCATGCAGCCTCAGAAACAGTGGATTGTGTCCACAATCAACTTGAAGTACCCTGAATCTGTGGAATGCCTGAATAGACAATGAATCATCCCAAAATTGAGGCAGTGGACTTTGGGAGCAACTGTAAACTTGGGATTTGCTGTAGGCGACTGACTAGTTTCTGATTTTTATATTTATCTTAGTATAGTTTTTAGCACTTGTTATCACTGGTGGATTTATTTACTATTTTGGTTGCTCTCTTCTTTTTTTTTTTTAGTACTTTTTCTGTAATTTTTTGAAAATAACTTTATTTTATTTTATTTATTTTATTTTTCTTTCATTTTTTTCTCCCTATTCTTCTGAGCCCTGTGACTGACAGGGTCTTAGTACTCCAGCTGGGTGTCTGACCTGAGCCTCTGAGGGGGGAGAGACGAGTTCAGGGTATTGAACCACCAGAGACCTCCCAGCCCCATGTAATATCAATCGGCGAGAGCTCCAGAAATCTCCGTCTCTATGATAAGACCCAGCTCCACTCAACCATCAGCAACCTACATTACTGGGTGCCCTATACCAAACAACTAGCAAGACAGGAACACAACCCCACTCATTACCAGAGAGGCTGCCTAAAATCATATTAAGTTCACAGACACCCCAAAACACAGCCACAAGATGCAGTCCTGCCCATCAGAAAGACAAGATCCAGCCTCATCCACCAGAACACAGGTGCCAATCCCCTCCACCAGGAAGCCTACACAACCCACTGAACCAACCTTAGCCACTGGGGGCAGACACCAAAAACAACAAGAACTACGAATGTGCAGTCTGTGAAAAGAGGACCCCAAACACAGTAAGTTAAGCAAAATATGAAGACAGAGAAATATGTAGCAGATTAAGGAGCAAAGTAAAAACCTAATAGACCACATAAATGAAGAGGTAAGAGGCAGTCGACCTGAAAAAGAATTCAGAGTAATGATAATAAAGATGATCCAAAATCTTGGAAATAGAATAGAGAAAATAAAAGAAACATTTAATAAGGACCTAGAAGAACAAAAGAGCATACAAACAATGATGAACAACACAGTAAATGAAATTAAAATTTCTCTAGAAGTAATCAGTAGGAGAATAATTGAGGCAGAAGAACGGATAAGTGACCTGGAAGATAAAATAGTAGAAATAACTACTGCAGAGAAGAAAAATTAAAAAAAGAATAAAAAGAATGGAGGACAGTCTCATAGACCTCTGGGAAAACATTAATTGAATGAGCACTCAAATTATAGAGGTCCCTGAAGAAGAAGAGAAAAAGAAATGGACCGAGAAAATATTTGAAAAGATTATAGTTGAAAACTTCCCTAATATGGGAAAGGAAATAGTAAAGTCCAGCAGGCACAGAGAGTCCCATACAGGATAAATCCAAGGAGAAAGAAACTGAGACACATATTAATCAAACTTTCAAAAATTAAAAACAAGGAAAAAATAGTAAAAGCATCAAGAGAAAAACAACAAATACATACAAGTGAATCCTCATAAAGTTAACAGCTGATCCTTCAGCAGAAACTCTGGAAGACAGAAAGGAGTGGCAGGACATTAAATATGTCTAATTGCTTTAGGTATAAGGTTAGCTTGTTTATTGGAGATTTTTCATGTTTCTTGATGTAGGACTGTACTGCTATAAAATTCCCTCTTAGAACTGCTTTTGCTGCATCACATAGGTTTTGGTTGGTCATGTTTTCATTGTCATTTGTTTCTAGGTATGAAAGGGGAAAAACTACAACGAAGATTACTCTACCCAGCATGGATCTCATTCAGATTTGATGGAGAAATTAAAATTTTACAGACAAGCAAAAGCTAAGAGAATTCAGCACCACCAAACCAGCTTTACAACAAATGCTAAAGGAACTTCTCTAGGCAGAAAACACAACAGAGGAAAAGACCTACAAAAACAAACCCAAAACAATTAAGAAAATGGTAATAGGAACATACATATTGATAAATACTTTAAATGTGAATGGAATAAATGCTCCAACCAAAAGACATAGACTGGTTGAATGGATACAAAAACAAGACCCATATATATGCTGTCTACAAGAGACCCACTTCAGATCTAGGGACACATACAGACTGAAAGTGAGGGGATAGAAAAAGATATTCCATGCTAATGGAGATCAAAAGAAAGCTGGAGTAGCAATTCTCATATCAGACAAAATAGACCTTGAAATAAGACTATTACAAGAGACAAAGAAGGACACTACATAATGATCAAGAGATCCATCAAAGAAGAAGTTATAACAATTGTAAATATTTATGCACCCAACATAGGAGCACCTCAATACATAAGGCAAATGCTAACAGCCATAAAAGGGGAAATCGACAGTAACACATTCATAGTAGGGGACTTTAACACCCCACTTTCACTAATGGACAGATCATCTAGAATGAAAATAAATAAGGAAACACAAGCATTAAATTACACATTAAACAAGATGGACTTAATTGATCTTTACAGGACATAAAATCCAAAAACAACAGAATACACTTTCTTCTCAAGTGCTCATGGAACATTCTCCAGAAGAGATCATATCTTGGGTCACAAATGAAGCCCTGGTAAATTTAACAAAATTGAAATTGTATCAAGTATCTTTTTTGACCACAACACTATGAGACCAGATATCAATTACAGAAAAAACACTGTAAAAAATACAAACACATGGAGGCTAAACAATATATTACTAAATAACTAGGAGATCACTGAAGGAATCAAAGCAGAAATCTAAAAATACCTAGAAACAAATGACAATGAAAAGACGACAACCCGAAACCTATGGAATGCAGCAAAAGCAGTTCTAAGAGGGAATTCTGTAGAAATACAATCCTACATCAAGAAACAAGAAACATCTCAAATAAACAACCTAACCTTACACCTAAAGGAATTAGAGAAGAATAACCAAAAACAAAACCCCCGAAGTTAACAAAAAGAAATAAATCATAAAAATCAGATGAGAAATAAATGAAAGAGAAATGAAGGAAACGATTGCAAAGATCAATAAAACTAAAAGCCAGTTCTTTGAAAAGATCAACCAAATTGATTAACCATTACCCAGACTCATTGTGAAAAAAAGGGAGAAGACTCAAATCAACAGAATTAGAAATGAAAAAGAAGAAGTAACAACTGACACTGCAGAAATACAAAAGATCATGAGACATTACTACAAACAACTATATGCCAATAAAATGGACAACCTGGAAGAAATGGACAAATTCTTAGAAATGCACAACATTCTGAGATTGAACCAGGAAGAAATAGAAAATATGAACAGACCAATCACAAGCACTGAAATTGAAACTCTGATTAAAAATCTTGCAACAAACAAAAGCCCAGGACCAAATGGCTTCACAGGCGAATTCTATCAAACATTTAGAGAAGAGCTAAAACCTATCCTTCTCAAACTCTTCCATAATATAGCAGAGGGAGGAACACTCCCAAACTCATTCTACGAGGCCACCATCACCTTGATACGAAAACCAGACAAAGATGTCACAAAGAAAGAAAACTACAGACCAATATCACTGATGGACATAGATGCAAAAATCCTCAACAAAATATTAGCAAACACAATCCAACAGCACATTAAAAGGAACATACACCATGATCAAGTGGGGTTTATTCCAGGAATGCAAGGATTCTTCAATATATGCAAATCAATCAATGTGATAAACCATATTAACAAATTGAATGAGAAAAACCATATGATCAACTCAATCGATGCAGAGAAAGCTTTTGACAAAATTCAACACCCATTTATGATAAAAACCCTGCAGAAAGTAGGCATAGAAGGAACTTTCCTCAACATAATAAAGGCCGTATATGACAAACCCACAGCCAACATCCTCCTCAATGGTGAAAAACTGAAACCATTTCCACTAAGATCAGGAACACGACAAGTTTGCCCACTCTCACCACTCTTATTCAACATAGTTTTGGAAGTTTTAGCCACAGCAATCAGAGAAGTAAAGGAAATAAAAGGAATCCAAATTAGAAAAGAAGAAGTAAAACTGTCACTGTTTGCAGATGACATGATACTATACATAGAGAATCCTAAAGATGCTACCAGAAACCTTCTAGAGCTAATCAATGAATTTGGTAAAGTAGCAGGATACAAAATTAATACACAGAAATCTCTGGCATTCCTATACACTAATGTTGAAAAATCTGAAAGTGAAATCAAGAAAACACTACCATTTACCACTACAACCAAAAGAATAAAATATCTAGGAATAAACCTACCTAAGGAGACAAAAGACTTGTATGCTGAAAATTATAAGACACTGATGAATAAAATTAAAGATGATACAAATAGATGGAAATGTATACCATGTTCTTGCATTGGAAGAAGGAACATAGTGAAAATGACTCTACTACCCAAAGCAATCTACAGATTCAATGCAATCCCTGTCAAACTACCACTGACATTTTTCACAGAACTAGAACAATTTGTATGGAAACGCAGAAGACCTCAAGTAGCCAAAGCAATCTTGAGAATGAAAATTGACACTGGAGGAATCAGGCTCCCTGACTTCAGACTATATTACAAAGCTACAGAAATCAATAGAGTATGGTACTGGCACAAAAACATAAATATAGATCAATGGAATAGGATGGAAAACTCAGAGATAAACCCATGCACATATGGTCACCTTATCTTTGATAAAGGAGGCAGGAATGTACAGTGGAGAAAGGACATCCTCTTCAATAAGTGGTGCAGGTACATGTAAAATATGAGATTAGAACAATCCCTAACACCATACATAAAAATAAGCTCAAAATGGATTAAAGACCTAAATGTAATGCCAGACACCATCAAACTCTTAGAGGAATACATAGGCAGAAAACTTTATGACATACATCACAGCAAGATCCTTTTTGACCAACCTCTTAAAGAAATGGAAATAAAAACAAAAATAAACAAATGGGACCTAATGAAACTTAAAAGCTTTTGTGCAGCAAAGGAAACCATAGAGAAGACCAAAAGACAACCCTCAGAATGGGAGAAAATATTTGCAAATGAAGCAACTGACAAATTATTAATCTACAAAATATACAAGCAACTCATGCAGCTCAATATCAGAAAAACAAACAACCCAATCCAAAAATGGGCAGAAGACCTAAATAGACATTTCTTCAAAGAAGATATACAGATTGCCAACAAACACATGAAAGAATGCTCAACATCATTAATCATTAGAGAAATGCAAATCAAAACTACAATGAGATATCATCTCACACCAGTCAGAATGGCCATCATCAAAAAATCGACAAACAATAAATGTTGGAGAGGGTGTGGAGAAAAGGGAACCCTCTTGCACTGGTGGTGGGAATGTAAATTGATACAGCCACTATGGAGAACAGTATGGAGGTTCCTTAAAAAACTAAAAATAGACCAACCATACTACCCAGCAATCCCACTACTGGGCATATACCCTGAGAACACCATAATTCAAAAAGAGTCATGTACCAAAATGTTCATTACAGCTCTATTAACAATAGCCAGGACATGGAAGCAACCTAAGTGTCCATCAACAGATGAATGGATAAAGAAGATGTAGCACATATATATAATGGAATATTACTCAGCCATAAAAAGGAATGAAGCTGAGTTATTTGTAATGAGATGGAGGGACCTAGAAACTGTCATACAGAGTGAAGTAAGTCAGAAAGAGAAAAACAAATACCCTATGCTAACACATATATATGGAATCTAAAAAAGAAAGAAAGAAAATGGTCACAAGAACCTAGGGTCAAGATGGGAATAAAGATGCAGACCTACTAGATAATGGACTTGAGAATATGGGGAGGAAGAAGGGTAAGCTGGGACAAAGTGAGAGAGTGGCATGGACATATATACACTACCAAAAGTAAAATAAATAGCTAGTGGTAAGCAGCTGCATAGCACAGGGAGATCAGTTCGGTGCTTTTTGACCACCAAGAAGGGTGTGATAGGGAGTGTGGGAGGGAGGGAAGAGATATGGGGACATATGTATATGTATAACTGTTTCACTTTGTTATAAGGCAGAAACTGACACACCATTGTAAAGCAATTATACTCTAATAAAGATGTTAAAAAAGAAAAAAATATCTTCCATCAAACAAAAGCCCAAAATCAAATGGCTTCACAGGTGACTTCTATCAAACATTTAGAGAAGAGCTATACCTATCATTCTCAAAATCTTTCCAAATATACCAGAGGGAGGAAAACTTCCAAACTCATTCTACAAGGCCAATATCACCCTGATACCAAACCCAGACAAAGATGTCACAAAAAAAGAATACTACAGACCAATATTACTGATGAACATAGATGCAAAATTCCTCAACAAAATACTAGCAAACAGTATCCTACATAACATTAAAAGGATCATACACATGATCAAGTGAGGTTTATCCCAGGAATGCAAGTATTCTTCAATATATACAAATCAATCAATGTAATACACCATATTAACAAATTGAAGGATAAAAAACATATGATCATCTCAATAGATGCAGAAAAAGCTTTTCGCTTTTTCAAAGCCCATTTATGATAAAAACCCACCAAAAAGTAGGCATAGAGGGAAACTACCTCAACATAATAAAGGGCATATATGATAAACCCACAGCCGACTTCATTCTCAATGGTGTGAAACTGAAACCATTTCCAGTAAGATAAGAAATAAGAAAAGTTTGCCCACTCTCACCACAATTATTCAACATAATTTTGGAAGTTTTAGCCTGACAATCAGAGAAGAAAAAGAAATAAAAGGAATCCAAATCAGAAAAAAAAAAAAGAAGCAAAACTGTCACTGTTTGCAGATGACATGATACTATATGTAGAGAATCCTAAAGATGCCACCAGAAAACTACTAGAGCTAATCAATGAATTTGGTAAAGTAGCAGGATACAAAATTAATGCACAGAAATCTCTGGCATTCCTTTATACTAATGATGAAAAATCTGAAAAAGAAATTAAGGAAACACTCCCATTTACCATTGCAACAAAAGAATGAAATACCTAGGAATAAACCTACCTAAGGAGACAAAAGACCTGTATGCAGAAAACTATAAGACACTGATGAAAGAAATTAAAGCTGACACAAACAGATGGAAAGATATACCATGTTCTTGGAGTAGAAGAATCAACATTGAGAAAATGACTATACTACTTAAAGTAATCTACAGATTCAATGCAATCCCTATCAAACTACCAATGGCATTTTTCACAGAACTAGAACAAAAAATTTCACAATTTGTATGGAAACACAAAAGACCCCAAAAGGCCAAAGCAGTCTTGATAAAGAAAAATGGAGCTTGAGGAATCAGGCTCTCTGACTTCAGACAATATTACAAAGCTACAGTAATCAAAAGAATATGGTACTGGCACAAAAATAGAAATATAGATCCATGGAATAGGATAGAAAGCTCAGAGATGAACCCACACACGTATGGTCACCTTATCTTTGATAAAGGAGGCATGCATATATAATGGAGAAAAGACAGCCTCTTCAATAAGTGGTGTTGGGGAAAATGGACAGCTACATGTAGAAGAATGAAATTATAACACTCCCTAACAGCATACACAAAAATAAGCTCAAAATGGATTAAAGACCTAAATGTAAGGCCAGACACTATAAAACTCTTAGAGGAAAACATAGGCAGAACACTCTATGACATAAATGACAGCAAGATCCTTTTTGACCCACCTCCTAGAGAAATGGAAATAAAAACCAAAATAAACAAATAGGACTTAATGAAACTTAAAAGCTTTTGCCCAGCAAAGGAAACCATAAACAAGACAAAAAGACAACCCTCAGAAAGGGAGAAAATATTTGCAAATGAAGCAACTGACAAAGGATTAATCTCCAAAATTTACAAGCAGCACATGCAGCTCAATATCAAAAAAACAAACAACCGAATCCCAAAATGGGCAGAAGACCTAAATAGACACTTCTCCAAAGAAGATATACAGATTGCCAACAAACACATGAAATGATGCTCAACATCACTAATCATTACAGAAATGCAAATCAAAACTACAGTGAGGTATCACTTCACACTGGTCAGAATGGCCATATCAAAATTTCTATAAACAAAAATGCTGGAGAGGGTGTGGAGTAAAGGCAACCCTCTTGCACTGTTGCTGGGAATGTAAATTGATACAGCCACCATGGAGAACAGTATGGAGGTTTCTTAAAAACTAAAAATAGGACTACCATATGACCCAGCAATGTGACTACTGGGTATATACTGTGAGAAAACCATAATTCAAAAAGAGAGGTGTACCACAATGTTCATTGCAGCACTATTTACAATAGTCAGGATATGGACACAACCTAAGTGTCCATCGACAGATGAATGGATAAAGAAGATGTGGCACATATATACAATGGAATATTACTCAGCTATAAAGGGAAACTAAATTGAGTTTTTTGGAGTGAGGTGGATGGACTTAGAGACTGTCATACAGAGTGAAGTAAGTCAGAAAGAGAAAAACAAATACCGTATGCTAACACATATATATGGAATCTAGAAAAAAAAAAGGGTCTTGAAGAACCTAGGAGCAGGACAGGAATAAAGAAGCCAACATAGAGAATGGATTTGAGGATATGGGGATTGGGGATGGTAAGCTGGGACAAAGAGAGAGAGTAGCATTGACATATATACACTACCAATTGTAAAATAGATAGCTAGTGGGAAGCAGCTGCATAGCACAGGGAGATCAGCTCGGTGCTTTATGACCACCTAGAGTGGTAGGATAGGGAGAGTGGTAGGGAGATGCCTGTGGGGGAGGATATGGGGATATATGTATACATAGAGCTGATTCACTTTGTTATACAGCAGAAACTAACACAACATTGTAAAACAATTATACTCCAATACAGATTTTAAAAAACAATTCTCTGACAGATCATTCATTATATGGACATATCATCATTTTTACAACCAATTTCCCATTGTTGAACAGTGACGTCATTTATGTTTTTTTCACTATTTCATCACAATGTAGTGATGAATAAGCATCCTTATAGCTGAGAGGTTGAGCACATCTGTGATCCTTTAAATAAATTCCTTGAAGTCATCCCTATTAATATATTTTCACAGCTAGTCTTAACAGCATTGATAAAACAACACTTATCTCCCAGGGTTAGATTTTGTTTGTCTTTGACAATCACTTTGGTGTTTCCATATTGTTCAATATTGCTCTCCTTGGCCCTCTCCCTTTCATGACTTAACCTCCTCTGAGTTGTTTACATTTCAGATGAGCACTCTACAAATTAAAGAAGCAGGAAAAATTTCCTCTCAGCACCTCTCTTCCTAGTCACAGCAATCTTTCTCCCCCAAAATCCCAAACCTCTATGTTCTTATCAATCCCTCTCTCCCTAACATCCCCAGCAGATTAGAAAGTTAGACTAACTAACTCATACTACATTTTAAATGCCTAGGAAAGTTTAAGGTATTGTCTCTTCAGTGTTGCAGACTTTATAAATGAAAAGAAAAATCCATTATCCAATAGAAATGTAACTTTCAAACATCAGAAATAGGCCTATTTAGGAACTTTAGGTAAAAGAGGAACTTCCCTGGTATGCTCAGATTTATGGGTTATGTAGTGTTAAGCAAAAATGTAAGAGGAAAGTGCAAAACAGCAGGTTCAATATGTTCCTTTCGTAGCAAATGTTGTGTGTGTGTGTTGGGGGCAGGGCAGGTGGGGGTGGGTACTTTGCTCTTATAAGCATGAAATAACTTTACAAAGATACACAAGGAGTGAGCAATAGTAGTTGATTTGGGAAAGAAAAACTAGGTGATTGTTAGATAAGACTGAATGAAAATATATTTGAAATCTGAAATATAATGAAATACATTTATATATGTTTCATCATATATACTGAAATGAAATTTAAAATTTTCTGGCCTTAAAAACTCTATACCTTTGAATGCATTATGTATTCCCCCAATTTTTCAATTAAATTAAAAAACAAACATAAATTCATGACATAAATTGTTACTTACTTTGTGAATAGACAAATGCTACAAAGGCTTGAAAGGAATTTTTATGATAAATTATGTCAACCCATTTCCCATGCACCCAAGAGGAAGACAGAAGCCGAGATACTTTGGCCAGAAAGGGTGTCATTTGACTTACAAAAAAAGTCATTAAATCAAACTCAATGGAATGGGAATGATTGTTGAAAATATAAAGAACAAATGGGGTAGAGTCTGTTCTTCTCAAACATGAAGATCATGCACTCACTCATTCCAGTGATTAAATAAAAACTATTTTCTGTTGTCCTGTCTATAGTAGCAATGCTCCATTTATAGTGGAGTGAAGGGGGGAAAGACGAAATGACAAATTGACATATTATTCTGGCAGATAGCCATCAGTATAAGAGAAAGGAGCATTCAGAAGATCCATTTTCAGCTCCCAAGACCATTTATTTCACACTTCTGTCATCTCTGGTTGCCTTTCCAGCAATCTGTCAACAGTTTCTATCTGCCAAAGACACACATTTAGCATCCAAAAGAAATGATAAGGTACATCCAGCTCCTAACCTATATAGCTTAGGTTTGGCTCAAAAATAAAACCAAGGGCAAAAGCTAATCAGACCACTTTTCACATGTACAATTTTCATATTTTACAAAGCAAGTGACTAGCACGTAAAGGTATCTGTTGATGTCTTACCCATCTCTGTTCACAAGATTTAGGCATTTCGTCATTTATTGACCTCTTACTCAAAAGGTGTGCTTGAGACTGAGGATAGAAGGATGGATAAGAAATGGTCCCTGCCACCAAGAAGATTTAGGGCTGATGGAGAAAGGCAAAGCAGTAAACTGTAAATTAAAATTTAATATGATTCATGCCCTAATAAAAGTGTGCCTAGGACATTATGGGAGCACAAAACAGGTGGACCTCAGACTAGCAGGGTCAAAAGAAACCTTTCCAGAAGAGTGAAACTGAACTGGTTTCTAAAGGCAAGCAAGAAGTAGCAGGATGGAGAATTAAAGAAAAAATGCCTAGTCCGGATTCTAATATGGGTATTGATTACCTGCTATGATGACCCTGACACTCTTGGCCCTTCCATGCAGGCTTCAGCTCTCCCCTTCTTGGAACTAAATCTCAGGGGCTGGCTCCTGCAGGCTTTTCCCAGGCTCTGTCAGTTCCTGAGATTCAGAACAGAGAAAAGGAGGGCTGAGAACTGGATCAGAGGGGAAATAAGCCCAGAGCTATCACAGCAAGTAAGCAATATCCAAAATAGAAGCCTTCTTGGGTTTTTTCAGAGGGAAGCAGAGACAGGAGATTGAAAGGCAGACAAAGGGAGAAGCCAGAGTCTTTCCTCTCTGCCTTGGACAGTTTCTCCAGCACAGTATCCCACTGTGATTCCTGTTTCCACTGAATAGACCCACTTGAGGTTCTAGCTTCTAAGAGGTGATCTCTCCAAGCTAACCCTCACTCCTTCTCCATCTCCCTCTCGCCAAGAGATGGTGAGGTATTCTTGCTGTTGCTAATCTCTGGTGGCTTCACTGACCCCCTCTTTGGCTTCACAACTCTTCTATAACCTGTGACCCCAATTCTGTGCTATTACTATTCCTTGTGTCATTAAAGTCCCTCTGTTTTAAATACTCAAGACATTTTCTGGTGAGACCCTGAGAGACGAACTGTCCATCTCCCCACAGAATCTGTGCTACTCAAGGACAAAGATGGCCTTTGAACAGTTTTGCCTCGTGCACCTAAAGAAGACACACCAAAAGATGAAGGGGGAGAGGGTGTGGAGGATGGTATAGAAGGAACAAAGAAATAAACAATCATTGTTAAGGACACCCCCCATTTCCAGACCAAGAGAACTATAGTCTTTAACAGACACATTTATTTACATGACATCTTGAGCCATCATAAGCATCAATATTCTGCATGACTGAAGCATGATTATAATGAACAGCTGTCCAACAAAATGAGTAACATCTAATTAGTGGTAAGAGGAAGACGTGACCTTGAAAGACCTTGTCAGTTGATGAGCCTTTCTGTGATGTGGACACCTCTTGCCCTATTAAGAAATGGAGGAAAGTCCCAGCTACTCTTGGTTGACCAGAACTTAAAGCTAAATCAAGCAGCTGCTAAAATCTGGCCCTTTCCTCATGTTGTATATACTTCCCTAATGTGAAGATAAGCTCATCTGTATCATCCAGGCTTTTGATGACAAAAATGTACGTTGTTTATCAAGGCAGGCTAGCTGGTCACTGATCAAGTTCAAAAGTCTAGTACTTAATACCCATATTCTGTCCATCCTATTTCCATTCTGCTTCAAGAAGCAGAGGAAGGAATAGCCAAACTAAACTACTGTCAGCGTGCAGCATGAAGTCACATTAGGATATTGACTCTTCTGAAATGCTGGAGTAAAACATAAGGATCATGTTTATCCCACATCAGTTTCCTGTCTACGCTATTTATTTTTAAGCAGTAAACATACTTGAAGGGTAATGATGTAGCCTCTAGAAGAATTACTAAGAAATCAGACACAATTTCTGTAAATCTTCAGAGGGGTATTGATGTGAAATTTCAGACATGGTGGGTGTGAGCATACTTTTTTGGGGAGGCGTTGGTGGCATACTTCTGTGGGTTTGTGAAAATGCATATGAGGTTCCCGTGACAGATCTGTGGTCCTTGTCCAATATTAGCAGAGCAAAATATGAAGATTATTGTTAATTTTTACTAACCATATCTCCAGTTGTTTTAATAGAATGTTTTTTCTGTCTTTTCTTGGTCATAAGCAAGAAGATCACCTGTGTTTTCAGAATCATTAATATTTCTCACAGGAATCATTTTCCTATATCCACTTTGCCCTGGATGATACATCAATGTGCCATGGCATCGTTTGGGGTTTTCCCTGAAACTATAAAACACTCTGGGAGTTTGGAAGCCTGCAAGTATTCCTAGAGCCATAAGACTGCTCAGTGCATCTCAAGTCCACTCAGCTACCAGCAGAGCATGCATGGGGACCAGCACCCACACCAGGACTACATTGTCAGTGTGCTCATTGGAAAGGCCACCAAATTCCAGATAGACTGAGAGACATGACCCCATGGCCTGCTGTGACCTTCACCAAACCTTATGTGATTTTACTGGGATTTAGATGTTATTAACTTCAATTCTATCATCTGTAACATGGTTCACTCACATAGGTATAAGAAAAGTTAAATACTGAAGAGATCTGAAAAAACTAAGTGCACGTAAGGAAGATAGGATAATTATTCCAAAGTCACCAATTACCATCTATGATGTTGGTCATGTTACTGTACTTCTCTAAGCCTCAGTTTTCTTAGCTCTAAAATTGTGATAATAATATCACATATGCTGTAGATATTCATGAGTTACTGAAATACTGTGCACAAAGCTCTTTGCTCAGTAAGTGGTATATAGTAAACCACCCAAAAAAAAAAAATGTTAGCGAACATCAACTTCAATAATAATAAAATAACTGGCCCCTGTTTCTTGAGCACCTACTATGTACAAACCACTTGGGCACATACAAATGAATGTTGGAAACAGCTTCTAGCCTTGAGAACACAAAAATAGTTTAAAAGGATATCATGTGTGCATCAAAGTATAATAATTTACTACAATATATTCTGGGTGAGGCAGATGATACAGCAGGAAGAATTTCAGAGCCATTAAGATGGTCCAGAGGGACCAGAGGGCACCTAAACAGATTTGAAGTTGTCAAGCTGGAGCAAGGGGATAGGGCCTTTCTATCTCCATTTCAGTCTTTGGACATAGGTCACCTGGGAAGGGGTGTGGCCTTGGACAAAGCAGCTCTGTTCAGCTGAGCCAATTTCTAAATAATTCTGACCACTGATGGCTGTATTAAGGCCGTGTTTCCAGCAGCTGCAGGAGTTAAGTGCTTCATCCATGCAGGTGGATCTAAGAGGCTCAGCACAGGATTCACACACGAGCCCTGGGAATGGTTCAGAACAGCCCTGACTGATTCAGGAGTCCTCCTCACTGGAATACAACTCTCCCCCCCAAATCCTTTCAAAGCAGCTCTAATTTGGATAAGCAATGATGGACCCCCGTCAGAACCATCCAGAATACCCAGAACACCTGAAAGCCTGCTGCATACAGAAAAGTCCTCACCTTCCCTAGGAGTGTGATACTCAGAGATAGCTCTGAAAGCTGGTGTGTCCCCAATGGACTAGTATAGATCAGCTCCCTGAGGCTGAGGAAATTGTAAAACTTCTGTTCAAATCCCCATACCTGTAGTCCCAAAATGGAAGTTGGGTTCATCACAAGCAAATTCCCTGAATACCAATTCACCAAATGAGCAGTTCTCTGAGCTCACCTCTTATATATATATATATATATATATATATATATATATGAGAGAGAGAGAGAGAGAGTTGTATTTGACAAATTTTAATTTTTGTCTCCAGGTTGTCATTTTAAAGAATGTTCACTTTATCTCTGTTCCTTCTCTCCACTGCTGTAGCTCGGAGATAAGGGATAAATAGAGACTGTGGACCAAAGACAGGGCAGATAATAGGGTCCTGAAAGATAGGAATCTTAAACATATCCGTGGACATTCTTTTGAATATGTAGAATGTTACAACTATATTTTTCTTATACTTCTTTCCAGTCATCCAGAGGTTGGGTTTTGTTCAACTGACTTTCAGCAAATTGGCCTTCCTGCTTCCCTTACAAACGCATGCTGATGGTGAGTCGTGGAACCCGAGGAATAAGAGTTGAAAGGGATGCCAGAATCCTCTCATCCAGTTACACCTACCATGGCATGAGTTTTTGAGCCCCTCCACGGACCGCTTGGTGAGGTCATACGTGAGCTCTTGAGTCCACCCTTCCTATCTCTGAACAGTGCAGCGAAGACCCTCAGAAGCATACCCTCACCTCTGGAGCCTTGCCACATCTTGACACTGCTCCCTCAAGTGGTGGAAGGCACTCACATGTGCACCTGAGTCTCCTTGTCCCCTGATTAAAACATCCCACACTCCTCCCCAAAACACATTTTGCATGGTTTTCTGTCCCTTCTCAAATGCTCACCTCTGAATCTTTTCTAGTGTACCAGCGTCCTCTTGCAGTGTTGCTCTGTCATATCTTTTTTTTAACTATGAAAATAAATTTTTAAAGATTTTCTTATTATAAAATATATATAAATATATTTTTAAATCTTTTAATGTTTTTCACAAAAAAATTTAGAAAGCACAGATGAAAAAAAAAGAAAAGTGTCCATATCTGCAGTGGTCATCTGTGGGTTTTGCCTTCCCAGCACCTCTCCTCCTTTCCTTGTTAGCAACACCCATTTCCCTTCCCATCAGTGTAGGCCAAGTATGGTCATGTGACCTAATCTAGGCCAATCAGACTATCCTTTCCCAGGATTTTAAATCTTGAAGGGAGACATGTTAGGATTGAAAAATGCATGGAGCTGATGGACTCCAGCACCAGGGTGCTCTCTTTTGTTTCCAACTACCCATGTCTGGAAGCCTCATTTGATACTGACCTTCCAATACCCACATGTTGGGCTTTTTCTCAAGTCTGTGACCTGCCCCACAGCTTCCAGGACACTCCATATTTATTTAAGTTACATGGAGTTGTTGTTTGACTGAGATGCAATCCCAACTCCCATAGATAATCAGAAGTTAATATTTTGTGGAGAACATTCTTGTTTTTTTCTTTGTATGGATTAAAAGAGAGAATAAACAAGTTAGATGAAAAGGAAGGAATACAGGAAGGCAGGTTACATAGAATTTTTTCCCAAAAAGTGGGTGGAACAATATAAGCTAGTTGATATGTTCCTTTTTTATTGAACAAAATATGGTGACCATCTTGTCACGGCCTCCCTCTAGAGTCTCCTGTTTATTGATCATGGCCGTAGAGTAAAGGTAACCCAGTACTTGATGAATACAAAGACTAAGGTACACTCTCTACTCTCCAAGAGCCCAGAGTTTGATTAAGAAGTTTATTATGCCCACAAACAACAATAACAGAAAAGTCCACAAAGAGTTTTCCACCAGTCAAGCCTTTAGGTGCACAGTGCAAGGAGCTCTGTGTTCCACCATAGGTTTTGCTGCTGGAGAGGCAGGATCAGGGTGCTCCCTTCAGGAGGCCAGATCCGGCCATCGCCACGCAGCTTAGCCTAATCAGTCCAACTCTCAGCCCCTCCAGCAGCAGCTGTGTTGTCAGTTCTGGCCCCCCTCTGATCTGTCACCACCAGAGAACGTGAAACTTGCACCTTCTGAGATTCGAGTGTGATGGGAGTGGAGGGAATTGAACTTTGCTCCTTCAGAGCTCCCTGGCCCCCCAGCTATCTCTAGAACAAGGGAGATTTCTGGGAGAATCAAGTCACACCTTGTCTTGACACTCGACTCACAAAGTGCTAGGGTGCTGGCTCACATCCAATATGGAGAGAAAACTTCATGTCCACATGCAGAAGGGAGGAAGAAGGAGGTGGGACAGTGGGGACAATGGCAAGAACCTTGTGTGAGAAAGTAGCTGGTTATAAGGAAATGTCCTGGGGACACAGCATAGAATCCTCTGTGGGACTGTCCTAGGGCCTCCTTATCCCTCCCTTCTTTTCATAGTCCTTGTGCCCCTTCTGTGTTACCACCCACCCAGAGCACAACCCTGACACTTGAGGGTATTCAGGGCAGCTGGAAACAGCCAAATCATTTACTCTCCAAGTCACTTCTTATCTTAAGCTGGAAAAACTCGGGAATCTTCTGCAATCCCCCTATCAAGATGACACTCAATGAATTCCCAGATTCTGTCCACTCACAGGGCCAGAAAACTGGAAGGATAGGGTTTCTAGAAGTCTTCCAGGTTTAGCTGGATCTAGGGAGTGAATAGCTGGAGGCACCTGACTCTAAGCCAGAGCAGCCTTCCAGCCTCAAACCCTCAATCCGGAGGAGTCACAGAGCTTCAGAAATCCCCAAACTCCTGGAGCCCAGGGTGGCCAGCCCGGCCATGAGGCTCCTCACTGGGGTGGAGGGCAGGTTAACTGGGAGGAAGGCAGGACAAGCTTAAAATCTAGCTGAATGATCTTGGGAGAGTTTCTCCACCTTTCTTACTGCCATCTGTAAAATGGGCACAATAATTAGTCCCTATCTTATAGACTTATTTTGATGTTTTAATGAGGTAGAGCATATAAGGCTCTAAGCATATTGCCTGGCATGTAGTAAAAGTTCAATACCTTTCAGCTACTTTTATAATTTTTTTTCCATGTACAGGCTGACAAAAAGTCCAAAATATGAAGTGAAGAGGCCATTTTCCTAGCTCTGCCTCTTCCAGTGCAAATGTCATAAATCAGATCTGACCAATAGAGATTTTGTGATGATGAAAGTGTTCTATATCTGCATTATCCAATACTGTAAGATAATGAGCACTTGACATGTGGTTAGTGTGACTGAGAAACTGAATTTTTTACTTTAGTGCATTTTATTTTTTGTAAGAAGACAATTTTTTTTAATTTATTTATTTTATGTTATTTATTTTTGGTTGCATTGGGTTTTCGTTGCTGCATGTGGGCTTTCTCTCTAGTTGTGTTGGGGGGGGGCTACTCTTCTTGCGGTGCATGGGCTTCTCATTGCGGTGGCTTCTCTTGTTGTGGAACATGGGCTCTAGGCACACAGGCTTCAGTAGTTATGGCTCGCAGGTTTCAGTAGTTGTGGCTTGCGGGCTCTATAGCACAGGCTCAGTAGTCATGGCGCACAGGCTTAGTTGCTCCACGGTATGTGGTGTCTTCCCAGATCAGGGCTCGAACCCATGTCCCCTGCATTGGCAGGCAGATTCTTAACCACTGCTCCACCAGGGAAGCCCACTGTAGTGCATTTTAATTCATCTAAATTTCAATAGCCACATGTGGTTAGCAGCGACCTTATTGAACAATGCAGCCCTAAATGACCAAATAAGAGGTGACAAGGCTTTTCAAGTCATAATGATAGGAATTAAATTCCAAATTTAAATTAAAAGAGACAACCAATGGCTTAAGCAACTGATAGATCTTTTACAAGGGCCAGGAAGGATCACAGATGGCACCAGGTATTGGAAAGACTGTGCAGAGAAAGGAAATGGCAGAGGGACAGTTAGAGCCTCAGTCCCCCCATCCAATCCACAGAGGGCCAGCCTTGCACACAGCTGGCTGGTGTAGGAAAGATGGAGTTTCTGTGTTTCACATGTGGTTAATCTCTTGGGGCCAAGGTGGCTGTTCTTGCTATCAGGCAGATTAACTGTGTATTTACGGCCCTGCCTGGGGAGTCCAAAATAAGCTGTAAACAGTTCCAAACAGCACAGTCAGATCCTGCTGAGGGCCTGCTTTTTCTGTATACAAGAGAGCAACTTGCTGTAAACTGCTAAAAGGGTGGGGGTGGGGGAGGAAAGAGAAAGGCCTCCTTCTTCGTGGGATGCAATGCCAGAGTGATAAGGTGAGCAGGTCCCAGGCTTGAGACCAGATGCCCTCTTGGCTCTGCACTTTGGACAAAATGAGAAACCAGAGACGATACAGGGGAAGAGATGATAGCCATCAAGAAGGCAGCTGCCAGCACGAAGGCACTTGGAGCTGCTCCTCTTTTATCAGGAGCAGCTGTAAGTAATGGATCCAGCCTCCAATTTATGTGTCTGCTTGTCTTGCTTTGACTTGGGAAGTAAAAAGTAAACCATAAAAAAAAAAAAAAAAAAAACACTGGTGGTACATTGAGGATTTTGCTCCTGAACTAATCTCAAAAACAGCCTCGAGAAGGCTATCATTTGGGTTTCCCTACATTAAGAAATTATATAAGACAGTTATTATAATGTTACCTCTGGAAACAAAAAAGAGAGCTCTCTTATCTACACAACCATCAGACACCATTTCAGGCCTAATATAGTGGATTCAAATTCCTCTTTTTTATTTGCCTGGAGGAGACAGAGCTGCTTGCCCTAAAAATGTTGTATCTTTGACCAAGAAATTCCAGTTTTAAGAGTTTATCTTAAGGAAAAAGTCAGAGATGTACACACACATCAATGCACACAGATGTTTATTACAATGGTATTAATAACAAAAGAAACTATGTAAATATCCAAAAATAGGGATTAGTATTGGTACAATATAATCTTACACAGCCATTACAAACTTACCCCTCCAGAGATGTTTAATAGTAGGGAAGAGTACATTTTTATGGTAAAAATGAAAAGAGCATAATGGTTTATTGTGTGGGATCCCAAATTTCTTATACCCATGGCTTTGGTTGTGGGTATGGCTATTTAGAAAGACACTGAGAAAATATTTCAAAATATTTGTGGAGGTAATCTTTGGAGAGTGAAATTATGAATCATCTTTACCTTCCTCTTTTATACTTTTCTGAAGTTAGTATAGCATAAAATCAGAAGCATTCCACAGCTCATAAGCGCCCAGCAGCCAGGAGAATGAAAAAGATCTAAAGTCACTGAGACTGATAATAACAATAATAGGTCCTTGGGACTTCATGGTCTGACCCAATGAACTTCATTTACAGCCTCCTGGTAAATTTAAAGTCATTCCAGACTTCCAGCAGAGTTTTCCTCAACATTCACCAATAGATTTTATTTTCACACATGTGCTGAAAGAAACAGGCTTCCTCCAATATGTTTATGTGCTGGTTAAGAGGAAAGTATTTCTTCTCATACCATTAGAGTCTTACAGAAATTCTTTTTCTATTCCCAATTCTCATTAGTCATAACTGTCCCTCTGCCTTGTTGTGAGATACTTTCCAATTGAGAAATAATGGAGGACGTAAATTCCATAAGCCCAGGAATTTTGTCTGTGTTGCTCAATGCTGTAACCCCAGCACTGAAAACAGTGTCTGGTACATAGTAGACACTAAATTAATACTGAATCAATGGATGGATGGATTGGAGGATGGCTGGGTGGATGGATGAATGAAACCCATCACGTCAAAACTAAACAAAGTGAGTTAAAATTTTAGGTAAACCACTGAGTCAAATTCTGTACCTTGGAGCCCTAAAAACAAAGTGAGATTTTCCAGTCAAAACATAAATGCCAATCGATAAATGAGCCAAAGGTACACAATATGATCAGACTAAAAATAAGGAGCTAAGAAGCCCTAATTTCTTCAATTTAGCAAACCGCCTTAGCACTTTAAGTCAAACAAGCAATAGTACTTAGAGTCTGTAGTCAACAATCCTGCTAGTTAAGGCACAGTTTTTCTTCTTTCTACTTCATGACCTTTATGTTGCCTATAATGGCAGATTTTATTTTACAAAAATGCCCACAATAATGTCTCCCATTCCACATGCTCTTCTGAAATGTAACCTTACCTTTGCCCATCTAGAAGTAGACTCTATTTCTTAGTCCCCTGGAATCCGAGTGCACCCCAAGACTGCTTTAGCCAGTAGACTATGGAAGTGATGAGTTGCCATATCTTCATGTCATCTACTGGAGACACCCCATGGAGAGGCCCTGAGACCACGTGGAAAGAGAGAGGAACCCTGCTGAGTCCAGCCCTCCAAACATCCCTACCAAGGCACAGGTGTGTGAGCAGAGTCATCTTGGACCTTCCAAGCAAACCCAGACACTGGCTGGATTCCCCTGAGTTATTCTAGTCAATAACACATGGAGCCAAAGGATCACTCTGCAGTGTCCACCCCAATTCCTGACCCACAAAATCATAAGATATCATAAAATAGGTATTATTCCACTAAGTTTTGGTGTAGTTTGTTACTTTGCAATAGATAACTGGAACATATACCTTTAATCAGATCACTTCACTTCCACCACAACATCGTGTTAATTCGTTTAGTCAAAGTGGCAGGATTACTTAATGGAGAAATTAACTTTTTTCTTGTAGGCTTATTAGAGTGACAAATCAATGTATTTTCTCCTCACAAATCCCTTCACCCCACTCTCCAGAAATAAGAGTGGTGCTGGGGAGTAAACCAAAATTAACCTCCTGAAAGCATATGGTATCCCTGCCTAGAAAATAAAGAGACT
This sequence comes from Grampus griseus, assembly GCF_964374135.1. Classification (NCBI taxonomy): domain Eukaryota; kingdom Metazoa; phylum Chordata; class Mammalia; order Artiodactyla; family Delphinidae; genus Grampus; species Grampus griseus. The sequence continues at coordinate 55,010,918 of NC_139008.1, forward strand.
TTTGTTTCCACTAAAAGACGGAGATTCTTTCCCCTCCCTTGAACCTGAGTGGACCTTTGTGTGTCTTTATGCCAGTACCATACTGTTTTGATTATGTAGCTTTGTAATGTTTTGAAATCAGAGGGTGATGTATCCAGCATTTTTCTTCTTTCTCAAGATTGTTTTGGTTATTTGAGGTCCTTTGTGATTCCATGTGAATTTGAGGATTGTTTTTTCTATTTCTGTTAAAAAAAAAAGTCATTGGAATTTTGATACAGATTGTATTCAATCTGTAGATTGCTGTGGGTAGTATGGATATTTTATCAACATTAAGTCTTCCAATCCATGAACATGAGATGTCTTTTCATTTACTTGTGTCTTCATTAGTTTCTTTAAGTACTGCTTTATAGGATTTCCCTCGTGGCACAGTGGTTGAGAGTCGCCTGCCGATGCAGGGGACATGGGTTCGTGCCCCGGTCCGGGAGGATCCCACATGCCGCGGAGTGGCTGGGCCCGTGAGCCATGGCCGCTGAGCCTGCGCGTCCAGAGCCTGTGCTCCGCAATGGGAGAGGCCACAACAGTGCGAGGCCCATATACCACAAAAAAAAAAAAAAGTACTGCTTTATAGTTTTCAGTGTACAAGCCTTTCACTTTCATAGTTAAGTATATCCCTGTATATCTTATTGTTTTTGATGCTATTGTAAATGGGATTGTTTTCTTAATTTCCTTTTCAGAAAATTCATTTTTATTGCAACTGATTTTTGTATCTTGATTATGTATCCTGCAATTTTCATGAAATCATTTATTAGTTCTAAAAGTATTTTTTTTTCTTTTTAGAATCATTAGGGTTTCTAAATGTAAGGTAGTGTCATCTGTGAACAGAAATAACTTTACATCTTTCTTTCCAATTCAAATGCATCTTATTTCTTTTTCTTTCCTAATTGCTGTGGCTGGTACTTCCAGTACTGTGTTGGATAGAAGTGGCAAGAGTGGACATCCTTGTCTTACTCCTGATTTTAAAGGAAAAGCTTTCAGTTTTCCACCATTGAGTATGATGTTAGCTGTGTGCATTTCATATATTGACCTCTTTATTTTAAATAGTCTGTGACTTCCTTGCTGTGACATCTGGAATTATGAAGAGTGGTAGATTTTGATTAATGCTTAAACTCAATTACACTCACAGGATTCAGTTCTTAAGACCTTTTTATCTTTCCAGTTTAGACCGTTTCTCAGTAAATATGAAAGAGAAGCATTCAAATTCCTTTATTCTCTCCTTTAAAAACATTTTTGAAAAATATGATATTTAAGTTGCCACATTATTTTATAGCCCTATCTTATCACAAATACAGAGCAGGACACATTAAATGAGATTCCACCTAAATTGGCATTGTTTGTTCTGGCACCATTCATTTCCTGGGAGCTGGTATATTTGTTATACAACTCAGAAGACTAAGCTAATTGTTGACCTAACAATAGTGCAGCTGCAAGCTGAAAAAACATTCAGGTCCCCACAGGACAGCTTAAAACAAAAATAGTGTATCATTTGTATCAGGCAAAGTGACTAAATTCAGCCCCAAGAGTAAAATCAAGTATTTGACCCACTTTTCTGAGAAAAAAAGGGGGGGGGGATTTTCTTTATGCATGGACTATGTCTGCAAGTTTAATGGACAAATATGGTTAATATAATTCCCTGAATAAAGCAACACTACTAAACAAAGAAAAAAACTGGTTGATTAATTCTATGGCAAGGAAGCATCTTTGTCCACAAACCTCATGACTTAGGATTCACATTACCTAGAAAAGTACTAACCAACACACATAGCTACTAAGACTTGAAATATGACTGGTATGACTGAGAAACTGTTTTTAATTTATTTCCATTTAATTTACTTCAATTAAAATTTTAAACTTACAATAGACTCAGTTATTGGAAAACTTTTAAGTATGCTTAGAATAACTTGGTATGTGAATCTACTGATACTTTTTCAACCATAAATTTTTATAAACTCAAACTACAGATCACTTATTTCTGATATAAATTTAGGGCCCAAATTGAAAGGTACTCTAACTGGAAAATTCAGACCAACTTCATAGATTTAGTGTGACAAAGAGAATGTAAAATGTTGGGTTGGCCAAAAAGTTCATTGGGGGTTTTCTGTTGCATGTTAACAGAAACAACTGAACGAAATTTTTAGCCAACCCAATATCTTATTAATAATTTTTAACATATATTACATTTGAAATGATAATATCTGTGACATACTAAAATAAAATATATTTGAGATTAATTTTACCTGTTTCCTTTTACATTTTTAATGTGGCTACTAGAAAAATTTAAATTACATATATGGCTTACATTATATTTCTATGGCATAACCTTGACCTACAGAATTTCCTTAAGTCAACAATTCACTTTTGGAAGGAGAATCAGTCAATCAATAAAAAAATTCCATGACTTATTTTTTATTAACCCTATATTGTTTAAACAGGTAACAATGGCATTCTTTTATTCAAACTTTTATCTGTGCCTCACATTCTCAAAGTACTGTGTCATTTACTGAAGTGTAGAAATAAAAATCATAGCCCCAGCCTTCCAGGATCTCAGAGTCTAGTGAGGCAATGACCAAGTAAAACAAAAATTGGAACCATGTGATGAGTTAGGAAAGGTAAACCCTGGAGGACATAGAAATGTGAAAAAAAAAGAATCATTTGACAGGGCCAGCAGAACAAGACAACCCAGAGGTAAGGACAGTTGAACAAGGAATTGTCCATGCTGATTGGTTGCTGCCCCATCCTTTATTGACAGTCTATGCACAGAGTTCATATTATATGCATGTAACACAGCTATGTTTTGTCGATTACTCTTCCCTGAATGGGAACATACTTGAACATACAATTTGTTCAAATATAATGAAGAGGGGATTTCCCTGGTGGCTCAGTAGTTAGGAATCTGCCTGCCAGTGTAGGGGACATGGGTTCAATCCCTGGTCTATGAAGATCCCACAGACCATGGAGCAACTAAGCCCATGTGCCACAACTACTGAGCCTGCATGCCATAACTATTGAAGCCCATGCACCTATAGCCCATGCTCTGCAACAAGAGAAGCCACCACAATGAGAAGCCTGCACACCACAATGAAGAGTAGCCCCCTCTTGCCACAACTAGAGAAAGCCCACACACAGCAGCGAAGACCCAACAACAAAGACACAATGCAGCCAAAAATAAATAAATATATTTTTTAAAAAATGACATATATAATGAAGAGAGACAATGGAGCATGCACTAGGAAGCCTGAAGTTTAAATTCAGGTTTGTTGTCTCAGAAACTCAGTGTGTTCTCTCTCTTAGGGAGGTATCTCCCCTTAGTGTTCAGGATACCCTGCTTAAGGAAAAGCAGACCATTCCAGAAAGTAAGAAGGAACAATCAGAGACTATCAACATAATATGAAAAGCACTCAAGAGCCAACCTGCAGAAGTGTTTTCTGACCAAAGATGGAAAAATTTGAGTAACAATAAGGATAGTAACTATAGTAGATTGAAACAAAAGTGTTTGAATAAGTGAGTATTTGAAATACTTAAACTAATTGGTCACCATTGGAGAAGGCTAAATAAAGGAAAAGACAAACAAAAATAAAGGAAAAGGTGGCAGACCTTCAAGGTGGTGGAAGAGTAAGATGTGGGGATCACCTTCCTGCCCACAAATACATCAGATACATCTACATGTGGAACAACTCCTACAGACCACCTACTGAACACTGGCAGAAGACTTCAGACCTTCCAAAAGGCAATAAATTCCCCATATACCTGGGCTGTGCAAAAGAAAAAAGAAAAAACAGAGACAAAAGAATAGGGGCGGGACCTGCACCAGTGGGAGGGAGCTTTGAAGAAGGAAAAGTTTCCACACAGTAGGAAGCCCCTTCACTGGCAGAGATGGTGGTGCGGGGTAGCAGGTGGAAGCGATGGAGCCATGGAGGAGAGCGCAGCAACAGGGGTGCAGAGGGTAAAGAGGAGAGATTTCCTCACAGATGATTGGTGCCGACCAGAACTCACCAGCTTGAGAGCCTTGTCTGCTGACCCCCTGAGATGGATGGGGGCTGGAAGCTGAGGCTCCTGCTTAGGAGATCAGAGCCCAGGGAGAGGACTGGGGTTGGCTGCGTGAACACAGCCTGAAGGGGGCTAGTGCACCACAGCTAGCCGGGAGGAGGTCCTGAAAAAAGTCTGGAAATGCCTAAGAGGCAAGAGACCATTGTTTTAGGGTGCGTGAGGAGAGGGGATGCAGAGCACCGCCTAAATGAGCTCCAGAGATGGGAGCGAGCCACGGCTATCAGCACACAAACCAGAAACAGGCGTGAGATGTTAAGTTTGCTGCTGCAGCCACCAAGAAGCCTGTGTGCAAGCACAGGTCACTATCCACACCTCCCCTCCCAGAAACCTGTGCAGCCCGCCACTGCCACGGTCCCGTGATGCAGGGACAACTTCCCTTGAAGAACGCACGGCACGCCTCAGGCTGGTGCAACGTCACGCCGCCCTCTGCCGCCGCAGGCTCGCCCCACACTCCGTACCCCTCCCTCCCCCAAGCCTGAGTGAGCCAGAGCCCCCGAATCAGCTGCTCCTATAACCTCATTCTGTCTGACTGAAGAACAGACACCCTCAGGCGACCTTCAAGCAGAGGCAGGGCCAAACCCAAATCTGAACCCCAGGAGCTGTGCAAACAAAGACGAGAAAGGGAAATTTCTCCCAGCAGCCTCAGGAGCAGTGGATTAAATCTCCACAATCAACTTGATGTACCCTGCATCTGTGGAATACCTGAATAGACCATGAATCATCCCAAAATGGAGGTGGTGGACTTTGGGAGCAACGATATATATATTTTTTTCCTTTTTCTCTTTTTGTGAATGTGTATGTGTACGTTTCTGTGTGTGATTTTTTCTATATAGATTTGCTTTTACCATTAGTCATAGGGTTCTGTCAGTCTGTTTCGTTTTCTCTTTTTTAGGATAGATTTTAGTACTCATTATCATTGGTGGATTTGCTTTTTGCTTTGGTTGCTCTCTTTTTTCTATTACATTTTAATTTTTTTATTTTAATAATTATTTTTTATTTAATAACTTTATTTTATTTCTTTTTGTTTGTTTGTTTTTCACTTTTTTCTCTCTTTTCTTCTGAGCTGTGTGGCTGACAGGGTCTTGCTGCTCCGGCCAGGTGTAAGGCCTGTGCCTCTGAGGTGGGAGAGCTGAGTTCAGGACATTAGTCCGCCAGAGACCTCCCAGTTCCATGTAATATCAAATGGCGAAAGCTCTCCCAGAGATCTCCAACTCAATGCTAAGACCCAGCTCCACTCAACGACCAGCAAGCTATAGTTCTGGACACACTATACAAAACAACTAGCAAGAGGGGAACACAACCCCACCCATTAGAAGACAGGCTGCCTAAAATCATAATAGGGTCACAGACACCCCAAAATACATCACCAGATGCAGAACTGCCCACCAGAAAGACAAGATCCAGCCTCAAAAACCAGAACACAGGCACTAGTCTCACCCACCAGGAAGCCTACACAACCCACTGAACCAACCTTAGCCACTGGGGGCAGACACCAAAAATAACAAGAACTACGAACCAGCAGCCTGTGTAAAGGAGACCCCAAACACAGTAAGTTAAGAAAAATGAGAAGACAGAGAAATATGCAGCAGATAAAGGAGCATGGTAAAAACCCACCAGACCAAACAAATGAAGAAGAAATAGGGAGTCGACCTGAAAAAGAATTCAGAGTAATGTTAGTAAAGATGATCCAAAATTTGAAATAGAATGGAGAAAATACAAGAAATGTTTAACAAGGACCTAGAAGAACTAAAAGGCAAACAAACAATGATGAACAACACAATGAATGAAATTTAAAATTATCTAGAAGGAATCAATAGCAGAACAACAGAGGCAGAAGAACAGAAAAGTGACCTGGAAATAGTGGAAATAACTACTGGCTAGCAGAAAAGAGCAAAAACAAGGAAAAGAATAGAGGACAGCCTCAGAGATCTCTGGGACAACATTAAACACACCAACATTTGAATTATAGGGGTCCCAGAAGAAGAGAAAAAGAAAGGGACTGAGAAAATATAGTTGCAAACTTCTCTAATATGGGAAAGGAAATAGTTAATCAACTCCAGGAAGCACAGAGAGTCCCATACAGGACAAATCCAAGAGGAAATATGCCAAGACACATATTAATCAAGCTATCAAAAAGTAAATACAAAGAAAAAATATTAAGAACAGCAAGGGAAAAACAACAAATAACATACAAGTGAATCCCCATAAGGTTAACAGCTGATCTTTCACAGAAACTCTGCAAGCCAGAAGGGACTGGCAGGACATATTTAAAGTGATGAAAGGGAAAAACCTACAACCAAGATTACCCAGCAAGGATTTCATCCAGATGCACTGGAAAAATTAAAACCTTTACAGACAAGCAAAAGCTGAGAGAATTCAGCACCACCAAACCAGCTTTACAAAAATGCTAAAGGAACTTCTCTAGGTAGGAAGCACAAGAGAAGGAAAAGACCTACAATAACAAACCCAAAACAATTAAGAAAAGGGTAATAAGAACATACATATTGATAATTACCTTAAATGTAAATGCACTAAATGCTCCAACCAAAAGAAATAGACTGGCTGAATAGATAAAAAAAAACAAGACCCATATATATGCTGTCTACAAGAGACCCACTTCAGACTTAGGGACACATACAGACTGAAAGTGAGGGGATGGAAAAAGATATTCAGTGCAAATGGAAATCAAAAGAAAGCTGGAGTAGCAATTCTCATATCAGGCAAAATAGACTGTAAAATAAAGACTATTACAAGAGACAAAGAAGGACACTACATAATGATTAAGGGATCAATCCAAGAAGAAGATATAACAATTGTAAATATTTATGCACCCAACATAGGAGCACCTCAATACATAAGGAAAATGCGAACAGCCATAAAAGGGGAAATTTACAGTAATGTAATAATAGTATGGGACTTTAACACCCCACTTTCACCAATGCACAGACCATTCAAAATGAAAATAAATAAGGAAACACAAGTTTTAAATGATACCTTAAACAAGGTGGGCTTAATTGATATTTATAGGACATTCCATCCAAAAACAGAGTACACTTTCTTCTCAAGTGCTCATGCAACTTTCTCCAGGATAGATCATAGCTTGGGCTGCAAATCAAGCCTTGATAAATTTAAGAAAATTGAAATTGTGTCAAGTATCTTTTCCAACCACAATGCTATGAGAATAGATATCAATTACAGAAAAAAAAAACTGTACAAAATACAAACACATGGAGGCTAAACAATACACTACTTACTAACCAAGAGACCGCTGAAGAAATCAAAGTGGAAATCTAAACACCCCTAGAAAGAAATGACAATGAAAAGATGACAACCTAAAACCTCTGGGATGCAACAAAAGCAGTTCTAAGAAGGAAATTTATAGCAATACAATCCCACCTCAGGAAACAAGAAACATCTCAAATAAACAACCTAACCTTACACCTAAAGCAATTAGAGAAAGAATAACCCAAAAATCCCAAAGTTACCAGAAGGAAAGAAATCATAAACATTAGATCAGAAACAAATGAAAAAGAAATGAAGGAAATGATAAGAAAGATCAATAAAACTAAAAGCTGGTTCTTTAGGATATGAACAAAATTGATAAACCATTAGTCAGACTCAACAAGAAAAAAAGGGAGAAGACTCAAATCAACAGAAAAAAAGAGAAAAACTGACACTGCAGAAATACAAAGTATCATGAAACATTACTAAAAGCAAATATAGGCCAATAAAATGGACAACCTGGAAGAAGTGGACAAATTCTTAGAAAAGCACAACCTTCCAAGACTGAACCAGGAAGAAATAGAAAATACAAACAGACTAATCACAAGCACTGAAATTGAAACTGTGATTAAAAATCTTCCAACAAACAAAAGCCCAGGACCAGATGGCTTCACAGGAAAATTCTATCAAACATTTAGAGAAGAGCTAACACCAATCCTTCTCAAACACTTCCAAAATATAGCAGAGGGAGGAACACTCCCAAACTCATTCTACAAGGCCACCATCACCCTGATACCAAAACCAGACAAGGATGTCACAAAGAAAAGAAACTACAGGCCAGTATCACTGATGAACATAGATGCAAACATCCTCAACAAAATACTAACAAACAGAATCCTACATAACATTAAAAGGATCATACACCATGATCAAGTGGAGTTTATCCCAGGAATGCAAGGATTCTTCAATATATGCAAATCAATCAATGTGATACAACATATAAACAAATTGAAGGAGAAAAACCATATGATCATCTCAATAGATGCAGAAAAAGCTTTTGACAAAATTCAACACCCACTTATGGTAAAAACCCTCTAGAAACTAGGCAGAGAGGGAAGTTACCTCAACATAATGAAAGCCATATATGACAAACCCACAGCCAACATCATTCTCAATGATGTAAAACTGACACCATCATCTCTAAGATCAGGAAAAAGACAAGGTTGTCCACTCTCACCACTATTATTCAACATAATTTTGGAAGTTTTAGTCACAACAATCATAGAAGAAAAAAAAATAAAAGGAATCCACAATGGAAAAGACGAAGTAAAGGTGTCACTGTTTGCAGATGCCATGATAGTATACATAGAGAATCCTAAAGATGCTACCAGAAAACTACTAGAGCTAATCAATGAATTTGCTAAAGTAGCAGGATAGAAAATTAATGCAAGAAAATCTCTTACATTCCTATACACTAATGATGAAAAGTCTGAAAGTGAAATCAAGAAAACACTCCCATTTACCATTGCAACAAAAAGAATAAAACACCTAGGAATAAACGTACCTCAGGAGACAAAAGACTTTTATGCAGAAAACTATAAGATACTGATGAAAGAAATTAAAGACTACACAAACAGATGGAAAGGTATACCATGTTCTTGGACTAGAAGAATTAACATTGAGAAAATGACTATACTACTTAAAGTAATCTACAGATTCAATGCAATCCCTATCAAACTACCAATGGCATTTTTCACAGAACTAGAACAAAAAATTTCACAATTTGTATGGAAACAAAAGACCCCAGAAGACAAAAGCAATCTTGAGAAAGAAAAACGGAGCTGGAGGAATCAGGCTCCCTGACTTCAGACTATACTACAAAGCTACAGTAATCCAAACAGTATGGTACTGGCACAAAACCAGAAATATAGATCAGTGGAACAGGATAGAAAGCTCAGAGATAAGTACATGCACATACAGTCACCTTATCTGTGATAAAAGAGGCAAGAATATACAATGGAGAAAAGACAGCCTCTTGAATAAGTGTTGCTGGGAAAAAGGGACAGCTATATGTAAAAGAATGAAATTACAATACTCCTTAACACCGTATACAAAAATAAACTCAAAATGGATTAAAGACCTAAATGTAAGGCCAGACACTATAAAACTGTTAGAGGAAAACATAGGAAGAACACTCTATGACATACATCACAGCAAGATTCTTTTTGACCCACCTCTTAAAGCAATGGAAATAAAAACAAAAATAAACAAATGGGACCTAAGGAAACTTAAAAGCTTTTGCACAGCAAAGGAAACCATAAACAAGATGAAAAGACAACTCTAAGAATGGGAGAAAATATCTGTTAATGAAGCAACTGGTAAAGGATTAATTTCCAAATTATACAAGCAGCACATGCAGCTCAATATCAAAAAAAAAAGAAGCAATCCAATCCAAAAATGGGCAGAAGACCAATAGACATTTCTCCAAAGAAGATATACAGATGGCCAACAAACACATGAAACGATGCTCAACATCACTAATCATTAGAGAAATGCAAATCAAAACTACAATGAGATATCACCTCACACCAGTCAGAATGGCCATCGTGAAAAAATCTACAAATAAAAAATGCTGGAGAGGGTGTGGAAAAAAGGGAACCCTCTTGCACTGTTGGTGGGAATGTAAATTGATACAGCCACTATGGAGAACAGTATGGATGTTCCTTAAAAAACTAAAAATAGACCTACCATACTACCCAGCAATCCCACTACTGGGCATATACCCTGAGAAAACCGTAATTCAAAAAGAGTCATGTACCACAATGCTCATTGCAGCTCTATTTACAATAGCTAGGACATGGAATCAACCTAGGTGTCCACTGACAGATGAATGGAAGCAGAAGATGTGGCCCATATATACAATGGAATATTACTCAGCCATAAAAAGAAACAAAATTGAGTTATTTGTAGTGATGTGGATGGACCAGGAGACTGTAATACAGAGTGAAGTAAGTCAGAAAGAGAAAAACAAATAACTTATGCCAACATATATATATGGAATCTAAAAAACTAAAAAGAAAATGTTTCTGAAGAACCCAGGGACAGGACAGGAATAAAGACGCAGATGTAGAGAATGGACTTGAGGGCACGGGGAGGGGGAAGGGTAAGCTGGGAATAAGTGAGAGAGTGGCATGGACTTATATATACTACCAAATGTATGGTAGATAGCTAGTGGGAAGCAGCCGCTTAGCACAGGGAGATCAGCTCAGTGCTTTGTGACCACCTAGAGAGGTGGGATATGGAGGGTGGGAGGGAGACACAAGAGGGAAGAGATATGGGGATATATTTATATGTATAGCTGATTCACTTTGTTATAAAGCAGAAACTAACGCACCACTGTAAAGCAATTATACTCCAATAAAGATGTTAAAATTAAATAAATAAATAAACGAAAGAAACAAGTACTTATCCTGCCTTTCCCATATGAAGTGTAGCAGCAAATATCCAAACAGCAGCTGTGGATCAATTACAGCTAACTAATGAAAAATGAATGATACAATACTATTGTTTTGGCAGCCCTAATAAATTAATGGATCTGGTCATTAAGCATCACTGGCAGCCAATATCACAAAAGAAGAGACAACGAGTTATTTTGTGCCACCTGAGAGAACCATCACTTCCCATGAAATGTCATGATAAAAAAAGTCAAACTAGTGTTGATTAAGCCTGTAGACATAACTATCAATTTTAGGAAATACAAGGACATAAGAACCTGATAAACTACACCATGGGATCCAGTAAACACAATCCAGACAGGAACTCCACAAGACAATGTTTTCTTCTATAAATAAATTTTAAGGAAATAAAAAAGAGAGACACAAAGAAGAGAAACTTTCAGATCAAGAGAAATTTGTGACATTTGGGCAAATCACAATGGTCCTTATTTTTAAATCTTGTCTCCAAAAACTATAAAAACAATTATGAGAATATTGCATATTGGATATTTAATGATAGGAAGAAATTTTGTTAGCTTTTAAGTATTGTGGACTTTTTAAAATCCTTTAGAGATACTGAAATACTTCTACATGAAAAGATTTGATATCTGGTGTTTGCTTCAAAATAATATGGGAGAAATGCATAAGAATATAGATAAAACAAGATTAGCCATGAGTTGATCATTTTTCAAGCCAGATGGTATTTACATAGAGGTTCATTGTACTATCCTCTCTACTTTTGTACATGTTGGAAATTTCCCATTAAGAAGTTATTTTTTGTTTGTTTGTCTGTTTAAATTTTCACTGTCTTACTACTGGGTGAGAACGAGGCATGAATTCCCCCCGGGACTGCATCCTCCTGATCCAAAAGGACACCAACAAATTATTTTACTGCTTTCAGTACAAAAAAACAGATGCTTAATTTTTAAGTCATTTTCTTATATCATCAATGTTAAAAATTGTTGCATGGGGACTTCCCTGGTGATCCAGTGGTAAAGAATCTGCCTTACCATGCAGGGGACACAGGCTCGATCCCTGGTCAGGGAACTAAGATCCCACATGCTGTGGAGCAACTAAGCCTGTGCACCACAACTACTGAGCTTGTGCGCCTCAACTAGAGAGCCTGCATGCCACAACTACAGAGGCCATGTGCCCTGGAGCCCCCAGGCCACAACTAGAGAAGAGAAAAACAGCACATCACAACTAGAGAGAAGCTTGTGTGCTGCAACAAAAGATCCCAGATGCCTCAACAAAGTTCCCTCATGCTGCAGCTAAGACCTGACACAGCCAAAAATAAATTAAATAAATGAACAATAAATAAATCTTTTTAAAAAATGGTCACATGAAAGCCCACCAATTAAAAACAATGTAATCAAAATAGTAGACATTTGCAAATGTGCTCCCTGCAAAATGACCAACAATTAAACAAAATGAGAAAAAAGAAAATGAACTCCAAAGTTTTTCTGTGCAGATGAACATAGCTGAAGAAAAATCACCTCACTGGTTGGTCTCATTTTAAGTTCGTGACCACAGATGTCAATTGTACTCTTGTCTGCCTGTTGTCTACAATCAAGTCATGCATATCTGATCCATTTGCTACCCTCTCTCCTGTATGCCTCTTAAGGGTTGTATTGTGTCCCCCAAAAAATATATTTTGAAATTCTAACAGCCAGTACCTCAAAATATGACCTTATTTGGAAATAAGGTCTTTACAGAAGTAATCAAGTTAAAATGAGGTAGTTAGGGTAAGCTATTATCTAGTTTGACTGGTATCCTTGTAAAAAGGGGAAATTTGGACACGGGGAACAGGCATGCACATAGGGAGATCAAGGCAGAGAGTGGAGTTGCCAGTCAACCACCAGCGGCTAGGAGAGAGGCACAGAACAGATGCCCCCTCACAGCCCTCAGAAGGACCCAACCCTGCCAACATCTTGATCTTGGACTTCTAGTCTCCAGAACTGTGAGACAGTAAATTTTTGCTGTTTACATCATTTAATTTGTGGTATTTTGTTATGGCAGCAGTAGGAAACAAATACAAAGTGTATTTCACAGCCTCTCCTCTGTCCTCACACTCCCAGTGCCTCCTACCCATCTTCATTCTGTTTGACTTTGCTTCCTTCTTCACTGAGAAATTGCAGTCATCAGAAGAGAACTTCTGCAGACTGCCGCCACCAAGCCACCAAATGGCCATCATATCTTGTTCCATAGCTTTGCTTTCTGACGGGTACTACTGATAAACTAATTGTGCTCCTATCTTCAACCAATCCCTCATTTTGCTTACGAAATCCCATCTACCAGAGATGATTTACAAAATCTAAAGGCAGAAACAAGACAAACGTAAATCAACCTGGTACTCTCATGAACCCCATTTTATAGATATGAATATGAGGGCTTCGTTTCTCAGTATAACTGAGTTATGAAGTGGCAGAACCAGTACTGAAACTCACGTATGCTTAATACCAAAAATGTATGCATTTCTCTAAGAATGGTCCTCAGACCACATGCAACAGAATCACCTGGGATGCTTTTTTTAAATGCATCCAGAACAAAAGAGAGAAAGAGACTGACAGACACTGGCTTGTGTGAAATGCCCCAGATCTTACCAGACAAGGAAAGGAAGAGTTTAAAGTGAAGGAGGTTGAAGAGTGTGTTAGCCAGCATGTGAGAAAAACTTCCTGAAACAGAATTAAGGCATGGACACACACACACACACACACACACACACACACAGAGAGAGAGAGAGAGAGAGAGAGAGAGAGAAGATCTTAGCACAGGTGCAGCTCCCATGGGAGGATCAAAGAAGTAATAAGGATAAGGTATGGGAACCTTATGGTGACAGAGTCAGAGCCCATAACTCTTTATCAGCTGTGTCTATGGTGGGGAAGGCTTAGGAAGAGAGGTGTTTACAGATGGCATTGATGTGTGTAAACGTTTATAACTTGTGTTGAATCTAAAGGAGAAGGGTGTTTGGCATTGACACTGCTCACTTTTATCTATAGCCGTCTTTGCCCTTAGATTTGTAAAGTGTCTCTGACATGAATGGAAAATTGTGCTCTAGTCAAACATTTCGATTAGAGTAAAATCACTACACAATTGGTTAATCTATTTTAAGTAATCGATTGTAATTAAATACATATAATACTAACCATGGCTAAACCGAAAGTAACTTAATCCATTTTTGTTCATCTTATGTGATTCTGCAGTCATCAACAGTATCACTATTTATCAGTACATAAAGTGGGTCTTCAACATATGCTTGTTGAATAAATGGAAACAAAATAAGGGTTTCCTACTTACATGCAGGAACTCCATAGGAGGAAATATTAGCACACTATGAGCCAAAACAGAAAATCATATAGTAACAGAACTAGAAGAGAGAATAAAAAAGAAAGAAAATATTTAATCTTGTATATGACATGTACATATTTTGAATAAACAAAACTTCAATATAGATAAATTAGAAAATAAAAAGAGAAAATAACTCCATATGGGTTTTAACAAGGGAATTAAGTCTGGTACCTATTAGGGTTACTGATCATCAGACTACTGGTAGGAGAGTTTAAGCATAAGAGGATGGGGGGTTAGGGGTGGTTACAATCTGAAACAGGAACTAAAGACACAAACTAAGCCAAAGTTGGCCAGCTCTGCAGTGAGGAGGGATCTGTGGGTCTTCTCCCAGTGATCAAAAACAAAGATTTTTTTTTTTAACTTTTTAATTGTGGTTTAAAAAACTAACATAAAATTTACTAATTAACCATTTCTAAGTTCAGTAGTATTCAGTATATTAATATTTTTGTGCAACCAATCTCCAGAACTTTTTCGTCTTGCAAAATTGAAGCTATATACCCATTAAATAACAGCTCATTTTCTGCTTCCTATGTTCCCCTGGAAACCACCATTCTTCCTGTTTCTATGAATTTGACTACTCTAGATACTTCATATAAATGGAATCATACACTATTTGTCTTTTTGTGTCTCACTTATTTCACTCAGCCAGATGTCCTCCATGTCCATCCATGCTGTAACATGTGTCAGAATTTCCTTCCTTATTAAGTCTGAAAAATATTCCATTGTATGTGTATACCACATTTTGTTTATCCATTCATTCACTGATGGACACATACGTTGCTTCCACTTTTTTTTCTCCTAATGTTTCCTTGAGAGCTTTGGTTGTGATTACTTTGACCTGTTCCAATTTGTCATTAAGGTTACTGCTAGATGCAGCCCGGAGTCTGGAAATATGCTTATACATGAGATGAATTGACTACAACCTCTCATTCATAGATCTTTAACTTCTGATCTGGTTTCAAGTATGGGTGAGCTTTATGTCATGTAAATAGAAGGTAGCTATATAATTGGTGGCAAAAACATGGTTTAGAATTTCTTACAGCATCAGCCAGAGTCCTACCCTCTTAACCTGAAGCTTGAGAATAGATAGATCACACTTGTGTTTCAGTCAGAGGATTCCTGTTGGACTTTTTCAGATTGTGTTATATCAACCAAGTGACCATCTCTGAGCCTCAATTTCCTCAGCAATAGAAGAGGGACACTGGATGATCACCAGCAACCTCTCCTTTTATAAAGTAGGCTCACTGGGTTGCTTTGAAATGGAAATCAGTAATAATGTTTGTAGTGACATGTATCAGTCAGCTGTTACTATGTGACAACCAACCACAAAGTCTAATAAAATTGTTGTGAAGTGAAAGGTGGTAGTAATTATAATGTATTAATAAAAGTCAGCTGTTGCTATGTAACAAAAAAATACAAAATCTCAATGGCATTTAATAGTCATTTATTTCTTGCCCATGGATCTGGCCATTGGCTTGGGTTTGTCTGACCTAGACTGGGCTCAACTAGGCTTGGCTTCAGGCCAAAGTTGTTTTAGATCTACTCCATGTTTCTAATCCTCTTGGAACCAACAGATTATGGGGTAGGGAGATAGAGATGTTTTCGGCAGAAGTGCAAAAGGAAGGCCATCAGCCCAATCACATCTTAAGCCTCACATTAGTTAACATCTCATTGACCAAACAAGCAAAATGGCCAAGCGCAAAATCAGGGCATTGGGTAATCCACTCTGCCCACCATGAGACCATGGCAAGGATGTCATGTAAAGTATTACCACAGGGAAATGAAGAATTGGGACCAATAGCTTGTGCACTGACCTAAATAATCATAGCTGTATAAAGACAGGAGGAATAGTATGCCAGTCAATTGAATGTCTGATGATTCTACCTTCATCTTCAGAAAGAATTTTCTAATGTGAAGTCTCTATTCTATTCTACCCTGTAAGCTTCCCCAAAATATTCATTCTTTGTCTCGCACATACATTACTAATATGCCTATCATTGCACTTGGCATCATCTTTTTTAAAAGTCACGTCCCAAATCTGAAAAAAATGTAAGGATGGAAGCACCAGAAGTGAAGAGATCTTGATGGTCCTTTCCATTTTACCCCCATTGCCAGGAGAGGAGAGAAGCTCAGTGTACAGGCATTGTTGTTCTTGTTGAAAGGCGCCAAGGAGCCTGGAAGAGTGTTTAGATTTGGATTGACTTCTAGCTGGTCATCCAAGTTAGAGGTCATTGATTCTATGATACATCAGGAGGTCTCAAGAGATTCAGGGAGGAAGAAGAGCACGTAACCTCATGATGAAATCTGAATGAGTCCTGGGCATTTCTAGAGAATTCTGTGGCTTGTTTCTGTTCTCCCTTTCCTCCGTTAGGGAGGAAAACTTTCCTAGCAAACACACTCACAGACAGAGACATACACCCTCCGGCTAACACCAGGAAAACTGCAAAGACGAGGCTTTGTTGACACGAAAGGCTGTGATGTAGTGAGCCAGAATCACTGCCTGCTGGGTTGAGACAACAAGGCAGTTGTGAAGGGGCTGTATTTAGACAGGCACTTGAGCCCACCAAGAGTAAGAAACCCTACCACTGTCAGCCAGCCCTGTCGATGCACCCGACTTCCCAAACAACAGTATCCCCCAATGCAGCCCAACAGAAGTGTTGATTTAAATTATTCGTGCTAATGTGAGTGTGGGATAAGGTGATGTGATTCTTGGCTTGCTGACAGGAAGCTGTGAATGATGTGGTAATGGTGTATATATATCCCAGCCTGGATGCCCGAGAAGAAAGACAGGACTGTGAAATCACAGCAGGACCCTGCCATTTGCTGCCCTGCTGAGTACGACAGACACACACAGGGCTGTGTCCAGGTCTGTCAGGAGAGGTAACCAGACAAGCCCCAGGAGTCCAGAAAAATCCTCAATCTCTTCCCAGAAGATTGTGTGGAGAATATCAAGCAGAGAGAAAGCACAACTCTTTATATTTTAATTATAAGGAATAGAAAATTGCTAAACAGATAATGTCAGGGTTCACCGAAGAGCTTGAAAAATAACTACAATATGTAGGTTCCCACCTTTGCCACCAACTTCCTGTGTGCCTTGCCTTCAGTGTCCCCATCTTTACACTAGAGTTTGGTGATTCTGAGACATTTAGTTTAATGAAATCAAAAAGAAAATATATTTTACATTGAGTTTTAAAAGAAAATAATAGCTCCAAAATTACGGTCATTAATCTCAGAATGGTTGTAATATGAAGAGTGTACTTCAAAAAAAATTAGTCTGGAAAATACAGTACAGCTGCCCCCCAAAATGTCCATAATTCTCATCATGAGAGATCTGAAGGGGTTCACTACAGACAGGGGAATTAGTTGGGGATGGAGTTAGAGGACTTTAAAAATCATTAAAATTCTTTAAAAATCACATCTACTTGGCAGATGACATGGCATAGATGTCATACCATATACGGCATTTCTTTCTTTCTTTTTTTTCAGTCAGATGGTCCTTTGGCGATAAATTCTACCCACCCCCACCCCAACCCAGTGTTACCAAACTATAACCTGTGCAGAAATGGCATGGTTATGCAAGTAAGGATTTGATTTTCTAATTTCTATATAAGGAGTATAGTGTGACATTAAACTCACTCATGTCACAAGAAGAACCTTCAAGCAGGCTTGAAATAAGATACACAGACGAGTTGCTCCATCCTAACTCATGCAATGAGAATGTCCCTGTTGCACCCCAATGCCCTCGCACCCACCCCAGCACAATGATACCACATGTGCTTGTTGGACACTGAGTGAAATCAATGCTGCTCATTCTGCTACTTTCAAAGTCACATTAAGCATCTTCCAGAAGCTTCTGCTGTGGGATGGGTTTAATTTGAATCCTACACACAGCCTATGATTTGGAGGCAGCCCCCAGCCTTTTTATTCCTGGTCTTAGGCTGGTGAGGCAAGAAAGATGGTTTTGTCATACAATACAGGAATAACTCAAATTCTGTTTTTAAGTGTGACACATCTAACCCTTAGCACTTTTTCACCAAGCATGGTTCTTTCCACTCCTTTCCAAACCTCACAACTGATCTCAACCCCAGCAGTAATTCAGTAGATCTAAGATC
This sequence comes from Grampus griseus, assembly GCF_964374135.1. NCBI lineage: Eukaryota > Metazoa > Chordata > Mammalia > Artiodactyla > Delphinidae > Grampus > Grampus griseus. The sequence goes on from NC_139008.1 coordinate 55,029,177, forward strand.
TAGTAAAGAAATGATCTCTTAAACTTGGCTTGTTCAGAAGTGAGGGTGGGGGGAACAACCATGTTGATTTGGAAAAATTTCTTAAACTATTTAAATGCCCATGAACCCCCCCTTCCCTCTCCCACACCTAGGGTCCCAGAAAGTCTATACAAGAAACATGACAAAAACACCAGCTATAGCCCTGGTGTTTTCTTAAAGCATACATTTAGCTGGGAATTAGAGGGGGAAAAAAACTATGAAACTGAATCAGATTTTATAGTAAGGTGGTAAAGAGCAAATCCATTGGGACTGAATTAAATCTGGCAAATTACAGAAGAAGAAAAATTCAGGTAAGTAGTTTGAAATTTATGCCCGAGCAAACAAATTAATTTTGTTGTGATTCCAGACCACTTTTTGCCCTCATCTGAGGGGAAGAAGTAGCTCATTTTTACAACCTGGGATGTAACAACTGCTGGTCTTTATGCTTTTGATAATTCCTTGAGGTTGCTTTGCTTTTGTTTTTGTTTTTTTAAACTCTAAAAATGTTTGAAATTGAACTACACCCTCATTAGCTGGAAACCTTAAATTGGTAGCAAGGCCCAGCTTCTCTCCTAGAAAGGCTTTTTTCCTAACATCTGACCCCAGCGGCTCCTCCCCACATGACCCATCTCATTCGATCCCATGAAGACTGGCACCCACAGCTGAATTTGAGTCCAGACACCATATTTTAGGGAATGACTAAAAATACCAGCCCACCTATTTTTAGCGTGCAGAATAAACATTATCTGTGTGTTTCTTTGGCTCTCAGGAGATTGTTTTTAGTCACAGAATTGAATACCCCTCCTTCCCGCCATGGATTATTTTTAAAATGCAGGCTCAGAAATAACCCACATACACAGCATTGAAGGCCTGACTGCCCTCAAAACTAGAAATATACTGTCCAGAATCAAAGCTAATGCATTAAATGTGCAATCAACAAAGGTCAGAGGCCTAGAGGACCAACACAATTTTACTGAAGACTTGCAACACTCTGATACTGTGCTAAAGACCAACACTTTGGGTTGGAGAAAAGCAGAAACACATAATCTATAAAATGACCTGGGTGAAAAGTTGTCATGGGAGTTAGGGTTGAAGAGGGAATGAACTGATAGGATGGACTAGATCGGAAGGACTGTCCAGAGGTAAGGGAAGAGGCTTCATTAATTTGGTTAACTGGGGAAATTCAGAGAAAGTTAAAGTTCATGCCCTTTCTATTGCTTTTTAAACTATTAGATCTTCCATGTCAGAGACTGCAGAGATACTGGTGATAAGGAAAGATATTATGCCCAGCACTTCCTTTAGAGGGGTCCCTGCTACACCTTGCCTGGCAACAACTTTACCAATAGGATAGAATCCATGAGGCCAAGAAGAAGTGCCCACAGGAGCCCACACTTGCTCTCTGTCACAGATTGAAAAACTTCCCCCCAAAATTCACACGTTGACATCCTTACCCCCCCACACCCCAGAATGTGATCTTATTTGGAAATAGAGTTTTCTCAAGTTAGGATATAATCAAATTAGTATGAGGTCATTAGGGTGACCTAATCAAATGTAACTGGTGTTCTTGTAAAAAGGGGATATTTGGACACAGACACAGGCACAGGGACAATGCCATGTGAAGATGAAGGCAGAGATCAAGGCGATGCATCTACAAGCTAAGAAATGCCAAAGATTTCCAGCAAACCCCCAGAAGCCAGGGCTGAGGGATGGAATAGATTCTCTCTCACAGTCCTCAGAAAAAACCAAAACTTGCTGACACCTTGATCTCAGACCTCTAGCCTCCAGAACTCTGAGATAATACACTGTTGTTGTTAACGCTACCCAGTTTGTGGTACTTTGTTAAAGATGTCTTAGCAATCTAATATACCCTCCTTCTAAACTAAACCTGGGACCCATAGCCCGAGAATCTCCTGAGCCCCCTTCCAGGGCCTTCATTGGCCAGTTCCCCAAGCCCATCCTCCTGAGGGCAGAATATGTGACATTTACATGCCCCTCTAGGCCCAAGATATGGCCACGGGGCAGCTGTTTCTGTGGCATACACATTGACATTTATGTGAAAGGCCTCTGCTGGTGCAGGAGCTGGAGGTGGGGAGAAAAGAGCTGCAGGCTGAAGACTGAAGGCCCAGGGCTGAGGTCAACTCTTCCCAAGTAGCACAATTAAACAGAGGATCCAAGGATTTTAAGAATCCTAAATTTAAACCTCAAGACAGGAAGCAAAATTATATTTATCTTTAATGATTTGTTAGCTTGATTTCTAACTTTTAAATATTCCTACATGGAGTACATGGGTCTCCTTCTATAGTCTGGTCTCAGTCTCACAAAGGAGGTTGGGGAGGGTGGGCCTGTTGATGTCATACCAAGATGCCACGGTCCACTCCCTCCATCTGAAATATGCCCCACATGGCATCAGCCTTACAGTTGGAAATGCAATCACTGTACATCCAAGGGTAAACGCTATGCCCTCCTGACTGATGAAATGTTATTTGCTTTGCCAAAAAAAGACATGTTGAATGCAAAACCTAAAAATAAAATTTCTTTAGCTAAAATTTCCCAATGGAGATGATTTTTTTTAAGAATTTTCAAGTTCTAAATGAAAAAGAAAAAATGTTTTAGGAAGACCCAATGTTAGACAGCAAAGCAGTCTGGGTCCATCTACCTTCACTGAAGCTCAATTCCTAAGAATTAAGTGAATTTCAGAAGACCAGGACCCTTACCCTCCATTTCAGAGTCCTGCCCTTGGCTCACCCAAACATCTGTCAGACCAAGACCATCTGTGGGAAACCCTGTTAAAGGATATAGTACAAATTAGATTAACTGATACCATGGCCTGAGATCTTGAAATCTGGAGGAAATTGATACCTGGGCCACAGGAACCTAAGCACATAATGGTGCCAATTGCCTCATGTTTTCAGGGGATTGGAACCTGATTTCAAGAGATGTATAACTAAAACAGAAAAATTTTTTAAAGGAGATTTTTAGGAAAATTATGGAAGTAAAGGTAGTTAAGCCAATGGCTAAATCAGGTCATAGTTTTCCCCAAGGATATGCATAAAAGGAGAATTACACAGCAGCATTAACCGGGCCACAGTCAGTTTTTTGTGGGTCATGTGTTTAGGCAACATTCTGAGAGCAATAACTGAGAATGTTCTGGGTAAAATACAGGGAAAAAACGGGTTTATAGAAATGGTTTGAGACTTGCCTGAGAGACCCCCAATTAGCATTTAGATCTGGCTCTGTTAACAGATAAATAAAATAATCCAAATTCAAGACAAAATTATGTAGAAATAGATGCTAGGGTCTCAAGTCTGTTAGATTTTTTTGTCTCTCTCTTTTTTTTTTCGAAAAAAAGAAAAGAAAAAGAAAACTTGTTTCCTGACCTAGTGCTCAGCCCATGAACAGTCTATCCAGTTGCCTTGGAAAGCAGGAAATGGTTAATAAAATAAGCAAGCAGGCCAGTTCGTAAAAGTGGGCAACAGACTCCGACACCTCATATTCTCATTACTTTTCCTTATAAAATAATAGAAAAAACATCATAAAATCAATATTGACTTATTTAAGTAGCTATAAAAGAGCTCTCTGGTCATTTGGTCCAACTATAAAATTATCTCACCATCTCTGTGAACTGTCAAGCCTTTGAGAATATCTACTGCAGCTGTCTATTAGTTCTTAATGAAAAATACTTTGATTACTACTGGCATATCTTTCTTAAGGTTGGAGAGGAGTTTTTAAAGCAAACATATCAGGTATTGCAGTGGAACTCTTTCAAAGTTACCAAAAGTTACTCAATATGTTCATAAAAACCCACAGTGAAACAGTAATAAAACTCAAACATTTTTTCCCAAAGAAAACACCACATGGCTTTGTATAGCCAATGCAGTATCTAGAAACTACCTCCCCCAAATTTTCTTGTACTTCTCATGATATACTTGAAATATTAAATCATGGATTCCCTCACATGGTGATTTTCAGGTTAAAGAATAATGCATATGCATGATTTCTCAGCTTTTATGGTTTATTTTTGTTTGGATGGTAGCTCTCAGCTTCTTCTAGCTGCTTGTACTGCTGAGATTTTTTTCTTCCTCTTTACAGTCCCTAAATCACACTCCCGTAATTTTGCAGACCCATGTAGGAATTTCCATCAGACCTAGTGGCCAGGAATGGCTCTGCTTTTCCAAACAACTGGCTTGTTTCTTATATTATGGACACTGTCATTCTTGATGACTGATGGTATTTCTCTCTTTGCCTTGGCCACCAGGCAACTTGCTCATCCCTCTTATCCCTGCTAGACAATCTTTCTACCTTTATTTCCTCCTTCAGTCCAACTATCTTCAATCATTCTTTTTTATATCCTAATGGCGTGATTTTTACCTTAATTTACCTTTATACAGAAAGATAGTACATATTTTGTCTTCTACTGCCTTAAAACTATTTCATGAAATTATTTTCTTCAGGTTCCATCCCTTCCCCTCAATTTAGAGCAGATTTTTTCAGGAAACCCTTCCAGAAAACCTGACTCAAGTGTCTCCAAAAACATACCCACCCCTTACCTTAAGCTCTTCACCGTTGTGTTAAATAAACACTTATAAGCACATATCCTCAACAGGCAGGTAGACCTTTAGGTTGTTAGAGTTAGTTGTGTGTGTTTTACCTCATTCTTCTGTATTTGCATTTAGTTACAGTATTTACTTTATTTCTCCTGGGAGAGGTAAAGCTCCTTGAGATAGGGGATTGTATTTACACAACCATTTCTTGCTGTTTAACAACTTCCTAATTCCTGGACAGTTCCCCATTGCCTACAAATCTATTTTGCACATCATTAGCTTTTAATAGTAATAGTCAAGATAAGGTAGGTTTTGCTGCAATAACAAAACCAAAAAAAATTCCCAGTGGCTTTTCACACCAAAAACTTTATCACTCAAACAAAATAAAACTCAAGTCCAGGTGACCTTCCAGGACAATCATCTTCCATATGATGCCTCAGCCAACCATTCTGCTTTGATTTATGAGGCAAAGTCATCATAACATGAAGGTGTATCCATGATCAGAAAGAGGAAAAGAGAAACAGGAGAATTTAGAGAGTCTGAAAGAAATATACTTCACTTATGCTTATATTTTATTGGCCAGAGCAAGTTACATGGTCCTGCCTAATTGCAAAGGGACTGGGAACATAGTCTACTGTATGCCCAGGGAGGAAAGGAGGACCAGATGGTAGCAAGCCCTAGTAACGCCTGCTGCGTATGCCTACTTTAAAAAAACAAGAAGAAAATTCAAATTGCTAACTTGCTGCAAAGGCTTAGGAATAAATTCAAGATTTTACTAGCTGAAATTATTTTAAGTGATTAAATCCAGGAATGTGTCAGCCACTGCAAGATGCATATTATAAAATCAAGCCCATTCATCTAAACAAAAATGACCATTTCAACCAATCAATAGACATTTAGTGATCACCAACTGCATGTGAAAGGTAATGTTAAATGCTGTATATCATTTGAAATGACATGCTTATTGGAAAAATAATTGAAAGGCCAATCTATTGTCAGTCCTAGAAACAAGAATAAGGTCAAACTGGAGTGTCAGACCATCCCTCCAAATTTTGAAGCAGTCAAGATGTAAACATTCTAAATAATTTGTCAGTCAATATAGGCATGATTGATATGTGCCCAGGAGTGTGGATTATTTAAAGTTATGAGAAACGTTTTTAATATTTAAGAAGGTAGAAATTAGGTTAAAAAAACACAACTGAAACACTTGAGAAAGTAATGAAAGTAAATGAAAACCAACTCATGCAATAGATGTTCAGAAAAAAAGAGGTATTAAATATACATGGAAAATATCTGTAGGAGGTTTCATGGAGAACATGATAATAGGTCAGAGTGAAAAGACAGTAAATTTAAGATAAGCAGTGAATGAAATATATAACAAGATAAATAGGAGATAGGTCTCAAACACTTGAGAAAGGCAATATTATTTAGCAGTTATGGGCACCTTAGAATCTGGAATATTGCTCTACTAATTATCCTCTCTTCCTGGTATTTTGTTTCCTTTCCCTAATCCCAGCATTTCTTTGATCCAGCCTTACCTGAAGCTTAATTCTCTTACTCCCTGCACCATTAGTTGTCTTGTTTCCTGGCTGCCTTTCATCACATCCACTCTCTCTACTTATTTCAGCTGCCTTATTCCCTAACCTCTCTATTGAAATTGTTCTCTTGGCTATGACTAATGAGCTGGTCATTGTCAGGTTACCCATTCATTGGAGAAATGCCCTCCAGCCTGCCCTCTGTGACTCTTCCCCACCTTTCTTCCTTACTTCTCCCACTGGTCCTCTTCAGTCGCCACTGATTCCTTGTCCACCTCCTTCCTCTCTGAATGTAGCATTTCCCAAGGTTTTAGGAAATCCATTCCATCCTATGACTTCAAACAGAACCTCTCTGAAGACATCAAACTCTATCACCAGCCTTGATGTCCCTTCTGAGCTCTTTCCAGTGGTCTAGAGCCTCTACATGGGTGTTCTATCAAGCATGTCCTAATGAACACAGTGTCCCCAAAGCCACTCTCAGCCTGGCTAGAATTCACTCTCTGTTAATGACAGCAAATTCCATGCTTTCCTCTCCTTTGACCCCCATCCAAAGTTCTCCCAAGTGTCAGCTATAACTTTTCAGAGGCTCCTCACTCAAACTCTGCTTTCCTCTTGCCTAATCAGTTGCAACTGTCCCTGCTGGCTTTGACATCACCTCATCCAATTCAACTTATACATGCAGTGAAAGCAGACATCCCCACACTCTGGTTGAATCACCCTCCTCTAAAACCTTTGCTGGCTTTCCAGTGGCTCGACAAGAATTCACACCTCTCCACTTAAGCAAGCAAAGCCCTTCCAGATCAACTTCTCTTTCCAGCTTTATCTGCAAGTCCTCTTTCAATGAGCATGTTGCTCTAAACAAATGAGATAGTTCACAGTTCCCTAAATATAATTTGAACTTCACATTTTGAAGTTTTCACAAAAAAGCTTGATCTTGGTATAACTTACAAACCACAAAACTAATCTATTCAATTTGTAGAAAACAACTTAACTCTTTTTTTAGGCTTACTACCTTTACTATTTCAAATAATTGTTCAGAATTATTTCCTCCGCAATATGAAGAATGCTTCAAGATGCAAAACACTCTCTTCTAGAATAAAAAATATGAAAAACAAATTTAAAACAATCTAGACTTAACTTTTGATTTTCTAATCTTCATTTTTAGGATTATAAAAATAATACATACTTATTTCAAAATCTTCAACCATTACAGAAACATGTAACATGAATAGCTACTATTTATTAAGTGCCAGGTAATATACCAAATGCTTTATGTGAATTATGTCATTTAATCCTCACAACAACCTTATGAGATAAGAATTATTATTATCACCATTTTATAGATGCAGGAACTGAGGCTTGAGGAGGTTAATAACTTGACCAAAGTTTAAAAGCTAATAAGTGGTACAGCTGTGATTTGACTAAACCACATTTCCAGGATTCAAAATTTCTTATAATCTCACCCTCAGATTAAAATTTTATCCTAGCTAAAATTTTCTACTTGGGCTCTTAGAGACCTGGAAAGTCCCTGGCTCACTCAACTCTACATAAAGTTTGAATTTTTAAGAAGCACCTACAGCACCACCTGTCCAATGCCTTCTCTCCCCATCACTGACTCTCTGACCTGACATCTCTCTTTTGGTTTAATGTACCGATCTCTCCCTCTGGTGAGAGTACTTTCCAAATGTCATTTGTTCATATTATTATTAATAATAGTAAGCTTATTGTCTAGAATGGGTAACACAAATAACTACTAAACCACCATATACAATATTTCACATATAATTTCAGGAGGTTCTGGACACCAAATGAAAAAACAGTGTCATTAGCAGTAAAAGAAGGAAAATGGACAATGCCTTTCTGTAAGATATGCTCTCTATACCTTCACAGTGCTAAGGGGAGAAAAAGATTCATAAACTCACTTTTTATCTTCTTAAGTGTCTTTGGATTGGAAAGAAAGAAGATTGATAAGTAAGACAGACAGATATGCAGCCACATCTACCTAGTAAGGCTGCTTTGTGCAAAGTAGGGAAAGCATCCCCTAGACCATTCTAGATTCTTTACTACCACCTGCCAATATATTGTTTGTCATTGTGATCATGATCATGTCAATGTCACTGTATCATTGTGATATCAATCTATAATGTCTCCATGTGAATGTTCTGGGGTTGTCCCAAGGACAATTCACACAACCTATGTAGAGCCTAGAAGGTAATTAAATAATCAGAGAATAAAATCCAGAAGGATAGGTTCATTAAAAAAACATGATATATTAATCCAAGTGAGAGCATGACAAGTATCTCTTATATAAAAGGCAACAACCAGAATGTCTGTCCACCTGAAACAGGAGCAAAGCAAAAGAAAGAATACATCAGTTACAGCATGAAAAATCCAGGCTACAGAGAGGAAGATGTGCAGAACAGGAGTGGTGGAAACAATCTAGCTGGGATTGACTAAGATGACCTACCCTTTCCTTCTGGGGACTCAGAAATATATATTCATTTGCATGTGCATACCTGCTCTTGAGTACACATTCACAATTCTCCGTCAGTTTTGAGAAGGAATGCCAGGTCTTTTTTGGCTGATACAACTTCTAAGCTAAGCTAAAGATTAGTAGATTGGAGCCCAAAACACCTGTGTATGTATCCCAGCTCTAGCTCTTATCAGTGGAGGGTTTAGCCCATCCATTAGGTTTATTTAAGTCTCAGATTACATGTCACCACCTCATAGAAGACTTCCTTATGAAATATCTAAAGTAGGTTTCCCACCATTTCCCCAGTAAATGCTATCTCAGTCCACTTGTTAGTTTCCTTCCCATCATTTACCACAATTTGCACTTTTTATTCATCTACTTACTTGTTTTATTTTCTGTCATACCCATTAGAATGTTCGATGCATGCGAGAAATGTGTCTGTTTTAATCACACTGGTGTTTTATTCCCAGCACCCAGAGCACTGCCCAGCATACAGCAGCTGCTTAGCATTGGATGAATCAATGAACATTTCTGAGCCTTTTTCCTCATCTATAAATCAGAGGTTTGTTGTATTTGTTGTGAAGAATACAACATAAAGAAGCAGCTGGCTTCCACAGTTGCTAAGTCTGTCCCACTGTCATAAGGTATCAGGGCTACTCTCCCCCCATCTACAAGTCACCATCACCACAGCATCTGGAAGAGCTGAAGGCAGAAAAGCCTGGTGTTTGCAACATTTTATCCATCAAATCCTAGCAATGTCTCCCTTTCTGTCTCATCACTATTTTGTGTCATAATTTACTGTCTCCAGGGAGAGGATGGAGCTAGCAGCCTAGCGCTGCCATCACAAGCACCCAGTGGCCTTCTCTTCACACAACACCCAGGCCAATGGTGTGCTTGAAAGTATTTTTCATCATTTCTTTGTGGAGCTCCTGAGATCAGATCATAGCAATGAGACCTGTACTAGTTATTTTCATCTATCAATATGGCCAGGCTATGGTGCCCAATTCTTTTGTCAAACACTAGTCTAGATGTTGCTGTGAAGGTGTTTGTACATGTGACTAACATTTATAACCAGTAGACTTTGAGTAAAGCAGATGACCCTTCATCATGTGGGTGGGTCTCATCCAATAAATTGAAGATCTTAAGAGTAAAGACTGAGGTTTCCCAGAGAAGATGATATTCTGCCCCAAGACTGTAATGTAAAAATCATGCCAGAGTTTCCAGCCAGCTAGCCTGCCCTGTGAATCCTGGACTTGCCAAACCCCACAGTCACATGAGCCAATCCCTTAATATAAATCTCTCTCTCTCTCTCATCTCCATATATGTAAATATATACACTTAGATGTATTTATATAAATTATATGTGAAATTTTATTTATGTGTGTTTATTCTGGAGTTAGGATCCTTTTCTTTTATCACCTTCTCAGAGAGATATTCCCCAAAATTATATGTATATATACATATATATGTGTGTGTGTGTCTATATATATATATATATATATATAGACACACACATAATAAGATATATATATGCATTTTATTATATGTACTGTTGGTTCTCTCTCTCTCTCTGTAAAATATATATATATATATATATATATATATATATATATAGACACACACACGAAACCATTAGGGCATTTCTCAGAACTTGTGATTTTTACGTGAAAAGAATCGACCTTTTCCACAGTGATGAAAAGCTGTTTTTTTATTCTATCCCAGGGAAATGGTCAGGAACATCAGGGTACCCAATGAGAGGAATGGTCCTTGAGGTGACCAGTTACAAGTGCCCTCTGGCCTCCTCAGAATCACTTAACCCAGGCCACCCTCTGTAATTCAAAGAAAATCGAAACCACAGCTTAGAGCCTCAAAAAAGTTCATCGAGTGGGGAGTGAAGAGCTCCTCAGAGTTCTGACGCAAATGGAAAAGACTTTTTTCCGCCCCTGGTTACCCCTCTGGGCCCTTTCACCACCTGGAAAAAAGAATTGTACACGATTGCGTAGAATATGGGCCTCTCCCTCCCTCTTGAATTCATTTTTTTTTTTTTAAAGAATCTCTTGTCTAAGAATACAAAGAATTTTGTGAATCTTTCTGCTTCTGAAATATTTTCTACAGAATCTCTCTAGTACTTGCAAAGCGGTGATTATGAATGACTAAATAGTCTTGCATATATTTCTGGAATACTTGGAAATGTCTCTGTTATTTTTGGAAATATGTGCTTGTTCAGGTTATTCCAGCAAAGGGCAGCTACTGAAAGAATTCTTTCGTGACAAAAAGCCTGTAGCTCCACCTACTGCTTCCTCAAAGATGACAACCTGGTTTCAGCACTAAAAAATAAAAGCTAAGATCTAGGGAAACAGCTTTTTCTTCCAAATAAAGCTCGTATATTTAACTGCTTTTAGTAACAGTTAGCTAATATGTTTCCACCACTGGCAAAACAAACATATACAGCCCATATATTACACATTACACATCAAAGAATGGGAAATAAAAGCAGGCAAGGAGTAAATTGTTGAGTATTTTGAAACATCTATCAAAGTCATTGCCAACATCTGCCGAGAGCGAGATGGATCAGGGAAGTCCTTGGAGAATACACAACTTTGGGGAAAGAACTGACTTTAAGACACAAGCAAAATAATCACAAACATGAGGCCTGGTGGTATCATCGTATCTTGTTTTGCCTGGATTTGAAGAAGAGGTGACATGGGATCCCAAGCAAGAGAGAAGTGAGAGAATCCAAGTCTTTAGCTGAATGTTCCTGGTGAAATGGTCCAACTCTCTGCTGCCTTGTCGTTCCTCGTGGCTCACTCCACAGGATCTGGTCCAAGAAACAATTTCCGATGGAATTAATTCTTTTGTTTTGACTTTTTCCACTGCTACCAAACCCTCCAAATCGACGCCCCTACAATACAGCAAAGTTTCTTGTCTAATTTCTACAACCTCAACCACAATAGATTATGCTATTCTTCTCTCAACGTGAGACTAAGAAATGCCAAGTAGGAAACATGTTTTCCTTCTCTATCCTTTTATTCTTCCTGTGAGTCTCAGATGCTTTTCAGGTAAAAGCCAGATTCTCTTCACCACAGCTAAAAAGAAATACGCATTTCCCATTTTCCATTTTCAACAATGAGGTGTAACTGAACTAGAACATAAAACTGGGAAGAACACTGAGAACTACTAAGTTGGTCATGTCCAGGCGCTCAAGCTTTTTATTGCTAAATCTAGAGGGGATTTTTCCCTGCTTTCATCAATCAGGTTTAGCTGTTTAAAACCTGTTTAGCTGTATGTACAGCTTTGGTTTCGTGGTAATGCACTATTGTGTAATTATACTATCAATAACATTTCTATTTTGTACCTTTACATTTTAGAGTGGGTTTGTGTGTGTGTGTGTGTGTGTGTGTGTGTGTGTGTGTGTGTGTGTGTTTATGGTGTTTGGGGGACAATTTTTAATTTGATATAATTTTAACCATCCGGAGAAGTTGCCAGAATACCAATATACCCATGTATCCTTTACCCAGCTCCACAATGGGGCAAACTGTAAAAATTTTGTTCCATTAGTTTTGTCACTCTCTCCATATATATAATTTTTTTCCAACCCATTTGAGAATACATTGCAGGCATCATGCTCCTTTACTCCTAAATACATCAGTGTGTATTCTTTTTTAAAAAATATTTATTTATTTATTTGGCTGTGCTGGGCTTAGTTGCAGCTTGCAGGATCTTCAGTTGTGGCATGTGGGAAACTTAGTTGCAGCATGCAGGATCTAGCTCCCTGACCGGGGATCAAACCCTGGCCCCCTGCATTGGGAGCAGGGAGTCTTAACTGCTGGACCACCAAGGAAGTCCCCAGTGTGTATTTCTTAAAAGAATATTTTCTTACATTAACCACAGTACAATTATCAAAATCTAGGCAATTTGGCATTGGTGTAATTCTACTATTTAATCCACAGTCAACATTCAGAGTTCGCCAATCATGCTAATAATATCTTTACAGCTATCTTTTTTATCCCAGTCCAGGATCCAAACCAGATTCCTAGCTTTCACTTCAGTCTCCTTTACTCTGGAATAGTTCTTCAGCTTTTCTTTACCTTACATGACCTGGAAATTTTTAAAGAGTCCAGGCAAGCTCTTTTATAGAACATTCTCCATTTGGGGTTATTGCTCTTTTGCCTTCTCCTACCACAGGACAGATGTTCTGTTCTCAGTTTATCACATCAAGACAGCCATGATATTGGTGATGCTAACTTTGATCACTTGGTATGAAATGGTACTTGCCAACTATTTCCCTTCATAAGCAATAAATATTTGTGGAGAGATACTTTGAGACTATGAACATATCCTATTCCTCATCAAATTTCAACCACTAGGATGTATTGATGATTTTTTTTCCTGAATTAATAATTAATAATGATGCAAATGTTATTACAAATGTTTCAAAGTAGAGATTTTCTAACTCCATCATCCTTCTTACATATACCAGTCAGCGTACCACTTTTAGCCCACATTATTTCAACATCAACCTTTTGCAATGTCAATTACACCCCAGAAGCATATTTGCAAAGACCTAAACTGCTTCTTGATTTGAAGAAATCAACTTTTCTTGATTCTGAAAAGTTTGTGGGTATTAAATCCCAAAGGCAAATGTTAAATACACCCTGCAAAAATCCCTCCAAACCATTAAGCAAATTCTTCCAAAAACTAGAAACTATCAATCAAAACAAAAACAAACAAACAAAAACTTCACCTAAAAATAACATTGGATTATTTGATTGGGAAAATGACACCTATCAAATTAAAAATAGAGTCTTCTCTTTTGATTCATGAGAAAAAAGACAGTAAACCTCAAGTCTGTTGAGAAGCCATGAGAAGGTGTCTCCTCCATCTGAGAACCAAAGGAAGCATACATCCTGAGATGTTGCTACTTGAGGCCACTATTAATCCATGTAGTCCTGCAACTTGAAGGAACCTGGAAAGATCATGTAACTCACCTCCAACCTTGCCCTTCCTCCCAATATGCTTTCACCCAACAGTCTCCTCAGATGAAGAATGAACCTACCTTTAAAATCTTCAGAAACACCTGCCCTCTACCAAACAGCAATCCTTCCTGTCAGAAGGATTGTATAACTAACCAAGGCCCTTCATGCCCCCTTCCTTTCAGTATTATCCTCAGTGTAACTATCCAGCAACAAGCCTTAATAGCCTGTGTAAAAAAAAAATGCTAATTCTTGAATCCTGTGAGAGTCCGGCTTATTCAGCAAATATTCACTCCCTTTCTCCTTCTTCTGTGGGTGAAGTTTACTCCTCTGCCCCAATGACATTTGTTTGCCATATAACTTGCCTTGTCCAATGGGATGTTAACAGATGTGACACAAATACAGGCCTTAGGTTAGCTCCCAGTTTGTCTTGGCCTCCTACACTACTGGGACAGCTGTGGGAAGAGCATGCCCTGGGTAGATACCACTGCTTTAGCCTGAGCCCTCAGAAAAAAATACATATAGAGCAGACCTGAACCCAACTCCCAGCATGGATCTAAGACCATGGTAGAGGGGACTTCCCTGGTGGTGCAGTGGTTAAGAATCCTCCTGTCAATGCAGGGGACACAGGTTTGAACCCTGGTCCAGGAAGATCCCACGTGCCACACAGCAACTAAGCCTGTGAACCACAACTACTGAGCATGCACTCTGGAGCCCGTAAGCCACAACTACTGAAGCCCACATGCAAGAGAAGCCACTGCAATGAGAAGCCTGCACACTGCAACAAAGAGTAGCCCCCACTCACCACCACTAGAGAAAAGCCCCCATGCAGCAATGAAGACCCAATGCAGCCAAGAATAAAATAAAATAAAATAAAATAAGACTGTGTTAGAGTAACCCACCTGAGCCCACTTCAGACCAACCAAACAGCTTCCCTGCAGACCCATGAGCACAAGAATAAACAGCTGTTGTATATCACTGAGTTTAGGGATGGTTTGATTTGTCACACAGCATTGCTATGGCATCACTGACTAATACAAATACCATAATAAATCTTCCTCTACTATCTCCTCCAGATTAAATAACCCCAGTTTTATATCACCCTATCCTAAGGCCCTATTTTAAAATTATTCCATTATCTTGTTCTCTCCTTTCTCAGCTGTCTAGATAAGAAAATCCAGCTCTGCTGTGTGACTTAGGAACACCTTTCCTCCAGGAAACTTGTGGAAGATCCTAGTCAGCCTGGCTTACCTCCTAGTATGACAACTCAAAAGAAGGTTACATAAGATAAAAATCTAAACAAATGGCAGAGGACACAGAAAGAAATGACCTGCAAAATGGACCCTCTCCCCAAAATGTATAATCTTATCAATTGTAAACAGTCTTCCCAGCTATGATCACAGCACACCTAGAAGGAAATAAAGTAAGGACTCCTCTGCTCAGGGTCAACTTCAGGGGTATGAGACCAATGAAGCCACACAAGGCCCCATGTTTAGAAGGGCCCACACCTGGTTTGCTGCTCTGTTGTCACCACCTTGAAATTATTGTTTTAAGAAAGAGCTCCTTGATTTTATTTTGCACCAGGCTCCACAAATTATGTAGCCCATTCTGATTCCACCTACAAGTCCTAGCCTGAAGCTTACTCCTTCATTTGCTCTGCTAAGGCTTTTGTTTCAGGTTCTCACCGCCTCTTCCTTAGATATTTGCAAGAGCTTCTAATTAATTTGCTTGCCTTCTTTCTCTTGCCTCAATTTTCTCCTCCATAATACACAAATCATGTCCTATCACAGCCTTAAAATCTATCAGTGAATCCTCAATGCATGCAGAAAAGAGTTCACATTCCTTAGCAAGACATAGATGTCCACTGCAGAATGGTGTGACCTCAATTCTAGCCCTGCCACTCTCTGCCCTTGCCTCCTTCACTCATCCTGTGTTACTGCCCCAGGGCCATTGCCTCCAGATGTCCTTGTCCTTCCCTATCTTTGCTCATTCCTCTGCCTGGAATGTCCTTCCCCTCAATTCTTTTATCTTGAGAGCACTAAGACCAAATATGACCTCTGTAGTCTTCCCTGTCCTTTTTCCTACTCCATACTACTTTTTATCTCCTCTTTTGGATAGCATATGAATATACTTCTATGATAGCTCTTAACCTAAACACTGTAATGACTTATTTACTCCTTTCCAAACAAACTGTGAGCTCCCAGAATCAGGACTCATATCCTGTTGTTTCTGTTCTTAGCTCAATGACTAGCACATAGAGGCACCAACAGTAGGCATTCGAGAGATCAGTGAATTTGAATTGTCACTTAAGTAATGAGGAAATTTAAGCTCAAAGTCACGAAGGAAGTTAATGGCAAAGCCAGAATTCAATCCCAGGCCACCTAATTCTTGGTTCAATACACTGTGTTGTCTTCTTCTGGCAAATTTTCCAATAAAATACCAGTCATTTCCCCCACCAACACATGAAGTAACATATGCTTTTTGTGCTTATCCAAGATATAGGGAGATAGCAGCAATGCTGTGCCCCTCCTAGAAAGTTTTCCAAAATATAGATAGTCTGATCTGGGTAAGCACATGGGGATTGCTACTCCAATTCTTTATGCCACCCCAGAGAAAGTAAAGATGAGAGAGATGAAGAGGCTCTCCCTGGGTTACACAATTAGTTACCAGGTGTGCTGAGTCTCAAGCCAGTGCTAATTCCACTGACCATATTGTCTTGTAATTAGAGGCAAGAATCCAGATTAATATGCTTGGTTATGGCAAATAAGTGTATTGGTTCCCTAACAGTTGCCATTTGACTAATTAGCTTCTTTCTTGGACCTAACAGGGTACCATCTGAGACTCACACAATGCCATGAAGTCTTTCAGCTTTCATCTCCACCAAAGTGTAGGTTCCATCCAAGCACATTTGGGATCCCTTGTGCTCAAACACAGATGGAGAAACCCCCACATCATCTCCCTGCTCTGCACACTCTCCACCATCCACGAGAGCATGTCTCAACTTATTTGATTTTTCCATTCTAAAAAGTTAGCTGTAAGGGAAAGGTTCACGCTAATAAAAGCTGAAAGAGGATTCTCTAACTACCTCCAAATATCCAATGGGTGTTTTTCAGAGAATAACTATTGCCTCTTTTCCAACAGCTCTGAAAAGAGAATGAGGGAGTTATTCCAACTCCAACCAGAAGGACCCAAAGTAGACACCAAGAAGAAGAAAGACCAGGGACACATAGTGGGGGGCTGGAAACAGATTTCTGATAACACAAGCACTTTAGAAAAGAATGGATTAAAATTTCATAAATCCACAAAGGGTTAAGCAAACAAGAATATTCCAAATAGCTTCATCAGCAACTTTGAAAACACCTTAAAAAGAAATGATGTTTGTTGGTCTCTGGGATTTGTTGCCATGGAAAAAAATGGGATTACATTTGCTGACTAAGGGCACATAATCTGGGAAGAAGAATTGAACTGGGGTCCAGGGTGCCTGCTTCCTCCTAGTCCCTCGTTGTGGACAGAGTCAATGTGAATTAAGAGAAAGACAACTGAGCCATGGATCAGAAAGCTTGTTTGAAACATGTCATCCCTCTACACCTTTGTGTCTTATCTGAAATATGTGGATCAGGAAAGAGCAAGCACATTGATTATGGACTAACCAGTTCAGCCACTTCCCAGTAATGGCATTTAATGTGTCTGAGTTTCATCTTCCTCTTAAATGGAAAATATATCATCTATCTTACAGGAATTTTGTGAGAATTCAAATTACTCAAATGTACAATGTCTCCATTGTACCCAAATAAAAAAAATTTTTTCACATATTCCTTCCCACCTTCTCCCACACAGAGTTTTTGGGAGAAGTAAATAACATAATATACATGCCTGACACATAATCATAACATAATAAAAGTTAGTTTTCTTTTTCCTTCTTTCCCTACCAACCATTATTATAACGAGGATTTTGTTATAGCTAATTCCTAAAATCCCATCTAATTCTATAATTCTACTAATAAATTCTCTGATTCACCACTTTGCTTTATTTGTATATCTTTGGATCCAGAACCTTAGCAAGTTAGCACAGTTATTTAATCAGTATTTGCAACATTAAATTAAGTTTCCCCTCTATAAACCAGGCTTGAGATAAGACACCTGCTCTCTGTATTTCTAGAACTATACACTGAAGGAAGTGACTCAGCTTCCCCATGGGGAGTTTGAGGGAAGGTATACCTGGCAGAGCACAGCACTGACAGGACTCACCTCCACAGGGAAGAAGCCTACACCTCACCCTGCCCCCCTTCACATGAGGAGCATCTTCATGACATCAGATGGCTGCTTCCAGAATTCAGCAGCAATATCTAGCAGTACTTGAAAAAGTATCATATTAGAGTGCTATTTTTAGACATCGCCCACAGCTCAAAGGGAGACATCAAGGGTCTCCGTTTGAATCCATATTTGATTATTGGCCAAATTTTCCATATCCTGTTCTAGGCTGTTTCAAAAACATCTGTTTCGATTAAAGAGTGATCAAGAAAGTGCTCGCACATTATAGAGGAAACAGGCTTTGTTTAATATGAATTGCTGGCACTGTAAAGCCGTGTTTCAAAGCTGAAGGAGTGATCATCAATATTTGTGCCAAATCCAGTAAGACAGGCTAGGCCTCGCTGACCACAGACCACATGACTCAGTTCTGGGAAGAATTTCCCTAAAATGTGGGACTGGGGAAGTTCCAGGAGAAGGTCTCTATCACCCAAGTGTGGCATATATCACCCACTAAATACAAGAAAAGAAAAGGAAAATCATGGAGAAGCTATGCTCAGTCCTGTGCTGGGGACCTCTTGATCCCAATCAGTCTGCAGTAAGATGATTCTCAGATATACTTCCTCCACTGCTTCCTTTACTTCTCTCTTCTTCCTCTGTCTCTTCTTCAAGGATTAAATACTGAATTTGAGTCACTTCAAAAATATTAAAGAATTCACCTTCCCTCCTGTCCAATTTCCACCCTTATTATTGTAAGTCAGCATAGAGCCTTGATTTATTGTCTGATATCTATACATTTACGTTAACAGTATAAAAGACATTTATTGTACATCTGCAGTGCATATAGCACTAAGACGTTCAACATGTGGTCTTGTTGTAAAGGAGTCAACAAGACTGGAGAGGAACTATGACATATACAAGAATAATTACCATGCAATGAGGCAAAAGTTAGTGTCCTCAGAGTGGTACAATTCAGAGGAGAGAAAGATGATTTCCAATTGGGTCAGTGAGTAAAGGAATGGCCCGTGAACAGGTCTTTGAAGGATTTTAATAGGTGATGATTGTTGGGGGAAGTGCTTTGCAGGTAACAGGAAATGCATAAGAAAAGAAACATCCTAGAAACCAAAGGCAAGACACAAACCTGACCATCAAATAACTCCAACCAAACCCTTTTTGTAACGAATTTGATTACAGATAAATACAGAAAACCACTTGGAAAAGCAAGGTTTACAAGCTTCACATATTCATAAGTGCTAAATGACATTGTGCATGGTGAGTTGGGGAGAAGATACCTGGCAGAGGTAGGTAATGAACTGGTCACTAAAGAGTGGATTTGTGTGGGCAGCAGAGAAAGTATTACAGGAAAGTAAAACAACCGAGCTAAGATATCACCTCTATGAACCCTTCTTTCCATTTTCCTAAACACACTCACTCATTCCTTCATGAATATTTATTGAGCACCTACTATGTGCTAGGCATGAGAAATACAGAGGTGCTTGTGTGGAATTGTGAGCCTCCTCCTGGCTTTTACAGTACTGTGGAGTTGACATTAAATAGGCACAGAAATAATTAGAATTTAATTGCAATTGTGATAAATACAGTGAAGAAAAAGTACAGGGTATTGTGAACACCCGTAATTGGAATACAGAATGTGGCTTTCTCTTTAGAGGTTGCTTTTCAAATTGCAAACAGGTGTCAGCATACCCCGCTTTCTCCAAAGCAAGTCCACTACCCATGCCATCTTCTCCCAGCACTCTGGGACTCTGTGGACCTCCTATGTAGGTTCTCTAGCTCCCTTGTCTTGTGAGCACCTGAAATGGCATTACCAATATATCCTCAACACCCACTACACCAGGCCTGTGATGGCCTCAGGAGCTGTCTGTGCCCTGCCCAGATCCCCTAGACCAGCTGGGTGTCCTCTTCTCCCAGCTGCTGCCAGTGTCGGCTGCTGACAGCTCACAGCAGCACCTGTCTCAGGAAAAGTACAGGAAATGCCTAGAGGTTGCCCCACACGTAGGTACATGTGAGCACACATGCAAACAGGGCAGCCCCCCAGTGACTGACAGACCCAGGGACGCAGAAGCCCAAGCCTCTTGCCTCTGGCAGAACAACCCTGTGGAGCCATTCACACTCCAGTGTGCTCTGGCTGAGGCCAGACTCCACCCAGCCCACATCTTTGCCCAGCGTCTTCCTGGGCCACATCCTGCTTCCCTCAAGGTTTGCCTGAGACTTCTCCCTCCATAAATCACTTGCTCAAGAATCCCCATTCCAGCTCTGCTTTTAGTAAACCCATCTAAAACTCTGTCCATTTCTGGATGCTGCAATGCCTTCCAATTGCAAATTTCCTCCCTTTTGATTTCTCCTCCAATTCTCTGCTTAAGGTGCCAATAAACAGTGAAATCAGGAGACCAACAGCCGAACAAGAGAGAAATGAACAAAAGGTCCTTAGCTAATCAGCCCCTGAAATAAATCCTTGTTAACAATACAGCCAGATGGATTATATAAGAATTCTTACTCTTAAAGACTTCTCATTTGATAAAGCATTTGATAAAGCATTTTTAAACATTCTTTTTATTTCCCTCATAACATATTCTCCCTGTTCTAAAAGTTTTTAATATGATAATAGTACTTCATTGAGCTATGATTTACATACAGTAGCATGCACAAACCTCGAGACTACAGTTCAATGAATTTCACCATTTAGTTCATCCAAACATCACTCAGGTCAAGACATAGCACTTTTACTGCACCCCAGAAAGTTCCCCAGTTGCCCTTGCCTTTATGCTATCCCCCAACAGAGGCAGCTTCTGTTCTGATTCCTCTCACTATAACAAGTTTTCATATAAATGGAATCATACAGTACACTCTTTTCTGCCTGGCTATTTTTATTCAATAAAATGTTTTTTTACCTCCATCTTTATTGTTGTGTGTGTCAGTTTGTCCCTTTTTATTGCTGAGTAGTATTCCATTGGTTGGGTACACCACAATTTGTTTTTCTCCATTCTCTAATTGATGGGTATTTAAGTTGTTTCCAGGGTTTGGTGATTACGAATAAGTCTGCTAAGAATCTCCTTGAATATCCCATGTTAGAAGGGTTTATAATTAGCTATAGAAAGGCTATATTGTCAATCCTCCTCTCCCCTTATGCAGTTAGAAAGCCATACACTTATTCCACTGGGGAAAATATCTCCAAGGTAATAAATCTGCAGGCTAAGTTTATGGGAGGGAGATTAGGCTTGGGTTCAGTAGGCAGCTTTAAGATACCCAGGAGCCAGGAGAGCAGGGTCTTGAAGGCTGGCACAGAGCAGGTGTCCCATCCCAGTGTTCCTGCATGTTCAGGGCCTTTATGTACTTGATCTCAGCATGGAATTGACAGCTGTGTTCGTGTACCTACCTGGAGTAGATTATCAAAGCTTGGGCCTTCCTCTAGAACTTCATGACGACATAAGATTGAGCTCACAGTAGAGTCAGCAATTCAAATACATACCCGGTTCAATGTGAAATCCTGAGCGGAACCTCTAGGGGACAGCCCCCACTTAAGGGATTTATCTTCCAGTAGAGGAAATTCTCAACATCCCACATGAGTTTTTACAGCCTGTACTAAACTCACTCCTTACTTTATTAGTTTCTTTACAGCAAGCTTTCACATACTGAGTATCACATATTTGCCTTGAATTATAAATGTACTATCTTTACAAAAGCTCAATTATTTAACCTTTACAGCTACATTAAGAGCTAGGTCCCATTATTATCCCCATTTTATAGTTGAAGAAATAGGCACAGAGAGATTAAATAACTTGCCCAAGTTATGCAGCCACTAGAATCATGCTGCTATATCCATTGGCTTAGCACTATGTCATTCTTAGCACTAAACCATGCAAAAATGGGTGCTCTATAAAATAGCAACTGTATTTATCTAGAAGTCACAACCTCAAGAATACAGCACACAGTTAAGACAAGGAACAAAGAAAAAATATAGTACATGGACTTTCCAGAGTCCTGAAAAGCTGGTGGTGGACATATAATAATATGATCAAGTCTTTAAAACACTGGAAAGCCCAGGAGAGGGATGTGGCTTTGTTGCTCCTGAGGTTGGCTGGAGAATCAGGAAGGTCCTGAATGCCATAAACAGTTCCTATTTGGGGCACAGTTTGCTTGCAGCAAGTTTCCCCTCAACAGAAATATAGGCCTCATGTGTTAAAGAGTTGGGCGTTGAGAGCAATGTACTTGGCCTATGGCAGGGACTTCCAATCTTGGCATGGAGAGAAGCAGCAGTGGCTTGGGATATCAAGGTCATCATGAACCCCTGTACTGAGCAGTCACTTGGCTTCTGATGAGATTCCATGTCCCTAGAAACAATCTATCTTTACAGTGATGAGGGGTGCTCTCTTCCCAAAAATTGATAGCCCACCAGAGATGTCATAATGAAGGCTAATAAAAAAGCAAACACCTTAGGCTCTCAGTTAGAGCCTTTTTACTATTAATTGATATATAAGTCTAACAAACATAAAATAGAGAAGAAACAGGTCAGATGAAAGCCTACACACAGCAGGAGAAATGATCCCTGAACCCTGACAAGCAGAGGGAACTCAAAGATTATAATTCAGCTTAAGTCCTACCTACCTTTCTGAAGACTCCATTATATGTATTAATCATACATTTTTATTTTCTATGTTTCTGGTGATTTGCCACCAAGGACCTTGCAGGACCTCCCAGGGCAAACCAATTCCTAGAGGCAGCAGACAACTCACTTGGGAACATGTCATTCATATCAAACTAATCAACACAGAGCCCAAACCCCAACCACCTCTATCAGGATCTCACACTCAGAGCACTATCCACCTGCTCTCATCACCCAAGGCCAAGTACCAGGTAACCATGGACAGCACTATGCCCCAGAGCTTGCTGAAATTATTCCAGTTCAACTAGCCAATCCTAAAACTACCTACTCTGCTTCATTCATTCCTTCCTACAGAAACTACAGTAAATGTTATTGCCCAAGTTTTCCATTCCTTCAGCCTCCTGACCAACACTGGTGCTTCCCCATGTGGCCCTGCATGACATGCCACGCATCCTGTTTCTAGGAATCTGTGAGTATAAAAATTCTTCCCTCATGACAATCATTTCCATTTCTGCATGTCTTACCACATCTGATTAAAACAAATCCCAGGGCTTCCCTGGTGGCGCAGTGGTTGAGAGTCCACCTGCCGATGCAGTGGACACAGGTTCATGCCCCGGTCCGGAAAGATCTCACATGGCGCGGGGTGGCTGGGCCTATGAGCCGTGGCTGCTGAGCCTGTGCATCCGGAGCCTGTGCTCCTCAACAGGAGAGGCCACAACAGTGAGAGGCCCACGTACCGCAAAAAAATAATAATAATAAAAATAAATAAATAAAACAAATCCCAGCTACTCTTGAAACACATCATATTACATCATAGTACATAACATGAAATTCATAGTGACAATACTAAGTCATCAAGAAAATGATTAAATCCTGGTAAAATCTAAAGTGCAAATGTACATATTCCATTCTACATAAATGGAATAATATTTCTTGCTGTTTTGTTTTGTTTTGTTTGCTTTGCTGCTTTCATTGTAAAAGTGATGCATGCTCATGGCAAAAATATAGATAGATGATAGATAGATAGATAGGTAGATAGATAGATATATAGATAGATAGATAGATGAGAGAGAGAGAGAGAGAGATACAGATGATAGATCACTAAACAGTAAAGAAAGACATACAATGTGTTAAATGAAAAATAATAGTTCTCCTCCACCTCCTTCTTGCTCCTATTTTCACCATTAACAGTGTTTTGTGTATCTTTTCAAGTATTTTCATATAAGAACTCACATTTCTACTTATTTTTATTTTCACCAAATCAGGTGGTACTACACATATTGTTCTGTAATTTGCTTTAATTTACTTAGTTCCTGTTACTCTTCTTTTTTTTTAATATCAGCCCCAAAAACGATATACATTTTAGAAAATGATTTAAAAGTTTTAAAAGTAATGAAGCTGATATGCAGATAGCAAGACCATATTTTACAGCACAGAGTACAGAAAACCTCTTTATTCATTTTTGTGCCAATTTCAGTATCGATTCCTAAATTTCAACAGCTGTATATTAAGTGAGGTCTAACCCTATACTGTCCCATGCAGTAGCCATTAATCACATGTGACTATTGAAATCTAATTTACATTAAATTAAATTAAATTAAACTTTTAGTTCCTTAGTTGCACTAGCTGTATTTCAAGTGCTGAATGGCCACATGTGGCTAGTGGCTGCCATATTAAACAAGGCAGATACAGGAAGAACTTTTTCCATCATGACAGAAAGTTCTATTGGACATCAGTTATATAATCTTAATGCATTTACCATAGAAAGAACTTTATGCAGGATATTGATAATAGAAGAGCTAAGAAGCCAAATGGGGCCAGAGAAGCAGCCAGATACTAGAGACAGCAGGAAGCCACATCTGCCCCTAGGGCTGCAGAGACCTCAGGAAAATGTGGTGTTTCCAGTGTCCTGTGACCGAGAGATCTGGCAGAAGCTGAGAACATAGCAGGCCTGTCTGGCAGAAGCTAAGTCCATGGAGAAGACACAACCACTGCTGGAGATGCTGCTCAAAGAGTAGAGAAAGAGAAAGGAATAGACATTCCTCTCACCACCTTCCCACGTCCTTCAAGTACCTCCAGTTGGCCTAAGCCAGCATGAAGCTGGCAGTCACAGGAGTCTGGAAAGGGCAGTCTGCAGGATAAGGGGGGAAGTGTGCAGTGGGCAGGGCACCCAGAGGGGAGGTAGAGCCTAGACCTTCAGGAGAATGGCAGGCACCATGAGGGAAGCAAAGGCCTCATCGATGGAGCTGGGGTGGTACCCATGGAACAGACCATGAAGGTCCTTGGAGGGGGCCTTAAGGAGTTTAAACTTTATCCAGAGGGCTCTCAACAGCTATAGGCAGGTCTTATGAAAAGTGTCATGATCAGATTTGTGTTTCATTATGGGAAGATCATTAGGCTATAGGCTAAGGCAGCAATCTTCCAAATGTGGCCCCTGGACCATCAACACCTACATCACCTGGAAACTAGTTAGAAATGCACATTCTCAGGTCCCAACCCAGGCCTGGTGAGTCTGAGTTCTGAGGGTGGGGTCCTGCAGGCAGTGCATTAAGGAGTCCTCCAGAGGACTCTGATTCCTGCTGGAGTTTGTGAATCCCTGTACTAGCCTGGAGGCGAGAAGTCTGGATGAAATCTAAATGAGAGATGATGAAGGTCTGGTTAGGGCTGGGACATGGAGGGGTGTTTGAGAACAAAGAAGTGGGACTGGCAGGCCTGATGACAACCTGGTGGCAATGGGGAGAGAAGAACCCATCAGGAAAAAGAATAGGAAGCACTGCCCATGTGAGGAGGTTCATGGGACACCAGACAGAGGCCTCTCCGACCCAAATATGTTTAATAACTGAAAAGCTACTGATCACTCAGGACTCCGCTTTAGGAACCAGGGAATTGCCAAGAAGGCGCAGCCTCTGCCATCCAGGGCCTGACAGCTCACGCTGATCCTGCAGCCCAGTGTTGATGCCTGAACTCCCTCCCACTAGATTAAATTGTCTGCCTTCTGTTAAAATGCAGAAGCTCACCACGGGGACCCCCACAGTGTCTGCATCCTTCATGAGCACCAGAGGCCAAAAGAGACCGGACGCCCCACACCTGGGAAATCCCTCAGGGTGGGGCTGCGCCTCTCTCCTTTCTTTACCCCAAACATGGAGCAGAGGGTTTACAGCAGTGCTGTCCAAATGAAACATTAATGCAAGCCACATTGACAATTTTAAATGTTCTAATAACCTCACTAGAAAATGTTAACAGATACCAGCAAAATTAAGTTTAATAATGTATTTCACCTAAGCCATCATTTCAAACTATAGTCAATATTTAACAAATTATTAGCAAGATATCTTACATTCTTTTTTTCCCTCATACTAAGTCTTCGAAATTTACACTCACAGCACATCTCATTTTCAACTCCCCCTATTTCTAGTGCCCAGCAGCCACATGGATCTGGTGGCTCATGTATTGGGAAGTGTAGGTTTAGAAGATAGTAACTGCTTATTCGGGCTTTCCTGAATAAATAAAATAAATGTGGGCACACTTTCCCATGGAAGAGAAAACCAAGGATTTGTTACAGGTAGTGGTGTAATTCTGATAGCTATTGTTCTGTGGGAGAGGAAATGGGGGACCAGTGGAGGTGAGGGAAGGGGCATGAAAACAATTTGGAAATCTAAGGTGGGAGGGAGTGGGCATGAGAATATCCCAGGAAGAGACAGTTGTGGGTAAGAAGGTAAGAGGCCCATAAAAATAAGGACACCTGCCTCCATTGCCCTTTGCAACAAGTAGAATGTGCCCCCAGCAGTACTGCTGTTTCCACCATGAGTATCTCTCTGATGCTACAAAAGCCTGGGTCTGTACTGTTTACATTTATTAGGCATGGAGTGAATAATGCCAGCCTAGCTTTTCCACCTTCATGGTGTGACCTTAGGGAAGGACTTAATTTCTCTGTTCTTCTGTTTCCTTGTCTATAAAATGGAGTTCATAGTAATATCTTCCTTAGAGAACTGTCATGAAGATTAAACAAAACTATGGAAACAAAGTGCTTAACATAGGACCAAGCCACATGGAAAATGTTTTAAAAATGTAAACTATTATAATTATTTCTGTTAAAATGGAAATATTTGATTCTTTGATACTTTTCAAAATAGAGCAAAATAACCATGAGTGTTATTACCATTGCTGGGATTTTTTTTTAATCTTTGCTTTTAGTTTTTAAAAGATAGACTCTATTTGAGAGCAGAGAAAACATAGAGGTTGAGGGCAAGATCTCAGCCTGGAGCTCAGGACTCACCACCTTTCAAGCTTAGATGGGCCTGGGCAAGGTGAGAAAACACACAAACGACACAGCACCACAGGCTCCCCATGGAAAGAGTGAGGAAACCAATACCAGCAAGTGAAACCTCAGACTGGGTCGGTGAGGGCTGCTCTGCTGGGATCTCAGGCAGGAGACAAGGCCACTCACTGTGCGTGGGAACTGGACCCCCACATCCTGCTCACAGGCAGTGGCTTCCCAGCCTCCTCTCTGCCTGGTCTTGGCCAGTGTCCCCTGACTCCATTCCTTGGGGAAGACCCACACCTGTGACTTTATTTGTATTGCAGGGTATGCCTATATCCCATCACACAGGCCTCAGAGCTCTACCGAATTAAAAAGAAGTTCCCAGCCCCTTGCAAGGCTGGGAACACCTAGCTTCCCATCCTTCCCTGGAGACATGTCCCAGCCACCACCACGAATGTGGCTGTGTGTTCCAATGCAGCTAGGAGGTGGCTGTGGTGACCATGGTTGACCTCCACCCTGCTTAACAATTCTGCTCCTTCTCAACTCTTACAGATAACCATGGAGCCTCCATGGAGACAGCCAGGAAGTACCATGCTTTCTCCATTCTACCATACTGCTCTGACACTAGGAAGTTCTAGGGGATGATGCTGAAGTTAAGGAGAGCAGCTTCAAAAAACTGGAACCAACCCCCCCGTATGCTAGACCACATATAAACTGGTGAAATTTGCTTGCCACACCCCTTCCCTGGGACTGTAGATGGGAATCTGCCCCCTAGAATGGAGACATTTCCACAGGGAAGGGAGCCAAAGCCCATACCCAAGCCCCAGCACCAGGAAAACAGTATCCTCCCCACAAGTCCTCCCTCAGAAGGACAGAGCTGGGTATTTTGGCTGCTGCATACCATGTTCCCCCATAGAGGTACAACTAACCAACAGAAATCCAGGTACCTTCCAAGCCAAGATCAGACAGAACTAAACATTGTTTTATTTTACTTTATAATTTTTCTTCCATTTGACTTCATTGACTCCGAGTCTTAACAAAACAAATCTGAGGACAGGGACGAAATAAATCCCAGAGAACTGGAGTTTCCTGCAAATTTACATGGAGTTTCCTCCATGTCCTCCTACATGTTCAGCAAGGGCTAAGAAGTATATCCATTGCAAAGAAATCCAACATGGCAAAATAAGTAGGTTCAACAATGAAGCACCAGAACAACTCTTTTTCAATATAAAATACTTAGTGATAATTTTAGTCACATTCTCCCACCAAACCTCTGGGTCATGCAACCATCATCATCAACTTGTCTCTCTTCATTAAGCAGTTCATATGGGTCAGGAAAATAAAGAACCTCCTCCCAACCTTCAGCCCTGCCATATTTCCTAGAGCAAACTTCCAGAGGACAAACTGAATGGCCAACTTGTCCCTATCAGGATCAAGCATTGATTTCATGCCTGGTGCTAAGTCAGTGGCTGGGAATCATAGGTGATGAGTTCTCTCAAGGAACTTGCAGTGGAGTGAGAAAAGTTTATACATTCACATACCAATAAACAGAGATAAAGGCACTCGTGGAGATAGGTACAAGGTAAAGGGATGGGATGAAGAAGCCACCACTGAGTGTGATCACCAAAGACTGCTTCAAAGATAAGGTAAAGTTTATTTTGTCTTTAAATTGTGCTGAAGTTCACAGGTGGACAAAAGTGGAGTGTAAATCCCACACTGCAGCCACAGAACATGTGCAACAGTCTGGGGCTCAAGAAGGGTGTGGAATGGAAAAGCAAGGGCTGGGTGATGAATGGCCCAAGTCATTGGGAGGTTTGAGGCTGGGAAGTAACAGGATCAGGTGTGCCTCTTGGAATGTTATCTCTGGCAGCACTGTGAAGACTGGTTATGGGGGGAGAGATTAAAATGGAGACACCCTTAGAATGCCACTGTGATGAACGGAGATACTACAGATTTGAACTAAATTCTAGAAGTAGAGAGGGAGATAATTCAAGGGTTATACAGAAGTAGAGCCAAAGCACTTAGTAGCCCACTGAGAAGAGGCGGGCTCCCTGGTGGGTTGCTACATTAAGTGCTGCCTTAGTTTGGGTTAACTCAACACCAGATCCCAGATCCCAATATAAGAATTTGGGTGCAGGTAGTTTATTTGGGAAGTGATAGCAGGAATCCCAAAGGAGGGACTGGGAAGGTGAGAGAAAGAATTAGGAGGAGTGTGTTAAGGATAGCAGACTGCTATGGGCTCTAGGGCTCAGTCCTACTAGGAGCCCTGTCAGGCACTGTGCAGAATACTGCTCAGGGCTGACCCAGGCAGTGAGGAAGCCTGGGTTCATATCCATCCCTCAATGGTTGAGGGCCAATCCTGATTCCCCTGCTCTGACCCAAGCCAGGATGAATGAGCCCTAAGGCCAAAGAAAGCCTCAGACAGAGAATACAAGTGCTTGCAAGAAATCATAGGTATGACAGAAAGTGTCCACCAAAGGTGCCCGTGACCTCTAGGGTGGGTGAAGATGGTAAAGACAGAGCACAGCACAGGCAGCTAGGTATCTAGAAGGTCATAGACTCAGATTGTCTACCAAGGCAATACTAAATAATTTCTGAGATATGTCAAGTTCACCCCTTAAAATTTTAAGTGAGCTGTAATATACACTTAATCAGGCTACATTAAGAAAGCTTATTAGGTGAGTTTTATCTGGTCATCTTGTGTGCATTTGAGTGTTGTGCCATGGCTACAGAGGCTCCAAGAAATACATCCAGAATGAGGGACTGATATTAGAAGCATCAAGACTGCAACCATAATACTACACATAACTACTTATGATTAGGAGAGTGGATGAGAAATTTGGTGCAGGATCTGAAAATGTCAGTAATGTAAGAAGCTTCCAAATTACGAACTGACTCTGGCTAAATGTGGATGTCTCATGCCTGGAGGGAGGGAAGCCAAGTATTGTTTGATACTCATCTTTTGAGGCTTGGAACTGTCGGATTTTGTTTCTAGATCAACCACACTCTGGTAATCTTCTGAGGACGTTTTTTTTTCTTTTTTTGGCATTCCTATGGATCCCAGTCTTTCCCCATATTAAAGAAGGTGGCTGCCAAGAGACCTCAAGAGACCATCCCCAAAGAAATACATATGAATGTGAACAGGATTTGTAGCCCTAGAGAAACTTCCACACACTTTTAAACTTATCTTGGGAAAGATCAGACGTTTCCTACTCACAGATTTGAATCAGCCTGAACCTAAGGTATTTAATTTCCATATTTAGAGCAGTAGTTGCCGTTGGTATGTAATACAAACCATCCCATGCTGCTGTGATTCAGGCATATACTGATTACTGCTAACCTACCCAGAATTCGAGCTCAATTTCACAAGACAGAAATATGACTTTTTTTTTTCTTTTGGTCATAAAAGATCACCCAAGGAAGTAGCATGACAAAATGTTTCCTGATGCTGTTACAGGCGTATGGCTGAAACTCAACCTCACACACATCTGTACAAAAACGTACTGAGAAACCCACAAATAGCTGAGCTTTCTGGCAACATTAACACCCGAGCATCAGCAAGCCTTCTGTGGTTAATTACTTGAGACATCTCCTGCTTTGCTTTTATAATACCCTGAGCTGTTTATCAAAGAGGTCATAACATGAGAAAGTATTGTGGCATCTTTAATAAAGAAAAAATCTGCCTGGACAGGGAGAGAAGGAAAAATGTTGTTGCAATTGAGCAACAATCAAATTATGTCTATAATGGGCTTTAAATCTTTAGAAGAAAAGATCTACAGTTTAGCAATACAAAGCAGTATTATTCCTGTAGTTATTAAAAACTGCCCTCTAATCCTTCACACATATGTAATACATCTCGTCCAAGGATCTCAAAGTCCATTATAAATAAACAAGCAGCTACACTTTATAAAATCCAGACAAGGCCACAAAAGGGATGGAACTCTCTGGTCATGAGTAAGCCAACACTTTTTGAACAACTCACCAGCTAATGATATAAAGTCTCTTGGTCTCATCAAGGTTTGGGGAAATAATTGGGTTTTGGTTTGCAAAAGGCACTCAATAACTGCTCGTAGATATAAAGATTAATAAAAGACCTGCTACAGGAACATTGTGGAGATTAGTTAATTCATGCGAGTTTTTTTTAACAAATGTATCTTAAGTATAAATGTTTCTGCAAACCATGTAATCCCTTGTAAATTCACTGTTATCCAGAGGGCCTAGTAATCTTAGTATCAAAGCAGAGAAATGTTAGTTACTTAGAGAAATCAAGATGGCAGAGGAGTAGGAGTAGAGTTCATCTCTCTCAATAAATGCATCAAGAATACATCTGCAGGGACTTCCCTGGTGGTCCAGTGGTAAAGAATCCACCTTCCAATGCAGTGGACATGGGTTTAATCCTTGGTTGGGGAACAAAGACCCCACACGCCGTAGGGCAACGAAGCCCATGCACCACAACAAATGAGCTCAGGTGCCCCAATGAGAGAGCCTGAGGGCCACAAACCACACAGCCCACACACTCTGGAGCCCACGTACCACAACTAGAGAGAGAAAACTCCCATGCCACGACTAGCGAGAAGCCCACACCCTGCAACTAGAGAGGAGCTTGTGCTCCACAATGAAGACCTGACACAGCCAAAAATAAATAAATAAAAATAACAAATAAATAAAATAAATTTTAAAAAATACATCTATGGATGGAACAATTCTCACAGAACACCAGCTGAAAACTAGCAGAAGACCTTGGACACCAGAAAGGACAAAAAAGATCCCCACATAAAGGGGTGGGGCAAAAGAAAGAAGGGAAAAAGAAGAGGAGAGGAAGTGGGATGGGATCACACCCCTGGGGCAGGGGGAGCTGAAGCAAAGGAGAGGTTCTCACTGATGGGGAAATCAGTTGGGAGAGAAGGGGAGCATCTGATGCTGTCAGAGGAGGGTGAAATGGCCAGTCTGTGGCAGACAAGACAGAGTGAGACCGACACAGACTGTTCATGCCACAGTCCAGCATGCCCCAGACTGGGACGTGTGTCCATCGGTGCACACAGGGGCTGAGAGCTGGAACGTGGGTATTGGAGAGCAAACCCAGGGAGAGGACTGCTGTTGGCTGTGAGGAGACAGCCTGAGGGGACAGGAGGGAGGAAATTTGCAACCTGGAATGTTTATGGAGGAAACCCAGACTGCCATAGAAGCAAGGCACCACTGTTGAGTGACACTCAGGGGGTGGAGCCACCACTGCAGCCTCTCTCTCCCCATGTGTCAGCCCCCTGCCTTGCCAGGCACTAGGCAAAGCCCTCACCAGGGTTGGCCTTCTCGAACCTGCCTCCAGGCACTAAGAAAAGCCCCCACCAGGCTGACCTTCTTGTGTCTGCCACCAGGCACTAGGAAAACCCCCCGCCAGAGCTGGCCATCTCCTGCCTGTTGCTAGCGGCTAAGAAAGGCTCCCATTAGGGCTGTATCTCTCGCAGCCATGGATGCCGGTTTTCCTGTGCACCTGTCACCACTGGGGCCCCCATGACCAAGGCAGTTGCGCCACCTCCATGCCCTGTCCTCACCAGTGTAGACCCAAGTGCTCCAGGGTAGTCTCGGGAGCAGATTCCTATGGGTGGCCCACACACAGAGGTGGGGCTAAAACCACAGCTGAGCCACAGGGGTGGGGCGACTAAGGAAGAGGAAAAAGAATCTTTCCATGGAGCTGCACAAACCACAGATTTAATCCCCCTGATTTGCTTGGTAAACCCTGCATCTATGGAATATCTGAATGGACAACGAGTGTTGCCAAACTGAAACCAGTCCAGGTTTATAAGCTGTGGACTTCAGGGACTAGTACCCATGGGGGTTGGGCCAGGTGAGAGTGTGATTTGCCCCCACAGTGCCCACAGAGGGACCAGAGACCTACCTAGAGGCTGGGGAGGTGGCAGGTGGCTGTGAGTCATGGTGGGGGCAAGGACACTGACAGCTGAGACCCCAGGAAAATGTAATTATTACTATTTTTTATGTCTTGTTTTGTTCTGTTGTTTATGTTTTTGTTTTTGCAGTACATGGGCCTCTCACTGTTGTGGCCTCTCCCATTGTGGAGCACAGGCTCCAGACGCGCAGGCTTAGCGGCCATGGCTCACAGGCCCAGCCTGTGAGCATGTGGGATCTTTCCGGACTGGGGCACGAACACCTGTCCCCTGCATCGGCAGGCGGACTCTCAACCACTGCACCACAGACCCTGTTCTGTTGTTTTTTAATTATTATTTGTTTTTAGGTTTTTTAGTATTTTTTAATTTTTTATGTATTTATTAATTTTTTTATATTTCTATTTCCATGTTACTTTTTTGTTGTTCTGTGTTTTTTCCTTTTTGTTTCTTTCCTTTGTTCTATTTTGTTTTCATCTTTTTTTTTCCTTTGTTGTATTTGTTCTTATATTTTTAATTTTTTTTTCATTGTTTTTGTGTGTTTGTTTCATTTGCTTTGCTTTTTCCTTCAGTTTGCACTCTGGTTTTGTTTTGTTTTTTATTTTTTGTTTTCGTTAGTTTTGTTTTTAATTGTTTGATTTCACTTGGGGATTCTTCTGTTTGTTCTCTTGTTTTATGTTTTCTCTGTTTTTGTTTTTGTTTCTTATTTTGTATGTGTGTGTGTTTGTTTTTTTTGTTTGGTTTTTGTTTGGTTTTGCTTTTACCATTTATTGGTCTGGTGTTTTGTTTGGCTGTTCATTTGTTTTTCATTGTTGCTATTGCTGTTTGCCTGTTTTTATCTTTGCTGTTTGTCTTCGGTTTTGTTTCTTGGTTTGTTTTCATTTGTTTTCATCCTGCCTTTCTTTTTCTTTCTTTTTCTTTTCTTCCCCCGCCCCTCTGCTTTTTTGGTGAGCCGTGTGGCTTGCACGGTCTTGGTTCCCAGGCCAGAGGTCAGGCCTGAGCCTCTGTGGTGGGAACATTGAGTCAAGGACACTGGAATGCCAGAGAATTCCTGGCCCTGGGAATATTAATCAGTGAGAGCTCTCCCAGAGGTCTCCGTCTCAACTCCCTCCAAGACCTGGCTCCACCCAACAGCCTGCAGGCTCCAGTGCTGAAAGCCCCACACCAAACAACAAGCAAGACAGGAACACAAACCCAGCCATCAGCAGAAAGGCTGCCTAAAGTCAAACTAAGCCCACAGACATGCTAAAACACACCATCTGATGAGGCCCTGCCAATTAGAGGGAAAAGATCCAGCTCCATCAACCAGAAAACAGGCACTAGTCCCTCTCACCAGAAAGCCTACACAAGACCCTGGACTAACCTCACCCACTGGGGGCAGACAACAGAAGCAGGAGGAACTACAACCCTGAAGCCTGTAGAAAGGAGACCTCAAACACAGTAAGTTAGACAAAATGAGAAGACAGAGAAATATGTTGCAGGTGAAAGAGCAATGTAAAAACCCACAAGACCAAATAAATTAAGAGTAAATAGGAAATATACCTGAAAAAGAAATAAGAGTAATGCTAGTAAAGATGATCCAAAATCTTGGAATTAGAATGGAGAAAATACAAAAAACTTTAACAAGGACCTAGAAGAACTAAAGAACAAACAATGATGAACAACAAAATAAACGAAATTAAAAATACACTAGGATGAATCAACAGTAGAATAACCGAGGCAGAAGAACAGATAAATGAGCTGGAAGATAGAATGGTGGAAATAACTGCTGTGGAGCAGAATAAAGAAAAATGAAGGAAAAGAACTGAGGACAGTCTCAGAGACCTCTGGGACAACATTAAACACACAAACATTTGAATTGTAGGAGTCCAAGAAGAGGAAGAGAAAGAGAGAGGGCCTGATAAAATATTTGAAGAGATTAGAGTCAAAAACTCCCCTAACGTGGAAAAGGAAATAATCAACACCAGGAAGCACAGACAGTCCCATACAGGATAAAACCAAGAAGAAACACGCCAAGACACATATTAATCAAACTAACAAAAAGTAAATATAAAGAAAAATATTAAAAGGAGCAACGGAAAGGCAACAAATAACATACAAGGGAATCCCATAAAGTTATCAGCTGATCTTTCAGCAGAAACTCTGCAGGTCAGAAGGGAGTGGCAAAAAATATATAAAGAGATGAAAGGGAAAAACTACAACCGAGATTACTCTACCCAGAAAGGATGTCATTCTGATTCAACAGAGAAATAAAATGCTTTACAGAAAAGCAAAAGCTAAGAAGAATTCAGCACCACCAGACCAGCTTTGCAACAAATGCTAAAGGAACTTCTCTAGGCAGAAAACACAAGAGAAGGAAAAGACCTACAAAAACAAACCCAAAACAATTAAGAAAATGGTAATAGGAACAAATATATTGATAATTACCTTAAATGTGAATGGATTAAATGCTCCAACCAAAAGACACAGACTGGCTGAATAGATAGAAAATCAAGACCCATATATATGTTGTCTAAAAGAGACCCACTTGAGACCTCGGGACACATGCAGACTGAAAGTGAGGGGATGGAAAAAGATATGCCATGCAAATGGAAATCAAAAGAAAGATGGAGTAGCAATACTCATATCAGACAAAATACACTTTAAAATAAAGACTGTTACAGAAGACAAGGAAGGACACTACATAATGATCAAGGGATGATTCCAAGAAGAAAATATAATAATTGTAAATATTTATGCACCCAACACAGGAGCACCTCAATACATAAGGTACATGCTAACAGACATAAAAGGGGAAATTGACAGGAACACAATAATAGTGGGGGACTTTAACAGCCCACTTACACCAATAGATAGATCATCCAGACAGAAAATTAATAAGGAAACATAAGCCTTAAATGACACATTAGACCTGATAGGCTTAATTGATATTTATAGACCATTCCACCTGAAAGTAGCAGAATACACTTTCTTCTCAAGTGCACACAGAACATTCTCTACTATAGATCTACCTTGGTTTACAAATCAAGCCTCAGTAGATTTAAGGGAATTGAAATCATATCAAGCATTTTTTCCAACCACAATGCTATGAGATTAGAAATCAATTACAGGGGGGAAACTGTAAAAAACACAAACACATGGAGGCTAAACAGTGCACTGCTAAAGAACCAAAAGATCACTGAGGAAATCAAAAAATACCTAGAAATAAATGACAATAAAAACACAATGACCCAAAACCTATGGGATGCAGCAAAAGCAGTTCTAAGAAGGAAGTTTATAGCAATTCAATCTCACCTCAAGAAATAAGAAAAATCTCAAATAAACAATCTAACCTTATGCCTAAAGCAGCTAGAAGGAGAAGAACAAAGAAAATCTAAAGTAGATAGAAGGAAAGAAATCATAAAGATCAGAGCAGAAATAAATGAAATAGAAATGAAGAAAATAACAAAGATCAACAAAACTAAAAGTTGGTTCTTTGAGATGATAAGCAAAATTGATAAACCTTTAGCCAGACTCATCAAGAAAAAAAGGGAGAGGATTCAAGTCAATGAAATTAGAAATGAAAAAGGAGAAATTACCACTGACAACAGAAATACAAAGGATCATAAGAGACTACTACAAGCAACTATATTCCAATAAAATGGACAACCTGGAGGAAATGGACAAATTCTTAGAAACGTACAACGTTCAAATACTGAACCAGGAAGAAATAGAAAATACGGACAGAACAATCACAAGTAATGAAACTGTGATTTAAAATCTTCCAACAAACAAAAGTCCAGGGGCAGATGGCTTCACAGGGAAATTCTATCAAACATTCAAAGAAGAGTTAACACATATCATTCTCAAACTCTTCAAAAAAAATTGCAGAGGGAGGAATACTCCCAAACTCATTTTACAAGGCCACCATTACCCTGATACCAAAACCAGACAAAGATATCACAAAGAAAGAAAATTACAGGCCAATATCACTAATGAACATAGATGTAAAAATCATCATCAAAATACTAGCAAACCTAACACATATATATGGAATCTAAAAAAAAAAATGGTTCTGAAGAACCTAGGGGCAGGACAGGAATAATGACACAGATGTAGAGAATGGACTAGAGGACATGGAGAGGTGGAAGGGTAAGCTGGAAAGAAGTGAGAGAGTGGCATGGACATATATACACTACCAAATGTAAAATAGATAGCTAGTGGGAAGCAGCCACATAGCACAGGGAGATAAGCTCAGTGCTTTGTGACCACCTAGAGAGGTGGGATAGAGAGCATGTGAGGGAGACGCAAGAGGGAGGAGATATAGGGATATATATATGTGTGTGGGTGATTCACTTTGTTTTACAGCAGAAACTAACACAACATTGTAAAGCAACTATATTCCAATAAAGATGTTAAAAATAAATAACACAAACCATATCCAAACACACATTAAAAGGATCATACATCATAATCAAGTGGGATTTATCACAGGGATGCAAGGATTCTTCAATATACACAAATCAATGTGATATACCCTATTAACGTTGAAGAATAAAAACCATATGATCATCTCAATAGATGCAGAAAAAGCTTTTGACAACATTCAACACTGATTTATGATAAAAAAAAAAGAAAAACTCTCCAGAAATGGGCATAGAGGTAACATACCTCAACATAATAAAGGCCATATGTGACAAACCCACAGCAAACATTATTCTCAGTGGTGAAAAACTGAAAGCATTTCCTCTAAAATCAAGAAAATGACAAGGGTGCCCACTCTCGCTGTTCTTATTCAACATAGTTTTGGAAGTCCTAGCCACAGCAATCAGAGAAGAAAAAGAAATAAAAGGAATCCAAATTAGCAAAGAAGAGGTAAAACTATCACTGTTTGCAGATGACATGATACTATACATAGAAAATTCTAAATATGCTACCAGAAAACTACTAGAGCTACTCGGTGAATTTAGTAAAATTGCAGGATACAAAATTAATACACAGAGATCTCTTGAGATCCTATACACTAACAACAAAAGATCAGAAAGAGAAATTAAGGAAACACTCCTATTTACCATGGCAACAAAAATAAAATACCTAGGAATAAACCTACCTAAGGAGGCAAAAGACCTATATGCAGAAAACTATAAGACATGATGAAAGAAATCAAAGATGACACAAACAGATGGAGAGATATACCATGTTCTTGGACTGGAAGAATCAATGTTGTGAAAATGACTATACTACCCAAAGATTCATACTTCAGATTCAATGTAATCCTTATTAAAATTACCAATGGCATTGTTCACAGAACTAGAACAAAAAAATTTACAGTTTGTATGGAAACACAAAAGACCTCAAATAGCAAAGGCAATCTTGAGGGAAAAAAAAGAAAAATGGAGCTGGAGGAATCAGGCTCCCTGACTTCAGACTATACTACAGGGCTACAGTAATCAAGACAGTATGGTACCAATACAAAAACAGAAATATAGATCAATGGAAGAGGATAGGAAATCCAGAGATAAACCCACACAACTATGGTCTCCTAATCTGTGACTAAGGAAGCCAGAATATACAATGGAGCAAAGACAGAGTCTTCAATAGGTGGCCCTGGGGAAACTGGACAGCTACATGTAAAAGAATTAAATTAGAACACTCCCTAATACCATATACAAAAATAAACTCAAAATGGATTAAAGACCTAAATGTAAGTCCAGACAGTATAAAACTCTTAGAGGAAAACATAGGAAGAACACTCTTTAACATAAATTGCAGCAAGATCTTTTTTTAACCCACCTCCTAGAGTAATGAGAATAAAAATAAACAAATGGGACCTAATGAAATTTAAAAGCTTTTGCACAGCAAAGGAAGCCATAAACAAGACAAAAAGACAACCCTCAGAATGGGAGAAAATATTTGCAAACAAAGCAACTGAGAAGGGATTAATCTCCAAAATATACAAACAGCTCATGCAGCTCAATATCAAAGAAACAACCAATCAAAATATGGGTGAAAGACCTAAATAGACATTTCTCCAAAGAAGACATACAGATAGCCAACAAAAACATGAAAAGATGCTCAACATCACTAATTAATAGAAATGCAAACCAAAACTACAATGAGATATCACCTCACACTGGTCAGAATGGTCATCATCAAAAAGTCTACAAACAATAAGTGCTGGAGAGAGCATAGAGAAAAGGGACCCCTTTTGCACTGCAGATGGGAATGTAAATTAGAGGTTCCTTAAAAAACTAAAAATAGAACTACCATATGACCCGCAATGCCACTACTGGACATATACCCTGAGAAAACCACAATTCAAAAAGATACATGTACCACAATGTTCATTGCAACACTATTTACAATAACCAGGACATGGAAATAACCTAAATGTCCATCAACAGAGGAATGTATAAAGAAGATGTGGTACATATATACAATGGAATATTACTCAGCCATAAAAAGGAATGAAATTGAGTTATTTGTAGTGAGGTGGATGGACACAGCAGACACAGTGGGGAAAGGGGAAGCTGGGACAAAGTGAGAGAGTAGCATTGACATATATACACTACAAAATGTAAAATGGATGGCTATAGGGAAGATGCTGCATAGCACAGGGAGATCAACTTGATGCTTTGTGATGACCTAGAGGGGTGGGATAGGGAGGGTGGGAGGGAGGCTCAAGATGGAGGGGATATGGGGATATATGTATATGTATAGATGATTCACTTTGTTGTACAGCAGAAACTAACACAACATTGTAAAGCAATTATACTCCAATAAAGATGTGAAAAAAAGACACATGCACCCAATTGTTCATTGCAGCACTATTTACAATAGCCAGGACATGGAAATAACCTAAATGTCTAACAACAGAGGAATGTATAAAGAAGATGTGGTACATATATACAATGGCATATTACTCAGCCATAAAAAGGAATGAAATTGAGTCATTTGTAGAAACATGTATGGACCTAGAGACTGTCATACAGAGTGAAGTAAGTCAGAAAGAGAAAAACAAATATCTATATTAATGCATATATATGGAGAAGAAATTGGTATGGACGATCTTATTTTTTATTGGAATATAATTGCTTTACAATGTTTTGTTAGTTTCTGCTGTACAGTGAAGTGAATCAGCTATATGTAGACATATATCCCCTCCCTCTTGGACCTCCCCCCATCCCACCTATCTAGGTCATCACAGAGCACCAAACTGAGCTCAGAGTTCTATATAGCAGGTTCCCACTAGCTATCTATTTTACACATGGTAGTGTATTTATGTTAAACTTAATCTCCCAATTTACAAAGCAGAAATAGAGACACAGACTTATAGAACAAAAGTATGGATACCAAGGGGGAAGGGGGTGTGGGATGAATTGGGAGATTGGGACTGACATATATACACTGTTGATAATATGTATAAAACAGATAACTAACGAGAGCCTACTGTATAGCACAGGGAACTCTACTCAATGCTCTGTGGTGACCTAAATGGAAATAAAAATAGGGGATATGTTTACACATATAGCTGATTCACTTTGCTGTACAGTAGAAACTAACACAACATTGTAAAGCAACTATACTCCAATAATTTTTTTTCTTTCTAAAAATCAAAAAGTAAAAGTAAACTCATAGAAATAGACTCACAGGCAGAAAACAAACTTACAGTTACCCAAAAGGAAAGGGGGGAAGAGATAAATTAGAAGGTTGGGATTAATGTACACACACTACTATATATAAAATAGATAACCAACAAGGACCTGCTGTATAGCACAGGGAAATCTGCTCAAAATTATGTAGCAACCTAAATGGGAAAAGAATTTGAAAAAGAATAGATACATGTATATGTATAACTGAATCACTTTGCGGTACACCTGAAACTAACACAACATTGTTAATCAACTATACTCCAATATAAAATAAAAAGTTTAAAAACAAAACAGAACAAACAAAAAAGAAATGTTAGTTACTTAACTCCCTGCTACCTGTAGCTTCATTACTATCTTTCCAAATCCCTGCAGAATATAACTCTTGGGTAATTGCAAATCTGAGTCCCAGTGAACACGAAGGAAAGCTGTCTAAGGCAAGAAAACAGAAAGCTCACAATGTTTGAGGAGCACAAAACTGCAATTAGCTGGTAATGTTAGACACTTTACTCATCTAGAAAATGTTCACCAAAGTCACAGAACCCAAGGAGAAATGTTTGAGTGTCCAGTATATGCCAGGCCTTGTGTTTGACAT
This sequence comes from Grampus griseus, assembly GCF_964374135.1. Classification (NCBI taxonomy): domain Eukaryota; kingdom Metazoa; phylum Chordata; class Mammalia; order Artiodactyla; family Delphinidae; genus Grampus; species Grampus griseus. The sequence goes on from NC_139008.1 coordinate 55,069,967, forward strand.
TGGCTTAGACTACAAAACAGCAAAGGTAGAGATAGGGGAGGGAGAAAAAAAGGAACTTTTAACCCAATGAGTGCTATCTAGGGTGATGGTCAATGGGATTCATAGCCCTAGAGCAGGGTTTTCAACTTTGGCCCTATTGACACTGAGGGCCAGATAAGTTGTAATTATGAGGAGCTGTGCACTGTAGGATGTTTAGCAACATCCTACCCACCAAACACCTGTAGCACTCTGCTCCCTCTCCCAACACTGCCCCAGTTGTGACAACCAAAAATGTCTCTAGACAGTGCCAAGTGTCCCTTGGAGGGCAAAACTGTCCCCTGGTTGAGAACCACTGCCCTAGAAATCTCAGAAAATAATTAAACTTCTTTCATTTTTATATTGACATTAATTAGACAATTCTGGTTAAAATACTTAATTGTATCTTCAACTAACACATCCCCAGGTATTTTCAAAATCTGTGGCATCCAGATCAATCAGTGTCCAAGGGCCACTTATATAATGACACATCCTATTTCAACAAGGCATCTGCCCTCATTTCTGTATTATAAAATCAGGCTCCAAAAGTAACACTTACATTGAAAAATATCAAAACAGAACATTTACTAATATTGTAAAGGACTGAATATAAGATGACAGTAAATCTCCATAAAGTCATATGTCAAAGAATGACTCAGAGACACATAGTTAATTATCTGCATGTCAAAAAACTCACTTGTATGTAAAGGAGATGGCCATTGGACTTTTGTCAGTGAACAAAGGTGAAAGCAGGATTTATTAAAAAAAAAAAAAAGCGGTGAGAGAGAAGAGGAAAAAACAGTAAGAACAGTAGGCCTTATTTTGCATTTTGGAGGTAAATTAATTAGCTGGCAGCTAGCAAAGAGGTCTATCTGGGCCATCTGCCCTTGAACAGGCCACGTAAGATTTCAGACGTAGCATTTTCAGTTGACGATGGATTCTCCAAGAAACCTTGAGAGTGTTGCTGAGTATGCATGAGGGGCTGGGTGACACGTCTGCTGGGTCCTTCATCAGGTGGGTGAGATCTGCACCATTTCTCTATTCGGAATAACTCTCATAGGAAGACTAGTTTTAATATAGCAGCCTTATTTTCTATTCTATAACTGGATAGAAGTTTCTGGTGGCCCAGTGGTTAGGACTCCATGCTTTCACTGTTGAGGGTACGGGTTCAGTCCCTGGTCGGGAATTAAGATCCCACAAGCTGCACAGCATGGCCAAAAAAAGAAAGAAAGAAAGAAAAAAGTATAACTGGGGATAGAAAGGAATTGCTACATAAAACAAGCTTCAAATTCCCAAGAACTAGAAATCTTAGATCAGGAGATTTCTCTTCAGACATAGATTTTTCTGTTCTAGGTGACAGACAAGCAAGTACCAGGTTTCTCCACCTGTTCACCACGTTGCAAAAGTGCCAATCTCACGCTCACCTGCCCTTCCCTCCTGCACTGGAAGAGATTCTAGACACTGAAAGTGCTGCTGAAAAATGACAGGAGAGAGCTCCTTGAAGTGCCACAACCTTGTTGATGTTTCCGGAAAGGCTACCATTTTCTTGCATCATGTAGAATTACTCCAGTAAACAAGCAACCATGGTTTGGCATCCATACTATCTCTGAGACCAGTTCCTGGCACAACGTGGTCAGTCAATAAATAGCAAATATTGTTGGAGTTTTCATTATTATAGTTAGCATTTATTGAACATTTACTATGCTCCAGGCATTGGTCCAAGCACTATGCATATTTTATTTCATTTACTTTTCAATCAACCTCAAATTTTTATAAGAACTATTTTATCCCCATTTTACAGATGAAGTCTAAAAGGTTAGACATTCTTATTATTGCAAGTTCATATAATTATTTTTCATATTTCACTAATCTCCATGTTTTTCTTTGGAAATAACTTGCTTTTTCTTGACTCTGTCTTTTCTTGATCTCTGTCTTTGCCTGCCCCACCCCCACTCCAAGGCCTTTAGTCATGACCTCTCCTTAAAATGTACTTCAAATTTTTCATTTCTCTGTTGAGCAATGGAGCCCAGAATTAGAAGTAATTGATACCATTTTTGAGTGTTTGTTCTAAGCCATGGATCTATTTCTGAGCATACTACATGCCAGACATTGGAAATCATTCAAAGATATGACTAAGATATGATTTTTGCCCTTTGAGACCCTCCCAAAATGAAACCAAGAAATGCCCAACACAACAATGAGACATAAGCTATAGACCAAGGGAGCCAGGAGGAGAGAGTAACTGGTCCTGCCTGGGGCCATGAAGGAAACAGAACTTAAACTGAGTTTGTTTTTTTTTAACATCTTTATTAGAGTATAATTACTTTACAATGTTGTGTTAGTTTCTGCTGTATAACAAAGTGAATCAGCTATAAGTATACATATATCCCCATATCACCCACCCCTTGCCTCTCCCTCCCACCCTCCCTATCCCATCCCTCTAGGTGGTCACAAAGCACCGAGCTGATCTCCCTGTGCTATGCAACTGCTTCCCACTAGCTATCTATTTTACATTTGGTAGTGTATATATGTCCATGCCACTCTCTCACTTCATCCCAGCTTACACTTCCCCCTCCCCGTGTCCTCAAGTCCATTCTCTACATCTGTTTCTTTATTCCTATCCTGCCCCTACGTTCTTCAGAACATTTTTTTTTTAAGATTCCATATATATGTGTTAGCATACAGTATTTGAGGACGAGTGAGAGTTAGTCAGAAAGGGAAATAGAAGGAAGTGCTCTGGTCAAAGGAAATGGTATCATACAAAAGTCACACACTTTCCCTTTGCACTATATACCCATTTACTTTTGCAGTAAATATTTTCACAGGTAGCACATGCCAAATACAGCAATAGCTGCTGGGGATCCTGTGGTGAACAAGAGAAGCAAGGCTGGGGCCCATGTGGACCTAATATTCTAATGAGGGACAGTGTGGTATCTGCTTTCCAAAGATGGCCAACATCAATTATCTCCCCACCTGTATGCACATGCCATTCCTTCTTCCTCCCATCAGCAATTGGGGCTTATGTCTCCTCCCCTGAAATTGGAGCTGAGCCTGTGACTGCTTTGTCCAATCAAATGTGGATGAAGTGACATTTTGAGACTTCCAAGCTCGGGCATGAAGAAGGCCTGGAAGTTTCCACTTTCTCCCTTTTGGAGCTCTGAGCTTCCATGAAAGGAGTGTAAGCTCCCATTTTGGAGTGAGAGGCCACCTTGAAGAGTACAAGGCACTGTACATCCTACTCCACACCACCAACAGACTGCAGCTGCATGAGAGGACTTGTTCCAGTTATCCTATGACTGCATAACAGACCACTCCAAAATTTTTGGAGTGGCTCAAAACAATAACATTTACTTTACTCATACATCTTCAATTTGGGCAGAGCTTGGCATCACCACATGATGCTGCACATGGTGACAGCTTGAGTAAATTTGACTGCGAGCTAAAGGATTCACATCCAACCTGGCTAAATTGTATGCTGGCAGGTTGTTGCTGCTTATCATCTGTAATCTCAGCCAGAACTGAGACTCCATATAACCTAGCTTCTTCAGGGCATGGCGACTGGATTCCAAGTATGAGTGTCCCAAGAGAGAGCCATGGGAAACTGTACTGCCTTTCATGAACTAGCCTTGAAGTTATATAGCATATCTTCTGCTATACTCTGTTCTATTAGTTGAGCAATACAAAATGGCTTACCTAACTTAAGAGGAGGAGACACAGTCTCCACCATTTGATCAGAGTGTGGCAAGATTCTGGAATCGCATGTAGAACAGGGAATATTGTTGTGGACATTTTTATCTACAGAGTCCGAGGAAGGCCAGTAGAATAACTGACCTGTTTAACCATGGCCAATCCATGGAATCATGAAATATAATAAAATGTATGGGGACTTCCCTGGTGGTGCAGTGATTAAGAATCTGCCTGCCATTGCAGGGGACACAGGTTTGATCCTTGGTGCAGGAAGATCCCACATGCCATGGAGCAATTAAACCCATGCGCCACAACTACTGAGCCTGTGCTCTAGAACCTGTGAGCCACAACTACTGAGCCCACACACCACAACTACAGAAGCCTGTGCACTCTAGGGCTCACATGCCACAAATACTGAGCCCTCTTGTTGCAACTACTAAACCCCGCACACCTAGAGCCCATGCTCCGCAACAAGAGAAGCCAACAAAATGAGAGGCCTGTGTGCCACAATGAAGAGTATCCCCCACTTGCCACAATTAGAGAAAAGCCCACGCACAGCAACAAAGACATAACACAGTCAAAAGTAAATAATAAAATTTTAAAAAATTAAAAATAATAAAAAATTTTATGTTTCTTAAGACAGTGACTTTCGGACAGACTATGGGAGGGCTCATGCCAAGGAGTAATTCCCAGAATGTTTGCTGCCAGTGTCTTTGTCCCCATGGTGCGACACAGCCACCCTCTGCCTCTGCAGGAGACCTTCCAACTCTAGCAGCAAAAACAGAAAGAGACTGGTCTCTGATGACATTATGGAGCTGGCATATTGACCCTGTGATGCTCATTTCTGGAGTTCTCATTATATGAGATAAACAAAAGAACAAATTCATTTCAGGAAAACTAAGAAGGAAAGAATAGCTGTGGATTTGCTCTCTGCTCAGGTGACACCATGTGGATGAAATGCTCTTGGTGCTGCAGCCAGGAGTCAGTGCTGTGCCTCTGAGGTGGGAGAGCCAACTTCAGGACACTGGTCCACAAGAGACCTCCCAGCTCCACGTAATATCAAATGGTGAAAATCTCCCAGAGATCTCCATCTCAACACCAACACCCAGTTTCACTCAACGACCAGCAAGCTACAGTGCTGGACACCCTATGCCAAACAACTAGCAAGACAGGAACACAAACCCACCCATTAGCAGAGAGGCTGGCTACAATCATAATAAGGCCACAGACACCCTAAAACACACCACCAGAAATGGACCTGCCCACCAGAAATACAAGATCCAGCCTCATCCACTAGAACACAGGCACTAGTCTCCTCCATCAGGAAGCGTACACAACCCACTGAACCAACCTTAGCCACTGGGGACAGACACCAAAAACAACAGGAACTATGAACCTGCAGCCTGAAAAAAGGAGACCCCAAACACAGTAAGATAAGCAAAATGAGAAGACAGAAAAACACACAGCAGATGAAGGAGCAAGATAAAAACCCACCAGACCTAACAAACAGAGAGGAAATAGGCAGTCTACCAGAAAAAAAATTCAGAATAAGGATAGTAAAGATGATCCAAAATCTTGGAAATAGAATAGGGAAAATGCAAGAAACATATAAAAAGGACCTAGAAGAACTAAAGATGAAACAAGCAACGATGAACAACACAATACATGAAATTTAAAATACTCTACAAAGGATCAGTAGCAGAATAACTGAGGCAGAAGAATGGATAAGTGACCTGGAAGATAGAATAGTGGAAATAAATACTGTAGAGCAGAATAAAGAGAAAAGAATGAAAAGAACTGAGGACAGTCTCATAGATCTCTGGGACAACATTAAATGCACCAACATTCGAATTATAGGGGTTCCAGAAGAAGAAAAGAAAAAGAAACGGACTGAGAAGATATTTGAAGAGATTATAGTTGAAAACTTCCCTAATATGGGAAAAGAAATAGTTAATCAAGTCCAGGAAGCACAGAGAGTCCCATTCAGGATAAATCCAAAGAGAAACACGCCAAGACACATATTAATCAAACTGTCAAAAATTAAATACAAAGAAAACATATTAAAAGCAGCAATGGAAAAACAACAAATACACAAAGGGATTCCCCATAAGGTTAACAGCTGATCTTTCAGCAGAAACTCTGCAAGCCAGAATGGACTGGCAGGACATATTTAAAGTGATGAAGGAGAAAAACCTACAACCAAGATTACTCTACCCAGCAAGGATCTATCTCATTCAGATTTGATGGAGAAATTAAAACTTTTACAGACAAGCAAAAGCTGAGAGAGTTCAACACCACCAAACCAGCTTTACAACAACTGCTAAAGGATCTTCTCTAGTCAAGAAATACAAGAGAAGGAAAAGACCTATAATAACAAACCAAAAACAATTAAGAAAATGGAAATAGGAACATACATATCGATAATTACCTTAAATGTATATGGATTAAATGCTCCCACCAAAAGACACAGACTGGCTGAATGGATACAAAAACAAGACCCATATATTTGCTGTCTTCAAGAGACCCACTTCAGACCTAGGGACACATACAGACTGATAGTGAGGGAATGGAAAAATATATTCCATGCAAATGGAAACCAAAAGAAAGCTGGAGTAGCAATTCTCATATCAGAAAAAATAGACTTTAAAATAAAGACTATTAGAAGAGACAAAGAAGGACAGTACATAATGATTAAGGGATCGATTCAAGAAGAACATATAAAAATTGTAAATATTTATGCACCCAACATAGGAGCACCTCAATACATAAGGCAAATACTAACAGCCATAAAAGGGGAAATTGACAGTGACACAATCATAGTAGGGGACGTTAACACTCCACTTTCACCAGTCAACAGATCATCCAAAATGAAAATAAATAAGGAAACACAAGCTTTAAATGATACATTAAACAAGATGGACTTAATTGATATTTATAGGACATTCCATCCAAAAACAACAGAATACATGGTTTTCTCAAGTGCTCATGGAACAGTCTCCAGGATACATCATATCTTGGGTCACAAATCAAGCCTTGGTAAATTTAAGAAAACTGAAATTGTATCAAATATCTTTTGTGACCACAATGCTATGAGATTAGATATCAATTACAGGAAAAGATCTGTAAAAAATACAAACACATGGAGGCTAAACAATACACTATTTAATAATGAAGTGATCACTGAAGAAATCAAAGAGGAAATTTAAAAAAACCCTAGAAACAAATGATAATAGAGACAAGGTAACCCAAAACCTATGGAATGCAGCAAAAGCAGTTCTAAGAGGGAAGTTTATAGCAATACAATCCTACATTAAAAAACAGGAAACATCTCGAATAAACAACCTAACCTTGCAACTAAAGCAATTAGTGAAAGAACAACAACAAAAAAAAAAAACCCCAAAGTTAGCAGAAGGAAAGAACTCATAAAGGTCAGATCAGAAATAAATGAAAAAGAAATGAAGGAAATGATAGCAAAGATCAATAAAACTAAAAGCTGGTTCTTTGAGAAGATAAACAAAATTGATAAACCATTAGCCAGACTCATCAAGAAAAAAAGGGAGAAGATTCAAATCAATAGAATTAGAAACGAAAAAGGAGAAGTAACAACTGACACTGCAAAAATACAAAAGATCATGAGACATTACTACAAGCAACACTACACCCAAAAAATGGACAACCTGCAAGAAATGGACAAATTCTTAGATATGCACAAACTGCCAAGACTGAATCAGAAAGAAATAGAAAATATGAACAGACCAATTACAAGCACTGAAATTGAAACTGTGAATAAAAATCTTCCAACAAACAAAAGCTCAGGACCAGATGGCTTCACAGTTGAATTCTATTAAACATTTAGAGAAGAGCTAACACCTATCTTTCTCAAACTCTTCCAAAATATAACAGAGGGAGGAAGACTCCCAAACTCATTGTACGAGGCCACCATCACCCTGATACAAGAACCAGACAAGGATGTCACAAAGAAAGAAAACTACAGACCAATATCACTCATGAACATAGATGCAAAAATACTAGCAAACAGAATCCAACAGCACATTAAATGAATCATACACCATGATCAAGTGGGGTTTATTCAAGGAATGCAAGGATTCTTCAATATATGCAAATCAATCAATGTGATACAGCATATTAACAAATAGAAGGAGAAAAATGATATGGTCATCTCAATAGATGCAGAGAAAGCTTTTGACAAAATTCAACACCCATTTATGATAAAAACCCTCCAAAAAGTAGGCATAGAGGGAACCTACCTCACAATAATAAAGGTCATATATGACAAACCCACAGCCATCACCATCCTCAATGGTGAAAAACTGAAAGCATTTCCACTAAGATCAGGAAAAAGACAAGGTTGCCCACTCTCACCACTCTTATTCAACATAGTTTTGGAAAGTTTCACCACAGCAATCACAGAAGAAAAGGAAATAAAAGGAATCCAAATCAGAAAGGAAGAAGTAAAGCTTCACTGTTTTCAGAAAACATGATACTATATGTAGAGAATCCTAAAGATGTTATGAGAAAACTACTAAAGCTAATCAATGAATTTGGTAAAGTAGCAGGATACAAAATTAATGCACAGAAATCTCTGGCATTCCTATACACTAATGATGAAAAATATGAAAGTGAAATCAAGAAAACACTCCCATTTACCATCGCAACGAAAAGAATAAAATATCTGGAAATAAACCTACCTAAGGAGACAGAAAACCTGTATGCAGAAAATTATAAGACACTGATGAAAGAAATTAAAGATGATACAAATAGATAGAGAGATATACCATGTTCTTGGATTGGAAGAATCAACATTGTGAAAATGACTCTACTACCCAAAGCAATCTACAGATTCTACGCAATCCCTACCAAATTACCCCTGGCATTTTTCACAGAACTAGAATAAAAAAATTCACAAGTTGTATGGAAACACAAAAGACCTCGAATAGCCAAAGCATTCTTGTGAATGAAAAATGGGACTGGAGGAATCAGGCTCCCTGACTTCAGACTATAGTGCAAAGCTACAGTAATAAAGACAGTATGGTACTGGCACAAAAACAGAAATATAGATCAATAGAACAGGATAAACCCAGAGATAAACCCACGCACATATGGTCACCTTATCTTTGATAAAGGAGGCAGGAATGTACAGTGGAGATAGGACAGCCTCTTCAATAAGTAGTGCTGGGAAAACTGGACAGGTACATGTAAAAGTATGAGATTAGATCACTCCCTAACACCATACACAAAAATAAGCTCAAAATGGATTAAAGACCTAAATGTAAGGCCAGACACTATCACACTCTTAGAGGAAACCATAGGCAGAACACTCTATGACATAAATGACAGCAAGATCCTTTTTCACCCACCTCCTAGAGAAATGGAAATAAAAACAAAAATAAACAAATGGGACCTAATGAAACTTCAGAGCTCTTGCACAGCAAAGGAAACCATAAGCCAGACCAAAAGACAACCTTCAGAATGGGAGAAAATATTTGCAAAGGAAGCAACTGGCAAAGATTAATCTCCAAAATTTACAAGCAGCTCATGCAGCTCAATAACAAGAAAACAAACAAGCCAATCCAAAAATGGGCAGAAGACCTAAATAGACATTTCTCCAAAGAAGATATACAGACTGCCAACAAACACATGAAAGAATGCTCAACATCGTTAATCATTAGAGAAATGCAAATCAAAACTACAATGAGATATCATCTCATACCAGTCAGAATGGCCGTCATCAAAAAATCTAGAAACAATAAATGCTGGAGAGGGTGTGAAGAAAAGGGGACACTCTTGCACTGCTGGTAGGAATGTGAATTGGTACAGCCACTATGGAGAACAGTATGAAGGTTCCTTAAAAAACTACAAATAGAAATACCATATGACCCAGCAATGTCACTACTGGGCATATACCCTGAGAAAACCATAATTCAAAAAGAGTCATGTACCAAAATGTTCATTGCAGCTCTATTTACAATAGCCAGGAGATGGAAACAACCTAAGTGTCCATCGTCGGATGAATGGATAAAGAAGATGTGGCACATATATACAATGGAATATTATTCAGACATAAAAAAATGAAATTGAGCTATTTGTAATGAGGTAGATGGATTTAGAGTCTGCCATACAGAGTGAAGTACGTCAGAAAGAGAAATACAAATACCATATGGTAACACATATATATGGAATTTAAGAAAAAAAAATGTCATGAAGAACCTAGGGGTAAGATGGGAATAAAGACACAGACCTACTAGAGAATGGACTTGAAGATATGGGGAGGGGGAAGGGCAAGATGTGACAAAGTGAGAGAGTGGCATGGTCATACATACACTACCAAACATAAAATAGATAGCTAGTGGGAAGAAGCCACATAGCACAGGGAGATCAGCTCGGTTCTTTGTGACCACCTAGAGGGGTAGGATAGGGAGGTTGTGAAGGAGGGATTCACAAGAGGGAAGAGATATGTGAACATATGTATATGTATAACTGATTCACTTTGTTATAAAGCAGAAACTAACATACCATTGTAAAGCAATTATACTCCAATAAAGATGTAAAAAAAATAAAAACTTTAGGCACAAAAAAAAAAAAAAAAAAAGAAAGTGAGTTTGGAATTATTTGTAAACAGAACAAAAAGACCACCAGAGAGCTGAAACACATTTAAAAATTACGCATAGAGACCTTCAAGATGGTGGAGGAGTAAGACGTGGAGATCAACTTCCTCTCTACAAATACATCAAAAATACATCTACTTGTGGAACAACTCCTACAGAATACCTACTGAACACTGGCAAAAGACCTAAGACTTCCCAAAAGTCAAGAAACTCCACACGTACCTGGGTAGGGCAAAAGAAAAAAGAAAAAACAGAGAGAAAAGAATAGGGATGGGACCTGCACCTCTGGGAGGGAGCTGTGAAGAGGAAAAGTTTCCACATACAAGGAAGCCCCTTCACTGGTGGGGATGGGGATTGGGCGGGAGAAAATTTGGAACCACAGAAGAGAATGCAGCAACAGGGGTGCAGGGGGCAAAGTGGTGGGTTTCCCACTCAGAGGATAGGTGCCAACCAACACTCACCAACCTGAGACACTTGTCTGCTCACCTGCCAGAAGGAGTGGGACTTGGGAGCCGAGGCTCAGGCTTTGTAGATCAGACCCCAGGAAGAGGACTGGGGTTGGCCGCATGAGGACAGCCTGAAGGGAGTTAGTACACCACAGCTAGCTGGGAGGGAGTCAGGGAAAATGTCTGGATCTGCTGAAGAGGCAAGAGGCAATTGTTTCGGTGTGCACAAGGAGAGGGGATTCCTGCTCTGTGTGCCCATATAAGGCAGAGCACCACCTAAGTGAGGTCCAGAGATGAGCGCAAGCTGTGGCTATCAACGGGTAGATGGGTATGAAATGCTAAAGCTGATGCCACTGCCACCAAGAATCCTGTGTGCAAGCACAGATCACTATCCACACTTCCCCCAACCAGGAGCCTATGCAGCATGCCACTGTCAGGGTCCCAAGATCCAGGGACAGCTTCCCCAGGAAAACACATGGTGCACCTCAGTCTGTTGCAATGTCACACTGGCCTCAGCCCCCAGAGGCTTGCCCCACATTCCAATTATGACTACCGTACCCTTCCCTCTCCCTGGACTGAGTGAGCAAGAGAGCCCTAATCAGCCGCTGCTTTAACCCTTTCCTGTCTGGGCAGGGAACAGACGCTTGAGGGCAGCCTACACACAGAGGCAGGGCCAAAAACAAAGGTGAAACCCAAGAGCTGTGCAAATAAAGAAGAGAAAGGGAAATATCTCCATGCAGCCTCAGGGGCAGCGATTAAATCCCGCAAACAACTTGATGCACCGTACAACTGTGAAACACCTGAATAGACAACAAATATTCCCAAAATTGAGACTGTGGGCTTTGGGAGCAACTGTAGACTTGGGGTTTGCTTTCTGAATCTCATTTGTTTCTGTATTTATTTTTATCTTAGCTTAGTTTTTAGTGCTTGTTATCACTGGTAGATTTGTTTATCGGTCTGGTTGCTGTCTTCTTTTATGTATATATTTTTTTCTTTTTTCTCTTCTGTGAGTGTGTAGGTATATGTTTCTTTGTGTGACTTTTGTCTCTTTATGTTTGCTTATACCATTTGTCCCAAGGCTCTGACTGTTTGGTTTCTTTTTGTTTGTTTTTTGTTTTCTTTTTATGAGTGTGTGTGTGTATGCTTCTTTGTGTGATTTTGTCTGTTTAGTTTTGCTTTTACCATTTGGTTTGGGGTTCTATCTGTTCTTTTTTTTCCCCTATTTTTCTTCCCTTTCTTCTGAGCCTTGTGGCTGGCAGGTCTTGGTGATTCAGCTGGGTGTCAAGCCTGAGCCCCTGAGGTGGGAGAGCCAAGTCCAGGACATGGGACCACCACAGACCTCCCGGCCTGATGTAATATCAATCAGCAAAAGCCCTCCCAGAGATCTCCATCTCAACACTAAGACACAACTCCACCCAACGGCCAGCAAGCTCCAGTGCTTGACGCCCCATGACAAACAACTAGCAAGACAGGAGCACACACCCACCCATTAGCAGAGAGGCTGCCTAAAGTCATATAAGTTCACAGACACCCCTAAACACACCACCAGATGTGGCCTTACCCACCAGAAGGACAACATCCAGCCCCACCCACCAGAACCAGGAACCAGTCCCCTCCCCCAGGAAGCCAACAAAAGCCACTGACCCAATCTCACTCACTGGGAGCAGACACAAAAAACAATGGGAACTACAAACCTGCAGCCTGGGAAAAGGACAATCAAAACAGATAAGTTAAACAAAAGGAGAAGACAGAGAAATATGCAACAGATGAAGGAGTAAGTAACCCACGAGAGCAAGCAAATAAGATGAAATAGGCAGTCTACCTGAAAAAGAATTCAGAGTAATGATAGTAAACATGATCCCAAATCTTAGAAGTAGAATAGAGAAAATACAAGAAATGTTTAGTAAGGACTTAGAGGAACTAAACAGCAGAAAAACAATGTTGAACAACACAATAAATGAATTGAAAAATTCTCTAGAAGGAATCTATAGCAGAATAACTGAGGCAGAAACATGGATAAGTGACCTGGAAGATGAAAGAGTGGAAAAAACTGCCACAGAGCAGAATAAAGAAAAAAGAATGAAAGGAATTGAGGACAGTCTCAGAGACCTTTGGGACAACATTAAATGAACCAACATTCGAATAATCATCGTCCCAGAAGAAGAGAAAAAGAAAGGGACCGAGAAAATATTTGAAGAGATTATGGTTGAAAACTTCCCTAATATGGGAAAGGAAATAAACAATTAAGTACAAGAAGCATAGAGAATCTTATACAGGATAAATCCAAGGAGAAACACAACAAGACACATATTAATCAAACTATCAAAAATTAAAAACAAAGAAGAAATATTAAAAGCAGCAAGGGAAAGAAAACAAATAACATAAAAGAGAATCCCCATAAGGTTAGCAGCTGATCTTTCAGCAAAATCTCTGCAAGCCAGAAGGGAGTGGCATGACATATTTAAATTGATGAATGGGAAAAACCTACAACCAATATTACTCTACCCAGCAAAGATCTCATTCAGATTTGATGGAGAAGTTGAAACCTTTACAGATAAGCAAAAGTTAAGAGAATTCGGCAAAACCAAACCAGCTTTACAACAAATACTAAAGGAACTTATGAAGGGAGGAAACACAGAGAAGGAAAAGACCCACAAAAACAAACCCAAAACAATTCAGAAAATGGTAAGAGGAAAAAACATATCAATAATTACCTTAAATGTAAATGGATTAAATGCTCCAAGAAAACACAGACTGGATGAATGGATAAGAAAGCAAGACCTGTATGTATGCTTTCTACAAGAGATCCATTTCAGACCTAGGGACACATGCAGACAGGAAGTGGGGGATGGAAAAATATATTCCATGCAAATGGAAATCAAAAGAAAGCTGGAGTAGGAATTCTCATATCAGACAAAATAGACTTTAAAATAAAGACTATTACAAGAGAGAAAGAAGGACACTGCAATATGATCAAGGGATCAATCTAAGAAGAAAACATAACAATTATAAATATTTATGAACCCATCATAGGAGCACCTCAATACATAAGACAAATGCTAACAGCCATAAAAGGGGTAATTGATATAACATAAAAATAGTAGGGGATTTTGACACCACACTTTCACCAATTGACAGATCATACAAAATGAAAATAAAGAAGGAAAACAAGCTTTAAATGACACATTAGGTCAGATGGACTTAATTGATATTTATAGGATCTTCCATCCAAAAACAACAAAATACACCTTCTTCTCAAATGCTTATGGAACATTCTCCAGGATAGATCATACCTTGGGTCACAAATCAAGCCTCGGATAATATAAGAAAATTAAAATCATGTCAAGCATCTTTTCCAACAACTACGTTATGAGACTAGATATCAATTACAGTAAAAAAATCTGTAAAATATACAAACACATGGAGGATAAACAATACGTTACTAAATAACCAAGAGATCACTGAAAAAATCAAAGAGGAAATCAAAAAAATACCTAGAAACAAATGAGAGTGAAAACACAACGACCCAAAGCCTATGGGATGCAGCAAAAGCAGTTCTAAGAGGGAATATTTTGGCAATAAAATCCTACCTTAAGAAACAAGACACATCTCAAATAAACAACAGAACCTTACACGTAAAGCAATTAGAGAAAGAACAACAACAACAAAAAAAAAACCCAAAGTTAGAAGGAAAGAAATCATAAAGATCAGATCAGAAATAAATGAAAAAGAAGTGAAGGAAACAATAGCAAACATCAATAAAACTAAAAGCTGGTTCTTTGAGAAGATAAACAAAATTGATAAACCATTAGCCAGACTCATCAAGAAAAAAAGGGAGAAGACTCAAATCAACAGAATTAGAAATGAAAAAGGAGAAGTAACAACTGACACTGCAGATATACAAAGGATCATGAGAGATTACTAAAAGCAACTCTATGCCAATAAAATGGACAACCTGGAAGAAATGGACAAATTCTTAGAAAAGTACAACCTTCCGAGACTGAACCAGGAAGAAATAGAAAATATGAACAGACCAATTACAAGCACTGAAATTGAAACTGTGATTAAAAATCTTCCAACTAACAAAAGCCTAGGACCAGATGGCTTCACAGGTGAATTATCTCAAACATTTAGAGAAGAGCTAAACCTATCCTTCTCAAACTCTTCCAAAATATAGCAGAGGGAGAAACACTCCCAAACTCATTCTACGAGGCCAACATCACCCTGATAACAAAATGAGACAAAGATGTAACAAAGAAAGAAAACTACAGGCCAATATCACTGATGAACATAGATGCAAAAATCCTCAATAAAATACTAGGAAACAGAATCCAGCAGCACATTAAAAGGATCATACACCATGATCAAGTGGGTTATCCCAGGAATGCAAGGATTCTTCAATATACGCAAATCAATCAATGTGATACACCATATTAATAAAATGAAGGATAAAAACCATATGATAATCTCAATAGATGAAGAAAAATTTTCAACAAAATTCAACTAGCATTTATGATAAAAACTCTCCAAAAAGTAGACATAGAGGGAACCTACCTCAACATAATGAAAGCCATATATGACAAACCCACAGCCAACATTGTTCTCAATGGTGAAAAACTGAAATCATTTCCTCTAAGATCAGGAACAAGACAAGGTTGTCCCTCTCAACACTATTATTCAACATAGTTTTGGAAGTTTTAGCCACAGCAATCAGAGAAGAAAAAGAAATAAAAGGAATCCACATCAGAAAAGATGAAGTAAAACTGTCACTGTTTGCAGATGACATGACACTATACATAGAGAATCCTAAAGATGCTACCTGAAATCTACTAGAGCTAATCAGTAAATTTGGTAAAGTAGCAGGATACAAAATTAATGCAGAGAAATCTCTTGCATTCCTGTACACTAATGATGAAAAATCTGAAAGAGAAATTAAAGAAACACTCCCATTTACAATTGCAATAAAAGAATAACATACCTAGGAATAAACCTACCTAAGGAGACAAAAGACCTGTATGCAGAAAACTACAAGACTGATTAAAGAAATTAAAGATGATACAAACAGATGGAGAGGTATACCATGTTCTTGGATTGGAAGAATCAACATTGTGAAAATGACTATACTACTTAAAGCAATCTACAGATTCAATGTAATCCCTATCAAACTGCCAGTGGCATTTTTCACAGAACTAGAACAAAAAATTTTGCAATTTGTATGGAAACACAAAAGACCCTGAACAGCCAAAGCAACCTTGAGAAAGAAAAATGGAGCTGGAGGAATCAGGCTCCCTGACTTCAGACTATACTACAAAGCTACAGTAATCCAAACAGTATGGTACTGGCACAAAAACAGATATATAGATCAATGTAACAGGCTAGAAAGCCCACGGATAAACCAATGCACATATGGTCACCTTATCATTGACAAAGGAGGCAAGAATATACAATGGAGAAAAGACAGCCTCTTCAAAAAGTGGCGCTGGGGAAACTGGACAGCTACATGTGAAAGAATAAAATTAGAACACTCTCTAACACCATACACAAAAATAAACTTAAAATGAATTACAGACCTAAATGTAAGGCCAGACACTATAAAACTCTTAGAGGAAAACATAGGCAGAACACTCTATGACACAAATCACAGCAAGATCCTTTTTGACCTACCTCCTAGAGAAATGGAAATAAAAACAAAAATAAACAAATGGGACCTAATGAAACTTAAAAGCTGTTACATAGCAAAGGAAACCATAAACAAGATGAAAAGACAACCTTCATAAATGGATAAAATATTTGCAAATGAAGCAATGGACTAAGGATTAATCTCCAAAATATACAATCAGCCTGTGCATCTCACTATCAAAAAAACAAACAACTCAATCCAAAAATGGACAGAAGCCCTAAATAGACATTTCTCCAAAGAAGACATACAGCTTGCCAACAAACACATGAAAGGACACTCAACATCACTAATCTTTAGAGAAATGCAAATCAAAACCTCAATGAAGTATCACCTCACAGCAGTCAGAATGGCCATCATCAAAAAATCTAGAAACAGTAAATGCTGGAGAGGGTGTGGAGAAAAGTGAACCCTCCTGCACTGTTGGTGGGAATGTAAATTGATATAGCCACTATGGAGAACAGTATGGAGGTTCCTTAAAAAACTACAAATAGAACTACCATATGACCCAGCAATGCCACTACTGGGCATATACCCTGAGAAAACCATAATTCAAAATGAGACATGTACCACAATGTTCATTGCGGCACTATTTACAATAGCCAGGACATGGAAGCAACCTAAGTGTCCACTGACAGATAAATGGATAAAGAAGATGTGGCCCATATATACAATGGAATATTACTCAGCCATATAAAGAAATGAAACTCAGTTATTTGGAGTGAGATGGATGGACTTAGAGTCTGTCATACCAAGTGAAGTAAGTCAGAAAGAGAAAAACAAATGCCGTATGCTAACACATATATATGGAATCTAAAAAAAAGAAAAAAGGTTCTGATGAACCTAGGGACAGGACAGTAATAAAGATGCAAATGTGGAGAATGGACTTCAGGACACAAGGATTGGGAAAGTTAAGTTAGCATGAAGTGAGAGTAGCATGGACATACATACACTTCCAAATGTAGAATAGATAGCTAATGGGAAGCAGCTGCATAGCACAGGGAGATCAGCTTGGTGCTCTGTGATCACCTAGAGGGGTGGGATAGGGAGGGTGGTAGCGAGATGCAAGAGGGAGAGGATATGGGGATATATGTATACATAGAGATGATTCACTTTGTTATACAGCAGAAACTAACACAACATTGTAAAGCAATTATACTCCAATAAAGATGTTAAAATAATTAAATGAATAAAATAAAAATAATGCATACATATACATATTTGGGTAGGAAAGATTAGATTTTAAAAATGTATTTGAATACACATTCAACAGAGTGATGGGAAAGATAGGGATTCAAGTCTACTCTAGTTTGGACATCAAAGGTGGCCTTTCTTATCATTTTTTTCTATGGTTTGAAATTTTTACATCGAGAATGGATTAATGGATAATTTCAAAAACAAGATTTTTCTAACACAAGTAGATGGAATTATGTTAATATAGAAGACAGAATGGAGAAATATTCCAACCCAAAATAGGACTTCCAAAGAAATTTATATAGGATAAATAACTTCTTTCCTAAAATGTCCCACAGAATCACCAAGCTCTGAGCTAACAATGCAGGGGGTGGGGACATGTTATGGGGCATTCCCACAGGAGTTTAAAAAGTCCAGCCCATGTGGGTGAGTCAGACTTTCAAGGAGGTTGCTTTTAAGGTCATTATGTAAGGCAGAAATTTCCTGGTGTCATTATTGCCTTGAAAATATCTTCAGTCACTATGAAGAGTACAAATTGATAGATTTTCCTCCAGCACTGGGACAGATCATAAATTTTCACTGGAGCACCAGATAGTTTGTGACATGCTTTAAGAGTGTACATTGTACAGAAAATAATAGATGGCTTTAAATGTTAGAATCACACCCAGCTTGATGAGACACTCAACCTGAGTGGCATATGGGAACCAAAACACAATGAAGGAACAGCAGATTCACATCTGCTCTTTGCCACTGAGTAGACTGGAAGGTTCATCACTGTAATACTTTTAGTCCTCCCTCCCTCCATCCATCCCTCTCCAGATAGTTGATATTAAAAACACCAAATGAACATACATCCTGACCTCCTGTGTGCAGAGCTGCAGAGCTGTTAGCTGTAGCTTTTGCCTCCAGGTCATTCACAATAAATGTCTTCTCAACGAAGTGTGAGTGTCCCTCTTTAGATGTAACTTCCAGTGAAGAAATTAGGTCCAAAGAGGGAAGTCCATATCTCCACAATAAGCATGAAGAAAAAAGCAATGGGCAGCAATGTAGAGAAACTAAAAAAATCACTGATGCCTAGAGCAAAGCCATCTCAGCTTTGGATAAATTAGGGTTCCCCAAGTCTGCTTGCCATACAAATGGGCCATAGATCCACAACATAGTATCATGTAGTGCAGATACCAAATAGAGTTTATCGAGTGAAAACACAATTATAAGCAGAGAAGTAGTAGAGTGCACACAGTCTCTGAACCTCTCATTAACCCACACTTGGGCCAGGTATGGATAAAGTGTGTGAACACAGCTGACATTCCAATTATGGGACTCTGACCCATAATAATCTATGTTTTTATAGGGCCAGGGAAAGGGAATAGCTATGAGAATATGTTACTTTGGAATCTTCTGCTCAGGGAAGAGGTCTTGTTATAAGAAATTTCGGGAGCGAGTGCCTGCTATCAGCCAGCTAAGCTAACTCAGGCCTGCTGAGTCAGCTCTTTGCTAAACTATCAAAAGGAAATCAGACACCAGGTTCATCCGGATTTCTCTCTCCTCACGACTTTCTGTTCATGCAAGTTAAAAAGAAATGTGCCTACTATGGAAAGAGACCTCCAGATGGTACTTGTGCCTCATACCTTTAGTAACCAATCTAATCCTCCTTTTATAAACAGGTGGTCACTATCACCAGATATTTGAAGATACAAAAGTACAGATGATATAAGCAGAAATCAATAATACAAGAAAAACATGAGAAATTTTTAAAGTTCTAATTATGAGAAGACAGTGGACCCATAACTTAAAAATAGACTACTAAGAAAGGAAACATTCAGAGAACAACAAAGAGCTCTTTATCATTTTTAACATGACTTCCAAGATAATATATTGAACAGAGGGGCTGAATAATAGAATGGTTATGGCTAAAAAAATCAACCCAAGTAGGGTGCTAGATGATAAATCTCTTTATAATAGCACAAAAAGAAAAAGAAAAAAATAAGAGAGGAAAGAAGGAAGGGAGGGAGGGAGGGGAAAAGAAGGAAAGAAGAGATTAGATTGAAAATGTAAAAATACAGTTTAAAATATATGGAAGAGAGTTCCATGATGCCAACATTCATCTGGTAGGAATTCAAGAAAGAGAGAAGAAAGAGAATGGGGGACAGAAAGAATAACCAAAGAAATAATAAGAGAAAAGTCCTGAGCTAAAGGACTTGAGTCATCAGTCTGAAATGGGCCATCAAAGAATAAGCAGAAATAATTTTAAGTCATATGTAGAGGTACAGACTGCTAAAATATTTATATTAAAAGATAAACTGAAAATTCCAAAAGTAAAAAAGTACCTTATAAACAAAAGAACAAATACTGAAGTGCCATCTGAGTTCTCATTGACAGGGAGTGCTAGTAGACAATGGAGCATTGTTTTCAGATTTCTGAAGGAAAATTATTTAGAACTGAAAATTCTAGTCACAGCCAAACCATCATTCAATGTGTGAGGACAAAATTAAGGCTTTAGATAGGTAAGGGATCAAAATATTCAATATCTACTCTGAAAAATGATCCAAGGATATGTCTCAGTGAAATGAAACAATAAATCCAAGAAAGAGAAGGACATGGAACACCTGGAATAGTAGTGAGTAAGATACACTACAAAACCACAAAACTTTCAGTTGAATCTAAGCAACTGCTGGTAATATGCATAGGACACTTTAAACAGTATTAATAATAAAAATATTAAATAGTGAGGACATAATGTAACATATAATAACAATCCCAGATTTCCAATAAACCAAAAGGGAGGAAGAGGTTAATTTGCTAAAGATCTTGCCTTGTTCAGGTTATAGGTAATAAATATTGATTAATGCTTGATCTTATAGACATCAGTATAAACATAAAACTAACAAATAGAAAAATAAATATAAGATGTTGCTTTAGTTATCTACCACTGCTTTAGCATCTGTAACTTAAAACAACAATAATCATTCCTTTTTTCTCTCTCATGGTTTGGGGGATGACTGAGCACAACTAGGCATGAAGGCTCCTCACCTACACATGTCAGTTGTTGCTGAGTCTCTGCTGAGACCTCAGCTGGAGCTATTAATCAGAACACCTGCCGTTACCTGCATGTGGCCTCGCCATGCAAATGGAGCTTCTTGTAGCATGGTGTCTGGATTCCAATGGCAAGGATCCTGAGAGAGAGAGAGAGAGAGAGAAAGAAGTTGAGAGAGAGAGAGAGCCGGACAGAAGCTGTGATGCCTGTATCACTTTCTATTTGTTAGAAGCGCATCATTAAGGCCTGGCCCATATTCAAGAGAAGGGGTTTAGACTCCACTTCTTACTGCAAAAGTGTCAAAGAACTTGAAGACAGATTTCTAAGTTGTTTCAGATATATTATTTCCAAAAAGCAGCTAGTGGTTTAAAAAAGAAAGAGAGGGCTTCCCTGGTGGCGCAGTGGTTGAGAGTCTGCCTGCCAATGCAGGGGACACAGGTTCATGCCCTGGTCCGGGAAGATCCCTCATACTGCGGAACAGCTAGGCCCGTGAGCCATGGCCACTGAGCCTGTGCGTCCGGAGCCTGTGCTCTGCAACAGGAGAGGCCACAACAGTGAGAGGCCTGCGTACCGTAAAAAAAAAATTAAAAAAAATAAAACCTTTATAGTCCTATCAAAAGTCAGAGAGAGAAATGAAACAATAAAAATTAAACACTAGTAAACACAAAATAATTTGGCAGCTTTAATGTTTCAAAAATTACAATGAATATGAATGGCTAATTTCTGCTGTTAAAAACAGAGACTAAAATTAGATTCAAACCAGGACTATCTACAGACTGTAAGCTGTTTTAAGAGACATACCTAATGTATGAAAGGAAATATGACAGTAAAGTGATGAACAAAAAAAATCAAGCAAAGTAAATATCAGACAAAATAGAATTAATGGCAAAAATAACATTAATTGGGAATAATAAGCTAATGAAATGTTATAAATGCTAATAAAATTATCAAGAAGATAAAATACTCATGAATTTTTATGTAAGGACATCATTTTGAAACATATGAAACAAAAATGTTGGAAAGGTGAAGAACAGTCAGCTAAACACAGAGTGGAAAACCTTTCACATCATCAGAGATTGACAGATCAAGCACATAATAAATAACTGAATAAGCAAGCCTAACTTAATAGGTATAAATATACTCAAAAAGATACATATTGTTTTCCAAAATCCATGACACATTGTAAAATTTGTCTGATGACCTCAAAGAAGTTTTCAGGTAAATCCAAAAACTAAAAATCATCTATTCTACATTATATAAATGCAATACAAGAAAACTGGAAATTAGCAACCAAAAGTTGCCCAGCTTAGAATTTAAAACATTCTTCTCTATCACACTTAAATTAAAAGGTAGATCAAAATTGAAAGTATATACCATTTTAACTGAACAAGAGCACAGCAATTCCTATGGGATGCTGTAGATCAATATTAGGAGAAATATTTATAGCCTCAAACTTGACCATGCATCAGAATCAGATGGAGAGCTTGTTAAAATGCAGGTTTTTGGGCCCCATTCCCAGAGTCTCTGATCAAGAGTGCTGGGGTGGGGCCTGAGAATTTTCATTTTGAGCAAGTTTCCAGATAACATTGAGGCTGCTGGTCCTGGGACCACACTTTGAGAACCACTGTTTTATAGTTTCACTTAAAGGCAGAGGAGGCCTTCTCTGATTACCCTAGCCCACCACCTGGTGCATTCCATCCATTTCAAATTTTAGCATCTCATTACAAGTTTTATTTTTGTTTAATTGTTTGCCATCATTTTTCCTCTAAGCACATAAGAGATGATAATCATAATGATATGAATAATGATGACAGCGAACGAGCATAATTTTGTAAATATAGATAAGTTGCCAAATACAGCATAAATTTATATGAAATTAAATGCCATGAATGTCAACAAGTGTTTCCATGTCTATAACCAGAATTTCCTGTGATGATCCAGTGGTTCTCCAACCTGGCTGCACACTGGCATTACCTGGGGAGTTTTGATAAGCACCAATGCCTAGATCTCAACTCAGAGATTGTGATTTAATTGGCCTGGAGTGTGGCTTAAGCCTAAGGAGTTTTAAAAGCTCCTAGGTGGTACCTATCTGCAGCCAAGATTGAGAACCACTGATCTATAACAAGGAAATCAAGTCAGAGATGACTACATCTTTCCCTTACTCTTAAAGGACAATCAAGCTATACATAAGTTTGGATACCAATTCCTGCCATCTCATGAATTCAATGGGAGTTTTGTCTGCTGAGGAAAAGCAGATACAACCCTCCAGCCTCCAGAATAGACATTGCTTTATGGTTCGTTGCTGCCCCACTCCCAACATATTTCACAGCAATTGTAACAACAGTATGAATTACAACTGATATGCTTTGAATGTTATTATCCATTTCCCCGTATCTTGACATTTGAGATGTAACCAAGAACGTTGCGTCCCCTTGGACTGGTTGAAGGGGGAGATTCTGATTAATGTCCTTTCAACTCCCATAAGAAACACATGGCTTGTATTAAAGACAAGATGAATGAATTGATATATTGGGAACAGCCTGCACATTAGATGAACATGACTTACTAAAGCCAGGAATGTCCTAATGATTAAATCTATCAATGTATGTGAATCAACTTATCTCCTTCAGGGAGAAGCTCTTTTAAATGGGTTGTGTTCTCTAGCAAAGCAAAAATCTTCTCCTTCACTGAACAGAAATCATCATTCATCCATGTAACTGTGAACATTAGAAATTTAATGAGCTGACAGTACAAAAATAAATTTACCTTATTCTCTGCTCTGATCACTTAAATGTATTATCCTTAAAAATACAAAAATCCATTGCCAAAATTTGTGTTTTTACTAATGTTAAACTTGTCAGATAAAATACAGGACCCCCAGTTAAATTAGAATTTCAAATAAACATCAAATAATTTTTTAGTATAAACATGTCCCAAATATTGCGTGGGGCATACTTATCCTAAAAAATGTATTTTGTATTTATCTGAAATTCTAATTTAACTGGGTGTCCTGTATTTTTATTTGCTAAATCTGGCAACACTAAATACTGTGGACCACATGCTGGAGCCACATTCTTCAGTTTTAGGGTATTTTTTTTTTGGTGGCTATTTGGTCAGAAGACATGGTCTTATCACTAAATCAATACATTAAATTTCTCTGCTGGTAAAAAAAATCGTTCTATAGACAGACAGTACCAACAAGTTAACCTTACTCTGACATGAATGAAAACCATTTCTAAGTGGTTATAGTTTCTAAAACAGAACTCCATCTACAATAAATGTAATTATTTCACTAAAATTGTTTGCATGTGTTTCTTTTCTGCACTGGGCCATGTTCCTGTACCATCTTAGTTGCCTTCATCTGTTACTTTGCAGACCTTCCTTTGCCCATACCTTTGATTTAAATTTATCATGACACATTTTTAAACAATAGCAGGAAACCTCACTTATGACTTTAATTATAAAATGGTGTTATAAAATTATATCCACATTTTATTTTTGGCAGGCTCAGTCCTCATTGAACATGAATATCTCAAGTTGGCCTCCGCAGTTCTCTTTGGTTGATTTCAGTGCTTACTGTATGTAATTGATATAAAAACACAAGTTTAGGAAGCAGTTATTGGAACTTGTTAAAAGAAGTAGCCACATTCATAAATACTTTCAGTTTGCTATGTAACATGCCAAGAGAATTAAATACACACTTTGGGGAATATGGGAGAAATTCTGACTTTTTAAAGAAAAACTGTTGTATTTTGCTCCTATGTTAATTGTTTGACTGTAAGGTCTATAGCTTTCTTTCTTTTCAAATCCCAACCGTGTCTAATAAGAAAAAAAAAAAAGAAACAAAGTGAACTAGACAAACATGCATCTCTATAAATACCGGTTGACACTTAAATAATTCTATTGTCCTTTCTTAGTGAAAAGAAATAAGAATGTGTCAGTCCTCTATTAGGTATAATAGAAAAGACCACAATAAAATCATAAAAAGCCATCATTGGAAGCCTCAAGTTTAATGCTGACTGAGGTAATCTCAATAAATTTTAAAAGTAGGAACTTTAAAAATCAAAACTAGTGATTCTTTTCCATTAATGTAGGCAAGTTTCCACATTCCTTTGGCTTCAAGACAAATGTAGTTTATAGCATAAAAGGGCTGCTTCTTTGTTTGCATTTCTCACATACGTACTACCAAAAAATATATTTCACTTAGCACAGAACAAACAAGTAGAGGGAAAAAAAGAAAGAGAGAGAATTCAATAAATTGTATTTCTAGTACTAATAAAGTGGCGAGGGAGAAATTCTCAGCCCTCAACCTTTTTTTTTTTTTTTTTTTTTTTTTGCGGTACGCGGGCGTCTCACTGTTGCGGCCTCTCCCGTTGCGGAGCACAGGCTCCGGACGCGCAGGCTCAGCGGCCATGGCTCACGGGCCTAGCCGCTCTGCAGCATGTGGGATCTTCCCGGACCGGGACATGAACCAGTGTGCCCTGCATCGGCAGGCGGACTCTCAACCACTGCACCACCAGGGAAGCCCTCAACCTTTTATTTTTAAAATACCTATTTATGGGAATTCCCTGGTTGTGCAGTCGTTAAGAATCCGCCTGCCAATGCAGGGGCCATGGGTTCGAGCCCTGGTCCGGGAAGATCCCACATGCCACGGAGCAACTAAGCCTGTGCACCACAACTACTGAGCCTACACTCAAGAGCCCACAAGCCACAACTACTGAGCCCAAGTTCCACAACTACTGAATCCCATGTGCCTAGAGCCTGTGCTCCATAACAAGAGAAGCCACCACAATAAGAAACTTGCCCACAGCAATGAAGAGTAGCCCCCGCTCACAACAACTAGAGAAAGCCCATGCACAGCAACAAAGGCCCAACACAGCCAAAAATAAATAAATATTTTTTTTAAATACCTATTTATGCTTTGACAATTATAGGATCTAGTCATGCATATGCTGAGGAACCTGAGAAATGTATCTCAGAAAAGAGAATCTGTGACAAGCAACAGCATAATTTAGGTTAACATGAACTAAGAAGTTTCTCCAAGATATAGTCCCAACTTTCAAGTTGTTCATCATCTAACCTGAGCAATACAAACAGGAAATAATAAAGTGCTAAATGGTGTGTTACAAACTCTCAGAACAATAAAGACCAGAAAGGGGAGAGAGCAGTATAACTCAGAAGGATTTTGAGGCTTAAATTATACTTAGGCAAACATAGATTAAATAAGCCAGCACACGTGGAGATTGGCTGCCGGGGATAATACATCACCTGGTAATTGCCAAAATAGTGAAAAATAAGTGAAAACTAAGACTTAAAGTGGTGTTGGTCATATACAGTACAGTCAGAGCATCTTCAAAGAATAACTCTTTCAAAGAAGAAGAATATAAACTAGAAAACTCAAGGGAATCACATTAACCACTGACTTTCAGAAATGAAGTGACCTAAAAAAAAGACAACTTAGTCTTGGAACCACCAAAGACTATGTCAGAGGAGCCATGGCCCCCTAAAAGACCTTGAAGATGCACTTTCTTTGCTTCTTTTCCTCTATTCCCACTTTACAACCTCTCACAACTCTGATCAGCAAGGCTACCTACAAGACAAATCCACAGTAAACACCAGCATTGCAGCTAATACTAAATAGCTTTCCTAATAAATTTTTATACTTACAAAGAAAATAGTAGCTGCAATTCCAAAAATATAATCATTGTATACCAAGCATTGTGCTAAGTGTTTGATCGGCATTATATCATACCATCAGCAAAATTCTATTTAATCCTCATGCACATAATTCTGTTTAATTCATTTTAAAAATGAGAAAACAATGGGCAGAGATAGGGCATAACTTGTCTAAGGTCACACAATTAATAAGAGCTGAACTGAGACTGAAATCCATGTCTGCCCAGGTCCCAAACTCACATTCGTTTCACTACATCCATGTCACAGAAATTGCTTGGAGAGCATTTATTTCCCCAACATTTTATTATGAAAAATTTCAAACACTAGGAAAGGCAAAAGAATTTGATAAACACCCATTTATCTACCCCCTAGATTCTACAATTAACACTTAACTATGCTTGCTTTGTCACATGTGTGTCTGTCTATCCATCCTTCTATCCATTCACCAATCTTATTTTTGATGTGATTAAAAGTAAATTACAGGCATCAATGGTTTTTACCTGTAAACATTTCAGCATGCAAGCCATTAATTGGAGTTCAACATTGTTTTCAGTTGCTCTTATTTTGAGATAACCTTAAATACAATAAATGTACAAATTTTAAGTGTACAAGTCAATGAGTTTTGACAAAGACATACATCTGTGCAACCCAAGCCCCTATCAAAATACAGAACATTACCATCACCCAGAAGATTCCTTCTCAGTCAATCCCCACCCCATTCCATAGGCACCCATTGTTCTTACTTTTTCCTACCATAGATTATTTTGCTTGTCCTTGGAAAGTGTTTTTAATGTATAGCTCTGGGCTCCACCGCAATCTGCTGAAAAGGAACTTTCATGTGTGAAGTTTAGAAATATGTGTATTTAACAAGCTCATCTGAAGACTGAGAGCCACTGTACTATTCCAGTCTACCTCTCTCTGTGAGACGTGATATAGTCCTCTGTTTTATTTTGATCTTTCTATTCTATGATCTTTCTATGTTCACCTAAGGGAAAATTTAATTCCAAATTGTTTTTCCCTAAATTGTTTTTATTCTCAGTAATTATGCTTACAACAAATTACACCTGTTTAAGGTAAGGAACAATCTGATTTACATAAGTATCACAGAAAGCTAGGTAGAGGCCATTAATTGTGAAAATGAGTCAGCAAAACAGTGCTATTATTGGGAGGGTCCAGTGGTATTCATGAATTAAGTGTGGTAATTTCAACAGTTGCATGGGCTGTGAGGAACATTTTGTAATATTAATGTATATTACTTTTGGATTTGTATATTCACAGGTCTTGATGAAACATGAAGTTTGATGCAGATACTTTACACGGGCAACTAAATAGTCGTTGAACGGTAGCTCTGGAAAGTTTTACTTTTATAAAAATATGACATTTTAATTACATTTTCACAAATTAAGTAAAGTTGATATCCATTAGGTATAATTTTTCTTTTGGCTACTAATTTTGACAAGTATTTTTTTATATTTTAGAAGAAAAATAACTTTTGAAAACGAATAAAATTTTAATTTTTGAAATTTTTTACATTTACCTTAATTTACATTTTGGTGAAAATATTAAAGTTTTGTATACTAATTATAATTTCATCTTATTTTTTAATCTTTTAGATCAATCCAGTGACAATTCTGTCAATTCAATATCAATTTTGTGAAAATCTTGATTAAAAATAGATTTTTCTGAATAAAGGCAAAAAATTAACAATTTAATGATTATGTAGTTCTTTATTATTCATTCAAACATTGCTGATCCATCGATAGAATACTGAGACATTCAGGATAATTAAATTTATCATCTTTGATATTTTGTAGATTTTCAATCATGTTAGTTAAAATAGTAGGAAAGAAAATAATTTTGTGTGTTATCCTGATTTATTATTTCCAATTCTAGCAACTAAAATAAATGCAGACTAAAATCATCCTTCTCCCACTATAGACACAAAAACATGTAGATAAAATACAAAAAGAAAGAGAGGGAGAGAGAAGGAAAAAAGAAATCTGCATATGCAAGAGGTAAAGAGGAATGAGTGCATGTATTGACACCAGGCCTGTATCAAAATCCTTCATGTGCACTCACAGCTGGAAGGGGAGGTCTTATCATCTGTGAGAAGACAAAGTTATGATTTTGGGCACAGAGGGGGCAAGGTGCTTCTGAACTATCTGCATAAAAGGATACAGTGAAAAGGCTTCTACTTTTGTGAAAGCGGACCTAGAAAAAAAACAGCTTTGAGACCTAATAAAGGATCAAGGAAGCTTGTCTTTTCTCAAAATTTTGAGTGAAATAAAGTAGAGTTTTCCCATGAGAAATTAAAATGTCAAACCCAAGAAATCCTAGAGTTCGCACTATTCAAGTGATGTCAGAATTCCAAGCTGATTGGATAATTAAAAATCTCAAGGACCCTAGGCAGAGGCAAAGCAAAACTCCTATGTAAGTTGCACACAACACCCACAAACACACACACAAATAACTTTTAAACCTTGATGAAGATAAACTCATGTTCAAAAATTACTCAACACGTGAGGAAACAATCTTCCATAAGAGGAAGTCAGCACATATGTCAAACTGGAATATGTATCATACCAAGAATTTGCAATAACAGAATAAGCTGAGAAAGATTAAAAAATAAGTATGTTTCTAATAAAGAGCTAAGAGAAGAAATGGAAACTATAAGGAAAGAACAGAGAACTCTGGGGAAAAAATAGCTAAAAGAGTTGGAGAAAGAAGCAATGACATTTAACTTAAATCTCAACAGATGGGTT
Organism: Grampus griseus; assembly: GCF_964374135.1. NCBI lineage: Eukaryota > Metazoa > Chordata > Mammalia > Artiodactyla > Delphinidae > Grampus > Grampus griseus. Next base: position 55,099,084 of record NC_139008.1, read on the forward strand.
AAAATACAGACTAGTTAAATTGAAAAAGGAAAAAAAGAATTAGTATCATAGAAGAGAGAAGATAGAGAATTATCGAGAAGTTAAAAAAAAAAAGATAAGAGGTGTGGAAAGACAGAGCAGAATGAGAAGATTTAACTTACATAAAACTAGAGCTCCAGAAAGAGAGAACAGAGGTGCTAGCTGAGAAGATAATGGCTGAGAATCTTCCAGAACTGATGAAAAAACATAAATCCTGAGAATAAAGAAGCACAAAAGATTGGGACTGACATATATACACTAATATTTATTAAATGGATAACTAATGAGAACCTGCTGTATAAAAAAATAAAATAAAATTCAAAAAAAAAGAAGCACAAAAACGTGTAGGCATAAAAAATTAATTTAAAAAATCATACCTAGATATACTGTTTAAATATTGTAAGCATAAAAATAAAAATAAATCCATACCTAGATGTATTTTAATGAATCTGGAAAACAAAAAAGACAAAGAGATTCATAGAAGGGAAAATTTAACTACAAGAAACTATCAGAAGCCTTCTCCACAGTAACAGCAGGTGTCAGGAGACAGTGAAAAATATCTTCAGTGTTTAGAAAGAGCTAACTATGGCCTTAAGGCACTCTAACCAGCCAGTCAAGGTGTAAAATGAAAGTGAAGCCGATGCATTTTTAGTTATCTAAAGTCTAAAAGAATGCATTATTCAAAGATTTGCCCTGGAAAAACCACTAAAGCATGATCTTCAGTAATAGGTCAATTGAACCCAGAAGGAAAATGTGAGATGCAAGAAGTAATTGTAAGCAAAGAAATTGTTAAATAGTGACAATAATAATAGTAACAATGACTAATTGAGGCATTTAGAAAAATGTAAAGCTAAACATAAGACAAAGGAATCCTGAAAAGTCACGGAGGGTGATAATCAAGATTTGATAGTAAGAGTTAATCAGCATAAGGGTAAAGGGGTTGATTATGTTTAGATTTGGTTAAATCAAGTATGCAAGAAGGAGGAGATATGGGGATATATGTATATGTATAGCTGATTCACTTTGTTATAAAGCAGAAACTAGCACACCATTGTAAAGCAATTATACTTCAATAAAGAGTATAATTTACTTACTGATTTATTAATAAATAAATTAATTTAATTTAATTTAAGTGTAATCTTTAAAACCACAGGAATAGAATCTAAAATTTCCAAACTAATAGAGAAGGAAAAGCAGAGAATAAAAAAAACTCAATAAAACACATACTGGAAAAAAGAGAAAAGTAAAGAAAAACCATGAAAAACAAAAATATGAAGTAAGATGACAGAAATAAATAAATTCAAGTGTAACAATATTCACAATAAATATGAGTAAGTTAAACTTGCCAGTTAAAAAATAAAAGTTCTTGGGTTTTTAGTCAGATCTTTAGTCGAGCTATATGCTCTTCACAAGAGACGTGATGACATAGATGACATGGAAATTATCAAAGAAATGTATGAAAAAGACAAATCAGGACTTCCAGTTAAACATTAGAAATTCAAATCAATTATTTATCTTTACTCTCCTCTAAAGCCCCCAAAAGGAATAAAGGAATAAACCCACAAAGGCAACAGAAGAGATGAGAAATGTCAAGAAAGTTTAGGAAGAAGGAAAGCAGATGGATAAGTGATAACTGACTCAGTAGAGCAGGGAAAGTTGACACCCAGCAGCAAGTTTGCAGGACTCAAGAAGCAACATGAATGTCTGACTCACAGAGCAGAAGTCTAGAAGGGCCTAAAATGGAGGCATCAAGCACTTTTGAAAGCCCAGTGAAAACAGCAAGTCTGGTAAATCCTACATAAGAAACTGATGCCTTCTCCAAACATGCAAGGCCTCTCCACCCCAGCAAGAGACAAACCTCCCTGGGAGGGTTGTACAGACAGCCTCATAAACGGGAGAACAGGAAGAGCAAAGGACAGATGTGAGGTGCCAAATGAAACACAGAGATCATTTAATGATGAGATTACAAATGCCCTTCTTGTCTTGAAACTGAGATCACTGACTGTCAGGCCTAGCCTGCAGGTAGGAGATTAAATGTTCCACCTTGGGGAAACAGATAGTCCAAAAGAAAACCTACATACATTTAGACTTGAGTGTCAGACAAAGACCTTAGTAATTGGATATCTACCCAATAATCTACAGTAAGCATCATTCTTAATTGAGATATATTAGATACATTACCTCTAATAGGGGAAAAGCAAGCATTTCTGCTATCATCACTTCAATTCAACACTGACCTAGACTTCTGAGCTGTACAATAAGATGAAAAAGGAAAAAGAGAGATATAAGATAGAAGTAATATCATGTCACATATAATTGCCTACACAGAAAACACAAGAAAATACCTAAACTGTTAAAAGTTTTTATATAGAAAAATCTAAAAGAACACATGGAAATCCTTACTGGGAAAAATTAATAAATATAGTCAAAGGCTGGAGAATAATATTTACAGAGAATGCCTTAGATGGAAAGACAATATTTTTTAAAAAGTCAATTCTCTTCCAAATTAACCTATAATTCCAATCAAAATCTAAGTTAGAAAAACTAGCCAGTCCTCCCCCTGTGTGTCTCCTTTACTACTCACACAGAACACTTCCCTTCTGACAGTTCTGGTCACCAAATGTGGAGGTGGTTTTCCACACACCAAACAATTCTCTGCAACACCAGCTGGGTGTTCTACAATTTAACTCAATTCTGACACCATCTACCCAGAGATAGTGTCAGCTCCCAAGGGTTGGGACACAGTCCCACATGACTGCTCCCACCTCACTTCAAATACCAATCACAATTAGTAGGTTCCCAGGTTACCCACAACTTCTGTCCAATATGGCTACAAATATGACGTTCCCACAACCCCCTCCTCAGGTTTGGTTAATTTGCTAGAGCAGCTCACAAAACTCAGGGAAACACTTATCTACATTTATCAGTTTATTAAAAAATATGATAAAGGATACAGATGACCAGCCAGATGAAGAGATACAGACAGCAAGGTCTGGGATTGTCCTGAGCACATGAGCTTCTGTCCCCATGGAGTTGGGATGCATCACCCACCCAACTGCATGTGTTCACCAACCTGGAAGTTCTCAGAACAAACTATCGTTGAGATTTTATGGAGGTTTCCCCAAGTAGCCATGATCAATCATTAACTCCATTTCCAGCCCCTCTCTTCTCTCTGGAGGATGGAGAGTGGGATTGAAAATTCCAACTGGCTAATTATGGCTTGGTCTTTCTAGTGACCAGTCCCTATTCAGGACCCCACCCAGAGTCATCTTATTACAACAAAAGATGCTCCTAATCCTCTTGTCACTTAGGAATTTACAAGGGTTTTAGGAGTTCTGTGCCAGGAATCAGGGGCAAAAATGAATATATATATTTTTTTCTACCTCACAGTTTCAGTGTTTTTTCAAGGACCTTGGCAAGCTAACCCTAAAATTCATTTTGGAGGATTAAAAGACAAGAATAGCCGAGACCGTTTTTAAGAAGAAGAAGAAGGAGGAGGAGGAGGAGGAGGAGGAGGAGGAAGAGGAAAAAAGAAGAAAGGGGACTCATCATAAAAGTTACTAAGACTTTTGTCGAAAGCTTTCTCTGCATCTATTGAGATATTCATATGGTTTTTCTCCTTCAATTTGTTAACACGGTGTATCACGTTGATTGATTTGTGTATATTGAAGAATCCTTGCATTCCTGGAATAAACCCCACTTAATCATGGTGTATGATCCTTTTAATGTGCTGTTGGATTCTGTTTGCTAGTATTTTGTTGAGGATTTTTGCATCTATGTTCATCAGTGATATTGGCCTGTAGTTTTCTTTCTTTGTGACATCTTTGTCTGGTTTTGGTATCAGGATGATGGTGGTCTCGTAGAATGAGTTTGGGAGTGTTCCTCACTCTGCTACATTTTGGAAGAGTTTGAGAAGGATAGGTGTTAGCTCTTCTCTAAATGTTTGATAGAATTTGCCTGTGAAGCCATTTGGTCCTGGGCTTTTGTTTGTTGGAAGATTTTTATTCACAGTTTCAATTTCAGTGCTTGTGATTTGTCTGTTCATATTTTCTTTTTCTTCCTGGTTCAGTTTTGGCAGGCTGTGCATTTCTAGGAATTTGTCCATTTCTTCCAGGTTGTCCATTTTATTGGCATACAGTTGCTTGTAGTAATCTCTCATGATCTTTTGTATTTCTGCAGTGTCAGTTGTTACGTCTCCTTTTTCATTTCTAATTCTGTTGATTTAAGTCTTCTCCCTTTTTTTCTTGATGAGTCTGGCTAATGGTTTATCAATTTTGTTTATCTTCTCAAAGAACCAGATTTTAGTTTTATTGATCTTTGCTATCGTTTCCTTCATTTCTTTTCCATTTATTTCTGATCTGATCTTTACGATTTCTTTCCTTCTGCTAACTTTTGGGGGTTTTTCTGTTCTTCTTTCTCTAATTGCTTTAGGTGCAAGGTTAGGTTGTTTATTTGAGATGTTTCCTGTTTCTTAAGGTAGGATTGTATTGCTATAAACTTCCCTCTTAGAACTGCTTTTGCTGCATCCTGTAGGTTTTGGGTTGCCGTGTCTCCATTGTCATTTGTTTATAGGTATTTTCTGATTTCCTCTTTGATTTCTTCAGTGATCACTTCGTTATTAAGTAGTTTATTGTTTAGCCTCGATGTGTTTGTATTTTTTACAGATCTCTTCCTGTAATTGATGTCTAGTCTCAGAGCGTTGTGGTCAGAAAAGATACTTGATACAATTTCAATTTTCTTAAATTTACCAAGGCTAGATTTGTGACCCAGGATATCATCTATCCTGGAGAATGTTCCATGAGCATTTGAGAAAAATGTGTATTCTGTTGTTTTTGGAAGGAATGTCCTATAAATATCAATTAAGTCCATCTTGTTTAATGTATCATTTAAAGCTTGTGTTTCCTTATTTATTTTCATTTTGGATGATCTGTCCATTGGTGAAAGTGGAGTGTTAAAGTCTTCTACTATGATCGTGTTAATGTCAATTTCCCCCTTTTTGGCTGTTACTATTTGCCTTATGTATTGAGGTGCTCCTATGTTGGGTGTATAAATATTTACAATTGTTATATCTTCTTCTTGGATCGATCCCTTGATCATTATGTAGTGTCCTTCTTTGTCTCTTGTAATAAAGTAGGCATACAGGGAACTTTCCTCAACATAATAAAGGCCGTATATGACAAACCCACAGCCAACATCGTCCTCAATTGTGAAACACTGAAACCATTCCACTAAGATCAGGAAGAAGACAAGGTTGTCCACTCTCACCATTCTTATTCAACATGGTTTTGGAAGTTCTAACCACAGCAATGAGAGAAGAAAAGGAAATAAAAGGAATCCAAATTGGAGAAGAAGAAGTAAATCTGTCACTGTTCACAGATGACATGATACTCTACATAGAGAATCCTAAAAATGCTACCAGAAATATACTAGAGCTAATCAATGAATTTGCTAAAGTAGCAGGATACAAAATTAAGGCACAGAAATCTCTGGCATTCTTATACACTAATGATGAAAAATCTGAAAGTAAAATTAAGAAAACACTCCCATTTACCATTGCAACAAAAAGAATAAAATATTTAGGAATAAACCTACCTAAGGAGACAAAAGACCTGTATGCAGAAAATTATAAGACACTGATGGAATAAATTAAAGATGATACAAATAGATGGAGAGATATACCATGTTCTTGGATTGGAAGAATCAACATTGTGAAAATGACTCTACTACCCAAAGCAATCTACAGACTCAATGCAATCCCAATCAAACTACCACTGGCATTTTTCACAGAACTAGAACAAAAAATTTCACAACTTCTATGGGAACACAAAAGACACCGAATAGCCAAAGCAATCCTGAGAACGAAAAATGGAGCTGGAGGGATCAGGCTCCCTGACTTCAGACTATACGACAAAGCTACAGTAATCAGGACAGTATGATACTGGCACAAAAGCAGAAATATAGATCAATGGAACAGGATAGAGAGCCCATTATGAGGCATTATGCTAGGGGCAAACAATAGAAAAATGAATCAGGATGTGGTCCCAAGCCTCAAATAACTCATATAGCAACAGGTCATATTGCAATATAGAAATCTTGTCTAGGCATGTAAAGTTCTCTAGGAATGCAAAGGAAGGAGCAATTACTTCTTAAGTGAGATGAAAGAGAAAGTCAAAGGAGAAGTGGCATTTGAGCCAGATCTTGGAGAATGAGCAGGTTTGCCAAGTTGAGACATTCCAACCAGAGGCTATATTTCAGGAGACACCAGTGGATGGAATGTAAGGGGAAGGGTAGTGGAGACAGACTTGGAGAGAGGGGAGCCGCAGGTTCTTAAGGGCTTTGTAAGTCAGATGTTGGACTGTAACCCAGTGGTTCTAAAACATAAATGTGCATAAGAATCACTGGAAAATTCAGATTCAGGAGGTCTGGCTGGAGATTGTGCATTTCTAACAAGCTCCCAGTAGATGCTGGTCTGAGCAGTACACCCAGATAGCAAGGCTCTGGAACTGGGCTAACCAATACAGTAGCCACTAGTCACACATGCTAGTCAAATTTAAACCATAATTATTTTAAATTAAATAATGTTTAAATCTAGGTCCTCAGTTTCACTGACCACATTTCAAATGCTCAGTACCCATTGAGGCTAGTGGCCACTGTATTGAACAGTGCAGAAACAGACATTTCCACCATCCCAGAGGGTTCCATTGGCCAGAGCTGATTCTAGAAGACAACATGGCATGATTAAGTATTTTCATAGAGAGACGTCAACTGAAAGAAAAACATACAACATAAGCGCAGTGATTTTCAGTTTTATTCAGGGATCTTACTGAGGACTATAGCCCAGAAGACAGACTCTCATGTAGCTCTGACGAACTGCTCCTAAAAGACAGAGGAGTTGCAGGATATAGATAAATTTTTCACTGCAAAAAAACATGTAGTCCAACATAAAATATTACTGCTAATCACAAAGAACAGACATCTCAAGTTGATTTTAGTGTTCTTCTATGTATAGAAAGATACAAGAATCTGGAGTCATTGAAATTTGTCCTTAGATTATCTAGGGGCCAGTCTATCCAGTGCACAGAATGCTTCCTGGTTTTCTCCATCCTGAATTCCCCATAGGGCTCACTGTCCGTGGGTGACAACAGTGGATAATGATCTTTTATTTTTTTAAATGATCTTTATTGGAGTATAATTGCTTCACAATACCGTGTTAGTTTCTGTTGTACAACAAAGTGAATCAGCCATATGCATACATATATCCCCATATCATCTCTCTCTTGGGTCTCCCACCCACCCTCCCTATTGCACCCCTCTAGGTCATCACAAAGCATTGAGTAGATCTCCCTGTGCTATGCTGCTGCTTCCCACTAACTAACTATTTTACATTTGGTAGTGTATATATGTTGCTGCTACTCTCACTTTGCCCCAGCTTCCCCTTCCTCCACCCCAAGTCCTCAAGTCTATTCTCTATGTCTACATCTTTATTCCTGCCCTGCCACAAGGTTCACTGGGTTTTTTTAGACTCCATATATATGCATTAGCATGCAGTATTTGTTTTTCTCTTTTTGACTTACTTCACTCTGTATGACAGACTCTAGGTCCATCCACCTCACTACAAATAACTCAATTTTGTTTCTTTTTAGGGCTGAGTAATATTCCACTGTATATATGTGCCACATCTTCTTTATCCATTCATCTCTCGATGGACATTTAGGTTGCTTCCATTTCCTGGCTATTGTAAATAGTGCTGCAATGAAGATTGTGGTACATGTATCTTTTTGAATTATGGTTTTCTCAGGGTATATGCCCAGTAGTGGCACTATGGGGTCATACAGTAGTTCTATTTTTAGTTCTTCAAGGAACCTCCATACTGTTCTCCACAGTGGCTGTATCAATTTACATTTCCACCAACACTGCAGGAGGGTTCACTTTTCCCCACATCCTCTCCAGCATTTATTGTTTCTAGATTTTTTTTTGATAATGGTCATTCTGACCAGTGTGAAGTGACACCTCATTGTAGTTTTGATTTGTATTTCTCTAATAATTAGTGATGTTGAGCATCTTTTCATGTGTCTCTTGGCCATCTGCATGTCTCCTCTGGTGAAATGTCTATATAGATCTTCTGTCCATTTTTTAATTGGATTGTTTGTTTTTTTGATATTGAGCTCCATGAGCTCTTTGTATATTTTAGAGATTAATCCTTTGTCCATTTTGTCATTTGCAAATATTTTCTCCCACTCTGAGGGTTGTCTTTTTGTCTTGTTTATGGTTTCCTTTCCTGTGCAAAAGCTTTTAAGTTTCATTAGGTCCCATTTGTTTATTTTTGGGTTTATTTCCATTTCTCTAGGAGGTGGGTTAAAACATGTCTTGCTCTGGTTTATGTCAAAGAGTGTTTTTGCTATGTTTTCCTCTAAGAGTTTTATAATGTCTGGTCTTATTTTTAGGTCTTTAATCCATTTTGAGTTTATTTTTGTGTATGGTGTTCAATAGTGTTCTAATTTCAGTCTTTTACATGTAGCTGTCCAGTTTTCACACCACCACTTATTGAAGAGACTGTCTTTTCTCCATTGTATGTTCTTGCCTCCTTTGTTGTAAATTAGGTGACCATATGTGCATAGGTTTACCTCTGGGCTTTCTATTCTCATTTATCTATATTTCTGCTTTTGTGCCAGTACCATACTGTCTTGATAACTGTACCTTTGAAGTATAGTTTAAAGTCAGGAAACTGATTCCTCCAGCTCTGTTTTTCTTTCTCAAGATTGCTTTGGCTCTCTGGGGTCTTTTGTGTTCCCATATGAATTGTAAAATTTGTTGTTCTATTTCTGTGAAGAATGCCATTGGTAGTTTGATAAGGATTGTGTTGAATCTCTAGATCCCTTTGGGTAGTATAGTCATTTTCACAATATTGATTCTTCCAATCCAAGAATGTGATATATTTCTCCATCTGTTTATGTCATCTTTGATTACTTTCATCAGTGTTTTATAGTTTTCTGAATATAAGTCTTTTCCATCTTTAGGTAGGTTTATTCCTAGGTACTTTATTCTTTTTTTGCAAAGGTAAATGGGAGTGTTTCCTTAATTTCTCTTTCTGATTTTTCCTTGTTAGTGTATAGGAATGTCAGAGTTTTCTGTGCATTAATTTTGTATCCTGCCACATTACCAAATTCACTGATTAGTTCTAGTAGTTTTCTGGTGGCATCTTTAGCATGCTCTATGTATAGTATCATGTCATCAGTAAACAGTGACAGTTTTATGTCTTTTCCAATTTGTATTCATTTTACTTCTATTGCTTCTCTGATTGTTGTGGCTAGGACTTCCAAAACTATGTTGAATAAGAGTGGCAAGAGTGGACATCCTTGTATTCTTCCTGATCTTGGTGGAAATGCTTTCAGTTTTTCACGATTGAGAATTATGTTGGCTGTGGGTTTGGCATATATGGCCTTTATTATGTTGAGATAGGTTCCCTCTATACCCATTTTCTGGAGACTTTTTATCATAAATCAGTGTTCAATTTTGTCAAAAGCTTTTTCTGCATCTATTGAGATGATCATATGGTTTTTATTCCTTAATTTGTTAATGTGGTGTATTTCATTGATTGATTTGTGTATATTGAAGTATCCTTGCATCCCTGGGATAAATCCCACTTGATCATGGTGTATGGTCCTTTTAATGTGTTGTTGGATTCTGTTTGCTACTATTTGTTCAGGATTTTTTTGTCAGTGTTCATCAATGATATTGGTCTATAATTTCCTTTTTTGTGATACCTTTTTCTGGTTTTGGTATCAGGGTGATGGTGGCTTCGTAGAATGAATTTGGAAGTGTTCCTCCCTCTGCAATTTTTTGGAACAGTTTGAGAAGGATCAGTGTTAGCTCATCTCTAAAGTTTTGGTATAATTTGCCTGTGAAGTCCTCTGGTCCTGGACTTTCATTTGTTGGGAGATTTTTAATTAAAGTTTCAATTTCATTATTTGTGATAAGTCTGTTTATATTTTCTAATTCTTCCTGTTGCAGCCTTGGAAAATTGTACCTTTCCAAGAATTTGTCCATTTCTTCATGGTTGTCCATTTTTTTGGCATATAGTTGTTTGTAGTAGTCTCTTATAATCCTTTGTATTCCTACAGTGTCAATTGTGATTTCTCCTTTTTCATTTCTAATTTTTATTGATTTGAGACCTCTCCATTTTTTCCTTGATGAGTCTGACTAAGAGTTTATCAATTTTCTTTATTTTCTCAAAAAAACAACTTTTAGTTTTATTGACCTTTGCTGTTGTTTTCTTTGTTTCTATTTATTTTATTTCTCTCTGATCTTTATGATTTCTTTCCTTCTACTGACTTTGGATTTTCTTTGTTCTTCTTTCTCTAGTTGCTTTAGGTGTAGAGTTAGATGGTTTATTTGAGATTTTTCTTGTTTCTTGAGGTGAGATTATATTACCATAAACTTCCCTCTTAGAACTGCTTTTGCTGCATCCCATAGGTTTCTGGTTATCATGTTTTCATTGTCATTTGTTTCTACGTATTTTTTAATTTCTTCTTTGATTTCTTCAGTGATCTCTTGGTTATTTAGTAGCACACGGTTTAGCCTCCATGTATTTGTGATTTTTTTCAGTTTCTTTCCTGTAATTGATTTCCAATCCTATAGCATTGTGGTTAGAAATGATGCTTGATACAATTTCAATTTTCTTAATTTTTCAAGGCTTGATTTTTGACCCAAGATATGATCTGTCCTGGAGAAAGTTTCATGTGCACTTGAGAAGAAACTATATTCTGCCACTTTCAGGTGGAATGTTCTATAAATATCAATTGAATCTATCTGGTCTATTGTGTCATTTAAAGCTTGTGTTTCCTTCTTTATTTTCTGTTTGAATGACCTGTCCATTGGTGTAAGTGGTGTGTTAAAGTCCCCTACTATTATCATGTTACTGTCAATTTCTCCTTTCATGGTTGTTAGCTTTTGCCTATGTATTGAGGTGTTCCTATGTTGGGTGCATAAACATTTATAATTGTTATATCTTCTTCTTGGATTGATCCCTTGATCATTATGTAGTGCCCTTCCTTATCTCTTGTAACAGTCTTTATTTTAAAGTCTATTTTATCTGATATGAGTATTGCTACTCCAGCTTTCTTTTGATTTCCATTTGCATGGAATATCTTTTTCCATCCCTTCATTTTCAGTCTGTATGTGTCCCTAGGTCTGAAGTGGGTCTCTTGTAGACAGCATATTAATGGGTCTTGTTTTGTATCCATGCAGCCAGTCTGTGTCTTTTGGTTGGGGCATTTAATCCACTTACATTCAAGGTTATTATCAATATTTATGTTCCTATTGCCATTTTCTTAATTGTTTAGGGATTGTTTTTGTGGGTCTTTTTCTTCTCTGTGTTTCTCACCTAGAGAAATTTCTTTAGCATTTGGTGTAAAGCTGGTTTGGTGGTGTTGAATTCTCTTAGCTTTTGCTTATCTGAAAAGCTTTTGATTTCTCCATTGAATCTGAATGAGATCCTTGCTGGGTAGAGTAATCTTGGTTGTAGGTTTTTCTCTTTCATCACTTTAAGTATATCCTGCCACTCCTTTCTTGTCTGTAGAGTTTCTGCTAAAAAATCAGCTGATAACCTTATAGGGATTACGTTGTATGTTATTTTTTGTTTTTCCCTTGCTGCTTTTAATATTTTTTCTTTGAATTTAATTCTTTTAGTTTGATTAATATGTGTCTTGGTGTGTTTCTCCTAGGGTTTATTCTGTATGGGACTCTCTGTGCTTCCTTTACTTGGGTGACTATTTCCTTTCCCATGTTAGGGAAGTTTTTGACTATAATCTCTTCAAATATTTTCTCAGACCCTTTCTTTTTTCTTCTTCTTCTGGGACCCTTATAATCGAATGTTGGTGTGTTTAGTGTTGTCCCAGAGGTCTCTGAGATTGTCTTCAATTCTTTTCATTCTTTTTTCTTTATTCTGCTCCTCAGCAGTTACTTCCACCCTTTTGTCTTCCAGTTCACTTATTCGTTCTTCTGCCTCAGTTTTTCTGTTATTGATTCCTTCTAGTGTATATTTCATTTCAGTTATTGTGTTGTTCATCTCTGTTTGTTTGTTCTTTAGTTATTCTAGATCTTTGTTAAACATTTCTTGTATTTTCTCAATCCATGCCTACATTCTATTTCTGAGATTCTGGATCATCTTTACTATCATTACTTTGAATTCTTTTTCAAGTAGATTGCCTATTTCCTCTTTATTTATTTGGTCTTGTAGGTTTTTACCTTGCTCCTTCAGCTATGACATATTTTTTGCCATCTCTCTCTCTTTTTTTTTTCTTTTTTTTATGAGTGGGATTGTATTCCTGTCTTACTGGTTATTTGGCCTGAGGCTTCCGACACTGGAGTTTGTAGGCTGTTGCGTAGAGCTGGGTCTTGGTGCTGAGATGAGGACCTCTGGGAGACCTCACTCTGATGAATATTCCTTGGGGTCTGAGGTTCTCTGTTAGTCCTGTGGTTCGGACTCAGAGATCCCACTGCAGGAGCTTCAGCCCAACCCCCCAGCTAATGAACCAAGATCCCACAAGCCATGCGGGACAGCAAAAAAAAAAAAAAGAGAACAATAACAATGTAAGAAATAAAATTAGACTAGGAAACTAACAGATATGTTAGAAAGAATGTAAAAATAAAAATATAGATGAAACAACAACCGGAATGTTAAACAGAACCACCATGGTAAAACAGAGGAGGAGAAAAAAATAAGAAAAGATAGAAAAGGTCTTGGATATGGAGGGCGGGGCCTAAGAAGGGGCGTGGTTTGGACAATGGGTGGGGCCTATGCTTAGGACCCACAGGGCTGGAAAAGGCACTTGGGGTTATGGTGGGGGGGGGGGGCTTAGGCTCAACAGAACAGAAGATGCCCAGGCGTGCCTCCCACCTCTGGTCTCAGAGGTTTGGGGACCCCACCTGGGAGCCTAGCAGGCTTTCCAGGCCCGAGTGTTCAGGGCCAACACCCTCCCCTCCTCTCCCACTCCTCTGGTACTGGAGGGCCCCTCCTACCTGCCTCTCCTTCTCTCCCGGGGAGTCCCTCCTACACCCACAGGACCCACACAGCCTGGAGGGAGATTTGGAGAGTAGGGGAATGGCCTAGGAACTCAGTAAATTTCCCAGGCCTGAGTGGGTGTGGCCAACGGCCTCTGCTCCTCCCATCCTGGAGGGTTCCTCCCGCCTGTCTCTCCTCTTCTCCCCCGGCCTCCCTCCTACACCCACAGGACCAATGCAGCCTGGTGAGGACCTCTGAGGGCATAGGACCGGGCCTGAGAGCCAGGCAGACTTCCCTGGCTGACTGGGCAGGGAAAACACTGGGCATGCTCCCCACCCTGATCCAAGCCCCCAAGGGTCCCTGCAGGCATGGGAACCCCTACCCTCTCTCAGCCACCTCTCAGGGGTGCTGGTCCTGTCTGGCCTCCACTACTCCTCCCCCCCTTCAGTCCCCCCATGTCCTACCAGTTCACTTGGGGGTTCCTCCCTTCTCCTTGGGTGTTGAGGTCCCCCACCAGCGTCCAGCAGGCACCCTCGTTGTGGGGATACACAAATGCTAAATCTTCCCACACACCATCTTGATTCTGCCCCCCTCATGATTTGATCCTTACAGAACTGGAATGGCAGGCAATATTTTTCCTTTACAAGGATATGAGACAAGCTAATGAAAATAACCAATATTTAACACATTGCTTACCATGAGCCATAAACTGTTAGTGGTGGTTTCAGATTATGTCCATAAATTCCTCAATACTCCTTCCTTTAAGAGGTGGAAACTCATTCTTCTTTCCTTGAGTGTGGCTTCACTTCTAATGAATAAAATGTGACATGTGATGGTATGATTTCTTTTTTCTAATATATATTTATTTATTTGGTTGTGTCGGGTCTTAATTGTGACAGGCAGGCTCCTTATTTGAGGCTCACGGGCTCCTTAGTTGTGGCATGCAAACTCTTAGTTGTGGCACGTTTATGGGATCTAGTTCCTGGACCAGGGGACGAACCCAGGGCCCCTGCATTGGGAGCGTGGAGTCTTAACCACTGTTCTACCAGGGAAATCCCTGTGATGGTATGATTTCTGAGACTCAGTCATAAAAAACCATTAATGCTTCTTCCCCCTTCTCCTCCTCCTCCTTCTCTCTCTCTATTTCTCTCTCTTTCTCTTCAATGACTCTGACAGAAACCAAGCCATGTTGCAAGGACATTTAAGCAGCCCTATGGAGATGCCTGTGTGGTGAGAAACTGAGGCTCAAGCAAACAGCCATGTGATTGGCTATTTTGGAAGGAGATAATCCTCCAGCCCCTCTCAGGATCACTGCATCTCCAGCTGACAGCTTGACTGCAACTTCATGAAAGACCCTGTGCCAACAATACCCAACTAAAGTACTCCCAAATCCCTGATCCATAGGAACTACGAGATCATAAAAGCTTGTTGTTTTAAGCCACTAAGTTTGGGGGTAATTAGTTATATAGTAATAGATAACTAATATATGGCTCTGAGTACTTTGCACATATTAACTCACAATGACCCTTTAGTAGAACATGCCATCTTATCCTCACTTTACAGATTGGGAAACCAAGGCACAGAGAGGCTAATTAAATTGTCTATGGTCAAACAGCTAATATGCATGGGAATGGGGATTCCAATCCAGGAGGTCAGGATTCAGTCTACGGCATGCTTTCTCCCACTACATTGCTCTAGCTCAGATTAGTCAGACCACATCTCTGGGGACAGCAGGAGGTATAGGTTCAGGGAGCCACTGAAGGAGATGCCTTCCTCTCATTCTGGCTGCATATTAGAATCCCCAGGGAACTTTTATCAATACCCAGCCACCACCCAAGATCAACTGAGGCATGATCCATGGGGTGCAATCTAAGCATTGGTTGTTTTTAAAGCCACCTAGGTGATTCCAACGTGCAGCCAGGGTCAAGAGCCACCAACAGAGCAGGGCTATTCCAACTGTGAGTCCAGGAGCTTGTAAGAAGCAAAATTTGTATTTCAATAAGATTGCCCAGGTGCCTGCACAACATTGAAGTTTGAGAAGCATTGCTCTAATCCTTTCCCTGGGCCACACCTGGTGATAGGCAGCAGCTGAACCTCAAATGGATGGGCACATATGGTTTTGCTGCAGGAAGTGAAATTGGGTGCATAGAGAAAAACTAAGCTTAGCATTTTAGAAAGTGGTTCTTCAAAATCCCAAAAAGACAGGAGGAATGAAAACTTAAAGAGACAAGGTGGGAAAAGCAGGAGAGAACAAATAGCTTCTCTTGATGTCAAAGAGAAATAAAGAACTCCTCCAGGGGGTGATCAGTAAAAAATTAGGGTGTCAGAGAAGGGCCTGCCTTAAAAGACAAAAATTGAAAAAGACAGCAAAATGGCCTCTCATAGGTTTGAGGCCAAGGGTAATACTACACTCACTGTATGACTTTGGACGTTTTGTGAAAGGAATATGAAAACTGCTTTATTCTAGCCTTATCAGTCTTCAGTGAATATCATGCCAGTAAAAGTTAACAATTTAAAAGAAAGGGGACAAAATTTCTTACTTTTTCCCTATTCAGTTATCAGCAGTATAATTATAGCTAATACTCAGTTATGAATAGCTTTATGACTATCCACAGACTTCAAATTTGATCAATGTCATCTGTTATTTTAAAGGCCAATCACATACAGCATTTCCTTCATCCTTTACAGCTTCCAGGAAGGTGGGAAGAGAGCACCGTATCAGCCAATAGATGAGAAAATGAAGGGTTAGGGAGGCTCTTGGTAGCATCCTCCTGCCTCAAGACAGGAAACTAGAACCCACTCCGCATGGATGTTTAAACAGTACAAATTTATCCTATTTATCCAAAAAGAGACATAGCTCAAAGGGTAAATCAAAATTACCTGCAGTGGTTATCAGATGTTTGTATGCATTGGGTTACCTGGAGGGCCTATTTCAACACAGATTGCTGAGCACCATCTCCAGAGTTTCTGGTTTAGTAGGTTGGGCCACAGCCAGACAATTTGCCTTGCTAACAAGTCCCCAGATGATGCTGATGCTTGTGGTCCCAGGTCCACGTGTTGAGAACCCATGCCCTGCAGCACAGTGGGTAACACTACAGCCTAGTGGGAAGGAGCTGGAACTCTGAGTCAGTGTGATGCTTAAATCCCACCTCTGCTTCTTCCAATGTGTGTGGCCTTAAGCAAGTTACTTAACTCCCCTCTGCCTCCATTACTTCTATTGTAAATTGAGGATAACAACAGGACAATCTCCTCAGGTTGTCATAATGACTTAAAATGTTAATTCATATAAAGAGCTCAGAGAGACTTCCCTGCTGGTACAGAGGTTAAGAATCCACCTGCCAGTGCAGGGGACATGGTTTCAAGCCCTGGCCCGGGAAGATCCCACATGCCCCGGAGCAACAAAGTCCATGTGCCATGAGTACTGAGCCTGTGCTCTAGAGTCCGTGAGCCACAACTACTGACGCCTCCCTGCCTAGAGTCCACGTTCCGCAACAAAAGAAGCCACTGCAATGAGAAGCCTGCGCACCACAAGGAAGAGTAACCCCCGCTCACCGCAACTAGAGAAAGCCCGAACACAGCAACGAAGATCCAATGCAGCCAAAAATAAATTAATAAGTTAATAGATTAAATAATAATTTAAAAAGCTCAGAGCATTGCTTAGCACTTTGTAAAATCTCTCTCCACATGATCTATTAGTATAATGCATATGGAAAACATTATTTTCCTATTAGCTTTACTCAGCATAATGTGTACTTCACCAGTAGAGCTAAAAAAAAATAAAATAACATTTTATTTACCTATTTATTCACGTGTTTTATTATAAATACAATTATCAATCTTGTTCTCAAATACTATTTATGAAACAGTGAATGAGAGAATAACATAATTTTCTGCAACTTAGAACAAATTCCAGAGGTATTGAAGCTGAATCCACCCTCTGCACCCTGACACCAAATTAAATCTTGGAGACAGAGTTTTGGGTGAAGTAGAAAAGAATAGCTTTTTTGCTTTGCCAGGCAAAGGGGCCACAGCAAGCTAATGCCCTCGAAACTGTGTGTCTTAACAGTGGTGGTGAGCTGGGGGTGGGGGGGTGTCGGGGAGTGGGGGGTGCTGTGAGGAGTCTTATAGTCAAGGGGCAGAGTTACTGATAAGGATCAGGGTGTGTGCAGGGCTCCTCATTCCTTTAATCAGAGATCATCTGGCATCAGGTGATGATGGGCAAACTGTAACCTTCTCTGGAATGAAGAGTTCTTCATCAAGTCTTCCATTCGGTGGGGGTTTTAGTTCTTCAGAAGAGCTCAAAGATATTGTTATGTATATCCCTTGAGGGGGAACCAAGACCCAGCCCCAAGGGTGCATTATTGTTTCTTGACTGCTCCTCACTTATCTCTGCATCCCCTCCTTTTCCCGGATTAGCAACTATCTGAACCTGCCCTTTGGAACTCAGGGAAGGGGACACAGAAAGGCTTTTGTGCCCAGGAGCCCCATAGGATCCTACTAGGTTTCAGTATAAGCAGATTTTGTGGCTACAACATATTAAGAAGGACACAAAATTCTTTGTCCTTCTTAGAAGAACATGGCAATTCCCATGTTATGGCATAAAAGGAAGAATTATCTGATGGGAAAAGGAAGTGGAAAAGTCAGGACAGAGCATTTTGGAGCCAGAAGTAGACAGCATGAGGGAGGAGGAGAGAGTCATCGCCAGGTGGACATGACAGAAGACAAGGCCACTGCTTGAGTGCTAGGAAACAAAGCCAGCAAAAGCTTCGTGTCCAGAACAATGATCGTAGAATGAGCCAAGGGGAAATCTGCTAAAAGAATCTGGAAAGAAATATTCAGAAAGATGGACCAGAAAAGCAAACTCAGAGCTCAAAGAAGAGGAAGAGGATGCAGGTAAACAGGGGGGAATCAGGCATTACCTGAAGGATCCTGTTCAGAGGCCAGAATTTAAGCCCATCTATAAATTTTTAGAATGTAGTGCTTCCCCCATTATGAAAATATCACATATTGAACTCTTGATCTCCCATAATTTTGCCCCATCCTCTTCTAACTTGATCTCCTACTTCCTCTCAACCACTTTTTGTCCCAGTCAAACCCACTGCTTACAATTTTCCCAAAACTTAATCTAATTCTGAAGCTGCCATGCCTGTGCTACTCTAATCCCTCCACTTGAAACAAAAGCTCTTCTTCTTCACTTAATCCTTTCCACCCTGTAAAGCCAAATCAAAATCCATCTTTCTGCTCTCCCAAAGTAAAATTAATTTATCTTTCATCCACGCTCCTTTTGCATGTTTTCAGCCATTCTATTAACATACATCCTGCCTCATGGGATAGAGGATGGGTGTTTGCCTGCCTCCCTTCCTCAGTCCTGTGACTGAGGCACCCAACCAGCACTCTGAACAGAGGTGACTGGAGCAGATGCTGCTGGGTTCTCCACTCTCACCGTTTCCCTACAGATCCAGACTTCCTTCTGTGAGCACCTGGAACCTGCTCCACTTCTTTCCAGTGGCTGGATTAGCTGGCCCCTGCAGAAGAAAGACTAGAGCTGTAGAACAAACACCCCTGGGAGCAGTCCTCCACCAAATGGATTGGTAGCTTAATACCTTAATATCCTTGCCCCTGAAACTGAGCAGGACCCTCTGGGGCTCCTGGGCACAAAAGCCTTTCTGTGTCCCCTTCCCTGAGTTCAAAGGGCAGGTTCAGATAGTTGCTAATGAGGGAAGGGAGGGGATGCAGAGATAAGTGAGGAGCAGTCAAGAAACAATAGTGCACCCTTGGGGCAGGGTCATGATGCCCCTTCAAGGGACACATAACAATATCTTTGAGCTCTTCTGCAGAACTAAAACCCCCACCAAATTAAAGATGTTAACTATTTGATGAAACAGTCTTCATTCCAGAGAAGGTCACAGCTCACCCATCACCCCCTGATGCCAGATTATCTCTGGATTAAAGGAATGCGGGCTCTGCATGCACACTGATCCTTATCAGCAACCCCGCCCCTTGACTATAAGACTCCTCACAGGAAACCCTGGGTTGGGACACACAGTTTTGTGGATATTAGCCCACTGTGGTCTGGCAAAGCAATAAAGCTATTCTTTTCTACTTCACCCCAAACTCTGTCTCTCAGATTTAATTCAGTGTTGGGGTACAGAGGCCAGATTTGGCTTCACCCCTGAGGTAGAACAACTGTGAGGTGGGTGTCCTACTCACCTCTTATACTCAGTCTCCTAGAGGTCCCCAGGTTTGAGCCCCAGTTGTCCTGAGCAACAACCTGTTCACTAATACACCCCCTGTTGGCTTCCTTCCTATCTCATCCTCACTTCCAAACTTCCCTGTTGATGTTTCCTGGGATCACCTTCAATTAAATAATTGCTCTAGAATCCTTGTCTTAGAGCCTACCTCTGGGAGAATCCAATCTAAAATAATACTCAGTAAACATCAGTATTTTGTTAAAAGACTAAAATTCAGGGAAGAAAAGAGACCAAAAGGAAAGAGAAGAAATTCCAGGAAAAGTGATTATATGTTTGGATGAATTTTCAGAGGTGAAAATGGACAGGTGGGTCCAGAACTCTTACCGGCATGGAGGTTACTCGCGGAAGAGAGGGGGCAGTCAAGGCTGAATAGGCCAGATGAAACCAGATTTTTGTTATAATGATCTTCCCCAAGAAATCCTCAAAGGTTTTCTCAAGGGATTTCTTTATAGAATAGCTACAACTTTTTTTTTATTAAAGTTGTTTTAGTGTTATGGGATTAAGACATGAGCACTCTCAGGAAGTGCATAGAAATATACTCCAAAAGGAAACCTCAGTTCTAAGGATGGCAGCATGTTGAATGGTAGTCTTCCTCTTGTCTTAGAATTTCAGTGGAATGCCCAAAGCTGAGAACTGTATCAGTCAGGATGGGCAAGGTAAATCTGCAGTAACAAACAACCGCAAAATGTCAGTGCTTTCTATTTACAATAGCAAAGACATGGAAGCAACCTAAATGTCCATCAACAGATGAATGAATAAAG
This sequence comes from Grampus griseus, assembly GCF_964374135.1. Taxonomy (NCBI): domain Eukaryota; kingdom Metazoa; phylum Chordata; class Mammalia; order Artiodactyla; family Delphinidae; genus Grampus; species Grampus griseus. Next base: position 55,119,117 of record NC_139008.1, read on the forward strand.
AAGTATGGTACATATATACAATGGAATATTACTCAGCCATAAATAGAATGAAATAATGCCATTTGCAGCAACATAGACAGACCTAGAGATTATCATATTGAGTGAAGTAAGTCAGAGAAAGACAAGTATCACATGATCTCACTTATATGCGGAATCTAAAAAAAAGTGATTCAAATGAACTTATTTACAAAACAGAAAGAGAGTCACAGACATAGACAACAAACTTACTGTTACCAAAGGGGAAAAGAGGGTGGGGGAAGGGATAAATTAGGAGTTTGGGATTAACATATACACACTACTATGTAGAAAATAGATAACCAACAAGGACTTACCATATAGCACAGGGAACTATACTCAATATTTTGTAATAACCTACAAGGGAAAAGGATCTGAAAAGGAATCACTGTGCTGTACACCTGAAACTAACATGATATTGTAAATAAACTATACTTCAATAAAATTTTTTTTAATTAAGAATTTAAAATTTTTTTAAAAGAAAAATATTTTTCAGTGCTTTAAAACAAAGGTTCGCTTTTTGGCTTACACTACATGGCTAAAGCATGTTTGTGGGAGGCTCTTCTTCATGTTGTCACTCAGGGATCCAAGCTGACAGAAGCAGCATCCTCTTACAATTCCAACATCTCAAATCAAGTCCTCATGGTTTGCCATGTAAGAGAAAAAGAAGGCTGAGAGTCAAGCATTGGCAACTAGATGCTTCCATCCAGAAATGAAAGCACACTTACTACTCACATTTCATGACCAGATCTAGTCACCTTGCCACATCTAACTTTTAATTATCCCTGTGCCTCCCAGTGGAGATGAATCATGTATTGGAGAACATTTGTTGTATCACCGTAATCCTGGTGGGATGAATCATGTCGGCTCCCCAAAGATGCCCATGCCCTAATCCCCAGAACCTGTGAATATGTTACTTTACATGAAAAAAAGAGACTTTTGTGTGATTGAGTTAAGAATCCTGAGGTAAGGAGATTATCCTAGATTATCCTGGATTATCTGGTTAGGACCAATATCCTCACAAGGGTCCTTATAAGAGGGAGGCAGGAGGGTCAGAGTCATAGAAAGTGATGTGATGATTGAAGCAGAGATAGAAATTTGAAGATGCTGCACTGCTGCTTTTGAAGATGGAGGAAGAGGCCTCAAGCCAAAGAATGAAGGTGCCACAAGAAAGTGGAAAAAGGAAAGAAATTCTCCCCTAGAGCTTCCAGAAGGATCTGTCAACCCTGATTTTAGCCCACTAAGATTGATTTTGGACATCTGACATCCAGAGTTGTAAGACAATAAATTTACATTGTTTTAAGCCACCAAACTTGTGATAATTTAAGGACAGCCATAGGAAACTAACAGGACAACCATCCCTCAGGACTATCTAAGAGGTGACCAAACTGCCTCTTTGACTATCATTCTCTGTCACATACTTCCAGCCTACACCAGAATAAATTAGAAGTTTGCAGGACAGTGTTGGCAGGAATTCACTGGAGTAGAAAATGCTTTGGTTTTGCTTCCTCCATCCTGCCCAGACCACGTGAAGTGGGACCCCCAGTAGAACTCCTCAGAGAGAATATTGTTTTGGTGAGATTAGGGAGACTGCACTCTCACTCCTGAGCAAAACCCAGCAGGTCCATTTGGTGTGGCCACCAGAGCAGTGAAAGAGTTCTTAGGAGAACTTGGCACCTGTAACCAGGAATTTAGCATGCACACAAATGTGACAAGTGTCTGCTTCCTGCCAAGAGATCTCCAAATGTGGGGGGTTAAGGGACTGGTGAAGTTGCTACAACGAACAAGACAAAGAGAAAGAGGTCAGCCTTGGGCAAGCTTCAAGTCTTCCTTTAGTGAGTGAGAATCTGTGAAGAAATTGACCAAGGGGATAATGTGGAACATGGCCAGGCTCAAAGTGCCTTATGGTACCCAGTAAAAGATCAGACACTGGGGAAGAGAGAGGCTATGTGAGGTATACAGCTGGGAAGGGAAGGGCAGGAGCTGAGGAGGGGTCCCAGAAGGTCAAGCAAAGAATGAATCAGGAGCTCCAGGAATGCAAAGTATAAGAGTTCCCAGTGAAGTTGTCTAAGAAGCCCATTAAAAAAATGTCCCACAAAAGAGTCTGGCATTTGTTATGGCTGTAACAGAAGAAATGGTCATCAGTATGTATCAACCAAGAGATGCCCGTGAGCACCTAAGCACTGGCTGAGGACAAAAAGACCCAGGAAGATAGGATGCAAGAATGGGGTAGCAAAGAAATAAACCTCTATTCCTTCCCTTTTTCCAGACCCCAAGCTTGAGTCTTCAGGCCTGAGCTTGTAAGGAAAGAACATATTTTAACTGAATGCAAGATTGAAATCATTGACTTAACTTGCACTATATTTTATAACACAAAAATGAGACTGCTCTTACAACTGAAAGTGAATAAAAAGCTCTCATGGGGAGAGACAAGGCAAGGGAAATGCAACAGAGAATGTTTGAAGTCAGTAATGGAAGAAAAATTAACCCATTTCCTGTTTTTGCTTCCATTAGGTTAGGCCCATTCAATAAACCAGCTGTATAAGCCAAAACAAAATATTGTACAAATTATTACCAGACCATTCTTCTCTTTATGAGAGAAAAATAAAATGGAGAGTATTAATTACTTTTTTCTATTCTCTATTCTCAATATCACTTGGTCATTAGAAAGTAACTTTTTTCAAGCTAGCTCTGTAGATGTCTAGGATGCTCTCATTTACAAACAGCTGCAGGCTCAACTAAAGCTTATTTAAACAAATATGAACTTTTGTTATTTTACGTAACTAAAAGTGGGGCAGCTGATTGGTTGGGGGCTCTAGTATTGATTAATTCAATGGCTTAGTGACTTTATAACCCTCAGAATTAAGATAATCTTAACATCTCCTCATGATTACAAATTTACTGCTGAAGTCCCACCATCACATTCTTACTCAACAATGTCTAGAAATAGGAATACAAATATATCTTTCTCCTTTGCTCCCTTTTAAGAGCAAAGAAAATATGTCTATATGCCCTTCAGCTGACTTCCCTTAGGTGCTATTGAGTGGAATTGGGCCACATGCCGTTCTCGAACCACTCACTGCAAAGGAGAATGAAATTACCATGATTGGCTTGGATTTAACAAATTCATCCTTTGGGACCAGAAGGGACCGAGGCACATAGCCACCTAACACCTGAATAAAATGTTCTCTTAAAAGAAGGAGGAAGAGGTGACTGCTGATACGCAACTGACACATCGTATAAAGAAGACTATATGTCCTACCAACTCAAAAGAGGTACTGTCTCAGGTAAGGTTTCTAGAAGCAGAGCTGGAGGTAGTTTTTTGCAGGAATACTCTCCGGAGAAGAGTGGAGAAAGAAAGATGGTGCAAGGGAAGTTGTTACGCAAGGAGGAGGTAGTCTCAGCTGGACTTTATCTTCAGCCTGATTTGATGGGGAGCCCAGAAGTGTAAGCCACACCACAAAATTGATGCCTACATTGAAGAAAGGGAGCTGACATTTTGTACCCTATTTTCAGCCAGTCATTGTTTGTGAATTGCTGAAAAGATCATAAGTTCCATGGCTGGGTGATTCCCTTCAATGGGGGAAAATTCTCTAGAGAAAGGAACAGCTGTGAGCAGCCAACACTCAGCACCTGAGGATGAGGGTGCCGGTCTAGTAAAGGAGTCACTAACAGTGCCCACCACAGATGCTGAGGACTGATTTAACTGGCCTCCAGAAGGGCACTCTCTCCAAGCAGGACAATTACAGAAAGTGTAGTCACCCCCAGGCCACTGTGTTTCCTCTGCAGGAGCCCAAACCAACTAGTATGTTCCAAGGTTCCACACGTAGCTCCACAAGTTACAGCCTGAGTTTCAGGTACTGCTTCTAGAGACTTTGCAGGACATGGAACCTGAGATGAAGAGCATTCCCATATTCACTCTGCCCTGCTGCACCACTTTGCCCCCCAGAAGCTGCTGTAAGATGTACTATCAGGATAACAAGCTTTCAACACTGCTGGTTCTGGTTCTGTGGGTCTGAGAGGCCCCACCCTTGAGGCAGAGGAATCATCTGAACTTGGAAAGTGGCTTGTTCCTCATCTGGCGGTACTGGACTTCATCAATCAAATGAACCTCCCCGAGCCTGTGGCCAGGTCTCAAGCCCACAGGGTGCCCTTCAACCCATGCTTTCAGCAAACCTTCCATTGCCAGCACTCTGATAGGAGAAGGTTAAACAACTCTCCACGTCTGAATTTCACTCAAGATCTCCTCTGGGTCAAGGAGAGCTGAGTTACAAAAATACCCCTTTCTCACTAGACATGGATAGACTTTAGAGGAAACCAAGACAATGAAGGAGTCTTTCCAAATAATCTATTTAAAAAATTAGGGGTGGAATCACAATGTGCAGATTAATTTCCTCTTAAAATGGAGCTGAATTTCAAAAGTAGAAAGAAAGGAGGACTGAACAAATCAGTTTGGGCAGAAGCTAAAAGATTTGAAAACAACTTGAATATTCTGGATGCCATCTACAACAGGAAATGGGAAGAATTCTAAAGCCCACCAACAATTAATATTAGAGAAGTCATTTTTCCTAATAAGCAAGAATTTGAAACAAGAATAAATATTTTGTCCTGTATTTTAACTTCCTACAGTTATTTCTTAGCCCCTCTATGTATCATAAATTCTTTTCCAGGAAGGTCTGACTCAGGCCCACCCTTGGAAACCCACCCCACCCTCTTTCTTGCACACAGAAGGCACTAAATCAATATTTGTTGACTTTATGAGTAAATAAAATCTAGTTAAATTTAGTTAAAACATTTTATGATCTGCTACTGCCATCATTGATAGTACAACTTATCACTTACCAACTAAGAAAAATATTGGAACAAATCTTCTTAACACTTTAACACCTTATGTGTAAATGACTTGCCAGAAACAAGCTTTAAAAAGCCTTAAGAGGTAAAATCTGTTCCCCGATGCACATCAGTATCTGCAAATAATTCTAAGGGTAAAGAGAAATTCATTACGTAAGGTTGCCCTCTACTGGGAAACACTCTTTCCACTCAGCACAAATAATAGACTCTCTTCATTGACTTGCCTACCATTCACATCTCTCACCAAAGCAGAAAAAGGCCACGGGGCCAAGCCTGAGATCCTAACATGCCAAAAGTCTTGCAAACACTGAGGAGCAATCTTAAAATGCCATCGTTCTCATTTTAGATAGAATCATCTCAACTAAAGCATGGGGTAAAGAAATCTTGGAAGAGAAACTTGGGAGAGAAAGGAATTAAGGTCCCAGCATGCAACGAACATTTCATAGGTGATGGATTTTATCCCATCAATTTTCTCTTCTTAAACTGCCTGATTTTGGCAGATTAGTTTAGGATCAGAAGCAATAAGTCCAGCCCCTGGCTGAATCCCATCTACAGAAATTATATTCTGATATTTTTTCTTTGCATTTCAACTAAAAGGAGGATTGCTCACTTCCTGGCCTAACTTGATCTTAGTAATACAGAAATTGACTAATCATTGGGTTTTAAAGTGTGGACAGCCCTGTGGTCAGTGTTCTTCCCCTCCTCCCACCCCCCTCCTCTATCTCCTTACTCTACTTGAATATTTTATTGTCTCGTAAAAAAATGTTCCTTGGAGGCCTCTTTTGTCAAGCTTTTCACATTTCCCTCTGCTCTACAAATTCTCTCCTCCTATTGAATCTTGAGGTTAAAAATAGCAGCCCAGCACTAACCTGCAGAATTAGTACGGAGGGGCTGGAGCCACAGCAAATGCTGTGACCCGAAAGGTAACGGGTCATCAAAGCTGGCTGAAGTGGATGGTTTCTGACTCAGGAACAGGTTCTAAAGTCAGCAAAACTCTCATCTCCCTGTTTGTGATTTGCACTGGAGCAAGTAACTGAAGAACAGTTGGGCAGTCCTCAGGAAGAGAGCAGTGCCTCAGGGGCGTTCTCCTTCTACGAGAAAAGAGGGTCTGCATGCACGGGCTGGAGTGTGTGCCCTTTGCTCCCATCTCCTGTCCCTCTGCTGATGCTTGGACTCCAGCCCACCCACCTCTCACCCTGCAGGCCAGTTATTTGGGAAAACAGAGCCAAGAGTTGCTTGCAGATCTCACAGAGAAGGCATTGTGTTTTAGCAAAGGTAGTTTAGGTTAACGTTGCACAAAACTATACAGAGCCTTTCTGGGAATTGGTCAATAGGATTGCCTGCATAGTGTATTCTCCATTTCCAAAAAAGGCTAACTGGCTGGCTGTCTACCCCAAGGTCTCACAAGGATATATTCATTATCTCTGTGAATAAGGTCAAGCCTGGCCCTCAACCTCTTCAGGTTCAATACTGGGTTTCATCAGCACACTGAGAATGGGTGCACCAGAGAAGCACTTGGAGAGCTTTCAAAATTGTGATGTTTGGGTCACACCATCAGAGATTCTGGTTTCATTGGTCTAGGTTGTGGCCTGCTTTTATGATTTTTAGAAGCTCCTCAGGTGATTCTAGTGGATCAAAAAGTTGAGGATCACTGTCCCAGAGATGCAGACTCACTAATCAAAGCTCAAGACATCTTCTCAATTGACAGTGAGAAATCATTGTCATGGGAATGGAAAGGGTAGGATCATTGCCTTCTTTACCTGTCAGCAGATATGTGCAGGGAGCTAATTCATAATCAGAAGGTTGTTTGGTGAGGGTGGAATCAGAACAAGGAGAGTTAGAGGAATCAACAGTACTCAGAGCCTGCTGTGTCCACCTCGCTGGAGGGAGGGTCTTACAAACAGAACCAGAATGCTTCAAATCATTTGGTCGGAGCAGCGGTTCTCACACTTTGATGTGCATCAGAATCACCTGGAGAGCTAACCCAGCACACAGAGGTCTGCACTTATTGAAGTAGGAGAAGACTGGCCCTTGTAAATTTACCAAATTCCCCAGGTGATCCTAATACAACCAAAGTTTGAGAACCACTGGGCTAGTGCTATTTGCATCCAACCCTACTTTACCAATGGCTTTGCTAGTGAGATGGGAAACATTCAAATCTATTAACCAAAGCTCCCCCACTTATAGGACAGTTCTTGGATGAGCACTGCCAACATTTGTCTCTTTTATTCACCTTTTTCTACTCTCCATAGCTGACTGATGCCCCTTTAGTCATTAGCTAGTCATGAATACATTCCAGTCTTGCCTCCTGGAAGTTCCCCCATTTCTCTTCAATACATTTGCACATCTCTGCTCTGGTTTTAGACTTGGACTCTCAGAGGGAAATCTGCATTTCCTTATTTCCAAGTTCTTAAGAGATGACAACCAGGCATTCACAACAATGGTTGGTGGTTAGTACTTAGCTGTTACTCCTTTTGCTCAGCTGGAGTGAACCTGAAAGAAAAGCTGGAAGAAACCAGCAGTATAGTCATACAGGAGAGAGGACAGAGAAGTGGGTGTAGCCCCAGGCTTGTCTGAAAATCTGCTCACCCTCGTAATGACAGAGAATCAATCCATATACTGGCTAGATTAAAAGCACAAATGAATGGAACTAGCTAGAATAAAACAACAGGGAGGTGTCGTCACTTCTTAGGAAAATGGAAAAGTTTTTGAAGGAATGAAAAGCTGAGTAATTTTACTATGCTTTGCCAAGTTACTGCATTCTGAACATTTCCTCATTTCTTGGCCTCATCTGAGAAAAGATGCTCTGTGTCAAGCTTCATAGAGAAATAGAAACCAGGTAGGGCTGTCATCATCTCTGCACAGCCCAGTTCTCTCTCTCACCCTCTCCTCCTCTTACAATGTGGGAAAGACCAGGCATCACTCTATGTGAGTTCTACAGCCCTCCTGCCTTCCGGGGTTCTCACTTCATCAGTTACCACTTTCTTTCTTGCAACTTCAGTCTCCCTCCTCCTAAGGTCCTCTCTTCCATAGGAAAACATGCTCCAGTAAAATATGCTCTAGTCTAACACCTTCAAAACAAACTCTGCCGACTCCCTCCAGCTAGTATGTGCCCTCTTGGCTCTCGAGCGCTCTCTCTATCTTCTCCCCTTCCCGCCACCCCTGCCAGACAAAATTATCAAGCGTTATCTATACTTGCTGTCACAACTTCCTCATCTCTCATTCTTTAGCCCCTTTTAATCAGACTCTGCCTCCACTGCTTCTACAACAACTCTTGCTAAGTCCCCAAGGGCCTCCATGTTGCCCTCTCAGATGGCCAATTCTTAACCTTCATCTCACTTGACCCTCAGCACCATTTGATACAGTTGTACTCTGTCCTTCTGGAAACACTCTTCTCTTGGCTTCTGTGATACCCAGTCTTCCTCCTACTTCTCTGGCTGTTGCTTCTTAGTCTCCTGGCTCCTCCTCCTCTGACTGAACATTAAGTGTTCAGGTCCCTCACAGTTCTTCCTTTGACTCTATTCTCTTGGTAGCTGCTCTACATTCTCAACTTAGGTGCTCTCATGCCTTCCCATGGCCTTAAAGACATTCTATGTACTGAGGACTTACATCACACTTCAAGACCTCTCCATGGACTCCCTACCCATACGTCCCACCACTCGACATCTCTACTTAGATTGCAAAATAAACCTGTCCAAAACTGAAGCATTAATCTCTCCTCAGCCAATATGCCCCATCTCTATAATGACCGCTCCACTCACCCAGTTGGTCACTAGGTACTTGGGAGCCATGCTGGCGAGGTCTGTTCCTTGAAAGTTCTGGCCCCACCCATTGCTCCAGCTTCCCTTCACCACCCTCCCCCTCACACACTGTGTGCCAGCCACCCTGGGTTTCCTTCAGATCCTTAAATATTTTACATCTCTACCCCTTGAGACTACTGCAATGTTGTTCCTTCAGCCTGGAATGCTTCTAAACTTACCCACCTCCAAGCTAATCATTACTAATCCTTCAATTTCACATTAAATGTCTGTTCCTCAAAGAAGCCTCTTCTGAATCTCCAACCAAAGTGAAACCCATCTCTGCTTTCTCAGTACAACCTATATGCTTCCTTCAGGTTTGTGATTGTAGTTTTATTTGGGTGATTATATGCTTAATGTCTGTTTCCTCATTATCTCATGACTTGGTTCTACAGACTCCAATGTGTTTGGATGTTGAAAGAGGGTCTTCAAGGTCTATACAGATCTTAGTAGCTTAATGGGCAAAATAGACACAGCTATTCACAAAGTGAGCGCTCATACTTAACAAGAAAAGAAACTGAAGACAAACACAACTTTGGGAAACACTGACTTTGTGTCCTGAGCTTCCTCGTTGCTTCTGAGTAATTTAATGAATTGAAAACCACACAGTCTAAGAACTTTTGTCATCTATTTGTTTGAGCAAAATGGATGGTTGGTTGTGGCAGGTTTCACTTGGCCCAAGTGTCACCTCTACTCAATAGTCAAAGACACCCAATCCACTTTTCTCCTGGTTTTGGCATTAACCTGGCAAGCGGCAGAGAGAATGTAATACAATTCAGCTAGACCTCACTGTAAAATTTTCTCTAAGGGAGACAGAAATGGAAATCCCACCTCAAGAATTCTGGAAAATCAAGGTGGGTCCCCTGAAGAGCTGATTGCATGAGGTCAAGGCATATCCAAGAAGGAAAATGAGGATGATGTTGAGGCTGCTGATCCGAACTCACTAATACAATAGCAATAGGATTTTTTGAGGCATAAACCTCCAAGCACAAAGAAGCAGGAGAAGAGACTACAACAGATAATTAGCAGTTTAATTTCTAGAGAAGATGAAACAGGGAGAACCCGTAATGAAAACAGGGAAGTTGAGTAGCTTTGGCTGACACCTTGATTGCAGCCCATGAGACACCCTGAGCCAGAGGACACAGCCAGTTCCCTGATCCACAGAAATTGTGAAATGATAAAGGTTTTTTATTTTAAGCCACTAAGATGGGGGGTAATTTATTATGTACTGATAGATAATGAACACAAAAAACCAAACTATCAATCCAATGTAAGGTAAAACTAAAGACAGTTTCAAATATTCAAAGCTTCAAAGAATTTGCCTCCCTGCTCTATTTTTTCTTAGAAACAAGTAAACAAAGACATGGAATCAGGAAAACAAGAGAACCAACACAAGAGAGAGAAAGGGAATCCTCAGAATGATAAAAAGGGAAACCCCAGGACATCAGCTGAGTGACAGTTCTAGAAAGCAACCAGCTCAGGATGAAGGACAAAGAAAGGAAATATAATAACAGTATATACTATATGGCTTGGTAGATTAGTTTGCTAGGTCTGCCATAACAAAATGCCACAGGCAGAGCCAGAAAGAACAGAAAGAAGGACTTCCCTGATGGTCCAGTGAGTAAGACTCCACGCTCCCAATGCAGGGGGCCTGGGTTTGATCCCTGGTGGGGGAACTAGATCCTGCATGTGAGTCGCAACTAAGAATCCATGTGCCGCAACTAAGAAGTCCGCATACTGCAACGAAGATCCCACCTGCCGCAACTAAGACCCTGTGCAGCCTAAATAAATAAATAAAAATTTTAAAAATAAAAAATAAGAAAGAAAGAACAGAAGGAGTGAGATTATTTAAGCTAAGGAATGAGAAAGTGGTTGGGTTCCCTTGTCATGCCTGGGGCTGGAGGCCGGATTTCAGAGGAAAGGCTGCTTGGTGCCCTGAGGATGACTGGACTGTGAATACCAGAGCTTCCCAAAGATTCTCATTCCCACAGAAAGGATGCCCACTATTAAAGGATGGTATAGATTTGAACTATGAGCTTGTTAATGGTTACCATGGGAATCTCTGAAATTGTTCTGTTCTGTGTAAGTCTCCAGGACCTATGCCTGACTCTGGAAGGGGTGGGGGGGAAACTCCAGTGATTACTGAAATTTAGTTTCCCAGCAGCTCAGAGGGATGCAGGCTCAGATACAGATTTAATTTGGTTCTTGAAAAATAACATGAACATGTCTTGCACACCCAGGTTTGTGGAGTATGATTCAGGCCCATTACATAGATGAGTTTACAATGAGATTTGCCAAGAAATTCAAAGTTTGCTAAGTAAACGAGCAAAGAGGTCATTTGATAATAAGTAGTGATACCCATTTGTCCAGTATCTCAAATCTCACACTAGGACCACATACAATAATGTTGATACTTCCAGAGGATTAGGAGGCTATTTCTTAAAACATACTACAGTGTCTTTACTGACGATGGACAACATTTGGTTTAACAGAAATGGGAAATAACATTTCTATTGTATGTCTCTTGATCACAGATAATAGCATGTCATCATTAGTTTGGGGGCTCTCACATCCAAATTCATCATTTTTTGCCTGCTCTACAAAAATGGAGCTGGACCCTGTAAATATTTTTCCTTTTGCCAGCTGGCATGATATTAAGCTTTACCGGTAGAGGGCACCAGGGGGCCACTGCAAGAGGAAGAGATTTTTCTCTTCCAGGTCTGGTGTGCTCCTCTCTCCCAACTCCTGCAACCTGTGGATGCTCCAGTGTCTGGTTTCCAACACGGATGACTTCACCATCATGCAGCAACCAGCAGCTTCCCCAACACTGCTGAGGCACCTCTCTGTGAACAACTCCCTCAGCACCCCAGAGGGCAGATCTCCAGCAAATGCCATGGGTACAGCACCTCAGCCAACTTACCCACCATCAAGGGAGCCACAGCCTTGTCCTCCCAATAATGAGGAAGGGCTCTTTCTAGGGTGCACTGTCTCAGCCCTGGTAGTGCTGGCTGCTCCTCACACCTGCTATGCTTGTGTTCTTTACAGCCCTTACTTCTTACTCATCAACTCCTCATTACCTCTCAGTCCCCTATTATAGTTAATAATTCTCCATATTAAACTTTCCATGTTCAAATACTATGTGCTTTCTGTCTCCTGGTTGGACCCTGACTGGTACAAACTGTTTTGTTTTGTTTTGTTTTCAAATGTTTAACACTAAAGACTGGACAGGAAAGTCTCCGTCTTACAGCATGTCTCTGTAGGAAGCAGTCCCTCTTGCCCTGGTGCACTTCTAAGCCTGCCAGCTCTGCTCCAGAAACCTCTTACATGGGGAAGAATAACATCATAACTGCAAGCTCAATTCATTTCACTCCAGTCACCTTCTAGATTATTATTGATAACGTGTTTGGAGCCTTAAAAGTAGTATTAAAATATAATTGAGCAAACACTAGGAAAAGGAAGGCTCCTAAGTTTCTGACGTTAGCTCACTGAGCAAGATAACTCAGAGTATAAATCACCATGGCATTGCTCCATCTGTGAACCAGATATACCTATTCAGATGTTATGAGGGTATGTATGGGTAAGCTGCTTAGATTGTTGGTTTCTGAATCCCAGAGATAACAATTTAGCAAAAACTCCTTTTAACCTAAGCTCACTATATAGAAGGAAGGGTGTAAGAACTAGCTTCACTGGGGAAGAAAGAATCTGTGGTAGGGCTTACGCAAGTGAGAATTTCCTTTAAAAACTACAGTAATTTAATGTAACTTGGTACATGGTCTTCTTCCAGAACAATGGAAAGTGTCCCTTTGGCACTTAAATTGTTTCATTCATGCTGAAAGGTATTTTAGTCATATCTATTAAAATTAAAATGCACATACCCTCATATCTGGAAAATATAAAGAACTCCTAAAAATCAATACAAAACCATCAGATATTCTAAAGGAAACTGGGAAAAAGACCTGAACAAGCACTTTACAGAAAATGATATTCAAATTACAAATAAATGTATTAAAAGGTGCTCAACTTTATTAGTCATCAGATCAAAGCACACTGAAACCATAGTGCAATACCAAGGCATACTCACAAGAATGGCTCAAGAAAAGAAGATCGATAAAACTAAGAGTTGGAAAGTAAGAGGAGCAACTCCCTTACTTTGCTGGAGGGAGTATAAATTTACGCAACCAGTTACTAAAGCAGAACATACACTTACCCTGTGTTCTAGCACTTCCACTTCTAGATCTAAGCCCAATAGAATGTAGACATATGTCCATCAAAAGACTTGTACAAAAAACAACAAAAAACTTGTACAAGACTGTTCATTTCAGCACTGCTTTTAGTAGCCAAAAACTGTAAAGTATGGTAATAATAAAATGATCAAATAAATGGTGGCTTAGTCACATAATGGAATTTATACAGCAGTGATAATAAATGAACACGATTGATCTCACAGACGTAATAGTGAGAGAAGGAGCCAAACATTAAGGAACACATTGTATGATTTCATTTATATAAAGCTCAAGAACAGTCTAAACAAATCTATGTGTTAGAAAGCAGAGAGTGCTTAACCCGGAGGAGGTGGGAGATGACTGGAAGGGGCAGGCGGGGGCTGCTGAGGGGTGGATAATGTTCTGTTTCCTAACCTGGGTGCTGGCTTCATGGGTGTGCTCAGTTTGTGAAATTTCTTGAGTTGCTTAGTTATGATATGAGCACTTCTTTCTCATTTATTTTATACCAATAAAAAGTTAAAATTATACACAGACAGATATACAAATACATACATACTTCATGGCCCCCAACTTTTATATCTCTGAATTTTTCCTAGAGAAAAACTTACAGCTGTGTTAAAGGGGTGGGTCAGTTTGGGTCTCCTGAGAAGTAGATGCCAAAACAAGAGTGGATGTGCAGGAGATCTACTGGGGGAAAAGTCTGTGAAAAATAGAGGAGAAAAGGCCAGGGGAAGGCAGGGGAACAATTCAGACTATGACCAAGATCTGCCATCTGTGAAAGGAGGGAAGGAAGGAAGGATTGGGGAGGATGATCCTCAGACCACAACTCAGTTTGGAGAAAACTTAAGCCAGATCACTGGGGAGACTCTCAGCCACAGTTGCCCTCGAATCACACCTCAGGCAAGTATGGCACCCCTGCCATACTCAGTCCATGCCTGGGAACAGCCCAGTGGCAGGGTGATCTGGCAGTGATGGATGCAGAGCTCTGGCAGCTGGAAGGGTCAATCAGCTCTGCTCCCCGCTATCACTCTCTGGAGGAGGGACAAGCCACACAGGAGGCACACACAAAGAATGTTCTTTGAGACATCTTTTGTACCAGCAAAAAATGCAAACAGCCTCAGTGGTCCATTGTTTGAGAGTTAACAAAATAACTAAATATCCACACTGCAGAAAATGAAACTAGTTAAAAGGAACCAGATTAGATAGATTGTTATGTACTGACAAGAATAGGTGTTCATAACTGAATCACTTTGCTGTACAGCAGAAATTAACACAACATTGTAAATCAACTACACTTCAGTAAAAAAAAAATCATATACATGTCACTTGCCATTAAATAAACAGATTATCCAATAACAGAAAAAAAAGGATAGATGTTCAAGACATATTACACAGTGAAAAAATAATAAACTGCAGAACTCTTTTCTTTCTTTCTGTGACCACAAAAGACTCAGCTTTAATTATGAAAAGCATTATTCCTTATCTCTACACATATAAGAATTCTGATAAAATTTTTGTCATTATTTTCCTGCTTTTAAATATTGCACATTGGGCTTCCCTGGTGGTGCAGTGGTTGAGAGTCCGCCTGCCGATGCAGGGATTGCGGGTTCGTGCCCCGGTCTGGGAAGATCCCACATGCCGTGGAGCGGCTGGGCCCGCAAGCCATGACCACTGAGCCTGCGCGTCCGGAGCCTGTGCTCCGGCAACGGGGGAGGCCACAACAGTGAGAGGCCCGCGTAACACACACACACTATATATATATATATATATATATATATATATATATATATATATATATATATAGCACATTTAAGCAAGTATACACAAAAGACATTATTCCTTTAGCTCCCTTTGGTAAACCCATGAATTGATGTGTTAATTTACTTTTTATCATTATCATTCCATTGTTTCTTTCTCAGCCTCTGTTTGCCTTAAGCCTTTTAGAATGTATTTCAGTAGACGTTTGTATCTTTCAGAAAAGAATCAGCCATTGATACCAATGAACTCTCCGTGGTTTTGATCTTTGTCCATGTCCTGGCCTCCACCTTTGAAATCTCCTCCTTTCCCTTTGTCCATTTTTTCCTAGGAACAAGATATTCATATTATTTGGGGATCTATGAACCCCAAGGTATTATGTTTTGTTTGCAAAAGTTATGATATGAATTGGTGGGTTCTTGTCCCTGATTTTTTAAGTTGGTTGGTTTCTTTCCCAATACCTTGGAAGAATTTGCTCAGGGTAACTCCCTTCTTGGATCTGATTGGTCCCTGCTACTCCTTCCCCTCCATTCCTTCCATGACCAGTTTTACATATCTCCCAGTCGGCAGAACTAGAGTCAGTTAACTTACAATAAATCACGGATAGTAACAGCACAGCCCTGGCATCAGACCTCCCTGGACTCACATCTTGGCTCTGTCACTTACTTGCTAAATGGTTTCAGCTAAGTTAGCTAACCAGTCCACACCTGAAAATAGTAACAGCAGTAACCTCTACAGGGTGTTGCGAGGGTTAAATGAGAAAAGTTCACGTAAAATGCATAGAACACGACAGATCACCCAACTCATGAACTAACCGCAGAACCAGTCTTTAATAGATAGTTCTGGACATTACAACTAAGTTAGCAGAAGTGGGGCCCTGTCAGGAAAGAAGAAAGGGCTTCGCATGTCTTTAAAGAAAAAAGTTTATAGTCGTTCTCTATATTTAGCAATAGGCACTGGGAACAGTACCAGACACCTGCAAAGTGACCAAATTCTAGTTCTTACGTTTGCGGGGACCTGGACGAAGTTAAGAGAACCGTGACTCAGCAGAGTGACGCTCACTCTGCCAAGTCAGAATGTCACCATTACCGAATTTCAGCAGGAAACAGAATCTGGTCCCTCAAGTTCAATGAATTCCAAGTAATTAAAATCAAAAGCAAAGGGTTGGGATTTTAACACAACATGTTTATAACGTGTGTCACTGAAATGGGTCAGCTGCTTACGGGGACCATAAATAGTTCTGTCATTTCCCAATTTCCAGCTCTCACATTTTAAAAGATTATTTTTTTGAGATCAAAACAATAAAAACAGAAAGATCAGAAGATGATATATGACAGGATGTTAAGCAACGACGAATGACATTTTCCTACGGACACTCACTTAGTCATCGCCCTCAGATGGTCAACCTTTCAAGTTGGAATTACAAATAATTCCTTCCGTCAGTGAGTCACAAACAACCCACTTATCAAAAATTGTCAAATAAATCTGTCACTCGTTAGGGGTTACAAGGCATTCGTAAATGTGGAAGACTTCCCAAAGTAACAAGCCCCCCAATGCCCTTGACTGTCTCTTAGGAGGAGAAAAAGCAAACGATTGAACGGTTGCTGGAGACTCGGACATTCCAAAGCTGACATGGCATCCAAGGGGTCGACAGAAGCCCAGGAGGCCAGCTGCAGGCTGCAGGCTCAGCGTTTGGCCAACACACATAGAGACTGTGTATTCTCAGGGCCCACCTGTCAGAAAGGCTGTGCAGGTGTTGGCTGAACAGTGGCTTTACCTCCCCGGCCCTTCCCCTATTCCTAAAGAAAGAGGGCTGTAAAAAAGAGGCCAGAACAGCCATCAGGAGTCATGGACTCATTGAACTTTTAACCCAGAAAAATCCTTAATGACCATCTAACCCTTCCCCCTTCACTTAGGAGAAAATGGTGCCCTTGGAAGATCCCAGGATTTGCCTGGGACTCATAAAGGCAGAACCCAGAGCAGACTCTGGACCTCCCAACCCCAGCCATTTATTGGGCACTATGGGAGATAGTAAAGCCAGGGAAGAGACAACCTGTCTTCAAAGATGCTATCTTAGATTCAATGTGAAGGACCTAGCATATAAGCTTGCTCAACAAATGATAGTGTCCACCCTTCCTCCAGGTAAAATATTAAATTCTAGCTGGTGAATTATCATTTAAACAATTACAATGTCAAATAAATTTGAAATAGACTGTTAACTCATATTTTAAACCAAAAAATAATCATTCAATTGAAATACACAATCAAATCTAATCCATTTATAGATTTTTTTTCAAAATTCCAATGACTGCCAAAAGAGAAAGTTTCTAACCCTGATTTGCCAAAATAAATATTAATGTGACTGGCGTCACCAAAAGCACTCCAGAGCCAGTGCTTGCCATTAGAAATTGCCTTCCAGAGAGTTCTTGCCTGAAACATACTTTTTAAACCCTCCTTTTTACAGGTCCCTCAAGCATGTTTCTTCTTTTTCTTCTTGTTATATTCTCATAAGATTGTACAGTGTGTTCATTTTCTTTCATTCTCCCTCCCCTACCAGGAGGATTTATAGTGTGTCAGTTGAAAGCATGGGCTTAAAAATCAATAATTCAGATCTGGATTTCCATTTGGGGCTGTGAGTGAGTTGTTTAAAGTCTCAGTTCCTTCATCTGTAAAATGGATATAATAATATGGTTTATCCATAAGGCTGTTGTGAGGATTAAATTAAAATAATGCCACCAAACATTTGCGAGTTTACTCTGTACCAGGCACAGTGCAAGGTCCTAAGAATTCAGAGATGATGAGTGATCAAAGCCCTCACTGGAGACGAGAACAAGAGAGATGGACTTTAAACAAATAATCACACAAAGAAATATATAAAGACAACTCGTCTCCATGACAGGCAAAGTGAGTGAAAAGGAGGAGGATGCCAATGAGAATTTTCAGAATATGTGCATAAAGCAGAGAGTCAAGGGATCCATATTTCCTTCCATGTGCTTTCTCTGGGAAACCCATAAATGAGACCCATAATTGTGGATGGATCCTAACAGCAGTCACAGGATATGTTCTTATCCCAACTCCTCCCAGGAAGTTGGTCAAGAGTCCCCCCAAAGTGGAAAGTCTTAAAGAGGCCACATCTATTCCCAAAGCACATGGAGAAGCTGTCTCATGTTCTCTCTGGGACCCAGAGGGAGTCTGCTGCTCACCTAAATGGCATGAGCTGGGCGCGTTCTCTGCCTTGAGGTGGCTGAAGTGGGAAAGTGACACAAATGCAGAGATTGAAGGACATGGGGTTGATTGGGTCACCCAGGGGCCTAAAAGGCCATTGCTTTTGGAAAAGTATTCAAGCAGAGTTATGAGAAGCAGCCTCACCAGGAAGGGTTTCAAGCAGCCTCATCAGGAAGGGCTTGTAGAAAAAGAGAAAATTCCAGTGGTTTTTTTAAACAAACCTCTGACCTATTCCACTTTGTTTTTAAAAACTATTAAATTGAAGTTTTAAAAATAAAATATATCCAAATGAAAGAGAACTTTTATTCAACTGCTGGGGGAGAGAGAAGGGGTTTATTTTCAGCAGAACATCTTTCCATGTCTCTTTCTGTTTTTAATTTCTCTGCTTTAGGACCAGGAAATGTATCCATCCCTTGGAAGGTCCCATTTGAGAGAAATCCCTGGCAGCCGGCTCTCGGGAGCTGCCTTGGGAGGTCAACCAGTCTTCTGCAGCCACTCGCCAGGGCCCACAGGCACAGGGTGAGCAAAGCTCAGGTAAAAAGGAGAGGAGTCCCAGGGCATTGCCTGATGTTGGCATCGTTCTAGGTGCAGAGAATGTCCAGCAGGAGCAGATTCCATGAGCCCAGATGCCAGAATGAATGGGTTTTCCCAATGATTCCTGTCAACTCCCCTTTAAACTGACAGAAGGCATGTTTCTGAAGTCTGGAGGCCAACCAATACTGGGGCAGGATGCGTGTGTGTGTGTGTGTAGCCTGAGAGAAACCAGGTCCCAGGCTGATGTTTTATAAATGTGGGGCTGATTACTTGACAATAGGGCAAGTCAGGAAAGATGTAGAAGGACATGAGAAAAAACAAATGGCATAAAAACCTGAAGTCTTCCTTCTGCCATACTAGAGCCACTGGCTCCAGGAAAGAAGGTAGTGGCCATCTTAACAATGACAGAAAGACCTTCTCATCTGTCACATTTGTTCCCTCACAGGGTCAGGTAGAATTGCTCCCATTTAACAAATAAGGAAATTATGTCCCTGACGCAGACCCAAATCTTCTGGCATCATGCCAATGTGATCCATTAGACCACCCTCACCCTAGAACCTAAATGTCTAACATGATTGACTTCTCAAACCTTAATGTTGTGACAGAAGGCATCACTCCTGTTCTTAGAAGATGACGCTGGTCAAATTGCAAAGTCATCATGTCCTTGGACTCATCAGAAAACTGAGGTCACAAGGCAGACCACCACTCAAAATATGAAGAGACAGGCACATCCGAGGGAATACTGTAACTGAGATCTGCTTTCCTGAAGCAGAAGCCACTGGAGGCAGAAATTGGTAGGAATATTTAAATGGCAATTTTGACTAATTGCTGGAGACTGAGTGTGGACTAGCATGAGAGTAAGAAAATCCTGGGACTGCAGTCATGGGAGGCCCCCACACTTTCATGAGGTTTCCCTCCAGGAACCCCACCAGGTTCTCATGTTGAGAAGGATCTCC
This sequence comes from Grampus griseus, assembly GCF_964374135.1. Taxonomy (NCBI): domain Eukaryota; kingdom Metazoa; phylum Chordata; class Mammalia; order Artiodactyla; family Delphinidae; genus Grampus; species Grampus griseus. Next base: position 55,138,473 of record NC_139008.1, read on the forward strand.
TCGTGGCTTTGGCATGGAGAGGAGAAGAGTAATGATAGAGAAATGAACTCAGAGCCTTCTCTATAACAAGATCCAACTCTCCAGGGGGAAAGACTATGCCAGAGCATTATCCCAGCTAAGGGAACAGCATTTCTTCCTACCCCAGCCCCTCCAGCTCCTGTCTTATCTAAGTGGGAGGAAACATAGTCAATAGGAGACAGGGCTTCAAGTAAACAGATTGGAACTGTGTAGCCATGTAAGGGAGCAGGGGGTAGAATAAGTGAGGGAGCTGTACCACTGGAGGAGGAACAGAGGCACTTGTGAAGGTCACAACCCAAAAAAACAGGCCCAATAAAAGATGGAGACTTCATCACAAGATTATGGAAAACTCCCCTCTCAACACAACCATCCACTATAAAACTCCAGCATAAAAACAATGGTTTGTGGCTGAAAGAGTTACAAGGCACAGACTCTTTCTGAATGAACACAGAGAGGCTCCAAAGGCATAAAGAAGAGAAACAAAGACACCAGAAGAATTTGAAGCCTCTAGTACCTATAGCCACAACAAACATTGAAAACAGTCCAAATCCTAGCCTGAATAACGTAAAACCTCATGCTAAAGGCCTATCTATTTCACTTCTTGTTATTCAATACATGTCCAGCTTTTGATAAAAAATTACAATACATGTAAAAGACAAGAAAAAACACAGTCTGAAGAGATAAAGCAATCATAAGAACCAAACTCAGATAAAACACAGATGTTGGAATTGTCAGACAGGGAATTTTAAATAACTATGATTAATATATTAAGGGCTCTAATGGGAAATGCAGACAACATGCTAGATGGGTAATGTAGGCAGAGAGATAGAAACTTTTAAGTACAAGTCAAAAGGAGATGTTAAAAATAAAAAATGAAAAAAAACAGTAAAAGAAATAAAGAATGTCTTTAACAGTACCATCAGTAGACTCAACAGGACCAAGGAAAGAATTAGTGAACTTGAAGATAGGTCAATAGAAACTTAAACTGAAATGCAAAGAGAAAAAATTTTTTTATAAATAACAAAACACCCAAGGACTTTGGGACAATTTTGAAAGGTATAACATTCACATAATTGGAATACAAAAAGGAGAATAAAAAGAATGAAGCAGGAAAAATTAATAATGGCTAAGAACTTTCCAAAATTAATGATAGACATTAAACCACAGATCTAGGAAACTCATAGAACACTACATAGAATAAATAACACAAATTTATTTTATATTATATTCAAGCTGCCAAAAAAAAAAGACAAAGAGAATATCTTGAAGGAAGACAGAGGAGGAAAAATAAAACCTAACCTATAGAAAAATATGAATAAGAATTACAATGGTCTTCTCACCAGAAATCATACAATCAAGAAAAGAGTGAAATCTTTAAATTTCAGGTGTGGGGGGGTGCGGGGGCATCACCAATCGAAAATTCTATATCCAATGAAATTCTCCTTCCAAAGTAAGGAAAAATAGAGACTTTGTCAGACAAACAAAAACAAAAATATAAGTAATTTATTGTCAGCAGAACTTCCCTGCAAGAAATGTTAAAAGAGAGCACTGGAGCCTGCAGCCTCTTTGGTGGGGCTAATGGCAGACTCCAGGAGGGCTCACACCTAGGAGTACTTCCCAGAATTTCTGCTGCCAGTGTCCTTGTCCCTGTGGTGAGCCACAGCTGCCCCCCACCTATGCAGGAGACCCTCCAACACTAGCAGTCCTGTCAAAGTCCTGCAATCAAATCCCACTAGGCTTCAAAGTCTGATTATCTGGTAATTCCTCTTCCCATTGCCAGACCCCCAACCTGATGTGGGGCTCAGAACATTCACTCCAGTATATGGTCTTCTGTGGTATAATTGTTCTCCAGTTTGCCTCCCTAGTTCCTGAGATACAATATTAAAAGTAAACCAATTGGACCCTCAGAGTGCAGCCCTGCGAGTGTGGTCTGGGCTCTCTAGCTGCAGAGCTTCCGTTTGACACTAGTCATTTAAGGAAACAGCTGTGTGGCTGACAGGGTCTTGGTGCTCTGGCCGGGTGTCAGGCCTGTGCCTCTGAGGTGGGAGAGCCGAGTTCAGGACATTGGTCCACCAGAGACCTCCCAGCTCCATGTAATATCAAATGGTGAAATCTCTCCCAGAGATCTTCATCTCAACTCTAAGACTCAGATCCACTCAACAACAAGCAAGCTACAGTGCTGGACACCCTATGCCAAACAGCTAGCAAAACAAGAACACAATGCCATTCATTAGAAGAGATGCTGCCTAAAATCATAATAAGGTCACAGGCACCCCAAAACACACCACTGGATGAAGACCTGCCCACTAGAAAGAAAAGATCCAGCCTCATCTACCAGAACACAGGCACTAGTCCCCTCCACCAGGAAGCCTACACAACCCAGTGATCCAACCTTAGCCACTGGGGGCAGATACCAAAAACAATAGGAACTACGAACATGCAGCCTGCAAAAAGGAGAGCCCAAACACAATAAGTTAAGCAAAATAAGAAGACAGAGGAACATACAGCAGATGAAGAAGCAAGGTAAAAGCCCACCAAACCAAACAAATGAAGAGGAAATATGCAGTCTACCTGAAAAACAATTCAGAGTAATGATAGTAAAGATGATCCAAAATCTTGGAAATAGAATGGACAAAATACAAGAAATGTTTAACAAGGACCTAGAAAAACTAACGAGCAAATGCTGATGAACAACACAATAAATGATATTAAAAATTCTGTAGAAGGAATCAATAGCAGAATAACTGAGACAGAGGAATAGATAAGTGACCTGGAAGATAAAATAGTGGAAATAACTACTGCAGAACAGAATAATGAAAAAAGATGAAAAGAATTGAGGACAGTCTTAGAGACTTCCGGGACAACATTAATCACACCAACATTTGAATTATAGGGGTCCCAGAAGAAGAAGAGAAAAAGAAAGGGACTGAGAAAATATTTGAAGAGATTATAGTTGAAAACTTCCCTAATATGGAAAAGGAAATAGTCAGTCAACACCAGGAAGCACAGACAGTCCCATACAGGATAAATCGAAGGAGAAACATGGCAATATACATATGAATCAAGCTATCAAAAACTAAATCAAAAGAAAAAATATTAAAAGCAACAAGGGAAAAACAACAAATAACATACAAGGGAATCCCCATAGGGTTAACAGCTGATCTTTCAGTGGAAACTCTGCAACCCAGAAGGGAGTGGTAGGGCATATGTAAAATGATGAAAGGGAAAAACCTACAACTAAGATTACTCTGCCCAGCAAGAATCTCATTCAGATTTGATGGAGAAATTAAAACCTTTACAGACAAATGAAAGCTAAGAGAGTTCAGCACCAACAAACCAGCTTTACAACAAATGCTAAAGGAACTTCTCTAGGCATAAAACAAAAGAGAAGGAAAAGACCTACAATACCAAACCAAAAACAATTAAGAAAATGGGAATAGAAACATAAATATCGATATTTACCTTAAATGCAAATGGATTAAATGCTCCCACAAAACATAGACTGGATGAATGGATACAAAAACAAGACCCATATATAGGCTGTCTACAAAAGACCCATTTCAGACCTAGGGACACATACAGATGGAAATTGAGGGGATGGAAAAAGATATTCCATGCAAATGGAACATCAAAAGAAAGATGGAGTAGCAATTCTGATATCAGACAAAATAGACTATAAAATAAAGATAATTACAAGGGACAAAGAAGGACACTACATAATGATCAAGGGATCAATCCAAGAAGAAGATATAAGAATTGTAAATATTTATGCACCCAACATAGGAGCACCTCAATACATAAGGTAAATGCTAACAGCCATAGAAGGGGAAATCAACAGCAACACAATCATGGTAGAAGACGTTAACACCATACTTTCACCAATGGACAGATCAAAATGAAAATAAATAATGAAACACAAGCTTTAAATGATACATGAAACAAGATGGACTTAATTGATATTTATAGGACATTCCATCCAAAAACAAGAGAATACACCATCTTCTCAAGTGCTCATGGAACATTCTCCAGGATAGATCATATCTAGGGTCACAAATCAAGCCTTGCTAATTTTAGAAAATTGAAATCATATCAAGTATCTTTTCCTACCACAATGCTATGAGACTAGATATCAATTACAGGAAAAAAATATGTAAAAAATACAAACACATGGAAGTTAAACAATACATTCCATAATAACCAAGAGATCACTGAAGAAATCAATAAATACCTAGAAACAAATGAAAATGGAAACACGATGACCCAAAATATATGGGATGCAGCAAAAGCAGTTCTAAGAGGGAAGTTTATAGCAATACAACCCTACCTCAAGAAACAAGAATCATCTCAAATAAACAACCTAACTTTATACCTGAAGCAATTAGAGAGAGAAGAACAAAAAATCCCAAAGTTAGCAGAAGGAAAGAAAACATAAAGATCAGATCAGAAATAAATGAAAAAGAAATGAAGGAAATGATGGCAAAGATGAACAAAATTAAAAGCTGGTTCTCTGAGAAGATAAACAAAATTGATAAATCATTAGGCAGACTCATCAAGAAAAGAAGGGAGAAGACTCAAATCAACCGAATTAGAAATGAAAAAGGAGAAGTAACAACTGATACTGCAGAAATACAAGGGATCATGAGAGATTACTACAAGTAACTGTATGCCAATAAAATGGACAACCTGGAAGAAATGGACAAATTCTTAGAAATGCACAACATCCGAGACTGAACAAGGAAGAGATAGAAAATATAAACAGACCAGTCACAAGCACTGAAATTAAGACTGTGATTAAAAATTTTCCAACAAACAAAATCTGGTCCTGTATGCAGAAAACTACAAGATACTGATGAAAGAAATTAAAGATGACACAAACAGATGGAAAGATATACCATGTTCTTGGACTGGAAGAATCAACATTGTGAAAATGACTATACTACTCAAAGCAATCTACAGATTCAATGCAATCCCTATCAAATTACCAATGGCATTTTTCACAGAACTACAAGAAAAAATTGCACAATTTGTATGGAAACACAAAATACCCTGAATAGCCAAAGCAGTCTTCAGAAAGAAAAATGGAGCTGGAAGAATCAGGCTCCCAGACTTCAGACTATACTACAATGCTACAGTAATCAAGACAGTATGGTACTGGCACAGAAACAGAAATATAGATCAATGGAACAGGATAGAAAACTCAGAGATAAACTCACGCACATATGGTCACCCTATTTTTGATAAAGGAGACAAGAATATACAGTGGAGAAAAGACAGCCTCTTCAATAAGTGGTGCTGGGAAAACTGGACAGCCACATCTAAAGAATGAAATTAGAACACTCCCTAACACCATACACAAAAATAAACTCAAAGTGGATTAAAGACCTAAATGTAAGGCCAGACATTATAAAACTCTTAGAGGAAAATATAGGCAGAACACTCTATAACAAATCACAGCAAGATTCTTTTTGACCTACCTCCTAGGGAAATGGAAATTAAAACAAAAATAAACAAATGGGAGCTAATGAAAGTTAAAAGCTTTTGCACAGCAAAGGAAACCATAAGCAAGACCAAAAGACAACCCTCAGAATGGGAGAAAATATTTTTAAATGAAGCAACTGACAAAGGATTAATCTCCAAAATTTAAAAGCAGCTCATGAAGCTCAATATCAAAAAACAAACAAACAATCCAACCCACAAATGGCCAGAAGACCTAAATAAACATTTCTCCAAAGAAGATATACAGATTGCCGACAAACACATGGAAAGATGCTGAGCATCACTAATCATTAGAGAAATAAATCAAAACTACAATGAGGTATCACCTCACACCAGTCTGAATGGCCATCATCAAAAAATCTACCAACAATAAATGCTGGAGAAGGTGTGGATAAAAGGGAACCCCCTGCACTGTTGGTGGGAATGTAAATTGCTACAGCCCCTATGGAGAACAGTATGGAGTTTCCTTAAAAAACTAAAAATAGACCTACCATACTACCCAGCAATCCCACTACTGGGCATATACCCTGAGAAAACCATAATTCAAAAAGAGTCATGTACCACAATGTTTATTGCAGCTCTATGTACAATAGCCAGGACATGGAAGCAACCTAGGTGTCCATCATCGGATGAATGGATAAAGAAGATGTGGCACATATATACAATGGAATATTACTCAGCTAAAAAAGGAAATGAAATTGAGTTATTTGTAGTGAGGTGGATGGACCTAGAGTCTGTCATACAGAGTGAAGTAAGTCAGAAAGAGGAAAACAAATACCTTATGATAACACATATATATGGAATTAAAAAATAAAATAAGAGCTTCCCTGGTGGTGCAGTGGTTGAGAGTCCGCCTGCCGATGCAGGGGACACGGGTTCATGCCCCAGTCCGGGCTTGGCACATGGAGCAGCTGGGCCCATGAGCCATGGCCGCTGAGCTTACATGTCCAGAGCCTGTGCTCCGCAACGGGAGATGCCACAACAGTGAGAGGCCCGCATACAGCAAAAAAAAAAAAAAAAAAAAAAAAAAAAAAGGTCATGAAGAACCTAGGGGCAGAAAGGAAATAAAGATGCAGACCTACTAGAGAATGGACTTGAGGACACGGTGGGGCGGGGAAGTGTAAGCTGGGATGAAGTGAGAGAGTGCCATGGACGTATATACACTACTAAATGCAAAACCAATAGCTAGTGGGAAGGAGCCAGATAGCCCAGGGAGATCAGCTCGGTGCTTTGTGGCCACCTAGAGGGGTGGGATAGGGAGTGTGGGAGGGTGAGAAACACAAGAGGGAAGAGATATGGGGATATATGTATATGTGTAGCTGATTCACTTTGTTAAAACAGAAACTAACACAACATTGTAAAGGAATTACGCTCCAATAAAGTTGTTAAAAACAAAAGTCTACAAACAATAAATGCTGGAGATGGTGTGGCGGAAAGGGAACCCTCTTGCCCTCCTGGTGGGAATGTAAATTGATACATCCACTATGGGGAACAGTATGGAGGTTCCTTAAAAAATGAAAAATAGGGCAGGTGCAGTGGTTGAGAGTCCGCCTGCTGATGCAGGGGACACGTGTTCGTGCCCCAGTCCAGGAAAATCCCACATGCCGCGAAGAGACTAGGCCCATGAGCCATGGCCACTGAGCTTGTGCATCTGGAGCCTGTGCTCTGCAATGGGAGAGGCCACAACAGTGAGAGGCCTGCATACCAAAAAAAAAAAAAAAAAAAAAGAGTCATGTACCACAATGTTCATTGTAGCTCTATTTACAATGACCAGGACATGGAAGCAACCTACATGTTCATCGACAGATGAATGGATAAAGACGAGATGGCACATATATACAATGCAATATTACTCAGCCATGAAAGGAAAAGAAAATGAGTTATTTGTCGTGAGGTAGATGGACCTAGAGACTGTCATACTGGGTGAAGTAAGTCCGAAAGAGAAAAATAAATACCGTATGCTAACACATATATACAAACCTAAAAAAAAAAAAAAAAAAAAAAGGTTGTGAAAAACCTAGGGGCAGGACAGGAATAAAGATGTAGGCATAGAGAATGGACTTGAGGACACAGGGAGGGGGAAGGGTAAGCTGGGACGAAGTGAGAGTGCCATGGACTTATTTATACTACCAAATGTAAAACAGATAGCTAGTGGGAAGCAGCTGCATAGCACAGGTAGGTCAGCTCGGTGCTTTGTGACCACCTAGAATGGTGGGATAGGGAAGGTGGGAGGGAGACACAAGAGGGAGGAGATATAGGGATATATGTATATGTATAGCTGATTCACTTTGTTATAAAGCAGAATCTAACACACCATTGTAAAACAATTATACTTCAATAAAGATGTTAAAAAATTTAAAAAAAATTTAAAGAAATGTTAAAAGAAATTCTTCAGGAAAAGGAAAAATTATATAACTCTGAAACTTATATCTGCATAAAGGAAGGAAGAGTATTAGAGAGGGAATAAATGAAATTTTAAAAATATATTATTTTTCTTATTCTTAATTGATTTGAAGTATAAGTATTTACAGCACTAATAGTGCTTTAATAACAATGTATTTGGTGATTACTGCATAAGGATAAATGCAACAAAGGGCAGCAGTGTCACAGGGATGAGAATGGAACAGGGGAGAGTCCATTATAAGGTAACTGCAATACATGTGAAGCAGTATAGTGTTATTTGAAAATGTACTTACATCATTTAAAACTGTATATTTTAAACTCTAAGGTGACTACTTAAATTTTTTTAAGACATATAAATGATATGCTGAGAGAAGAGACAAAATGGAATCATACAAAATGCTCAATTAAAACCAGAGAGGGCAGAAAGGGGGGGGGGGTGATACAAGTACAATTAATAAAAAGCAATTATAAAGATTATAGATATTAATCCAACTATATCAATAATCACATTAACTATGAATGGTCTAATTATACCAATTATAAAACAGAGATTGTCAGATCATTACAAAAGCATAGCTTAACTATGCTTTTATCTCCAATAAACCCACTTTAAATATAAAGTCAGATAGTTTAAAAGTAAGGGATGGAGAAATCTACTATACTATCACTAATCTAAAGAAAGCTGGAGTCACTTTATTAATTTTGGACAGTGCAGGCTTTGGAACAAGGAAGATTATCAAAGCAAAAAGGGCTATTACACAATGATAAACAGATCAATTCTCTGGAGTCAAGATGGCAGAGGACTAAGGGGATGTGGAGTTCATCTCTCCCAACAAAGCATCAAGAATATATCTACAAATGGAACATTCTCACAGAGCACCCTCTGAACACTAGCAGAGGACCTTGGACACCTAAAAGGATGAGAAATATCCCCACATAACCAGGTAGGATGAAAGAAATCAGAAGGGCAAAAGAAGAGGAGAGGAAGCGGGGCAGGAACAGCACCCCTGGGGGGGAGCTGAAGGAGAGCAGAGGTTCCCACATCTGAGAAAGTCCCCTCCCCAGCAGGGAGATCAGTTGGGACAAAAGGGGAGCTTTGGGGACTATTGCAAGAGAGTGAAGCAACTGGTCTTTGGCAGGCAGGACAGAGTGAGACCTACACAAATTGTCCATGCCACAGCCCTGAACACCCTAGCCTGAGACATGTGTCCTCAGTGTGGACAGGGTCTAGGTGCTGGAATATGAGGTTCAGAGAGCAAACCCAGGGAGTGGATGCCAACTGCTGTTGGCTGTGAGGAGACAGGCTGAGGGAGCGGGATTGAGGAAACCTGCAATGGGGAATGCTTGTGGAGGAAATTCAAACTGCCATAGAAGCAAAGCACCATTGTTAAGTGACACATAAGGGGAGGAGCTACCATTGCAGCCTCTCTCCCCACGTGTCAGCCCCTGCCTCCCTGGGCACTGGGAGGGGCCCCCACTGGGGCTGGCTCTCTTGTGCCTGCAACCACTGGCTCCCCCACACACCCAACATCACTGGGGATCCCACGACCCTGGTCACTGCACTGCCTCCACACTCCCTCATCGTCAGGGTGGACTCATGTGCTCCAGGGCAGCCTCAGGAGCAGACCCTTGTGGGTGGCCCACACATAGAAGTGGAGCTGAAACCACAGCTGAGCTCCAGGGGACATGCAACATAAGGAAGAAAAGCTGAAATCTCTCCTCGCAGCTGTGCAAACCACGAACTGACACCTCTGCAATGGCCTTATAAACTTAGCACCAACAGAATATCTGAATGGACAATGAATGCTCCTGCAACCAAGACGGGCCTGGCTTTAGCAGCTGTAGACTTTGTGGGCACATACACGAAGGGGTTGAGCCATGCTAGAGTCAGAGATGCCCCCATATCACCCACAACGGGTCCAGATCCATGATCACTGCTCTGCTGGGACCTAACTTCAGTGGATCTACACTGGTGGTTGGCCTGGTGAAAACAATGTCTGAGAGGCACCAGGGCCAATTGCTGGCATACCTACAGTTAAGAGGGGGCCAAAAGCAGTGCCAACAACAGCATAATCTGAGAGCTCACACAATGGGTGGAAGGTGACACAACAGAGCACACCCACAGGTAAATGCCTCTGGAGAAGGAATACCCAGTGATTTCCTTCCCAGTGGGAGTGCTCTAATCCCACCTACCTCACAATTCAGATCAGAAACACAGCTAAGAAACAGAGTTGAGGGCCTCTACTCCAACAACTAGGGAGAAGACCCCACCTCTGACAGGGAAGTAGCAACCACAGAGCAAAGGGGAGGCCCTGCTCAATATCCAGTGCAGGCTCTGATCACCACAACATCAGTCACACCTCCTATCAAGGGGATAATGGCTAGCATACACTGAGGAAAGAGGTGGCAGACATCTATACTAAAAACAACAGTTGCACCAAAAAATATTAAACCCACAGAGGCTACACAAGGACGTTCCCACATAAAATAGGCCTCCAAGACTGTCTGGGGGTCTGGCAATAGGCAGAAGCACCCCCAGAGAATTTAGCCTTGAAGGCCAGAAGAGCTTGAGTGTAGGAGTTCCACAGGGCTGGGGGGAACAGAGACTCCACCCTTGGAGGGTGCATACAAGGTCTCACATGCACTGGGACCAAGCACAAAGCAGTACGTCCATAACAACCTGGGCTACTCTTACCTAGGGGTCTTAGAGGGTTTCCTGGGGAGGCAAAGGTGAACTATAGCTCACTGTGAGGGAAAGGACACTGGTAGCAGAAGCCCCAGGGAATATTGATCAGAGTGGGATCACCCAGAAGTCCACATTTCAGCACTGAGACCCACTCCCCCCCGCCAACAACCCACAGGCTCCAGAGCTGGAAAGCCTCAGGCCAACCAACCACCAAGATAGGAACCCAGCTCTACCCATCAGGAGACAGGCTGCCTAAAGTTATACTGAGTTCACAGCCACCTCAAAACACACCCCTTGATATGGCCCTGCCTATCAGAGGGATAAGACCCAGCTCCACCCATGAGAGGGCAGGCACCTGTCCTCCCACCAGGAAGCCTACACAAGCCCCTGGACCAACCTCACCCACCAGGGAGCAGAAACCAGAAACAAGAGGAACTATGATCCTGCAGCCTGTGGAAAGGAGACCACAAACACAGAAGGTTACACAAAATGAGGAGACAAAGAAATGTATTGTAGACGAAAGAACAAGACAAAACCCCACAAAAACAATTAAATGAAGAAGAGATAGGCAATCTACCTGAAAAAATTTAGAGTAATAATAGTAAAGTTGGTTTACTTTATTATTGTTCTCTTTTTATTTTTATTTTTTTGCCACCCCATGCAGCTTGTGGGATCTTTGTTCACAAGCCGGGGGTCAGGCTGAGGATCCTGAGGTGGGAGTTCCATGTTGGAACCACTGTACTACAAGAGAAACTCATACCCCAGGGAATATTCATCAGAGTGAGATGAGGTCTCACAGAGGTCCTCATCTCGATACCAAGACCCAGCTCTACCCAACAGCCTACAAACTCCAGTGTTGGAAGCCTCAGACCAAACAACCAGTAAGACAGGAACACAATCCCACTCATAAAAAAAAAAAAGAGAGAGAGAGAAAGAGAGATGGCAAAAAAATATCTCACAGATGAAGGAACAAGGTAAAAACCTACAAGACCAAATAAATGAAGAGGAAATAGGCAATCTACCTGTAAAAGAATTCAGAGTAATGATAGTAAAGATGATCCAGAATCTCAGAAATAGAATGGAGTCATGGATTGAGAAAATACAAGAAATGTTTAACAAAGATCTAGAATAACTAAAGAACAAGGAAACAGAGATGAACAACACAATAACTGAAATGAAAAATACACTAGAATGAATCAGTAACAGAATAACTGAGGCAGAATGAATAAGCGAGCTGGAAGACAAAAGGGTGGAAATAACTGCCAAGGAGGAGATAAAGAAAAAAGACTTAAAAGATTGAAGACAAACTAAGAGACCTCTGGTATAACACTAAATGCACCAACATTCGAATTATAGGGGTCTCAGAAGAATAAAAGAAAAAAAAAGGGTCTGAGAAAACATTTGAAGAGATCAGAGTCGAAAACTTCCCTAACATGGGAAAGGAAATAGTCACCAAATTCAAGGAAGAACAGAGAGTCCCATACACTCTAGACAGAAACACACCAAGACATACATTAATAAAACTAACAAAAATTAAATTCAAAGAAAAAAGCAGCAAGGGGAAAAAAATAACATATAAAGAAACCCCCAAAGGTTATCAGCTGATTTTTCAGCAGAAACTCTGGAGGCCAGAAGGGAGTGGCAGGATGTATTTAAGGTGATGAAAGAGAAAAACCTACAACCAAGATTACTCTACCTAGCAAGGACCTCATTCAGATTCAATGGATAAATCAAAAGCTTTTCAGAAAAGCAAAAGCTAAGAGAATTCAGCAACACCAAAGCAGCTTTACAACAAAAGCTAAAGAAAATTCTCTAGGTGGGAAACACAAGAGAAGAAAAAGACCCACAAAACCAATCCCCAAACAATTAAGAAAATGGCAATAAGAACATACATATATTCATATAACCTTGAATTTAAATGGATTAAATGCCACAACCAAAAGACACAGACTGGCTGAATGGATAAAAAAAATAAGACCCATAGATATGCTGTCTAGAAGAGACCCACTTCAACCTAGGGACACATACAGACTGAAGGAGAAGAGATAGAAAAAGATATTCCATGCAAATGAAAATCAAAAGGAAGCTGGAGTAGCAGTACTCGTATCCGATAAAATAAACTTTAAAATAAAGACTATTACAAGAGACAAAGAAGGACACTACATAATTATCAAAGGATCAATCCAAGAAGAAGATATAACAAATATAAATATTTATGCACCCAAGATAAGAGCACTTCAATACATAAGGCAAATGCTAACAACCATCAAAATAGAAATTGACAGTAACACGATAATTATAGGGGACTTTAACACACCATTTACACAAATGGACAGATCATAGAAACAGAAAATAAAGAAGGAAACACAATCTTTAAATGACACAATAGACCAGATAGATTCAATTGATATTTACAGACCATTCCACCTGATAGTGGCAGAATACACTTTCTCTCAATTGTACATGAAACATTCTCCAGGATACATCACATCTTGAGTCACAAATCAAGCCTCAAAAAATTTAAGAAAATTGAAATTGTATCAAGCATCTTTTCTGACCACAACACTATGAGATTGAAAATCAATTACAGGAAAAAAACTGTAAAAAACACAAATACATGGAGACTAAACAGTGCACCACTAAATAATCAAGAGATCACTGAAGAAACCAAAGAAGAAATTTTAAAATACATAGAAAAAAATGACAATGAAAACATGATGATCCAAAACCTATGGGATTCAGCAAAAGCAGTTCTAAGAGGAAAGGTTATAGCAATTCAATCTCACCTCAAGAAACAAGAAAAATCTCAAATAAAAAATCTAACCCTACACTTAAAACAACTGGAGAAAGAACAACAAAGAAAACCCAAAGTCAGTAGAGGGAAAGAAATCATAAAGGTCAAAGGAGAAATAAAGGAAATAGAATCAAAGAAAACAACAGCAAAGATCAATAAAACTAATAGCTGGTTCTTTGAGAAGATAAACAAAATTGATAAACCCTTAGTCAGACTCACCAAGAATAAAAGGGAGAGGACACAAGTCAATAAAATTAGAAATGAAAAAGGACAAATCACAACTGACACCGGAGAAATACAAAGGATCATAAGAGACTACTACAAACAACTATATGCCAACAAAATGGACAGCCACAAAGAAATGGACAAATACTTGGAAAGGTACAATTTTCCAAGACTGAAACAGGAAGAATTAGAAAATATCAACAGACCTATCACAAGTAATGAAATTGAAACTGTAGTTAAAATTCTTCCAAAAAATCAAAGTCCAGGACCAGGTGGCTACACAGGCAAATTCTATCAAACATTTAGAAAAGAGCTAAAACTGATCCTTCTCAAACTGTTCCAAAACATTGTAGAGGAAGGAACACTCCCAAATTCATTCCACAAAGCAACCATCACCCTGATACCCTTCCAGAAAAAGATATCACAAAAAAAAGAAAATTGTAGACCAATATCATTGATGAACATTGATGCAAAAATCCTGAACAAAAAAGTAGCAAACAGAACCCAACAACACATGAAAAGGATCATCCACCGTGATCAAGTGGGATTTATACCAGGTATGCAAGGATTCTTCAATATATGCAAATCAATCAATGGATTACAACCACATTAACAAATTAAGGAATAAAAACCATGTGGTCATCTCAATTGATTCAGAAAGAGCTTCTGAGAAAATTGAACACTGATTTATTATAAAAGAACTCTCCAGAATATGGACATAGAGGGAACCTACCTCAACATAATAAAGGCCATATATGACAAACCCACAGCAAGCATCACACTCAATAGTGAAAAACTGAAAGCATTTCCTCTAAGATCAGGAACAAGACAAGGATGTCCACTCTCACCACTCTTATTCAAAATAGTTTTGGAAGTCCTAGCCATGGCAATCAGAGAAGAAAAAGAAATAAAATGATACAAATTGGAAAAGAGGAAGTAAAACTGTCACTGTTTATGGATGACATGATACTATACATAGAAAATCCTAAAGATGCCACCAGAAAACTACTAGAACTAATCAATGAATTTGGTAAGGTTGCTGGATACAAAATTAATGCACAGAAATTTCTGGCATTCCTACACACCAACAATGAAAAATCAGAAAGAGAAATTAAGGAAACAATCACATTTACCATCACAACAGAAAAAATAAAATACCTAGGAATAAACCTGCCTAAGGAGGCGAAAGACTTTTATTCAGAAAACTATAAAACACTGATGAAAGAAATCAAAGATGACATAAACAGATGGAGAAATATACCATGTTCTTGGACTGGAAGAATCAATATTGTCAAAATGACTGTACTACCCAATGCAATCTACAACCTTCAAATAAATTCTTCACAGAATTAGAACAAAAAATTTTACAATTCATATGGAAACACAAAAGACCCCGAACCGCCAAGGCAATCTTGAGAAAGAAAAACAGAGTGAAGGAATCAGCCTCCCTGACTTCAAACTATACCAGAAATCTACAGTAATCAAAACAGTATGGTACTGGCACAAAAACAGAAATATAGATCAATGGTACAGGATAGAATGCCCAGAGATAAACCCACACACATATGGTCACCTAATTTATGACAAGAGAGGCAAGAATATAATGGAGAAAGGACAGGCTCTTCAATAAGTGGTGCTGCGAAAACTGGACAGCTACATGTAAAAGAATGAAATTAGAACACTACTGAACACCATACACAAAAATAAACTCAAAATGGATTAAAGAACTAAAAGTAATACGAGACACTGTAAAACTCTTAGAGGAAAACATAAGAAAACACTCTGACATAAACCACAGCAAGATCTTTTTTGACCCACCTTCTAGAGTAATGGAAATAAAAAACAAAAATAAATGGAGCCTAATGAAACTTAAAAGCTTTTGCACAGCAAAGGAAACCATAAACAAGACAAAAAGATAACCCTCAGAATGGGAGAAAATATTTGCAAATGAAACAATGGACAAAGGATTAATCTCCAAAATATACAAACAGCTCATGGAACTCAATATCAAAAAACAAACAATCCAATTAAAAAATGGGCTGAAGACCTAAATAGACATTTCACCAAGGAAGACATACAGATGGCCAAGAGGCACATGAAAAGCTGCTCAACATCACTAATTATTAGAGAAATGCAAATCAAAACTACAATGAGGTATCACCTCACACTGGTCAGAATGGCCATTATCAAAGAATCTAAAAACAATAAATGCTGGAAAGGGTGCAGTGAAAAGGGAACCCTCCTGCACTGTTTGTGGGAATGTAAATTGATAGAACCACTATGGAAAACAGTATGGAGGTTCCTTAAAAAACTAAAAATAGAACTCCCATATGACCCAGCAAGCCCACTACTGGGCATATACACTGAGAAAACCATAATTCAGAAACAGATATGTACCACAATGTTCATTGCAGCACTATTTACAGTAGCCAGGACATGGAACCAACCTAAATGTCCATCTACAGATGAATGGATAAAGAAGATGTGGCTCATATATACAATAGAATATTACTCAGCTATAAAAAGAAACAAGGGCTCCCTGATGGAGCAGTGGTTAAGAATCTACCTGACAATGCAGGGGACGTGGGTTTGAGCCCTGGTCTGGGAAGATCCCACATGCCATGGAGCAACTAAGCCCATGCTCCACAACAACTGAGCCTGTGCTCTGGAGTCCATGAGCCACAATGACTGAGCCCACCCGCCACAACTACTGAAGCCTGCATGCTTAGACCCAGTGTTCCACAACAGAGAAACCACCGCAATGAGAAGCTCACGTACTGCAATGAAGAGTAGCCCCCACTAGCCACAACTAGAGAAAGCCCGCATGCAGCAATGAAGAACCAATGCAGCCAAAATTAATAAATAAAAGAAATGTTTTAAAAGAAGGAAAAGAAATGAAATTGAGTTAATTGTAGTGAGGTAGATGGACCTAGAATCAGTCATACAGAGTGAAGTAAGTCAGAAAAAGAAAAACAAATACTGTATTGTAATGCATATATATGGAATCTAAAAAAAAAAAAAATGGTACTGATGAACCTAGTTGCAGGGCAGGAGTAAAGACGTAGACCTAGAGAATGGACTTGAGGACATGGGGTGGGAGAGGGAAGCTGGGATGAAGTGAGAGTAGCATAGACGTATATACACTACCAAATGTAAAATAGTTAGCTAGTTGGAAGCAGGAGATCAGCTCAGTGATTTGCGATGACCTAGATGGGTGGAATAGAGAGGATGCGAGGGAGGCTCAAGAAGGAGGGGTTATGGGGACATATGTATGCATATGGTTGATTCACATTGTGTACAACAGAAACTAATACAGCATTGTGAAGCAATTATACTCCAGTAAAGATCTATTAAAAAAATTAAATATATATATATTAATATATATAATATATATATTATATATAATATATATAATATTATATATATATACTCCAGTAAAGATCTATTAAGAAAATTAAATATATATATAATATATATTATATATATATTATTATATATTATATATATTATATATAATATATATATAAATTAAATATATATATTATATATATATATTATATACATGCCCCCAACATAGGAGCACCTGAGTATATAAGGTAAATGCTAACAGCCATAAAAGGGGAAATCCACAGTAACACAATAAGAGTGGGGGACTTTAACAGCCCACTTACACCTATGGACAGAACATCCAGATAGAAAATTAATAAGGAAACACAAGCCTCAAATGGCACATGAGACCAGATAGACTTAACTGATACCTAAAAGCAGTGGAATACTTTCTTCTCAAGTGCACCTGGAACATTCCCCAGGATAGATCACATCTTGGGCCACAAATCATGTCTTGGTAAATTTAAGAAAATTGGAATCATATCAAGCATCTTTTCTGACCACAACGCTATGAGATTAGAAATCAATTACAGGAAAAAAAATGTAAAAATCACAAACACATGGAGACTAAATAATATGTTACTAAACAACCAATGGATCACTGAAGAAATCAAAAAATACCTAGAGAGCTTCCCTGGTGGTGCAGTGGTTGAGAGTCCACCTGCCAATGCAGGGGACACGGGTTCGTGCCCCGGTCCAGGAAGATCCCACATGCCGCGGAGCGGCTGGGCCTGTGAGCCATGGCCACTGAGCCTGCACGTCCAGAGCCTGTGCTCCGCAACGGGAGAGGCCACAACAGTAGAGGCCCGCATGCCGCAAAAAAAAAAGAAAAGAAAAAAAAAAAACCTAGAAAAAAATGACAACAAAAACACGACAATCCAAAACTTATGAGATGCAGCAAAAGCAGTTCTAAGAGGGAACTCAGAAAACAAGAAAAATCTCAAGTAAACAACCTAACCTTACACCTAAATCAACTGGAGAAAGAAGAACAATCGAAACCTAAAGTTAGTAGAAAGAAAGATATCATAAAGATCAGAGCAGAAATAAATGAAATAGAGATGAAGGAAACAATAGCAAAGATCAATGAAACTAAAAGCTGGTTCTTTGAGGAGATTAACAAAATTGATAAAACTTTAGCCAGACTCATTAAGAAAAAAAAGGAGAGGATTCAAATCAATAAAATCAGAAATGAAAAAGAAGTTACATCTGACACCACAGAAATATGAAGGATCATAAGAGACTACTGCAACCAACTATATGCTGGTAAAATGGACAACCTCAAAGAAATGGACAAATTCTTAGAAAGGTACAAACTTCCAGGACTGAAACAGGAATAAATAGAAGACATGAACAGACCAATCACAGGTAATGAAATTGAAACTGTGATCTTAAAACTTCCAACAAACAAAAGTTCAGGACCAGAAGACTTCACAGGTGAATTCTCTCAAACATTTAGAGAAGAGTTAACACCCATCCTTCTCAAACTCTTCCAAAAAATTGCAGAGGAAGGAACACTCTCAAGATCATTCTATGAGACCACCATCACCCTAATACCAAAACCAGACAAAGATATCACAAAAAAAGAAAATTACAGACCAATATGACTGATGAACATAGATGCAAAAATCCTCAACAAAAGACTAGCAAATAGAATCCAATAACACATTGAAAAGATCATACACCATGATGAAGTGGGACTTATCCCAGGGATGCAAGGATTCTTGAATATACACAAATCAATAAGTGTGATACACCACATTAACAAATTAAACAATAAAAACTATATGATCATCTCAATAGATGCAGGAAAAGCTTTTGACAAAATTCAACACACATTTAGGGTTTACTATAAAAACTCTCCAAAAGTGAGCATAGAGGGAACATACCTCAACACAATAAAGGCCATATATGACAAACCCACAGAAAACATCATTCTCAATGGTGAAAAACTGAAAGGATTTCCCCTGAGATTGGGAACAAGACAAGGATGTCCACTCTTTCTACTTTTATTCAACATAATTTTGGAAGTCATAGCCATGGCAATCAGAGAAGAAAAATAAATAAAAGGAATCCAAATTGGAAAAGAAGTAAAACTGTCACTGTTTGCAGATGACATGATACTATACAGTAAGTCCCCTACATAGGAACCTACAAGTTGTGAACTTTCAAAGATGTAAATGTGTGTTTGCATGTCCAATCACATAAATTAGCACACGTGTCTGGCACCATCTATGGTGAGATAAAAAGAGCTACTACCCAGACACCACTGGATCGTTTTTTCAGAGGGTAGATAGAATTGAATCCAGCAAGGAACCAGAACCTGTGCCATCAACGTCAGGCATAAGTGAAATTGCAGCTTGCCCTCCATCTCCTATTGCTGACAATCCTTCAGCTCTACCATCTCCCACCTCCTCTCCCTCCTCCAGGTAGTAACCCTTCTTTCCTGTTCACTTGATGCCAGCTCCATATGCCAGCTGTTGTACTGTACTACTGTACTTTTCAAGGTACTGTCATGTAAGATTAAAATTTTTTTCTTTATTTTTTGTGTTTGTTTTTATGTATTATTTGTGTGAAAAAGTATTATAAACTTACTACAGTACAGTACTATATAGCCGATTGTGTTAGTTCGGTACCTAGGCTAACTTTATTGGACTTATGAACAAATTGGACTTATGAATGCACTCTTGGAACAGAACTCATTCGTATGTAGGGGACTTACTGTACACAGGGAATTCTAAAGATGCTACTAGAAAACTACTGAAGTGCATCAATGAATTTGGTAAATTTGAGGATACAAAATTAATGCACAGAAATCTCTTGCATTCCTATGCACTAAACATGAAAGATCAGAAAGTGAAATTAAGGAAACAATTCCATTTACCATCACACCAAAAAGATAAAATACCTAGGAATAAACCGACCTGAGGAGGCAAAAGACCTGTACTCAGAAAACTATAAGGTACTGATGAAAGAAATCAAAGACGACACAAGCAGATGGAGAGATATACCATGTTCTTGGATTGGAAGAATCAATATTGTCAAAATGACAATACTACCCAAAGTAATCTGCAGATTCAATGCAATCCCTATCAAATTACCAATAGCATTTTTCACAGAATCAGAACAAAACTTTTTATGATTTGTATGGAAACACAGAAGACCCTGAATAGCCAAGGCAATCTTGAGAAAGAAACACAGCTGGAGGAATCAGCCTCTCTGACTTCAGACTATACTACAGGGCTACATTAATCAAAAAAGTATGGTACTGGGGCTTCCCTGGTGGCGCAGTGGTTGAGAGTCCACCTGCCGATGCAGGGGACGCGGGTTCGTGCCCCGGTCCAGGAAGATCCCACATGCCGCGGAGCGGCTGGGTCCGTGAGCCGTGGCCGCTGAGCCTGCGCGTCTGGAGCCTGTGTTCCACAACGGGAGAGGCCACAACAGTGAGAGGCCCACGTACCGCAAAAAAAAAAAAAAAAAAAAAAAAAAAAAAAAAAAGTATGGTACTGGCACAAAAGCAGAAATATAGATAAATGGAACAGGATAGAAAATCCAGAGATAAACCCATGCACATATGGTCACCTATTCTATGACAAAGGAGGCAAGAAAATACACTGGAGAAAAGACTATCTTCAATAAGTGGTGCTGGGAACTGAACAGCTACATGTAGAAGAATTAAATTAGAACATTCTCTAACACTATACACAAAAATAAAGTCAAAATGGATTAAAGACTTAAATGTAAGACTGGATACTATAAAACTCTTAGAGGAAAACATAGGCAGAACATTCTCCGACGTAAATCGCAGCAAGATCTTTTCTGATCCACCTCCGAGAGTAATGAAAATAAAAATAAACAAATGGGACCTAATTAAACTTGAAAGCTTTTGCACAGCAAAGGAAACCATGAACAAGATGAAAAGAAAACCCACAGAATGGGAGAAAATATTTGCAAACTAAGCAACCGACAAGACATTAATCTCTAAAACATACAAACAGCTCATGCAGCTCAATATCAAAAAAACAAACAACCCAATTGAAGATCTAAATAGAAATTTCTCTGACATACAGATGGCTATCATATTAGATAACTAATATGATAAGTCACCATATTAGATGACTAGTAAGAACCTACTGGGGACCCTATTCAATACTCTGTAATGACCTATATAGGAATAGAATCTAAAAAAGAGTGGATATATGTGTATATATAACTGAATCACTTTGCTGTACAGCAGAAACTAACACAACATTGTAAATCAACTATACTCCAATAAAAAAATTAATTAAAGTAAAAGAGATCGATTCTCCAGAAGACATAACAATCCTAAATGTGTATGCAGCTAACAGTAGAGCATTAAAATATATGAGACAAAAACTGGTACTGCAAGGAGAAATAGACAAATCCAATAATATAATTGGACACTTCAACACATTTTTGTTAATAATTGATATTTCAAGCAGGCTGAAAATCAGTAAGACTACAGATGACCTGAATAGCATTATCAATCAACTTGAACTGATTGACATTTATAGAATATTCCATGAAACAACAGCAAAATACACATTCTTTTCAAGCTCACATGGAACATTCTGGGCAATTAACAAATTCAAAATAATAGAAGTCATACAAAATATGTCCTCATACCACAATGGAATTAAACTAGAAATTAACACAGAAAGATAGCCAGAAATTAAACAACACACTTCTAAGTAAATCATGAGTCAAAAAAGTCATCTCAAGAGAAAATTTTAAAATATTATTAACTAAATGAAAATTAACCTACTTATCAAAATTTGTAGGATGCAGCTAAAGCAAAACTTAGAAGGAGTTTTGTAGCATTAAATGTATATTTTAGAAAAGTGAAAAGTTCTAATACCAATAACCTCAGCTTTCACCTTAGCGAACTAGAGAAAGAAGAGTAAATTAAAACAAAAGCAAGCAAAAGCAAGGAAATAATTTTAAAATTAGAGCAAAAATCAACAAAATGAAAACAGAAAAACAAAAGAGAAATTCAACAAAATTAAAAGCTAGTTACCAGTATCAGAAATGAAAGAAGGGGCATCTTTATAGACCCCACAGTCCTTAAAAAGCGAATAAGGAATACTACAAAGAACTCTACGCTCACAAATTTGATAACTTAGATTAAAGGGACCAATTCCTTGAAAACTTAACATGCCCATGAATCTTCTAAGCATCTTGTTTACATACAGATGATGATTCAGGAGCTCTAGTATGAGGCCTCAGATTCTGCATCTCTAAGGCATTTCCAAGTGATGCGGATGCTGCTGGTCCAGGAATCACCCTTTGAATAGCAATGATTTAGAAGACCAAATAGAATGTTTTGCTTGATTTCACAATGCCCAAAAGTGATGTGAATACTGCCAAATTCCAGGTGTTCTGGAGATTTTTTAATTGATTGCCTTTAATTGATTTTTAAATTGATAATTTAATTGATTCATGTTCAGGTCTTTCAAGGCTTTTCCTTTGTTTTTGTTGGCTTTCTTTTTGGATTTTTAGAACCTCACCAACAATAATGCCTGACAGACATAGAAGACTGAAGGCAGTCTTACTTTTCATCAAAGTCATACAGTCCTTCAAAATTGGGAGAAAGGGAAGGCTGAAAAATTTATAGGCCTTCAGAGACTACTTAAGTCTTTAGATTGTTTTTTTCCCCAACCTCAGTGACCAAAATAAAATTATAATGCCATGGCTATGTCTAAATTATCTGGGTTAAGCTAAGTTCTACTATATAATAAACAGGTTATTACCTTTTAAGGAAAAGAAATGCAATATTGAAGAACGCAAACCCCTTAATGGGGTTCAGTCACGTATCCTGTCCAGATGGTCCTAACAACACATGCTTTCTCAAGACTGCCCTTTAAACACCTCCCACTGTGGGAACGGTGGGCAGAAAGTACATTCCAGGGACAGAGAGAGGATGAGGAGTTTCCAATTGCCTGGGTCCAGTTCAGTGGTCACATCCTCTTTGTTACCTCCTCCAACACTCCAACCCTCATGACTAGCCCTAACCGTCTTACATGCCCCCGCCTCTTCCACAATGTGCCCTGAGAGCATAGCAAGGTGTTTCAATAGCATGGAGGTGGCTTGTTTGGCAGCTATCTGACTGCACTGGAGGTGGGTACCACAGCAACAATATAAGCACATGCAAGAGAAAACATAGATTAAGATGAATCCCAAAATAAGTAACAATTTTCCCACATAAAGCCCCATGATCCAAATCACTGATTTGTAAGTCCCTTAGGCCAAGGGTCAGATCACTCAGGTCATTCACTTGTGTCCTCGTGTGATTTAGTAAAGATGATACGTTAGCAGACTCATAACATTCTTTCTGGATAATGGCAAGGTGCCTCCTTGCGAGGCAATAAAAATGTCCAAGTATATTCTATTTTGGAGGACAGCTTTTCTCATTAGAGACAGTTTAGTGTTCAGTAAAGACAGGCTTTGCCAGCTATCATTTAAGGCTTGTTGGGTGAATTTAGTAAAGGCTTCTACATGTGCTATAATGTTCTCCAAGCCAACAGAAGGGGCAAAGGCAGTGGCCAAATGATCGTGCCAGTGGAAAATAGAATGTGCCCATCTGGCCTTAGGGAGAGGGAAGTTTGCAAGTTTGGTACTGTGGGGCACTTTCTCCCCTGCACCCAGGGAAAACCCAGAGTTAAGTAGCCCAACCACCCAAGTTAAAGTCACAGCCAAATATTTGTGTCATACAACCATTCAGTCCCATTCAGGGCTAGTAATAAATTATTATTTTAGACCTGGACAGCATGATCAGTCAGTGCCAAACCAGTCATGACAGAATGACTGCACAGTTCCAGTGATATTCATCCCATATTCCTTGTACAATTGGGTTGGTTCTGTTTGGAGTAATTTTTTCTGTTCCCAGCTTAGGGGTGCCTGGGTGTTCAAGTGTCCATAACCTGGGGTGAACTACATGAACCCATCCCAAATCTGAGTGTAGCAACCCTGGCTTTGATGGTGATATTTTTAGGACCCTTCCAATCAGCAGTTTGGTGGACTCTCTGTATAGTTTGATTGACAGAAAAAGAGTACACATGCCCAGAGTTATTGATCATGTGTGCCACAGGCCAGGGTTCTGGATCAGTATGGCTGATAACAGATGAATTAAAAGTACTAGTCCTAGCTTGTTCTTCCTTAATGTACTGTGTTAGGGCCTTCCAGTCCCCTCCCTGGGGTGATGACACCCTCCATGGCAATCCTGAAGAGCTAGAGAGGGGCAGCTGCCTACATACCTAACAGTTGGATTGATTACTTTGCTGGGCATACAAGTGAGCCCACCACAGAAAGGCATTTCCATCAGGTGCCTATCCAGACACCACAGGAACATAAGAAGTCTAAGGTCAAAAAGACAGACATTTAGTAGAAACCTGTATGGGAATGTCTTCCCTTTCTATAAGAACTACACTGTGGCCTGACCCTTGGATGTTAATGTAGCTGCAGCTTTAGGAACTTGACATGGTTGTGCAAACCATACATGTTGACTGGAGGAATCAGTTGCTGTCAGATGTGAGGAGGTGGACCGGGGGGCAGGATAAAGCAGAAGAGGACCCCTATCCTCTCCTCTCTTTCAATGGTGTGTGTTCCATTCCAGGTATAGTGTGTTTCTAAAGGTCCAGCTTACAGCAGGACGACAGGATCCCAGTGGAGGCTGACTAGTTCCCCTTCACCCAGGAGTGTGAAGTAACTCTCCCATCCCTGTGGGTATGCCCCATTGCAAATTCCAGTAGATACGCCTGTCCGAGGTGTGATGGGGCTTGGTGTTCTCAGCAGCACGTTGATCCACAATAAGAGTCAGGGCAATGGCCATCTCCCGAGACTTCCATACCTTTAAGGCATTGGCTATCGCAGCAGGGGTCCCCAGTCTGACACATGGGGCAACAGGCCCTACTGGCTGATCTTTCAAATGTATTAAAGCCTAGGACAGTACTTTAGTCTACCCAGCAAAGGTCCTTTACTTGTTAGTAATTTAATCTGTTGCTTTAATATTTCATTCTTCCTTTTTACCAATGCGGCTGCTTGTGGGATCTAGGGGAGATGGAACTTCCACTCAATGTCATGTTCCTTTGCCCATTCTTGTACATCATGACCTTTGAAATGTGATGTCCACTCACTGTCTAGTCAATGAGGGTATCTGTCCGTGGTACTCAGCTTCTCTAATCCCCTAATGGTGGCAGCCTGGTTTGAGTGGCAACAGATGAAAGGCCAGATGCAGTGACCACACAAACCAAGGCATGTTTAAAACCCTCACTTGGAGGGAGTGGCCAATATAATCAATTTGCAATCCCTCACTGGTTGGGAACTCTGGTGAATGGCCACAGACTCCTTTTGCAGTTTGTTGTCTTGGGAGTTGTTTAGAACACACAGGACATGCTGTTACTGAATTAAACAAGTCATTATATTTTGAGGGCAATCCAGCACACTTGGCAATATGCCACCCAGGCGCTGCAGTGACTGCTCTTTCTATGCACCCAGTCTGCTGTATCTACTAAGGGTCAGTCGCTAGAGCTTGTACCCAAGCTTCCTAACTGCCAGGGAATGTCAGTGCTTTACGAGGTGGGACTTTGGAAGACAGGGCTGCCTCAGGCTCTTGCAGATGAACCCAGATGTCCTTCCATATATCCTGACTCCACATGGCTTATTCATGGTCATTCACCCCTCGGCTTCCTCTTGTTCAAGCTATAGGATTAATCTCTTTAGAACATCCCAGCTGTCAATGTAAAGAGTTAACAGCCGGGGCTCATGAGTGATCACCAGCCAAAGTGCTCTGAGTTCAACCCACTGGCTGCTGTGGTTCATTCCTCTTTCCATCCAGATGGTGTCAGTGTTGGGCTGAACAGTGACTGCAGTCCACATGGGCTGATTGTCCTGACTAGTTTCATCTGTATACCAGGCATGCGAGGAAATTTCCCCCATTCCCTTTCTACAGGCTGCAGGGGCTGCCACAGAAATAGGGGAGAGGGCATCTGGAGGATCCACATACCCTACAAGGCCTAGTAGCACCCACATATCTAGAGACAGTGGGCTGGCAGAAGGGTGCTCCTCTGATGTAAAAAGGCTGCCACTTAGAGTGGGAGGTTGAGCCATGGCAGAGGTGGGTCGATGGAAAATGTTCTCAACCTACCTGTTGATAGGAAGGGATGTTCTCGCCTTCGTGAGAGGCTCTGCCTGTGGGAGTGCTGTGTACACTGCCAGGAGCTGTTACTCTATTGGGTACATGGGGTTTCTGCCCCCTTCCAGAGCTGAGACCAAAATCCTAGGAGGACTCTCTCCTGTTGCCACAGTGCCCAGCCCATACCTTGCAGAGCCACATAAACACCAAACTCAAAGGGCAGCCCTACTTGGGAGACACCCAGAGCTTTCATCTGCTTCACTAGTATTCTTCCTTCTCAAAGGCGGCTTGCTGCTCTGATCCCCAGTCCCACAAATGCCCTTTCTTTACCAAGTGGCATAAGGGATGGAGCACTGTGCCTGGTGGGGAATAAACATCCTCCAAACCCCAAATCCCTACAGAGGCTTGCACCTCTTTTGTGTTCTTAGGGGTTGGACAGGCTTGTACTTTATCAATCACAGCTTCTGGGACAATGTGAAGCTTACCCAAACACATGACTCCCAAAAACTTTATGGCGGTGCCTGGGTCTTGAATTTTCTGTGGGTTCATCGCCCATCCTTTCCCTCACAGCTGTTCCAGTAAAGTCTGCAGAGTGTCCTGCAGCAGAGGCAAGTCTTCACAGGTTAACATAGTATCATTGATGTAGTGGACCCATTTTCCTGATGTGGAGAAGGAGAACAGGGACAGGTCTAGGGTTCCCATCCCATGACATGTGGCAGCCTTGGGGAAGCATTTGAAAGGTGCATTTTTGTCCCTCCCATGTGAAGGCAAAATGATCTTGTGACTTAGTGGCCCAAGGTGAACTAAAAAGGGCAACACAGCATGGTACCTTCCTAGGGCCATGCCAAGGTTTCTAAGATGAGGTCAGTTGGGCACAGCTGCACAGATGGGGCCCCACCTTGTTCAATTCTCGGTGGCCCATGACCAGTCACCATGAGCCATCTGACATTTTTACTGACCATACCGGCTGTTGAAAGTGTCGTGGGCAGGGCATACAATACCCACTGTGTTGACGGTGCCGAGGGGATGAGGAAACCTCTGCAGTTGAACATGTATTAGAGCACATTAGGCTCCACTATCAACTAGAGCCATCACCTTTTGTTTATTTCTAGGGGACCAGTGAATAGTGAACACCACATGAGACCTCTGATTGTCTCCAACTGCTCTCACCTGGAGGTGATCTTGGTCTGCATCCTATACCTGGGGCATGGGAGACACCCACTCCAAACAGGACTGTGTCCCTGAAGCCTCTGCGGGAACAGGCAGGGCATCAGGGAAGAAAAGGGCAGGTGGGACAGTTCTGAGCTGTCCTTCAGGTTTTAAGGCTTTGCACAGGCCTACCAACCCAGATTTGGGTTGGCGGTCTATCTTCTCAGGTGGGGTCCTCGCAGCAAGGAGATCAAACCACATTTGCCTCCAAGTTAATTTTACGGGACACTTTAGAGCCAGTTGGGATAGCCTTTTGGCTTTTAGAGCTCCCTCTCTGTCTTGGATCTTTCCCACAGCCCATACCTGTCCCCAGGATTTGTCAGTTTCCCCCATATCAGCAATGCATTGCCCAAAGTCATAAGTGTCTTGTCCCACTACTGGGCTCAGCATGGGTATGAGTGTCCTATACCAGGTGCTGGGAGCAGGCTGGACTATCTTGGCCCTCATCCTTGTAGTGAATGTGGCCTGATCAAGGTCTTCAAAGACAGGGGCATAGGTGACTCATCTCATTCCCAACTCCCTAAGAATTTGTCATATCTCCTCTATTTCCAGGATTCCATGTGCTTCATTGGGCCAATCCTCCCTGCAGGCTAGAATAATCTAATCAACAAGCGAGTGAGTACTTTGAATGTTCCAAGCACAATGCAGGAGCTGCTGGAGGGCAGGGTGTGTGGTGATGTTGCTCATTTCCACTGCCTTCTGCTACTCAGATAAATGTCATCGCCTCCTGTATCCCATAGCTGCACTAACCATGCCTGGATACTTTACCTGGCCTTTTGCTGAAACATGGCAGCTATAACAATAAGCTCAAAAGGAGTATATTGTCTCATCATGAACTGGGGGCTGCCTTGCTGGCTGGAGTTTTTGTTGGTGTGCTTTTGTCTTCCTTTGTATTGGGGGTCAACACCATGGGGTGATTTCACTGTCAATCACTACAATGTCCTCCTCTTTGCTTCCTCACTTTCCCAGGGATTCCACCTCCTAGAGTCCCAATCAGGCTTTGCCAAAGCGTTTGGACCTTAATCTGTGGCAGCTTGCACCCTCCTAATGTTGCAGGAAAAAGTGAGTTCAAGAGGAGG
The DNA here is from genome assembly GCF_964374135.1 of Grampus griseus. NCBI lineage: Eukaryota > Metazoa > Chordata > Mammalia > Artiodactyla > Delphinidae > Grampus > Grampus griseus. The sequence continues at coordinate 55,166,918 of NC_139008.1, forward strand.
GTCACATCCCAGGACTTGAGTGAGTCCCTCG